>NC_058524.1:25475000-26925000 GCF_904849725.1 Hordeum vulgare subsp. vulgare
TCGAGAGGGCTACGACAAAAACTGGATGCACTTTGTGTACAAAACGGACAATCTCTCTCGAAGTATGAGGGTTTCGAACGAGAACTCGTCCCTTACAAAGGGATTCAATTTTTTTGAACTTATTTGAACTCCATACTTTTTGTGTGTTCAAAATGCACCATTCAAAGGCACATCACAAAATTTCAACAATTTCTGTCTTCATTTGGTATATTTCGTGCATTTAGTTATTTTTTTTGAGCTAGTTGACCCTGAAATTGAAAAGCACTACAAATGAACTCTGAAAATGTTGAAAGTTGGAATGCTATCATCATTTCACCCACATAGCATGTGTTAAAAAGTTGAGAGGGCTACGACAAAAACTGGATGCACTTCGTGTACAAAACGGACAATCTCTCTCGAAGTATCAGGGTTTCGAACGAGAACTCATCTCTTACAAAGGGATTTCATTTTTTTGAACTTATTTGAAATCCATACTTTTTGTGTGTTCAAAATGCACCATTCAAAGGCACATCATAAAATTTCAACAATTTTTGACTTCATTTGGTATATTTCGTGCATATACTTATTTTTTTTGAGCTAGTTGACCCTGAAATTGAAAAGCAATACAAATGAACTCTGAAAATGTTGAAAGTTGGCATGATATCATAATTTCACCTACATAGCATGTGTTAAAAAGTTGAGAGGGCTACGACAAAAACTGGATGCACTTCGTGTACAAAACGGACAATCTCTCTCGAAGTATCACGGTTTCGAACGAGAACTCATCTCTTACAAAGGGATTTCATTTTTTTTGAACTTATTTGAACTCCATACTTTTTGTGTGTTCAAAATGCACCATTCAAAGGCACATCACAAAATTTCAAAAATTTCTGACTTCATTTGGTATATTTCGTGCATTTACTTATTTTTTTTTGAGCTAGTTGACCCTGAAATTGAAAAGCACTACAAATGAACTCTGAAAATGTTGAAAGTTGGCATGTTATCATCATTTCACCCACATAGCATGTGTTAAAAAGTTGAGAGGGCTACGACAAAAACTGGATGCACTTCGTGTACAAAACGGACAGTCTCTCTCGAAGTATGAGGGTTTCGAACGAGAACTCATCTCTTACAAAGGGATTTCATTTTTTTGAACTTATTTGAACTCCATACTTTTTGTGTGTTCAAAATGCACCATTCAAAGGCACATCACAAAATTTCAACAATTTCTGACTTCATTTGGTATATTTCGTGCATTTACTTATTTTTTTTGAGCTAGTTGACCCTGAAATTGAAAAGCACTACAAATGAACTCTGAAAACGTTGAAAGTTGGCATGCTATCATCATTTCACCCACATAGCATGTGTTAAAAAGTTGAGAGGGCTACGGCAAAAACTGGATGCACTTCGTGTACAAAACGGACAATCTCTCTCGAAGTATCAGGGTTTCGAACGAGAACTCATCTCTTACAAAGGGATTTCATTTTTTTGAACTTATTTGAACTCCGTACTTGTTGTGTGTTCAAAATGCACCATTCAAAGGCACATCACAAAATTTCAACAATTTTTGACTTCATTTGATATATTTCGTGCATTTAGTTATTTTTTTTGAGCTAGTTGACCCTGAAATTGAAAAGCACTACAAATGAACTCTGAAAATGTTGAAAGTTGGCATGCTATAATCATTTCACCCACATAGCATGTGTTAAAAAGTCGAGAGGGCTACGACAAAAACTGGATGCACTTTGTGTACAAAACGGACAATCTCTCTCAAAGTATCAGGGTTTCGAACGAGAACTCGTCTCTTACAAAGGGATTTCATTTTTTTGAACTTATTTGAACTCCATACTTTTTGTGTGTTCAAAATGCCCATTCAAAGGCACATCACAATATTTCAACAATTTCTGACTTCATTTGGTATATTTCGTGGATTTACTTATTTTTTTTGAGCTAGTTGACCCTGAAATTGATAAGCACTACAAATGAACTCTGAAAATGTTGAAAGTTGGCATGCTATCATCATTTCACCCACCTAGCATGTGTTAAAAAGTTGAGAGGGCTACGACAAAAACTGGATGCACTTCGTGTACAAAACGGACAATCTCCCTCGAAGTATTAGGGTTTCGAACGAGAACTCATCTCTTACAAAGGGATTTCACTTTTTTGAACTTATTTGAACTCCATACTTGTTGTGTGTTCAAAATGCACCATTCAAAGGCACATCACAAAATTTCAACAATTTCTGACTTCATTTGGTATATTTCGTGCATTTAGTTATTTTTTTTGAGCTAGTTGACCCTGAAATTGAAAAGCACTACAAATGAACTCTGAAAATGTTGAAAGTTGGCATGCTATCATCATTTCACCCACATAGCATGTGTTAAAAAGTTGAGAGGGCTACGACAAAAACTGGATGCACTTCGTGTACAAAACGGACAATCTCTCTCGAAGTATCAGGGTTTCGAACGAGAACTCATCTCTTACAAAGGGATTTCATTTTTTTGAACTTATTTGAAATCCATAATTTTTGTGTGTTCAAAATGCACCATTCAAAGGCACATCATAAAATTTCAACAATTTTTGACTTCATTTGGTATATTTCGTGCATTTACTTTTTTTTTTGAGCTAGTTGACCCTGAAATTGAAAAGCAATACAAATGAACTCTGAAAATGTTGAAAGTTGGCATGATATCATCATTTCACCCACATAGCATGTGTTAAAAAGTTGAGAGGGCTACGACAAAAACTGGATGCACTTCGTGTACAAAACGGACAATCTCTCTCGAAGTATCAGGGTTTCGAACGAGAACTCATCTCTTACATGGATATTATGAAAATGAAAAGTGTTTGAAGTTTAGTACATTCCATACATGCATTACATAAAAGCTTTAATACATTATTACATTATTGCACCAATATTCCTATCTATTATTTCTGTTTTCTTCTGGGTCGTAGCCATGGAGAATCTTCATCATTCAGTAGGATGCTTGGGTCAGTTTTCACTTTGAAGGGTGGAATTTCATGAAACTTATTATAATCTTCTGACATGTCTGTCTTGTCATCTACTCCCACGATGTTTCTTTTCCCTGAAAGAACTATGTGGCGTTTTGGCTCATCGGACGATATCTTCTTTTGCTGATTTCTTTTTCTCGTTTTTGTAGACATGTCCTTCACGTAGAGAACCTGAGCGACATCATTGGCTAGGACAAATGGTTCGTCCATGTACGCAAGATTGTTGAGATCCACTGTTGTCATGCCGTACTTTTGGTCTACAACTACCCCGCCTCCTGTCAGCTTCACCCATTTGCACCGAAACAAAGGGATCTTAAAAGTAGGTCCATAGTCAAGTTCCCATATCTCCTCTATGTACCCGTAATATGTTTCCAAACAGTGCCCATTCTCGTCTGTTGCATCAAAGCGGACACCACTATTTTGGTTGGTGCTCTTTTTATCTTGGGAAACCGTGTAAAATGTATTCCCATTTATCTCATACCCTTGGAAAGTACATATAGTCGAAGATGGTGGCCTGGCCAAACAGTACAACTCATCTCCAATGGTGTCGTCATTCATGAGATGTGTCTGCAACCAACTGCCGAAAGTCTTCTCGTGTTCCCCTTTAATCCAAGAGTCAGCCTTCCCCGGGTTTTCGGAGCGTAGAATATTCTTGTGTCTCACGATATACGGAGCCACCATGGTGGAATTGTGTAGAACTGTGTAGTGTGCTTGAGAGAAAGAATGCCCGTCCATACATACTTTTGCTTTCCTTCCTAGTGTGCCTTTTCCTGTCCGCCTACCCTCATACCGAGATTCAGGAACACCAATCGGCTTAAGGTCAGGAAGAAAGTCCACACAAAACTCAATGACCTCCTCTGTTCCATAGCCCTTGGAGATGCTTCCTTCTGGCCTAGCACGGTTATGAACATATTTCTTTAAGACTCCCATGAACCTCTCGAAGGGGAACATATTGTGTAGAAACACAGGACCAAGAATTTTAATCTCTTCGACTAGGTGAACTAGGAGGTGTGTCATTATATTGAAGAAGGATGGCGGGAACAACAACTCAAAGCTGACCAGACATTGGACCACATCAATCTGTAACCCTAATAGACTTTCTAGATCGATTACCTTCTGAGAAATTGCATTGAGGAATGCACATACCTTCACAATTGCCAGGCGAACATTTTCCGGTAGAATTCCCCTCAATGCAACCGGAAGCAATTGCGTCATAAGCACGTGGCAGTCATGAGACTTTAGGTTTTGGAATTTTTTGTCTTTTGTATTTACGATTCCCTTTATATTCGACGAGAAGCCAGTCGGGACCTTGATACTGAAAAGAACTTCAAAGAAGATTTCCTTCTCTTCCTTAGTAAGAGCGTAGCTGGCACGCCCTTGAAACTGCCCTGGATGCATGCCATCTCTTCCTTTATGGCGTTCCTGGTCCTCCCATGCTTCCGGTGTATCTTTTGACTTCCCATACAAGCCCAGGAAGCCTAGAATAGTCACGCAGAGATTCTTCGTCAGGTGCATCACGTCGATTGCCGAGCGGACCTCCTGGACTTCCCAGTAGGGTAGCTCCCGAAATATAGATTTCTTCTTCCACATGGGTACGCGCTTATCAGGGCCGTTAGGAACAGGTTGGCTGCCAGGACCCTTTCCAAAGATTACTTTTAAATCTTTGACCATATCAAATACTTCAGCACCAGTACGGATGACAGGCTTCCCCTGGGGTTCTGCCTTGCCATTGAAATGCTTGCCTTTTTTCTTTAAGGGATGCTTGGGCGGAAGAAAACAACGATTGTACGGATACACATTCTTCCTACATTTGTCGAGATATATACTTTCTGTCTGATCCAAACAGTGCGTGCATGCATTGTATCCCTTGTTTGACTGTCCTGAAATGTTACTAAGAGCAGGCCAATCATTGATGGTTAAGAAAAGCAACGCTCGAAGGTCAAATTCCTCTTGTTTGTGCTCGTCCCACACACGTACACCTGGTTCGGCCCACAACTGTAAAAGTTCATCAACTAATGGCCTTAGGTACACATCAATATCGTTGCCGGGTTGCTTTGGACCTTGTATAAGCACTGACATCATAATGAACTTCCGCTTCATGCACAACCAAGGAGGAAGGTTGTAGATACATAGAGTAACGGGCCAGGTGATGTGACTGCAACTCTGCTCCCCAAAAGGATTCATGCCATCTGTACTCAAACCTAACCATAAGTTCCTTGCGTCAGCTGCAAATATCGGGAACTCTCTCTCGATTTTTCTCCACTGCCGACCATCAGCGGTGTGCCTCAACTTATCGTCTTTCATACGATCTTCCATGTGCCATCGCAACAACTTCGCATGATCTTTATTTTTGAATAGACGTTTCAACCGTGGTATTATAGGAGCATACCACATCACCTTGGCAGGAACCCTCTTCCTGGGTGGCTCGCCCTCAATATCACCAGGGTCATCTTTTCTGATATTATACCGCAATGCAGTGCATACCGGGCATTTATCCATATTCTCGTACTTCTCACCGCGGTAGAGGATGCAGTCATTAGGGCATGCATGTATCTTCTGCACGTCTAATCCTAGAGGGCAGACAAGCTTCTTTGCTTCGTACGTGCTGGCGGGCAATTCGTTCTTTCTTGAAAGCATCTTCTTCATCAGTACCAGCAACTTTTCGAATGAAGAGTCAGTCACACCGGTCTCTGCCTTCCACTTCAGCAATTCCAGTGTGCTACCCAGCTTCTTCTGGCCATCTTCACAAGTTGGGTACAACAATTTGTTGTGGTCCTGTAACATCTGCTCGAACTGCAACCTCTCCTTTTCTGTGTCGCAACCTCGCCATGCATCAGAAATGACCCGGCCAAGATCATCAGCGGGCTCATCTGGTTCCCGTTCTTCATCCTGATCTTCTTCTTCATTGTCTTCCATTGCGGTATCAGCATACTCAGGGAACATAGATCGGTAGTTGTCATCATCGTTCTCTTCTTCTTCATCGTCGTCTTCCATCATAACCCCTCTTTCTCCGTGCTTGGTCCAAACATTATAGCCCGACATAAAACCGGACCGAAGCAGGTGGCTCTGAATGACTCTTAAGGAAGTGTAATCCTTCTCATTCCGACATTCAACACATGGACAAAACATATAGCCACCACCATGCTTGTTCGCATCAGCTGCATCTCGAAAAGAATGCACGCCTTCTCTGTAAGCGGTTGTGCGTCGATCACCGTACATCCATGGATGGCTCATCTGTGTTATACGACAGTATATCAAATACAATCACGATCCTAAAAATTAGTACCGCACTGTCTAAATGAGGAAATATAGTTGCTAACCTTTTAGAATAAGTAGAAATAAAGAGGAAGAGGTTTAAGCGTGGCTCAGGCATCTCATATCGTAGTTGTGTTCGGTGAACTGAAGCGGCATCGCTCTAACACACATTTCAACAAACACCTCTAGTGCATTAAAAAAAGTGAAGAGCTAGCACCCACCCACAATCCTCCATCCAAGAAAAATGCAACGAAGAGGGGAGAGGGGGGTTGTGCTATATATAGGCACATGACTTTAGTCCCGGTTTGAGACACAAACCGGGACTAAAGGTAGCGCACATGCGGGCTGCACACCGCGTAGCCCTTTAGTCCCGGTTTGGGACACGAACTGGGACTAAAGGCTCCTTATGGGCCGGGACTAAAGCCTCGAGGGAGGCATTGGGAATTGGGGCGACGTGGCCGGGCCTTTAGTCCCGGCCCAGAGGTAGGCCGGGACTAAAGGGTCCCGGCCAAAGGCCCGTTTTCCACTAGTGTACATAAATTGGACTTGAGAGCTTGATTGTAATGGATTACTAGATGAGAAATGTTGTTACCTTAAAACCAACTATCATCATCAGATTCCTCGGGTGGGGTTCAAACTTCAAAGACTGCATCATCAGATTTTGAATAGACACTTCTCTTGGTGTAGGCATGTACAGCAAGTATCTTGTTCAAGAGGCAACATCGCCACCTGCATCCATAATTTGGGCACGGATGGAAACCCCAGTGTGCAAGCTTACCTGCAACCAAAAGTGTGCCCAAAATCATGTCCATGTGCTTAACCAGTTTTTTTTTTAAAGGAGGATGACCCCGGTCTCTGCATGTGGGAGATGCATGCGACCATTTTATTGATTATTTCCGAAGACCTTACAAAGTAGTAGAACAATATGTCTGAATCCGTCATCTTGGCAACATCTGCCGCTACTCCTATCCATATGATGAAGGGATGCAAGCTGGGTCAAATACCCAGACCTCTCACCTAAGCCTAACATCTAAAGCCGTAGGTCCCGACCGAGCCACATACCGGGTCCGGGCCACAAACCGGTCTGACGCACTAACATGTGTCGCCGCCACCATCTTTCACTGGTTCATCTTTAGAGCAGATTGAGGTGCTAGCCTTGACAGGTGCCTCCGCCATCGAGGCCACCATGACGTCAAACGACGACCTCCACCTACGCGAGTCCATCTCCAAGCAGCGGACGCAGATCCATGCTAGGATAGGGCCGCACCACCGCCGTCACCCACCACCCACAAGCGCCACCCAGCCCCAAGGTTCCCAAAGCGACGCCTTCAAGAAGGGAACGACGTCGTGAGCACCGCCGCCGCACAACAAAGTTAGGGCTTTTTCCCGGGAGACCTAGGGGAAGGGGAAGTGAGGGGATCAGTCCATACAGACGCCTCCAAGGAGGGGAACGGCGCCCTCAGGCGTCGCCGTCGACGCGGCCGGCCATGGCCGGCCAGGGATTTCGCCCGAATTAGATCCCTGCCACCAGCAGCGCCTCCTGTACAGAACCGGCGATCCAAGGACGCGCGGCCCGATCAGGCTAGCCCGCACGCCGAACAGGGGAGGAGGGGATGCGCCAGATCGCGTGCACCGGCCACCGCAGAAGCCGCCACCGGCCGCCAACGACCACCGGATCCCGCCGCCCGTGCGGCCGGGACGCCAGATCCACCGTCCGCACGGCTGCTAGCTTGTCGTGCCTCGTCCATGAAGCCACCGCTCCAGATCCGGGTTCCCCACGTAGAGGCAGGGCAGCCAAGGCCCCGCCGCCACGATCCTTGGCGCCCCGGGCTTGCCCGACGGCTGCCTCACGTGGCGGCGAGGAAGGGAGGGGGAGGGAGTGAGGCCGGGGCGGCTAGGGTTGGGAGGGTTGGGCCGCATTTAGTGGTCAGATATTTATCTTCTACTCTCTCCTACCCTTGACTGTAAACTGAATCTCAAACTTAACAGTATCAGCAAACAAAATTGCACGAGCATGAGCCAGTAAAGAGCAGCTGTGCAAGGCCGGGCGAGGCGCAACCAGTGGCGCCGGATCCGGGCGGAGCCAGGCGTGAGGTGGCTGGCCGCAACGAAGGAAGTCGGGGCTACGTCAACCACGGGCGCGCCCAGGCAAAGAGGCGGCCGGCGACACAGGGCCGCCCGAAGAGGAGAGAACGGCCGAAGCGGCCGGACGAGGGGGAACGGAGCGGCCGGAGAAGCTAGAGGCAGCTAGCAACGACGGCGGCGGTGGAGGGAGAGAGCACGGAGCTGCAGCGTGCATGCCGGAGGAGAACCTAAGCATCTGATACCATGTTAGAAATGAGCAATTAACATTCACAGGGGGCCAAGGATCAGTACTTATACAAGTGGTAAAAGGAGAGAAAACACCTTATACAATGGGGATATAAACCGAATGGACTATACACATCTAACAATGATGAACAATGTGGTGGAGCTTAAAGAAGACCCGCAGTCAAGGTCTACTGATAGACAAGTCAACATATGCTTCCTGTAATTTCCAAAACAAAAAAAAAGTTGGGTTTACTGTCAATTCAATATTCATTTCCTTTTCTGACTAGTGGCCATTCTATGAACAAAAGTTGCTTTTGGCCACCTCTTGGATTTCTTGACGTCTTCGAGGGTCCAACAATCATTTTCATATTTAAAGGGAAAAACTTGACGAGTTGTTAATAGTTTTTGGGAAGGAAGCTTTTGTGCTATGGGCATACAAAAGTGTCTGATTTATGATTTACGGCGTAATAATCTTCCATGTCTTCAAGCATATGGTTAGCATCTCAAATTTCTCTTTCCCTTAATTTGATTGAATATCACGCTGGCCTGATTGACCGTGTACTGACTGTGCGAAACAAAATTAAAAATGATATTGAGATGAAAGAATTTATACTGTACAAAGGATTCACTAACTTCATGTAGCATACTACATAAATTGGACTTAGAGCTCGATTGTACTAATGGATTACTAGATGAGAAATGTTGTTACCTTAAAACCAACTGTTGTCATCAGATTCCTCGGGTGGGGTTCAAACTTCAAAGACTGCATCATCAGATTTTGAATAGACACCTCTCGTCGTGTAGGCATGTACAGCAAGTATCTTGTTCAAGAGGCAACATCGCCACCTGCATCCATAATTTGGGCACGGATGGAAACCCCAGTGTGCAAGCTTACCTGCAACCAAAAGTGTGCCCAAAATCATGTCCATGTGCTTGACCAGTTAGTGGTCAGATATTTATCTTCTACTCTCTCCTGCCCTTGACTGTAAACTGAATCTCAAAGTTAACAGTATCAACAAACAAAATTGCACGAGCATGAGCCAGTAAAGAGCAAATGAATCCTACAAGCATACAACATCATTTGTACTCGCTAGAACATAAATGATCCCTGATATCTCATCCACCAGCAATACTTATCCAGGAAGTTGTTCAGGGGCGCGATCAACACACTAGTATGGTCAAGCAACAATTGGCGCGGGCTCAGGCACTCATGAAGCACATTGCTGACCACCACCTGGGTTTTCAGCGGGGGAGAAAGCATATTTGAAGCTACAATCATATGCCAAGTCATTGGTGGTCAGGTGACCATTTCCTAAGTTTTTCTTGGACCTATACCATTCTGGAGAAGATTGATCCGGCAGCACCTCTCAGAGCCTAGAGCAACCAGTCTTCCGTGTGCAAGTCCCAGATTTCACACCAGGCATACTTCTCTGCCGAATCCCATCGGCCGGTGTTAAAGGATTTGGAACCTGAAGAACTCCCCGACAGACACCCGTGGAGAATGGGAACATGGAAAATGGAATAATCTGCCGCAGGCAATCGCAACGGAAGATGACGCAGTGATACGCAACGCAAGGTCTATCCAACTCACTGCAATGCGGCTGCAGCTTGGGGACAATGGGGAAGAAATGTCATGACCGGCTACAGTGCGGCCACGACAACAAGAAGTGGAACAGGTGAAGACGGTGGGTGAGCGGCATGGGCAACGACCTGGCAAGTGGGCCCGTGCAGTGTGAGTTAATTTACGTGTGACGTGCCTGGCAGGTGGGCCAGTGGGGATGCTGTGCGTGAGGCGGGTTATGAGCCTCCGTATGCAACTGTTTCAGCAAGTAATGAAAGAACTAGTCGCAACTACCCTGAAATTTCCTTTCTGATCCTCTCAGCTGGTCATCTTCCGTTCTTGCTACGTTCTACTTCCAGATATCAATCTACGGAGTAGCAAAGTAGGAAGGACATAAGAATTTGTTTCCTGAGCACCAAGTTTCTCATCTCTGCATAATGGAATTCTGAAACCATGTCCATGGAAGCAGCTGACCGCACGAAAACAGCGACAGTTCTTAGGCAACTTAGCAGACGTCCTGAATCTGCCGGCTGCACTATCAAGAGCAGAAAAATCAAGTTTATCCATGGTAGATTTAGACGGAAGGCTTTACACCACCCGGTTTATTATGGAAAATATATTCTTATACAAATATGTCATCAAGCATATACTTGTTCTCAAAATGAATATTTGTTGGGGTACCGTCGTATTTCTTTGCATACCCCCACATGTGAGATTTGTATGCGGGTATTCAGATACCTATGGATGCCATAATTCATATAGTTGGGTATGTATGTAGCCATATTTTATTTTATATACGTGTATGGGATACCTATAATAGTCTTCTACCATTTTTCATATAGCCGGGTATATATATGTGCAGACACATTGGTTATACTTTTTTATTTTTTAGTTCATTGAGTATATATTAAAAGATTTATGTGAGCAACATATTTGGGTATACTAGCTAAGAGTTCATTAGGTATATTTTACGTAGCCGAGTATATGTGTAGCCATATTTTATATGGCCTGTTATATACGTACCTGTGTATATACATAATTTTGTTAATACCGGATACTAGTATTAGGTAGTTAGGAAATGAATATATTATTCGGTATATATACAACCCACGTATGTGTATTATTTCATTAATGGGTCTTCGATGTCCATATTAGATAGTTGGGAAAAATGAAATAGTTCAAAAAAATATTATGTATATATGTTGGTAGGTACTAGATACTTGCATATATTAGATATTTAGGAAACCAAAATACGCGCATTAGATAACCACAACAGCTTAAATAAACAAAACATTGATACTATTTATTGTATGACGAGTATTGCATGCCTAATAGTTAGGAAACAAAAACAGAATCATAAGTATGGAAAGTCTTGCATGAGGAATAATTAGGAACTCTATTCATCACCCAGGGTGCAGAATAGTTTATTCTTCATCCGAGATAATCTTACAAACAATTTACAAATAAATTACATTTGAAATACAAATAGTTACATTTATATTAAATCACTACGTAAAATTTGACAAAAGAAAAACAAAAATATAGGTCACATGACCAAAAAATTGAATTTTATTGTATTTTTTGCACTATTTTTGTATGTTCGTAATTTTACGTGAAATAAAATATTTTTTACATTGATTATATTTTTTACGGTCTCTTTTCACGTATAAAGTAAGACAAATTTTACGGAACGTAAAATTACGATGATGTTAAAATAGAAGGGGGTGAGGAATAATTATTCCTCACCCAGGGTGACGAAACTCTATTCATCACCCAGGGTGCAGAATAGTTTATATATATATATATATATATATATATATATATATATATATATATATATATATATGATGGCATGAACAGAACAATATAATTAAAAATATGTTACTCAAAAAAGAAAAAGAAAAAAGACACGAGAACAGGAAACAACACAAGTCATGAAGATGTATAATTGCCTATTTTCAACTCTCTAAGTTCTGCAAATCCAAAGGAAGAGGAAGGATCACCTAAAAACAATAGGCATGTGAGGCATCGGGAAAGTTCCGAAACAAATGTTGGACCATAGTAGAGGGAAACACAAGTTTAGGCCTTCCTCCATGCACCCATGCCCAATGCTTTTAGATGTTCATTTCTTCCTCTTCCCGGTTTGCCTTCACATCCCCATCATGAAAGCCTACGTGTGCACATTTATTAAGCAAATTTCACAAGCCAATAGGAAAAGGAAGGAATACCTAAGAACAATAGGCATGGGAGGCATCAGGAAAACACAAGAACACCTTGGCTCCTAAATTTGGCCAAGAAAGTCTAGGCTTTCCTTCATGTTCCCACACCCACCATTCTGAGATACTCATGGCTTCCTTTTCCCTGCTATTCTCGACGCCTCATAAGCTAAACTTTAGACGGGCATATTTCTTAAGCTTTCAGCATTGAAATACTTCAATGATGTAGGAAGGGGAAGGAGAACCTAATTAAGAACTGTAATAGGAGGCAAACACCGAGACATATATACATCACTGATTCTGGAGAGGTAGACAAATATATAGCTCAAGGTTTCCTCCATGCCCCTATTCTCACTGCTCGTAAACTATTTGTTCACCGTCCCAACTCACCATGTAGGAGTATGATTCTAATATCTCAGTAGAAAGAAGCTCGAACTTATGAGGTATATATAGGCCTCACATGAAGTGATCTAGAAGTGTAAACTTTAAAGAGTCATGTGAGTGGAATACATAAATCAATGAACATACGCGCTGCATATGCATGTTGCACTTATATCAACAAATGACAGTGGGCCATGAAACATCTATTGGTAATATGGGCACGTGGAGGGACGATAGAAAGAGATCTTTTTTCTTATGATCATCTAAAGGAAGAAGATTTGTCCTTTGAATCTTAACTTGCATTTACAAAATTTGGAAAAGCAAAAAAAAAAAAAAACCATACAGTTGTTCAGTATGTTTAATAACAGACAAGGTGGATGAAGAGTGAATAGTCCATGAGATGAAAGACCACCATAAGTAAGCAAATAAATGTCACGATTACAGACTATTCTAGATTCCAAAAATAATTGTCAAAAAGTTGCATGAGATTTCTATCCTCTGATAACTAGCCTGATGTGAGCAACATCTGATGCTGACTTTGGACAACACCTTCTTATTAAAGTACCGGTGCTAGAGGTAAAAATAATAATAAGATAGCACTAATATAATGCATTATCATGAAATATGCACTTAGCATCGGCGGTTTTAGTTTTCTATTACATATTTCCACATATGATTGAGTTCCTCAATCGATCTTTACCGTCAAATATAACTGGCAATAATCCAAAGCTGATTAAAATTTCATATCTTAAATTATTATTGGGCAAGGTCGTACCCTGAAATTCAGTGCCCAGTCTGAAATCAAAGTTTAGACTCGTATGTAAAAAACCAAGTACAATATCATTGCTAAGCATTGAGTGTGTGGTTTGTCTGATCGAACGGGAATGCACGGAACACTCCATCATCACGGCACGACCGGTCTAATCAGTTCATTTGTGGGTAGAGAATGATGTGTTGAACTCAAGCAGAAAATAAACTAACTACTGCTTGTTAGTTAGACTGAATTGATGAAACTACAAGTGGGAGTCACAACCACGGTACAAATTGATGCTTGATATTTCTGAAGTGAGGAAAAACTATGGCTTGATTTTCGAAGCTGAGAAAAATTGTTGTACGATGGGAAGACACACTCGTAATGATGCAATCCAGCCCAGGCTTTACTTGCGTAGATTGTAAGCAGGCCAAGGTGTTGTCCTTCCAGAGGTTTGTGCTGAAGCTGGAAGAAAATGATACATGCAAAGCTCCAGATGTTGTCGTTCCCCTGCAAGCAAGCTTCAGATGAAGAATGTACTGTGTTTTCAAAAAATGTTCTTCAAATTCTATTTCTGCTTTTTCTCAAAAAAATGTTCTCGATTTTCAAAAAATGTTCCGGATTTTCAGGAAATGTTCTTGATTTTCAAAAAATGTTCGGGATTTTCAAAAAATGTACTGGGTTTCCAAAAAATGTTCTTCAGATTCTAAAAACGTTTCTTCAGATTCTAAAAATATGGGATTCGGAAAATGTTTCTATCTTTAGTTAAAAATTGTGGATTTTCAAAAATGCTCTGAATTTCGAAAAATGTTCGGCATTTTCGAAAAATGTTCTTCAGATTCTAAAAATGTTTTTGCTTTTTATAAATATGTTCTAGAATTTCAAAAAATGTTCTGGATTTCCAAAAATTGTTCACATTTATGAATTTGTACAGGATTTTTCAAAATTGTTCTCATTTTCAAATGTGTTCTCAAGATTTTAAAAACTGTTCATGCTTTTAAGAACTTGTTGAGAGAGAGAGAAAGGCGTTGCAAAGACTGAGCTTCAGGAGCTCGGTTTTCAAAGAGTAAATAAATTATATTTGAAATTTTCGAAAAAACAAAAATATTTCTACAAATACATATGGATATTCTTCAAGTATGTATAGAATTTCATTTACTAGTTTGATTATTTGCATGCTACAAACAAAAGAAAAATATTTGGTCCAAATACAAGAAAGAAAAACCTATTTTAATCAAAGTTTTGAATAGCCGGCTATAGCCCAGCTATAGCGGGGCTATAACTGTTTGAGCAGGTGCCGCTATGTGGTATAGCCCGCTAAACTTACAAAATAGGCAGCTATAGCCTCGCTATAGCTGATTTGAAGGGTCATCACTATTTGGCATGGCCCGCTATTTAAAACACTTATTTAATATGTGTATTTGTCTTTTTTTTACGTCACATATGAATGTATATGTTCATGAAAGTTTGTCCACATATACTACAAATATATGTCTATATGTATGTTTTTTCATAAAAATTTGAGGTGTGAAAAAATATTTTGCTTGAAAACTATAATGAGCTCAATGGAGCTCGGCCTCTGCAATCACTTTTAGAGAGATGGTACCTGTAGTAGCTACCAATGAAATTAACTCTCGCATTCATCCGACCTAGCAACTAGCCCGCTAATAGTACTAGGAGTTTGAATGCACCACATCTACTGTATAAGAAACACCAAGGGCTACTAATATCCATCTTGAAGTTTTCATTCCTCATTTAGAAGGATCTTCCTCTATTGTTCCATCTGTTTATTTGTAGCAAAAACACTATAAAATCACCCAATAAGATCTACCCCTAAAACTATGCGAGAAAGTCGGTACCATGACATTCTCTCTTTGTTTGTTTTCAAAGCAGAACCACTTCGAGCATATGTAGGCATGGGAGACATAGAAAAAGAAAGAGTCTCAGGTGATATCATATGTTTTACTACAATATTTGAGAGATCTACAAAGGCAGAAGCTTGTACTCCCACTATTTCCCTTGGCACAAAGCCTCTGTAGATGTAGTTCTCGACACCCTCACTTGCATCATGGCCACAACTTCTGCATGCTGCCTACTCAACTTGCAGGCCATAAAATTAGTCGGCGACATCCAAGGCGGGTTCACACACAGGGAGGGGGTCAGTCTCCATGAAGCAACAGGTGATCTTCTCGCCCTTCATTGTCAATCTCCATGGCGAAGCACGCAATGGTCGGTATTACCATGGGGCTCATGGTTCGTCTTTGTGACCATGAATTACGTAGGAGATCTTGTTTTGGTCACACGAGATTGTTTAGTTCGACAAACTAAAATGTATCATCAAAGGAAAACTCTTTTGATTTGTAGCATTAGAGTGGATTGTTAAAATAAGACAAAAAGTGTAGTTTTCTTTATATATAACACTAGACTGATATATATAACACTAAAAATATGCTTTTAAGAATCAAAGTGTTTTGATATAACAAAACTTATGTTATAGATTTTGTCCAATTTTCTCATTCTTTGACAAGTGTAGAACTATAAAAAAATTATCCAAATTTGTTTTCTTGTGTTTTTTGGTTTTATTATTGCATTTCAGTTGGCACAGAGGGCAATGCACGGTAGACAGTCGAAGCTATACTTGTGCTTGTTGATTCAGGAGTTGGTACCATGTGTAAGAGAATGAAGTACTGATGGATGACGAACAAGCACTGTTGTAAGCCCTGTTAAGTGCATATTATATACCCGGGCATAAAATAATGTGTTGATGAATTCGAATTGCACACAAAATCGGTAGTATGAAAAATGTGTGAATATACTAACTAGTCAGATTGTATTAAGGGAACTACAACTACAAGTTGGATTTAGGGGGTGTTTGGTTGGGCTTCCAGCCAGCTTCCGGCTTCCGGCTTCGAAGCCAAAAGCTCCTATTTAGGGGCTTCCGGCTGCAGCTGTGGCTTTCGGCTATGGCTGTGACAAGGCCGAAAGCCACAGCTGCAGCCGGAAGCCCCTAAATAGAAGCTTTTGGCTTAGAAGCCGGTAGACGGAAGCTGGCTGGAAGCCCAACCAAACACCCTCTTACTCTGTATAATTAGTTAATGCGTTGTGTTTTTGTTACAAAGGACGAACTGAAAATACACTTTAATTTCCAGAATTGACAATAGTAAATAGGAATACTATGGTTGTGAAGTGCCTTTTGGGCTGTGTTGAGGGCGATGTAGACATGGTTGGCTCTGGAGCGGATTGAGCAGAGAACATGTTGGCGACGATAGACCATATGGCGTGGGAGGTTTCAAGGGAAGCAACTTAAACTAATAAATTTTTGGAGAGATTGCGAAGTAGGTAGGCTACGATCTGTTGGTCATGGATCAACCAAGGCGCATAAGCTGGGTTTGGGACAACCTGATCTTTGCCCTCGCAGTTTTTGGTAGCTAGGGTTTTTGGTGGTTCGGCGATTGATTTGTCGATGTACCCAAAGAGACCAGCCCCCATGATGTGCGAGCGGGCTTGAGCACGCCAGACGATGTAATTGGATCTGGTGAGAGGTTCTGAGACATTGTTGTTGAGGCCGGAGGAAGCAACCGAGCTGGAGTTTGACATTGTCGAGTTGGAGGGTTTTGGATCGGAGGTGGGAGGAGGATAGCTAGACGATGTGGAAGAGAATTGCTCTGATTACCATGTAGAAAACTATGAAAGCGTTCCTACTCTCCAAACAGGGGGGGGGGCACATGTATATATTGACGTGAACGAGAAATGTCTCGTGGCCGATTACATGGTGCGGTAGTTGGCTACCGAGAGAGATACATCAGGGAAGTTAGAGATAAAAGAGAATCAAAGGAAAACGTTTGAAAAGATAACTCTATCTCTAACAACCTAAACTTGCTACGCAAAACTACAGGATTATGTTTGACATTTATTACTTAGCATCTTTGGATGTTTATTCAGTTCTTAAAGTCATATTTCTATTCAGAGTTTTTGAAAACTTAACATTATTAAACATATCTTGTATATGCTCAATTCTTAAATTCTTTCTCATGAAGGGTATCCATTGATACAGATGCCTATTTGTAGATGTTCATGTAACTCTATCAAGAATCTAAAAAGCATGACATCATTGGCATGACCTGATGATTGAAAGAATATGACTATTAGCCCGATCGGTGTCCCTCCTATCTGAACACGTATGCTCTCTCTTTCTCTAAGATTCTGTAGTTGTGATAATAAATTTGATCGCGTATTCGTATTTTTTCTTTACGATTACATAACATGTAAGCGGAAAAAAATCAGAGTTATGTATTATTATTTTTGCCACTTAATTTTAATTTGGCAATAATTGTGTTTGTGTGATCATCCCAATAGCTTCTTAGTACCATTGTAGAAATTCGATCTCTCTATGCTACATTTGCATAACTACAATTATAGAATTAACATGAGGGGGGGGGGGGTATATTTGCCCCGACATAGTAGAGAAACCTAAGATGTAGGACACTATTGAACTTTGCCACAACAGTTTTTGTTTTCTAAGTGTGTTTGTCATGTTTGAACAGTGTGCACGGTATCTCAGTCCTCCGTTTGAGTTCTGCCGGAAGGAGGTGAGAATATTTTGGTGTTCTATTAGAGGATTGCTTAAATTGTGTGATTTTATTTTTGTTTAGTTACAAGTTCAAGTAAATGTCAAAGCTGACTGTGTGTTTACTAACTCAATTTAAATGCCTAATTTATTTAACACTAACTTAATCTATAAAGAATGCCCATGAGTTATAGAACTGTCCCTAACACATAACTAGCTATATGCCGATTATTATATTCATTTAATATTTTAGTCATGATTTATAATTTTACTTACTAACTATCGTCATTATTATTCTTGTATTAAATTTAGCTTTCTAGAGAGTTGTAAAGAATAGTTCTGACTTTTGTGGGTAGTCAACCAAATTATAGTTCTTGGTTGAAGGCCCCTTGATGATCGACACCCCATGTAGAGAAGATAGTGACCACGTACGGGGAAGAGATCAAGAACCTCAACAACCTCTTGTGGTGTTGCTCCTCATCACCACCACCAACAACAACAATAACAACCAACTCACGAGATGGCTATTAGAGCACTAGAGCCTTCTTGAGAAGGCAACATGTCCGAGATTAAGAGAGAGTGAGGTAGAGAGATCGAGTAACGGAGGGAGGGGGAGAGAGATATTTTTGGTACAAATTGGTAGGACTACATTCGGAAATATAAATGGGATTTGGTGGTATGTCACCATTATGTTTGTTCCCAACCTGTGAAACACCATACGTTACATGTCGAATGTGTTATAGAACTGTTCTTTGATATTTTTAGCTTTTGATATTTTAGTGTTGTTATAAATTTATCCATAGGCATATCACTCCAAGAAACATTTTTAGTTGGTGGAAGGAAGGAAGAAAGAAAAGAACATCACTTTAACGGTAAAGAGAGAGCTCGCTGCTGCAGCCCATTACAACGCACGTGCCTTCTACTAGTTTTAATCTAATTGATGAGTTTCGCTGGACGAAGCGTCCTGCCGCTTGCATCCTGATTTCTCTTGAAAGATGTTTTCAGTTTGGGGGAATCTACCTTGGATAGACACGCACAGGCTTATAAACGACTAAATTCCACACGTGGAAGGACCGATATGTGGATTAAATTCAGTATGTGGAACGTCTGGCTTGAAGCACTTTTGACTAAATTAATTCCTATGTGCATGGAAACACCGGTAGCAAAAGCAAGCTACCACTAGAACGAACACATGGAGCTAGTATTCTCTGATGAAGCGCTGGCCATTGTCGTCCCCATAGCTGCCTACTGGGTGTACTAGATACAATATAAATTAGATCTATTTTTGTAAGGGATGACATGGATACCAAGTAAAAGAGACCATATACTATCATAAACACACCGGTCGACAAGACATGCGCAAGACTAGGAAAAACTCCACGGCAAGCAAAGATGATGGTTCACTCGTTGACACCATACACCAAACTGGGGAGCACCCAGAAGCTCTCCAGCTGCTTGCTTCTGGGTCCGAGGATGTACGAAATGGGATGGGATCTTTTGGACATCAACTTACCAAGCTCTACCTCAATCCAAGGTTTGTCGAAATCTTTGGATCTGCTCGGAACATAAATGCAATTACTCTTCCCGCCCCATCTTTCAGGGTTCAAGCAACAAAATGTAGAGCTCCTCCTATCAAGGCTAACAAAGAGAGCCCAATTTTCTAACTTCTTCAACTCCGCCCACTTTGTGGGTTTGACTGATAAGTCCAGACGGTAGGCTTGAAAGCAGAATTTGCAACCATGTATTGAGAGGTCAACCTTGAGAAGCATGTCACCACAGACCACCAACCATGGGTTTTTAAGCAAGCCAGCGGCCATGTGGTCTCCCCACACAACTGGTACTTCCGACATGCCAAATTGAGGTGCCAAGGAAATGGTATTGAGCTTCAGAAGAGAGTCCATGGCCAACATCTGACCTTTGAAGGACACAATTTGATGAATGCGTCCAGCAACAGGAGAGTGCTCAGTCCAGGACTTTGTTCCAACTTGCCACCGGAACATAGACTTTCTCGAGAAAAGGAGGAGGCACGAGTTGGGCGAACTGAGAGGAGCTGTAAAGACGCCGTAGTAGATTTCAGAGTTGTCACTGCGTCGAAATTTGTGGGGCTTCACCATAGTACTAGTGTACACATCAACAAGGAAACATTGTTCCTCACAATACAAAATCAAATACTCATATGAGCAGCCCAAATAGCGCACATAATATGGAGTATGTCGGGGTGCTGAACGACGAAGGGATAAATTTGTCTTTGCAGGATCATGAAGCTGCCATTTGTAGTTAGATAATGGGTTGTGGAAGGAATCGTGGTCGCCCATATGCCGATGAGCATAATGAAGGCCTGTTTTGACAAAGAGAGGTGGGAAGGAGAAATGATATATGGGCGGGAAGGAAGTAAACGTAGCACGTCATGAGCGGCAGGTGCTATTAACAGCAAGGAAGTCATGGAATGAGCTAACGAGGACAATGATTAGATGAAGCAGGATGTCCGTAAGGTCTGCCCAAACTTGTCGTCCAGATGAGTCAAGGTCGTTTGAGCCCGAGCCATGGTGGCAAATTTTCTTACACGGCTTCTCTACAACAGAAACTTCTCTGTCATACAGAAAATTCAAAAAGAAATATCAGAATCAAGAAAGGGAAATCAAAGATCAGAGACACAACTACTACAGTAAGCAAACCAAGATGCTCATCTCACTGGGCATCGATTTTTTCCAGAATAAGATGTATACCAAGTTGTCAACATGGCACATTTTTTTGGATGGACTATATGTATTTCCGTTATGTCAAGTAATGAAAAGGGGTTTGCCCGGTTTAAAAAGAAAACATGGCACATTTCAATTACAATAAGCTACAGAAAAACTACTAACAACTTCATGAGTACAAAAGCATAATATAGACATATTTCCAGTTCACCCAGCCAACAGGGGGAGATTCATACTTTACTGACTTGAGCATCAGTATCGTCGAAAGAATGAGAGTATCATACTTGTAAGAAATCTTTTCATCGTATAATGATTATTTTTGGTCGATCCCTGCTGTTGCACATAATTTTCGGTAACTAGATATCCCAATTCTCAGGTGTTTTTCCAATTGAGAACACCAACCAAGCATCATACTACCAAAATTCTTTCGGGTCAGATTGATATATACCAGGTTCAAATCCAATCACACAATTTCGGGGCAGCCAGGACAGCATCGATAATATATTCATGGCCGCCATCAAACCAACACGGCACATGTTGCATGCACGGTTGATCCATCAGAACCACCAGACGAACTAGCATCAGGAAGAGGTTAGGGTACGTTGTGCAGACCTAGGGGACAGAGCGGCGGGTGCCGGCGGCGGCGAGAGCTTTCTCTCCGGTGGGTCTGGGCTTCCGGTCGAGAACTGCTCAGCCCAGTCAATGTCTACCATTTGCGACGCACCGGGTTTCCCCATCGGATGCGTCGGCGACGAAGGGACGGACGGACGGAGGAGTCTACGTACGGCGGCGCCGTAAACGAATCTGTTTTATTCGGCCGAACCGAATCTGTTTGGCCTGGCCCATCCCAACCCAGCTTACCCGTGTGCTTTCAATTGTAGTTAGACTGTCTCAAAAAAAAAAATTTGTAGTTAGACCATTTCTTAAAAAAAAAAATAGAGTGGCGATTTTCTTTTCTTTTCTTTCTTATAGTCCCTCCGTTCCTAAATATAAGTTTTTCTAGTGGTTTTCACTAATGAATTACATACGGATGTATATAAGCATAACTTAGAGTGTAGATTTACCTATTTTGTTTCATATGTCACCTGGTAAAATCTGACGCTGCAGAAAGGAAGAAAAAACTAATGTGTCACCGAACCGACCGGTCGGGGTAGGGAAAGGAAGTTGCCTTTCTAAATCAAAAATAGTCGAGTGCTAGTCGAACTCAGTACGGGCAGAAACAACTCGAGCATATTTTACTCTCATCATCTATCACTTGGGGCCTCGAGGATCAGTTCGGAGTTGCTCAAGTTGCATAGCCAGCATCGATCGATCTACACGTACGAACGCCGGCCGCCGCTCGAACCTCGAGGTCGACCAACAGCAAGATCAGAATCGGGCATGGCCATGGAGATGGAGATCTCGACGGAGGAGCAGGACCTGGCTTCTTACCGCCGCGAGTGGGAATCCTCCTACGGCGCCGAGTCCGGCTCCTTCGAATCCTACGGTAAGTAGTATTCATCTGCTCGTTCATCCAAAACTTTCTCTATTTGTTTTTCTTCTTCCTCCTGCCACACGCCTCAAGTCCTGCCGTCCAAGCTGTGAAGTGAGGACATCGTGTTTAGGGGGGTGATTGTTGGAAATAACCAAGTTGTCCGTGTCCGGTTTGGACCGGAACAATCAACCGACTCGCTTTCGTATTAGGCTAGCTTTAGTTCTTTATATACTCATGTAAGCTACCCCTTGTATCTCAGATCAAAGCAATACAATCAAAGGCTCGATACGAGCCTCTGGCAATCAACTCGCGTCAAGTATGTTTTAGCCTCGTGTGTTCTGGCGACTCCATCGAAGCTAGCTAGTCAGGATAAAATAGGCTGCTTGTTTGCTCTTTGTGCCGCAGCGTACGTACAAGTGTTAGTACTACCTGAAGTATCCCTCCACCAGGTAGCCTGCTTGCTTGCTCTTTGTGTGCTGCAGCGTATCAGATCAGCGGATCGCTGCATTGACGATGGATCAGTGCCAACAACTGGTATCTAGAGCTTGGTTTATTAGCGTGATCTTCGGAAAGCAATCGAAGGATCATGTCAAACCCGGGCAAGGAGATCGTTGTGGTGGGAGCTAAAGCACCGATGCCGATGGTTGGGGGGGGGGGGGTCGCAATTCCCCCGGCTGGATCGAGAGGACTACGCACTATGGGCGATGAACATGGAGGGAGCGATGGAGGGAGCGGAATTCTGGGAAGCTGTCGATCCCGGCGGCGCCGAGTACGCGAAGGGCGCGGCAAAGTACCGGACGGATCGTCAGGCGTTAACGGCGATCTACTCCGCCATGCCGAAGGATGTGCTGCAACACCTCGTCGGAAAGAAAACGGCGAAGGAGGCATGGGAGACCATCAAGATCCTGCACCAGGGTCATGACCGTGTCAAGGAAGCAAACCTTCAGTCCCTCATGAGAAGCTACGAGTGCCTGAAGATGGAGGAAAGCGAGACGGTTGATCAGTTTGCCTCCCGTCTCAAGACCCTCGTCAACGGCATACGCGGCTATGGTTCAACTCTAGAAGAAGTTGCGATCGTCCGACGATTTTTGCGCGCCGCGCCGGCACGCTACATCCAAATCGTCACGTCGATCGAGCAATGTCTTGACCTTAATACTCTCACGGTCGAGGATCTCGTCGGAAGGTTCAAGGCCCACGACGAGAGAAATCGTCTCAGCTTCGGCGATTCGAAGGAGAGTGAGCATCTCATGCTTACAATGGCGCAATGGATGGCCCTGTCGAAAGGAAAGCAAGGTGGATCCACAAGCGGTAGTAAAGCAAAGGAGAAGCAAAGCCCGGCGAAAAAGGACCTCGCTGGACAGGAAGAAAAGGCTAGAAAACCAAGGAGAAAATTTGACATAAAAAAAGTAAGGTGTCACAATTGTGGAATCCTCGGTCACTTCAAGTCTGATTGCAAGAGTCCACCGAAGGAAAAAGCTCTCATGGCCAAGGGAGGCGATGATAGCGATATGATGCTCATGGTCGAAGTATGCGAGCTTATGGACGAGGATGGTCCAGCTCCGAAGGCACCGGCTACCGAGGTTGTCACGCTCGACGAAGAGAAGGTTTACCTTCATGACAAGAAGAGGGTGAACACGGCGAGGCACGTGTGGTACCTCGACACGGGAGCAAGCAACCACATGACCGGTGACAAGGACCAGTTTTCTGAGCTAAATCTCTCGGTTGGAGGCACGGCTCGGTTCGGTGACGGGCGGACCGTTGACATCACAGGGCGAGGTACTGTCCTGTTTGAGCTGAAGAATGGCGGTCACAAGGTACTCACATATGTGTACTATATTCCCAAGCTAAAGAGCAACATCATAAGTCTTGGCCAGCTCGAGGAGCGTGGTTGCAAGATTGTGCTCGAAGATGGCTATCTATGGGGGTATGACCGTCAGAGGATGCTCATGAAGGTGCAGAGGTCGCCAAACAGACTCTACGTCCTCAACTTGGATCGTGTGGATCCAGTATGTCTCTTGTCAAGCATGGAGGACTCGGCATGGAAGTGGCGCGCGCGCTACGGTCATCTAAATTTCTAGGCTCTTCGGCAACTTGGACAAAAGGAGATGGTACGTGGCCTACCGTGCATTGATCATGTTGAGCAAGTGTGCGACGGTTTCCTTGTTGGGAAACAAAGGCGGGCCTCGTTCCCGAGAGAGGGAAACTTTAGACCAAGTAAAGCTCTTGAGTTGGTCCATGGAGACTTGTGCGGACCCATTACACCGGCTACCCCAGCTGGGAACAAATACTTCTTACTCATCGTCGACGACTTCAGCAGATACATGTGGATTGTGTTGTTGAAGACGAAGGACCAAGCTTTGCAAGCCTTCAGGAAAGTAAAGATGGCGGCCAAGGTAGAATCCGAAGCCAAGCTGAAGGCCCTCCGTACCGATCGGGGGGGTGAGTTCAAGTCTCGTGAATTCACAGAATTTTGCGAAGCACATGGGATCAAGCGGTATCTTACGGCGCCATATTCACCGCAGCAAAACGGTGTTGTGGAACGGAGGAATCAAACCGTGGTGGCGATGGCACGAAGCATGATGATGAGCAAAGGGGTCCCGGGCAAGTTTTGGGGTGAGGCGGTCAATACAGCCGTTTATTTGCTGAACCGGGCTCCAACCAAGAGTGTGGTTGGGATGACGCCGTACGAAGCATGGTACGGACATAAGCCCGCGGTTGATCATCTTTGTACTTTCGGGTGTGTGGCGCATGTGAAGACGGTGGCCGGGCATACAAGTAAGTTGGCGGATCGGAGTACTCCAATGATATTGGTTGGCTATGAAGCAGGCTCGAAGGCGTACCGTGCGTGCAACCCCTCTACCAATAAGGTGGTTGTGACGCGTGACATGGTCTTTGAAGAAGCAAGGTCATGGAATTGGAACTCTACCAAGCCGGTATACCCGATCTCTGATGAAATCTTTCACGTTGTTTACAACGAATACGAGCATGCCGATAATCAACCAGAGACTACAACGACGCCGAGTGATTCTCTCGACAACGGAGTGCAGCCGAACGCGCCAGATAAAGCAGGGATAGAGGCGCGCCAAGGCACGCAACAGGACACGGCAGACGAGGCATGCGATGGCTCGAGCAACACACCAAGTAATGCTCGAAGTGCTCGACCAAGTGACTGCGTACCACAGGGGAGCAGCCTGGGAGCTGCGCCTGGAAGTCCACAGCCTGGACGTGGCCAGAATCTGGCTCCTACTCAAGCTAGCTGTGAGACAGGAAGGCATGCACGTGGACTTGAAGGTTCACATGTACCTGCAACTAATTCTGGAGAACCTAGATCGCCAGAAAACAGGAGTTTGGCAACTCCACAAGATGAAAATTCCTCGTCTTCGACAGAACAGGAGACAAGGGAACGTCCGCCGACACCAGTTCGTCTTCGACCAGTGGTGGATTTATATCCGAAGGAAGCACTTCGAACTATTAATCCTGTCAAAGTTATAAGAAGAGGACGACAATGTTTGCTTAGCATCGAGGAACCGACAAAATTTGAAGAAGCAAATACTGAGGAGTGTTGGCGTCGTGCTATGGATGAAGAGTTGGGATCAATACGAGACAACAAAGTATGGGAGCTCGCTGATCTTCCCAACGGTCACAAATCCATAAGGCTCAAGTGGGTGTATAAAGTCAAGAAGGATGCTGAAGGAAACTTGGTCAAGCATAAAGCTTGGCTCGTAGCTAAAGGATTCGTGCAAGAGCAAGGTGTGGACTTCGAGGAAGTGTTCGCTCCAGTCACAAGGATGGAATCGGTGAGGCTAGTTATAGCTCTCGCAGCTCAAGAATCTTGGAGGCTACATCACATGGATGTAAAATCCGCATTTTTGAACGGGGAGTTGGAAGAAGAAGTATACGTGAAGCAACCACCGGGGTACATCAAAGAAGGATAAGAACACACAAGGTGTTGAAACTACACAAGGCATTGTACGGGCTACATCAAGCTCCTCGGGCATGGAACATCAAGCTTGACCGTACATTGATTTCTCTTTGTTTTGAGAAAAGTCCACTCGAACATGCTATGTACAAGCGAGGTAAAGGCAAGGATCGTCTCTTAGTGGGCATCTATGTTGATGATCTCTTGATAACTGGAGCAGACGAAGAAGAGATTGCAAGATTCAAGCTACAAATGAAGGAGCTATTCAAGATGAGTGATCTAGGGCTCTTGACATACTACCTCGTGATCGAGGTACAACAAAAGCCGAACGGGATCACAATATGTCAAGAGGCATATGCAAAGAAGATACTTGAAAGTTGTAGCATGGAGGATTGCAAACCAACTTATGCTCCAATGGAGCCTCGGCTTAAACTTAGCAAAAGGAGTGAAGCCCCTGCGGTTGATGCAACGGATTATAGAAGTGTGGTCGGAAGCCTAAGGTATCTTGTGAATACACGACCGGACTTGGCCTATTCCGTTGGCATAGTGAGTCGCTTCATGGAAGCACCCACGACTGAACATTGGGCAGCTGTCAAACATATACTCAGGTACATCAAAGGGACAACAAACTTCGGTTGTGTCTATCTGAGAGAGAAAAAGAAGGAGATGGTGGAGCTACTTGGCTACAGTGATAGCGACCTGGCAGGAGATGTGGATGACCGTAAAAGTACCTCGGGCCTGGCATATTTCTTGGGCAGGAGCATAGTAACTTGGCTATCACAAAAGCAGAAGGTGGTCGCATTATCGTCCTGCGAAGCAGAGTATATAGCAGCTGCAACCGCAGCGGGTCAAGGTGTGCGGCTAGAAAGGCTACTCGGTGACCTCACAGTTAAAGAACCAGAAAGAGTGGTGCTCAATGTTGACAACAAGTCTGCGATTGCCCTGTGTAAGAATCCAGTGCATCATGACAGGACTAAGCACATAGATATAAGGTATCACTACATACGGCGGTGCGTGGAAGAAGGCAAGATTGAAGTCAACTACGTTTGCACCGATGATCAGCTTGCAGATATCCTGACCAAGTCTTTGGGACGACAGAAATTTACAGATATCCTAGCCAGCGTAAAATCCATCCAGCTACTAGGCTGCGTGTTTGCTCTTTGTGCCGTAGGGTACGTACAAGTGTTAGTACTACCTGAAGTATCCATCCACCAGGTAGCCTGCTTGCTTGCTCTTTGTGTGCTGCAGGGTATCAGATCAGCGGATCGCTGCATTAACGACGGATCAGTGCCAACAACAACCAGCAGAATATATAATTCTTCCTTAAACTTGTGAACCCTGGGCTGATCTGAGTTTTTGGCTGCAGCGTCCGTGAGAGCCATGATCTTCACATGCAAGCCCATCCCCGTGCACGCAGGCCCCGAAACCTGCCTGCAGATCTTCTCCGTCGAGGTCACGGAGCTCAGCGGGGGCCTCCAGTGGCCGCTCGAGGTCTACGGCATGGTCGCCACCCGAGACTCGGTGGACCATAATCGCAACGTCATCTTCAGGCGCAGGAGGGACGCCTCCCTCGTCCTCACCCAACAGGTTTGTTTTTCCTCTCAACCATCATCTGTAGACTGTAGCTGACATTGGTGTGGTATTCTGTTTTCCGGATGCAATCAGTTGAAGTTCATCTGTTAACGTGTGCAACTGCTGACTGCAGGATCCGTTTCTGAAATTGACCGGCCCGTCCCGCGCCGTCGTGTTCGCCGGCCCCGTGGACGTCGAGGTCCAGCTGAAACTGAAGGGCACAACAACGGAGCGCCAAGACATTGACCTGATCTCCAAAGTGCTCGTCTACGGACGCGATTTCGGCAGTGACAATATCGCCGTGTCAAGCAACCGCCACCTCGCGCGCACCACCTGTTCCAGCAGCCTCTGCTCGCTGAAGGTCGCCGCCGCCCCGGTCGCCAGGGTCATCGAGGCCACCGTCATTTCCGCCGAGGTCACCAAAGGCAGGTGGCCCAAAACCTTGGGAATCCGCATCGTCGTCTCTGGCACAGGCGGCGCAGACGACGACGAAGGCATCCTACTGCTTGATGCTAGAGATGCCGCATTTCGCGTGGACCTCGCCGACGGCATCATCGGCCTTACCAGGCATGTCGTGTGCGTGGAGGAGGGCGGGAGGCTGAAACTTTGCATAGAGGCCTACAGCAAGAGGACCGGATGCATGTACGAGAAATCTGGGGTCACGGAGTTGATGCCCAAGAGGTCCTCCGCCACTATCGGCGTATGCAAGCTCGCCTTCTGCACGGTTGAGTTCGTCGTTGGTTGGTCCTGCCTCGTGCCCAAAGTGGGTGACCTCATGAGGTATGGTATCTGATGCAACCAACCATTTAGTTATTGAGATCCAGTGTCAAAAATGTGGAAAGAATGTGGTGCATCAAGTGTCAAGGACCACATTTTATTCCTTGTTAGTTCTTGTTTCCTACACATATGG
This sequence comes from Hordeum vulgare subsp. vulgare, assembly GCF_904849725.1. NCBI lineage: Eukaryota > Viridiplantae > Streptophyta > Magnoliopsida > Poales > Poaceae > Hordeum > Hordeum vulgare. The sequence continues at coordinate 25,503,607 of NC_058524.1, forward strand.
TGCATTGAATTAGGACACCTGAATTGTGCTTGGATTTTGATGTTCAAACATGTCTATATGTGAAGTATATGCGATATGTCATGTATGATACTTGGCTGTACACTTATTTATTTGTTTTCTTTTATGATTTAAGAAAAACGCTAGATGGGAGTTAGCTTCATTGTCCCTCTGCTATAGCATTTTATAGCATCTGGCTGAGCGGACGCTAACCAGCATAACCCGACAATTTAAATCATCTTTGTCGATGAAAAAGAGTTTGTCCCTTTCTCTTCCTAATAATAAAGCAAATACGGTTTCTGATAGTCCGTCGTGACATTTTTGCGAAAACGTCCCTCTGTTTTCAATTAATCAACCAGCAGTCCTTTCTTAAGTGAGGAAAATGTTTCGTCGTGCCACTTTTACAAAATAGCCCCCGACGTTTTCTAAAATCAACCCGCAGTCCGGATTTAAGTCAGAAAATGAATTGTTTTTTGCATTGTTCAGAAAACCCCCTGATGTTTTAGATAATCAACCCGCCCTTCGTATTTTAACAAAAAAAAAAACCTAACTTTTTAGTTAATTAATCCAAACTTTATCTAAAACAAAATTATCCATATCTTCTAAACCGTAACTTCGATTTTAACATGTTATATATGAAATTTGATTAAAAAAATATGTAGAATCTAAATAGGATGTTATTTTTAGTTGTTGAATACTTCTTAAATATTATTTTTGGTGCAAACTTAATCTGTTGTGTACGGTCCTTTTTTTCTCTCTTTCCGACGACGATACGGATTGCAATAAACATCCATTGAATTAAAACCAAATTGAGAGGAAAGAAAAACCAAATTGAGAGGAAAGAAAACATCGTTAACCACACATGCTCACCTTTGAAAAACCTCGTGGGAAGAAACAACATATTTTTCATCTTATTTCGAGTGACTGTACATTCAAGCGCGTTTTCGTTGTGTGAGCACTAAAGCCATCGTCGGCAACACAAATGTGATGCCATGTGAAAATATATTACGTTCAGAGCATGTGTTATTTTCTCTTCCGTTGCATTGCACGGGCTCCTTTGCTAGTATATTATAAAAGCAACAACCAATCGAAACAACTAGTTCGTTGGGGCCGCAGCACAAACAAGCGCAAAAGAAAAAAGAAAGAAAGAAATGTCGACGCCGACATCTCAACTATAAGCGAAGATGGCCAATAACAGCTGCACCCTCCCGAGAAGTAACACCGCATGCCCTGCACTCTGAAGCCTCACGTACCAATCAACACCTTCATGAAGGCATGCGATGACAACGACGTTGTTGTCCGGATAAGTCCTAGGGTTTCCTCCAATACGTGGATGGCAGTGCAGAAGGGGGTATCACCGACGCCCCTCACAAAGGTCCGACGACGCCCATGGGCGTTGCCGCACCCTTGACGGACGAGCCGCCAGGGATTTCTCCCGCCCCAAAACCACCACCGTCACCCTAGACAATCAAAAATGCATCGTCCAACATACCGCCCACCAGCCTGTGCCACCACGGTCACCGCACCAACTTCACCGTCTCACTGAGGCCACCAACACGAGGCCTAGTGGGAGGACGAGTAAGTACCGGGCTCAGGGGCAACCGCACCGCAACCGACAGGAGGTGAGAACCTCCACCGCCGCACGTAGCCGACCAGACGTAACGACAGGGACTTGCCAGGCCACCATAGGCCCGGCTGGACCCCAACGGGTCCGAACAGTCCCAACTGCCACACTTCAGCACGCCGGTCGTCGGAGCCATCACACCACAGCCACAGCCACCTCGCCGCATCACCAGGGAGCCGCGCCTTGAACCGCCGGCCTGCCCCATCCCAGATGGAGCCCGAAAGGGCCCAGTTCTGGGTCGAGCGGGTGCCGCACACCGTGCCACCCCGCAACCAACGGCCACGCCGCTGCGTCAAGGACATTCGAGGCTCACGGAACCCGCCGCCAGCCAAGCAGCATCGCCGCTCGACAGGAAGGAGACACGACTCCACCTCCCAGCATGCGGGGAAGGGACGTTCGTCGGCGGGGGCGCTACCCAGGCACGCATGTTACCTCCATAGACGACGAGAAGGGGTGTGGAGGAGGAGGGGGTCGAGACGGGGTGGAGGGGTGGGGGCGATGGGAGTTGAATGTTTTCCATTGGAGGCATTTTCACTGCCCTATCAATGAGTCACTATGCCGCTGTGTATCTTAGCACGGCGAGAGGACATGTCAAACAAAAAAGGGCACATTAATAGTACTATAAATAAGTTGACTCATCATATTTGTGTTGAAAAAGTATGAAACATACCTTAAAGTTATAAACAAAAGCTCAACCAAAGCCTGAACTTTGAATCCAACTTGTAATCCGATCTATTTTGGATCCTAGACATTTTTGGTTCAGTGGAAATACTACAACCCTAACCTGGATAACCCGCTACTCTCACGGACGAGAATTTGCACCGACCCACTATAGCACAAAAGAATTCATGAAGTTTAAAAAATGTTCGCGCATTTTAAAAATTGTTCAAAGGTTAAAAAATGTTCTTGTTTTTATTTTTGTCACAATTTGAAATACTATTGTGTTTAAGAAAATGTTCGATCACTAGTAGAAAACAGAGTTTCGGTCCATTCCTGAAATCCCATTAATCCCGGTTTACTCACGAACCGGGACCCATGGAGGCACCGGTCCCGGTTCGTGATGCCAGGGCACCGGCCGGGCCTTGTAGGCCATTGGCCCCAGTTCGTTTGACCCCTTTGGTCCCGGTTCCAGACACGAACCGGGACCAATGAGCCTCGCTCCTGGCCCACAACCATTAGTCCCGGTTTGTGGCTGAAACCGGGATCAAATGATGTCCTTTAGTCCCGGTTCCAACCACAAACCAGGACCAATGATTGACCTATATATACCCCCCGCCCGCGAGCAGAGCAGTGCACTTCTCTGTTTTTTTGGTCGTCTGTGGGAGAGCTTTGTGGTGCTCTAGCTCACCTTCTATGCATATGAGGTGTTCGATGAAATGCCCGAGCCATACTTAAGCTTTATCCTTTCGAAGCTCCTTCTTCAGGCTTCATTTTCCTCAAGATTTGTCTAGGTTTGGCGGTCCCTCCTCTCCCGTCCCCGTCCTCACCGCCGTCGATTGCACGCGCCCATCTCGGCGCCGGCACCACCGTGGTTAGCCTCTTCTTCTTATCTTCTTTCTAAAAGAAAAAAGTTCTTGCTTGTATGATTTAGATAGATACTTGTGTAATTTTCTTACTTTTATTATTGTTTTTTATTATGTAGTGCGATGGTTTTGGTATCCGCCTCCGTCGGCCCTCGCTCTGTCTATGATTCGGATGTGGTATATATTATCTTTTATAAATATATTTTTATTTGGTGTTTATGTCAATTATGCCGACCAACTTGACGTAGATTTTTAAATCTAGGAGGTATGTGAACCGGAAATTCCAACCGACATAGAAATTCTTGTCGAGAAGTGAAATTTGGTTGAAAAGAAAACAATTACTTGAAAGAAAAATTACAAAGAGTTGAAGAGGAGAAGATGAAATTGGAGTTGAATGTTACAGATGTTGTCGACGATCACAAGATCAAGATGGATGCAATGCGCTTGAAGATTAGAAAGATTAAAAATTATACTATTCATACTGAAGCTTGGTATCATTATGTTGTTGGATCAATTGGTACCTTAGTTGCGGTTATGATCGCATTTGTTGTTGCATTTAAATTTTGTAGTTTGAATGTATGTTTTAATTAGATGCTCTAGAGAGCTATATCTTGTTCAATAATGAGAACTATGTATGAACATTTTGTATTTATTTTGGTCACTACTGTACTTTGGCTTTAATGTGATGTTGAATTTCTATTAATTTGGTCACTTCTCTATTTATGATATGTTGTAATGGTTTTTAATACACTTTATTATATAACGCACGCAGATGAATCGGCAATGGATGTATGGTGATCGACGCACCTCCGAATATATTAAGGGCCTGCATAATTTTCTCGAAGCGGCTGAGGCAAACAAGCAAAATGGTTTTATGCATTGTCCATCTACTGTCTGTGGGAATACGAAGGCTTTCTCCAACTCTAAAACCCTTCGCTTCCACCTGGTTGAGAAGGGTTTTATGCCACACAATAATATTTGGATCAAGCACGGAGAAAGAGGGGTTATGATGGAAGACAAGGAAGAAGAAGAGGATGATGACAAGTACCCGCCCCCTGAATACGGTGATGCTGGAATGGGGGAAGCTGAAGATCAGGTGGAACCAGATGATGTGCCCTATGATGATCTTCGTTGGGTCATTGTTGATGCACACAGAGAATGCGAAAGTGAAAGGGAGAAGTTGAAGTTCGACAGCATGTTAGAGGATCACAAAAAAGGGTTGTCCCCAAATTGCGAAGATGACAACACAAAGCTCGGTACCACACTGGAATTGTTGCAATGGAAGACAGACAATGGTGTATCTGGCAAGGGATTTAGTTCGCTATTGAAAATAATGAAGAAGAAGCTTCCAAAGAATAGCGAATTGTATGGCAGTACATAGGAAGCAAAGAAGGTTCTATGCCCTCTAGGATTGGAGGTGCAGAAGTTACATGCATGCCCTAATGAGTGCATCCTCTACCGCGGTGCGTACAAGGACTTGAACGCATGTCCGGTATGCGGTGCATTGCAGTATAAGATCAGAAGAGATGACCTATTGATGTTGAGGGCCAGCGCATCGGGAAGAGGGTTCCTGCGAAGGTGATGTGGTATGCTCCTATAATACCACGGTTGAAACGTCTGTTCAGAAACAAAAAGCATGCCGAGTTGACGCAATGGCACATAAAAGACCGTAAAAAAGACGGGAAGTTGAGAGCACCCGCTGACGGGTCGCAGTGGAGAAAGGTCGAGAGAAATTGGAGCGACTTTATAGGTGACCCAAGAAACGTATGGTTTGGTTTAAGTGCAGATGGCGTTAACCCTTTTGGGGAGCAGAGCAGCAAGCATAACCTTCCTCCTTGGTTGTGCATGAAGCGGAAGTTCATTATGATGTCAGTGCTCATCAAAACAACTGTTACGAGAGGTGCATAGAGATCCAAATGCGCATGATCAGGTTAATGTTTCTATATCACCATTTAATGACCGTTTTAGACCTGTTTTATATATTGAATGAAAATTTGAAATAAATGATATATTTGCTTCCCATAATTTTGCTGAAAAATAAGAAAGTTAAGGTCGCGGTTGGTTCTTCCATCGGTTATGCTTCAGTCTGGTGGAGCCGATATTGTCGGTTACACCCTCATTATATACCTACTACTTGGGATGATTTGGAACTTGCCATGAGACACACATTCATTCGTGCTTATTATACTTGTGACATGATTAAAAAGTTAAAACATTTAAAACAAGGTAGTGACACCGTAACATAATATTATGATGATTTACAAACAACCTTGTTGCATTCCTAATTAGATGAAAGTGGCGAAGATTTGATAGATTTTGGGGAGAATTAAACCATGACATTCAGGAGATACTAATTCATGAAAAGTGTTATCCTATGGATCGTTTGTTTCGCCTTGCTTGCAACGTTGAACAGGAAATAAAACGATGTGTTACCCAAGGAGAACAAGCATAAGGTGCTTATTCCAAGAGTTGATATGGTTGTTCCTTCAATTACTGGGCGTACGATGATAACCACATCAACTGTTGTGAGGGATACATCACCTTCACCATGTGACACGTTACCATCGAGAGTGCCTACATCATCTGAGTTAATCATAAGAAATAATGACAAAGGTACTTATCTTCCACCTCCACATGAGTATGATGAATGCATTGTCAATTACAATGTACCATGTGATGAGCTACCCATTACTTTGGTCACACCACCTATTTTAGAGGACTATGTTCATGATTTGACTTTTTCATGTGATCAAATAACTACAATATCAACAATGTTGAGTGAACCCATTGAATTAACTGTTGATGAGGATAAATCAAATTTGCATCAAATATTTTTCAAAATAATTGTGCTAATGTTTAATCATTTTGATATGACCTCTAATCTTGGTGATGATTCTATGTCAAATGACTTGTTGCATGTTTGTTTATTTAAGCATGTTGTAGCATGTACATTTGAAACAATGAAAGTGTATAAACCAATTTTAGGATGGCTTAATGATGAGCATTGTCAATCATTTGATATGAATAAGGACTTCACTTATATGTGCAAACTGAGTTGCAATATTTTCATGCCTTCTATTTCTTGTGATAATATTTTGAATTTATATTTCATAACATATGAAAGTTACTCATGTATACATCTGTCATATGTGCAAAAAACAAGGACGGTAAAAATGGATGACATATACATATACAACATGTAAGCTTTGTCTCTTTTATTGGTCATATTTCAGATTAGGCGACGCCGAGGACGACTTTGTTTTCAAGAAGGGAAGGATGATGAGGACATGCCTACCTTGAATATGATCATAAATATGGCATATGCGTATTTATTTGAGGTGATTTCTGATAAAAGTTATGCAATAATTTATTTATGCTATACATAACAAAAGTAGTTCACCTCTTTTTATTTCATGCCTAATTGCAGAACTGTCGGACACTTGTACAATGCACATATGAAGGTAAGGAAAAAAGAAATGTTTAGGGGTTGTTCAAGAAGTTCTCTCACGTCACTTTTAGCCCAAGAGAAGATATAGTCCAAGTATCTCACGTTCTGGACTCCGATTCGGACTGCACAGACACACCTGTCTCAAAACGTCAACAACGTTTGCATACACACTCTGAATTGGGTGATTCTTTTTTTGTTTGAAAGTAGATTTTATCTAAGTTCTAGACCAATTGGAACAACTTTAAAATTTGTGTGGACCTTGGAGATAATGACGAAACAATCTGAGGTTGCATCAGAATCTGAGTCAAACTATAACTCCAAAGGTGTTGCATCACCTCCACTTGGGCCCATGGGCCTTGTACGACCTAGGGTTGGTTTTAGGCTGCCTTGGGACGTCCTCCCACCTCCTTGTCCGCCACCCTTTGCTCCTATATAAGTAGATTAACCTAGTAGCTTTTTGCTTGGGTTTTGTTTATATTACAAGTTTTCCATAGTTGCAACTTCGCGTTCTTCATTTGTGTTCCACGACCACACAAAGGCGTCATAGAACCCCACTTTCATCAATAAATATTTCCTCTTATATTTGCTATATCCAGATTGCAATTTCAGTTTCTTGCTTGTTCTTTGTTTGTGTGCAGGAAACAGTCCCTCATGGTCAGGTTGATTGTGCTCCCGCGTTGCCAATAACCACTCGGAGTTGGTTTAGCAATTGCTAAGGTGCGACGTCATCACACGTTCATAATCGGATCATCAAAGTCTACTCCACCAAAAATGATAATCACCATCTCATCGAAAGACAGGGACAACATGAGGCCTAATATTGCCTATGCAGTTAGAGTTGTTAGCCGGTTCATGAAAATTCCAAGTAAAGCTCACTCAAAAGCAGTAAAGTGGATTCCCAAGTATTTGAAGGGAACTTCTACATCTTGTTTATGCTTTGGAAGTGGCGATCATGTACTGCAGGGCTATACAGATCCATATTATGCAGGTGACAAGGATCGTAGGAAGTCCATACCTGTATACCTCATGAACTATGCAAGGGGAGCGGTATCATGGCAATCAAGATTATAGAAATGTGTTTATACATCAACTACAGAAGTTGAGTACATAGCAGTAATTGATGCTGGCAAGGAAGTTTTGTGGATGAAGAACTTCTTGCAAGAGCTCGGCATGAAGGAAGAGAAGTATGTTCTGTTTTGTGATAGTCAAAGTGCTATCCACCTTGCTAAGAATTCAAGCTATCACTCTCGAACCAAGCACATTGATGTGAGGTATCATTGGATTCGAGATGTTGTGAGTTCCAAGTTGCTGAAATTTGAGAAGATCCATACTGACGACAATGGTTCGGATACTATGAGCAAGATATTGCCAAACGAGAAGCTACAAGGATATTGCATGGTAGCGGGCATGGCGCCGCCCCTCTCATCAGTTGGAGGGGGAGATTTGTTGGGATATCCTCCTCGTGTGGGCTGTGAGGAGATGACCATTTGAGGCCTTTTAGGCAGCCCAAAATAGGTGCAGAAGCCCACTACCCATTATGGTTATGACCTAGGGTCATTTTGGTCTTTGCACGTGAGTGGATGGAGATGCTTTACCCTCCATCCAACAGGCACCATCTATGGTGACGAAAATCATTTCAGCCTCCATTGGAGAAGAAGAGATAAAACCAATTGAGAAAGGGAATAAGAGAAAGATAAAAGGAAGAAGCAAAGGGTGCTACTCCCCAAGGTTGTGATGATCCAGATCCACTACCTTGTCTCCTTCAAGCTGCCGTTCCATCATCTTTGATGAGATTGTTCCAATCCCTAGCTCTTGAGACTCAAATCTTATTGTGTTCATCCAAGATTCAGAAATCTTGATATATGAGATCCTCTAGTGCTACCTAGAGAAGAAACTTGCTGTATACCACATTTGATAATAGTAAAAGAGGATTTGGATGGATTTGGCCCGTTGTTTTTCCTCTCAAGTTGATGGGTTTTCCACGTAAAAATCTGGTGTCTCTTTTGTTGATGCTTGTTGCTGTCGAGAAAGTTACTCCTGCCACAAGACATTTGTCTGAGGAGTGTCTTGTCTGTTGAGTAACATTTTCCCTTCCATATATGTCGCTTCATATGTTTCCTTTCATGCTAAGCAACGATCCTTGAGTTAGTACAGGATGTGGTGTTGACATTACATTGTTTCCGTTGCAGTTTTCAGTTAATCACAAGTGCATTTGTGGGCTAATTCCCAACACCTAGGGTGCAACAACAGGGTGGTGGGCTCCTAGCGGTGGTGGTAGTTGGGTGCAGTCTTGGACAAGATTCGGCTGTAATTGGCATGGGATGGCTGCTTCTCATCGTCGTAGGGTTCAGGCATGTTTGGGGATGGTGTTGTCTATTAGGGACGCACAACATGTCTTGGGAAGGGATTTGATACCTGGTCTTGTTTGTGGGAAGCTTCGGGATGGGAGACAACGGGCCTCACGACACCTCATTTGGCAGGATATCGGCCGATTCTCGCCTGTGACACGATGTTGGTCGTCTCCGTAGTTCTTTGTCCTTGGATGAGGTTTGGCTATTGTATCCAGCTGAGATCTGACATTTGTGGTCGGCGACTCCCTTTGTGCATGGCCGACATTGGTGATATCCGGTTCTGACTGAGGTGGTGCTACAACACGATTGTACCGCTCATGTGTGGTATGTGCCAAGGTATCGGCTTTTTGACAATCCGAGGTTCTGGCTGCAGCATTGTGTCATTCTTGGACGCCGGGATGACGGCCCCGTATGGGAAAGTTGTTCCGATGGCTTTGTAGCGAGCATCACTACATTGGTGGAGGCGCATCCTCTTGGCCATGAGGGTAGTGAGGGGAGGTGTGGTGGGCATTATCAACGTGGCTTTAGTGGTGGCAACTCCCTTGTCAAGATTTGGAGGCCTCATGTTGGGTGTTTTTTTTTAAATGAGGAAGATCCCCGGCCTCTGCATTTGGGCGATGCATGCAGCAATTTTATTAATTATTCACAAAAGACCTTACAAAGAGATACAACAGCAAGTTTGAAGCCACCGTCTAGGCAACATATGTCGCTTTCCTTTTCACTTGATGAAGGGATGTTTATAGTCTGGGCCTAATACCAAACAAACCTTGCTGCCAAGCCTAACATCTAAGACCTAAGACCAGAGGCCCCAGCCAGGCCACTTGCCCAGTATGGGGTACACACCAGTCCGGCGCACACATAGAGGTCGCCGCCGCCACCTGCCTCTGATCCATCTTCACAGCTGTACTGACACATCAACCTTGTCCGGCTTAGCTGTCGTCGACGCCACCACGACACCATACAACGCTACCATCTTGCGCTCGTCCATCAACACACACACACAGCGGCGAAACCCCACTGCTCCATACCGTTGAGACCCGCAGTTGTCGACGTATTAGATGCAACACCGCTCATCCTTCTCGAACACCACCTACAGCCACTGTTCCATCCCCTCCACCTGCAGATCCTCTGCATTCCCAACCGATCCTCAAGGCCCCTGACGGCACCTCCAGGAAGGTCACGACACGAACAACGCCGTTGCTGCCAAATCCGAAGAGGATTGAAGGTTTTCACCCGGCAGGAAATTGGGGTGGATAGATTGGGCCCTCAGAGTGGTCATACCGGCCGAGGTTTCCCTGGACCCAAGGTACAGCACCAGGGCTCACCATCATCGGAGCCTGCAGCCGCAAACCACCGGGACAACGAGAGATGTAGCAAGAGAAAGGGGAACCTCCAGATCTGACGCCACCGCACCAACCCACCACGGCCACCATTGGGTCATCGGCCTGCCGCCATGCCGCCTCGCTCTAGATGGCGGCTGCCATGGGCCAGGGCAACACCGCCGCCCGACCGGAGCCTCATCCACGAGATCGGCCGTCGCCCCGGCCAAGACTTCCCTCCCGCATCGCGAGTGCGCCACCCGGGGCCAGATCCGGCCGACCTGGCCAGTGAGCCACCTGCACACAGCAGCCGAAAACGAACCCTCCGCAGCCGCCGCGCCTTGAAGGAGCAGCAACACGCCATCATGTTGCCCAAGGACTCACACGCTGCCATCTTGCCCGCTCTCCGCCGCATCGAGGAGCCCGCGGTAGCCCCATGCCTCCGCCTGAGGAGCCGTCCCGCGCCAGCCCAACCTCATGCGGAGAGGAACGAGATCCCCGCCGCCACCTACGCCGACCAGGCTTAGCCCGACGGCGGCAAGGGAGGAAGACCGCGAGGGGAGGTTCTGGTGGCGGAGCACTAGGGTACGCCCCTATCGCCTGCGGGGGCGACCCGGGGCGCGATCTCGGCCTCATGCTGGGTGTAGTGGGGATAATAGCTTTTACCTTTCACAGGATCCCCAACTAGTAAGTCCTTCGTCTTTTTCTTGTCATAAAGATGTTTCACTTAACTATAGTACCGCACATATATTAGGCACCCTCTACTAGTAAACGGAGCTTGCATTTTGATTATTATGTCCCATTTTAACATCATTGTTATGTTCTAGACCGTGTGTAGTACAAAAATATTGATCAAAATGTTGTTACAGTCAGCATGTGGTATTTGGTTACCGAGCAGAAAATTATGTTACTGCCGGGTATTCAAAAGAACAGTTGATCGACGCCCGATATTTTTGAGTTAAGCGGTAAACGAAAATCCTTGTGTCACCCACGAGATTATTTTTGCATCTGGAATCCAGAACATTAGCCCCATCAGTCAAAATTTGATCCCAATAAAATTATGTTTGATACTTATCCGACTAAGCTTTATAATCTCGTTATGATCACCCTCAAATTTTGAATCCAGTATAAAGCCAAGTCTGAGACATAAACATGGTGCATCTTAAAAGTTTATTCGAAACACAAATTATATAGATATATGTGGGATACAAAAATATTTGAGACTGATGTACGTTGGTCTTTGGTGTCATTGCGATATGTAGCAAACATTTCTTGATTTGGAACCGCTGGGATAAAAATAGTTGGATTAAGTTAACTTTATACAGTACCATACATGTGCAGTTCAGTAAAGAGAGAGGTTTTCGTATGTAGATAGATACTAAAAATAGAAAAAAACAGCGGCTGAAAAGTGATCCAAATATGTTAAGAGTGACATACTTACTGGGGCATTCAAATCTTTATAGAAATAATCATAAACAAAAAAGGGCCGAAAAACCAGGGTGCCATTCTTTACACTAGCTACTCTCTGAAGCGTTTTAGAAGATGCCCCGTAATGCAAGGGGTGTACGGGAATGATCCTTGTATGCCAAGCCAGTAAGTGTGTTGGCTTAGTATGCCTAGATACTGAAATTTTGAGCTATTCAAATGACAAGCTACTCCTATTCCTCCTTTCGATGATGTTAACCCCAAAAAAATAACTTCTTTGTAGGGGTGAAACCCAAGAAAGCAGATATCATTGCAGATACCTTCATAAGCATCTTCAATATTCACAATGTTATCATCATCAGAGTCCCAATCCAAATTTTCTCTCATTGTCCTTGCGTTGTTGCCATCGTCATCATCATCTAAAACCCAAGTTTTTTCGGTTCCCTCCATATTGTGCGATCCATGCGACTTTATAGTTGCACATGCCTCAAGATCGATATGGTTCTTGGACATCCAATATACCCGTTCACTTGATTCCATGAGTGTCCAAACCTTGAGTCGAAAACGATCATGCATTGATGCAAAGTACACCCCTTTTTTCGATTTTCCAATGTAAGGACGTGCTTGTTTGCATTCCTCGATATTTATTGGGGTTTTTAGTACTCGGTATTTCCGGTCTGATAAAGATAACCTGCAAAAATTAATGGTCAATTCATTGTCAAAATATGATCAGAAAATTGCCCATGACATTGAGAGCTAATAGTACATGAGTTGAAAAGGTGATCTTGCAGAGATGTGCTATATATGATGTGTGTACCTCACAACAAACGCACCACAACAATGCAGCAGGTAGAGTGATCCTCGCCAATACACACTCCTGGAACACGACATTGATCTTGGCTCTCCTGGATCTAGTTGCAGATTAGTCGCCGTCTCTGGAGCGTCGGCTTCGCGGACAAACAACCTCTTCTGCCACTGCCTTGTGCTGGATGAGAATACATCTAGCGTCCACGGGCATTCAATCAGATCCCGTTCGGCTGGGTTCCCTATCACCTTCCGGGGTTCGAGCCTGACCGAGAACACCTCGTAGTGCAGGGACACGGCAGGGTCGAACACGAGGCACGCGTCGTGGCAGCCGTCATCGTCCTCCCAGGAAAGGTCTTCCCAACGGCTGGTGGCGGGGTTGACAACGGAGAGTCTCCTCCGGTCACGGTACAGCAGGAGGCCGTTGCAGTGGTCGACGATCCGTCTGGAACCGCTGCCGTAGTGAGGCAGGAACCCAAGATCGCCGTCGACCGCCGGCTGCCGCGTGGAGGGGGCGGCCGGACGGGCGAAGAAGCGCGGGCGCGCGCGGTTGCCGTAGTTGAGGAAGAGGCCGCGGAGCGTGAGCGGGACCACATGGGGGAGCAGCAGGCCGAGGGCGTCGACGATGGGGCGCCACGCCTTGCGGACGCAGCGGCAGGCGGCGAGGTCGCGCGGCGGGAGGCGGCCGAGGATGGCCGCGAGCGCGTCGTCCGGCAGGGCTTCCGTCTGGTCCATGGTTCCCGCGCGCGGCGCCGGCCTTTGATCGCGGACCAGAGGCACGTGAGAGAGGAGATCGGTCGAGTACCCTCGTCTAGGGTTCTGTTTGACGAGGGACTCTTGCCGCTTTGTGTATGGACTGTGGAGATATATTAGAGTACGATTTACAAGTCGGACGTGGATTTTGTCTAACTGCTTACGGCGCATCGCATATCCTGTCCATGCATCCAAGCCAAACAAGCAGGTCAAATCAATATACATTGATAAAGCATGCATGCAGGTAAAATCAACATGCCCTATGGTCCGGTACAAAGAATCTCACTTGCCTTTTTAATTAGCTGTATATGTACTAAATAGATAGTGCACCATATTTGCTAGGAAAAATTCTAAATAAATCATGCAAATTTAAATTCATTTATGTATTTGAGCTTATCGGTATGTTAGTTGAAGCCATATTTTTATTCGTCACATGATATGGATTTTGCTTGAAGTGTCGTTTGCTTTTGTTTGTTTTTACTTTCAGTCTAACACAATCATTGTTTGAGAGCTGGACAAATAGTGATGATAATTTGCATGGGTCATAAGACTAGATCAAAAATAATGAGTATTCAATGAATGATGATAAAAAAAACATCATGTAGCACATATAGAGAAATTGTGGGTTAATGATATTGATATGGTGATATGAAAAAGGTGTGAGTTCATTATTATTAATCCAATAGGTGTCGATATTAAGAGATGTTAAACTTCTTGTTTATCTAAAAAATTAAAAAGGCATGATGATGATGTGTGAGCATGTCTATTCTTCGTTGAAATCCTTGTGTTGTTTTGAGTCAGAGTCGCGCAGTGGTTAATTCCCACCAGCCCTCTCCCTCGGAGCATGTGAGTAGTATTTTGATTTGTGGCAAGACTAATAAAAATTTGCAATAAGTATATGAGTTCTTCATGACTAATATGACACAATGGACATGTGCACTATCACCTCCTCATATTTGCTAGCCTCTTCCGTATCGTGCACCGCCCATTCTCACCTTGAGGATTGGTGTAACTTTCCACGGTGCATCTAAACCCCGTGACATGAAATGTTGTGTTGCACATAAGCATTTTTATATCCCCAATAGAGAGTCTCATGTTGTATCATTCTGATGCTACTAGGAATCACTTTTTTAAATTTGGCTTGTATATTCCGATGACGGCCGTCCTGTCACATCCCTAGCTTTAGCTTGCTTTGTCATTGCATTTCATGCATGCATTTTAATTCAACTGAAATTGAATTGAGGATCTAGCAAGCCTCAGAAAACCATTTTCACATAAATGACCATGATAAAATTGCCTCAACTGACTCCAAAAAAATGTTCCTGTTGTTGTGTGAAAATATTGGCAAGAGGAAAAACCTAAACTATATTTTTGGAGTCACAGAAATATTTATCTTAGACATTTGAGTTAAACTAACAATTAATTGCAATGGATTTGTGTGTGTGTGTGTGTGTGTGCGCGCGCGCGCATATATATATATATATACATATATATGTGTGTGCGATATATATATATATATATATATATATATATATATATATATATATATATATATATATATATATACCCAGGGGTAATTACCCCACATGCATGTTCCATATACTATCATGCGGTAATATATATATTAATTTATCATTTTTATTATGTTTATATATTATATAAGATTTTTCAAAATGAGTTACATGAAAAAATTACAAGTTAGCCCATGGTTTTTATTATATTTGTGAAATACATATATTTTTGTACGTAAAAAAGAACATACAAAAAATATGATACATATTACCAAAAATTTAGTATATATACTACCTAAACATTATTATATACTACATAGTACGCGTACATACTCTCCGATTTGATAGATACTACAGACAACATACAAAACGAAAGTCGTGGTAACTATCACCGGTGGTAGATAAAATTTGTCATATATATTGATTAACTACGGAAAATTTGCCATAAGATAACAAAAATATAGATCATAAGACCAGAAAAATCGCATTTTATGTATAATTTACACTATGTTTTTATGTTTGTAATTTTACGTGACATAAAATATTTTTTACGGTGACTATGTATTTTTTACGGTCTCTTTTTACGTATGAGATAAGATTAAAATTTAGGAAACGTAAAATTACGGTATATTAATGTGAAAATAAAGGGGGATGAAGAATAACTATTCCTCACCCAGGGTGACGAATAGCGCGACCCTATTATGCAGTGAAATGGTTAACGGGTCAAACCCAATACTCAATCTGCCCATCTAAAAAACGAAAGCATCACATGATCGAACGGAATCTAGGCAAGGTGCCTGGTCACCTAGGTGCCCCAAACGATCATCCTATATGCATTGGCATATCCACACGCATCAAACAAACACATTCCAAAAAAACATTTGCATGCATACATTGATTGAAATATGGTTGCCCACGTAAGTCATGTGATTGCCTACCAATTTAATTGAATGCACTTGCTGGTATGGAAATAATAATTAATGGGTTAGTTAATTAGCATTCATTTGGTAATGGTAATTTATATTCTTATTTAATTGGTTGATAGGAGAGAGAACATAATTTAATACCTCATGACTTCTAGCCGGAGATGTATGTACGTATATGTATTTCTAGGTCATATAAATGGATGGCATTAACCGTGACCGATTTCTTTGGCAAACAAAAAATACCATGCATGACATCATACCTTGTTCAGATAGTCAAATACCTAGGGATGCCATATTCAACGTAGGCGGACATATACGTAACCACATTTCTACATAGGTATATATGTTAACTAGATACCTACAATAACTTTATACCCTTTTTCACATAGACAGGTATATACATGCGCACACACATTGGGTATATTTCCACTAGAGGTATATCATTTGTAAAAAATCATATGTTCTAATAATAGGTATGTTGGGACTTGCGTATATCATTTTATAGCTGTACGTATTAGTGTTTTATTTTTAGGTATATTTGTTCACTTTAAGTTTGTTGGGTATACTATAATATTTAGGTGAGTATGTCGTATAAAGTTGGGTGGGTATAAAACATCCACATGATGTACTGATCTAGTTAGTATTTTTTGAAAAGTTATGACAGAAGGAAATCAATAAAGAATATATGCACTTGATTAGGCAATTTCCATCCGTTGGAACCATCTCATACATGGTATGTCTTGCATGCTGGTCAAATTAGAAAGAAATTAAATGTGTGGCTGGTTGCTTTTATACAAATGCACAAACGGGTTAGACCCGATCAAGGTGCCCAGGCTTCTAGGTGCCCTAGACAATTTATCACCCAGGGTGCAGGGAGAGAGAGAGAAACTCTATTCATCACCCAGGGTGCAGAATAAATTATTCCTCACTCGAGGTAATTTTACGACTATTTCATAAATAAATTAAATTTGAAATACAAATAGATACATTTATATTGATTAACTACGGACAATTTGCCATAATAAAACAAAAATATAGATCATAAGACCAGAAAAATGGCATTTTATGTATAATTTACACTATGTTTTTATGTTTGTAATTTTACGTGACATAAAATATTTTTTACGGTGACTATTTATTTTTTTACGGTCTATTTTTATGTATGAGATCAGATTAAAATTTAAGAAACGTAAAATTACGTTGTATTAATGTAAAAATAAAGGGGGTGAAGAATAACTATTCCTCATCCAGGGTGACGAATAGCGTGACCCTATATATATAACGCCCGTTTGGGGCACCTTGCCTATATACCATTGGATTACATTAAGATGTGTGCATGTGTTACTGGTATTAATACTAATGGGTGAACCTGTTAGCTGTTTTTTAGAGGACCATTATTGGTAATTATTGCGTGTTATCGACAATTAATACCCAGATTAGATAGGAGAGAGAAAATCAATAGTTAATGGTCCATTAAGACCGTGCATACTCCATGATACGTGCCCTTCTTTCCTTCTTTGTTTTTTTCTATACATGTATTTTTTTCTTTTTGGTATGTCTTCAACATCATACCCGTAAATAATATGCAATTTTTTTAGAACACAATACGTTCATTTTACTTTTCGGTAAATTATTTACGGGTATGTCCCCAATATCATTTACGAGTTTGTGTTGAAGGCATATACGTGTACTTTATTTTTTGGTATATTATTTATGGGTATTTATCCAATACAATTACAAGTATGTATTAAAAAATACTATATTATTTCTGGGTATGCCGGCGTTAAAATTACACCATTTTAATTTTTAGAACATAGTAGAACACGGTAGTGTATTTATTTTGGTATATTATTTACGGGTATGTCACCAATATCATTTATGGATATGTGTCCAAGGCATATATGTGTATTTTATTTCCGGGTATACCATTTATGGGTATGTATTCAAAAGGAGTATATTATGTTTGGATATGTCAAATGATGTGAAATTGATAGTAGCCAATACATTTATGGATATGCGGAAGTAAGAGTACTCAATATATTTTTAGGTATGTGCATATGCATCATATTTTTCTACAAGTACATACCCTCGCGTAAAATTTATGAGTACATATCCAATAATACATAGATATTATCTATAGTCATAAAGTGGATACGATACATCATATTTTTCTACAAGTACACAATCCGGCGTAAACTTTATGAGTACCTATCCAATAATATATAGGTATTATATGTAGTCACAAAGTGGGTATGATACCTAACTTTTTCTCTAGATGTATCTCTACGCAAATATAAGGGCATGGTACGAAATTAATTTCACTATATAACCGCACATACATAATGTACACGTCTGCATTAAAATGTATGAGAGAAGGAAAGCAATAAAAGAAAATGTACTAATTTAGAGAATTTAAAATACTTGATTCCATCTCATACATGAAAAGTCTTGCATGTAAATAGTAGGAAACAAAACAGAATTTATAAAGAATGCACTAACGGGTTGGACCCGATCAAGGTGCCCATGCACCTAGGTGTCCCAAACATTTTACCTATATATATAGGTCAAATGTTTAGGGCACCTAGGTGCCTCGGCACCTTGATTGTTTTAAAAACCGTGGTATATTTGATTAGTTTCCTAATTATTCCTCATGCAAGACTTTCCATACTTATGACTCTGTTTTTTTCCTAACTATTAGACATGCAAGACTCGCCATACAATAAATAGTATTAATGTTTTATTTTATTTAAGCTGCTATGTTTATCTAATGCGCGTATTTTGGTTTCCTAAATATCTAATACATGCAAGTATCTAATACCTACCAACGTATATACACAATATTTTTTGAACTATTTCATTTTTTCCCAACTATCTAATATGGACATCGAAGACCCATTAATGAAATAATACACATACGTGGGTTGTATATATACCGAATAATTTATTTATTTCCCAACTACCTAATACTAGTATCCGGTATCTGATAACAAAATTATGTATATACGCGGGTACGTATATAACAGGCCATATAAAATATGGCTACACATATACTCGGTTACATAAAATATACCTAATGAACTCCTAGCTAGTATACCCAAATATGTTATACGACATGCTCACATAAATCTTTTAATATATACTCAATGAACTAAAAAAATAAAACAGTATAACCAATGTGTATGCACATATATATACCCGGCTATATGAAAAAGGGTATAAGACTATTATAGGTATCCCATACACGTTATAAAATAAAATATGGCTACATACATACCTAAAGTTACCTTTGTCTTTCTTTGATTTGTGTCAAAACTAGATACCATCCTATCCTAGTTGTTGATCCTATTGGTGCTGCTGCTTTGATGACAATCTGGAAGACAAGGAACAAATCCTGTTTTCAACGTGTCTTCATTTCGAGTGCTACCAATCTAATATTTACCTTGTGTTCTTTGTTTGATTCATGGGTGATTCTATAGAGAAAAGGAGTGCAAAAAATGCTTAAGGAGGTTTCCAAGAGGCTAGCTCGAGTAGCAAACGAAGTCTACAAAAGAGCACATGGGTGGAATCCTTCTTCTCAAAGAATCTACTTTGTTTATACCCGAGTATTGGACGCCTTCACGATGTGTCCAGATTGTAGTCTTCTCTTTTGTTTTGATGGATGTGCAGTATGTAAAGATGGTTGAATCTATTATCTCCTCTGTAGTGGGTGGTTTTGCATCCTATATATGTTCTAGAATGTACATTGTTGATCGGCTCATGCGGTGATGCATCAGGTTTGACAAAATGTGTTGTTACATTCTGATGTATCCGTACTCCTATTTTTGTAATGAAAATGTGGGCCATCAGGTCCCTTTTATCTAATAAAAAAAGAATCTCCTGTGGTCTATCAAAAAATAAAACCACTGTTTTAAGGGTTTATCAAAAAAACTGTTCTACGTGATCGAAACGAAAAATTGTTATGAGAAGGTCCCATAAAACGGCTCGTCCAGAAAAAATATAGTGAAAAGCTGCATATTTGGTTCCGTGCCCGTCAAATCTCCAGTTCTTCGCCCCTTTTTGTCGTTCCATTTGTCCCTCACGCGCGTTGGCGGGAGGAAATTTCAACCTGTGCTTGCGGCCCTCCGTCGCAAATCCCCGACGATATTTGCCAGCCCTCCTCCCCCGGTCATCCTGCGTCGTCGACTTCTTCAGCCGCCCCCTTCTGCATCTTCTCCATCAAGTTTGTAGCTCGGGAGAGGCCAATCTTTTACACGGGCTTGTGGCCATCGCCGACGCCATGGATCTGTCCCGGAGCTTGGCACGGTGCCTTGTTATGGGCGGATCTAGTCGTGATTGAGCCGTACCATCGTTGTCACAACCCCACGCATTCCGATGCCACGGGTAGGATCATAGCGATAGTTGGGGGCGGCGGTATCTGATTTTCTTTCAGTTGATGGTGAGGAAGTACGAGGACGCAGATTTGCTTTCGGCCGACGGATTTGCTACCGGCCAAAGGTACCTTCTCTTCGTTTCTTCGTGATTTAATTTTTGATCGACGTGCAATTTGTGATCTCCATGATTTAAATTAGTCGAACTCGGAACGGCTAGGTCCAAAATCAGAGCCGGAGCCGCCCGTGGTTGCGTCCTGGTGCAGAAGGGGGACGGCGTACGAACGGCCGCCATGACGTCAATACCGCTAAAGGAGAGGACAGTCACCCAATGGTCTTGATTGGGTAGCTGCAGGCAAAGATGGGAAGGGGTGGGCGTGCCATCGAAGAGACCGAAGGGGCGGTGAGGGGGAGAGAGGGACTGTGATGTGAATGGGCGTGAAAGGTGACCGGAAAGAGAGTGAGGGGGGTTATTAGTCGTCACGTTGTCTCCCGGGCTTTCCGACGTATGCAGATGACGGGCACGCATGGCTCAAGCGAGCTTGGCTCGTCAAAAACGGCCGATTCAACCGTTTCGCCACATGCGGGCCCAAAAATGCTCTAGGTTTCGTGCAGGCCAAAAAAATGCAACCTAGACGACCAAACAAGTTGTTTTTTTTCATGCGATTTCTGCTTAGTCTGTATGCAGACAACCAAACACATCCTATATTTCAAAAACGCATCTGAATGCTTATGGCACGATGATATTCATCCAGTTCATCTTCGCACCTTCATTTTTGAAAACATCAAAGGCGCGCCCACACACACGCTTAAGAAACACTTTCTAGCCATGGCCTGTTCATGGCCGCTTGTATGACACAGTCCGGTTTCAGAGTTCACCCAGACTTGTGCTACATCTGTGTCTCTTTTTTTTGGTTGATGATGAGTTGCGCCATGCTGCATAGTGAATTAATGATAGTACTAAAATAATTGCCAGATGTGCAGATTTTGAGCTAGCAGGGTCGTTCTCATAAATCCAAAACCTGGGAGCCTCCAAACTAAGCCCTGCCATGCTGCTCTCTGTGGTAGCATAGCCAGACTCGCAGAAACAAAATGCAAGCGACAAACCAGATCGAACCAGCAGCATTCCAATCATTCTGTTTGAATCACGCTTCACATCTCACCATTGATCATTGACGTCGCATCAGGTTTCACGGGTGTTTTCTTTTCTAAAAAAATCAGCAACCGACGAAGAGTACTCCGAGAGGGTTTGAGTTGCACGGGAGGGCACGGGTCAATCGAACAAGGAATGTACAGTGCTATTAATTCGTAATAACAAGGAAAATAAGTTGGTGTGGAACAATTCGGCACAATCTCTTAACAACATTCAGCTCAAATCTAGAACAAGTCATCATCAGGTACAGTAGTGGGAAGCACGCAAATATCACTGGACCATGGCATCAGAGCTCCCGGCCGCGAGGATGTCCAGGAGCGAGTTCTGGGGCTCCATCTCCTCATGCCACAGTGGCAGCTTGTCACCAGGGTGGAAGCTCCTCTTAACGCCCTCCTCATTTATCTGCACGATGGTCTCAAATCAGTACGTCCAAGCAGACAAGGGTTTTGCACCCCAAAAAACGACACTTCACATCCATGTTTAAAAGGGAACCACATTTCAATGTGATGGTTTAATCAGCAACAGGCACAGTTTGCACATACAAGATTTTTCAACAACAAAAAAAGACAGGACATAAGGAACATCTAGGCACAGTTTGGTGTTAACCTATGCCAAATTATAGTGTCAGCAGAAATTTGTTTTGAGATTTTTACTGATCTCTTTTCAGAAACACATCACAAGGGACTAAGTCACATATTGGTTTTCCTTTTGAGTTATGATGACTGGGTTGGTTTCTAAAGCAATCACAAGAGACACCATGCCAGGTTGTATCTATCATCTTTATGTTGTAGAAATAAAGTCTATCCAAATCAACAAGTTCAAGTTCCTATGATGTTGTCTATTTCTGAACCAAAGGAAACTAAGCATGAAATTTGCATGAAAAGAACACTTACAGTAACGGTGCGAACAACCCCTCCACTAGCACCGTCACGTGCAATAGCAAGGGAAACCACCTTCACCACAAACTTCTGTTAAGATAAGGATAAGAAGAACATGTTAGGAGATGCGCTGCAAGGATTCAAAGCTTGAATTAATGAGTAAAGATGTTTCCGTCCAACGATTCACAACTAATATACAATCAATATTACAAAGTACTTTTTCGATGCTAATGATGCGCCAAACTGACAGAAGAGACATCAGAAAGCTTTATTCCACTTTAAGGAAATATAAGAGCACCATTTAACTACAATAAAAATTAGGAGTCCAACCAAGGAAACAATGATAGCCGCAAGATGAGAATTATACATAGCTTTAGACTGGACTGTGCCTCACACATTAAACAAGCTATGTCCCATTACTCCATTGTTTAGCAGAAAAGATCAAAGAATACTCTCTAGTTCCTCAGAAGACACTAAATGACGTACCTCAGCTTCTTCCTGGGTCATCCCCTCTTTCCATTCATGGTCCATCAATCCATACAGATAGCTGGAACCAGATCCTGAAAAAGGTCAGCGATAATAGAAGTATGAGAACCTGCACCTGGTATAGCGTACACTAAAGCTGGATTAACACAATGGTGTGCTCAGTGTTCCTCAGCACTCAGCAGAGCCAGGTTACAGTCAACCAGGACAAGTGTGATTAACAGAGTGCACAAAGGTTTGTTGCAAACGAGTACTAGAAGCTTCTCAAGGATGTCAATTCAAGTATAGGCAAGGAATCATGCACTTCTGTTGGGAAACCTTACCTCCAATTGCAAATGGTTGCCTCAGAATTGTCCCACCAAGAGGGACTGAGTAAATTTGGCCTCCTTCGTACTTATCCCATCCACCAACTATCATTCCAGCTTGCAACATGCTCTGGACAGTGATAACAAATATCAGAAATGACATGCTGTGTATCAAGAAGGTGAACATTCTTGTGATGGCTACAAAGGACATACCTTGTTCTGATAGGCCAGCAACCTAACCAAGTTGGATGCAACTTTCACGGTAGCAGGTTGCCCAAGCTGAATTCTGTACAAGGAGGACAAATTTAACATCAGCCAACTTGCATATCGAACACTCAACTGACTGCAATCATATTGACAATTGAAATCTAAGTTCCATTCGATTCATTCAGTGCCATCCTACTCTGATTTAGAAGCAAAAACTGTGTTTTGCACATAGTACTTACGTGTGTTGGTGGAGAAAATAGCGTACATAATCTGAAATAATTTGTGTATCCGCAGCCTGCAAGATAATGAGAAGCATGTTACATGTGAGACATAGAACTTATAAGCAGAAAATGGGATGTGTGACTACCAAAAATTAAAGCAGCCTATGAAAACAAATGATGGCCTGTCACAACTCAAGAGTTCCACTCTTCCACGAGACAAGCAATGATAAGGCGACGACAAAATGGCGGCATGCAAAAGAAAAACACAAAATCTTGTCTTGTTATATTTTGTTTGTTTTGTTTATTATCAACACCAGCAATCAAACATACCCTGCTCATTGATTCAGGGAATAATTAAGAAGTGAAAGTAAGACTAACTTATGAAATAGACTAACTGAATGGTGCCTACTCAAACAACTGAATGTCACAGTAACACGTGATAACAACATGAGAGTGTGCCCAATCTTGTGCATAAACATAAGCGCTTACAGATCCGGAGCGGCAGACATAGACATTATCTGTGAGCTGACTAATCTTGTCCGAAGCACGGTTTGCCACATACATTCCTGCGAGTTAAGATCAGGCAAAAGCACAACGTATTACGTTAAGCAAATAAATCCAGAGAGCAAAACAAATCAATGCTGGCTTCCTTCAATTCGACTGTAAGCACAAGACTTCGTCAGGCATGTTGTCTAGTAGCCCAGTAAGAACATACTAAGCAATTGATTTGTTTGCGTCTAATTCTCACTGCTCCAATGATAACTACTATTCTGGTAAACCCCAGACTCGTTTGCATCTAATTCTATGGCTCAGTAAGAACATCCTACTAAGCAATTGTATTGTTTGCATCTAATTCTCACTGCTCCAGTGATAATTACTCCCTCCGTTCCTAAATACAAGTCATTTTAGATGTTTCACTAGAAGACTCCATACGGATGTATATAGACATACTTTAGCGTGTAGATTCACTCATTTTGCTCCGTGTGTAGTCTCCTAGTGAAATCTCTAAAAAGACTTGTATTTAAGAACAGAGGGAGTAGTATTCTGGTAAACCCCAGACTCGTTTGCATCTGGCAAGAAAAACAAGGTTTGTCCATGGAATTTCGAATTTCGCATATATGTTAACAAGTACCTGGAGCTCTGATTCGCTAAACCACAAATGGTGGTGCTACTCCCAAACCTATATTATAAGGTAAAGGGCGCATCCCCCCCCCCCCCCCCCCCCCCCCCCCTAATTACTTAACAATCAGATTACTCCCGTCGACTGAAGACGCGGACGATTTCCGCTGATCTCGCAACTATTCGGGAGGTGGAATAACGAATCAGTAGAGGCGCCACAAATATAACATGGCAACGGCAGCAGCAGCCACATCCCTCAGTTTCCCCCCGCGATCTACGAGCTGAATCGGGCCCCCGACGCGGCCGTCTCCAGCACAAACCTGACCGCCACTGCGTCCACGGGAGAAGCAGGCCGCGTCAAGGGTTAGGAGGAGGGAGGGGGGGTGGCGTACCGGTGCTGGTCCTGGAGTCGGCGGCGAGGACCACGCCGCCGTCGTAGCAGACGCCGACGATGGTGGTGCCCATCCGGTGCTCCCCGTCGGTGGGCGCGTCGGCGGAGGCGGGGCCGCCCATGAGCGAGGAGGAGGCGTCCATGGCGGCGGAGATCGGCGCAGCGGCGAGCGAGCGAGCGGACGGGATGGGGAGCGGCGACGGCGTGTGTGTCTGCGGCTTTGGCCTCAAGAAAGAAAGGGGAGAGGATGCGAGACGCGTCGGGGGGTCGGAGTCAGGTCGCGGTGCGGCTCAGCGGGTAGGCGTTATGTTCCAGTCCGGCTACAAAGGAAAGGACAACCAACCTCTCTTCAGCGTTTTCCTCTTCTCCCTCGATCGCTAAATACAAGTCTTTCCACACATTTCATTATAAACTACGTACATTTTTTTTTTAAAGAAGGAGGGTTATCTCCGGCCTCTGCATCAACACAATGCATACGGCCCCTAATCATTATAAACTACATACATACGAAATAAAATAATAAATTTATATTTAAAAATATGTTTATATATATTCATATGTAATTTATAGTTAAAAATTAAAAGAAAATTTATATTTAGGAACGAAATGAGTATAATATATCATTTCAGCTAAGACGGGATGACAGCAAATTCGGACGCTGCAGCGGCGACGGAGTGGCTTTGCGGCGGCCGATTCGTCTGATTTGGCGATGAGGAAGTGACGAATCCGACGGCAAAGGGGATGGGATGGACAGTGCAACAGGTGGGTTTTGGTAACGACGGCGACGGCGACGACAAGAGGTCGCGCTGCTGTCACACGGAATGGGGAGAATGAAGTTTCAATCGGTAGGGGTGTTCATGTGGCCGGCTACATTTTTACTGATGCATCAGGTGATGCAAAATTGCATCACCAAATGCATCTACTACAAATATTTCATGTAATTTTTGTTACATCATCTTTTGAACACACTGTTTTAGTGCATTCGTGATGTAAAGTTTAGTTATTTTACATCTACATCATTTCTTGGAGATGTTCTAACAAACTTAGGACCCTATAGCTGCCTTTGGCACAATATTATCTCTGCCTCTTCCCCACTTGGTTCCCATCATCCAGGCAAGGGACTTTTTGGAGGACGGGCTTCTTGGAGCCTGTTTTCCAAAAAAAAAATCAAAATTGATATTTTTAAGTTTAAAAAAAATCAAAACAAATCGTGTGAAAACTTATATATATTCATGACGGATCTGTAAAATTCCATTCGAAAATATTATGATTTGCAAGCTGTGCAAAAGGAACAAAATCCCGCCCAAGAATAAAAAAAACTGGCCTATTACCATGAACATATTTATCTTTTTTTGTCTATGCCAACTTTTCTAGAACGTGTTATACATGTATTTCTATATGTATATTTTTTTTAACTTTTTTTGGGCTGTGGAAATATGTTGTTTTAGGCCGTGCTTGGATGCGGTGTATTGTAATACAAAGGTGTCAAATTTACAGGTGTATTATACCGGTCATAAGTGATTTTCAGTCAGAAACGAAACCAACGGCCAGAGGTGTGTATTTTTTTACAGGTGTGTGCAAAAGAAACACGCTAAACGGGCTTCATGTAACCCGTCCTCTATTCGGGATATTCGAGGCCTAGCCAGGCTCCACAGCACCAAACACATGCCAGTATGCCACACATCATGTGTCATCATTTTTCTCACATAATAATCAGACTAACAACAGCATCCAGCTACTGACAACGGTCATTGAACAGATTATGAAGCGAGGCGTGCCACTAAGTTACCAGAAAAAGTTGATGGGTTTGCAGATAATATGTACTCTTTACAGAGGGAGTACAATGTTATGTTACAGCCATCATTCCTTGTAAACCGAAAAAGGTATCGCAGTCCAAGTACAAGTTCCTGTGGGGCTTCTCCAGTTCGAATCGCCTTGCATTCGCATGCTTCTGATGCCTGCCCGCCTGCTGCTAAAGCGGAGGAGTGCTACTCCTTGAACCCAAAATCATCGAATATCCCCTAAAAGTTGAAGACTGAGCTGTTAGTCCTCTCGAATGCAGTTCGAGCCTTGCTGCTAAAGCGGAGGAGTGCTACTCCTTGAACCGGATCTATAAAACGTATATTCCAAGATCGACAAGTATGCCTGTGGGCATTTTCCAGTTTAGGTACAGCGGTTGGTTGCTGAAAGGGTGAAATGCTAACCTCGGTGTCATTTATCCCATACGCAACACAATAGTGTTCCTGGAAACAGAAAATGTTACCCACAAGAGATCAGAAGAGCACATACATTAGCAATGATATTTGTATGGGAAACGGGATTCCTCAAAGACTGATAGTACATTACCTGCATCATATGCCACTCTTCAAACTCATCAAACAATTCTAGCCGCTCAATCCTACAACCATTCAGTTCCATCAGTTATGGCGGCAACAAAACAAAGCAAGTGCAAAGTCACATAAACCGGAACTTAACCCCTCTGTCAGTATCATATGTGAAACGCTATGGAGCAATAAATTTATTTTTCAGAGACTACCAGAAACATTACCTACGCCTTTCTCCACCATCAATGAAATCATTATATATTTTCAGCATATCCCATGCAACAGCTCTCTGAAAAATCAATCGTAAGATCCCCATAAAGACTAGCAATATTAAAGTTTTAGTGTTAATCAAATGTACACCTTCCATCCATGATTAAGAAAAAGTTTCTCCTTATGACTTAATGTTGGTGTAGCATTTATGCCAAGGAGAGGGCATCCTCTACTCTGCATTAGTAGAACAACAAAAAGAGTTAAATTATGCATCAATGCTACAGATGAAGTGGCAGATACCCCAGTGATCAATATATATATGCACAGCAGAGAAAATAACAGGTGCTACCCAACAGCAAGAGTACCATCTATTTTCATTTATACGAGTAAGATGTGCTCCGTCAATCGAGATACTATAGCAAATAGATTCATATATTTGACCGTACACACCAACATGGCAATTGACTTTAAACGAACAGTTCCCATCATGTTGCAATTTTAGTTTGCCTTCTCATTCTTCAGTTATGGATACAATAACACCATATGCTCTCTCCTTTAATTGCCATACAGCTACCGGCCAGTCTTTCCATAGTTTTAAAAAGCCATTACATAGGTTATGGTGAATGAATCACAGAAATAGTCCATGATAAACAAAGGCCACAACTTACATTTGTTCAAGTGAGAACCC
Organism: Hordeum vulgare subsp. vulgare; assembly: GCF_904849725.1. Classification (NCBI taxonomy): domain Eukaryota; kingdom Viridiplantae; phylum Streptophyta; class Magnoliopsida; order Poales; family Poaceae; genus Hordeum; species Hordeum vulgare. Next base: position 25,531,634 of record NC_058524.1, read on the forward strand.
TAAATAATGTACCTGACTACTTCCACACTCAGTTGCAGACCTCGTTCAGTGTCTAGATACTAACTAACCGATATGATATTTCTTATTATAAGATATATGTTCCTCTTATTAACAAAAAGGAGGTCTCTTGATCACTGGAAGCACATAACTGTAGTCAAGCTATTTCTTTGGTGTCATCAAATTAGCTGAACTTTATCATAGAAATAGAAATGGTATTCAAGCATATATTTCCTACATAAAACAATATACCAAAATTTTCAATCATTCCTCAAGACGGATGGTTCATGCACCACAATGGAAGTGTGAAGCACAGGTAAAAAAGGTACCTCAAGATTCCTAATCATTTGCTCCCCAAATGCATCATCTGGATGGATCTGCATCAACATACGAGTCAACAGTGCCAAAAGCTATAAAATATAAGCGTGCAAAAGAGTACATCAATGAGAGAATTGTTCAACCTGCTCATATAAGAAAAAAATTGCACTGGAGAACTTTTCGGATGCCCAACTAACAATAGCATCGGTTGAAGTTGGATCTAAGTAAATCAGAACACACTCTGCAATTATAAAGGTCGGCAAGCTGATGACAACAGAAAGATTTATCAAAAGCTTGAAAAGCTGGCTTATGATTCAAGTCAAGAATGGAAATAACTCTGCAGCATAACCTCAAGCCAATCAAAATTTCATTAGAAGATAAAATAGATTCTCATCCAAGCTAATCCAAAAGTGAACCAAGACATGTTCAATAAACAACAATAGGAAACCCACTTTTTCAGCTGATGTGACATTACGACTGTACATTAATATAAACATGACATAAATTTAGTTATAACATGTGAGCATCATGCAGGGTAGAAAATTTGATTGAGCTAACAGAACGTGGCCACTTCGAACAGCATAAAGGGAATAAAAAAGGAAGAAAACATAGGATGCATATAACATACCTAGGGTCCATTTCAGCCATGCGAATAACTGCATCTAGCTTCGGTATATCACGAATATCAGCAGAAAATAGCTTGTAATTTGTACTCGTCACTTCGCCTTTTTCTGAAATATATTCGGCCACTGTCAATTATTGTGCAGGCACATGGAGAATGGATAAATGCCAAATTCAGCGACAAGGAATGACCACTTCAACAGTTGAACTTACAATTGTTAGAACTAAGACTGATACATTTTCCGTTGAAGTTCTAACAAAGGAAATTTTTCTTCCAGACAGAATGGAAGATGGAAGTATAACAGAAACTTTCTACTACAATAACCAACAGGCCATGCTTCCTACCATAAAACTAACTCACTATAAGCCAACACATATCATGTTATAACCAACGGTACTGCCGAATTTGAAAGAAACCTGGATAAATAAACCAAAAAATTCAAAACTATCAAATCTGGTATTGACTACTCCCTCCATTCCTAAATATATGACGTTTTGGTAGTTCAAATATATGACGTTTTGGTAGTTCAAATTGAACTGCCAAAACTTAGGAACGGAGGGAGTACAAAACAAAACAAAAATCATTCTTGCTTGTTGTTAACAACATTATATTTCTGCAAAAGATACATCACCCAAGATAACATGCACACAAGATATACATAAAAAGGAATTGTAGTGGCATGAGTGGACAAGTTTAGAACATGTTTGGTTCAAGATTAATATGCCACGGCTAAGCCCAGGCAGTGTGTAGAGAATGTGACCAACAAAATTGAAGCCACAAGTATGGAAAGGTTGGTAAATGATTGTGTCAGTGACATATGAGCCATATAGAAATTAAGAGTAGCAAGCTACAACTATGACCAGAACCAAACACATGATGCGGAAATTGTGGCACAATTAGGAATGTTCTTAGATGCAAATAGGGCCAGGCAGGCAGCAGACATTAAAATTTAGAGTAATGAGTGGACTACCAATTGAAATTGAAGCATCAGGTCCTAATTTTTCCTTCATGTCATTATAGTGGTTGATGATGGCAGCCTTTTTGCTGGTTACCTGCCAAACGTCGGAAGTTGCCAGATATTACTTGCTTGTACAAAGATAAGTAGCTGGTATTTGGAAGGAAGACACGATATATTGACCAGCATAGTGAATCTTAACCCAGAAATGATACTGTGTGAAGTAGTAAGATACACTTGAATGCATAAAGCAAAACATTTTCCATACCTCCTGAAAATCCAGCTCTACATAAAGGTATGGAGCAAGCCCTTCATCCTATACAAATACAGAGCAGAAAAAGAAATGGGTAAATCAATATTATAAAAGCATCAACACAATTCATGTAGTTTGACCTTCACCACTTCCTCCAACCAAAACACAAAACAGTTCATCCATGGGAATACCGGAACGTTGTCAGCTAGTTAATGAAAATGAAGCACATCGGGTTTAGGTTTAACTTAAATGTTTTGTCGAGGCATATTAAATGGGTCAGGAAATGGGCGGTAAGCATGAACTTGTAATGTACATGAAGGATGGAGTTGAAAACTAACCTGCAACTGGAAAAATGTCGTGTCAAAGCCAGCGCCAAGAGATAATATCTGTTTCTTCTTCTGATCATTACTGCCATTCCCAGCACTTAGGAACTGGAGCATAAGCTTCCTGAGAACAGACCAGCGGGCATAGTAGCCTTTGCAAAGTCATTTTGAACAAAAGAAAATTAAGGATTTTCACACAGTTTTCAGAGAACTGTATTAAAAATCGTAATAAACTACTTACCACGATTGATTATGGGCGCTCTCTTTGTCGTCCTCCTAACAAAGTGGTGCACGTAGTCATCCTTCATGTATCCTTTGGTAACGCAGGACCTGCGAATGAGGATGATTATGTCACACAGCAAACATAAGTTTAACCCCAAGTCTGCAGCCTACAATGTTGTCCACTATGCGCGAACCCCAGTTCAGGTCATCAGTTAACTCAACCAATAGTGATCTACAGCACAAACAGAGTTTTACTTGCATAATGGCATTTCTGTCGCTCTGTTTAATCCCTTGCAGAACGGGGGCGGACAAAATGGGAATTGGGGGACAGATAAGCTAAGAGCAGATTTCATATGGAACCCTGGCTGAAACGATTTCCATGAATCACAGCCGCCCGCTGCTACAACAACGGAGGACACACACACACACGAGCTGGGAAGCAGTGGAAAATGAGGCGGGGAGATGCGGCGGGGTGGGGAAGGAAGGAAGGGGAGGGAGAGGAGGTGGGGGCGTTACAGCTTGCTCGCGGCGGCGTCGTCGTTGGTGGCCTGCACGGCGGCCGGGCTGCTCCTCGCGGCGGCGATGCCGCCTCCCGCCTCAGCCGGCTCCATTCGGGCGGTGCGCGGATCGGCGAATCGGGCGGGCGCCGGCGGCAGGGAGCGTCGGGGACGGGCCGCCGGGATCCGTGGGAGGGAGGGGAGAGCCCGGTGCGGTGCTTGCACGAGAGGAGGCGACAGGGGCCGGAGGAAGAGGAAACACACGGGGGGTGGTGGACGTGGGCCCCCGACCTAGCTTCCCTTACGGGTGTGGAATTGGGCCGAACGTTTCTGCTGTGTGTGCAGCCCAAACAACCAGTGAAATCTTCTCCCTCCAGCCCTAAAAGAACGCTGATTGGGCTGAAAAAAAACTAGTTAAAGGTTACCCTTGCAATGCAAGACAAATAATGCATTGCATCTGCGATATGCCTAGACCTCACAATGACCCCAGAGGGGTTGGTAGATAGGGTAGGTGTCGTTTTCGCAGGGAAGAAGAAGAAGAAGGAAGGGAGTTATGAATTGATTCATTCAAGTTGTCGAACTAAAGCAATACACGCCGGGTTATAAACCCCTGACTCGGCCATCGGCCACACATGCACACACTCACCCATGGGCTCAGTCCAACAAATCAAACACTACGGGATTGGCCTAACAACTCTCCCAGTCTCACACATTATCGGACCCCTCTTAGCTGCACGGTTGGTAGCCGCCATGCTGATAGGTGCTCTCCGTGAAGATCCCACTTGTACCCAAGCTGATGCCACTAGATAGTATGTTCTCGGTACATCATAGACTTTTCACGTTGTTGTTGTCGCTCATAAGTTGTCCACTTCACTAGGATCTATAGATGAACATTGTTACTCTTCTTGACCAGTCGTCTCTTCAAAAAATTCTTCAGTGCCACCACTCTCTGCCAAATGTACCTGAGTTGGTACTACAGAGAAGACAAGAGTGTGGTGTGAGACATATTCTTCGAGATGAGAGACATGAAACACCGGGTGTGTTAGAGTTTTCTCTAATAACTATAATTTTTAGGCAACTGGTTCACACCTTTTCAGGACTACAGAAGGGCCAAAGAATTTCATGGCCAACTTACGACATGTTCTGTTAGCCACAGAGAGTTGAGCATAATGCTGCAACTTTAAGCACACTTTGTCCCCCAGTTGTAATTTCCTTTCACTCCTCTGATGATCGGCATAGTGTTTGATTTTGGTTTGAGCTCTCAGGAAATGTTCTTTCAAACTTTGACACTGATCAACACACAAAACTTTGGGTCCGTGTATGTCTCGTATGGTTGCCACGATATCGACTCACGACACACACTCATCCAAGTATCTAATTCCGAGGCTCTCCCACCACCACGCGTACAATACTTCTATGTTAAGGTTTCAGAATTCCGTGATAGTATAACATCAATAACCATAATTCCTTAATTAATAATGCATTAATGGTCAAACTATCAATCGTTCGCACAAGAAAGGGGAAGCAGACGATCCGTTGAGATGACCCGTTTAATGTGTAGGTTGGTTATGATTTGAAGGTTCCAACCCTGGTTTTTGTCGGTTTCATAAACTTTCTAGAAAGTTTTTTAAGCGGGTCTTTTTTTTTGTTTGCTTTATTGGTTATTTTCTCATACTTTTTGTTTTATTACTTCTTTCTTTTCTTTTCCATTTTTAGTTTTATTGTTCAAGTTGATTTTTATTTTTCATGAAAACGTTCAGAAATTTTCAAAAAATCCAAATTTCCATAAATTCAAAAAGGTTTGTTTTTGCAAAACTTTTGGAAATTGTAAAAAAGAAATGTTTGCAAAATATTTCCATCCATCAAAATTTGTTCCCATTTTAAAATTATTTGTTCATAAATTCAAAAGGAATTTTGGAGTTTTAAAAAAATTGTTTTCAATACTGTTTAGATGTTTTTTAGATAAATGTTGTTTTCAAATTTTGTTCCAGCATTGTTTGATTTTTTTTTTAAGTTTGGAATTTTGAAAAACTTTTATTTTCTTAAAATATTCAAAATTTTAGGAAATATTCACTTCTTTGGAAATAGTAATAAAATTTGAATTTCTAAATATTTATTGAAAGCACGTACGTGTCTTGAATATATGTTTCTTCAAACACAAATCATTTGTTGAAATTACCAATGAAATTTGAAATATGTACATTTTTAAGTTTTTATTTTTTAAGAACAATGCAATTTTTTTAACACTGTAACAGTATTTAAAATTGTGTATACTTTTCAAACTTTCAAACATTTCTAAAAAATTGGAACAAATTTGGAATATAAAAAAGGAAAAAAGGAAAATAAGAAATAATAAAACCACATAAATAAAAAATGAAGAAATAGTAAAGAAAGAAAAACATAAAAAACCAGCATGCCCTAAATCATTGATGGCTTGGCTTAGTGGATCGCTGCTTATGCAAAAGGCGACTGTGACACAATTAGCGTCAAGTAGGACCACGCGCCATAATTCGCCGCCCACTGCAACCAAACTTGGCCAACGGGCCCATGCCCCGTGAGCACGCGTTTTGCGGCCCGTGGCATGCTTGGCCTGGCACACGGCTAAACGAGCCATGCCTAGCTCGCGGCACGCCTGCGACCATGCTTGGGCGTCTAGGCGAGGTCTTTGTGTCGTCCCAACACGAAAAAATTATTAGGGGATCAACCATGGCACGACAAAGGATGGCCCATTAGGCACGCGTGGGGAAGCGGCTTATTTTAGCCTTTTTTGGCGAATTTTCAAAAGTTTAGTCGTTGAAGGGGTAAATTGGTCTGAAATTTGCCAAAACTTTGCTATAAATAGGACTGCCCAACTCCCTCATTTCCGCACTCAAACATGGTTGATCACAACCAGTTTCCTCTTCCAAGCATGCGACGTTGATCTTGACATACCCGACTATGTCGATCAAATTATCCTGAGACTAGGTTGCAACCACTCGAATATAAGCGCCAGCCGATGTGGCGTTTATAATTTTTTGTGGAGTTAAACCGGATAAAGGTTTGGCTAGGTCCGATTTAAGTCATTAAAATAAAATAAAATTGAGGAGTTATGTGGTTTTGAGGATCGGCTAGAGATGCTCTTACACATAAAAAATTATTAAAAATCGCTGCGAAACGACCAATAAACCCGCAAGGAGTTAGTGCATATAAGCAGTTAGCCAAGCTCAGCCATAGTTTGCCAAACATGACTCATAAATAGTCTGGACACTTACATAGCCACAGTTTGGACACTTGACCAAGCATGTCTTGTTAATGGACATAATTAGCTCTGCATCTTAAACACACCACTGGGAAGGGAACACTAAATAGTAGATGCACTTCAACTCAGTTGCCAAAGTACATCAGATCAGACTTCGTTGCCATTGGGGACCAACCAACAATGAACTGCACCGTGCAGAATCCAAGGTCGCAAATACCAATACTTGTGAGAGACTTTTTGGGCCTGAATTCAACACAATCTGCATAACAAATATCTGCCTTTGAGTAGGCTTCCATAGAAACCGTGAGCATCCCCTGATGTTCCACGCAAACAACACCTCTTTGAAGGGTCACACGACCGTCTGGATCCACTTTCAATGGTCCTTCTCCAGAGTCAAGCAGCAGAATGTCCTCATCTATGGCAGCAGTACGGGCAACCACACGACCTCTATAACCATCAGGCCATGACCCTTCAATAATATCAGCAGAGATAATAGTTGCTACAACCGTTCTGGCAAGTAGCGCAGAGGTGATCTCTAGTGTGCAAAAATTGCCGTCCCAGCGACGACAGGCAAGCTCACCATACTCTCCAAAACCATGGGAATATTCAAACCATCGTGCCATCAGTGTTTCATCTTCAGACTCTGTTGTGCCCTTCACTTTCAGTTGAATTTCAAAGTCAACAGGGTCGATCAAAGCAATCGGGCGACACGGGCCAGTCAACTTCAAAAATGAATCCTGCAAGCCCATTTGTTACAAGTTAGTCGACCATATCCAAATATTAATCGACCACCCTAGAGTCAGTTTTTTTTTTCATATTTGGACAATGTGACCATCACCTGGAAGTACTCATCCTAGTAAGATACATGTGTCCATGTCTGAGCAACACAGGCACCACCACCTTGGATAAAACTGGGGTGGATTCAGCATTACGGTTTTTGTGTTCACACTTTAATAGGTAGAGGATGCACAGCAGGCACTTTGTCAGTTCATGGTTGAAATTATACACTGTTAAACAGTTGATAGAGTAGGATGTATTTATTCCATAAACATTACTGTATTTTGAATTTGAAAATGAAACAAAGTAACCGACTTAACAACCGACCGCCCATCCCTTCTCCACCCATATGCAGGCAGCCAGAAAGATTTCCAGCTTGGCATGTGTCTACAGATACAGGTCAAGTCTGGATGAGGGGGACGCCCTTAGTATGGAAAAGATATGCAAGTGCAGAGGGCAGTTTATTTTTGTAACAGCAGCAAGAGAACCAAGAAGAAAAAAAATACCTGTTGAATGAGAATTTGGGGATCATCCCTTGTACGGCTGAACAGAAGGTTGCGATTGTGATCCACAGTGTCTCGAGCAGCAATGAAGCCATATACCTCCACTGGCCACCTGATTTTCCACTCTTCATTCTCCATGACTTTGATGGAGAAGATCTGCAAGAGGGCGCAGGGTCCAGCATGTGCTGGGATGGTTCCGTATGCATAGAGTATAGGAGTCACAAACGCTGCAGCCAAGCAAAGGGAAAGATACAACCAATTAGCTCTTGTCACGTCTCTTAATTAAGGCCAGAAGTATAAAACTGGCCAAAAAAAGATCCCCTTTCTAGTTTATTACTAAGTAGAAGACATAAATCAAGGTACGCACAAGCAAGCTACAGGTAACGAACAATGTGATTTGCTTGAGACATAATAGAGTAAGATGAAAAGTAGAGCATGAATGAATCACATAAGTAGATTATTACTGTAGTTTTCCAAGGAACCACATGTGTGGCCCCAAAGGTGTTCCCAGGAAGAACGGCAAAAAGCCACCAATCTTTCCTCGTTCGCCAACATCTCCGTGTATGATCTGCCTCCAACTTGCTTGGGGCTAAAGATCGTGCTGTTCTTTGCTTGTTTCTCGATCCCACGGTGCATCGGTTCTTCTATTTCTGTAGCATCCAGCTGTTGGTCTGAGAATGAATCAACTAGTTCATGTACTGCTTGTGCTGACGGTGGCTGAGCCTGAGCAGTATCTCAGGCATGTTCTTCACACCTGAAAGGGAACAAGCTCCATGAGGCCTTGTTTGGTAGAGGTGGATCTAGGAGGTTTAGAGGGGAGGGGGTTTCAGGGGATTTGGTGAATCCCCCTCTTCCACCAAATCCCCTCAAATCCACTTGAAACCCCTCAAACCCTTCCAATCACAATCCTCTTCATAGGAATCAAACGTTTGGTAGACAGGGAATGCAATATTGTGAAACGTCTAAAAATGTAATCTTTTATCAAGAAGAGCTTGCTACAAAATTATAAAGGTCTCCAAATAAAAATGTGAACTGCTACAGGGGAGTAATTTTGTACCAACAACACAATTTTGCATGAATTTGAATCGATATCTCATCACATGCATGGAGTATATCACAACGACAACATAAGTTTTTCTAACATCATTACTTGGAATCGAACATGCCATGTGTCATCTTTCACAACAACAAAATTTCACACAGCCACAAAATATTTATATCCAGCAACACAGAGTACTTGTGCAATTGCTCATGATCAGTTTTATCCAGCTTTTGAGTGTCCAACAAAGATAACAAAGATAATGCAACACGGGATAATACAACACATTTGTGATCATCCAGCTTTTGAGTGTCCAAGAAGTTTTATCCATCCAACTTGTTTACTGTTGCTTCTTTGGGTGCCTAGAACCTGATGAAACAAAAAGAGATGAACATGGGGTGCTACCTATGCACGGGAAACAAAAAGAGATGGACCTAATGAAACAAAAATAGATGAATAAGCTCCCTGGGAGAATCTGATGGTGGCGGAGTGTGGAAGAGTCTTCAAGGTCAATGAAGGGAGAACAGGTTAGCAAGGTCCATTACATAGATTAAGTTCAACGGAAATGGACCAAGTTAGGTACGCTAGCTAGATGAAAAGATAGATGCATGAAGTGTTTGGTCAGGACATCTGTAGAACCTTCAGTTAATAAAAAAATTCAGTATGTAGATGATATTTGCTCATAGTTTTGAGCAGATGAATGTGTTTCTGTCTGAATCATTCGCTTTTTTCAGTCTGAACAATTTTCACCCCAAGAAAGGGCAGACAAAGCGATCTTTTCAGCAAGGCGCATAATCCAAATACAAAACATCTGCTCAAAAGCTGGAACGCAGCCTGCCAAAAGAAAGGCTCGATTTGTGAACCAAATCTGAACAATCTTCGACTGAATGGCTCTTTTTTTGCAGAAAATTCAGACTAAAAGAGGAGGCCCAGGCAGAATGTATGATAAGCCAAGCTGAATGTGTTTGTTTCTGAACTATTTCTTCTTCAGAATCCAAACAATCTTCAACAGGAAAGAGAACAAGACTGAACTTGGAGTAGGGATACAACAGATTATTGTATGTCGACTTCACTGTACCATACACAGAATCTGGAGTAGGGATGAGTTGTGGTTTGGCAGCATCCTATTATTTATGTACACAGGAGTTGTTGTCTGGCTGCTAGAGTATCTAAATGGCAATGAACATGTGCATGGTCGCATTTCACTCAAACAACTGGCGACTACAGTACTCTTCATTTTTGAAGAGAGTTGAGCACCGTTACAGTTTCTTAGATGTTGGTAGAAGTTTGAACAAGTATTTCAGTCGCATAGAGAAAGCATGTGTGGCACTACATTGATCTGACTAAACATCTCTAGGACTCTATTGTAGTTAGTTTTTTCTTCAAAATTCAACAACACAAAAACTTGATTCGTCTAACTAATGATTCTTCAGAAACACGGTATGAAGAATCAGAGGGAGAAAATGAACTAACCCAAATTTGTATCTTCTGGAAAGAGATTAAGCACTGCACATGCTCTTCATAATTTCACTTGGCTACAGAGAAAAAATTCTGTAGACAGTATCCTCTGTTTGAATCAGTTAAAAACTGATGGCATAACTTGCACTAATCATCTAAATAAATTTGCATATGCTTTCTGACAAGTCCTAAAATGGTGTGCATTGTAGTGTTCCAGCTTTCAAATTTATTCAGTGTCTTAATAAAGCTTGAATGTTATTTGTGCAGAGGAGAATCTGGAACGCTTTCTACCTAGAATTGTGTTGCGTGTATGGATGGTTGTACTTCTGGTACTTGCAGCAAGTTATACAGCAAGCTTTGCATCAATGCTTACTATACATCAGCTTTCACCCACAGTGACTGATGTTCATGAACTCCAGAAGAATGGAGAATATGGACGCGGCGGCAGCCATGGCTGGGGTGGAAGAAACCTAGATGCAAGGGGAACTGGGGGAGGCGAGGCGAGTGGAGACGAGTACTTACAGCCGGGGTATGCCGTAGGAGCACACCGGCGTCGAGGCGTCGGGCGGTGGCATCTTGAGGAGGAGGAGTCGGGCGGTGCATTCAGCGAGCGGCGGCGGCGACGGCCGCGTCTTCTCTGCAGAATCCTCGAGGTGGGACTCGAGGGCTGAAAACCACGTGGAAAGGGGGGGATCGGAGGGGTTGGGCTGTGGAACCTCGCGCACCAAACGGGCCGGCAGGGTTCTGCGCAGGTTGCGGGCCACGCGAGAAAAATCCCCTGAAAACCCCCCTCGATCCACTTCTGTCAAACGAGGCCTGAGGAAGATGTTTTATCTTTACTAGCAAAATGGCACGGAAGAAAAAAAACATAATCTTCAATGATGGTGACTACATTATGTTCACATATCATCGTTTGATTTAGAAATTTTGTGCACAAACGCAAGAAAATGTTTCTTCTTTTAAATTTATTCACAAGTTGAAGCAATCTTTACATTTTCAAAAAATATATATCATGGTTGTCAAAAATCTTGGTAACTCAAAGATTTATTCTGAATTTTAATATAAAAAACTAGAAAACATACAATAATAATTCGATCCATCCAACAGTTAATTCTTCAAAATTCACACAGTTATATTGCCGCAAAGACTTAGAAGCATTAATGTTTAACTACATACATTAGATCTTTCGTGAATAATTTTACAAATACGGGAACAATTTTAAAATCGAGAACATTTTTTACAATTTACAAACATTTACTAAAAATCGTGAATACTTTTTATATTTCGAACGGGTTTAAATATTTTCTTTTGAATTGGCAACCAATTTAAGAAAAGGCGAACATAGTTTTTTATGTTGGAGTATTTTATTTTAAATTCACAAACATTTTTTGAAACGCATGAAGTTTTTCTAAATAAACAAATATTTTTATAAATCAGTAATATATTTATTAAATTCATGGACATTGTTATAAATCAGTAATATATTTATTAAATTCATGGACATTATGTTTCGTCAACATTTTATTTCAAAATTCCTATTTTTTAATATGCAAAAGTTTATGTAATTCTTAATTATTTAAATTAGAAATAAACAAAAATGGAATGAAAAATTTTAAATAAAAAAATAAACTATCAAAACAGGCATTAGCTATTTTTAAAATTTTAGGACATTACTTAAATGTATTAACATATTTTCAATTTGAAAGCATTTTGTTAAATGCCTTTAATAATTTTTAATACATGGAATTGTATTTGAAATCATGGACTTTTCTTATTGTACAAATATTTTTCTAAAATTGCAACATTTTATTGTATATGCGAGCATTTTATACAAATCTCCGGGCAGTTTTTGAAGTCACAAACATTTTATTTTTTAAATATGTTGATTTATAATTTTCAGTTTATTAAAATTTTAAAGATTATTTAAAGTTTTAAATTATTTAAAATAAAAAAGTAAAACGGAACTGAAAATAAATAAATAAACAGAACTAAAAGCAGGCGCCTGTGCATGGGCCGGCCCATACCCATACGGTGTGCTGGATATTCTCCGAGCGTGCATAGCGTAATATAGGAGTTTTTTACATGGGCCGGCCCAGTCCAAGATTTGTTGCTTTGTGAAACGTTTTCTATTACTTACCGGTGGCATGGTGGGTAATATATGCAAACTTTAGGGATAATTTCCATGACGGACGAGCAGAAACCCTATTTGCTTTATTATTAGGGAGAGATTAGAACTAGAAATATTGTATTCTCGATGGCGATTCTGGCATGACAAGTTCAGGGGCGTGCTCTCCGGAGATAATATGATCAATAGCACAAACAGAGTTTTACTTATAACCCTTTGCAGAAAGGGGACGACAACTAGACGAAATGGCATGACGCACCAAGCAAACCCTGGCTGAAACATTCGACGAACGGAAAGCGCGCGAGCACACGAGCTGAGCATCCGACCAACTAGCCGAGCTCCTTTCCACAAGTCACAGACGCCCGCTGCTACAGCAACGGAGAACAGACGGACATGGCGGAAAGCAGCGGCAGACGCGGCGGGGTGGGGAGGGAGGGAGAGGAGGTGGGGGACGGTACAACTTGCTCGCGGCGGCGTCGGCGTCGTCGTTGGTGGCCTGCAGGACGGCCGGGCTGCTCCTCGCCTCCACCGGCTCCATTCCGGCGGTGAGCGGATCCGTGAATCGATCGGGCGCCCGCGACGGGCAGCGTCGGGGACGGGGCTCCGGGATGGGAGGGGAGAGCAAGAGGCGACAAGGGCCGGAGGAAGAGGAAACGCGACAGGGCCCCCGACCCTGAGGCGCGCAGGGTTTGAGAAGGTTTGTAGCGGATTATCCCCGAGGGGATCAGAATCCCCGCGATTCCCCGCATGTCCATTTGATGGACAGGGTTTGTGGTGAGCAAACCCCTTCAATCCTCTCTAATCCCCCTCGATTTCTTCCTACCCACGCGGCTCAGAAACCTTGTCTCGTGGCTCAGGGATTTGACAATCGAGGGGATTTGAGAGGATTGGGTGGAAGGAAGGGATTCACCCAATCCTGTGGAAACCCTCCCTCCACAATCCTCCTCAACCCCTTCCTGCCAAACAAGGCCTGATGATGTGGAATTGGGCCGAAAGTTTTGCATGTGTGCCGCCCAAACAACCACACAAGCCTTTGGACCATACATCTTGTTCTTCTAGGAAAAAGGACCATAAATCTTGTCTTCTCCTAAAAAAAGACTATAAATATTCTCCTTTGTTTTTTACGGGAAAATCTTCTCCCTTCCGTTCTACTCCCTCCGTTCCTTTCAGAGATTCCACTATGAACTATATACGTAGCAAAATGATTGAATTTATATTTTAAAATATTTTTATATACATCTGTATGTAGTTTATAGTAAAATCTTTAAAAGGTCTTATATTTAGGAACGGATGGAGTATGAAGTGTTCCTGTGGTGCCACATGTGTTCTGAAAAAGAGTCTGTGAAGTTTGGACATATGATGCGTTGTATGTGCGGAACGGCGATGCATTGCAAAAAAATTGTTTGAGAAAAAACTATCACCGTCGAGATACCTTCAGTCCCTTTGTCTCTACCTACCATCTTGACACTTGGCAAGCAAGGGACCTCATTTAGGACAGTAAAACTGAGCCTAAACCGAGCAATCTTACGCCCTCATGATTTTTGGCCGTTAGATCTCACATTAGGGTCATTTCTGGCCGTTAGATGCTCTGTCCTAAGGGGCTGCTACTCCCGAAGAAAAATCCACGGTTTGTGGTTCATCAGGCCTTTGTCGGCCCATTAACCTCTACCCCAATCGCGGGAGACGAGAGCCCGTCGTTCGTCTTGATCGACGGAATCAGATCGACTCCTTCTTCCGACCTCTCGTCTCTCTCACGACCAGGCGACGACATACCTAGGGTTGGAGCCGGCCTAAACCGAGCAATCTTACGCCCTCATGATTTCTGGCCGTTAGATCTCACATTAGGGTCATTTCTAGCCGTTAGATGCTGTGTTCTAAGGGGCTGCTACTCCCGAAGAAAGATCCACGGTTTGTGGTTCATCAGGCCTTTGTCGGCCCATTAACCTCTACCCCAATCGCGGGAGGCAAGAGCCCGTCGTTCGTCTTGATCGACAGAATCAGATCGACTCCTTCTTCCGACCTCTCGTCTCTCTCACGACCAGGCGACGACATACCTAGGGTTGGAGCCGGCGTGGAAGATGGCTCGGCTAGGAAGCCGATGACCACCAACGACTTCCATTGGGCGTTGTCCCGGTCCTCCTCCCGTCCTTCCTTCCGCCATATCTCTCTCTCTCCAGGAGGTTCATCTCTTCGCGGTGTTCAGCTGCCATCCGAGATCTGGAGGAGGAGGGCCGGCAAAATCGAGCGTGTTTGCAGTGGCTCGAAGGTTGTGGGATGTAGCCGCTTGAACTCGCCACTATCAGCAGGACTTAGGCGCGGGCTCCACCTCGCGTGGTCATGTCCGACACGTCCACTTCAGGTTCGTGTTTCCCCATTTTTTATCCTACTGCTATTCTAGGATTTTTGTAGTTCATTGTTCATGTGTGATGTATTATAAAATATCGAGTAAAGAAGACGATTATTTCTATGCCAAAGATCTTTTGTTGGTGAATCTGTAGGGAAGAATGAAAGAAAAAAATATGTGAATGTAAAGTTTGGATTTGTAGCGAGCAAATGGGTCATGTCAATGCATTGCTTACTATATATAGCAACGATATACATCAGGTCGCTTTTAGAATTTGATTGAATTACTTCAGAGTTACTGAATAACTGAACATTAAAACATGCAAGAAAGTCCTCCGTTTGTTTTGATCCTAGAGGAGCCCCTGCATCCCTACTGTTCTTGATCCCAAATCCCATGACCAAGCCCCCACCTCCTGGTTGTTCAATGAAGGAGTCCGCTTCTAAAAAGTGAGTTCTCTTAATCACTATACATGGCCTCTCCTCACATGTCCTTTCTTCACATTTAAGAGGCTCTCAAGCTTTGTTAGTTTTCTGATAGATATGGAGTTTTAATTTGATAGCCCCAACAATAGTGGGTACCCATGGAGTTATCTATCTTTATTGTCAGTCTGACACAGTTTTTTCGCCTTCTATCATGTTAAGCTTTATTAATGGATGATATGTGCCATGTTTTTCTTCTTATTCTTTTTCTTCATTTTCATGTGAAATTATTTGATATATCTTGGGTATGGACGATTTATTTGCAAAATGTCCCAAAATTTGTGAATCCCGGTGTGCAAGAATCAGCACAAATGCTCAAACATGATTTTTGCTAAAGGTACTTATTTTTTTCGTTCTCAAGATTGTCCTCGTGTTTGTGTAACGCCCCGGACACACCCGCCGGCGGTCGTTACTCCTGGCGGGATCTAGACTGGCCCCACATATCAATACTAGTCTTGAATCAGCACAAATGCTCAAACATGATTTTTGCTAAAGGTACTTATTTTTTTCGTTCCCAAGATTGTCCTCGTGTTTGTGTAACGCCCCGGACACACCCGCCGGCGGTCGTTACTCCTGGCGGGATCTAGACTGGCCCGACATATCAATACTAGTCTTTTCTGCGCACTTTGTCCTCACTCATGCGCACCCGGGATCAACTTCCCGGTCGGTCACCCATCCTAAAACTACTCCAAGCTGAGCACGCTTAACCTGAGAGTTATGTTCGAATGGGCTCTCGGAAAAGAAGGAATTCCTTATTGATATGAGTAGTCTATCATCCCTAATAAGCCAGACTATCACATTTTGCTTCTAAAAAATTACTTAGCAAGGCTTATGTGACTCATGGAGTTTACTTAGCAAAGATAATATTACCAGTTTATAACTTTTTTAGAGAAGCATACAAGAAGTGCACTCACTCTACATTAAAATAATGAGACGTGTAATAATTTCGACATTGGTTTAATATAGGAAATATAAGATGCACATAGAGAAAATCCCGTACTCGGCATTCTTTTCTTTTACTTATTTTTCAGCGACGTAGATTTAATTGTATCAACATGTGTTTATGCATTACAGTCTGACGTCTAACCAGGACTAGCTTTTTTGGTTTTATTTCTTCCTCGGTCATGCATCTCCTCTTCCCCAATTCTTCTTCCATCTATGGAATTTGTTTTGTTCACTGGTGAGGTTCCTTGTGCCAAAATGCATGACGAATTCGAGCAATAAGTTGCTCTGGGTCAAGCAGCACATCAACTAAGTCATCGTGCACTTTTGCTTTAGCGATATATAAATTTTAAATCTATTTACCTAATGTATAATTGGCTAATTGCACTGTTCATGATTGTGAGGCTATAGCCAACTCAATCTTTGACACTCTTGCGGATGGAAGCAATGTAATCAATCAAAACTATAACTAAATACGTTTACCTGTCCTTGCTCAATTTACACTAATCTATCACTATATTTATTTGATAGGTAAACACAAGCAGTAACAACAACGACTGGGACAACACTGATGAAAATGAATAGTGGAGTGGAGATTTCTCGTATACTTGATGCAACAGTACTACCATTTCTTACTTAGTTATACCCTTGACTAAAATTATTCACTTCATTATCACCGTGATTTTATTTTAATAATTAAAGGAACACATAGCACCATCTTTTGCCAAGTAACAAGAATCACCATTTTCTGACATTGAAACTCCAAGCAAAAATGATTCAGCCACAGCTAGCAAGAAGTCCTACAAAAGGTCTAAGCTACACCTTAGAACCTTAATTGCTCCATGTATGCTCAATATTTATTTACAAACAATTCTGTGGATTACAGGGTTGTAACTGAAGCCAACAAATTGCCTTCAGCAAATAAGATGCATTGATACTAAAAAGATCTTGGATCAGTATTTGAAGTGCTAATAAAAGGAACGACAACCTTCTCCATATGTCCATCTTTTCGAGTGATTTAGTTTTCCACTAATAAATATATCGCATGTGTACAAATGCTACTGCATGATCAGAACAACATTGTCTTCTGTGCCCTGGATAATTAAACATGCAATTCTACACATATGGTTATTCTACCTCTTAATAATGTTTGGTTCGATAGCCTGGTGTCTATTCCTATAATAAAAATGCACCGATTCATATTCTACTCCCTTCGTTCGGAATTATTTGTCATAGAAGTGGATGTATCTAGATATATTTTAGATCTAGATACATTCATCTATTTCCATTTTGGTGACACAAGTAATTCCGGATGGAGGGAGTACTATTCTACCAAGAATATTTCACTCTCCGTGCCATATTATCTCAAATTGTATTAGCATAACAAAATGCACCTTTTTAGTTCCGAGTTAAACTTTCTCCTTGCATGAGCAGAAGCTAACATTTGATCTGACCATCTTAGTCTCTAAATTCATATGACAAATCAGAAATCTTACCCTAAATTCACCAGTGAAAGCAGCAGACCTGTAGTGCCCACCACTGAAAAAATTGAAGCCTGGAGCTCCTTCCTCTCTTGTATCATGGTACCTCCTTTTCCGAACGCAGGTGGAGTCACAGTAAATGCGGACAAACTTTATTCATCACTTATCCAAAAAATATTTACTAATAAGCTACAGATATATGGTGCAAAATTCCTGCAACAAAAACATATATGGCGCAAAATGATAACTGAAGAGTTATAAATGCTTGAATATTACACACAAATTAATCACACCATATAATGACCATTAGGCTAACCTATCACAGACTATTCTTAAGTATAGAAATTCTACAATACAAGGTATAAAGGTATAATTACAATATAAAAGTTAATCAACAACATGTTCAAATATATCTGTACCTTCGTTCATCTGTATCACTACCTAACATTAAATTGCAACAATAGATGGGCGCAGCAACGCGCGCCAGCATGTGTTGGAATTATGCCCTAGAGGCAATAATAAATATATTTATTATTATAATTCCTGTATCAAGATAATCGTTTATTATCCATGCTATAATTGTATTGAATGAAGACTCATTTACATGTGTGGATACATAGATTAAACACTGTCCCTAGCAAGCCTCTAGTTGGCTAGCCAGTTGATCAAAGATAGTCAGTGTCTTCTGATTATGAACAAGATGTTGTTGCTTGATAACTGGATCACGTCATTAGGAGAATCACGTGATGGACTAGACCCAAACTAATAGATGGACATCACCATGATAGGTCTTCGTGCGCGTAGGAAAATTTTCGTTTCCCATGCGACGTTCCCCAACAGTGGCATCATGAGCTAGGTTCATGCGTAGATGTCTTCTCGAATAGAACACAAAAGTTTTTGTTGGCGGTGATGTGCGTTTTGCTGCCCTCCTTACACTACTGGAATTCCTATATTTGCCGTCCGCCAAATCTTTGCCGTCAGCCAGCGGACGGCGAAGAACCTCTTTACCGTGTGTTGGCAAAAAACAGACGGTAAAGAGGAGGCTGATGGCAAAATAAATATTTTCCATCAGCCACCTCTTTGTCGTCTGCTGACAGACGGCAAAGGTAGGGATGGCCGACGGCAAAGCTGTCCCACCCCACCCCTCCTCTCTCCCCATCCCACCCCGGCCCCACCCACCCCTTTGCCGTCTGCCTGAGTAGATTTGCCGTCCATGGCTGACGGCAAAGGGGATCAGTGGCAGACGGCAAAGGAGATGGACCCCCGAAAAGTTAACGGTCGCCGCGCGCCTACCTCTCTCCTCTCTCCCACGCACTCTCTCTCTCTCCCACGCGCTCTCTCTCTCTCCCACGCGCTCTCTCTCTCTCCCACGCACGCCCTGCGCCCCCCCTACGGGCCTCCTCCTCCTCCCTGCGCCCCCAGCGCCGCCGCCGCCCCACCGCCGCCGCCTCCCCCCCACCTCCCCACCGCCGCCCTGCGACCCCCCCCCCCTACGGGCCTCCTCCTCCTCCCTGCGCCCCCAGCGCCGCCGCCGCCCCACCGCCGCCGCCTCCCCCCCACCTCCCCACCTACACACCCCACCGCCGCCCTGCGCCCCCCCTCCACCGCCCTCTCCTCCACCGCCGGAGCTCGGTGAGTCCTTTTTTCCTTTTTTCGTTTAATTCATTAATTAGGTTAGTTAGGTTAGTTGTTAATTACCTATTGTTAGTTAGGTTAGTTAGGTTAGTTGTTAGTGGTTACGTACTGGTAATTAGGTTAGTTAGGTTACTTGTTAGTTGTTAGTGGTAATTAGGTTAGTTGTTAGTGGTATTACCCCTCGAGCTAGGTTAGTTGTTAGGTTAGTTGTTAATTACCTACTGTGTGTTAGGTTAGTTGTTAGGTTTGTAGTTGACCGTGTAGAGCCCTCCGGTCGCCGCCTATGCTTGCACTAGCCACAACGTTGGGGAACGTCGGTGAGCTTGTCACGCACCTGCCATGGCTACTATGCCATCGAGCTCACGTGCTGCAACAACGATGCTGCTGCAACCACCCCCATGCAGGTCGGTGCAGAAACATTACTGTTGGGACCACCCCCTTCAGGCACCGGTGATATTCGACTTCAACACCGAGGATATTACAACAACTCGCAATAGTAGTTGTCGCACCGACACGACATCTCGACGACACCCCTGACACCCGTCACGATGCCCCGAAACCCCGACACGACGCCTCGACACGACATCTCGACGACACCCCTGACACCCGACACGATGCCCCGAAACCCCGACACGACGCCCCGACACGACATTGTTGGAAATATGCCCTAGAGGCAATAATAATTTAGTTATTATTATATTTCTTAGTTCATGATAATCGTTTACTATCCATGCTATAATTGTATTGATTGGAAACACAATACTTGTGTGGATACATAGACAAAACACTGTCCCTAGTAAGCCTCTAGTTGACTAGCTCGTTGATCAAAGATGGTCAAGGTTTCCTGGCCATAGGCAAGTGTTGTCACTTGATAACGGGATCACATCATTAGGAGAATCATGTGATGGACTAGACCCAAACTAATAGACGTAGCATGTTGATCGTGTCATTTTGTTGCTACTGTTTTCTGCGTGTCAAGTATTTATTCCTATGACCATGAGATCATATAACTCACTGACACCGGAGGAATGCTTTATGTGTATCAAACGTCGCAACGTAACTGGGTGACTATAAAGATGCTCTACAGGTATCTCCGAAGGTGTTAGTTGAGTTAGTATGGATCAAGACTGGGATTTGTCACTCCGTGTGAACGGAGAGGTATCTCGGGGCCCACTCGGTAATACAACATCACACACAAGCCTTGCAAGCAATGTAACTTAGTGTAAGTTGCGGGATCTTGTATTACGGAACGAGTAAAGAGACTTGCCAGTAAACGAGATTGAAATAGGTATACGGATACTGACGATCGAATCTCGGGCAAGTAACATACCGAAGGACAAAGGGAATGACATACGGGATTATATGAATCCTTGGCACTGAGGTTCAAACGATAAGATCTTCGTAGAATATGTAGGATCCAATATGGGCATCCAGGTCCCGCTATTGGATATTGACCGAGGAGTCTCTCGGGTCATGTCTACATAGTTCTCGAACCCGCAGGGTCTGCACACTTAAGGTTCGACGTTGTTTTATGCGTATTTGAGTTATATGGTTGGTTACCGAATGTTGTTCGGAGTCCCGGATGAGATCACGGACGTCACGAGGGTTTCCGGAATGGTCCGGAAACGAAGATTGATATATAGGATGACCTCATTTGGTTACCGGAAGGTTTTCGTGCATTACCGGAAAGGTTTCGGGCTCATCGGTAGTGTACCGGGAGTGCCGGGAGGGGTGCCGGGGACCATCGGGAGGGGTGTCACGCCCCAAGGGGTCTCATGGGCTATGGGAAGAGATAAACCAGCCCCTAGTGGGCTGGAATAAGTTCCCACTAAGGCCCATAAGGTTTGAGAAGGAAAAAACACAAGGTGGAAAGAGTTTCCAAGTGGGAAGGTGGAATCCTACTCCAAGTAGGATTGGAGTAGGACTCCTCCACCTCCAATTTCGGCCAAACCTTTAGGTTTTGAGGCTGCCTCCTCCCCTCCCTCCCACCTATATATACGGAGGTTTTAGGGCTGATTTGAGACGACTTTCTCACGGCTGCCCGACCACATACCTCCATAGTTTTTCCTCTAGATCGCGTTTCTGCGGAGCTCGGGCGGAGCCCTGCTGAGACAAGATCATCACCAACCTCCGGAGCGCCGTCACCCTGCCGGAGAACTCTTCTACCTCTCCATCTCTCTTGCTGGATCAAGAAGGCCGAGATCATCGTCGAGTTGTACGTGTGCTGAACGCGGAGGTGCCGTCCGTTCGGTACTAGATCGTGGGACTGATCGCGGGATTGTTCGCGGGGCGGATCGAGGGACGTGAGGACGTTCCACTACATCAACCGCGATCTCTAATCGCTTCTGCTGTACGATCTACAAGGGTACGTAGATCACTCATCCCCTCTCGTAGATGGACATCACCATGATAGGTCTTCGTGCGCGTAGGAAATTTTTTGTTTCCCTTGCGACGTTCCCCAACAGTGGCATCATGAGCTAGGTTCATGCGTAGATGTCTCCTCGAGTAGAACACAAAAGTTTTTATGGGCGGTGATGTGCGTTTTGCTGCCCTCCTTAGTCTTTTCTTGATTCCGCGGTATTGTTGGATTGAAGCGGCTTGGACCGACATTACTCGTACGCTTACGAGAGACTGGTTTCATCGCCACGAGTAACCCCGTTGCTCAAAGATGACTGGCAAGTGACTGTTTCTCCAACTTTAGTTGAATCGGATTTGACCGAGGAGGTCCTTGGATGAGGTTAAATAGCAACTCATATATCTCCGTTGTGGTGTTTGCGTAAGTAAGATGCGATCCTACTAGATACCCTCGGTCACCACGTAAAACATGCAACAACAAAATTAGAGGACGTCTAACTTGTTTTTGCAGGGTATGATTGTGATGTGATATGGCCAACGATGTGATGTGATATATTGGATGTATGAGATGATCATGTTGTAATAGAAATATCGACTTGCACGTCGATGGTACGGCAACCGGCAGGAGCCATAGGGTTGTCTTTATACTAACGTTTGTGCTTGCAGATGCGTTTACTATTTTGCTAGGATGTAGCTTTAGTAGTAATAGCATAAGTAGCACGACAACCCCGATGGCAACACGTTGATGGATGATCATGGTGTGGCGCCGGTGACAAGAAGATCGTGTCGGTGCTTTGGTGATGGAGATCAAGAAGCACGTGATGATGGCCATATCATGTCACTTATGAATTGCATGTGATGTTAATCCTTTTATGCACCTTATTTTGCTTAGAACGACGGTAGCATTATGAGGTGATCTCTCACTAAAATTTCAAGACGAAATTGTGTTCTCCCCGACTGTGCACCGTTGCGACAGTTCTTCGTTTCGAGACACCACGTGATGATCGGGTGTGATAGACTCAACGTTCACATACAACGGGTGCAAAACAGTTGCACACGCAGAACACTCGGGTTAAGCTTGACGAGCCTAGCATGTGCAGACATGGCCTCGGAACACATGAGACCGAAAGGTCGAGCATGAATCGTATAGTTGATATGATTAGCATAGGGATGCTTACCACTGAAACTATTCTCGACTCACGTGATGATCGGACTTGAGATAGCGAATTTGGATCATGTACCACTCAAATGACTAGAGAGATGTACTTTTTGAGTGGGAGTTCTTAAGTAATATGATTAATTGAACTAATTGTCATGAACATAGTCTAATGGTCTTTGCGAATTACGATGTAGCTTGCGCTATAGCTCTGCTGTTTTTATATGTTCCTAGAGAAAATTTAGTTGAAAATTGATAGTAGCAACCTTTGCAGACTGAGTCTGTAAAACCGAGGATTGTCCTCGTTGCTACACAGAAGGCTTATGTCCTTAATGCACCACTCGGTGTGCTGCACCTCGAGCGTCGTCTGTGGATGCTATGAACATCCGACATACACGTTACTGATGACTACACGATAGTTCAGTGCAAGATACTTGATGGCTTAGAAGCAAGGCGCCGAAAACGTTGTAAAACGTCACGGAACATAAGTGATGTTCCGAAGAGATGAAATTGTGATTTCATGCTTGTGCCCTTGTTAAGAGGTACGAGACCTCCAAACAAGATTCTTTATCCACAAAGTAAAGGAGAAAAGCTCAATCGTTGAGCATGTGCTCAGATTGTCTGAGTACGACAATCGCTTGAATCAAGTGGGAGTTAATCTTCCAGATGAGATAGTGATGGTTCTCCAAAGTCACTGCCACCAAGCTGTGAGAGCTTTGTGATGAACTATAACATATCAAGGATAGATACAATGATCCTTGAGCGATTCGCAATGTTTGACACTGCGAAAGTAGAAATCAAGAAGGAGCATCAATAGTTGATGGTTAGTAAAACCACTAAGTTTCAAGAAAGGCGAGGGCTAGAAGGGATACTTCGTGAAACGGCAAAACAGTTGCTGCGCTAATGAAGAGACCCAAGATTAAACCCAAACCCGAGACTAAGTGCTTCTGTAATGAGGGGAACAGTCACTAAGGCGGAGCAACTCTAGATACTTGGTAGATAAGTGGGCTGGCAAAAGTCGAAAGAAGTATATTTGCTATACATGATGTTGATGTGTACTTTACTAGTACTCCTAGTAGCATAAGGGTATTGGATACCGGTTCGGTTGCTAAGTGATTAGTAACACGAAATAAAAGCTACGACATAAACGGAGACTAGCTAAAGGCGAGGTGACGATACGTGTTGGAAGTGTTTCCAAGGTTGATATGATCAAACGTCGCACGCTCCCTCTACCATCGGGATTGGTGTTAAACCTAAATAATCGTTATTTGGTGCTTGCGTTAAAGCATGAACATGATTGGATCGTGTTTATTGCAATACGATTATTCATTTAAAGAGAATAATGGTTACTCTATTTGCTTGAATAATCACCTTCAATGGTTTATTGAATCTCGATCGTAGTGTTATACATGTTCATGATATTGGTGCCAAAAGATACGAGTTAATGATGATAGTACCACTTACTTGTGGCACTGCCGCTTGAGTCATGTTAGTATAAATTGCATGAAGAGGCTCCATGCTGATGGATCTTTGTACTCACCTGATTTCGAATCACTAGTGACATGCAAATCATACCACATGAGCAAGGCCTTGTTTTCATTGAGATGAAACAAGATAGTAACTTGTTGGAAGTGATACATTTTGATGTATGCAGTCCAATGGGTGCTGAGGCACGCAGTGGATATCATTATGTTCTTACTTAAATGATGATTTGAGTAGATACTAGAGTATTTACTTAATGAATCACAAGTCTGAAATATTGAAAAGTTCAATTCTGTTTCGGAGTGAAGTTCGTCGTAACAAGAGGATAAACTATCTACGATATGATCATAGAAATGAATATCTGAGTTACGAGTTTTGGTACGCAGTTAAGACAATGTGGAAATTGTTTCGCAGTTCATGCCACCTGGAACATCATAGTGTGATGATGTGTCTGAACGTCATAGCCACGCACTATTTGGTATGATGCATACTATGATGTCTCTTATCGAATTACCACTATCGTTTATGGGTTATGCATTAGAGACAACCGCACTCACTTTAAATAGGGCACCGCGTATTTCCGTTGAGATGACACAGTATAGACTGAGGTTTAGGGAAATCTAAACTGTCGTTTCTTGAAAGTTTGGGGTTTCGACACTTATGTGAAAAAGTTTCAGTCTGATAAGCTCGAACCCAAAGCGGATAAATGCTTCTTCATAGGGTATCCAAAACAGTTGGGTACATCTCCTATCTCAGATCCGAAAGCAAAGTGTTTGTTTCTAGAAACGGATCCTTTCTCGAGGAAAGGTTTCTCTCGAAAGAATTGAGTGGGAGGGTAGTAGAACTTGATAAGGTTATTGAACCATCACTTCAACCAGTGTGTAGCAGGGCGCAGGAAGTTGTTCCTGTGGCGCCTACACCAATTGAAGTGGAAGCTGATGATGGTGATCATTGAGCTTCGAATCAAGTTACTACAAACCTCCTAGGTCGACAAGGTCGCGTACTGCTGCAGAGTAGTACGGTAACCCTGTCTTGGAGGTCATGTTGTTGAACAACAGTGAACCTACGAGTTATGGAGAAAGCGATGGTGGGCCCAGATTCCGACAAATGGCTGGAAGCCATGAAATCCGAGAGAGGATCCATGGATGAAAACGAAGTGTAGACTTTGGAAGAATTACTTGATGGTCATAGGACTATTGAGTAAAGATGGATCTTTAAAAGAAGACAAACGATGATGGTGATAAGTCACTATTAAGAAAAGCTCGACTTGTCGCAAAGATGTTTTCGACAAGATCAAACAGTTGACTATGATGAGTCTTTCTCACTCGTAGCGATGCTAAAGGTCTGTTAGAATTATGTTAGTAGTTGCTGCATTATTTATGAAATATTGCACGTAGGATGTCAAAACATTGTTTCCTTGACGGTTTCCTTGAGCAAACATTGTATGTGATACAACCAGAAGGTTTTGTCGATCCTAAAGATACTAGCAAGTATGCAAGCTCCAGTGATCCTTCAATGGACTGGTGCAAGCATCTCGGAGTTGGAATAAGCACTTTGATGAGATGATCAAAGATTTTGGGTGTGTACAAGGTTTATGAGAAACTTGTATTTCCAAAGAAGTGAGTGGGAGCACTATAGAATTTCTGATAGGTATATGTGGTTGACATATTGTGGATCAGAAGTAATGTAGAATTTCTGTAAAGCATACAAGGTTGTTTGAAAGAAGTTTTCAAAGGAGTACCTGGATTACGCTACTTGAAGGTTGAGCATCAAAGATCTATGGAGATAGATCGAAAGCGCTTAATAGAAGTTTCAACAAGATGCATGCCTTGACAAGTTTTTGAAAGAGTTCAAAATAGACCAGCAAAGAAGGAGTTCTTGGTTGCGTTGTGAGGTGTGAATTTGAGTAAGACTCAAAACCCGACCACGGCAGAATAAAGAGAATAGATGAAGGTCGTCTTCTATGCCTTAGCCGTAGAATCTAAAGTATGCCATGCTGTGTACCGCACCTGAAGTGTGCCTTGACTCAAAGTATGTTGAGAGGTACAGAGAGTGATCCATGTTTGAATCACTAGCAGCGGTCAAAATTTATCCTTAGTAACTAATGGACTAAGGAATTTTTCTCGATTATGGAGGTGGTTAAAGAGTTCGTCGTAAAGGGTTACGTCGATGCAAGCTTTGACACTAATCCGAATAACTATGAGTAGTGAAACGGATTCATATAGTAGAGTAGATATTTGGAGCATTTCCGAATAGCACGTAGTAGCAGCATCTATAAGATGACATAAATATTTGTAAAGAACGCACGGATCTGAAAGTTTCAGAACCGTTGACTAAAACCTCTCTCACAAGCAAGACATGATCAGACCCCATAACTATATGGGTGTTGGATTCGTTGGAATCACATGGTGATGTGAACTAGATTATTGACTCTAGTGCAAGTGGGAGACTGTTGGAATTATGCCCTAGAGGCAATAATAATTTAGTTATTATTATATTTCTTAGTTCATGATAATCGTTTACTATCCATGCTATAATTGTATTGATTGGAAACACAATACTTGTGTGGATACATAGACAAAACACTGTCCCTAGTAAGCCTCTAGTTGACTAGCTCGTTGATCAAAGATGGTCAAGGTTTCCTGGCCATAGGCAAGTGTTGTCACTTGATAACGGGATCACATCATTAGGAGAATCATGTGATGGACTAGACCCAAACTAATAGACGTAGCATGTTGATCATGTCATTTTGTTGCTACTGTTTTCTGCGTGTCAAGTATTTATTCCTATGACCATGAGATCATATAACTCACTGACACCGGAGGAATGCTTTGTGCGTATCAAACGTCGCAACGTAACTGGGTGACTATAAAGATGCTCTACAGGTATCTCCGAAGGTGTTAGTTGAGTTAGTATGGATCAAGACTGGGATTTGTCACTCCGTGTGAACGGAGAGGTATCTCGGGGCCCACTCGGTAATACAACATCACACACAAGCCTTGCAAGCAATGTAACTTAGTGTAAGTTGCGGGATCTTGTATTACGGAACGAGTAAAGAGACTTGCCAGTAAACGAGATTGAAATAGGTATACGGATACTGACGATCGAATCTCGGGCAAGTAACATACCGAAGGACAAAGGGAATGACATACGGGATTATATGAATCCTTGGCACTGAGGTTCAAACGATAAGATCTTCGTAGAATATGTAGGATCCAATATGGGCATCCAGGTCCCGCTATTGGATATTGACCGAGGAGTCTCTCGGGTCATGTCTACATAGTTCTCGAACCCGCAGGGTCTGCACACTTAAGGTTCGACGTTGTTTTATGCGTATTTGAGTTATATGGTTGGTTACCGAATGTTGTTCGGAGTCCCGGATGAGATCACGGACGTCACGAGGGTTTCCGGAATGGTCCGGAAACGAAGATTGATATATAGGATGACCTCATTTGGTTACCGGAAGGTTTTCGTGCATTACCGGAAAGGTTTCGGGCTCATCGGTAGTGTACCGGGAGTGCCGGGAGGGGTGCCGGGGACCATCGGGAGGGGTGTCACGCCCCAAGGGGTCTCATGGGCTATGGGAAGAGATAAACCAGCCCCTAGTGGGCTGGAATAAGTTCCCACTAAGGCCCATAAGGTTTGAGAAGGAAAAAACACAAGGTGGAAAGAGTTTCCAAGTGGGAAGGTGGAATCCTACTCCAAGTAGGATTGGAGTAGGACTCCTCCACCTCCAATTTCGGCCAAACCTTTAGGTTTTGAGGCTGCCTCCTCCCCTCCCTCCCACCTATATATACGGAGGTTTTAGGGCTGATTTGAGACGACTTTCTCACGGCTGCCCGACCACATACCTCCATAGTTTTTCCTCTAGATCGCGTTTCTGCGGAGCTCGGGCGGAGCCCTGCTGAGACAAGATCATCACCAACCTCCGGAGCGCCGTCACGCTGCCGGAGAACTCTTCTACCTCTCCGTCTCTCTTGCTGGATCAAGAAGGCCGAGATCATCGTCGAGTTGTACGTGTGCTGAACGCGGAGGTGCCGTCCGTTCGGTACTAGATCGTGGGACTGATCGCGGGATTGTTCGCGGGGCGGATCGAGGGACGTGAGGACGTTCCACTACATCAACCGCGATCTCTAATCGCTTCTGCTGTACGATCTACAAGGGTACGTAGATCACTCATCCCCTCTCGTAGATGGACATCACCATGATAGGTCTTCGTGCGCGTAGGAAATTTTTTGTTTCCCTTGCGACGTTCCCCAACAGACATCTCGACGACACCCCGGCATGAAATATTTTTTTATGGAACCTGGAAAGTTTTATAAAGTAGTATAGGTAACCTGGAAAGTTTTATAGGTAACCTAGAAAGTTTTATAGGTAACCTAGAAAGTTTTATAGGTAACCTAGAAAGTTTTATAGGTAACCTCGACCCCCGACCCCCGACCCCCGACAACACTCACCCTCGACCCCCGACCCCCTACCCCGACCCCCGACGCCTACGCCGTGGTGGCCGGTAGCGACTGTTGGGGCAGCCCCAAGCGGCGCGGTGGTGGCCGGCCACACCGGCCAGGGAGTGCCCGCGGCGTGGTAGTGTTGCAGCAGCAGCTGCGGCGGCAGTGGCGACGCCCCTCCTTGGAGTGGCTGGAAGGCCGGTGTGGCCCACGGCAGCGACGGCGGCCCGTAGGTAGTGGGGGCGACGCTCGGCGGCGGGGGTTGGGTCCCAGCGGGGCGGTGGTGGTGGTTTGCGGCAGTGGAGCGGTGGTGGTGTTGAGCGGCGGCGGTGGTGGAGGGAGCGACATGATCAGCCTGGAATCTCTGGATACTAAATTGGTAGGACTAGGGTTCCTACCGGGCCTCCGGCGTAGGTTGTAAGGGCAGGGAGGAGGGGAGCGAGGGCTGGAGCGGACGCGCCGGTGAGATGGCGCCGTCGCGGCTAGGGTTAGTTGTACGGACTAAGAACACTTTCATCCATTTCATTATGTGTGTCACCATAGATCATTACTGTGGTAACGAGGAATGGTTTTTCAGGCTGCTCTTCAGAAAGAGAGAGCGGCAAACCAGGCTGCTCTTGAGAAAGAGAGATTGGCAAGCCAGGCTGCTCTTCAGGCTGCTCTTGATGAGAGGGACCAGAGCACGGCACGATTGCTTGAGGAGGAGAGGGCCCGGAATGAGGCGGGTCAACGGGCCCTGTACGAGCTTTTTGTGGTATGTTTTTTTTCACATTAGCCAAATCATGTGTGTAATGTCTGTTTCAATACTAACTAATACGACCCACTCTTCAGGGTCTGTGCGAGAAGAGCGGTCAAGTCCCTCCGCCGATGCCCGTCTTCTCTTCGATTGGCACGGTGAGTTTCATTATAAACTAGTATTAATAATTGAGTGCCATCATGCTAACTGAGACATTGCAAAATATCTTTTCTGCAGAATAACTCCCGAGCGGCATCGCACGACCCTTCTCCAGGGCAATCGTCTCCAAACGAAGCCGGCGCGAGCAACCGTGGTGTTTCTCCTCCTTGATGACCACTACAGTAAGTTTCTCCTCCAAACTTAGCTTGTTTTCCTCTAAAATGAGATAATTAGCCAATTTAGCTCCAAGAAGACATAATTAGGTAATTTAGCTCAAAAAAGACATAATTAGGTAATTTAGCTCAAAAAAGACATAAAGAGGAGGAGGAGGCCAAGGCCAATTTGGCGTCCCAGCCGCCAGAATGTCATCGTGAGGGCGTCGAAGTCCCGGATATGCCTGGCGCGTGGCATGCCAGGGCTTGGAATCGGTCAGCGTAGTCCTAGACCGTTGAGGTAAACGGTAAGCGGCCGAGGGCTGCCAGTCGGCTGCCACGGATGGGGGGGCCAAACCGGAGAAGGCAGAGCTCGCGAAAGCGGTCCCACGGTGGCATGGTGAAAAATTGGAAGCGGGTAATATGGTGAAAAATTGCGGTTGCTCCAAACCTTCTAAAAGCGGCTTCTTGCGACCTGCCCAGAATGCTCAGACATACCTTCGGTTCCAAGAGCTTGTTTATCTTTCGGCTTTTTAAATAAGATAGACCATTACAAAAACAAGGTATAAAAATCGACGTTCCTATGAGGATTTTACAACCTGAATACCAAGGGACCACTATTAGAAGAGACCATAATAAGTAAATGCCGGCGCCATCTTTGACTTTTTGGATGGTCGGTGGCGCCATAAACTCGATAACCAGCACCGCGGAGTCAAGAAATTCAACTAAATCGAATCCTAAAATAATATTATTCGAGCACACACGGGACCCACAACAATGAAATTCACACAAGCGGCAATCATCCGATCAGAGACTGGAAAAAGGGAAATATATTGATTGGACTACCTATATTGATGCTTTAAATCTGTATTCAGAGCTTTTTTCCAACTACCAGGACTAGTAATTTCAAGTAAAAAATCTCTCCTACGAATATGCTACTGCTCTTACTTTCTACCTGAATCCGAGAATTGGAGCAAGATCTTTACCACACCATAACCAAGTCTCTCCTTGCATCTCTAACCAATACACCAGTCACTACAAATAACTGCTCTCTTTGATTGTATGTACATTTTTGCTTGATGTCTAGATCACGGATCTGGTACATGAAAAAGCCATTCCTTTTCGCTTTCCTTCAACCACTTATTATACTTTTCCCCTGGAAGAGTCAAGCGAAAGCAATTAGTTTAGAAGGAAGAGGAAGACCTAGGGGGCTTACGTCCTCATTTCACTATTATTGCTCCTGCAAGACACAAATCAACTACTTTTTACAATTGACATGGTAGCCCGGAGGTCACTATTATCACAATATCCCTCCTTGTAGGCTTAATGCTATCAATGGTGAATCGATCATTCGCTATCCTTTTTTTGTGAAGAGCTTTTTTGAATGGAAGAAAAGTAATGAAACCCGCGATGGCTACTGAATAACCTCCTTTGATTTTTTTTATACTAAACCCTTTGACATTTTTCTTCGTTCGCCAAATCTTCTTTAGTTCTATCCAAGCTCGGTTTTGTCTGAATCTTTGTGGAAGAAGACGCGGTTCACCAGCCGCTACATCCAGGGTCCACAAAATCATTAAACCTGGCGGCTGCTCGCTCTTTGATAAGTGATTCATTGGCCACTAGATCGATAAAGAACCTCTCAGAAATCCGCTTTTTGATGAGTCATTCACCAGCCACTAATTCTTTGATACCACCTTATTCTCAAGCCTGGTGGCTCCCTTGATTGGCACTCATGTAAGCTCATCTTGCATGCAAATTTTTGTAGTACTAGGTCCTGCATCCACCAAGAACATTTCATCCCTTAAGCGTAAGCGTAAAACTGAAGATTGTGAGGTGTTTCAACTACATAATAAGAAACTAGAATTAGATCTTGGAAATGATCGACTCCAATAGATGCTCATCAATAGCTTTTTTCCTCCTATTCCTATTGAACAGAAGTATCCAGCAGCGCCACGCCAAAGTGACTTCTGAAGTGCTATGGACGGGACGAAATCAGGCCTTACTCACCAAGTGGTGGTATAAGCTTCATTGCGGATGAAAAGAAGTCCTTTTGTGCGGAGCTACAAAAGGAAGTTCAAGCTCAAGAAATCCTCTCAATAGGGATTGGGCAAGCAAGTTGTTTGTTTATTAGATCTTACACGGTTGTGAGACGGGACGTCAAGTCAACCAAGTACGTGTGTGTTCATAGTGTCCCCGGCACCTTCCTCATAGCTGAGTATGGATGCTGAAGTTAGCTGGAGTGTGGGTCGAGTGCGTGGTAGATGGAACTCCTATTTACCGCATTTCTTCTTACACTTCCAACTTGAAGAGGAAGAAGCATCTCTCTATGCATTTTCAATAGATAGGAAAAAGGATCTTGACCTGAGGCCTTCGACCAAAGAAAGGGAGACTTGGCGAAGTCACAGGTGGTTTTCCGTCCCTAGATTCATGGAAGGAATTTTTGAAGTTTGAGTGAACAAGGAAAGTAAGGAAATCGGGAAAGGTCTGATACAAAAGAAAGGGTTGCAAGGCTTAACGATTTAGAATATAACTGTTGAGGTGGCACTTGTTCCCCCAGGGCAGGGGTATATGCATGTAGCTTTCTTCTGTCACTTCTTTCAGATCAATGAAGTGGAAAAGTAATAAAGTAAGGGACCCTTGTGTACAAAGAAAGTTGTCACTCCAAGAACTCGAAGTCAAGCATGTTAGGGAATATCCAGATTAGTCTTCAACTAGAGAAAGGATAGGAATATCCTTTGCTGAGTTTTCTTCTCCAGCGGATGTAGCGGTAAAAGATTATATTATTTTCACGGTCTAGTTACGTCTTTCCTCTCCCTATCTAAAGAGCACTATTAACATAGACCCTCTCCTGACTCTCTATCATTTTCAGAAAGTAGAAGATCCTTCTCTCTATTCTAATATCCGATCTCGTCTGTTGAATTGATCAGAAATATGGTCATATCTTCGTTATCCCAATAGTAAACCTTCTTACTTCTCTTCGCATATCGAAAGACGCAAAAGATCTATTATTAGCTTATATATAAGTTGTCGAAGGTCCATAAAAGCCTTGATGAGGAGAAGATGATATTGGAGTTGGATGTTGCCGAGGTGCGTGACGATCACAAGATCAAGATGAATGCAATGCACTTGAAGATTAGAAACATTAGAAAATATGCCATAATAAGCTCCTCCTCTTTCTTCTTCTTCTCCTCCTCCTCCTCCTCCTCCTCCTCCTTCTTCTTGATTTCTTCTTCTTCTCCTCTTCCTCCTCTTTCTTCTTCTTCTCCTCCTCTTTCTTCTTCTTCTTCTACCATAATAAGCTCAAAATGAAAAGAAAGAAGAAGAAGAGATGAAGAAGAAGAGAAGAAGGAGAAGGAGGAGGAGGAGGAGGAGGAGGAGGAGGAGGAGGAGGAGGAGAAGGCCAAGGACCTTCTATCCTTCTCCTCCTCCTCCTCCTTCTTCTTGATTTCTTCTTCTTCTCCTCCTCCTCCTCCTCTTTCTTCTCCTCTTTCATATTATCCTTGCTTTAATTAACCCAACAATGACATAGTTAGCCCATTTAGCTCCAAAATACCGTAATAAGCTCAAAATGGCATAAGAACCTTGGTTAGCTCATGAATATTATATACTTAGCTTCTTTTCCTCTAAAAGGACATAATTGGAATATTTAGCTCAAAAAGACATAATTAGGTAATTTAGCTCCAACAAGAGGAGAAGAGGAGAAGAAATAGGCAAAATGAAAAGAAAGAAGAAGAAGAGATGAAGAAGAAGAGAAGAAGGAGGAGGAGGAGGAGGAGGAGGAGAAGGCCCCTGGCCTTCTCCTCCTCCTCCTCCTCCTCCTTCTTCTTGATTTCTTCTTCTTCTCCTCTTCCTCCTCGTTCTTCTTCTTCTCCTCCTCTTTCTTCTTCTTCTTCTACCATAATAAGCTCAAAATGAAAAGAAAGAAGAAGAAGAGATGAAGAAGAAGAGAAGAAGGAGAAGGAGGAGGAGGAGGAGGAGGAGGAGGAGAAGGCCAAGGACCTTCTATCCTTCTCCTCCTCCTCCTTCTTCTTGATTTCTTCTTCTTCTCCTCATCCTCCTCCTCTTTCTTCTCCTCTTTCTTCTCCTCCTTCTTCTCCTTCTTCTTCTCTTCTTTTTTCTTCTTCTCCTCCTCCTTCTCCTTCTCCTTCCCCTTCCCCTCCTTCTCCTCCTCCTCCTCCTTCTTGTTTTTCTTCTCCTTGTTCTCTTATTGCTTCTTCTCTTTCTTCTTCAATTTAGCTTATTTGTCATATATGTTGTTGTTCTTCTTCTACTTACTTTCTTATTCCCATTTTGCAGATTGGATGTACTACATGCATGGAAGCTGGCGTTGGAGTGCTTTAGTTTCCTTTTTTATTTGAGTTGATGAACAATGTGTTGGTTCTTTGTATGTGTTGATGAACAATGTGTTGATGAACAATATATGTGGAACTATATGTATATATATATGGATGAAACTTTGTATATGTTGGTTTCTTTCGATATATGGATGTCCATTGATGAACAAATGACATTGGTGAACTTTATATGTATATCATATATGTGTTGTGAACTATATATCATATATGTGCTATGAATTATATATATTATTGCTGTGAAATAACATAAAATAAACAAAACAGTGACAATATGGGCTCTTTGCCGTCTGCTGGCTGATGGCAAAGGCCTTTGCCATCAGCCAGCAGACGGCAAAGGTGCCACATGGCACCCAGCTGTGCTTCCTGGGCAGTAGCAGCTGGCCATATAGGCTCTTTGCCGTCTGCCTGCTGGGGGGGGGGGGCAGACGGCAAAGAAGAGGGCACAAAGGAGGGGCAGGAGTGGAGAGAGGGGGAGGGGAGGACACGGCAGATGGCAAAGATATTCAACAGGGCAGACGGCAAAGATTGACCAGCAGGCAGACGGCAAAGAGCCTCCGTTAACCCCTAACGGAGGCAACGCCTCTCGGCTGCCATCTCAAGCTCTTTGCCGACTGCTCCTCAGGGAAGCTGACGACAAAGAGCTTTGTCGTCCGCTTTGGGGGGGCAGACGGCAAAGAATGTCCTATGCCGTCGTAGGCTGACGCAGAAAATTTGCCGGCCGTGACAATCTTTGCCGTCTGTGGTACTGTCTTTGCCGTCCGGGTATTTGTCTTTGCCGTCTGTGATGGCAGACGGCAAAGAAGGTGATTCCTGTAGTGTTAGTCTTTTCTTGATTCCGCGGTATTGTTGGATTGAAGCGGCTTGGACCGACATTACTCGTACGCTTACGAGAGACTGGTTTCATCGCTACGAGTAACCACGTTGCTCAAAGATGACTGGCAAGTGTCGGTTTCTCCAACTTTAGTTGAATCGGATTTGACCGAGGAGGTTGTTGGGGAACCTCGCATGGGAAACAAAAAATTTCCTACGCACACGAAGACCTATCATGGTGATGTCCATCTACGAGAGGGGATGAGTGATCTACGTACCCTTGTAGATCGTACAGCAGAAGCGTTAGAGAACGCGGTTGATGTAGTGGAACGTCCTCACGTCCCTCGATCCGCCCCGCGAACAATCCCGCGATCAGTCCCACGATCTAGTACCGAACGGACGACACCTCCGCGTTCAGCACACGTACAGCTCGACGATGATCTCGGCCTTCTTGATCCAGCAAGAGAGACGGAGAGGTAGAAGAGTTCTCCGGTAGCGTGATGGCGCTCCGGAGGTTGGTGATGACCTTGTCTCAGCAGGGCTCCGCCCGAGCTCCGCAGAAACGCGATCTAGAGGAAAAACCATGGAGGTATGTGGTCGGGCTGCCGTGGGAAAGTCGTCTCAAATCAGCCCTAAAACCTCCGTATATATAGGTGGAGGGAGGGGGGCCTTGCCTTGGTGTCCAAGGACCCTCAAGGGGGCCAGCTGAGCCAAGGGGGAGGACTCTCCCCCCCCAAACCGAGTTGGACTAGGTTTGGTGGGAGGGAGTCCCCCTCCCTTCCCACCTCCTCCTTTTTTTTCTTTTTCCTTTGATTTCTTATCCTTGGCGCATAGGGCCCTTTTGGGCTGTCCCACCAGCCCACTAAGGGCTGGTGCGCCACCCTTATGGCCTATGGGCTTCCCCGGGGCGGGTTGCCCCCCCCCCCGCCCCCGGTGAACTCCCGGAACCCATTCGTCACTCCCGGTACATTCCCGGTAACTCCGAAAACCTTCCGGTAATCAAATGAGGTCATCCTATATATCAATCTTCGTTTCCGGACCATTCCGGAAACCCTCGTGACGTCCGTGATCTCATCCGGGACTCCGAACAACATTCGGTAACCAACCATATAACTCAAATACGCATAAAACAACGTCGAACCTTAAGTGTGCAGACCCTGCGGGTTCGAGAACTATGTAGACATGACCCGAGAGACTCCTCGGTCAATATCCAATAGCGGGACCTGGATGCCCATATTGGATCCTACATATTCTACGAAGATCTTATCGTCTGAACCTCAGTGCCAAGGATTCGTATAATCCCGTATGTCATTCCCTTTGTCCTTCGGTATGTTACTTGCCCGAGATTCGATCGTCAGTATCCGCATACCTATTTCAATCTCGTTTACCGGCAAGTCTCTTTACTCATTCCGTAATACAAGATCCCGCAACTTACACTAAGTTACATTGCTTGCAAGGCTTGTGTGTGATGTTGTATTACCGAGTGGGCCCCGAGATACCTCTCCGTCACACGGAGTGACAAATCCCAGTCTTGATCCATACTAACTCAACTAACACCTTTGGATATACCTGTAGAGCATCTTTATAGTCACCCAGTTACGTTGCAACGTTTGATACACACAAAGCATTCCTCCGGTGTCAGTGAGTTATATGATCTCATGGTCATAGGAATAAATACTTGACACGCAGAAAACAGTAGCAACAAAATGACACGATCAACATACTACGTCTATTAGTTTGGGTCTAGTCCATCACGTGATTCTCCTAATGACGTGATCCAGTTATCAAGCAACAACACCTTGTTCATAATCAGAAGACACTGACTATCATCAATCAACTGGCTAGCCAACTAGAGGCATGCTAGGGACGGTGTTTTGTCTATGTATCCACACATGTAAATGAGTCTTCATTCAATACAATTATAGCATGGATAATAAACTATTATCTTGATACAGAAATTATAATAATAACTATATTTATTATTGCCTCTAGGGCATAATTCCAACAGTCTCCCACTTGCACTAGAGTCAATAATCTAGCCCTCACATCACCATGTGAATTACATTGTAATAAATCTAACACCCATACAGTTCTGGTGTCGATCATGTTTTGGCCGTGGAAGAGGTTTAGTCAGCGGGTCTGCTACATTCAGATCCGTGTGCACTTTGCATATATTTACGTCTTCTTCCTCGACGTAGTCGCGGATGAGGTTGAAGCGTCGTTTGATGTGTCTGGTCTTCTTGTGAAAACGTGGTTCCTTTGCTAAGGCAATGGCACCCGTGTTGTCACAGAACAAGGTGATTGGATCCAGTGCACTTGGCACCACTCCAAGATCCGTCATGAACTGCTTCATCCAGACACCCTCCTTAGCCGCCTCCGAGGCAGCCATGTACTCCGCTTCACATGTAGAATCTGCTACGACGCTTTGCTTGGAACTGCACCAGCTTACTGCACCCCCATTAAGAATAAATACGTATCCGGTTTGCGACTTAGAGTCGTCCGGATCTGTGTCAAAGCTTGCATCGACGTAACCTTTTACGGCGAGCTCTTCGTCACCTCCATACACGAGAAACATCTCCTTAGTCCTTTTCAGGTACTTCAGGATATTCTTGACCACTGTCCAGTGATCCACTCCTGGATTACTCTGGAACCTACCTGCCATACTTATGGCCAGGCTAACATCCGGTCTAGTGCACAACATTGCATACATGATAGAACCTATGGCTGAAGCATAGGGGACGGAGCGCATATGCTCTCTATCTTCATCAGTTGCTGGCACTGAGTCTTACTCAATCTCGTACCTTGTAAAACTGGCAAGAACCCTTTCTTGGACTGTTCCATTTTGAACCTCTTCAAATCTTTATCAAGGTATGTGCTTTGTGTAAGTCCTATCAGACGTTTTGATCTATCCCTATAGATCTTAATGCCTAGAATGTAAGCAGCTTCTCCTAGGTCCTTCATAGAGAAACTTTTATTCAAGTAACCTTTTATGCTCTCCAAAAGCTCTACGTTGTTTCCAATCAGTAATATGTCATCCACATATAATATTAGAAACACCACAGAGCTCCCACTCACTTTCTTGTAAATACAAGATTCTCCAACCACTTGTATAAACCCAAATGCTTTGATCACCTCATCAAAGCGTTTGTTCCAACTCCGAGATGCTTGCACCAGTCCATAAATGGATCGCTGGAGCTTGCACACCTTGTCAGCATTTTTAGGATCAACAAAACCTTCGGGTTGCATCATATACAACTCTTCCTTAAGGAAACCGTTAAGGAACGCCGTTTTGACATCCATCTGCCAGATTTCATAATCGAAAAATGCAGCTATTGCTAACATGATTCTGACGGACTTAAGCATCGCTACGGGTGAGAAAGTCTCATCGTAGTCAACTCCTGGAACTTGTGAAAAACCCTTTGCCACAAGTCGAGCTTTATAAACGGTCACATTACCGTCAGCGTCCGTCTTCTTCTTGAAGATCCATTTGTTCTGAATAGCCTTGCGGCCCTCAGGTAGTATCTCCAAAGTCCACACTTTGTTCTCATACATGGATCCTATCTCGGATTTCATGGCTTCTAGCCATTTGTTGGAATCTGGGCCCACCATTGCTTCTTCACAATTTGCAGGTTCATTGTTGTCTAACAACATGATTGATAAGACGGGATTACCGTACCACTCTGGAGCAGCGCGTGATCTCGTCGACCTGCGTGGTTCAACAGAAACTTGAACTGGAGTTTCATGATCATCATCATTAACTTCCTCCTCAACCGGCGTCGCAACGACAGAGGTTTCCCCTTGCCCTGCGCCACCATCCAGAGGGATGAGAGGTTCGACAACCTCGTCAAGTTCTATCTTCCTCCCACTCAATTCTCTCGAGAGAAACTCCTTCTCGAGAAAAGCTCCGTTTTTAGCAACAAACACTTTGCCCTCGGATTTGAGATAGAAGGTGTACCCAACTGTCTCTTTTGGGTAACCTATGAAGATGCACTTTTCCGCTTTGGGTTCCAGCTTTTCAGGCTGAAGCTTTTTGACATAAGCATCACATCCCCAAACTTTAAGAAACGACAACTTTGGCCTTTTGCCATACCACAGTTCGTATGGTGTCGTCTCAACGGATTTTGATGGTGCCCTATTTAAAGTGAATGCAGCTGTTTCTAATGCATAACCCCAAAATGATAACGGCAAATCAGTAAGAGACATCATAGATCGCACCATCTCTAACAAAGTACGATTACGACGTTCGGACACACCATTACGCTGTGGTGTTCCAGGCGGTGTTAACTGCGAAACAATTCCACATTGTCTTAAGTGAGT
This sequence comes from Hordeum vulgare subsp. vulgare, assembly GCF_904849725.1. Lineage (NCBI taxonomy): Eukaryota > Viridiplantae > Streptophyta > Magnoliopsida > Poales > Poaceae > Hordeum > Hordeum vulgare. The sequence continues at coordinate 25,570,812 of NC_058524.1, forward strand.
ACCAAACTCGAAACTCAGATATTCACCCCCACGATCAGACCGTAGGAACTTGATCTTCTTGTTACGATGATTTTCCACTTCACTCTGAAATTGCTTGAACTTTTCAAATGTTTCAGACTTGTGCTTCATCAAGTAGACATAACCATATCTACTTAAATCGTCAGTGAAGGTGAGAAAATAACGATATCCGCCGCATGCCTCTACGCTCATTGGACCACACACATCGGTATGTATGATTTCCAACAAGTCACTTGCACGCTCCATTGTTCCGGAGAACGGAGTCTTAGTCATCTTGCCCATGAGGCATGGTTCGCACGTGTCAAGTGAATCAAAGTCAAGTGACTCCAAAAGTCCATCAGCATGGAGTTTCTTCATGCGCTTTACACCAATATGACCCAAGCGGCAGTGCCAAAAAAATATGGCGCTATCATTGTTTACTCTAACTCTTTTGGTCTCAATGTTATGTATATGCGTATCGCTATCAAGATTCAATATGAACAATCCTCTCACATTCGGTGCATGAGCATAAAAGATGTTACTCATAGAAATAGAACAACCATTATTCTCAGACTTAAAAGAGTAACCGTCTCGCAATAAACAAGATCCAGATATAATGTTCATGCTCAACGCAGGCACTAAATAACAATGATTTAAGTTCATCACTAATCCCGATGGTAGCTGAAGTGACACTGTGCCGACGGCGATTGCATCAACCTTGGAACCATTTCCTACGCGCATCGTCACTTCGTCTTTCGCGAGCCTTCGTCTATTCCGCAGTTCCTGCTTCGAGTTGCAAATGTGAGCAACAGAACCGGTATCGAATACCCAGGCACTACTACGAGAGCCGGTTAAGTACACATCAATAACATGTATATCAAATATACCTGATTTTTCTTTGCCCGCCTTCTTATCTGCCAGATACTTGGGGCAATTGCGCTTCCAGTGACCCATACCCTTGCAATAGAAGCACTCTGTTTCAGGCTTAGGTCCAGCCTTGGGTTTCTTCGGCGGATTGGCAACAGGCTTGCCGCTCTTCTTCGAATTGCCCTTCTTGCCTTTGCCGTTTCTCTTGAAACTAGTGGTCTTGCTCACCATCAACACTTGATGCTCTTTACGGAGTTCAGACTCTGCGACTTTCAACATCGCAAACAACTCGCCGGGAGACTTGTTCATCCCTTGCATGTTGTAGTTCAACACAAAGCCTTTATAGCTTGGCGGCAGTGATTGAAGGATTCTGTCAGTGATAGCTTCTTGCGGGAGTTCAATCCCCAGCTCAGCTAGACGGTTTGAGTACCCAGACATTTTGAGCACATGTTCACTGACAGACGAGTTTTCCTCCATCTTGCAAGCATAGAATTTATCGGAGGTCTCATACCTCTCGATCCGGGCGTTCTTCTGAAAGATAAACTCCAACTCCTGGAACATCTCAAATGCTCCATGACGCTCAAAGCGACGTTGAAGTCCCGGTTCTAAGCCATACAAGACTGCACATTGAACTATTGAGTAGTCCTCCTTACGTGCTAACCAAGCGTTCTTAACATCCTGATCAGCCGTAGCGGGTGGTTCATCTCCTAGCGCAGCATTAAGGACATAATCCTTCTTCCCAGCATGTAAGATTAGCTTAAGATTACGAGCCCAGTCTACAAAGTTGCTTCCATCATCTTTTAACTTAGCTTTCTCTAGGAACGTATTAAAATTCAGGATGACTGTCGCGTGAGCCATGATCTACAACACAAATATATTCAAAGTGGACTTAGACTATGTTCAAGATAATTAGAGTTCAACTTAATCATATTATGTGCTAAACTCCCACTCAAAAAGTACATCTCTCTAGTCATTTGAGTGGTTCATGATCCACTTACACTATCCCAAGTCCGATCATCACGTGAGTTGAGTATAGTTTCAGTGGTAAGCATCCCTATGCTAATCATATCAACTATATGATTCATGATCGACCTTTCGGTCTCATGTGTTCCGAGGCCATGTCTGCACATGCTAGGCTCGTCAAGCTTAACCCGAGTGTTCCGCGTGCGCAACTGTTTTGCACCCGTTGTATGTGAACGTTGAGTCTATCACACCCGATCATCACGTGGTGTCTCGAAACGACGAACTGTAGCAACGGTGCACAGTCGGGGAGAACACAATTTCGTCTTGAAATTTTAGTGAGAGATCACCTCATAATGCTACCGTCGTTCTAAGCAAAATAAGGTGCATAAAAGGATTAACATCACATGCAATTCATAAGTGACATGATATGGCCATCATCACGTGCTTCTTGATCTCCATCACCAAAGCACTGGCACGATCTTCTTGTCACCGGCGCCACACCATGATCATCCATCAACGTGTTGCCATCGGGGTTGTCGTGCTACTTATGCTATTACTACTAAAGCTACATCCTAGCAAAATAGTAAACGCATCTGCAAGCACAAACGTTAGTATAAAGACAACCCTATGGCTCCTGCCGGTTGCCGTACCATCGACGTGCAAGTCGATATTTCTATTACAACATGATCATCTCATACATCCAATATATCATATCACATCGTTGGCCATATCACATCACAATCATACCCTGCAAAAACAAGTTAGACGTCCTCTAATTTTGTTGTTGCATGTTTTATGTGGTGACCAAGGGTATCTAGTAGGATCTCATCTTACTTACGCAAACACCACAACGGAGATATATGAGTTGCTATTTAACCTCATCCAAGGACCTCCTCGGTCAAATCCGATTCAACTAAAGTTGGAGAAACCGTCACTTGCCAGTCATCTTTGATCAAAGGGGGTTACTCGTAACGATGAAACTAGTCTCTCGTAAGCGTACGAGTAATGTCGGTCCAAGCCGCTTCAATCCAACAATACCGCGGAATCAAGAAAAGACTAAGGAGGGCAGCAAAACGCACATCACCGCCCACAAAAACTTTTGTGTTCTACTCGAGAAGACATCTACGCATGAACCTAGCTCATGATGCCACTGTTGGGGAACCTCGCATGGGAAACAAAAATTTTCCTACACGCACGAAGACCTATCATGGTGATGTCCATCTACGAGAGGGGATGAGTGATCTACGTACCCTTGTAGATCGTACAGCAGAAGCGTTAGAGAACGCGGTTGATGTAGTGGAACGTCCTCACGTCCCTCGATCCGCCCCGCGAACAATCCCGCGATCAGTCCCACGATCTAGTACCGAACGGACGGCACCTCCGCGTTCAGCACACGTACAGCTCGACGATGATCTCGGCCTTCTTGATCCAGCAAGAGAGACGGAGAGGTAGAAGAGTTCTCCGGCAGCGTGACGGCGCTCCGGAGGTTGGTGATGACCTTGTCTCAGCAGGGCTCCGCCCGAGCTCCGCAGAAACGCGATCTAGAGGAAAAACCGTGGAGGTATGTGGTCGGGCTGCCGTGGGAAAGTCGTCTCAAATCAGCCCTAAAACCTCCGTATATATAGGTGGAGGGAGGGGGGCCTTGCCTTGGGGTCCAAGGACCCTCAAGGGGGCCGGCCGAGCCAAGGGGGAGGACTCTCCCCCCCAAACCGAGTTGGACTAGGTTTGGTGGGAGGGAGTCCCCCTCCCTTCCCACCTCCTCCTTTTTTTTTCCTTTGATTTCTTATCCTTGGCGCATAGGGCCCTTTTGGGCTGTCCCACCAGCCCACTAAGGGCTGGTGCGCCACCCTTATGGCCTATGGGCTTCCCCGGGGTGGGTTGCCCCCCCCCCCGGTGAACTCCCGGAACCCATTCGTCATTCCCGGTACATTCCCGGTAACTCCGAAAACCTTCCGGTAATCAAATGAGGTCATCCTATATATCAATCTTCGTTTACGGACCATTCCGGAAACCCTCGTGACGTCCGTGATCTCATCCGGGACTCCGAACAACATTCGGTAACCAACCATATAACTCAAATACGCATAAAACAACGACGAACCTTAAGTGTGCAGACCCTGCGGGTTCGAGAACTATGTAGACATGACCCGAGAGACTCCTCGGTCAATATCCAATAGCGGGACCTGGATGCCCATATTGGATCCTACATATTCTACGAAGATCTTATCGTCTGAACCTCAGTGCCAAGGATTCGTATAATCCCGTATGTCATTTCCTTTGTCCTTCGGTATGTTACTTGCCCGAGATTCGATCGTCAGTATCCGCATACCTATTTCAATCTCGTTTACCGGCAAGTCTCTTTACTCATTCCGTAATACAAGATCCCGCAACTTACACTAAGTTACATTGCTTGCAAGGCTTGTGTGTGATGTTGTATTACCGAGTGGGCCCCGAGATACCTCTCCGTCACACGGAGTGACAAATCCCAGTCTTGATCCATACTAACTCAACTAACACCTTCGGAGATACCTGTAGAGCATCTTTATAGTCACCCATTTACGTTGCGGCGTTTGATACACACAAAGCATTCCTCCGGTGTCAGTGAGTTATATGATCTCATGGTCATAGGAATAAATACTTGACACGCAGAAAACAGTAGCAACAAAATGACACGATCAACATGCTACGTCTATTAGTTTGGGTCTAGTCCATCACGTGATTCTCCTAATGACGTGATCCAGTTATCAAGCAACAACACCTTGTTCATAATCAGAAGACACTGACGTTGATCAAGGTGATCAAAGATAGTCAGTGTCTTCTGATTATGAACAAGGTGTTGTTGCTTGATAACTGGATCACGTCATTAGGAGAATCACGTGATGGACTAGACCCAAACTAATAGACGTAGCATGTTGATCGTGTCATTTTGTTGCTACTGTTTTCTGCGTGTCAAGTATTTGTTCCTATGACCATGAGATCATATAACTCACTAACACCGGAGGAATACTTTGTGTGTATCAAACATCGCAACGTAACTGGGTGACTATAAAAATGCTCTACAGGTATCTCCGAAGGTGTTCGTTGAGTTAGTATGGATCAAGACTGGGATTTGTCACTCTGTGTGACGGAGAGTTATCTCGGGGCCCACTCGGTAATACAACATCACACACAAGCCTTGCAAGCAATGTGACTTAGTGTAAGTTGCGGGATCTTGTATTACGGAACGAGTAAAGAGACTTGCCGGTAAACGAGATTGAAATAGGTATGCGGATACTGACGATTGAATCTCGGGCAAGTAACATACCGAAGGACAAAGGGAATGACATACGGGATTATATGAATCCTTGGCACTGAGGTTCAAACGATAAGATCTTCGTAGAATATGTAGGATCCAATATGGGCATCCAGGTCCCGCTATTGGATATTGACCGAGGAGTCTCTCGGGTCATGTCTACATAGTTCTCGAACCCGCAGGGTCTGCACACTTAAGGTTCGACGTTGTTTTATGCGTATTTGAGTTATATGGTTGGTTACCGAATGTTGTTCGGAGTCCCGGATGAGATCACGGACGTCACGAGGGTTTCCGGAATGGTCCGGAAACGAAGATTGATATATAGGATGACCTCATTTGATTACCGGAAGGTTTTCAAAGTTACCGGGAATGTACCGGAAATGACGAATGGGTCCGGGAGTTCACCGGGGGGGGGGGGGGCAACCCACCCCGGGGAAGCCCATAGGCCTTGGGGGTGGCACACCAGCCCTTAGTGGGCTGGTGGGACAGCCCAAGAAGGCCCTACGCGCCATAGGAAGAAAATCAAAGAGAAAAGAAAAAAAGGAGGAGGTGGGAAAGGGAAGAAGGACTCCACCCACCAAACCAAGTTGGACTCGGTTTGGGGGGGGAGACCTTCCCCCCTTGGCTCGGCCGACCCCCTTGGGGCTCCTTGAGCCCCAAGGCAAGGCTCCCCCTCTCCCCCCTATATATACGGAGGTTTTAGGGCTGATTTGAGACGACTTTTCCACGGCAGGCCGACCACATACCTCCATGGTTTTTCCTCTAGATCGCATTTCTGCGGAGCTCGGGCGGAGCCCTGCTGAGACAAGATCATCACCAACCTCCGGAGCGCCGTCACGCTGCCGGAGAACTCTTCTACCTCTCCGTCTCTCTTGCTGGATCAAGAAGGCCGAGATCATCGTCGAGCTGTACGTGCGCTGAACGCGGAGGTGCCGTCCGTTCGGCACTAGATCGTGGGACTGATCGCGGGACGGTTCGCGGGACGGATCGAGGGACGTGAGGATGTTCCACTACATCAACCGCGTTCACTAACGCTTCTGCTGTACGGTCTACAAGGGTACGTAGATCACACATCCCCTCTCGTAGATGGACATCACCATGATAGGTCTTCGTGCGCGTAGGAAAATTTTCGTTTCCCATGCGACGTTCCCCAACAACATGATCTAGTATCATCTAGAATTTTATTGTCTTCGTCGCCATCTAGTGATGGTTGTGGTTTTTGTCAAAAAAATTGTTCCCCATAGACACATCCTTGTCCTCTGTGTAAGCTACTAGGACAATGCTCGTGTGATGCAACATGATATAAATAAATATTCTAATACGTTAGCTTGTGATTACCTGCCCATATTAATTAATGTGATTGTGTAAATAAATGTTTGTCAAATCCGACATGTGATTTTCCTTATATTCTGATGAGAACTTTATCAAATACGATTGAGCAAAGAGACTCACCACGCGTGATATGTTTTAACAATTCCTCCGCTGCCCATGTTTTTATGTTCCTGTTGTGCTTGCGTTTTGACTTCATGCTTTCAGTTCAAATGCAGGGGGGCCTCCCTTACTCCCTTCGGTTTTCGCCTAGCACCGCCACAAATTGACACTTAGATGTCATCGGCTCGCCTATGTCCAACCCCGCAACCTCCAACCACCCATGTTAAAAGCAACAACATCCGAGCGACATTGCCGTGCCTGTGTGCTCATGGGCGTTCAAATGTTGGATAATACACCGACATGTACTAATCTCTTGCTTTTTTTTAGAATCTTACTAATCTTTTGCTAATGTATAGCTGGTCGGTGGGACCCTTTAATAAACTAAATCAATGTTTTTGAAAACAAAAAACCTAAGAGTTTAAACCCTGTCAGTTATGACTAACGGTCCAGTTTGGCCAGATTTGCCACCTGTGCAAGAAGAGAGGCAAATTCTCACAAAGAACTAGAGAAACAATAATGGTATCATGGACAAATTGCTTGCTCAACACTTTTTTTGCGGGTGGCCGGTCAGCACACTTTGGAGGGTCAGAAACAATGCGGAGGGAAAAAGTGAGCAACAATTTAGGCCCTCTTTGTTTCGTAGTATTCTCAAAATGAGGGAATAAAAAAATAAAGGATTTGAGTGGCATGCCCACTTGAATGTCATAGGATTAACACATAATATTTGGTGCCACGGGAAAAACAAAGGAAGTGAGGAAAGAGATTGGGGGCTCCTCTCGTTCAAAGGAATTGCGTAGGATTTTTTAAGGAGTTGGACCCTTAGGAATTTTCCTTTGATGGACGTTTGATTTGTAGGATAGGCATCCTTATGAATTTTTTCATATGATCCATTTGTACTACATTTTCGAGGAAAAAATCCATCCACTCAAACCTCTTTGTAGAATTCCTTTATGTTTTATGTGCTATCAAACATTCTTTCAAATCTTGTAGGGTACTATAGGACATGCCATCTTATTCCTGCATTTTCCCTATTCCTTTGTTTTGAGAATCATGCGAATCAAAGAGGACGTGGAGTGGATGCTAGATTCCCAAGAAATATGATTCGGTCCTATGAATAAAATGACCAATGTAGGAAATATTACGAAGAATTATAATCCTCCAAAAATCCTATGGAATTCTTTTGAATCAAAGGAGCGTGCGGTCTTGAGTAGCTCCGAAAACTATAAGTGCAAACCTTAGTACCATGAATCAACGAAGTAAGGGTAAAAACTCTGATCTTAAGAAGTACTCCCTCTGTAAAGAAATACATGAGCGTTTAGATAACTATTTTAGTGATCTAAACGCTTTTATATTTCTTTACGGAGAGAGTATTGTATAGTAACAAGGTTCATATTTTTTTTTGATTTTATATATTATGATAGAAATTCATAGGCAAAGCTATGTTTAGAAGACTATGCCGTTGTCCAAACCAACAAGAACTCTAAAACTGGAGGAGAATCATTGTTCAAACAAACAAAATAAGTTTCAGGTGACTATGATTGAGCACTTACCTGCACACTATGCTATCAATCCCACAAAAGTCGTCTTCGTTCTTCCGTTTTCTCAAGGAAAGACTAGTGGAAAATTGACCAGATAAACACAGAGCACTGCATACAACTCTTAGGACCAAAAATATCATCTTTGTGAATATTTTATTTTATATAAATGCATCACCTTTTTAATATAGATACAAACTTAACAAACAAAATATACAACATTAATCACTAGTAAGAAAAACAAAGTATACTTTATGCAAAGAAAACAAATTATACAACACTAATAAATGGTAACAAGGAAACCAACATGTTATCCAAATTATTTATTGCATCATATATGAACAGGCATCCAACCCAAAATTCAATTATATGAACAATCATTTTGATCATTTGATGTAGCCGAGTGCAAGGCAAGATATCCAGGCTGATCCCAGGAAGCACATTGGTACCCAAGAATTATACATTTAGACGACAACATTTTTCCAGTCAGGCACCTACATTTAATTCCAAGAACATTTGACAGCCCTGTATGACAAATATTAATGCAAAATAAATCAACTATCAACGTGTTCAACAAACAACAATAAATTAGGCCTTAGGTGGCCACATGCATGTGGCATGCAAGAACACGGGAATCAGACCATGTTTGGTTCATAAGTCTTAGGACTTTTTTAGTCTCAACTTATAAGTCCTAAGTCCCTAAAAAGTTCCTACATGTTTGGTTCCTAGGACTTAACATGGACTAAAATACCATGTTACAACTATAAGTCCTTATAAGTCCCTCCTTGAGAGTCTTATTTCATAGGTCTCAAATACCTACTTTAAGTTCCTATAAGTCCCTCCTGTTTGGTTTAGATAAGACTTAAAGGGACTTATAAGTTCTAAATCCCTAATAAGTTCCTGTAACCAAACACCTCCTCAATGCAATCTAAAAGAGGCCACGTCATTTTTTCACAGAAGAATGACACGTTGGCGATTATCAGGACTAGAAATTATTGGCTAAACAAAACAAGTACGGCACGCTGCTACAACAGAAATTAAGAAGCCGATGATTCACGCGTCAAACCCATAGAGTACAAAAAATAAAGTAAAAATCGAACCCTTACGGGCCTACAGTCTGTTTATGGACATATGTATTTCTCAGCAATGCTATACATATATAATTTTACATGGACTTACAAACAGGTGGATTTGGATTGAAGATTAAGGGAAATAAGGGCTCCATCTTAAAAATTAGGGGGGAGTGGTTAGTTAGAAAGAAAAAATTATAGTCAGCGTGTAACCTTATGTAACTCTTTATATGTATAGCATTTTTGATGTATTTCTTGTCAGTATTCCTTCCGCCAGCCAACAAGCTTGCATATATGTTGGTCTTGAGGTCATTGCTTATGACATGCATCATATAGATAGATACATGCAGTCTACTGTATACATACAAGTACAACGTTATCGGTTATCCGCCTGGCCAGCTCATCTTGTCGATCTGATAGCTTACGAAAATCAAATGCTGCACTGCTTCTATCTCACTTGAGCTGTACAGTCGATTGTACTGTACGTGTAATTAATATTCTCCCATCTCTGACGAAGCTTCTCAAGTTCTGACTGACTAAACCTCTTGTCTGATCAACATCCGTCGTTGCTTTCGTTTAAACAAATCTCAGCAGCGTCAGTCCAGGCGGTGTGAAAAGCATGAAACATCCGCAGATCCTTTCCTTGGAGAAGAGGGGTACGTGCTGCCCGCCATCTCTGACCTGACCATGCACAACCAGTCAATCAACACTCTTCTCCAAGCCATATAAATACAACACCTAGCAGCGAGTAACTCAGAGACTGAAACCTACGGCGATCGGTCCATCTTATTCTCGAGAGAGCGAATTTTACTTGCTCAGGTGTTCAGCATGTCGCAGCAGCCAGAACAGGCGCCGGTGAGGCTCATCACGGCGTTCGGCAGCCCGTTCGCGCACCGGGTGGAGGTGGCGCTCACGCTCAAGGGGGTGCCGTACGAGCTGCTCGTGGAGGACCTGGCCAGCAAGAGCGACCTGCTGCTCGCCCACAACCCCGTCTACCAGTCGGTCCCCGTCCTCCTCCACGGCGACCGCGCCGTCTGCGACTCCCTCGTCATCGTCGAGTACGTCGACGAGGCCTTCCACGACGACGACGGGACGGCGCCCCGGCGCCTCCTCCCGGCGGACCCCTACGACCGCGCCACCGCCCGCTTCTGGGCCGACTTCGTCGCCAACAAGTGCTTGAAGCCGCTGTGGCAGTCGACGTGGACCGACGGCGAGGAGCAGGCGCGGCTGGCGAGGGAGACCAAGGAGGGACTGGGGGTACTGGAGGCACAGCTCGACGGGAAGCGGTTCTTTGGGGGCGAGGCCCTCGGCTTCGTCGACCTCGCCGCCTGCACGCTGGCTCACTGGCTCGGCGTGCTGGGGGAAGTCGGCGGGGTGCGGCTGATGGAGGACGGCGAGTACCCTGCTCTCCGCCGGTGGGCCAAGGAGTACACTTCCCATGAGGTCGTCAGGCGGTCCCTGCCGGACAGGGACGAGCTCGTCGCCTACTTCACCAAAAACAAGGAGAAGTACCGGTCGTCGATGCTCAAGCCAGCGGTGAAGTGAAGTGAAGGGAAGCAGTAGTGTGTGTGGTGCGACTCGATCGTCGAGGCAGCAGCGCATCTCAGCGTTTTGCTACAGTATCTCAACAGCAAGTACAATATTATAGCCAATTGCTAGCTATAAGTCATTCTCATGTCATCTATAGTCTATCTTATAGCCAACATGTACAATAGTTTATTACAAAAGTGTACTACTTTTTTATTATATGACCCACCTTTCATACTCACAAAATGCCTATGAGCACGTGCTACAGCTCGCTCTTAGCTAAGAGCCCGCTTACCTTCTCCCTTCTCTTCTCTTTCCTTCAACTAAACAAAAATATATTATTTTATTCCTTATAGCGAGCTGACTCAGCTCTATTGTACTTGCTCAATAAGCATGTATTTTATAGAACACCATAATTATCTTCCATGATTATGTATGGTTTGCTAGACTTTCATCACAGTGTAGGTCTGTTTTTGGGAAATATGCTGTAGCTCCCAGGTGTCCCTACAACCCCGTGGACAGTAATTTTTTCTTAAAATATAACACGCGCGAGCTGCTTCAATAGAAGCTGCAAAAAGACGATGCACACGATCCAACACAAACAACATATGATACTTCAAACAAAACCAAAAAAATCAAACACATAAAAAATTCATTCATAAATAGTTTACAAATAGTTCAACACTACAACATTAAACGTACAACTTCAAACATACAACGTTTTATCGGCCATCCCATGTCCACTACTCTTCGATTAGATCTTTTAAAGATTATCATGTGTTTCCGCACGTCGAATGACATGATAGAAGGCAACAAATCGGACCATCCTCGCAACCATCGGCCGCACTTGCACGGGATGTCCCAAGAGCTCATATTAAGAGTAGTCTAAATCTTAGTCACGTTTTTTTTCGATGATCATTTTATGCATGATCACACAAGAATGCATGATGCATCAAAAGATCTTTTGATCCTAAAATCTTATCAAACGGCGCGGGAATAGGTCGGGGAAGCGTAGTAGGGTCGTCGAAATTAATGGGGTGGTGCCAGCGACTTGATTGGCGGTACGTGGAAGTCGCGACGCGGACGCTCGAGTGTGCAGCGCGCGGGAACGGGCGCACGATGCCGTTTTGCCATGCTTGTTGAACCACTTATGTCGTACACGTGTTTTTTACGGCCCCAATGAAGTCTCAGAAACGACTGCGCGCGCAAAAAGAACTATATTTTTCCGACGCGTCGCTTATGTCACTCTAACTTTTTTTCCACGCATGCACCTTTTCACATCAACAAACCACGGTGATATCATTTACCATCACATCATAATTATTTTTCATAAGTATTCACGTCATCAACCTAATTGGCTGGTCCTTCGGCAAAAAGAAAAAAAAAAGAAAAAAAAAACCTAATTGGTTGGTCAAATCGCTCACTAGCTCTCTATGTGACAGGCCGACAGTCTGCCACGGGCGTGGCTCCAGACGTCTATTTCTTGCATTAAGCATTGGGCTCACTAATGCAGTAACAGGCCGGCCGTAATAGCATATATATTTTTTACTCCCTTCATTTTTAAATACAAGATTTTCTAAAAATTCTATTATGAACTATATACGGATCTATATAATCATATTTTAGAATATAGATTAATTCATTATGCTTCATATCTAGTTTATAGTGAAATTCAAAAAAATCTTATATTCTGAAACGAAAGGAGTATTATATAAAATAAAAAGAAAAATCCCATATTAATCAGAAACATTCGTCCCGTAATTGACAGATCAGTTAATTATGACTTTTAGATCTACAATAACTTTTAAGTTTGGTGGATCCATATTTTTAGCGCGTGGTGATTCATCATAGATGTGAACTATGGAGATATTTGCTTTTTGTGTGGAAAACTTTTTTTTCTCAAATAACGTATGCTATTTGTTTTGAGAAGAACAGCGTAACCTAGATAATACGGAAAATCCTATTTTCCGCTCTTTGCGGCAGCCAGTCGGGCAAATACACAGAATTTCGGAACAAGCGAGGGGTTTTGGGCCGTCCCTTTAACATCTTTTATTAATCCTGGTTTTGTAATGTTCTAGAGGTTCCCAACCATTTTTTTCCGTGTTTGGGAAACTTTTAGAAGGTTCCCTGAACCGGGGTTTTTTCATTTTCATTTTTCTTTTCTGTCTCTATTTCAAAAAAAGTTTATATTTTTTAAAAAATGTTCTGTATTTTCAAAATTTGTTTTTGATTGTCAAAAAAATTCTTCAAACTAATAAAATTTCTTTGCTCTTTAACAAAATGTTCTGTATTTTCAGAAAAAATTCCGGATTTTAGAAAAATGTTCGAAATATAAAAACAATGTTCACTTTCTTAACTAAGTTTGTCTTCTAAAATTGTTCTTAAATGACTTAAATTGTTCTTAAATTTTAAAATATGTTCTTGCTTTTAAAAACCGTTCCAAATTTTGAAAATTTATCATTTTTCAACCTTAGTTCATAAATTCAAAAAATGTTCTGAATTTTCATTAAATATTCTTCAAATCCTAAAAATGTTTTGGTTTCAATTACAAAGAGGAGCCGGAAAAGTAAAGAAAAAACAAACAAAAAAGAAAATAAGCAGAAAAAGGAAAAAAAAGGAATAGAATAAAAGCTGGCCCGGCCCAGTTGGGGCAACCCCAGTGCGGCTCGGGACTTCTTGTCGCAACGACCCACAGGTAGGAGCTCCCAGATTTTCTTTTGAGGGGGGACAAAGATTTATTGATTAATAGAAATGTCCCAAGGTATGATTACACTGTCATGTGGCTGGAGTAGCCAAACATGTCTTCCTAATTCCGTACCAGAACAAAATCCAAATCCACTTAAAAGCTTATCACTGGTTACTTTACGGCCCATGGCCTTTTTTCTTTGGGTAAGTGGATGTAAAAAAAGATTAAACAATTTTCTGACCACATAGTAGCAGAGAAACAATGATACAGTATGCAGAGAAAAAACACATCGACTAGTACAAACTCCACGCACATATCCTGATTCCGCTCCCATCAATCGTCTTTCCGTATCTAATTATAGTACACCTAAATTGGCATTCCCTGTTCCATTATTTTGGGTGTTGTGTGCTAAAATAAGTAGCCAGGTTCTTTGTACACAGTGGTCAAGGCAGAATGCCTTTTAGTTGTCAGGACACTTTTATGTAAATGTGTCAATGTTGTAGTATATATTATGTTCACAAAGACTTGATCAAAATGACAATGCGACAACATATGTAGATTATCTTTACTGTTTTCTCAGACTTTTCTACGGATAACACAGAAAATTGCATGCACTCAGTATGCTAGGTTTTCTGAAACTTGAGATATAGTTGCTATTTTTGTTTAATTATAGGTTGTTTTCAATGGTAAAAATTGTTTGATTATAGATAGTGCTTGGTGTCCAATTATTTTAGCTATCTGTGTGAATTAAATTTAAAAACAAAGGGGGCTCTTTGTCAAGGGGAAGTTCCAAATAAAACACAAAATAGTCCGAAAATGATGAATATTCTATTTCTACTTTGTGTCCTCAACTAATATAAGATTTGGCACACTAGACTTAATTCCTCTTAACATTTTAAGAAAATGTGCAAACATAATGTAACCCCCAAAACAATGCACGCCCTCACACGGTTGGGATCCAATCGTTAATTCATCATATTGATCTAAGAGTTGCATCATGACAAAAAAACATCTCCACAACCCATAATTCAATTACATTAAGCGTCAACAACACTTTGAACTACTGACAAATGAATACAATCACCGGTTGTCCAGGCTACACACATATCTAATATCATGGGAAGCAACATGTCCTCTAATGCATTAACTAGTGAATTGTTTATATGTATCAATACATTTAGGTTTAGTGAATCAATTATTTGGTGTATTGATACAATATCACATACAAATGAGATTCTTATGGTGTTATGGCAATAATGCATACCTAAGTAGGATATATTAAAATAAAAAGATGATTAATAAGTGACCCACAATACTTTAATACGATGGATTTGTTTCATATACTAATATCAAAATGGTAATGACATATTATTTTTAATTGTATTATATGGAGTGTATAAATACATATTTCGAGGGAGTAAAGATGTCGCCCTTGCATTTGCAAGGGCCGCTTTGCGAGTGTAATAAACAAAAGAAGTAAGGACGAAAAAAGGAGATCCCGAGTAGCAAACCCGGATGGTTGCGGCGGTGGCTGGTGTTCCTAACCATTGCGGCAGCATGAGGTTCATGTTTAGATAGCAGACGCGAACAATATGAGGTTTTTATTTCTTCAGGTTTTTCTGTTTTCTCCCTACTTTGTTTTTGTTTTTGTTGTTTATCTCTTCTCCGGTTTTCTTTTGTTTGTCATTATACTTCACTTTTTTGTTTTCTTTTGGTTTCTGTTTGTTTGTTTCATGGTTTTTATCCTTTTTCAAAATATTTTGGTGCCTACCAAATATACCAAAATTTCACAAATTTTGAAATAATAAAGGTGTTTTTTGATAAAATTCAATGTGATTTTTTCTTTGCAGGGAAAATTCCATGGGATGAAGAAAACGGTAATTTGTTAATTTGGTTGAACCAACCCAAGTTTAGGGGCCCAATGTTTTGGCACGTTATCTATTAAAAATATTGTGAAAATATGAACCTTGTTTGGTAATATATTTCTGTATTCTTTAAATTTTCGGTGAAAATATGAACCTTGTTTGGTAATTGCACGTTATCTATTAAAAATATTGTGAGTGGAACTTAGGGAGTTGGACTTGGTGAGACACAGGGAGGATCCTTTATATATGGCACTAAAAAGATATTTTGATGCTTTGTTCACCCTTTTTGATTATTTGCGTCCCAGCCGATCTATTTATTCTAGTCACCTTTTGTTATTATTTTATTTTGTAAGCATATTAGTTGCCATTGCACCTTCTTCTTGACACCACTACGCTTGGTCTCTCCGATCACTCTTTTTTCTCTTCAATTGCGGATTTTGTTTGCGTAACCGCACTGTAATGTGGTGAGTCACAAAAGGTTACATGCGCCCTAGACAATCCATTACTCATCCCTGTGTATGTTTAACTTATAGCCAGCAGCTGGCTATACTATTATACTTGCTCTAACATATATATGTTATTACTTTATGTTACTCCTCATTATGGGTAGTGTAAAAACGAGCGGGCATCATTGGTTTTAACGCGTATAGGAGGAACCAAGCCGTGCAAGTGCAAATAAATAAATAAATAATAAACCCAGCTGTCTGTCCTTTACCATGTTACCCCTGCCAGTTTCCTGATGGAACCTCTGGAACGAGGCATAATCACAGCCCTGATCTCCTCCAGAAGCACCATGCATGGTAATGCTGTAATCATGCGATGCAACAGCTTGCGTGTAGATTATGTTACTGTTAATCCCAACTTGCTAGTATGTTGATTGTACTGTCATGTGCTTAATTATTCTAATTCTATATACCCGAACCACGTATTGTGATCTGAACGAGAGCACACGCTTGACCGACCGCGCGCACCTGGCATGTCGGCGACCACATCACATGCTCCCACAGGCGTACGTGCGGCACAGTCACCGTCCGATTAAAACTACACATGAGCAAGCAAATGATTGCCCCGCTCGCCGTGGAATCAAGCCAGAAAACACCAACTCGGCCACCCGATCTTTATGGCGTCGCTGTGCGTGGGGGCTGCTGGCCTCAGCCAGATCTAGCCAGCTTTTCTGAACCGTAGATCTGGCTAGCTAATAACTTGATGCCACATAAAACAATAGCAGAGGATTGAGATGCGATAATGCAAATACCTTCCAACCAATTGCAAACTAATCGGCGGTCGAATCAAAGTCGTATGCATGATGTATCATTGCAAACTATATTACACATTTTGCAACTTGCACGTATGGAGCAATGGAGTATTGCGTACATGATCAGCAGTACTTTGGAGATTCATTTATCATGCGTAAACAATTATCATGGCCACCAAAAGGCCATGTGCGGCCGCAGATGATTCAGTATTTCGTCAAATAGAAGCTGGCTCAAGCAGATTAATCAAGCTCCCATGGATCCATGGGAGGGGAGAGCCCCTGATGATCGAGTTAGTGACAATGTACAATTTGGCAGCCGTTGCATTGGAAGCACACCATGCATGATTCGAAGAACATGCCCTTGCCGGGCTAATAATAACACCAAGCAAGCTATTAGCCATGGCTAGCTAACTAGGATCTCGTTAAACATTATTTGTCGTGTCAGCTGTAGCTAACTAGTTAATGACGATCCAATATGCGCTAACCAACGCTCGCAATTATTCTTGTATATAAATCATGGTGCATGATTAACGATTAGTTATGGTGTTTGTTCCTGCAACTGTATACGCCTATTCAGTTATGCATGTTGAACGGCCACAAATATATATATATATATATATTCTCTCGGGCTGGATTAGATTAGATGCTCTAACCGGCCAACGGGTAGGTAGCTAAGCTAGCTGGACTGGACAATCACAAGAATCAGACCGTACTACCCCGGAATTAACGACCAATTAACTTCTCCACGTCCGAGTCACCGCCATGATCATCCATTCATCCCTGTGTATGTTTAACAAACATCTACTGTATATCGATCATGCCTGTACCATGACCTTCGCTGTACTTAGTTTAGACTAGATCTCTACTGAAGTTTTCGAAATCTTCATAGCTAAATCAAATAACAAAAATATGTTTTTCAATGGAGGACGGTCTTTGCATCGATTCATGCACAGAACAATGTGTTATCTATTACTCCCTGTGTAAACAAATATCGGAGCTTTTAGATCACTATTTTAGTGAAAGTGGGAATATTAAACTATAGAACATTGTATCAAATGAAACACATATTTGCCCAAATTTGATTAGTAAAAGCGGATATTAGGGGGGTTAGTTGAAGAAGTTGAGCAGGTGATGCACCCGAAAAGAAAAAAGGAGTGAGTGTTTGGGTCTCTAAGTTGTCACCCTCTTCGAAAACCCTAGCTGCCACTGCTCCCCCCCCCCCCTCCTTGACGGCAAGGCCACGCCCCCACCTCGGCCTCTTGCTTCAACGGTAGGAGGGGTGGAGACCCTCGATTTGCGTTGTAGCGTTGTAGTCAGATCTCTCAGGATTACAGTTTTGATCTACGACGGCTATGCTATAGTTATAACAACAACATCATGCAGATTACGAATAATCTTTCCCTGACTCCTAGTCCTCCTTGTCATTTGTGGCTCTATCTGTGGCGGTAGAGGGGTTTGTGGGATTGCCATGCTAGCCTTCCGGGCAGGTCGATCTGATTGTTTCTTCGTGTTATGCAGGTAAACTTTGAAGGCCTCTTACGGCTCGACGGATGATACTACTTCTTGTCTTGGTCCTTTCGCTCGTTCTCGACAAGTGACATTTAGCTAGCTTGAACGTCATTGAGGACATTATGGTGTTAGGTCCCCCTCGAGGATTTGGGGCAGTTCTCTATCCCTCTTCTCAGGACTAGCAATCTGTTTCTGAGATCGATGTTGCGACGCCTTCTAGTTTTGACTCGTGACTTCCCGTCTTGTACCTCAACAATGTTTCCCTGTCTGTGATGGCATTTCAGAGGTCTGCATGGGGCATTGAGTTTCACTCATTGTGCGTCGTCCCTGAGTGCGGGAGGAAGACGACATTGCTTTTGTTGAAGGACATGTTTGTAATATTTTTTTTACAATCATGGACTTGTAAGGGGATGTTGATATAATATTTTGCCTTTTTTTTGAAAAAAAGGAAAACACAGTTTTTGTTACGTCCTTGTCTAACATGTGTTTCTCTTTCTCTCGATGGAGCGTCATTCGGTTTTTACAGTTTCATGGGTGATCCCCTCGAAGGTGGCGGAATGGTTTCTCCTCGTTGGTTACATCCCTTCTACCAGGTCGAATTAATGAACCAAGGCCTCGATGGCGACATGCGATGGATGAGGAGATTATGTTTGGGGGTGACTTTGTCTTTGTTCCTCGCTTTGTGACACATATGTCATATTTTTCCTTCAAAGACAGCAGAGAAGTGGTAGTGAAAACGCTAAATTCACTCCCAAAGATAACCCATTCTTCGCAAGTGGAGTGTGTGAAATGAAGAAGGAAGAGTAGCTGATAACATTGTTTTGCCTTGACCGGGCGAGGTAGGATCCCACTAGACATTTGGGACTTCCTTCTGTGCCTACTAAAACCTGAGATGAGCAACCCCGTCTGATAGGCTAGAATCCAGGCCAGGCTTGGGCCTCAATTTTCTCCGTCGAAGCTCAGCCCAAAAGGAAAAAAAAGTAGAGGCAAAGTTTCTTTCAAGAAAATAGGAATTATGCTTCGGGAGATGCTATGCCTCGCTGTTAGCGAGCTATACTGAGCGCTCACGACCATTGTCAAGGCCATCCTATTCCTATCTAGCAAGAGCAGGCGGTCATTTTTACTGTAATGACTATTGATTAATGGGAGTGTTTAATTTGCAAAAGGCGATAACTTTTATAACTCTATTTTACACACAAGGATAATAAAAAGGTCGAAGATCCATTTCCAAGCCAGGGCTCAGATGCATCCGGCGAACAGTAAATTCAAAAAAATACTTAAAAAGTTCAAACAAATCTTAATTGTTTTTGCATGAAAAATGTTTCAGTACGTGGGGTTCGTGTCAATTTTGAGGCTCTTTGAACATCTGAATAGCTCTTAAAACAAACTAAATGGTTCATAAACAGTAAACTATTTCACATACCCCATTTTTTCATGAGAGCTACTATGATGTCGAAATGAGATGAAATTTGGCACGGACCTCACACATGGAAGCATCTACAATGCAAAAAAAAAACAGATTCTTTTTAAAACTTTATAGTAATATTTTTATTTTATTGTTGGCGGCAGGAGCAGATGAGCTCGGGAACCAAATACTAGCACTCTGTAGTTCCCCTATACATTTATATTTTGAGTGTTCTCGCTTGATTTATTAAGTTTAGAAAAGTATCTGTGAGTATGTAAATATGTTTATGAATCTAAAAAAATCAGAACATGAAAATATAAAAAATTAAAGGAATACATTCTTTAAAGCAAACTATGATACTAAAAATTGTAGAAAATATTTATGATTTGAAAATTTATTTGGAAATTTGATAAATGATCGCAAAAATCAAAACATGTTCATGAATTCTAAAAAGTTCATGATGATCTGGGAATGAGAAGGTGAATGATTTCTACCATAATTTGTACACTTCCGAGGGTGTCACCGGACTTGTTTATGTAATGATGCATGCTTTGCATAAGGTCACCGCTGGTATGAAAGATATTTTATGTGCACCATACTCTAGTGATGAGGTTAAAGTTGCTCTCCTTCATATGTTCCTGATGAAGGCCAGGTCCAGATAGGTTCCCGATACATTTTTATCAAAGGCACTCGTCTATCTGTGGAGAGAGATATCATCTCTGAGGAGCAGTCTGCCTTTGCCCCAGGAAGTGTTATAAGAGACAACATTATTTGTGCCTATGAATGTCTGCATTTCATGAAGCAGTCCAAAGCAAAGTCATACAACTTTTGTGCTCTAAAGTTTGATATGGATGAAGACATATGATCGTTTAGAATGGCCATATCTGAAGGCCATCATGGTAAAGTTGAGTTTTGCCCAACCTTGGATTGACACAGTGATGAGCATGGTGACTTTTGTATCTTTCTTGGTTATGTTCAATGAAGAGAAGCTAGAACAGTTCAAACCAACCAGAGAAATTCGACACGGAGATTCTATTTCCCCTTAATTAATTGTTTTCTTTTTTGCAAGGGAGGGTTGTGCTTTTTAAAATCTAGTCATCAGTAATTAGTACTTGGTGGAATCAACACTACTAGGAAAAGGCCTGCTAATGGCGCATCTATTTTGGCTACTAATGGCGCATTATAGGTGCGCCACTAGCATCACGCCATTAGATTTTTTTACTAATGGCGCACCACAAGTGCGCCATTAGTATCTGGTATACTAATGGCACACCAGGCAGTGCGTCATTAGTATTGCTCACGGTGCGCCATTAGTATGCCTCCCAGGTGCGCCATTAATATGCCTCTCAGGTGCGCCATTAGTATGTCTACCAGGTGCGCCATTAGTATGCCTCCGAGGTGCGCCATTAGTATGCCTCCCAGGTGTGCCATTAGTATAGCCCATGGTGCTTCATTAATATCTGGTATTCTAGCATATATATGTTTTGTTTCAAAACCACAAATTCAACAACACATAACATATATATCAAATATATAATACATAATATGTGCCCAATAGTTTTACTGATCCACAACACATAACATATATGCAAAGTTGCATAACAAATTTCATGATCCATATATTAAAACTCCATAGCATGCATACATCCAAAATTCCATAGCATCCATATATACATATAGTTCCATAGCATCCATACATACATAGCTCCATAACAAATATAGTTTCATAGCATCCATTCATTATTCACATACAATTTTTTGAGCTAGAATATTTTTTTGTTTGTATTTATATGTTACCATTATTATTTTAGATGACAAAAAAGACAACTATGGCTCCAAAGGTTTGCTTTATGTCTTCATGCCACATAAGTACACGAAGTAGAAGGGGCGCACGCTTAGGAGCTCCAGCGCGCGGTCCTTTTGAACTTCCCCTGGCAAAAGAAGCATGAATCAAAAGCGTTAGAGAAAGAAAACAGATGAATCAGAATTACAAATTTTGATACATATTGACTTCTAACAAAACGACACCAGCAATGTTTTTTACAAAATTTACGAGGTATCAAGATACTTAAATTGTCAACTAGTGACGACTACACACACACAGAGAGTTATATATACACATAAGCTCCAAAGAATACAACTAAGATTTTTAAGAGAACATTCACATACAAGAATAAGCACATGATGTTTGGTTCCAAATTATAAATATAAGCTGCCGATGTTGCGCTGAATCCAAAGTAATCCCAGCTACATAGGTCACACGCTCGCTCTAATGAGATGTGATACCAAATGTTTAAGACTAAGGAAAGAAGCAATGGTATAGGCACAAACTTTCCAGTCATGGAGATGATACTACGATCATAGTGTTCACCCTTGATTGCAAACAAAATCTAACTAGTAAACGCACACAATCAGCAGCCCCTATATATAATTCCATAAAAGTATTAGAACAGATGCATCAAAACTGAATTACCTGTGAGCAACAACAGGAATGAGCCTTCAGGCTGCGCGAGGAAGGAGACCATCTTGGCAACCTTCTCCAAGCACTCCTGACTCTGCACCAGCAACGAATCGGCATTCCTCTCCACAATTCAGTCAAACCTGTAAATTCTACTCGGGAGCTAAGCAAATGAAAGGGTTATAGGCTATTTCTAGAGCAGAGCTATTTGAGAAGATGGCCCAAAGTGGTCATGAACAAAATTTACAGACTAAATGATAATGAAACAAAGGCGTTTAGCCAGCTTTGCAAATCTACATGAAAAAGTTATGTAAATTTGATTTGCTTGCGGCACACACATTAGTAGGAATAGAACTAGCAAATTTACAACAAACAATATACGATGGATCCTACAGATTATTGAGATCAGAATGTTCCAACACATCAAAGATAGATATCCAGCAAAGCCAAGATTTGAACTATCCGGCAGACAAGAAAACGTATATACACAAAAATGTCTTGCATTGCATGCACATTTTATATTTAAGTGGGTGGTATAAAGCATAATGCAAAGCTCAACAAAACTCGGTTTGCTCATATGTACAACTTTCAATACTAGCACATATATTGGGCAAGGTAAACCACCAGAGAGGGCACTATATTTCTCAACTTCTTTAGTGCTCAGGATTAGTATATCATGCTTCCGGGCAAAGCGAAGAGCGAGGAGCCCGAAGAGCAGACAGAATCTCCCAATTTGTAAGCAGTTTACCTACAGTGCACAAGTGTAGATCGATCAACAGTTGAAACTAGGATTTACAATTTCCTTTTTTTCAGAAACTGCATGAACGGAATCTATGAAAGGGGGGAACAACACAATGTAAGCTGAAAATTACGGGTTAAGATTGGTACTAGTCAGTAGAAATACTCGCCTCCCATCCACAGATGCCCTGATAAACGCAGCAGAATGGATGAAGTCCTGAGCCAGTTTCGGAGCATACAAAGACAGGTTAACAATCCCACTGCATTACGCCAAAAGAAACAGCGTTGAGTAAAGAGATGAAAACAAACTAAAACTGCATGAATGATTAGCTGTAGAGATACTGGAAAAGGCGGTCCAATGGTATGGAACATGGTAAAATCAGGAGAGAAAAATAAATAAAAGAAGATATGTATCGTACTTTCTAAGCGCATCGTTCGGTATCTAGTCTATACTCTACAAGCAAAGTGCCATGCCAATGGTTTTATTAATTTGGATGGAGGGTTGTAGCAAAACCATCAGTTTAACATGTGATAGAAATGTGATACAAGTGCTAAATTTGTAGCTCGAGAAACCAAGTTATGAACATCCAAGTGTCAGCAAACAGAACAAGCTCCGACAGGAACAGAAGAAGATTTCTAAACATTGATAACTGATAAGTACCCTGAAAGCGCTATATCCTATCCATTGCCACAATATAGCATGTGACGGGACGCAATTGCCTCCATAAGCTCAGTGAGAAATATCTTCTGCAAGTTACTGTTTCTTTATTATTATAAACAACATCAAACAAATTTCGTACCTACCTGCCTTTCATTGATTTCCTTGGCCATCTCTTCTTGCCATTCACGGTACATGGCGAAAAGCTCGTACATGGCGAAGAACTTGTTGATTCCTGGCATGATCTCGGAGGTCTTGTCCTGCACGTAGGCTCTGAGGCCGTGCTCGGCGTAGCGCCTACCCTCCTCATGGTTCTCGAGCACTCCTGATGCCCTCCCCATCTTGCTGACTCTGGAGATGAAATCATTTCAGCACATCGTTACTAAGAATTACAGGTTGTTTCAGGATCTTGTCTAACAAGATTAAGATGAGCTGCCACGAATTTATTGAAATAATCATCAATGCAGATAACGTTTATTAAGATCGTCTCCCGATCATGCAAGCGCACTAAATAATTGCTAGCACAAAAAGTAGATCGTGTAGTAGTACAATATTTCATTATCCATTAGAACCGACCGGATCACACACTTGGCTTCCTGTCTCCAGGAACTATGATTATCATACTCAGAAATCAGAAAAGAAAATTATACCACCGCAAGATCCCTGCATAATTTCACCAACAATCCACGCGCACAAGCAAAATAGGCCACCCAAAAGGTCAAACGGCTCTCTTCTCACCCCCTCGTGGACCGATTCTCCCACCCAAATGAAACCAAGACCACAGCTTTATTTTTCACCTGACAAAACATGGACATGGACCGCAGCGGCGAAGTCAACACTCAGCACCCATCACGAACAGGCCAAAATCAAGCGGATCTACTCTTATCCAGTCCACTGACAATCAAACAAGCGAGGGAGGGGGGCGATTTGTTTCTCTCAATCAAGAAATAAACTGCCAGGGATAGGAGGAGAGGGGATGGGGGTAGACTGCACGAAATCCAGATACTTACCTGACTTCTGGGTTGCCGGTGATGTTGCGGAGGAGGCTGAAGGAGGCGGGGTGGATCTGGGGGACGGGATCCGGGGCTGCGCGCTGGCTGCGCGCAGGCACAGCGGAGCGAGTGGATCTGGGGGACGGGATCCGGGTGGAGAGAGAGAGAGTGGGCACGGGAGAGAGAGTGGCCGGTTGGATTTGGGAGGGGAGACGCACTGCCGGTTAGCAATGGCACACCGCTCGGGGTGCGCCGTTAGAATTTTTTTGTAGCAATGGCGTATCCTCATGCAGTGCGCCATTAGTAATCTTTTTTTATATATAGCAATGGCGCATCCCAGAGAGGTGCGCCATTAGTAATTTTTTTTGGATAGCAATGGCGCACATCAAAGAGGTGCGCCATTAGTAATATTTTTTTTGGATAGCAATGGCGCTCGGGGGCAGGGGTGGGTGGTGCGCTCAGCCGATTCCGTTCGGGTGAACTGAGCGAGGAGACAGGGGAGGGTGCGGGGGGCGTCGGCAGCGGTGGAGCGGGGGAGGGTGCGGGGGGTCGTCGGCGGTGGTGGAGCGGGCCGGGGAGGGTGCGGGGGGTCGTCGGCGGCGGTGGAGCGGGGGAGGGTGCGGGGGGTCGTTAGCGGCGGTGGAGCGGGGGAGGGTGCGGGAGGTCGGCGGCGGCGGTGGAGCGGTGGCCATTAGTAGTTTCATACAACTCGTAAGAGCCTAAACACTTGTACTCGTATAGAATACTAGGTAAATGAATATCCTGGTACAATGAACCTGCCCTGCCAAGATGCGTTCGAGCAGATCGGCGAATTCACGGACAGAGAACCGGCCAGATCTCCAAAAGCTCACCCCAACCGGCGATGTCGAGCCCCGAACCCTACTACTGGGCTCCTCACAGGATCGCGAAATTCCGGCGTTACTACTCGCGACACCACCTCCGCGAATCGCGTGACGGATTCAGGCGAGTGCTCGCGGTTCAGAGGGCTCAACTGCAGAAGACCGCTCTAGAGAGAGGCCAGGAGAGGGGAGGGGCGCACGGCATACGTACGTGGCCTTGGGCCTCGACGGAGGGGACGTGGAAGGCGTCGAACGCGGAGGCGGCGGCGCAGGCGGCGACGAGGAGGAGCGGCGTCTCCGTGGACGAGGGCGAGGGCAGAGGAGAGGCGAGGGTGGGGGAGGGGGTGGGCGGCGTCTCCGTGGACGAGGGTGGGGGAGGGGGAGGGCGGCGGCAGCTGCGGCGACGTCTCCATGGGTGGCGTCTCCGTGGACGAGGGTGGGGGAGGGGGTGGGCGGCGTCTCCGTGGACGAGGGCGAGGGCACAGGAGAGGCGAGGGCAGAGGGGTTAGGAATGGCGCACCCTGAGTGGTGCGCCATTAGAATGTTTTTTTTGATAGCAATGGCGCGTCCCCATGGAGTGCGCCATTAGTAATTTTTTTTATATAGCAATGGCGCATCCCAAAGAGGTGCGCCATTAGTAATCTTTTTTTTGGATAGCAATGGCGCACCCCAGAGAGGTGCGCCATTAGTAATTATTATTTTTGGATAGCAATGGAGCTCGAGGGGGAGGGATGGGGTGGGTGGTGCGCTCGGCCGATTCCGTTCGGGGGAACCGAGCGAGGAGACAGGGGAGGGTGCATGGGGTCGTCGGCGGCGCTGAAGCGGGGGGGGGTGCGGGGGGTCGTCGACGGCGGTGGAGCGGGGGAGGGTGCGGGGGGTCGACGGCGGCGGTGGAGCGGGGGAGGGTGCGGGGGGTCGTCGGTGGCGGTGGAGGGGGGAGGGTGCGGGGGGTCGTCGACGGCGGTGGAGCTGGCCGGGGAGGGTGCGGGGGGTCGTCGGCGGCGGTGGAGCGGGGGAGGGTGTGGGGGTCTTCGGCGGCGGTGGAGCTGTCCGGGGAGGGTGCGGGGGGTCGTCGACGGCGGTGGAGCGGGGGAGGGTGCGGTGGGTGCTCGGCGGCGGTGGAGCGGGGGAGGGTGCGAGGGGACACTATTGGGACACTATGATGCAAATGAGGTGAGGAGGAGGAGGCACCCGAGACAAGCTTGGAGGAGGAGGTGGAGAGAATGAAAGTGGGGAAAGTGAGTGTGGTAGGTGGCTGTCCAAAATATCTAGCTGGTCCGAGGTTACTAATGGCGCACCACCTACATATGCGCCATTAGTAACCCTGGTTACTAATGGCGCACCTTCTGTGGTGCGTCATTAGTAGTTCTGCAAAAAAAAATAGTAATGGCGCACCACCAACAGATGCGTCATTAGTAACACTGGTTACTAATGGCGCACTAGCTGTGGTGCGCCATTAGTAGTTTGCTAAAAAAATTTATAGTAGTGACGCACTACCAACAGATGCGCCATAAGTAACCCTGGTTACTAATGGCGCACCAGCTGCTGGTGCGCCATCAGTAGTTTTGCAAAAAAAAAATAGTAGTGGCGCACCGAGTGTGTGGTGCGCCATTAGTGTCCATCACACTAATGGCACACCTGCACATGGTGCGCCACTACTATATAGTAGTGGCGCACTACTTGTGTGGTGCGCCATTAGTATCTATATCATCTATAGCCCTTTTCCTAGTAGTGCAACATGACACCCACGGCTTTGGTTGTTAACCATTTTTTTTTCATATGACGACCTGCTGCTTTTCAAGGCAAGTGTCGAGGGTGCGGATGTGGTATCAAACATGTTAATGTCACTTGCAATGCTTTTGGGAAGAGAGTTAACAATGACAAGTCATCCATATTTTGTGAGTAAAGGTTACCCACAGCAGGTTCGTGATAATTGTAGAAATTACTTGAATGTTCATAACGAATCTCTCAGTGACAAATACATGGTATCGCAACTAATGCGGGACACTTACAAAATGGTACATTTAGATAACTTTAAGACCAAGTCCGGGCGAAGGTAAAAGGGTGGATCGAGAAGCTTTTATCAGTTGCACACAAACTTGTGCTCATAAAATTTGTCGCTCAAGCAATACCAGTGTACTCAATGGCATATTTCGGACCCAGAGGCTTGTGTGAAAACGTTGCATCCAGTATTAGAAAGTTCTGACGGGGAATCAAACAGGGGTGGGGAAAGCCAGCATGGGTATCGTAGGATATTATGATCGAACCAAAACACATGAGAGGATTGGGATTTACGGATCTTGAAATTTTCAATCTAGCACTTCTGGCCATGCAAGAGTTGAGGCCAGTGAACATCCCTGGATGACAGAGGTATACTACGTGTACTATATGTTGAGTTGGGTTCGCGTCCATCATAGATATGGCGTGCGATTTTGAATGGCAGAGATATAATGCAGCAAGGAATCATAAAGATAATATGCACGGGAGAAGCCATGCTTATTTGGAAGTACAACTGGATTCCCACCACTAGTAGAAAAATGGGCTTCCGTCCCAGCTCAATTTACACATTAGTCCCGGTTCCATTACGAACCGGGACTAATGTTAGCATTAGTCCCGGTTCGAACGGCAAGGGCGTCGGTCGGTCATTAGTCCCGGTTCAAAAGGGACCTTTAGTCCCGGTTCGTGTCTCGAACCAGGACTAAAGGGTTTGGAGGCTTTAGTCCTGGTTCGTGTCTTGAACCGGGACTAAAGGGGTTTTGTATTTTTATTTTTTTCTGTTTTTAAATTTTATTTCTGTTTGTAGTTCCTGTTTTAAATTGCTTATATCTTTTAGGATATTTAATTTTTTTGAGTGATTCTTTTTGCATTAGATTCAAAATTTTGTCTAGTTTCTGTTAGTGCAATTAGTTTTTAAATTTGAATGGTTTAAATTTGAATTTGTTCAAATTTGCTTCAAACCCAAATTGTGAATAACTTGAGTTTACAAATAGTTTTTAATTTAATTCTTTTTTCTCCTAGTCAACTGTTAGATTGTTATCACACTAAGATTTATTTGGTTATTTTTAGAATATTTTAAATTTGGATTTTAATTAAAACAATATTGTTTTGCTTATATAGTTGTTTTAGTCATTTAATTGTTGTTTTTTATTATTTTTAGTTAGTACTTTCTGTAGATTTTAACATGTTATAGTATGGTGCATATTGAATGCATAAAAAAATATGGAATTAAAATCATTTTAATAAAATGCCTTTGTAGCAGATGGGTTTTCGTCTCAAACCTTGATACTTCGAAGGATGATCCAGTTTGTACACGAAGTGCATCCAGTTTTTATCGCAACTCTCTCAATTTTTTAGCACATGTCATGTGGGTGAAACTATGATACCATACCAACTTTCAACCTTTTCAGAGTTCATTTGTAGTGTTTTTCAATTTCAGGGTCAATTAGCTCAAAAAAGTAAGTAAATGCATGAAAAATACCAAATGAAGTCAGAAAATATTGAAAATTTATGATGTGGCTTTAAATGGTGTATTTTAAACACACAAAAAGTATGGAGTTCAAACAAGTTCAAAAAAATGAAATCCCTTTGCAATAGATGAGTTTTCGTTCGAAACCCTCATACTTCGAAAGAGATTGTTCATTTTGTACACGAAGTGCATCTAGTTTTGGACGTAACCCTCTCAACTTTTTAGCACATGCTATGTGGGAGAAATGATGATACGATGCCTGTTGGAATTATGCCCTAGAGGCAATAATAAATATAGTTATTATTATAATTCCTGTATCAAGATAATCGTTTATTATCCATGCTATAATTGTATTGAATGAAGACTTATATACATGTGTGGATACATAGACAAAACACTGTCCCTAGCAAGCCTCTAGTTGGCTAGCCAGTTGATCAAAGATAGTCAGTGTCTTCTGATTATGAACAAGGTGTTGTTGCTTGATAACTGGATCACGTCATTAGGAGAATCACGTGATGGACTAGACCCAAACTAATAGACGTAGCATGTTGATCGTGTCTTTTTATTGCTACTGTTTTCTGCGTGTCAAGTATTTGTTCCTATGACCATGAGATCATATAACTCACTAACACCGGAGGAATACTTTGTGTGTATCAAACGTCGCAACGTAACTGGGTGACTATAAAGATGCTCTACAGGTATCTCCGAAGGTGTTCGTTGAGTTAGTATGGATCGAGACTGGGATTTGTCACTCCGTGTGATGGAGAGGTATCTCGGGGCCCACTCGGTAATACAATATCACACACAAGCCTTGCAAGCAATGTGACTTAGTGTAAGTTGCGGGATCTTGTATTACGGAACGAGTAAAGAGACTTGCCGGTAAACGAGATTGAAATAGGTATACGGATACTGACGATCGAATCTCGAGCAAGTAACATACCGAAGGACAAAGGAAATGACATACGGGATTATATGAATCCTTGGCACTGAGGTTCAAACGATAAGATCTTCGTAGAATATGTAGGATCCAATATGGGCATCCAGGTCCCGCTATTGGATATTGACCGAGGAGTCTCTCGGGTCATGTCTACATAGTTCTCGAACCCGCAGGGTCTGCACACTTAAGGTTCGACGTTGTTTTATGCGTATTTGAGTTATATGGTTGGTTACCGAATGTTGTTCGGAGTCCCGGATGAGATCACGGACGTCACGAGGATTTCCGGAATGGTCCGGAAACGAAGATTGATATATAGGATGACCTCATTTGATTACCGGAAAGGTTTTCGGAGTTACCGGGAATGTACCGGGAATGACGAATGGGTTCCGGGAGTTCACCGGGGGGGGGGGCAACCCACCCCGGGGAAGCCCATAGGCCTTGGGGGTGGCGCACCAGCCCTTAGTGGGATGATGGGACAGCCCAAAAGAGCCCTTTGCGCCATAGGAAGAAAAATCAAAGAGAAAAGAAAAAAAATAGGAGGTGGGAAAAGGGGGAAGGACTCCTCCTTCCAAACCTAGTTGGACTCGGTTTGGAAGGGGATGGCTGCCCCCCTTGGCTCGGC
The DNA here is from genome assembly GCF_904849725.1 of Hordeum vulgare subsp. vulgare. NCBI lineage: Eukaryota > Viridiplantae > Streptophyta > Magnoliopsida > Poales > Poaceae > Hordeum > Hordeum vulgare. The sequence goes on from NC_058524.1 coordinate 25,600,924, forward strand.
CGAAACCCTTAGGGGTCCTTGGACCTCAAGGCAAGGCTCCCCCTCTTCCCGCTATATATACGGAGGTTTTGGGGCTGATTTGACACAAATTTGTCACGGCAGCCCGACCACATATCTCCACGGTTTTACCTCTAGATCGCGTTTCTGCGGAGCTCGGGCGGAGCCCTGCTGAGACGAGATCATCACCAACCTCCGGAGCGCCGTCACGCTGCCGGAGAACTCTTCTACCTCTCTGTCTCTCTTGCTGGATCAAGAAGGCCGAGATCATCGTCGAGCTGTACGTGTGCTGAACGCGGAGGTGCCGTCCGTTCGGCACTAGATCGTGGGACTGATCGCGGGACGGTTCGCGGGGCGGATCGAGGGACGTGAGGACGTTCCACTACATCAACCGCGTTCACTAACGCTTCTGCTGTACGGTCTACAAGGGTATGTAGATCACACATCCCCTCTCGTAGATGGACATCACCATGATATGTCTTCGTGCGCGTAGGAAATTTTTTGTTTCCCATGCGACGTTCCCCAACAATGCCAAGTTTCAACCTTTTCAGAGTTCATTTGTCGGGTTTTCAATTTCAAGGTCATTTAGGTCAAAAAATCATTAAATGCATGAAAAATAGCAAATGAAGTTATAAAAGGTCGAAATTTAGGATGTGGTTTTGAATGGTTTATATTGAATGCACAAAATGCATAAAATGTCTGAAGTTGAAATAAGTAAAAAAATAAAATATCTTTCGAGCAGATGGGTTTTCGTCCGAAACCGTGATACTTCGAAGGAGATGATCCAGTTTGTACACGAAGTGCATCCAGTTTTTGTCGTAACCCTCTCAACTTTTTAGCACAAGCTATGTGGATGAAATGATGATACCATGCCAAGTTTCAACATTTTCAGAGTTCATTATAGTTCTTTTCAATTTCAGGGTCATTTAGCTCAACATAGCAAATAAAGTTAGAAAGGGTTAACTCTGGCTTGGTTAACCTTAGTTGTGATTCTGGCGGGGACGGTGCTAGCAAATGTAGTCGACGGGTATGATTGGACTCTTGGCTAAAGGGGATTCTGAATTTTTCAAACTCTACCCTCCGTGGACCGTCTTTTTTAGTTTTGTAGAAAATAAAGAAAAATGCTAAAATCTTCAAAAAATAAAATCCTTTGAGATGTAGTTAGGTTTTAGTGCCTAGTTGGTATACAAATTTTGAGACATGAATTTTGACCGTTTTTTCAAAAAAGGGAAAAATGTAAAACGGCCATAACTTTTGCATACGACGTCAAAAAAAGTTTAATATATAAAAAAAACTAGAGAAAATTGGGAATCGATTTCACCGGGGCTTGCCCGGTGAAGTTTTCTCAGATGCTCAAAATTCCAAATGTAAAAAAAGTTATGGCAAAAAGAAGTTTTTTCCACAAAAATAAGAAAAAATAATTTTATTTTATCTTTAGGTTGTTTTCATTGAAATTCACTATTATTATTACTTATTTTGTTTATTTTAATAATTGTTTGAATTCAAAAAATTAAATCATGTGACATGACATCAAAGCCTAGGTTGTTTAGGATTGATAGCTTACTATTGTTAGGAGAACAACAAGTGCGGACTTGGCAACTAGGGGCGATAGAACTAGGAAGTTAAGCTTGCTCGGGCTGAAGCAGTGAAAGGATGGGTGACCGGCCGAGAAGTTAGACTATTTGAAATGAGTAATCTACGCTAGAGCAGTGAGGATGGGTGATTAGAGATTAAATTGTCAAATAAATCAAAGATTTAAAAATTGAAATAAAACATAAAAACAAATCAAAGAATATTCAAAAATAAAATTTGAAAAATAAATAAATAAGGTATCTTTTTGGGTCAATCAAACAAAATAAACAGACGGATCCTTTAGTCCCGGTCCGTGTTAAGACCCGGGACTAAAGGACCTGCCCCTGAGGGCGCTTCGAGGCGCCCACGTGGAGCACCTTTGGTCTCGGCTTGGAACAGGGCCGGGACTAAAGGTTATGCCTTTAGTCCCGCCTCTTTGGTCCCGGTTGGTGAACCGGGACTAAAGCCCCTTACGGGCCGGGACTATAGGCCCTGTCCCCACTAGTGCACGGGTGATATCTTGCGTCCCATTATATCACTTGTGGATGATCCACCTAAATATGTGTGTTGAGTTGATTGAGCAAACTAATTTGACTTGGTAGGAGGACCTGGTATTGGTTGTTTTGATACCAACTGGGCTGAAGCAACACTAAAAATCCCTCTCTACACGAGGATGGTGGATGATTTTTGGGCATGGAGTAAGTAGATGTGAAAGGGACACTGAATGCTGATGTGAGCGGTGGATGGTTATCTCTCCGGCACACACATGTCTCAAAATAAGATATGCATATTTCTCTGATGCCTGGCAAGGGAATCAATACCTACTTGCGAGCTCCTATATCACCGCAACACGGTGTTGCGACACGACTGGCTCATGGAGACGTCCGTTGCTTGAGTGCACCATGTCGAGAAGTGTATGGACACCATCGTCAAAAACACTTGTGGAACAGATGAGCTTAGATGAGGATCCAAGTGCTAAAAATGTTTGTTTAACACGCAAAACCTACGATCACTTGTAGATTTCACCAGGCTCGGGGTTACACTCTGGGTAATCTAGAGTTTGAGACGTGTGTTGCACGAACATAACTATAACACACCCTTCGCCACCACCCCTTTTGTAAATTCTTGTATCAATGATCTATACGTGGTGAGGAGGCCGTAGGCTGAACTAGGCATGAATGCCCTCACCCTGCCAAACAGGTGGATTGCACCATCGGATCATACAAGCGAAATAAACGTGGATCCAACTATACCTCGAAACCCCTCATTTCAAGTTGTTGCAGCCGTCTGTAGGGACAACATAGATTTTTTTGGGGTTCCCCGACGATCACTTTTACGTGTATTGATGATCCGACCATGTTTGAAGCTCTAGTAGTCCAGGAATGACTTTCTTTGGCGGCCGATCTCTACGAGCAGAAGATCTATGTTGCTTTTAGTTGCAAGACTTTCATTAATGATATCAATCAGAGGAGTGTTGTAGTGTATGGAGCTATAATTCAGGAAATTGAAGACCGTTCTAGATTTTTTTACTTCATGTACGTTTAGTCATGAATTTAGGAGCTCGAATACCAAAACTCACTACTTACCTGAGCATGCTCTCTCATTCGGGACTGGCCGCCATGTTGGGTTAGGCAATTCGGAACATATTTTCATCATCCATGTGAACATTGTGATGAGTGAAATAAAAAGCCTCGCGAGGTTGTCAAGAAAAAAATCAATCCCGTAATGCTTAACTTTTAACATTAGTCCAAGATCAGCGTTTTCTGGGCCTTGGGCCGAGCTGAACACTAGTACCTTGTGTTTAAAAGCCTTGTACGGCCAGAGGATGCCCAACCTTAAGTGCTCTGATCTTTGAACGGAAAGGGACCTCCTATATACCAACTTGCACGCTAGGAAGGACGACAACTGCAACCTCGCTCCCATAGGCCGAGGTGTGGGGCGTTGCTCCTTTAAGAAAATATGTTATTCTTTTTCTTTTCGTTTTATTTTGTGCTTCATTTTAGAAAATTTTATGATTTCAAGCATGTTTAGAATTTAAAACATCTTCCCGAACGCAAAAAACAAACCATGGATTCGGAAAAATGTTCACAATTTCTTAAGTATGACCATATTTTTAATTTTGATTGAACATTTTTAAATATAATGCCTCTTGTATGAAACAAATTTGATTTGTTATGAACACTTTTTGAATTTCCATGAACATTTTTGTACTTGACGAACTAAAATTAAACTCCATGAACATTTTTTGAACTTGATGATTTTTTTTAATTCGAGAACATTTTCAGATTCGATGAATGTTTTGAATGGGATGATATTTTTTACTTCATGAATATTTAGAATATGATGAACATTTTGTGATTTGCATGAACAAATTGATGAAATATTTTGAATTGACGAACTTCTTTCGAATCAGGTGATTTTTTTAATATGATGACTACTTTTAAAGACTTCATGAACTATTTTGAATACGATGAAAATTTTGTAAATATTCCTGAATTTGATGAACATTTTTGTTTCGACGAATAAATCTTAAGTTTCAACAGAATGTCCACCAATTCGCAAAATATTTGAATTTCAGAAAACCCTCATGAATTTGGGAAAAACAATAAAGAGAAAACAAAAGGAAAATGAGAAGGAAATTATCAAATAAAGAAACGAAAATTTAAAAGCAAGGAAGAAACGAATAGAAAAGAAGAAGCAGAAACCAATTTTTTTTTTGGGGGGAAGGTTCAGTATTGGCGGGCGCGAATATTTCGCAGCAGGAAGCCGGGGGTGCACGCACGATCGCTACCCAGCGGCCTGCTCGCTAAATAGGATACCCACGTGTGTGGGATGCGGCCGTACGCAGGTCCGCGCTGGCGTGCCTCGGGATTCCACCTCCTCCGCCACATGCGTGCTCAACAATTATTCAGCGGCAGGGGCAGGAGCAGGAGCACCAATGATTAGTGAGAAATGAGTTGCATGTCCTCTCGTCTGGCTGGCCTGATTAAAAACTCCTGTAGAACAGGCCCTTCATGTCGTCCCTCTGCCTGCTTCCCACCATGTTCCTCCCCTCCCTCCCTTCATGTCTGATCGATTACTTTGTTGGTTGCTGCTGGATCTGGACCAACTGTTCACCGCAAGTCTAATCCTTTTTTATGCCCTCTACATATGTTTTTTCAAACACCGTATATATGCAGAGGTCCAAGTGTGTGCGGATTTTTTAGACGATCTAATTAATGCAGTTAAGTGATGGTGGTAAGCTTTTACCTGTCTCAGAAAAGAGTAGACTTTTCCCAGCATTGCCTAGTATACCAGATTGAATTTTGCTGCACATTTCTGTTAGTGATCTATAAACCGGGCTAATCTTGACAACTGGGTGTCATAGTATGCTGACAAGAATAACAAGCAACCATTTTATATGTTTTTTTTGGCGGAAATACCTCCGATATATAGATTACATGCAATACCGTTACAATGATTTCCAAAAGTTACAATCAGACCCATATATCACCTAGTGATGACTAGAAGCACTGGAGCGAGCCGCAGCGCCATGACATCATCACCCCTCTCGTTGGGCAAGCATTGTTGAAGCAGACAGTCAGAAAGCCGTCATGCTAATGCTCTAAGGTCAAGCTCATTGAAAGATCAACCGTCGCCGTCGAAGATAAGTTTGATCGGAAGACCCATACCTACAAACACACCAACTAAAACCCGGGGTGGGGGGGGGGGGGGGGGAGCTCGGCTGCACCTCCAAATCCCAAGGGGCACCGGAGGTAGAGCAGACCGGCGAGATGATGGAACTCCTCATCTGTCGTGATTCATCTATTGAGGAAGAGATACGTACATTCCCAGTACAATTTCAGGTTTCTTTAATCGTCTTGTGTGTTAGATACTGCTGAAATTCAAAAACAGAATAATTGGTTCACAAGCAGATATTGTGATGCGATTCCTGCAGAAAATGTAGTAAGAGAATCATTTGATACCTCATTACATTTTGTACGCATGCCATTATTAGCAATATGTAATGCACATCCACAGTAAAAAAAAGAGTGTTATATAATGCAGATACCTGTACACATACCACTAGCTACTCGTAGTATATTCTAGCTCGCACGTACGGAGTGCATCCGCAACGGCCAGTTAGCTACGGAGCTCTAACGATTGATCAACCGGCAGAATCATTTGATGGCCAGCAGCGACGGCATTGATCATCAGCGGGGACACACTTGACAGTCCGACGGACCATGAGCCATGTGATGTGTCTAGCTATGAGGCCGATCGCATATGTGCAGGTGCAGCACACAATGATTTGACGGTTAGTCTTGGTCTTAGCTAGTCACCTCATCATATGGACGATGATGAGATCTCGCTCGCCATTTCTGAGCTGGTTTTTAGATATACAGATCTCGGATCGATCGGATGGACGGCGATGATCACGCGCACGCGTACTCTCCTGCCCGTCCACCTTTACTTGTTTGTTGCATGCATGATTTGCACCACATGCCACTGTCGGGAAATTATATATATTTCGGGTCGACTACTGGTCCAAGAACCCAACCACCCACACACGTATACTTGATCGATATAGTTTGATGGAAACACCGCAAGTTTTCCCTCACCTAAGACTAGTTTGTTTTTCCAGAGAAAACTTTCGGTCTTTCCTGGAAAAATTTCGGTCTTATCATCAAACACCATGACGGTACAGAAAACATGAGAGTAACAAAAATTACACTCAACTATGTACACTGTATAATGACGATTACAAGTATTGCAGCCGGACAAAGGCACGTCATCGGCGTCGTCCCTCCCTCTCTCACCGTGCAGCCAAATAACCCAAATGGGTTATTTCATTGTGTGTTATGCATTATTAATGACGAAGAAGTTACACTGTATATATGAGTTTTTTTCTCACAAAAACGAGAACACATGTTGACAACGAGCACTTGTTTGTCTTGTCATGCCGCACGTGCATTGTGTTTTCTAAATACTCAAAATCGATTAGAGGGTTATGCCACCTCATCCAAAATCACACCTACCATTACTTTATTCCATATTTAGTTAATTCAGAATTTGATTATTATCTCAGCAACCAAAATACATGCCAAATAAGTTTTCTTTATTTCAATAAATTAATATATTTTCGGATAAATTGATAAAAAGAATATTTTATAGAACAACGATGAGCGAATAATATTTTACATCATTGGAAAATGGAAATCTATTTAAATACTTTTTGAAAGAAAGATTTAGCAAAATCAAAAACTAAAATATTGAAAGCAAATAATTAGAAAACGAAAAAAATAATTGATATCTTTTCAAAAAAAATATTGAAAAATTAAATTTAGCAAAATAAAAATATAGAAGATGAAGGACTGTGTTTATGGCGCATCACATAACGGTCCAGATTTACCAACTTCTTCTACAGCCCAGGTTTTTGTATGTTTTCCACAGAGAAGATCGACTAGTTAGGTCCTCTTGACTGAACTAATTGGAATATCGGTTAGAAAAACCAATTACAAGAAGTAATTTCTTTAAAGCAAACATGAACATTATCTTCCGTAAAATAACATTATATTATTTTCTCAGAAAAAATAAATATACTTAAACACCACTTAATTAAACATTTACTAAAAAACTGAAAATAGTAACAAATGTAAAATGATGAGAATATTTGAGAAACGTTATTGAATAATATGAGGCTTTAAGGATAAAATTTATATAGGATGAACTCTTGCCTTTGTGGTTGATAGTGTTAAGGGGCTAGATTTAACTGTTTCTTCTACGACCAAGTTTCTAGCTTTTTCATTAAGTAAGATTGATTTGAAAAAAAAATCAACACAACTAATCAGAATAAAAGTTTGAAAAAGTACTAGTGTTTCTGGTTTGTTACTTCAGGGGCTAGATTTAACAACTTCTTCAAAAAGTGTTTTTTAAGCAGGATTATCTTATAGAGAATGTTTAAAAATAAAAAGTTTGCATAGACAGATAAAATGTTAATTGTTTAAAGAAATACAAATGAATGTTAGCTTTATGAATTTCTATCTGAACACCTTTAAAATTAAATACTTACTTGGAAAAAATGATTATTGATTGTTTTGGTACATATGTAAAAAAAAATAAAAAATCTTAGAAATGTAATGAAAAATATGATACTTCTAAGGGTATAAAGTTTAGAAGGCGAACACTTGTGGTATTTTTTATTTAAACTTCATTTAAACACTTGCTTGTGTTCTTTGAGATTTAGCTGTGTTCTTCTATGACCGAGTTTCTGATTTAACATTTAAACATTTTTGGAATCTGAACAGTGAGGAGATACACGATTGTGTTTGTGGTTGCTCGGGCAAGATTTGATTTCGCCTTCAACATTTATCACCCTACAAACAAAAGGTGTTCAGGATCAGACATGATCAGTTCCGTTGCGTAAGAGGAACCAAAGCGTGCAAAAAGGCCTACTCCCCGGCTGGACCCCTCCCATTAAAAGCAATGTTTTAAATAACGAGCTATGGCAAATAGCGGCAGGTCTGGAAATCAACTATAACGGAGCTATATTGGGCTATAGCGGCATATTCGTACGTGATACCATTTAGCGGCACCCTACTGAAAAGAAATAGCCGGCTATTTAAAACTATAATTAAAAGGCTTTAACCCATGTTACCATCTCTGCTAATCTCCTGACGGAGCCTCTGCAGGGAGGCTTAATCACACCCAAGATCACTAGGAACGGTAATGCTGCAATCATGCGATGCAACAGCTTGCATGTTGATTAAATTACTGTGAATCCCCACTTGTACGCACATTGATTGTACGATCATGCCTGAGCTTAATTATTCTACACGAACCGGGGCGATTTCCCTTGCTCACATGACCCTAACGTAATGCAATCTCACCTGGGAACCTGGAGCAGCCAGCGATTTGGGCAGTTGATTACTCCGGCAGTGCATCCCCAGTGCCTTGTCAAGGGTCAAGGGCCGCCATGGAAACTCGCCACAGGATCCCCAAAGGAGATCCACCCCACGCGCACCAGCTCATCATTGTCGCCCCTCCCATCATCCCCGGTTAACCATCGCTCCGATCCCCCTAGCTATTTATACCCGCGCACCTGCGCATCATTTGCTCATCACCACCGCCGGCGACCACCCTCCTTCCTCTCCACCATCCTAGCTCCTACACACGGACACACAGAGCTCAGATAGTTAGTTAGTTAGAGGATAATGGCGCCTCAGAGCCTTGATCTTGGCCTGAGCCTTGGCCTGGGCCTCGTGTCTCGGTCATCACAGCCGAGCTTCTGGTACTCCGGCGGCAATGCGCCGGTGGAACCGGAAGTGGGTCCTACTCCGACCGCGGTGGCGGCGGTGGAGGAGAGGAGGTGTTCGCCTGGCAGCCCGGCGTCGAGCGGCAGCGGCAGCGGGCTGAAGCGCGGCGCCGAGAGGTCCGCCGGCAGCGGCGACGAGGACCAGGACGACGACGGCGGCAACGCGCGCAAGAAGCTCCGGCTGTCCAAGGACCAGGCCGCCGTCCTCGAGGAGTGCTTCAAGACGCACCACACCCTCACTCCGGTACGTGTCTCTCGCCTCGTTACACTTGGCACGGTCGACCGTCATGGAGATCGATGACGGACAAGGAAATGACATGGATTTCCTCGCGTTTGCAGAAGCAGAAGCTAGCGCTGGCAAACAGCCTCGGGCTGCGGCCGCGGCAGGTGGAGGTGTGGTTCCAGAACCGCCGGGCACGCACCAAGCTGAAGCAGACGGAGGTGGACTGCGAGTACATGAAGCGCTGGTGCGAGCAGCTCGCCGAGCAGAACCGCCGCCTAGAGAAGGAGGTGGCCGAGCTCCGCGCGCTCAAGGCCGCACCGCCGGCGCACAGCGCGGCGGCAGCGGCGGGGCCACTGACCACGCTCACCATGTGCCTCTCCTGCAAGCGCGTCGCGTCCACGTCCTCCGCCTCGGCCTGCACCGTGCCCAGCTTTTCCGCCAATGCCGCCGGCTCCGGCATGCCAATGCCATCCCCGGTGGCGGTGCCAGACCACCGGCAGTTCTTCTGGGGGTTCCGGGACACCGGAGCGGCGTACGGCGGCCCCGCCGGGCTAGTGAAGGCGGTCAAGGCGGCCAGATAGCAAGAGCAATCCCTGTGATGCCGCCATGATCAGCATGCCAAGCAAAGCTAACAGAAATGGCGGCATTATCACAACTCACAAGTCTAAGCAAGTTTAGCCGAGAGTTTCATCCTTTTTTTCCTGCATCCCTGAGGGAAATGCAAGTTAGTTAGTTATAGGATCGCTCGATCAATGAGTTCCCACATATGGATTATAGTAATGTACGCACGTGAAAAGTTGATGGAATAACATGAGAAACTAATTCATACCAACTTAATTTTCTCCCGTCATGCGTAAACCGATATAACAGTGACCCCACACACAGAAAACCGGATTTTTTTTCTATGTTTTAACTTTTTTTCTAAACATGAGCACAAAATGAACCAGATCTGAAACCATTTCACGATCTGACCCTTTTAGAAACGCTACAAGCCGTGGTGTTGCTGCCCCACTATGCAACGCCTGTCTACCGTGGCGTTGCTGCCCTACAGTGATACGTCTGTCTACCGTGGCGTTTTTTCTTTTTTGCAACGCCAGTCTACAGTGGCGTTGCAGACCCACTGTGAAACGCCAACAGTGCTGACGTTGCTGTCCTACAGTGACACGTCTGTCTACCATGGCGTTTTTTCTTTCTTGCAACGCCAGTCTAATGTGGCGTTGCAGGCCGATTGTGATACGCCAACAGTGCTGGCGTTGCAGACCCATTATAAAACGCAGCGACGACATCCAGCCAGCCCACGGCAATGCTGCCAGCAACATGTGTACTGCTAAAACGCCATGGACCATGGCGTTTCACTCGTGGCGTGCAACGCCACATTAGACTGACGTTTCTATGTGCGTGTACAACGCCACAATAGACTGACGTTTCTATGTGCGTCTGCAACGCCACGGGCTCTGGCGTTTCAAAAAAGATCAGATCGTGAAATGGTTTCAACCAGAGTTCATTCCGTATCCCGCGATATTACAGTGGGTGCTCTAGATCGGGAGTTGGTGCATTATTAATTGACTACTTGACTTGGCTTGTCTGATGTATCATCTCTACTCCACTTTCAGCTGCCAGACAAGTTGCAGCTTAAAGGTGCAGGTAGCTAATTTATTATTTGCGCTTGCCTGCATTTACATTACAGGTCAGTTTTCCAAGCCCAACTAACATGTTTGGGTTATTCAGGTATTTTATCTTGCCATTTCTATGTGCCTATATGTCGTTTGAGTTTTTTTTCTTTTGCTCCAGCGCTGTCGGAAATTGTTCTGCTAAAAAGGGTCAAAGAAATTGCAAGGTCATGTCATTTTTGTAAACTTAAGATTTTTTTCACATTTTACCAGCTTTGAAATATTATTATTCAAAATACAAACCTTTGGAGGACAACTATAGCAGAAGCATGTACATATGAAAATTTGTAATAAAAAAACTGATGTTATTTTTTTTGCTTTCATTTACATAATTCAAGATTTTTTTACCTTGTAAATAATCAACTTTTTGCCTAACTTCCACATATATGCATGTGTAAGGGCAACTCCAACGTGGATCACCAAATCGAACATCATCAAATGTCCGCAAACACTTTTGGTGTGTCTGAAAACAGTCTGAGGGTAGAGGCCGTCCAACCACATGCACCAAATGTTTGCTCCTTGTCCGACCTACCCTATTTGACATGTATATCTAGATCAATAGCAATTTGAGCATATGTTTGATAGTTGTAAACATATGCAATCAAAACCAAACAACACCAGATGTTCAATAAGTTTTTACATCCAATTAAATACAAAGTTCTTAGTCCCATGTATGTGCCAAAGACCTCCTCCTTTGACTCTCAGTCAGACTGTCCATGACAAATACCTCACTCTTCGACAAGTATGTCCTCCTCTTTTTTCATGAAGCCCTTCAATATTTTGCACAGTAGGTTTGGACAATCTTCGCCGCATTAGGATCCAAGTCTCGCATCTTGACGAACAATACTTTGAAGTCCTTTTAAGCGGCCTTCTTTATTTTGAGCTTTTTCTCTTGGAGTTTGAACTTCTTTTCTTGAATGTGTCCATGAATGCCAAACCTCTCCACCATCTTCCCACCCTTCACCTCATGGCGTACGACACCTGTCTGCCCCTTCATTGTCATCATGCCCTTGAGCTTCTACGTCATCACCGTCGCTACCCCTTCTTACTTATCCTTCTCCTCCTCCAACTTCCTCCTCTGTTCCCTAATCTCCTTCCTGCCCGGAGCAAGCCCTTCTTGTGTTGGAATGGTTGGATCATCATCTTCATCTTCATTGACCATGGCGGTCATGGTGGATTTGGCAATCAAGGAAGTCCACTTGCTTTTCCCATTTGACTTAAAAAACAACGCATATAGATGAAATGATTTTGTTTATAATATGTTGCCATCGATCGTTGGGCAACTTTGGATAGCACTCATGGACCATTTCTGTGCAACAGGGGGTGTAGCGCATTTGCTCGTGAAACCAATTTTACACGCTTTGCCAAAACGTCGTGCCCCATTGCTCTGTGCCCTGAGTCTGATCAATACTAGTGGATAAGCACGCCTTGAACTAGCACATCAAAGCCCGGCAAATCTTGGTGTCGTACATCAGAAATCCACCATATTAAGACCCCAAAGACTAGTACGCAGAACAACATCTATCATCGACAATGAGAATCGCAGATCGGAAGGGACATACCAACAATCACAAACCAACAAAAACGAGGTTTGGCCGAATCCATACAAATCTACTGGTTGAATGCCGACTAGACTCCAGCGGACCCATCCATCAGCAGCACCAACCAAATACTCAAATATGTGTCAAAGACACCCTTACAAGTCCTTCACATGTGCTAGACACCCCGTCGAAGTGGAAATAGGGTGGTCTGGACGACATTATCCTGCTATTAGGATGCGTCGCCGTCTTGCCACCAGACACAAGAACTATACCTAAAGAAAGGAGGACGCCCTCCCGCTGGTCAATGTGGGATCGTGATACCTCCAAGACGCATATGACTACCCGTGGCTGGAAGGACCGGCGGAGCTCAGGGAAGAGTGTGGAAATCCTAATCTCCTCGATCACATGTGAGGAGGGAGAGTAGAACAGTTCGGGGTGCCGGCAAATCTTTTTGTTCTTTCTATGTGTTTGCAACTGTGCAACTCCAAGTCTTTTCGACAGTAAATTATAGTTGCGATTATTTCAATAACAAAAGAATGGGAATGGCTACATGCAAGTCGCATGACTTTAATTATTTGGGTTAGTCCACCATTTCACGCGGTTGGATGAAGATCCAACATCTCCTAATCCTTCTTATTCCTCACCTCTTCTTCTTCTTCCCAACAGACAACCGTGCGGGCCACCAGCCTAACCGCCTCGTGTAGAGGGCAGCGCTACCGCGACCGCCTCGCCACCCCGCCCTCCCCAAAGCCGGTCTTCCACCACCCCCAGCCATCCATCAAGCCCCCCTCCCCGCCCCCGCCCTCCCCTAAACCGCCCCCGAAGCCGGTCTTCCACCACCCTCGGCCATCCCTCTAGCCCCCTTATGGGGAACGTTGCATGGGAAACAAAAAGTTTCCTACGCACACGAAGACCTATCATGGTGATGTCCATCTACGAGAGGAGATTTGGATCTACGTACCCTTGTAGATCACACAGCAGGAAGCGTTTAGAAACGCGGTTGATGTAGTGGAACGTCCTCACATCCCTCGATCCGGCCCACGAATCGTCCCGCGATCCGTCCCACAATCCGTTCCGATCTAGTGCCGAACGGACAGCACCTCCGCGTTCAGCACACGTACAGCTCGACGATGATCTCGGCCTTCTTGATCCAGCAAGCAAGACGGAGAAGTCGATGCGTTCTCCGGCAGCGTGACGGCGCTCCGGTGGTGGTGACAATCTACTCCTGCAGAGCTCCGCCCGAGCTCCGCGGAAATATGATCTAGAGGAAGAACTATGGTGTCTAGATGTGAGTTGCACGTGGCAAAAGTTGTCTCAAATCAGCCCTAAATCACAACTATATATAGGAGGAGGGGGAGGAGGCTTGCCTTGAGGGCAAAGTCCCCAAGGGTGCGCCGGCCAGGAAGGAGAGGAGGAAACCTACTCCAATTAGGATTGTAAAGTAGAGTTCTTCTCTTCCTTCCCACCTCCCTTTTTTTTGGTTTTTTTTCTCTTCCTGGCGCCAAGGTCCTCTTGGGCTGTCCCACCAGCCAACTAAGGGCTGGTGCGCCACCCCTACGGTCATTGGGCTTCCCCCGGGTGGGTTGCCCCCCTCCCGGTGAACTTCGGGAACCCATTCGTCACTCCCGGTACAATGCCGGTAATGCCCAAAAACCTTCCGGTAACCAAATGAAACCATCCTATATATCAATCTTCGTTTCCGGACTATTCCGGAAACCCTCATGACGTCCGTGATCTCATCCGGGACTCCGAACAACATCCGGTAACCACACATATAACTTAAGTATACTAAAACAACGCCGAACCTTAAGTGTGCAGACCCTGCGGGTTCGAGAACTATGTAGACATGCCCCGAGGTACTCCTCGGTCAATATCCAATAGCGGGACCTGGATGCCCATATTGGATCCTACATATTCTCCGAAGATCTTATCGGTTGAACCTCAGTGTCAAGGATTCATATAATCCCGTATGTCATTCGCTTTGTCCTTCAGTATGTTACTTGCTCGAGATTCGATCATCGGTATCCGCATACCTATTTCAATCTCGTTACCGGCAAGTTTCTTTACTCGTTTCGTAATACAAGATCCCGTGACTTACACTTAGTCACATTGCTTGCAAGGCTTGTGTGTGATGTTGTATTACCGAGTGGGCCCCGAGATACCTCTCCGTCACACAGAGTGACAAATCCCCGTCTTGATCCATACTAACTCAACGGACAACTTCGGAGATACCTGTAGAGCACCTTAATAGTCACCCAGTTACGTTGTGATGTTTGATGCACACAAGGTATTCCTCCGGTGCGAGTGAGTTATATGATCTCATGGTCATAGGAACAAATACTTGACACGCAGAAAACAATAGCAATAAAACGACACGATCAATATGCTACGTTCATAGTTTGGGTCTTGTCCATCACATGATTCTCCTAATGATGTGATCTCGTTAGCAAATGACAACACTTGTCTATGGTTAGGAAACCTTTGACCATCTTTGATCAACGAGCTTGTCAACTAGAGGCTTACTAGGGACAGTGTTTTGTTTATGTACCAACACATGTATTTGAGTTTCCAATCAATACAATTATAGCTGGATAATAAATGATTATCAGAAGAAAAAAATGTAATAATAACCAATTTATTATTGCCTCTAGGGCATATTTCCAACAGTCTCCCACCTGCACTAGAGTCAATAATCTAGTTTACATCACCATGTGATTTTAACGAATCCAACACCCATATAATTCTGGGGTTTGATCACGTCTTGCTCGTGAGAGAGGTTTTAGTCAACGGTTCTGAAACTTTCACATCCGTGTGTGCTTCACAAATCTTTATGTCATCTTATAGATGCTGCTACTACGTGCTATTCAGAAATACTCTAAATATCTGCTCTACTATACGAATCCATTTTACTACTCATAGTTATTCGGATTAGTGTCAAAGCTTTGCATCAACGTAACCCTTTTCGACGAACTCTTTAACCACCTCCATAATCGAGAAAAAATTTCCTTAGTACATTAGTTACTAAGGATAACTTTGATCGCTGTTTTAGTGATTCAATCCTGGATCACCTTTTTGTACCCCTTGACAGACTCATGGCAAGGCACACATCACGTGCGGTATACAACTTGGCATACTTTAGAGCCTATGGCTAAGGCATAGGGGATGACCTTCATCCTTTCTCTTTCTTCTGCCGTGGTCGGGCTTTTGCGTCTTACTCATATTCACACCTTACAACACAGCTAAGAACTCCTTCTTTACCGATCTATTTTGAACTCCTTCAAAAACTTGTCAAGGCATGCATTTCATTTGAAAGTTCTATTAAGCGTTTTGATCTATCTCTATAGATTTTGATGCTCAATGTTCAAATAGCTCTATACAGGTCTTCCTTTGAAAAACTCCTTTCAAACAACCTTTTATGCTTCACAGAAATTCTAAATTACTTCCGATCAACAATATGTCAACCACATATACTTATCAGAAATTCTATAGTGCTCCCACTCACTTCTTTGGAAATACAAGTTTCTCATAAACCTTGTACAAACCCAAAAGTTTTGATCATCTCATCAAAGTGTATATTTCAACTCCGAGATGCTTGCACAAGTCCATTGAAGGATCGCTGGAGCTTGCATACTTGTTAGTATCCTTAGGATTGATAAAACCTTCTGGTTGTATCACATACAACCTTTCCTCAAGGAAACCGTCGAGGAAACAATGTTTTGACATCCTATGTGCAATATTTCATAAACAATGCAACAACTGCTAACATAATTCCAACAGACTTTTAGCATCGCTACAAGTGAGAAAGTCTCATCATAGTCAACTCTTTGAACTTGTCGGAAACATCTTTGCGACAAATCGAGCTTTTCTTAATGGTGACTTTTCATCACCATCGTCTGTCTTTATTTTAAAGATCCACTTTTTTACTTAATAGTCTTACGACCATCAAGTAGTTCTTCCAAAGTCTACACTTTGTCTTCATACATGGATCCTCTCTTGGATTTCATGGCCTCCAGCCATTTGTCGGAATACGGGCCCACCATTGCTTCTCCATAGCTCGTAAGTTCATTATTGTTCAACAACATGACCTCCAAGACAGGGTTACCGTACCACTCTGTAGTAGTACGCGACCTTGTCGACTTACAAGGTTTGTAGTAACTTGATCCGAAGCTCAATGATCACCATCATTAGTTTTCCACTTCAATTGGTGTAGGCGCCACAGGAACAACTTCCCGCACCCTGCTACACACTGGTTGAAGTCACGATTGTTTAACCTCATCAAGTTTCACTACTCTCCCACTCAATTCTTTCGAGAGAAACCTTTCCTCGAGAAAGGACCCGTTTCTAGAAACAAAACACTTTGATTCCGGATCTGAGATAGGAGATGTACCCAACTGTTTTGAATATCCTATGAAGATGCATTTATCCGCTTTGGGTTCGAGCTTATCAGACTGAAACTTTTTCACATAAGCATCGCAACCCCAAACTTTTAAGAAACGACAGCTTAAGTTTCTCCAAACCATAGTCTATATTGCGTCATCTCAACTGAAATACGCGGTGCCCTATGCGGTTGTCTCTAATGCATAACCCATAAACGATAGTGGTAATACGATAGAGACATCATAGTATGCACCGTATCAAATAGGGCGTGTCTATGACATTCGGACACACCATCACACTATGGTGTTCCAGGTGGCATGAATTGCGAAACAATTTCCACATTGTCTCAACTGTGTGCCAAAACTCGCAACTCAGATATTCATCTCTATGATCATATCGTAGACAGTTTATCCTCTTGTCACGACGATCTTCACTCTGAAATAGATTTGAACTTTTCAATATTTCAGACTCGTGATTCATCAAGTAAATACTCCTGTATCCACTCAAGTCATTAGTGAAGTAAGTACATAACGATATCCACTGCGTGTCTCAGCACTCATTGGATTACACACATCAAAAATGCATTACTCCCAACAAGTTACTCTCTTGTTCCGTGTGGTATGATTCTGCATGTCTGAAGTGATTCAAAATCAAGTGAGTCCAAACGATCCATCTGCATGGAGTTTCTTCATGCGTTTATACCAACAGGTATGGTTTGCATGTCTGAAACGTTTCAAAAATGAGCGAGTACAAAGATCCATCACTATGGAGCTTCTTCATGCACTTTATACCGACATGACTCAAGCGGCACTGCCACAAGTAAGTGATACTATCATTACTACTTTGTTTCTTTTGGCATCAATATTATGAACATCTATAACACTACGATCGAGATTCAATAAACCATTGAAGGTAATTATTCAAGCAAATAGAATAACCATTATTCTCTTTAAATGAATAACCGTATTGCAATAAACACAATCAGTCATGTTCATGCTCAACGCAAACACCAAATAGCAATTATTTAGGTTTAACACCAATCCCGATGGTAGAGGGAGCGTGCGATGTTTGATCAGATCAACCTTGGAAACCCTTCCAACACTTATCGTCACCTCGCCTTTAGCTAGTCTCCGTTTATTCTGCAGCTTTTATTTCGAGTTACTAATCACTTAGCAACCGAACGTGTATCTAATGCCCTCGTGCTACTAGGAGTACTAGTAAAGTACACATCAATATTATGTATATCAAATATACTTTTGTCGACTTTGCCAGCCTTCTCATCTACCAAGTATCTAGGGTAGCTCCGCCTCAGTGACCGTTCCCCTCATAACAGAAGCACTTAGTCTCGGGTTTGGGTTCAATCTTGGGTTTCTTAATTAGAGCAGCAACTGGTTTGCCGTTTCATGAAGTATCCCTTCTAGCCCTTGCCCTTCTTGAAACTAGTGGTTTTACTAACCATCAACAATTGATGTTTCTTCTTGATTTCTACTTTCGCAGTGTCAAACATTTCGAATCGCTCAAGGATCATCATATCTATCCTTGGTATGTTATAGTTCATCACTAAGCTCTAGTAGCTTGGTGGCAGTGACTTCGGAGAACCATGACTATCTCATCTGGAAGATTAACTCTCACTTGATTCAAGCGATTGTTATACTCAGACAATCTGAGCACATGCTCAACAATTGAGCTTTTATTCTTTACTTTGTAGACAAAGAATCTTGTCGGAGGTCTCATACCTCTCAACAAGGGCACGAGCATGAAATCTCAATTTCATCTCTTAGAACATATCTTATGTTCCGTGACGTTTCAAAACGTCTTCGGCGCCTTGCTTCTAAGCCATTAAGTATTACGCACTGAACTATCATGTAGTCATCAAAAACTTGTATGTTAGATGTTCGCAACATCCACAGACGACGCTCGAGGTGCAGCACACCGAGTGGTGCATTAAGGACATAAGCCTTCTGCGCAACAATGAGGACAATTCTCAGTTTTACGGACTCAGTCCGCAAAGTTTCTACTATCAACTTTCAACTAAATTTTCTCTAGAAACATATAAAAATAGTAGAGATATAGCGCAAGCTACATCGTAATTCGTAAATACATTTAGACTATGTTCATGATAATTAGTTCAATTAATCATATTACTTAAGAACTCTCACTCAAAAAGTACATCTCTATAGTCATTTAAGTGGTAGATGATCCAAATCCACTAACTCAAGTCCGATCATCACGTGAGTTGAGAATAGTTTCAGTGGTAAGCATCTCTATGCTAATCATATCAACTATATGATTCATGCTCGATCTTTCGGACTCATGTGTTCCGAGGTCATGTCTGCACATGCTAGGCTCGTCAAGCTTAACCCGAGTGTTCCGCGTGTGCAACCGTTTTGCACCCATTGTATGTGAACGTGGTGTCTCGAAACGACGAACTATATCAACGGTGCACAGTTGGAGACAACACAATTTCGTCTTGAAATTTTAGTGAGAGATCACCTCAT
Source organism: Hordeum vulgare subsp. vulgare (assembly GCF_904849725.1). NCBI lineage: Eukaryota > Viridiplantae > Streptophyta > Magnoliopsida > Poales > Poaceae > Hordeum > Hordeum vulgare. Next base: position 25,620,096 of record NC_058524.1, read on the forward strand.
AATGCTACCGTCGTTCTAAGCAAAATAAGGTGAATAAAAGGATTAACATCACATGCAATTCATAAGTTACATGATATGGCCATCATCATGTGCTTCTTGATCTCCATCATCAAAGCATCGACACGATCTTCTTGTCACCGGCGCAACACCATGATCTCCATTATCATGATATCCATCAACGTGTTGCCATCGGGGTTGTCGTGCTACTTATGCTATTACTACTAAAGCTACGTCCTAGCAATATAGTAAACGCATCTGCAAACACAAACGTTAGTTTTAAGACAACCCTATGGCTCCTGCCGGGTGCCGTACCATCGACGTGCAAGTCGATATTAACTATTACAACATGATCATCTCATACATCCAATATATCACATCACGTCATTGGCCATATCATATCACAAGCATACCCTGCAAAAACAAGTTAGACGTGTTCTAATTTGTTGTTGCATGTTTTACGTGGCTGCTATGGGTATCTAGTAGACCGCATCTTACTTACGCAAAAACTAAAACGAAGATGTGCAAATTGCTACATAACCTCTCCAAGGACCGCCTCGGTCAAAACCAATTCAACTAAAGTTGAAGAAACCGACACCCGCCAGTCATCTTTATGCAACGAGGTTGCATGTCAATCGATGAAACCAGTCTTTCGTAAGCGTACGAATAATGTCGGTCCGGGCCGCTTCAATCCAACAATACCGCCGAATCGAGAAAAGACTAAGGAGGGCAGCAAATCGAACATCACCGTCCACAAAACCCTTTGTGTTCTACTCGAGATAACATCTACGCATGAACTTAGCTCATGATGCCACTGATGGGGAACGTTGCATGGGAAAAAAATTCCTACGCACACGAAGACCTGTCATGGTGATGTCCATGTACGAGAGGATATTTGGATCTATGTACCCTTGTAGATCGCACAACAGGAAGCAGTAAGAAACGCGATTGATGTAGTGGAACGTCCTCACGTCCCTCGATCCGCCCCACGAACCGTCCCGCGATCCATCCCACGATCCGTACTAATATAGTGCCAAAATGACGGGACCTCCGCGTTCAGCACACGTATAGCTCGACGATGATCTCAGCCTTCTTGATCCAGCAAGCAAGACGGAGAAGTAGATGAGTTCTCCGGCAGCGTGATGGCGCTCCGGTGGTGGTGACAATCTACTCCTGCAGGGCTCCGCCCGAGCTCCACGGAAATATGATCTAGAGGAAGAACTATGGTGTCTAGATGTGAGTTGCACGTGGCAAAAGTTGTTTCAAATCAGCCCTAAATCACAACTATATATAGGAGGGAGGGGGAGGAGGCTTGCCTTGAGGACAAAGTCCCCAAGGGTGCCCCGGCCAGGAAGGAGAGGAGGAAACCTACTCCAATTAGGATTGGAAAGTGGACTCCTTCTCTTCCTTCCCACCTCCCCTTTTTTTCTCTTTGTTTTTTTCTCTTCTTGGCGCCAAGGACCTCTGGGGATGTCCCACCATCCCACTAAGGGCTGGTGCGCCACCCCTAAGGTCATTGGACTTCCTCCGGGTGGGTTGCCCCCCTCCCGGTCAATTTCCGAAACCCATTCGTCACTTCCGATACAATGCCGGTAATGCCCGAAAACCTTCCGGTAACCAAATGAAACCATCCTACATATCAATCTTCATTTCCGGACCATTCCGGAAATCCTTGTGACGTCCGTGATCTCATCCGGGACTCCGAACAACATTCGGTAACCACACATATAACTCAACTACACTAAAACATCGCCGAACCTTAAGTGTGCAGACCCTACGGGTTCGAGAACTATGTAGACATGCCCCGAGGTACTCCTCGGTCAATATCCAATAGCGGGACCTGGATGCCCATATTGGATCCTACATATTCTCCGAAGATCTTATCGGTTGAACCTCAGTGTCAAGGATTCATATAATCCCGTATGTCATTCCTTTTGTCTTTCAGTGTGTTACTTGCCCGAGATTCGATCGTCGGTATCCGCATACCTATTTCAATCTCGTAACCGGCAAGTCTCTTTACTCGTTCCGTAATACAAGATCTCGTGACTTACACTTAGTCACATTGCTTGCAAGGCTTGTGCGTGATGTTGTATTACCGAGTGGGCCCCGAGATACCTCTCCGTCACACGGAGTGACAAATCCCAGTCTTGATCCATACTAACTCAATGGACACCTTCGGAGATACCTGTAGAGCACCTTTATAGTCACTCAGTTACGTTGTGACGTTTGATGCACACAAGGTATTCCTCCGGTGCTAGTGAGTTATATGATCTCATGGTCATAGGAACAAATACTTGATACGCAGAAAACAATAGCAATAAAACGACACGATCAATATGCTACGTTCATAGTTTGGGTCTTGTCCAACACATGATTCTCCTAATGATGTGATCCCGTTATCAAGTGACAACACTTGTCTATGGTTAGGAAACCTTTGACCATCTTTGATCAACGAGCTAGTCAACCAGTGGCTTACTAGGGACAGTGTTTTGTCTATGTACCCACACATGTATTTGAGTTTCCAATCAATACAATTATAGCATGAATAATAAACGATTATCACAAGCAAAGAAATATAATAATAATCAATTTATTATTGCCTCTAGGACATATTTTCACCCCCCCCGCCCCATGCCCTCCCTTGAACCGGCCCCAAAGCCGGTCTTCCACCACCCCCGACCATCCCTCTAGCCCCCCACCCCCACGCATGTTTTTCCTCCCGCGAGGCCCCACCACCGCCGTCCACCACCACCCCCATCCGAAACTCTAAGATAAATAATGGGGTAGCCCTTAGGCGAACTCCAACAAACTCACAAAAATCGATTGACCCCAATTCGAAATTCAGTCAAGTATCATCATTTAGCTAATGTGCAAAACAATAGGCCTCGAAGCGGCACCCACAATCGTCTGCACGGACAATTCGCTTGAGATCTCGTCCGACGGCCGTTGTCGCACGTGGTGCCTCAGCAATGTGCCCACCCATCAGGAAACACAAAGCCGGCCGGCGCCAGGTTGAAGAGCACGCACACAACACACGGGGAGGACGCGTACGAATCAGATGCCGGCGGGAGACACGCACGAGCGCACACATGCACCGAAGGACACCAGGAAAATCACAAAGGGCTAGCTATGTAGCCGGGCAGGCGCGCGTGATCCACCGGACGTCGACGCCATGAAAATTAGTTAACGAGCAAGCATTGTCTTTCCTTTGGAGTATTGGGTTTCGTTACCGTTGTTCATCTTTCCCGGCCTCCGGATGAGCCGAAACATTTTTTCAAATTCCCATCAAATAAGAAAAAGTGACGCCCATTGTAAACAGAGCTAGAAATGAAATCTAGCGGGCCTAGCTACAATAAAATGAAGGAATGAAAGAAAGAAAAAATATACTCCCTCCGTTCCTAAATATAAGTCTTACTAGAGGTTTCATTAGACGACTAAATATGGATATATATAGACATACTTTAGAGTGTAGATTCATCCGTTTTACTCCGTATGTAGTCCCTTAGTGAAAATCTCTTAAAAGACTTATATTTAGAAACAGAGGGAGTAGTGGCTAGGCACGAGATGCACGCTTAGGACCGACCGACGCCATGAAAAACGATTAAAGAGCGAGCATTCTCTTTCCTTCCGAATATTGTTAGGTTTCGTTCCGACGGATGCTGCCAAGACCTCCACGAGCCGCCGCAAGAGCCGATTCAAATTCTTCCCAAATTCCTATCAGCCATGAAACCGTGACCAGGACTGAAAACCTATGAAATAAGAAAGTAGCCACTAGTACACCAGAGTTCTGGGAAAATCTGGAAAAACATGATTAAATCAAATCCCAAAAATGTGAAGTTCGGGCTACTTGCAAATTTTCAGCCAAACATGACATCCGAAGAGCTCGAACTAAAAAAAACAAAATCAATGCTTAAACAGTGCACAAAACTTTAAACATTGATTTTGTTTTTTAAAATGCGAGCTCCTCAGATGTTAGTTTGGGCTGAAATTTTGCAAGATGATGAAACATGTGATAAATATTGATGCCTTCGGTTTTCCGAATTTTGGGATTTGTTCCCGTCAAGTTTCTCCAGTTTTTTTTGTTGCAAACTCTGGTGTAGTACGCCCGAGAGTACCACGTCCACTCTCATATGAAATGCACCTAGCAGGCCGGCCTAGCTACAAGAAAAAGAACAATGAAAGAAAGAAGTAGAAAGGCGATGCCTAGCCTGCAAGCCACGAGATGCACAGCTAGGGCCGATCATGGAGGGAGGAGCAATATAGAAACACCAGTGGTAGCGGCCTTTGTCCGTCGGAATGTTTGACAAAGCGCCCCTCGCCATGCTTTGCGCGGCCGGCCGCTGACCGGGCTGCACGTGCGGTCGACATGCCCGCGCTGGCACCGCACCGCCGCCTCGGGATTCCGCGCCACGCCGCCACACATGCCTGCGAATTCCTGCGCGCGTACGTGCGTGCGTGCCGCCTGCCCTACCATGCCATGCCATTGCCAGCGTAGCCACCACCGGGCTTCCTTCTTCCCTTCGCCGCCAGCGTCGTCGTCGTGTTCGCGAGCGGGCGCGGCGACCGAGGCAAGGGTACGCGCCACTGGCATTAGCATAATCCTGGGCGCCTTGTCGTCTGCTGTAGTAGCTGCTTAATTAATCTACTAGCGGATCGCCCATAATTACGTGCGCAAGTGCACGTCGCCGGTCAGCCACCGGGACCCGGATTTCATGCGCTTCCTTGTTTAACCGGGGCTAGAGATTGCATGGTCTGTTTTAGGGTCTGTTTGGTTGGAGACTAATTTTGCCAAGCCAAAATGTGGCAAGTCATCAAAATGTGGCAAGCCATAAAGTGTGGCTGAAAAAACAAATGCCAAACTTTGGCAAAAGTTGGCAAAAAATTTGACTCTATGACAAATGGGTCATAGGGACAATAAAATGTGGCAAGCCAAAGTGTGGCAAAAATCAAACATATGCCAACTAAACTATGGCTGCCAAATTTTGGCTTGGCAAAGTGTGGCTGTGAACCAAACAGGCCCTTAGACTGCCGTGCCTACAGCGTAGAGTACTACTCATGTACGTAGTCGTGTAGTAGTATACATAACATAGGAAGCGGCAACTGGCCATACTTTTAGGAGGAGGAGATTTGTCGAATACTCCACTCCTCCATATAGGGAACTAGTATACGTTTATTATATGCCGAGTGAAATTGTATGGGCATTAACCTTATGATCATCAGTTTCCTTCCATTTCTCTCGTCTGTTACTCGAGTTCTCTATAGGCGAAAATCAAAGTAAAAGACCCCAGGAGATGATTGTATTTGCATACAATACTTTGGTGCCACTATTATCACAACAACAGCACTATATATAATGATCAATCAACTGATATATATGATATGACAATCATTTGGAGCGCAACAGTTACATGCTTCTGAAAAATCCATCTCATTCTGTCGTGCTGCGTGCCTGCGAAGCATGCACATCCCATCGACCGAGGCAAAGTAGCAAGCTTGGGCGTAGCTTCCTAGCAGCTCCCTCCTGCACGTACGCTTGCAACTATATTGAGATAATCCGTACGTACAAACAAGCGGGCGTACTCGAAATAATAATTGAATGTCGATGGATCGATCTGGGGCGGGGACGCATGGGAAGAGATTATTACCGATCACATGCTGATGCAGCAGGGGAAGAGAGGAGAAGAGATTGAGCCATGCATGTGCACCTGGAATAATTCAGCAGTTACCCATCGACCGGTTGGACGGCCGATCCAGCCTACGGGAAATCAGTGCATGCAACCGCTCGGCTTAGTAAACATCCGGCTTTGATCGATCGAGCGGACGACAAAGCACACCACACATGCACGGCCGGTGCCTTTGACAGCACGATAATGTCGGCCCGACCAGCGGCGTAGTAATGCGCGGCGCCTTGGATACGTCCTTTTGTTGCAAGGCGTATTTTGGCCCGGCATGTCGACTGAAAAATGGCCCGGGCAACAGAAACCGCTACAAGTGTTCGACATGAGATCACTTTTTTTTTTACACGGAAAATTCAAGCCACACCTCTTATACTGAATCCAAATTGCACTTTTCTGAAACATAAGAAACTCCCAGCTGGACCGTGATTCACCCGGCCGTATTCCGCACAAGCTCATCGGCATGCTTTCCTTCTTTTCTTTTTTGAGCAACCAGTGCTCTGCCATTTCATATACCCCCTCCGTTTTTAAATATAAGTGTTTTTAAAGATTTCATTAGAAGACCACATACGAATGTATATAGAGATAATCTAGGGTATGGATTTACTTATTTTGCTTCGTTTGTAGCCCCTAATAAAATCTTTCAAAAGACTTATATTTAAAAACAAAGGGAGTAGAAGAAGTGCATGACGTCATTTTGGCGACCTCATTTGATTCATTTTTTGCACCCCTTCTATGCGGCGGATTAAAAAGTTATTCGGCCCGTTAAGGAGCAGCATGTTAAGTTCGTGCTTGGTAAGGCTCGGCAAATTAAGTTTGCGAGCGCTCGTTGACACATAATACGGTATTCCTTTTTTTTTTTTTTTGAGATACAGTATTGCTGGCAATGGAAATGAGTGTAAGTGTGGCTTTACAAAGGACAGGATGGTGACTAATGGAGAGTTGCTATAGTTTGACGCCTCCTATATCTAGGTCATGTCGTTTAGATTTAATAGAAAGACTCTCTATTCGCACATCGACAGGACGTTGAGGGAAGAGGAAGAGACCACAAATGTCGCCAGCTCCGTCTTCGATCGCGCCACCACTATCGTTCATGCCCCGCCTCGACTACACAAGGCTGAGACGTCCATGTCTTGCAACGTCGATACTGTAGACTCAGACGAGGAAGAGTAACACATGAAAAGACATCCCAACTTGGGTCCCGGAAAGGCAACTACTCTTCCCCTCCCGTTGAAGCTTCCCTTCAAGGGGCTCATGGATGAGCGGTGAGCTTTGTCAGACATGATGGAAAAATATCATTGGAAGCAGGTGCCGTCGTTTTTCGGTAATCATTTAGAGTAGGTTAAAAAATACTAGTCAAGTATTATTTTGTTGAAATATGATAAGAATACAATGGTTTTGGTCCGCTCTCAATAAACATTATCTAATTTACACAAAATATTTATGTTTCTTTCAATTTTTGCTTTGAAATGTATGCGCTCGTAGCTGAATGGCCGGCTCTCGCAATATAACCGCCGAACGGTCCAGACCATTTCGCGCACGAATATTATGTCCATTTTAGCAATCGGTGTTGGCGATGTCCTTGGTACTTCTCAGTCTTTCTGAAGGAGAAAAAGGTTCCAGGACGGCAGCTTATCAATGATGAGGCGGGCATAGCAGCAACCGTCTTCCTGGGCGGGCTGTCCAACTGAAGAACACCGGACTGGATGAATTTTTTCAGTGATCCATGGATCCATCACAACCAATAATAATTAATCATAGGCTTGGTACAGTAGCCAGCCGCACAAGTGAGGGCATGGCGCGAATGATTTGATTAGCGCGACCGCACCCGCCACCACGAGGGCGGCACATGGCCAGTCCCCGCTAGCCTCGTACATCTGGGTCCTCACGGTCGGCTCCCCTCCCATCATTGGCTGCACGTGAGGGACAGCACCTACGCACATCCGGTAAAATTTACTGATTTGACTTTTTCAAAAAGTTAACCCGAATTTGATTCCGGATCTGATCCTTTTAGTAACGTCAGAGCTCTTGGCGGTAGCGTATAATAACATAGCGCCGAGCCCCTGACGGTAGGAAAATGACCTACCGCCAAGGGGTCCAGCGGTAGGCATTCGTGCGCAGTGTGTCCGTAATTTACAGATCTTTTGCGGTAGGCGTGCAACCCTACCGCCAGGGTCCTCAACGGTAGGTTGTTATACCCTGACGGTAGTAAAAAGGGCGGATCCGATTTTTTTTAACCGGAGTCGGATCCGGCTTAACTTTTTAAAAAAGTCAAAACAATGAATTTTACCCCCACACCAATCCCCACCTCTCCCTCCCCCTTGTCCTGGGCTCCCTGAGCTGCTGTTCGTCCATGATGTGGATCCTTGGCATGCATAGGAGAAAAGGAAACTGCATTATAAACAAATGAAATCTGAGATGAGACGTAAACGTAACAGGGTTAGAGCATCCATACCCGTCACAGACCCGTTTCAAACATCCGCGCTGACGGCCTGTATGCGTATTGAGGTTAGAGGATCTAGAGTCGGGCGTCACAAACCCGCTTCAAACGTCCGGGTTAATGGTTTGTAAACGTACTCGGGTTAGAGTAACTACATCCGGATGCCACAAACCCTTTTCAAACGTCCTTGCTCACGGTCCGGATAATGTCCGATCAAGAAAATACGACTTAGACAGCTTTCTCAAACGGGCCCAAATGCCACGTAAAACTTACGATGGAGTAATACACAAAGTCGTTCGAAGAACCCGACAGTCCGATGTCCATCTCCTATGTGGCCGCTCCAGTGGGCCAGCGTACAACCTGGCTATTTAAGTCGACCGCCGACACCGAAACACTATCCCTCCATATTTTCCCCACTCACGTCCATTGCCGCTGCCACTTTTTACTCGCCGTCCGCCACTAAATGCTCGACGGCTTCCTTTTCCTGCTATTAGCTATGCCCCCACGCCACTGGGTAACTTATCTAACAATGGAGTGCCGGCTGCAGCTCCCTGAATAACAATGGAGTGAAGCCTGGATAACGTCGGGCTACCTACTGATGCGGTAGATCCGGAGGAGGAGGAGGAAGCGGCGACAGAGCATGATGACGTGGAGGACGCTGGGATCACAGATTTGCAGGCCGAGCTGCAGGCGATCCTCGATTCCCTTCGGTCAGAAGTAACGACGGAGGCAGAGCATCGTTGTATACATGACGTGGAGATGGAGCACACCACGGATGGTGTCAAGGTGTGCGTGGCTATGGATGATGATGATGTGGAGTCGGGGCCCTCCTACGAGCCCATCTACCCGGTGCTCGACACAAACGTAATGGACATCTCCGACGCAGAAGCTTAGGCAGTGTGGTGTAACGTCGTATGTAGGAATTCTTTTGCACGGATTATATGGCTCTAGGGGTGGAATACGAGGTATTCGAATGTATAGCACCAAATATGAGGTGTGATAGTGTCTGCGGACACGGTGGGGCCTGATTTGCCTTGTAGATGCTCTTAGAGTATCAACAACCGGACTTTGCAAATCCGGCCACTCAAACAACCGTCGTGCGCGAGATAAGTCTGGTTAACTTTTAAATTTCCCTTCTCACAACCGAACATCACAATCATCATACATCAATTTCATACAAACTTATGCAGCTACGGAAACGAAGCATTACACACGGTGTTTAGCTACTACATCACAACATGTAATCGGACGACTGTCCTTTCCCTTCTAGATGCCCTTGCAGCCCATCTTACGAATCAAGCTGGATATGTTCGTCCCCGGAGTTGTCCGACATGGCATTGTCCTCTTTTTCCTCCTTGGGTGGCAGTTCGGCTGGCACAAACGTCCCGATCTTGCTCTCGGGCGAGGGCATGCGTGCTCCTCTGCTGTCGCTTATTTTCAATGTGGACGCAAAAGGTTCCTCCTTTGCAGCCCCCGCATCAACCGCATCAGCCGCATTTGTCGAGGCCATGTCGGCAGCAAAGCGGGCCTCAACCGCTCTCATGTTCCTGTTTCCATGACGGGCACACCAGTCCCGGTAGGACTCACAATCCGTCAGACCGATGATGGGGAAACGGAGATTTGAAGGCTCCCAGGAGGACCGCGATGATCCACGTCCAGAGGATTCGAGCGCCCGATGCCCCACATTAGGGCATCGCGCCGCACAGACCCCGTCGTTGGCCGGGCGTTGTCCTTCGGGAGCGACAGAATGCAATGCGAACGACCATTGCCTCCTTCAACCCGCATGGGATGATACCCTAGTCGACGGATCCGTACTGCTCGAAGTGAGATCTATTGCCCGTCATAGCGGAGGAGGCCGGAGATCGCTGGATGGGAGCTTGGGGTTGGAGTGGAGTGGACTCGCTAGAGTTTGGTGTAGGTAGAAAATGAGGACGAATATTATTGGGGTAGAGCATTAGATTAGTTAGGAAGGGCATCTCCTAAGTGGATCCTCAAACCTCCTGCAAGCATCTGGACCGCGTTGTCTAGTCGCAGTTTGTCGTCCAACGCAGTCTTGCTTCAATCCGTTGACAGGTTCTAGGATTTTCCGCAAACTAAAGACAAATAAAAAGGATTCGGAAGTTTGAACATCCGGCTGACCAATCAAAAGGCATCATGTACAGTCTCTCCTCTGCGTCCGGAAAGTTTTGGTACAAGGATTAACATGCTTGGCGTTGGCAGATAGCATGTTTGCACTTTGGCGGAAGCCACTTAATCACTTTGTTTCATCATTTTTCTTCTTCTTCAAATGCTTAGTGTTTGGCGGCGAAACGTTTCTGGCCGGTGCGCCGGCCGAACCGTTGGGCCGGCCACACACGACCCGCGCGACCCCGCTGATTAGGCATGCAATATTTTTTTCGTCTAAATTGTTGCAACCACCGTCATATTTGCTACAATCGTTTTTTTGCTATATTTGTCCAGTAAAAAAGCTGCATATACGTTTGGTTGCAACTCCAGTTCGTCGGATTTTTCGTTACAATCGGTGTTTTTTTACTTTTGCTACAACCATGTTAATTTTTGATACAACCGGCATCATTTTTTGCTGCAACCGTTCACTAAAAAAGTTGCATCCACGTTCACGTAGATATTTGTTACAATCGGCGTTTGACTTTTGCTACCACACCATCAACTTCGGTTTTTTTGCTACGATCACGTAGATATTTTTTTACTATAATTTTTGTTTTTTGTTACAACCGTTAAAAAAATTGCTGCATCGCGTCGAAATTTTGCTGAAACAAAAAAAGGTTACATGAAGATTTAACGATGCGGACGCGCTGCAGTTGGCGGATCGTGCGTCCCGCGCACGGTCGGCCGAAAGTTTCGGCCAACGGGCCGGCGCAGAGCACTGGCGTAGTTCAAATGCTTCATTGACTAGTTCAGTGGCGGAAGCTATACTAACACATGGACCGCCAAACAACCCAAACAAAAACCCCTAATCACAGTTTTTTTTTAAAGGGAATCACGTTGTTATTTGACGATTAAATTTTTCAGAGAGTGACATTTACGGCTACGGTTTGATGGTCCGTTTCTCTATCTGTGTCCGCAGACTGCTTTTCCTGTCCGTCAGCAGTCAGCAGACGCCGAAGCAAATTTGCGAACCAGCGCTGTAGATGCCCGAAGGAAAGTTGGAGAATGGCTATCTATGAATCTTGTGTGTATCCACCTTTCTTGGCTCGCTGATGGAGACGGTGGCAGCTGAATCACGGAGCCAATTATTGACACGCACCTGATACTCTACCTTACTGCCACTTACTCATCTATTCCCCTCGTTCCAAATAAGCATGATTACAAATTCTCAGTGCTTTCGGTTTAACAGAATCTCTCAGGTCTCAACCTACCATTGCATAGTAATACTAATAATCAACTAACACAACGTATATATATATATGTAGTGTTGACTGATTTCTTAATATGTGCGATGGTGCTGATCTTTCCTTAATTGATTAGCCACTACATCATCACCTACTTGTGATACTACCATATGTTTTTGTCATGATTAAACCAAATGCATGAGTGCTGATCACTCAGCTAGCATATGCAATGAAACCGGGTAGGGCCAACAATAGCTTTGCTAGTTGTCTACCCTAATAATTTGTGGATAAAAGAAGGCGCCCACTTGAGCCGACAACAACATCTAGGGTGCTTGAAGGCCACCCTAAGTGCAAACCCCTACACTATTATTCAAACACCCCATCTGCATTTGCTCTTTGATGCAGCTTTCGCTACAAGACTGTCCATGTCCTGCCTGTCATGCCAAGATACATAAACATGGAACCTATCATTGCATCCATGCGTACCAGTTCCCTCCAACTGCACTGCACAATGGAAATAAAGGGCCAAAAAGCCAATGATGACGCAAACAATGTATGGAAACTGGAGTTAATTTCAGTGAAGTATCTTTTTTCTTGAGGGGAAATTTCAGTTAAGCTTCTATTGTAAGTTTTTGTGACAGCAACCTTTACAAAATCATGGAAGCTAGATGGCTTCACAAGTTTTGGAGCATCCAATGCCAAAGTTTGTTCCTTAAATTCTAGGTTAAAATGAGTTTTCATCGTACCTCTAAAAGGATAGAGATAAAGAGACTTTTCCGGTGGGACAGTATTACAAAGAGAATGCAGTACCAAAACTATTGCAGCTGTGTAAAATGATCAGTCAAATATTCAGGTACGAACAAAGGCATTGTAATATATCTGGCCGTATAATTAACGGCATTGCAATAAAAAAATGAACTAGTACTATTCAGGAACACGATGTGATGCCGGTCGGAGGGGTGTTGCTCCGTTTTAGATGTTTTCTTTAATTTATTTAATATTTGTGTTCTGTTCACTAAGACGAGTCACTCCTTGTTCCACTGATGCATCTAGCGTTGTCAAAGGGTGTGTGAACCTCATGGGATTCAACCGGTGGACGGTGGTGGTTTTTGATGGATCTGTTTGCATTCGGTTTTTGTTTGTGTGTCTATAAGTTGAATCCTTTTGATATTATATATATATATATATATATATATATATATATATATATATATATATATATATATATATATCGTCATTTCTGATGGTTTTTGTTTCGATGCGATGTTTCTGTGATGCCTTAATACGACGACTTCTCAACTGTCTGCTACAACAAGTTTAGCCCTGCTCACATTATGGACGGCAGATGACGGTGACAAGCCATCGTCTCGATTCAATATTTGTAGTCATCCTTAGATGGTCTAAGAACATGAATCCATTTTTTTTTCATTCTTTAAACCACGATGACATGATATAGATGAAAGTTTAAGAAAATGGCTTCAAAAATGGGCGATGCTATGCGCCGGCGCGTCGGCCGAAAGATTCGGCCGGCCGCGCGCGGGCCGTCCGATCTGCCAGATGTAGGCGGGCCGCGCCGTTAGATCTCCATGCAACATTTTTTTTTGATGCAACAAATTTCGATGCTATGCAGCAATTTTCGTCAACAGTTTCAATAAAAAATAATTATAGCAAAAAAATATCAACGTGATCGTAGCAAAAAAAGAAGAAGATGATGCGTGGTAGCAAAAATCAAACGCCGGCTATAGCAAAAATCTACGTGACGTGTATGCAACTTTTTTAGTGAACGGTTGCAGCAAAAAATGATGCCGGTTGTAACAAAAGGCAAAACGCCGGTTGTAGCAAAAATCCAACAAACTCGAGTTGCAACCAAACGTATATGCAACTTTTTTATTGAACGAATGTACTAAATAAAAAACGCTTGTAGCAAATATGAATGCTGGTTGCAACATATTAAGACAAGAAAAAAAGTTGCATTAAAAACGTGTTTCTATTAAAATAACAGATTGTTGCACCAAATTTGACGAAAAAATATTGCATGCACCTGCCAGCGAGGCGCGTGGCCGGCGCGCCTGATGAAAGCGTTTACCTTCAAAAATTAGGAATACAAACAGTGAAACACAATAACTTAAGTTTTTTTACACATATAGTAATTTAAGTACCGCACCGGCAAAAGCGAAGCGCACGCCCAGTAAAGAAAACAACGCGGGCCCCGCACAAGGGGCTTGCTCAATGCGCTGGAGCTGACCATGGGCCTTTACTTTCCTTTTGTTTTTCCTTGCCGATCGACGAGTAAAACCGCCCCCATCAGCGCCATCTTCGGCTCGGTCGTAATGAGCCGCAGATCAAGCCTGAGCCGGGCACGATTGACGCACTTTTATTTGCAAAAATCGATTGACGCACGCTGGTACTCCCTCTCTAGCGTGCCTCATAGTATTTATTTTTGAGATTTGGCTTTGATCACAAATTTAATTAACACTAATAAAAGGGCCCGTACGTTGTAACGGGAGAAAAAAATAGCAGACGCTTTTAATCTTTTTATAATCATTTTGATTTATTAAAATAATGAGCTAACTAACTAATGTAGTCAGTCCTATCCTATTTTGTTGAGAAATCAACTCGTCCATTGTTAATTCTATCATGATGAGAAATTGAACGAGACAAGCAAAGCAAAACAAAGAGGCTACGTGAATTGATCAATGGACTGTTATCTTATTTCACTCATGGGGTAGAGAATGTGGGATCAGATGACAAACTGAAGGTGGTGTTCCATTCTCTCTCTCTACAACAATGCAATCTTACATTCAATACATTCATTCATCAGCAAACAAATTGTCACAAAACAAATTTTCTTGCCGGTGCTTGACACACGGTTGGAGGCATGGGGAGGGGATCTCACCAGATGATGAGTTCCTGCCGGAGGAGGGATACGATGAGGGGAGCAAGGGTTAGGTGCCTCTATCTGACCATAAGGAGTCGTCGTTGCCGCGCCATAATCTCGGAGTTTCCCGTGTGAGCCATGGAGGCCCGCCTCCACCTGCAAGTACTTTGCTCCGCCGCGCCTTATATGCGCGCCGCCGCCGTTCTGCATCGAACAGACGCATCATCCCAAGTCGCTAGTAAGAGATGCTACTACAACTCTTCTCACTTTGTTTCGAAAGTAAGCAAGTGGATTAATATGAAGAATGAGGCGCATACAGCATCAACACGTACGTAGTCAAATCCGTATCTGATTGGTGTGAGAAGCAGCGTGCACGCATCAAATCGGCCATGCAAGGAAGAAAGGCGGTGGGTGTACATACCGTGACCACGTATGAAGACGCGGCTGGCGAAGGGCGGCGGCTCCTTGGGCCGCTCCGGCATCTGGAAGTCGCTGACGCTGATCCGCCACGGCGCCGCCGCCGCCTGCTCCCCCATGGCAGACGCCCGACCAAAGCACACTGGACGAGATCCAGGGAGGGGGGGAGGGTCTTGCTAGCGGTGTGCAACGCAATGCATGCGATGCGAGCAAGCAATGCAACCGCGCACAAAAGTCACTCACGAGATGATGGAGGAAGAAGGCTTTCTCCTTCGATGGGTTGGGATGTGCTTGGTTATGAGAGAGCCCCCACAAGGGCACAAGGAGCCACGGAAAGAGATGTGGAAGTTTGGACGGGGAGAGAGAGGCAGGCTGTAGCAACCAAGGAAACGAAACGTGGAGCGGTTGCGACTTGCTTTGTAAAGGCTCCTGGTTGGTTCGGCTCTTGCAAGCACTTGCCCGTTTCCGTGTGTTGCAGATAAATGATGGAGCGCGAGTTGAATTAGAAAAATTACAAGGACTTTTTTATAAAAAAGAAGTGGTGGATTTTTCGACGGAAGCAATAGCCGCTTTAATATTAGGTAGGTATAGATACGCGACTGTCGGTCAAACTAAAACTATAATTAAATTTAAAATTTTAAAAACGCAAACACTCTGCATTACTATAAAATAAAGAAAGTACTAATCCATATTCCGTTGTAGGAGGCGTACTACAATGATGGCATTCTCTTGACGGCCTTTGCCCCAACTGTCATGAACAGAAACCGGAGAAATAACTGTTAAAATTTCGTTTAGTATTTCAGGTGCTAACACATCAAGTGTGACGACTCGCAACTAGTCTCGGTCTGCTATTTTTTTCTAGCTCTGTAAGTTTCATGAAAAAGATCAATTTACCTAGTTGTGTTTTGACAACGAAATCGAAATTTGCTGGCTAGGAGCACCTGGTATACGATTCGACCATCTAGTTCAGCCTTTCAGGTTACTCTCGTTTGATTTTGTTGTTGTTGTCAATACCTTGGTTCTCTTTCTTGAATTTGCGATCGAACATCTTACTAGTCCTACCAAGAACGATTGTCAGTGGCCCGCGTATGGTTCAATCAGGTCCGTCTGGAAAGAAAACAAACTGATTGATTGTCAGCATACACTATTGGGTCTGCATGTACGAACTTGAAAGCACCTGTGGGTTCCTCTCTCGAGGCATGTTTGAATCGGCAGCTTCTCGCTACCCAGGCATGCGTAAGGCACGTGGGCGGCAGGGGTTGCACGCGATGAGCCACCCTCAAGAAGTCGCGTTGCTTCCCGAAGCGTCGGCACTTATTACCCTCACCTTCCCTCACTACTCTCTCTCCCCTCTCCCCTTTCTCCAGTCACCTACGACAACGGCGGCGTATAGCAGATCGAAGAACAACAAGCCGACCTCCGATCACCGTCACTCGCATCGGCAGCGCAGCACTTCGGCAATGACGGTAAGCAATTTTCCCCCTCTTCACCTACTACCTCGCATTCGATTCGAGTTTAGGTTCGATCCGCGTTAGAGGAATGGGGAATCGAGGTAAACACCATAGGAGTGATCATAGAAGAGGTACCCGATCCGGATTTAGTCTAATAGGACACGGGTCTTAGGCTCGGTGACCCTGGAGGCGATTGGAGCGACGGGTGGCCTTATCCTTGGTCTTGGTCTTCTCCTCAACATACACCATACTCTCTTCTTCGTCGTCGGAGTCCATCTCGACGGGCATGCTTCGGTGTCCTGGCTCTGGCACCCTCATAATCATCGCCACCATATCTTCTTCGTACACCTCCATAGCAACCGGTTCTTGATCCTCCTCCAGCGGCACCACCACTAGATGAAGCGTCAAACGAGGGGGGGGGGGGGGAATGAGAGTGTGGTTGCTTTCGCTGGTCTCCTTTTTACTCGTATAGGTTGTTGACAGGCCAAGGGTCCCCATCACTGCATCGATAAAAATGCCACTCCCGCAAAAGATATTGTTGGGCGTATGGGGGAAAACAAAATCTTGATGATATCCCTAATAAAACGGGCACGATCTCCCTTATGATGTGACGCACACGTAAAAGGATTTTCTCGAGCCACAATTATGGGGGAGGCGGTTACTACTCGAGCCATCATGGGGTGAGCCGCTGCGATAAAGCTGTCAGGCTAGTAGATACTATTCCCGCCTATGTGGTCGGGCTTCGAGGCAAGGTCGCTACGCTCTTTGAGTGAATATATGAGCTCGGTCGGGTCTTGTTTGTAATACATCGTTTCTTTCGAAGAGTGGTTCGGGAGTTTGGATGTCATGAAGGGAACTCGTTTGTCAAGCCAAGGGCCTCAGCTCTCAGGTTATCTTCGTCAGCCCCGGGTCCTTGGATTGGGTCGATGGGCCCTCATATTACTCAAGGTGGACTCTGGAAGCTGCATGATGGGAAGTTATCAAGACTACATCTACTGAAGACTTGACGTATACTCCAAGACTTCTCTTGCCGCCTCTATGCTAGGATACCGGCCTTGTAACCCTAGGTATCCTCCCTGGCGTGTATATAAGACATAGGGTTTAGCTCGTAGAGGGGACGTCATCACAATATCAAACACCTAGCCTTAGGTTTAGAACACAACTCACGATCTCAAGGTAGATCAAGCTTGTATTCGATACTTTATCATTAATATAAACAAGTGGAGGACATAGGATTTTACGTCCATCAAGAGGGCCCGAACCTGGGTAAGTATCATCTCCCCTGTTTCTGTGACCATCTGTCTGAGATCCATAGCTCGGGACCCCATTGTTGGAAATATGCCCTAGAGGCAATAATAAAATGGTTATTATCATATTTCCTTGTTCATGATAATCGTCTATTGTTCATGCTATAATTGTATTAACAGGAAACAGTGATACATGTGTGAATAAATAGATCACAATGTGTCCCTAGCAAGCCTCTAGTTGGCTAGCTCGTTAGTCAATAGATGATCATGGTTTCCTGATCATGGGCATTAGATGTCATTGATAACGGGATCACATCATTAGGAGAATGATGTGATGGACAAGACCCAATCCTAAGCATAGCACTAGATCGTATTGTTCGTATGCTAATGCTTTTCTAATGTCAAGTATCTTTTCCTTCGACCATGAGATTGTGCAACTCCCAGATACCGTAGGAGTGCTTTGGGTGTATCAAACGTCACAACGTAACTGGGTGACTATAAAGGTGCACTACGGGTACCTCCGAAAGTGTCTGTTGGGTTGGTACGAATCGAGATCGGGATTTGTTACTCCGTGTGACGGAGAGGTATTTCTGGGCCCACTCAGTAGAACATTATCATGAGCTCAATGTGACTAAGGAGTTAGTCACACGATGACGTGCTACGGAACGAGTAAAGAGACTTACTGGTAACGAGATTGAACAAGGTATAGGTATACCGACGATCGAATCTCGGGCGAGTTCTATACCGACAGACAAAGGGAATCGTATACGGGATTGTTTGAATCCTTGACATCTTGGTTCATCCGATGAGATCATCGTGGAGCAAGTGGGAGCCACCATGGGTATCCAGACCCCGCTGATGGTTATTGGCCAGAGAGGTGTCTCGGTCATGTCTGCCTGTCTCCCGAACCCGTAGGGTCTACACACTTAAGGTTCGATGACGCTAGGGTTATAGGGAATTGTTATACGAGGTTACCGAAAGTTGTTCAGAGTCCCGGATGAGATCCCGGACGTCACGAGGAGTTCCGGAATAGTCCGGAGGTAAAGATTGATATATAGGACGGATGGTTTCGGACACCGGAAGTGTTTCGGGCGTCACCGGTAACGTACCGGGACCACCGGAGGTGGCCCCGGGGGACCACCGAAGGGGGGCAACGACCCCGGGAGATAAGGTGGGCCAAGTGGGGGTGGGAACCAGCCCCTAGGTGGGCTGGTGCGCCTCCCCACTCAGCCCATTGCGCAGGGGAGAGAAAAGGGGGGGGCAAACCCTAAGCCAGGTGGGCCTAAGGCCCACGAGTTGGTGCGCCACCCCCTCCTCCCCCTCTGGCCGCCGCACCTCCCATCTGGGGGGGGGCTGCCGCACCCCCTAGGGTGGGAACCCTAGGGGTGGCACCCCCTCTCCCCTCCCCCTATATATATCGGGCACTTTTGGCCATTGAGACACACGGTTTTCCCTCTCTCTCGGCGCAGCCCCGCCCTTCTTCCTCCTCCTCTCTGTCGGTGCTTGGCGAAGCCCTACCGGGAGACCTCGTCTCTCCACCGATACCACGCCGTCGTGCTGCTGGAGTTCTTCCCCAACCTCTCCCTCCTCCTTGCTGGATCAAGGTGCGGGAGACGTCACCGGGTTGCACGTGTGTTGAACGCGGAGGTGCCGTAGTTCGGCACTAGATCGGAATCGCTGCGAGTACGACTCCATCAACCGCGTTCTAGCAACGCTTCCGCTTAGCGATCTTCAAAGGTATGAAGATGCTCTTACCCCTCTCTCGTTGCTGGTCTCATCATAGGAAGATCTGAATATGCGTAGGAAAATTTTGAATTTATGCTATGTAACCCATCAGTGGCATCCGAGCCAGGTTTTCTATGCGTAGATTCTATGCACGAGTAGAACACAAAAGTTGTGGGAGATGATTTGTCAATTTGCTTGCCGCTACTAGTCTTATTCTTTTCCGGCGGTATTGTGGGATGAAGCGGCCTGGACCGACTTTACACGTACGCTTACGTGAGACTGGTTCCACCGACAGACATGCACACCGTGCATAAAGGTGGCCAGCGGGTGTCTGTCTCTCCTACTCTAGTCGGATTGGATTTGATGGAAAGGGTCCTTATGAAGGGTAAATAGCTTTGGCATATCATCGTTGTGGCTGTCACGTAGGTAAGAAGGCGTTCTTGCTAGAAACCCAAATCAGTCACGTAAAACTTGCAACAACAATTAGAGGATGTCTAACTTGTTTTTGCAGGGTTTGACATGTGATGTGATATGGCCAAAGTTGTGATGTTGCATGTATGATGTATGAGATGATCATGTTATTGTAATAGGTTTCACGACTTGCATGTCGATGAGTATGACAACCGGCAGGAGCCATAGGAGTTGTCTTAATTTATTGTATGAGATGCAACGCCATGTGCTAACTACTTTTACTTCATTGCTAACGGTTAGCTATAGTAGTAGTGATAGTAGTAGTTGGCGTGACGACTTCATGGAGACACGATGATGGAGATCATGATGATGGAGATCATGGTGTCACGCCGGTGACGATGATGATCATGCGAAGCCTGAAGATGGAGATCGAAAGAGCAAAGATGATAATGGCCATATCATGTCACTATATGATTGCATTGTGATGTTTATCATGTTTTTCATCTTATTGCTTAGAACGACGGTAGCATAATAAGATGATCCCTCTCAAAATTTCAAGAACGTATTCCCCTAAGTGTGCACCGTTGCGAAGGTTCGTTGTCTCGAAGCACCACGTGATGATCGGGTGTGATAGATTCTAACGTTCGCATACAACGGGTGTAAGCCAGATTTACACACGCGAAACACCTAGGTTGACTCGACGAGCTTAGCATGTACAGACATGACCTCGAATACAAGAGACCGAAAGGTCGAACATGAGTCGTATGGTTGAATACGATCAGCATGAAGTTGCTCACCATGGTGACTAGTCCGTCTCACGTGATGATCGGACACGGGTTAGTCAACATGGATCATGTATCACTTAGATGACTAGAGGGATGTCGATTTAAGTGGGAGTTCATACTCAATTTGATTAAATGAACTTAATTGTCATGAACTTAGTCTAAAAGTTGTCTTTATAAATATTGTAGATGTCCAACGTCAACCTCAATTTCAACGCATTCCTAGAGAAAAACAAGCTGAAAGATGATGGTAGCAACTATGCGGACTGGGTTCGCAACTTGAAGCTCATCCTTGAAGCAGCTAAAAGGGCTTATGTCCTTGATGCGCCCCTAGGTGACCCTCCCGCTCCCGCAGCAGCCCAGGACATTCTGAACGTCTGGCAAACGCGGAGTGATGACTACTCTCTGGTTAGATGTGTCATGTTATACAGTTTAGAAACGGGGCTCCAAAGGCGTTTTGAGCAACACGGGGCATATGAGATGTTCCAGGAGCTGAAGCTAGTTTTTCAAGCTCATGCCCGTGTCGAGAGATATGAAGTCTCCGACAAGTTCTTTAGCTGTAAGATGGAGGAGAACAGTTCTGTCAGTGAGCACATACTCAAAATGTCTGGGTTACACGGTCGTCTGACTTCGCTTGGAGTCAAACTTCCGGATGATGCTATAATTGACAGAATCCTCCAATCTCTCCCACCAAGCTACAATGGATTTGTGCTTAACTACAACATGCAAGGGATGGAGAAGACCATTCCCGAGTTGTACTCGATGCTCAAGTCTGCAGAAGTAGAAATCAAGAAAGAGCATCAAGTGTTGATGGTCAACAAGACCACTAGTTTCAAGAAAGGCAAGGGTAACAAGAACTTCAAGAAAGACGGCAAAGCTGTTGCCGCGCCCGGTAAGCCAAATGCCGGGAAGAAGAAAAAAGAACGGACCCAAGCCTGAGACTGAGTGCTTCTATTGCAAGGGAAAGGGTCACTGGAAGCGGAACTGCCCCAAATACTTAGCGGACAAGAAGGCCGGCAACGTTAAAGGTATATGTGACATACATGTTATTGATGTGTACCTTACCAGCGCTCGTAGTAGCTCCTGGGTATTTGATACCGGTGCTGTTGCTCACATTTGCAACTCAAAGCACGAACTGCGGAATAAGCGGAGACTGGCCAAGGAGGAGGTGACGATGCGCGTCGGGAATGGTTCAAAGGTCGATGTGATCGCCGTCGGCATGCTACCTCTACGTCTACCATCGGGATTAGTTTTAAACCTTAATAATTGTTATTTAGTACCAGCTTTAAGCATGAACATTGTATCAGGGTCTTGCTTAATGCGAGACGGCTACTCATTTAAGTCAGAGAATAATGGTTGTTCTATTTATATGAGTGATATGTTTTATGGTCATGCTCCGCTGGTGAATGGTTTATTCTTGATGAGTCTCGATCGTGATGTTACACATATTCATAGTGTGAGTACCAAAAGATGTAAAGTTGATAATGATAGTCCCACATACTTGTGGCACTGCCGCCTTGGTCATATCGGCGTTAAGCGCATGAAGAAGCTCCATACTGATGGACTATTAGAGTCTCTTGACTTTGAATCATTTGACACATGCAAACCGTGCCTCATGGGCAAGATGACTAAGACTCCATTCTCTGGAATAATGGAGAGAGCAACCGACTTATTGGAAATAATACATACTGATGTGTGTGGTCCAATGAACGTTGAAGCTCGCGGTGGTTATCGTTATGTTCTCACCCTCACCGATGATTTGAGTAGGTATGGGTATATCTACTTGATGAAGCACAAATCTGAGACGTTTGAAAAGTTCAAGGAATTTCAGAGTGAGGTTGAGAATCAACGTGACAGAAAAAATTAAATCTCTACGATCTGATCGTGGAGGAGAATATTTGAGTCATGAGTTTGGCACACACCTAAGGAAGTGTGGAATCGTTTCACAACTAACGCCGCCTGGCACACCGCAACGCAACGGAGTGTCTGAACGTCGTAATCGCACTTTATTAGATATGGTACGATCTATGATGTCTCTTACCGACTTACCGCTATCATTTTGGGGATACGCATTAGAAACTGCAGCATTCACTTTAAATAGGGCACCGTCTAAATCCATTGAGACGACACCGTATGAACTATGGTTTGGCAAGAAACCTAAGTTGTTGTTTCTTAAAGTTTGGGGCTGCGATGTTTATGTGAAGAAACTTCAACCAGAAAAGCTCGAACCCAAAGCGGAGAAATGCGTATTCATAGGATACCCTAAGGAAACTATTGGGTATACCTTCTATCTTAGATCCGAAGGTAAAACCTTTGTTGCCAAGAACGGATCCTTTCTAGAGAAAGAGTTTCTCTCGAAAGAAGTAAGTGGGAGGAAGGTAGAACTTGATGAGGTAATTACACCCCTCTCGAACAGGATAGTAGCGCAGCGCGGGAAGTTGTTCCTGTGGCGCCTACACCAACTGTAGAGGAAGTTAATGATGATGATCATGAAGCTTCGGATCAAGTTACTACTGAACCACGAAGGTCCACAAGGGTACGCTCCGCACCAGAGTGGTACGGCAACCCTGTGATGGAAATCATGTTGTTAGACAACGGTGAACCTTCGAACTATGAAGAAGCGATGGCGGGCCCAAATTCCAACAAATGGCTTGAGGCTATGAAATCCGAGATAGGATCCATGTATGAGAACAAAGTATGGACTTTGGTGGACTTGCCCGATGACCGGCGAGCCATAGAAAATAAATGGATCTTCAAGAAGAAGACTGATGCAAACGGTAATGTAGCCGTTTACAAAGCTCGACTTGTCGCAAAGGGTTTTCGACAAATTCAAGGAGTTGACTACGAAGAGACTTTCTCTCCCGTAGCAAAGCTGAAATCAGTCCGAATCATGTTAGCAATTGCCGCCTTTTATGATTATGAAATTTGGCAAATGGACGTCAAAACAGCGTTCCTTAACGGGAACCTTAAGGAAGAGTTGTATATGATGCAACCAGAAGGTTTTGTCGACCCTAAGGGTGCTAACAAAGTGTGCAAGCTCCAGCGCTCCATCTATGGGCTGGTGCAAGCATCTCGGAGTTGGAACATTCGCTTTAATGAGGTGATTAAAGCGTTTGGGTTCATACAGGTTTACGGAGAAGCCTGTCTGTACAAGAAAGTGAGTGGGAGCTCTGTAGCTTTCCTCATACTGTATGTGGATGACATATTATTGATGGGGAATGATATAGAGATGTTGGAGAGCATAAAGGCCTATTTGAACAAGAGTTTTCAATGAAGGACCTTGGAGAAGCTGCATACATATTAGGCATCAAGATCTATAGAGATAGATCAAGACGCCTCATAGGTCTTTCGCAAAGTACGTACCTTGACAAGGTATTGAAGAAGTTCAATATGGAAAACTCAAAGAAAGGGTTCTTGCCAGTTTTGCAAGGTATGAGATTGAGTAAGACTCAGTCGCCGACCACGGCAGCAGATAGAGAGAAGATGAGTTCTGTCCCCTACGCTTCAGCCGTGGGCTCTCTAATGTATGCCATGCTGTGTACCAGACCTGATATAAACCTTGCCATAAGTTTGATAGGGAGGTACCAAAGTGATCCAGATATGGAACACTGGACAGCGGTCAAGAATATCCTTAAGTACCTGAAAAGGACTAAGGAAATGTTTCTCGTTTATGGAGGTGACGAAGAGCTCGTCGTAAAGGGTTACATTGGCGCTAGCTTCGACACAGATCCGGATGACTCCAAGTCACAGACCGGATACGTATATGTGTTGAATGGTGGGGCAGTGAGCTGGTGCAGCAGCAAGCAAGAAGTCATGGCAGCATCTACATGTGAAGCGGAGTACATCGCTGCTTCAGAAGCGGCTCGTGAAGGAATTTGGATGAAGGAGCTCATCACCGACCTTGGAGTGGTTCCAAGCGCGTCGGGTCCTATGACACTCTTCTGTGACAACACTGGAGCCATTGCAATAGCCAAGGAGCCCAGGTTTCACCGGAAGACGAAGCACGTCAAACGCCGCTACAACTCCATCCAGGACCATGTCTAGAGTGGAGTGATAGATATTTGTAAAGTACACACGGATCTGAATATTGCAGACCCGTTGACTAAACCTCTTCCACGAGCAAAACATGATCAACACCATAATGCTATGGGTGTTCGATACATCACAATGGAACTAGATTATTGATTCTAGTGCAAGTGGGAGACTGTTGGAAATATGCCCTAGAGGCAATAATAAAATGGTTATTATCATATTTCCTTGTTCATGATAATCGTCTATTGTTCATGCTATAATTGTATTAACAGGAAACAGTGATACATGTGTGAATAAATAGATCACAATGTGTCCCTAGCAAGCCTCTAGTTGGCTAGCTCGTTAGTCAATAGATGATCATGGTTTCCTGATCATGGGCATTAGATGTCATTGATAATGGGATCACATCATTAGGAGAATGATGTGATGGACAAGACCCAATCCTAAGCATAGCACTAGATCGTATTGTTCGTATGCTAATGCTTTTCTAATGTCAAGTATCTTTTCCTTCGACCGTGAGATTGTGCAACTCCCGGATACCGTAGGAGTGCTTTGGGTGTATCAAACGTCACAACGTAACTGGGTGACTATAAAGGTGCACTACGGGTACCTCCGAAAGTGTCTGTTGGGTTGGTACGAATCGAGATCGGGATTTGTCACTCCGTGTGACGGAGAGGTATCTCTGGGCCCACTCAGTAGAACATCATCATGAGCTCAATGTGACTAAGGAGTTAGTCACATGATGACGTGCTACGGAACGAGTAAAGAGACTTACCGGTAACGAGATTGAACAAGGTATAGGTATACCGACGATCGAATCTCGGGCGAGTTCTATACCGACAGACAAAGGGAATCGTATACGGGATTGTTTGAATCCTTGACATCGTGGTTCATCCGATGAGATCATCGTGGAGCAAGTGGGAGCCACCATGGGTATCCAGACCCCGCTGATGGTTATTGGCCAGAGAGGTGTCTCGGTCATGTCTGCATGTCTCCCGAACCCGTAGGGTCTACACACTTAAGGTTCGATGACGCTAGGGTTATAGGGAATTGTTATACGAGGTTACCGAAAGTTTTTCGGAGTCCCGGATGAGATCCCGGACGTCACGAGGAGTTCTGGAATAGTCCGGAGGTAAAGATTGATATATAGGACGGATGGTTTCGGACACCGGAAGTGTTTCGGGCGTCACCGGTAATGTACCGGGACCACCGGAGGTGGCCCCAGGGGACCACCGAAGGGGGGCAACGACCCCGGGAGATAAGGTGGGCCAAGTGGGGGTGGGAACCAGCCCCTAGGTGGGCTGGTGCGCCTCCGCACTCAGCCCATTGCGCAGGGGAGAGAAAAGGGGGGGCAAACCCTAAGCCAGGTGGGCCTAAGGCCCACCAGTTGGTGCGCCACCCCCTCCTCCCCGTCTGGCCGCCGCACCTCCCATCTGGGGGGGCTGCCGCACCCCCTAGGGTGGGAACCCTAGGGGTGGCACCCCCTCTCCCCTCCCCCTATATATATCGGGCACTTTTGGCCATTGAGACACACGGTTTTCCCTCTCTCTCGGCGCAGCCCCGCCCTTCTTCCTCCTCCTCTATGCGAGTGCTTGCCGAAGCCCTGCCGGGAGACCTCGTCTCTCTACCGACACCACGTCGTCGTGCTGCTGGAGTTCTTCCCCAACCTCTCCCTCCTCCTTGCTGGATCAAGGTGCGGGAGACGTCACCGGGTTGCACGTGTGTTGAACGCGGAGGTGCCGTAGTTCGGCACTAGATCAGAATCGCTGCGAGTACGACTCCATCAACCGCGTTCTAGCAACGCTTCCGCTTAGCGATCTTCAAAGGTATGAAGATACTCTTACCCCTCTCTCGTTGCTGGTGTCTCCATAGGAAGATCTGAATATGCGTAGGAAAATTTTGAATTTATGCTACGTAACCCAACACCCATACCCCTGCCGGTTTTCACGCCGACAGTGGCAAACTTAGATGAGACTATTGGAAATATGCCCTAGAGGCAATAATAAATTGGTTATTACTGTATTATATTTCCTTGTTCATGATAATTGTTTATTATCCGTGCTAGAATTGTATTGATTGGAAACTCAAATACATGTGTGGATACATAGACAACACACTGACTAGCTCGTTGATCAAAGATGGTCAAGGTTTCTTGGCCATAGAAAAGTGTTGTCACTTGATAACGGGATCACATCATTAGGAGAATGATGCGATGGACAAGACCCAAACTATGAACATAGCATATGATCGTGTCAGTTTATTGCTACTGTTTTCTGCATGTCAATGTATCTGTTCCTATGACCATGAGATCATGCAACTCCTGGACACCGGAGGAATACCTTGTGTATATAAAACGTCGCAACGTAACTGGGTGACTATAAAGGTGCTCTATAGGTACCTCCGAAGGTGTCTATGTTGGAAATATGCCCCAGAGGCAATATTAAATTAGTTATTATTATATTTCCTTGTTCATAATAATCGTTTATTATCCATGTTATAATTGTATTGATTGGAAACTCAAATACATGTGTGGATACATAGGACAACACACTGTCCCTAGTAAGCCTCTAGTTGACTAGCTCGTTGATCAAAGATGGTCAAGGTTTCCTAACCATAGACAAGTGTTGTCACTTGATAACGGGATCACATCATTAGGAGAATCATGTGATGGACAAGACCCAAACTATGAACGTAGCATATTAATCGTGTCGTTTTATTGCTATAGTTTTCTGCGTGTCAAGTATTTGTTCCTATCACCTTGAGATCATATAACTCACTGGCACCGGAGGAGTACCTTGTGTGCATGAAACGTCACAACGTAACTGGGTGACTATAAAAGTGTTCTACAGGTATCTCCGAAGGTGTCCGTTGAGTTAGTATGGATCAAGACTGGGATTTGTCACTCCGTGTGATGGAGAGGTATCTCGGGGCCCACTCGGTAATACAACATCACACACAAGCCTTGCAAGCAATGTGACTAAGTGTAAGTCACGGGATCTTGTATTACGGAACGAGGAAAGAGACTTGCTGGTAACGAGATTGAAATAGGTATGCGGATACCGACGATCAAATCTCGGGCAAGTAACATACCGAAGGACAAACGGACTCACATACGAGATTATATGAATCCTTGACACCGAGGTTCAACCGATAAGATCTTCGGAGAATATGTAGGATCCAATATGGGCATCCAGGTCCCGCTATTGGATATTGACCGAGGAGTGTCTCGGGTCATGTCTACATAGTCCTCGAACCCGCAGGGTCTGTACACTTAAGGTTCGGTGACGTTTCGGTATAGTTGAGTTATAGGTGTTGGTAACCGAAAGTTGTTCATTGTCCCAGATGAGATCCAGGACGTCAGAGGAGCTACGAAATGATCCGTAGGTAAAGGTTGATATATAGGAAGTCCTGTTTTGGTCACCGGGAAAGTTTCGGGCTCATCGGTAGTGTACCGGGAGTGTCGGGAGGGGTCCCGGGGACCATCGGGACGGTTGTCACGCCCCAAGGGGTCTTATGGGCTATGGGAAGAGATAAACCAGCCCCTAGTGGGTTGGAATAACTTCCCACTAAGGCCCATAAGGTTTGAGAAGGAAAAAACACAAGGTGGAAAGAGTTTCCAAGTGGGAAGGTGGAATCCTATTCCAAGTAGGACTGGAGTAGTACTCCTCCACCTCCAATTTCGGCCAAACCTTGAGGGTTTGAGGTTGCCTCCTCCCCTCCCTCCCTCCTATATATACTACAGGTATTGAGGGTTTTTGAGACACAACTTTGCCACGTGATGCTCGACCCTATACCACGCAGTTTTTCCTCTAGATCGTATTTCTGCGGAGCTCGGGCGGAGCCCTGCAGGATTAGGTCGTCACCACCACCGGAGCGCCGTCACGCTGCCGGAGAACTCTTCCACCTCGCTGCCCCCTCTTGCTGGATCAAGAAGGTGGAGATCGTCATCGAGCTGTACGTGTGATGAACGTGGAGGTGCCGTCCGTTCGGCACTAGATCGGAACGGATCGTGAGATGGATCGCGAGACGGTTCGTGGGACGGATCGCGGGACGGTTCGTGGGGTGGTTCGAGGGACGTGAAGACGTTCCACTACATCAACCACACTTCTTCACGCTTCCTGCTTTGCGATCTACAAGGGTACGTAGATCCAAATCTCCTCTCGTAGTTGGACATCACCACGATAGGTCTTCGTGTGCGTAGAATTTTTTTTGTTTCCCATGCAACGTTCTTCGACGGTGGCATCATGAGCTTGGTTCATGTGTAGATGTAATCTTGAGTAGAACACAAAGGGTTTTGTGTACGGTGATGTTCGATTTGCTGCCCTCCTTAGTCTTTTCTCGATTCGGCGGTATTGTTGGATTTAAGCGGCCCGGAACGACATTATTCGTACGCTTACGAAAGACTGGTTTCATCGCTTGACATGCAACCTCGTTGCATAAAGATGACTGGCGGGTGTCGGTTTCTTCAACTTTAGTTGAATTGGTTTTGACCGAGGCGGTCCTTGGAGAGGTTAAATAGCAATTTGCACATCTCTGTTGTGGTTTTTGTGTAAGTAAGATGCGATCTACTAGATACCCATAGCAGCCACGTAAAACATGCAACAACAAATTAGAGGCGGTCTAACTTGTTTTTGCAGGGTATGCTTGTGATATGATATGGCCAATGACGTGATGTGATATATTGGATGTATGAGATGATCATATTGTAATAGTTAATATCGACTTGCACGTCGATGGTACGGCAACCGGCAGGAGCCATAGGGTTGTCTTTAAACTAACGTTTGTGTTTGCAGATGCGTTTACTATATTGCTAGGACGTAGCTTTAGTAGTAATAGAATAAGTAGCATGACAACCCCGATGGCGACACGTTGATGGAGATCATGATGATGGAGATCATGGTGTGGCGCCGGTAACAAGAAGATTGTGCCGGTGCTTTGGTGATGGAGATTAATAAGCACATGATGATGGCCATATCATGTCACTTATGAATTGCATGTGATGTTAATCCTTTTATGCACCTTATTTTGCTTAGAATGACGATAGAATTATGAGGTAATCTCTCACTAAAATTTCAAGACGAAATTGTGTTCTCCCCGACTGTGCACCGTTGCGACAGTTCATCGTTTCGATACACCACGTGATGATCGGGTGTGATAGACTCAACGTTCACATACAACGGGTGCAAAACAGTTGCACACGCAGAACACTCGGGTTAAATTTGAAGAGCCTAGCATGTGCAGACATGGCCTCGGAACATAAGAGACCGAAAGGTCGAGCATGAATCGTATAGTTGATATGATTAGCATAGAGATGCTTACCACTGAAACTATTCTCGACTCACGTGATGATCGGACTTGATATAGTGAATTTGGATCATGTACCACTCAAATGACTAGAGAGATGTACTTTTTGAGTGGGATTTCTTAAGTAATATGATTAATTGAACTAATTATCATGAACATAGTCTAATGGTCTTTGCGAATTACGATGTAGCTTGCGCTATAGCTCTAATGTTTTTATATGTTCCTAGAGAAAGTTTAGTTGAAAGTTGATAGTAGCAACTTTGCGGACTGAGTCCATAAAACTGTGGATTGTTCTGATTGATGCGCAGAAAGCTTATGTCCTTAATGCACCACTCGATGTGCTGCACCTCGGGCGTCATCTGTGGATGTTGCGAACATCTGACATACACGTCTTTGATGACTATATAACAGTTCAGCGCGCAATACTTAATGGCTTAGAAGCAAGGCGCCAAAGACGTTTTGATAACGTGGCAGAACATAAGAGATGTTCAAAAAGATGAAATTGAGATTTCATGCTCGTGCCCTTGTTGAGAGGTATAAGACCTCCGACAAGATTCTTTGCCTACAAAGTAAAAAGGAGAAAAGCTCAAATCGTTGAACATGTTCTCAGATTGTCTGAGTACAACAATCGCTTGAATCAAGTGGGAGTTAATCTTCCAGATGAGATAGCGATGGTTCTCCAAAGTCACTGTCACTAAGCTGCTAGTGCTTCGTGATGAACTATAAACAAATCAAGGATAGATATGATGATCCTTGAGTGATTCGCAATGTTTGACACTTCGAAAGTAGAAATCAAGAAGGAGCATCAATTGTTGATGGTTAGTAAAACCACTAGTTTCAAGAAGGGCAAGGGCTAGAAGGGATACTTCATGAAATGGCAAACCATTTGCTGCTCTAATGAATAAACCCAAAATTGAACCCAAACCTAAGACTAAGTGCTTCTGTTATGAGGGGAACGATCACTGAGGCGGAGCTACCCTAGATACTTGGTAGATAAGAAGGGTGGCAAAATCGATAGAAGTATATTTGATATAAATGATATTGATGTGTACTTTACTAGTACTCCTAGTAGCACGAGGGTATTGGATACCGGTTCGGTTGCTAAGTGATTAGTAACTCGAAATGAAAGCAACGGTATAAGCGGAGACTAGCTAAAGGCGAGGTGACGATACGTGTTGGAAGTGTTTCCAAGGTTGATGTGATCAAACATCGCACGCTCCCTCTATCATCGGGATGTGTGGTAAAACCTAAATAATTGTTATTTGGTGTTTGCGTTGAGCATGAACATGATTGGATCGTGTTTATTGCAATGCAATTATTTATTTAAAGAGAATAATAGTTATTCTATTTGCTTGAATAATTACCCTGAATGGTTTATTGAATCTCGATCGTAGTGTTACACATGTTTATAATATTGGTGCCAAAAGACACAAAGTAATAATGATAGTACCACTTAGTTGTGGCACTGCCACTTGAGTCATGTTGGTATAAAATGCATGAAGAAGCTCCATGCCGATGGATCTTTGTACTCACTCATTTTTGAAACGTTCGAGACTTGCAAACCATACTGTTGGTATAAATGCATGAAGAAGCTCCGTAGAGATGGATCGTTTGGACTCACTTGATTTTGAATCACTTGAGACATGCAAATCATGCCACATGAAACAAGAGAGTAACTTGTTGGGAGTAATACATTTTTGATGTGTGCAGATCAATGAGTGCCGAGGCACGCAGTGGATATCGTTATCACTACAACAAAATAGCCCTGTAGAGACGTCTAATTTATTTATGAGGGGCGCTAAATTTCATCTCTACACGTGTGTAGAGACGCTAGGTAAAGCGTCTTAGGAGCGTCTCCTCACGCACCGTTTCAAAACTCATAGAGACGGAATGTAAGCGTGTATAGAAGAAAATGAGACGTTTATAAAAGCGCGTGTATGTTGGGGAACGTCCCATGGGAAACAAAAATTTTCCTACGCGCACGAAGACCTATCATGGTGATGTCCATCTACGAGAGGGGATGAGTGATCTACGTACCCTTGTAGACCGTACAACAGAAGCGTTAGTGAACGCGGTTGATCTAGTGGAACGTCCTCACGTCCCTCGATCCGCCCCGCGAACAATCCCGCGATCAGTCCCACGATCTAGTACCGAACGGACGGCACCTCCGCGTTCAGCACACGTACAGCTCGACGATGATCTCGGCCTTCTTGATCCAGCAAGAGAGAGGGAGAGGTAGAAGAGTTCTCCGACAGCGTGACGGCGCTCCGGAGGTTGGTGATGATCTTGTCTCAGCAGGGCTCCGCCCGAGCTCCGCAGAAACGCGATCTAGAGGAAACACCGCGGAGGTATGTGGTCGGGCTGCCGTGGAAAAGTCGTCTCAAATCAGCCCTAAAACCTCCGTATATATAGGTGGGAGAGGGGGGGCCTTGCCTTGGGGCTCAAGGAGCCCCAAGGGGGTCGGCCGAGCCAAGGGGGGAAGGTCTCCCCCCCAAACCGAGTTGGACTTGGTTTGGTGGGTGGGAGTCCTTCCTTCCCTTCCCACCTCCTTTTTTTTTTCTTTCTCTTTGATTTTTCTTCCAATGCGCATAGGGCCCTTTTGGGCTGTCCCACCAGCCCACTAAGGGCTGGTGCGCCACCGTCAAGGCCTATGGGCTTCCCCGGGGTGGGTTGCCCCCCGGTGAATTCCCGGAACCCATTCGTCATTCCCGGTACATTCCCGGTAACTCCGAAAACCTTCCGGTAATCAAATGAGGTCATCCTATATATCAATCTTCATTTCCGGACCATTCCGGAAACCCTCATGACATCCGTGATCTCATCCGGTACTCCGAACAACATTCGATAACCAACATATAACTCAAATACGCATAAAACAACGTCGAACCTTAAGTGTGCAGACCCTGCAGGTTCGAGAACTATGTAGACATGACCCGAGAGACTCCTCGGCCAATATCCAATAGCGGGACCTGGATGCCCATATTGGATCCTACATATTCTACGAAGATCTTATCGTTTGAACCTCAGTGCCAAGGATTCACATAATCCCGTATGTCATTCCCTTTGTCCTTCGGTATGTTACTTGCCCGAGATTCGGTCGTCAATATCCACATACCTACTTCAATCTCATTTACCGGCAAGTCTCTTTACTTGTTCCGTAATACAAGATCCCGCAACTTACACTAAGTCACATTGCTTGCAAGGCTTGTGTGTGATGTTGTATTACCGAGTGGGCCCCGAGATACCTCACCGTCACACGGAGTGACAAATCCCAGTCTTGATCCATACTAACTCAGCTAACACCTTCGGAGATACCTGTAGAGCATCTTTATAGTCACCCAGTTACGTTGCGACGTTTGATACACACAAAGTATTCCTCCGGTGTCAGTGAGTTATATGATCTCATGGTGATAGGAACAAATACTTGACACGCAGAAAACAGTAGCAACAAAATGACACGATCAACATGCTACGTCTATTAGTTTGGGTCTAGTCCATCACGTGATTCTCCTAATGACGTGATCCAGTTATCAAGCAACAACACCTTGTTCATAATCAGAAGACACTGACTATCTTTGATCAACTGGCTAGCCAACTAGAGGCTTGCTAGGGACAGTGTTTTGTCTATGTATCCACACATGTAAATGAGTCTTCATTCAATACAATTATAGCATGGATAATAAACGATTATCTTGATACAGGAATTATAATAATAACCATATTTATTATTGCCTCTAGGGCATAATTCCAACAGTGTACTACACATGTAGACGTTTTGGAAGAAGACGTTACTAATGGTCTCTATCTTAGTTGAGCTCCTTTATTGTGTCCTAAATAGTTGTACTACATTTTCTTTTAAATATACTTTACTTTTTTTGGAAACTTTTTCCTGTTTGTTTGTGATAGCTAAAATTGCCACTGCATATCAAGAGGAGCATATATTTTTATCACCGAGCGATTAAACCAGTAGAAGATAATATGTGCTCTTGAAAAAAAACATCTTTATTTCTGCAGAACAAGAATACCTTACAACTGAACTTTACATTCACTACAAAAGCAGAATTGATTGGACAAAGTCCAGCAACTCCTATACATTATGTTCTAACTAGTTGGAATCTATCTACAATAAAGTTGTTCTCATAAAGATGATAGTACATGTGCACGCCGTGGTTTCCATGGTATTTTTGCTGTCTTGCTGCAAGAATCAAAGAAAACTGTACTCCACAGAAAAAGTAAATGAAGCAAGAATAGATTAATTAGAAAAAACATCACTATTAAGCCTCACTTTTTGACATCCAAACCAATAAGAGAAACTTATGATGTATATAAATATATACTCCCTCCGTTCCTAAATATAAGTCTTTGTAGAGGTTTCACTAATGAACTACATACGGATGTATATAGACATACTTTAGACTATAGATTCACTCATTTTGCTCCGTATGTAGATCTTTAGTGAAATCTCTTAAAAGACTTATATTTAGGAACAGAGGGAGTATATATGAAGAGTAAATAATGCTACTGAACTTGCATGATACATTTTTTCAGAATAGCCACATATTTTACAATAATGCCTCATGAGAACGAGATATGTTTTATAAGTTCGCATAGAAAAGTGGTATGCTATCTTGGATCAATTTTTGTTATTCTCAAAGGTAAATAGATAATATAATTTAAGTTCCATATATAGGCTGGTACACGTAAGTGTGGACATGGTAATGAAGACAAGTGGATCATTCATAACCAAAAAGGGACTTGATAGATGTTCAGTCATGCCCACCCTCAACCATCAAGAAGTAACGGAACGATTGCACAACGATTAACTAAAATACATCTGCCAGTGTTTTACCATCACACGCAACATTAATAATGCAGCACCATCTATTATAATGATTATTTAAGTGATTACATAGTTTAGTTTTCTATAGCATAGGGCTAAATGTCGAAATACTCAGCAGCTCCCTTAAAAATATCAGATTATTGAGACATGCCACATATACTAAAAGGAACACGACTGGTTTTCTTGCATTTAATTAGATGCACCCTTAATACCTCGTCAATACATACAATTTCTTGCAATAAAATCCAATAAGGCTGTTAACTATTTTGTAGTGCAAACCTGTCATTTCGTTTTCCACCTTCTTGCTTGCATAATGCATTCCTACACACAAAATAATAGTCCCTCCGTTTCAAAATAAGTGTTGCAGATTTAGTACTAAACTAGTACATATATTGTACTAGATCAACGACATTTATTTTGGCACGAAGGGAGTACTAAACAACATGTAGACATGCGTTAGAGTTAGTAACAATAGTTATAGTTCTTATAACAAAATAAAGTGAGGTGTGATAGTACATGTGAGATTAAACATATGAAGCATCCCTTCTTAGTGAGATTCAAATATGCTGTAGTAATTCCAGACGCCGTTTATAAGTCATTATTCTAAGTGAAATCCATGAAAAAGGGTTAGAAACCTACAAGAAAAGGACATGACAAAGCAGTTGTGAAAACGAAGGTCACAACTAAATTATAAGAAACAACTTGATAAGTTAGAAAATAAAATACGATTTTTATTTTTATTTTCAGTGGTGTAGGTGGATATGAGAATAGATATTTCTTAGTTGATAATATGTATATCTAGCCAAAGTATAGGATTACAAACTACATAGAACAAAATCCCGCTTCGAAAAGTTCCTTTCTAGCTCGTCGTACGCGGTATTCTCATCCCACTTGGAGATGCAATTGACAAATCTTCCCAAGGATTAGTGTATTTTATCATCATCTATTAATCAATAGCCAACCAAATTGAATTAGAAAGCCATATTCGTACTTGTAATACATCGAGCATAACCAGTGTTCACGAGAGGGACAAATTTGGTTGAGGTTTGGTACCTTGTGCCTTCATTGGGATAGTAAAGAAGCTTCATAACAATAGCAACCTAAAACTTTATAAGCCTAGCCTCAGGAAAATCTGACGACATGTTGTACTAACAGTGAACCACACACGCAGTAAAAAATTCCCCAACACCCTATAAAGGATTAACAGTCAACCATGCCATCAAATTTTCCCGAACATGTATGTATGAACAAACCTGATGATTTGGCGATGTGTGAACCAGCAATTCAGCCACACGCGGGCTACACATGCCAGAAGTTGTTGGGTTGAACAGGAGTTCACCAGTAGCAGCCGCCGCGGTGTCGTGCCTGCTGGTGCGGGTCATCACAAGAGCCGCCTGCTCTGGGCTTCCATGGAACTGAGGTTGCAGAGGTTAAAATTATAGCACTCCATCATCCTTAACTAGCGATTTTGGGAGAGAGGATGCCGGAGAGAGGATCAGGTAGAAGAGAGGGCGACGCGACGGACGGCGGCGTGCCGGGGTGGAAACTGGCGGCGGAGTTAGGTTTTGCATGTGCTCTGATCTGCTCGGGGTGGGAGGAGGCGTGGGCTATTTTTCTAAAACAATTTTTTTGTGTGTTATAGTCATAGGCTGGGCCTGAGGCAGAGAATAGATGGTTTTCTACACGTGTAGTAAAGAAGAAATGAGACGATTTATACATCGTCCCTAACAACGTCTATACGCACCACTTTGTTCTCTATTACGAGACCAATATAAAAGCGTCCTAAATAAAATGCTTCTACATGGTAATTTTGTTGTAGTGTATGTTCTTACTTCACCGACAATTTGAGTAGATACGGAAGTATTTACTTGATGAATCACAAGTCTGAAATGTTGAAAAGTTCAAAGCTGTTACAGAGTGAAGATCGTCGTGACAAGAGGATAAACTATCTGTGATATGATCATAGAGATGAATATCTGAGTTGCGAGTTTTTGGTACACAGTTAAGACAATGTGGAAATTGTTTCACAATTTATGCCACCTTGAACACCATAGTGTGATGGTGTGTCCGAACGTCATAGCTACGCCCTATTTTGATATAGTGCATGCTATGATGTCTCTTATCAAATTACCACTATCGTTTATGGGTTATGCATTAGAGACAACCGCATTCACTTTAAATAGGGCACCGCATATTTCCTTGAGATGACACAGTATAGACTATGGTTTAGAGAAACCTAAGTTGTCGTTTCTTGAAAGTTTAGGGCTGCGATGCTTATGTGAAAAGGTTTCAGTCTGATAAGCTTGAACCCAAAGCGGATAAATGCATCTTCATAGGATATCCAAAACAGTTAGATACATCTCCTATCTCAGATCCGGAAGCAAAGTGTTTGTTTCTAGAAATGGATCCTTTCTCGAGGAAAGGTTTCTCTCGAAAGAATTGAGTGGGAGGGTGGTGGAACTTGATGAGGTTATTGAACCGTCACTTCAACCAGTGTGTAGCAGGGCGCAGGAAGTTGTTCGTGTGGCGCATACACCAATTGAAGTAGAACACTGATGATGGTGATCATTGAACTTCGGATCAAGTTACTACAAACCTCGTAGGTCGACAAGGTCGCGTACTACTACAAAGTGGTACGGTAACCCTGTCTTGGAGGTCATATTGTTGAAAAACAATGAACTTACAAGCTATGGAGAAGCGATGGTGGGCCCGGATTCCGACAAATGGTTGGAGGCCATGAAATCCGAGAGAGGATCCATGTATGAAAACAAAGTGTAGACTTTGAAAGAACTACTTGATGGTCGAAGGACTATTGATTAAAGATGGATCATTAAAAAAAAGACAGACGATGATGGTGACTATTCACCGTTAAGAAAGCTTGACTTGTCGCAAAGATGTTTCCGAAAAGATCAAAGAGTTGACTATGATGAGACTTTCTCACTCGTAGCGATGCTAAAAGTCTGTTGGAATTATGTTAGTAGTTGTTGCACTATTTATGAAATATTGCACATAGGATGTCAAAACATTGTTTCCTCGACGGTTTCCTTGAGGAAAGGTTGTATGTGATACAACCAGAAGGTTTTTTTGATCCTAAGGATACTAACAAGTATGCAAGCTCCAGCGATTCTTCAATGGACTGGTGCAAGCATCTCGGAGTTGGAATATACACTTTGATGAGATGATCAAAGATTATGGATTTGTACAAGGTTTATGAGAAACTTGTATTTCCAAAGAAGTGAGTGGGAGCACTATAGAATTTCTGATAAGTATATGTGGTTGACATATTGTTGATCGGAAGTAATGTAGAATTTCTGTGAAGCATAAAAGGTTGTTTGAAAGGAGTTTTTCAAAGGAAGACCTGGATAGAGCTATTTGAACATTGAGCATCAAGATCTATAGAGATAGATCAAAACGCTTAATGGAACTTTCAAATGAAATGCATGCCTTGACAAGTTTTTGAAAGAGTTCAAAATAGATCGGCAAAGAAGGAGTTCTTGGCTGTGTTGTAAGGTGTGAATTTGAGTAAGACTCAAAAGCCCGACCACGGCAGAAGAAAGAGAAAGGACGAAGGTCGTCCCCTATGCCTTAGACGTAGACTCTACAGTATGCCATCTTGTGTACCGCACCAGATATGTGCCTTGCCACAAGTCTGTTGAGAGGTACAGAGAGTGATCCAGGATTGAATCACTGAACATCGGTCAAAGTTATCCTTAGAAACTAATGGACTAAGGAATTTTTCTCGATTATGGAGGTGGTTAAAAAGTTCGTCGTAAAGGGATACGTCGATGCAAGCTTTGACACTAATCCGAATGACTATAAGTAGTAAAACGGATTCGTATAGTAGAGTAGATATTTGGAGTATCTTGAATAGCACGTAGTAGCAGCATCTATTAAATGACATAAAGATTTGTAAAGCACACACGGATTTGAAAGTTTCAGAACCGTTGACTAAAACTTCTCTCACGAGCAAGACGAGATCATACCCCAGAACTATATGGGTGTTGGATTCGTTGAAATCACATGGTGATGTGAACTAGATTATTGACTCTAGTGCAAGTGGGAGACTGTTGGAAATATGCCCTAGAGGCAATAATAATTTAGTTATTATTATATTTCCTTGTTCATAATAATCATTTATTATCCATGTTAGAATTGTATTGATTCGAAACTCAAATACATGTGTGGATACATAGACAACACACTGTCCCTAGTAAGCCTCTAGTTGACTAGCTCGTTGATCAAAGATGGTCAAGGTTTCCTAACCATAGACAAGTGTTGTCACTTGATAACGGGATCACATCATTAGGACAATCATGTGATGGACAAGACCCAAACTATGAACGTAGCATATTGATCGTGTCGTTTTATTGCTATAGTTTTCTGCGTGTCAAGTATTTGTTCCTATGACCATGAAATCATATAACTCACTGGACCGGAGGAGTACCTTGTGTGCATCAAACGTCACAACGTAACTGGGTGATTATAAAAGTGTTCTACAGGTATCTCCGAAGGTGTCCATTGAGTTAGTATGGATCAAGACTGGGATTTGTCACTCTGTGTGACGAAGAGGTATCTCGGGGCCCACTCGGTAATACAACATCACACACAAGCCTTGCAAGCAATGTGACTAAGTGTAAGTCATAGGATCTTGTATTACGGAACGAGTAAAGAGACTTGCCGGTAACGAGATTGAAATAGGTATGCGGATACCGACGATCAAATCTCGGGCAAGTAACATACCGAAGGACAAAGGGAATGACATACGGGATTATATGAATCCTTGACACTGAGATTCAACCGATAAGATCTTCGGATAATATGTAGGATCCAATATGGGCATCCAGGTCCCGCTATTGGATATTGACCGAGGAGTGTCTCGGGTCATGTCTACATAGTTCTCGAACCCGCAGGGTTTGCACACTTAAGGTTCGGTGACGTTTCGGTATAGTTGAGTTATAGGTGTTGGTAACCGAAAGTTGTTCGGAGTCCCACATGAGATCCAGGACGTCACGAGGAGCTACGGAATGGTCCGGAGGTAAAGATTGATATATAGGAAGTCCTGTTTTGGTCACCGGAAAAGTTTCGGCCTCATCGGTTGTGTACCGGGAGTGCCGGGAGGGTGTCGGGGACCATCGGGAGGGTTGTCACGCCCCAAGGGGTCTCATGGTCTATGGTAAGAGATAAACCAGCCCCTAGTGGGCTGGAATAACTTCCCACTAAGGCCCATAAGGTTTGAGAAGGAAAAAACACAAGGTGGAAAGAGTTTTCAAGTGGGAAGGTGGAATCCTACTCCAAGTAGGATTGGAGTAGGACTCTTCCACCTCCTATTTCGGCCAAACCTTGAGGGTTCGAGGCTGTCTCCTCCCCTCCCTCCCTCCTATATATACTAGAGGTATTGAGGGTTTTTGAGACACAACTTTGCCACGTGATGCTCGACCCTATACCATGCAGTTTTTCCTCTAGATCGTATTTCTGCGGAGCTCGGGCGGAGCCCTGCAGGATTAGATCGTCACCACCACCGGAGCGCCGTCACGCTGCCGGAGAACTCTTCTACCTCTTCGCCCCCTCTTGCTGGATCAAGAAGGTGGAGATCGTCATCGAGTTGTACGTGTGCTGAACGCGGAGGTGCCGTCCGTTCGGCACTAGATTGGAACGGACCGTGAGATGGGTCGCGAGACGGTTCGTGGGACGGATCGTGGGACAGATCGTGGGACGGATCGCGGGACGGTTCGTGGGGCGGTTCGTGGGGCGGTTCGAGGGACGTGAAGATGTTCCACTACATCAACCGCATTTCTTAACGCTTCCTGCTGTGCGATCTACAAGGGTACGTAGATCCAAATCTCCTCTCGTAGATGGCCATCACCATGATAGGTCTTCGTGTGCGTAGGAAATTTTTTGTTTCCCATGCAACGTTCTCCAGCAGTCTATTGGTTTGGCATGGATTAAGACTAGGATTTTTCACTCCATGTGACGGAGAGGTATCTTGGGCCCACTCGGTAATACAACATCACAATAAACCTTGCAAGCAATGTGACTAAAGAGTTGGTCACGGGATCTTGTATTACAGAACGAGTAAAGAGACTTGCCAGTAACGAGATTGAACTAGGTATGGAGATAGCGATGATCGAATCTCGGGCAAGTAACATATCGATGGACAGAGGGAACTGCATATGGGATTGATTGAATCCTTGACATCGTGGTTCGACCGATAAAGATCTTTGTAGAATATGTAGGAACAAATATGGGCATCCAGTTCCCGCTATTGGTTATTGACCGTAGAGGTGTCTCGTCTTGTCTGCATAGTTCTCGAACCTGCTGGTCTGCACACTTAACATTCGGCGACGCTAGAGTAGTATTGGGATATGTATGTTTGTGACCGAATGTTGTTCGGAGTCCCATATGAGATCCTGGATGTCACGAGGAGCTCCGGAAGGTTTTGGAGGTAAAGATTTATATATGGGAAGTCCTATTTTGGTTACCGAAAAAGTTTTTGGTTTTATCCATATTGCACCGGGAAGCTTCTAGAAGGTTTCAGAGGGTTTCGGAGGAGTCCGAAAGTGTCCCTCCAGCCCCTAGGACGTGCATGGGTTGTAAGGGGGTGTCCATGCCTTGTTGGTCTAGCCCCCAAGGGCCCATGCGATTGGGAGGGAAGAGTCCCTAAAGGGGAAGGCACCTCCTAGGTGCCTTGGGGAGGGAGGAAACCTCCCTAGGCCCACGCCCCCTCCTTGGAGGAGGGGCATGATTTGGCGGCATGGCCAAGCAGTAAGGCACGGGACTGTAAATCCTTTATCCCCAAGGCAGCCGACAAGTAGACATCCACAGGAATTAACTTATCAACTCCCTGAACAGTACTATAGGAATCCGTACTGAACTTCCCCCTGCAATAGTACAGGCTCCCATAGCAATGACGTATTTTGGTTCAGGCATTTGCTCGTATAATCTCACTAAAGACCGTCCTAGGTGCATTAAGAGCTGAACACCCAAATGAATCTCAATTCATTGCAACCCTCCTCCTAGCCTCCGATATATAGTAGGGAAGAGGGAGGGACTCAACACACCAATTCCCATGCCCCGGTGGCAGCCCTACCTCTCCCACAACTCCGTTTTCTTCTCAAATCGGTTTCTGCAGCGCTTGGCGAAGCCCTGCTCGCACTGCTCCACCACCATCTCCACCATGCCGCCGTGCTGGTTGAGATCTCATCTATTTCTCCTTCCTTTCTTGCTGGATCAAGAAGGAGGAGATGTCATCGAGCCGTACGTGTGCTGAACGCGGATGTGTCTCCGTTCGACACTAGACCGGGAAGGATCATGATGAGATCGCGGGACAGATCATGATGGGATCATGGGACGGATCGTGATTGGATCGCGAAGACGTACAACTACATCAACCACATTATATACACTTCCGCTTAGCAATGGGCTGTGTACTCATTGTGTTTATATATTTTTCAAAAAAAAACATGCCTAACTTGTAATTTCTTTATTCAAAATAACTAAATTCTTTTTTTCTCTTAAGTAAAAAAGGGTACATATATATAACCAAAGACAGGAAAATAGCCACATCTTGTAGAATATGAAATATATTTTACAATGAATTTAGTGATACTATACTGGTCGTGGTATTGATAATGCGGCCATTAGAAAACACACGACGACAAGCTGAAGTGCACGCACAAACGAGCGTGATCCAAGAATCAGATGCCGGCCGAGGGCGCGACCGTACGAGCACACACATGCAACGTCGACGACGAAAGTGCCCGGAAAACGGTGATTACAGCCCAAGGGCTTGATTCAACGGCGCACAGCTATAAAAACTATTACTAGATCATGGATGACGCGCGTTGCTGCGCCCATCCATTTTAACAAAAAGATGGTAGGAATAGATATAAAAAGAGGGTAGGAATATTAAAAAAAATGTATGGACAAAAAATGTCTAGTTTTTTTTTCCAGGAATTCACATTATCGTCCCTCATTATAAGCTAGCAATGTCACCAAACAACCTCAATGTAATCAAAGCTATAAAAATTCATTGACATGAAATGTTTTTCTTTTTCGTCTAGAAATTAATTACTAGATTATTGAGAAAACATATAATCATGTAAACATATTTAAAATATATATTGAATGCGCCAATTATCCCATAAAACCCTCAACAACGCGTGAAAATGTGCAAATTCTCAATACAGTTGAAGTTCATGTGACACTTATCGAAGATAATGAACTTTCCTACCATCAGGCTCCAAGCTTTGCTCTGCTTTTGGCATTACCGCTCGGGTCGCCTTCTTCTCCTTATCACCCTTTCGTGCACACATAGGATTCCATTCATTTTGCTCCGCATCCCAAAAGTCAAAATAGATGCAACTGAGTGTCAATGGAATGTCTGAATATTCTCCATATCTCCGAGTCAACTGAGTGTCGTGATTAGTAAACACATCTAAGCTCACTTGTCATAAGCGGACGGAGCTAGAATATTCAATTGTTTTCTTCCAAATCTGAACAATCAAACCAAGTTGTAAAGTGTCAGCTTGAATTAAAATTACTATAAATATATTATTTATTTATTTATTTGCAGGGATACAGACAAAACATTTTGATCGTGCAAGGAAGTAGTATTGCACCAAGACAAAAAAATGATGCATCTGACCATGAAGCAATGACTATCTGTCACACTGATATTCAAGTTGCTTACGAATTTTGACACCCTCTTGTATCTTGATTGATTGAAGATTTGTGGTGGCAGTAATTCATTATGTTATATCAAAGATGACTGATCTACGGAACATAATATAGAACTTTCCATAATTATAACCATAAACTACTTATACAGATACTGGATTATTCTAGTGGACATGGTAAGTAATAAAATTAATGTGGCAGCAGCAAGCATGAATTTAAACAGTAAATCTTGTTCGGACACGGTTGCATTAAAAAAAAGATCGTATCATGTTAACTTCTAACTCCAACAATGAAGATGGATAAAATAAAGAGAAAAAGATATACTATAATCAGTAACAAACCATTTCCCATGTGAACCATTTCAGCTATATGCAAAGAAGTTAATTCAAACCATATTCTTGAACTCAAAGAAAACTTACTTCCTCCTCTCCACCATCTTCCTCACAAAACAAAATGGAATCCCCATGACACATATGTTTTGAGCTTCTGGTGCACTGGGCGAACATCTTGCCCTTGCAAATGCACTGTAAAAATTACACAGGTAACAACTCAATCTAGAAGCAAAAATCATTAATCAAAGTAGAAAGGAAATAAATAAATACCAAGCTTCCTTGCATGGCACCAACAACAAGACCCTTATACGGTCATAACCAATGAAGATCGACATAACCAAGCTGGCCGACGTACAACCTTAGCAAAAGAACATGGTCGTACATCAGTCAAGAGTATATACATAGAACAAATAAATGATGGAGAAAGTTTGTGGTCGGTGTTGAGCACCCGCAACACTTGTTAGATGCAACTCGACAATGCACTTCCACGCGTGCCACCTTCTTGATCGTGTATAGAAATCCTTGCTGAACACCTGGATAGATTGCAAAGGAATTCAATATAAGTATGAGAAGAACAAAACATACCGCAACCTGATAGAAACATCCCACGTACAAAATCGAAAACTTTTATGTTTCTCAGGTTACAACCCAATCGGGGTCCTTCGATTTGAATGTGGAAATAAACCAGTGGCTAAAATATGCTAGATAATCCATGATACGTCTCCATTGTATCTACTTTTCCAAACTCTTTTGCCCTTGTTTTGGACTCTAATTTGCATGATTTGAATGAAACTAACCTGGACTGACGCTGTTTTCAGCAGAATTACCTTGATGTTATTTTTGTGCAGAAATCAAAGTTCTCCAAACGTCCTGAAAATTTAAGGGGAGCAGTTTTGGAAAATAAGAAAAATATCTGCGCCAAGTTCCACCTCAGGGGGTGGACCAGTGGGCCACAAGCCCTTGCTCCGCCACCACCCCCCCTGGTGGCGTGGTGCAAGCTTGTGGGGCCCACACGACTCTGCCGCCCCCAATCTCAGGTCTATAAGACCCCTTTCGTCCCAGAAAAAATAAAAAGAGAAGTTTTCGTCGCGTTTTCAATAAGGAGGCGCCGCCACCACCTGTTCTTCATCTGGAGGGCAGATTTGGAGTCCGTCTTGGGCTCCGGAGAGGGGAAATCGTCGCCATCGTCATCATCAACCTTCTTCCCTCTCCAATTCCATGAAGCTCTTCGTCGTTCGTGAGTAATCTATTCGTAGGATCGCTGGGCGGTGATGAGTAGGATAAGATCTATCATGTAATCGAGTTAGTTTTGATGGGGATTGATCCCTAGTATCCACCATGTTCTCAGATTGATGTTGCTACTACTTTGCCATGCTTAATGCTTGTCACTAGGGCCCGAGTGCCATGATTACA
Source organism: Hordeum vulgare subsp. vulgare (assembly GCF_904849725.1). Taxonomy (NCBI): domain Eukaryota; kingdom Viridiplantae; phylum Streptophyta; class Magnoliopsida; order Poales; family Poaceae; genus Hordeum; species Hordeum vulgare. The sequence continues at coordinate 25,665,066 of NC_058524.1, forward strand.
GATCTGAAATTATTATGTTGTCACCAATATATGTGTGTTTTAGATCCGATCTTGCAAGTTGTAGTTACCTACTATGTGTTATGATTCGGCAACCCTGCAGTGACAATAACCGGAATCACTCCCGGTGATGACCATAGTTTGAGGAGTTCATGTGTTCACCAAGTGCTAATGCGTTGGTCCGGTTCTTTATTAAAAGGAGAACCTTAATATCCCGTAGTTTCCTTTTGGACCCCGCTGCCACGGGAGGGATGAACAATAGATGTCATGCAAGTTCTTTTCCCTAAGCACGTATGACGACACACGGAATGCATGCCTACATCACATTGACGAACGGGAGGTAGCCACATATCTCTCCGTGTTATAGCTGTTGCATGATGAATATCATCCAAACAAATCACCAACCCATTGCCTACGAGTTTGTCCTACTGCTGCTGTTACTTGTCTTGCTCTGCTGCAGCAACTACTATTGCTACTGCTGTTACTTGTTTTGCTCTGTTGCTGCTGCTACTGTTGCTATTACTGTCGCTTGCTACTGTTGCTACTTCCTACTGCTGTCACTACTGCTGTTCCTTGCCACTGCCGTTACTCGCTACTTTGCAGTTACTACTTTGCTTGCAGATACTAATCTTTCAGGTGTGGTTGAATCTGACAAATTCAGCTGCTAATACTTGAGAGTATTCTCTCACCTCCTATAGGCGATCAACAAATTTGGGCCGAATACTCTACCCTCGAAAACTGCTGCGAACCCACGCGCTGGTGGGCCATCAACAACATTCTTCTAGTTCCGTTGCCGGGGAGTGCTAGCAGCATTCTTCTGGTGCCGTTGCAAGGGAAGGTTTGTTGTCATCGGCATTTGTCTAGCTATCGCCAGAGATTGCAAATTAGCATTTTTCTAGCGCCGTTGCTGGGGAGGTATTGCTATATTCTCTGAGTTACTTGGGATTTATATCTGCTGATAACTATGAAGAATCTGAAGGATCCGAAGACCAAAGTCTTGCCCTCAACTACGAGGGGAGGTAAGGAATTGCCATCTAGCTCTGCACTTGATTCACCTTCAGTTATGAGTAAGTTTGCGACATCACCTCCTGCTAGAAATCTTGATATGTCGCCTGTGCTTGATGATGCTTGTGATACTACTGCTAGAGATGCTATGCTTGATACTATGCTTGATACTACTAGAGATGCTATGCTTGATACTGCTTTGCCTGATGATGCTAGAGATGCTATTTTTCCTGATGATGCTATGCTTGATACTGCTAGAGATACTCCTTTACCTGATGTTCCACTAGGAGTGTTCCTTGATGTTCATATTGCTAGAGTTACTGCCAATGCTCGTGATGCTTCTGAAACTGCCGATACTATTGAGATAGAACCTGCTTTTGCTCCTGCTAGATCTAGCTCTCCTAGATATGAATTGCCTGATATACCTGAGGGTTACGTTATGGAGGGAGAGATAGCTGAGGATTTTATTGCGTGTAAGGATGCCTATGACGTTGAGAAATTACTTCTCAAGTGGGAGGAAAAATCTCGGGAAGCTAGGATGAAAAATGACCCGAAGTTTGCCACTTCGCCTATCTTTGTCACCGATAAGGATTATGAATTCTCTGTCGACCCTGAGATAATCTCTCTAGTCGAATCTGATCCTTTTCACGGTTATGAGTCTGAGACGGTCATAGCCCATCTTGCCAAACTATCCGAAATAGCCAACCTTTTCACTAATGAGGAGAAGATCCGCCACTACTATATCCTTAAGTTGTTTCCTTTCTCTCTAAAGGATGACGCTAAAGCCTGGTTCACCTCTCTTGCTCCTGGATTTGTGCGTAGTCCCCAGGAGATGGTCTATTACTTCTGTGAGAAATATTTCCCTGCCCATAAGAAGCAAGCTGCCTTGCAGGAAATATACAACTTTGCTCAACTCCAAGAAGAGAGTCTTCCACAAGCTTGGGGGAGGCTCGTCCACCTACATAATGTTTTGCCTGATCACCCTCTTAAGAAGAACGAGATACTTGATATCCTCTATAACGGACTTACCGATGCCTCTAGAGACCACCTAGATAGTTGTGCCGGTTGTGTTTTTATGGAACGAACTGTAGAACAAGCTGAGACCCTACTGAATAACCTCTTGATCAACGATAATGCTTGGACTATTCCCGAACCACCTCCTAAGCCAATTCCTAAGAAAATAGGTATTCTATTCCTCAGTCCCGAAGATATGCAAGAAGCCAAGAAATCTGTGCAAGAGAAATGCATTAGATCTGAAGATGTCAAAAATCTACCACCTATCAAAGAGATCCATGGTCTCGATAACCCGATACAGGTAGTAGAAGTGAATTCTCTGCGTAGGTTTGATGAGAGTGATATTCCTTTTGATAAACCTGCTAGCCTATGCTTTGATGAATTTGACAACTTTGTTGCCAAACAACAGAGTTTCAATGACTATGTTAGCAGACATTTGGAACAAAGTGCTCGTATGCTTAGCCATTTAAGTGCTTGTGTAGACAGAAATGTCAATGATCTGAAGCTTCTGAGTAAACATGCCTCTATGATTACTACTCAAGTAGAACAAGTACATAAAGCTCAGAATGACCTGCTCAATGAATTAAATGACAACTCTGTCAGAGTCATTACTAGAGGAGGCAAAATGACTCAGGAACCTTTGTATCGTGAAGGTCATCCTAAGTGAATTGATTAAGATTCTCAAGGAATCAATGTTGATACACCTAGTCATCCTAAGGAGAAGAAGAAGGATGATAGAAACCTGCACGCCGGTTCACCAAATACTGTCACACCTGAAGAACCTAATGATATTTCTGCGTCTGATGCAGAAACAAAATCAGGTGATGAACATGAACCTGGTGACAATATGGACAGTGATGTTCATAATAATGCTCAACCTAGCCATGATGAGGATGTGGAGATTGAACCTACGGTTAATCCTGATAACCCACAACCTAATAAATACGATAAGAATGACTTCACTGCTAGGAAGCATGGTAAAGAAAGAGAGCCATGAGATCAGAGACCTATGCCCTTTCCTCCTAAGCCATCCAAGAAAACGGATAATGAAGATTTTGAGCGCTTCGTTGAGATGATAAGACCCGTCTTTCTGCAGATGCGGTTAACTGATATGCTCAAGATGTCTCCGTATGCCAAGTACATGAAAGATATTGTGACTAATAAACGGAAGATACCAGATCTTGAGATCTCCACCATGCTTGCCAACTACACTTTTAAAGGTGGAACTCCTAAGAAACTTGGTGATCCCGGAGTGCCCACTATACCTTGCTCTATTAAAGGGAACTACGTAAGAACTGCCTTATGTGACCTTGGACCGGTGTTAGTGTTATGCCGCTCTCTCTTTATCATAGACTTGAGTTGGATAAGTTGACACCCACTGAAATTTCTCTGCAAATGGCCGACAAATCAACTGCTTTCCCTATCGGCATTTGCAAGGATGTGCCTTTTGTGGTTGCTAACACCACTATCTTAACAGACTTTGTTATCTTCGATATTCCCGAGGACGATGCCATGGATATCATCCTCGGAAGACCCCTTTTAAACACTACAGGGGCTGTTATAGATTGCAACAAAGGCAATGTCACTTTCCATGTCAACGGTAATGAGCACACAGTGCACTTTCTGAAGAAACGATATCCAATACATTGCATCAATGCTATCGAAAAGACTTCATCGATTCTCATTGGGAGCTTTGAATGCCCTATTCCTCGTGTCAAGATGAAGTATGATTTGCTTGTTAGGGAGATACATATCCCCATTGACGTGACTTAGTGGCTATTCGAAAATTCTCCGTTCTCTTTTGCGATTCGAGAAGGTTTTGTCATAAGGACTTGATCAACCCCATTGGCGGATTTCTTTTGATGACCATGAAACGGATGAATCAAAGAGTCACATACCTCTGTTTTGAGTTTTCCTTTTATTTTGCTTAGAAGAAAAATGATTGAATTAGTTTAGTTTTTCCTGTTTTCTATTTTAGCATCCCAGAGAAAAATACCTCGAAAATAAAAGTTCTCCGATGGTCGTGAAAATTTAGTATGATTTTTTCTGGAATTGTTGAAAATTTCTGGGCCTGAGAGCTGGCCTGGGGGCCTGACCAGTGGGCCAAAAGCCCTTCCACCGTCACCTACCCATGGAGGCGTGGTGCAAGCTTGTGGGGGCCACAGGCACCCCCTCCACTCATTCCAGCTCTCAGCCTCTTCTTCCACCTCTAGAAAAAATTGTTTCGCAGCTCAAACACGTGTTCTTGCTCATTTGGCTGTGATTTTCGATCTCCTTGCTCAAAGCACCATTCTCCGAACTGTTTTGGGGAAATCACTCCTTCGTAAGTGACTCCTCCATTGGTCGAATTAGTTTTTTCTCTAGTGCTTTATCCTTCGCGAATTCTTGCTACGTTGGTGACCCTGTTATTGAGCTAGAAAAGTTGATTTTAGCTGGTCCCAAGTAGTTTTAGCGCGTGATACGGTCTCTAGGCACTAGTAGGAGTAGTTGCTACAAGTTGGGTTAATCCTTATTCACTTTTCTTTCGAACTCTCTAAAAATTTCAGAATTTTTCAGAGCTAGAAAAAGGAAAAGATGAGGAGGTTCTTGAGAGGCTCTTCAAGCCGTAACCACAAGGAGGACGAGAAGAACCACCCCAAGTACGTAGTCCCTCGAGTCACCAAAGTTCGAGCGTGCGAGTGGCCAAGTGATGAATTTTTGCACGCCACCGAACTTTACAGAGACTTTTATTACTTGGTGGAGAACGCAGGTCTTAGTGCATTCGTTGAAGATAAGTGCCCACAATACCTCCTCCTCACCAATATTTTCGTTCAAAGCTTCAACTTTTACCTGAGGAAGAATCCTCCCATGGTTGAGTTCATGATTTACGATGTCCCCCAGTGCATGACGCTACAGGATTTTTGCAATGTATGCAAATTACTTTATGTTGGGGATATCCATGACCCTCGTCCACGGGACTTGGAGGATTTCATTGGTTCTATTGCTGTTGGAGAGGAGAGAGGAGTGTCTCGTGCTAGAATTGCTAGCATACATTTTCCTGTGCTTCGGTACTTCTCACTATTTGTGGGAAAATGTTTGATTGTCCGTGGGGAGGCTGGACCACTTAGTTCTCCAGACCTTGCGGTTTTGCGTGAAGGCCTTTATAACGATAAGACTTATAGCTTGGGCCCTATAGTAGCTCAACGGTTGAACCTGAACCGTTCTAAAGGTGTTGTCTATGGAGGTATCTATGCTACTTGTCTTGCCAGACACTTTGAGATACCCAATAGACTGGGAAAGGAAGGAGAGATGCTTCTCCCTGAGAGATATCTGGATTATGACAGCCTGGTTCACCATGATTTTCTGGATAGAGATGCTAGTAGACGGATGATTTATAACCTGGTGTTTAGTCAGGGTACTCGAGAGACTATTACTTTGCTTGCTCCTTCTTTGTTTGATCTTCATGCAGGCAGGTACACTAGTATGCCCGCCGACATCTACGCATATTGGGGCTTGGCCCAACCACAGGCGCCCGTGCCCGAGCCGCCTGTCGAGTACCAGACGCCAGTTTATCAGTGGGAGCCAGAGGAGCTCACACAACAGTGGCATCCACAGTCTGCTCCAGAGTATCCCGGAGCTGGTTATTTCCCACCTTGGGAGTAAACCAAGCTAGGCCAAAAGCCTAAGCTTGGGGGAGTACGTGTTCTCACCGACTTTACATTCATGCTTATGCTTTCACTTTGTTAGCCGGTGTTTACACTTTGCCATTGTATTATCCATGCTAGTTTCTTTTCGTTTTCTTGTTTTCTTGTTTTGTGTCCTTTTGAGAAAACCCCAAAAGATTTTTCTTTCTTCTTTTGCTTGTTGGGAGCTTTCCCATGTAAATAGTTTTCTTTTTCTTTGTGTCAAGGTAGAAGATATTTGTTACAATGTTTATTAGTTCTTGCATGCTTACCTGTTTAGCTTTCAAAGAGCCATATTACTTTGTCTTCTCCTTTGTGTTTGCCTGCAGATTCAGCTTGGTCCAATGCGCTTATTATCCTTTTTATCGTTCGATCTTGCAAATGAAAGGCAACAATGATGATATATGATGAAGTGACTAAGACTGAAAAGTTGGTATGAACTCTATCTATTTTGTTTTTGTAAATATGACTAGCTTGTCGACCAGATTTAGCTTTGTTGTGAGAGAACCATGTTTGCAATAACAACTTAGAGATCATAGTTTCTGATGCCATGCTTATTTAGCTGAGAGCTTATAATGGTTTGTCTTGGATGCCAACATAGATTTTGAGATGACTGTGATGTAGTATGATAGGATGGTATTCTCCTTTGAATGTTTCAAGTGGCTTGACTTGGCACATGTTCATGCATGTAGTTGAAACAAAATCAACATAGCCTCTATGATGTTCGTGTTCATGGTGATTTATATCCTGTTCATGCTTGCATTCAATGTTAGTCAAACTCATTGCATCTTGATGACTATTGTCGCTCTCTAGTTGGTCGCTTCCAAGTATTTTGCTAGCCTTCACTTCTACTAAGCGGAATATTGCTTGTGCATCCACTTCCATAAACCCAAAAGTTTTTCCATGAGAGTCCACCATACCTACCTATTTGCGGTATCTACCTGCGGTTCCAAGTAAATTTGCATGTGCCATTCTCTAAACCTTCAAGAAATAATCTGTTTTGCATGCCCGAACCGCTCATGTGGTGACCGAGGGCTATTGGTATCTTCCATGCTAGGAGTGTTATCCTCGACATGTGTTTATTCACAGTCATTCACGAGAAAGGGGCCAGTAATTGGAATGCCCAGTTCCACGCTTAAATCGAAAACATAACTGTAAAACAAGACTCTCCCCGGATTGATGTTAGTATGGACGGTACTCGAGGATTCGGCTAGCCGTGGAGTGTGATTGATTGGTGGTGGGGGAGTTAAAACTTTACTTTTCTGTTTGGGAACCGCCTATAGCATGAGTAGCATGGAAGATATTGAGAACTCTTGGTCATTGCGTTGACAATGAAAGCATGCCACCCAAAATTATTATCTCTGTTTTCAAAGCTTGAGCTCTGGCACCTCTGCAAATCAATGCTTCCCTCTCCGAAGGGCATGTCTATTTATTTTCCTGTTGAGTCATCCTCCTCTTATATAAGCACCAATTAGAGAGCACCTCTGTCATTTTTATGATTTGCTTTTGATTGACATTGAGTATGACTATGACTGGATCTTCGTTGCTATGAATTACAACATGTAGTCATCCCTTGATCTTTGAAAGTGCTCTACATTTATGTTTTGCGGTCTCAGAAAGAGCTAGTGAGACACCACCTATTCACATTGCTTCATGCTTGTTTTGATTGAAGTGTTGGTATTTGAAACTCATTATTATTTGCTCGTTAGCTGATTACGCCATTGATATTAGTTTACCGTGAGACCTTTGTGTCATTTGCTTATGTGGTTAACTTGTGATCTTGCTGAAATTTTGGTTATGAGTTAGACATAGTTGCAACAACAAGATCAAACAGAGTTTGTCAAAGTTTTTCTTTCTCTCTCAGTTTGTCAACTGAGTTGCTTGAGGACAAGCAAGGTTTTACGCTTGGGGGAGTTGATACGTCTCCATCGTATCTACTTTTCCAAACTCTTTTGCCCTTGTTTTGGACTCTAATTTGCATGATTTGAATGGAACTAACCTGGACTGACGCTGTTTTCAGCAGAATTGCCTTGGTGTTATTTTTGTGCAGAAATCAAAGTTCTCCAAACGTCCTGAAAATTTAAGGGGAGCAGTTTTGGAAAATAAGAAAAATATATGCGCCAAGTTCCACCTCACGGGGTGGGCCAATGGGCCACAAGCCCTTGCTCCGCCACCACCCCCTGGTGGCGTGGTGCAGGCTTGTGGGGCCCACACGGCTCTGCTGCCCCCAATCTCAGGTCTACAAGATCCCTTTCGTCCCAGAAAAAATAAAAAGAGAAGTTTTCGTCGCGTTTTCGATACGGAGGCGCTGCCACCACCTGTTCTTCATCTGGAGGGCAGATCTGGAGTCCGTCTTGGGCTCCGGAGAGGGGAAATCGTCGCCATCGTCATCATCAACCTTCTTCCCTCTCCAATTCCATGAAGCTCTTCGTCGTTCGTGAGTAATCTATTCGTAGGCTCGCTGGGCGGTGATGAGTAGGATGAGATTTATCATGTAATCGAGTTAGTTTTGATGGGGATTGATCCCTAGTATCCACTATGTTCTGAGATTGATGTTGCTACTACTTTGCCATGCTTAATGCTTGTCACTAGGGCCCGAGTGCCATGATTTCAGATCTGAAATTATTATGTTGTCACCAATATATGTGTGTTTTAGGTCCGATCTTGCAAGTTGTAGTTACCTACTATGTGTTATGATCCGGCAACCCCGTAGTGACAATAACCGGAACCACTCCAGGTGATGACCATAGTTTGAGGAGTTCATGTGTTCACCAAGTGCTAATGCGTTGGTCCGGTTCTTTATTAAAAGGAGAACCTTAATATCCCGTAGTTTCCTTTTGGACCCCGCTGCCACGGGAGGGATGGACAATAGATGTCATGCAAGTTCATTTCCCTAAGCACGTATGACGACACACGGAATGCATGCCTACATCACATTGACGAACGGGAGCTAGCCACATATCTCTCCGTGTTATAGCTGGTTCATGATGAATACCATCCAAACAAATCACCGACCCATTGCCTACGAGTTTGTCCTACTAGTGCTGTTACTTGTCTTGCTGTGCTGCTGCTACTACTGTTGCTACTGCTGTTACTTGTTTTGCTCTGTTGCTGCTGCTACTGTTGCTATTACAGTTGCTTGCTACTGTTGCTACTTGCTACCGCTGTCACTACTGTTGTTCCTTGCCACTGCCGTTACTCGCTACTTTGCTGTTACTACTTTGCTTGCGGATACTAATCTTTCAGGTGTGGTTGAATCTGACAAATTCAGCTGCTAATACTTGAGAGTATTCTCTCACCTCCTATAGGCGATCAACAAATTTGGGTCGAATACTCTACCCTCGGAAACTGCTGCGAACCCACGCGCTGGTGGGCCATCAACAACATTCTTCTAGTTCCGTTGCCGGGGAGTGCTAGCAGCATTCTTCTGGTTCCGTTGCAAGGGAAGGTTTGTTGTCATCAACATTCGTCTAGTTATCGCCAGAGATTGCAAATCAATCCACAATCTAAATTGTCAGATTAAGATATGAAACATGAGACATGAACATACATTTCTATTGGCATGGGGCGATTCATTTAAAGAAGATCACAGTCAAAAATATGCTACTGAGAATTAGACCATAGCAATTATCTCAGAAAGACGCGGATTCATGCCTGACTTATTAATGGAAGTGGACATTATAAATCATATACATGGCAGATTGAATCAGAAAACATGCAAAAAAAGGAACACGAGTAGAAAATCTAGAAAGGTAAAAGCAAGATGACGCTGGACATTAATTTATGATTACTTTCTATTATCTTTGATTTGGTTGTCCAGAATCACCAAAAAAGAATTGGTATAACAGCAGCAGGTTTGCAAGTACCGTTGTTTGCCTCCCAGAACAACCGCTACTTTGTGTGTTCGCCATGTGGGATTTCAGCCTAGTGGGTTCTCCCTTACTTGAAAAATAGATGCGGTCGCCTCTGTTCCTCCTTGTTGCCACACTGTACCACCCAACTCTGTCGCTATTGTTCCTGCAAGAGGGGAGAGAGGTTGGCCACCGTGGCCACCTGGAAGGGAAAGGGGAAGCAAGCCCAAAGGGTGAGAAGAAGGGGTTCAAGCGGCCATCGCGTACAGGAGGAGCTAGGCTAGGGTTTCGTTGAAACGAACGAGAAAGCCACGATTTTGTAGCTCTTGAAATAACAAAGCAAAAGGAGGCGAGCGGGCGAGTAACCTCCTTCTCGAGGCGACCGGCAACGAGGAGATCCAGAGCTGGCGAGTAATCAATCGACAAAGAACTCGCGCACCGAATTCCCTTCTCACAGCGACCGACGTCCTTCCCCCTTCGCTCGCATCGGTTCTTCTTCCTTCTCCTTTTTTCAGACGGTTTGTAACAATTTTTCCTCACGGGGATAGCAAAGCCAGGACTGGACCTCCAAGCGCTCAAATGGGCTGGCCAACGGCCCAGTTTACCACAGTCCTCCATTTCGGCCCGTGGAGCAGCACGCCACAGGACAGCTGGGCCAAATTTCACACAGTGTTGGACATATTATTTCCACTCCAGATGTGACGGCCTGAAATAGCCAGATCGCGAAAATGGACGGTCCAAAACGCAAATCACTGACAGAGCTCGGTTTAGGTCCAGTTTTACTATCCTTAATTGGTATCTTGATTGTTGTACTAATTTCTTCCCCTGGTGGCCGCTAGCCGAGTGGTTCACGTGCAAGTTTTGCGACTTCGTTCACCTACTTATTTTTTAGCTGACATCGTTCACCTACTTGAAAACAGAGGAAGTAGCTTCTAGGGCTAGGAAAAGTTCGAGATCTGGAAAAAAGAATGCCTATTTTGTTAGAAATATGCCCTAGAGGCAATAATAAAATGGTTATTATCATATTTTGTTGTTCATGATAATTGTCTATTGTTCATGTTGTAGTTGTATTAACAGGAAACAGTAATACATGTGTGAATAAATAGATCACAATGTGTCCCTAGCAAGCCTCTAGTTGGTTAGCTCGTTGATCAATAGATGATCATGGTTTCCTGATCATGGGCATTAGATGTCATTGATAACGGGATCACATCATCGGGAGAATGATGTGATGGACAAGACCCAATCCTAAGCATAGCACTAGATCGTATTGTTCGTATGCTCAAGCTTTTCTAATGTCAAGTGTCTTTTCCTTCGACCATGAGATTGTGCAACTCCCGGATACCGTAGGAGTGCCTTCGGTGTATCAAACGTCACAACGTAACTGGGTGACTATAAAGGTGCACTACGGGTACCTCTGAAAGCGTCTGTTGGGTTGGTACGAATCGACATCGGGATTTGTCACTCCGCGTGACGGAGAGGTATCTCTGAGCCAACTCGGTAGAACATCATCATGAGCTCAATGTGACTAAGGATTTAGTCACACGATGACGTGCTACGGAACGAGTAAAGAGACTTACCGGTAACGAGATTGAACAAGGTATAGGTATACCGATGATCGAATCTCGGGCAAGTTCTATACCGACAGACAAAGGGAATTGTATACGGGATTGATTGAATCCTTGACATCGTGGTTCATCCGATGAGATCATCGTGGAGCAAGTGGGAGCCACCATGGGTATCCAGACCCCGCTGATGGTTATTTGCCGGAGAGGTGTCTCGGTCATGTATGCCTGTCTCCCGAACCCGTAGGGTCTACACACTTAAGGTTCGATGATGCTAGGGTTATCAGGAATTGTTATACGAGGTTACCGAAAGTTGTCCCGTGTCCCAGATGAGATCTCGGCCGTCACGAGGAGCTCCGAAATGGTCTAGAGGTAAAGATTGATATATAGGATGGATGGTTTTGGACACCGGAAATGTTTCGGGCATCACCGGTAATGTACCGGGACCACCGGGACCACCGGAAATGGTCCCGGTGGTCCACCGGGAGGGGCCACCAGACCCAAGAGGTAGCATGGGCCAAAATAGGGAGGGCAACCAGCCCAAAGTGGGCTGGTGCGTGTTACTGCAACAAAAGACCTTCCAACGGTGCCAGAAATAGGCACGTCGACGGGAGAATACTTGGCTTGATCTTTCTGTTGCGGCTACACCTTAAGGGACTTCCTAGGAAAGTATGCAAAGGATTTCCCCCGTGGCCTTGGAGCCTTGCGTTGGTGTTCCCTCGAAGCGGAAAGGGTGATGTAGCATAGCGGTGGTAAGTATTTCTCTTAGTTTGAGAACCAAGGTATTAATCCAGTGGAGGAGTATCTCAAGATCCTGCACAAACACAAAAGCTTGCTCCCAACGCTATGAAGGGGTTGGGGTTGTCAATCCCTTATAGATTGTTTGCCAAGTGAGAACTGAAAGCAACAAAGTAACAAAGCAAAGTAAAAGTGGAGATGTAAACGATGGATGTGAATAGACCCGGGGGCCGTAGTGTTTACTAGTGGCTTCTCTCATGAAAGCAAGTAGACGGTGGGTGAACAAATTACTGTCGAGCAATCGATAGAACCGCGCAAAGTCGTCATGATATCTATGCAATGATTATATCTATAGGCATCACGTCCAAAACAAGTAGACCGATACTTTCTGCATCTACTACTATTACTCCACACGCCGACCGCTATCCAGCATGCATCTAGTGTATTAAGTCCATAAGAACAGAGTAACGCCTTAAGCAAGATGACGTGATGTAGAGGGATAATCTCAAACCAATGATAAAAACCCCATCTTTTTACCCTTGATGGCAACTACTTGATGTGTGCCTTGCTGCCCCTACTGTCACTGGGAAAGGTCACCACATGGTAGAACCCAAAACCAAGCACTTCTCCCATTGCAAGAATCATAGATCTAGTTGGCCAAACAAAACCCAAGACTCGGAGAGACTTACAAGGATATCAAATCACGCATATAAGAAATCAACAAAGACTCAAATATATATCATAGATAATCTGATCACAAATCCACAATTCATCGGATCTCGACAAACACACCGCCAAAGAAGATTACATCGGATAGATCTCCATGAAGATCATGGAGAACTTTGTATTGAAGATCCAAGATAGAGCAGAAGCCATCTAGCTACTAACTATGGACCCGTAGGTCTGAAGTGAACTACTCACGAGTCATTGGAGGGGCGATGATGATGATGAAGAAGCCCTCCAACTCCAAAGTCCTCTCTGGCAGGGCGCCAGGAAGGGTCTCCAGATGAGATCTTGCGGAAACGGAAGCTTGCGGCAGTGGAAAAGTATTTTCGAGGCTCCCCTGATGTTTTGCTGAATATTTGGGAATATATAGGCAAAGGATCTAGGTCAGGGGGCGGCCAGGGAGGCCACAAGACCTAACACTGCCGCCTCCCCCTGGTGGCGTGGTGGGAGCTTATGGGCTCCCTGGAGCCCACCTGGCTTGGCCCAGAGGCCCCCTGATCTTCTTCCGTTTGGAAAAAAATCATTTCGGGGTTTTTATTCCGTTTGGACTCCATTCCAAAATCAGATCTAAAAAGAGTCAAAAACCCAGAAAAAACACGAACTTGCACTTGGCACTGAATTAATAAGTTAGTCTCAAAAAAGATATAAAAGGTACATAAAACATCCAAAGAAGACAAGATAACAACATGAAACCATCAAAAATTACAGATACGTTTGAAACGTATCAAGCATCCCCAAGCTTAACTCCTGCTCGTCCTCGAGTAGGGAAGTGATAAAGAATGAATTTTTGATGCTTTCATGCTACCTAGCATAAGTGTCCTTTGTAATTCCTCTTATGTGACGCGAATGTTCAGATCCATTAGATTCAAAACAATAGTTTGCTATTGACGTGGAAACAATAATAATTCAAGCAAACTAGCAAGGTAATCATGAACTTTCAAAATAACAAGGCCAAAAGAAAGTTATCCCTACAAAAGAATATAGTCTGGCTATGCTCTACCATCATTGCACAACGAATTTAAATCATGCACAACCTCGGTATTGGCCAAGTAATTGTTTCACACCTTTACTTTCTCAAACCTTTTCAACTCTCACGCAATACATGAGCGCGATCCATGGTTATAGCACTATAGATGGTGTGGAGTGTGGTGGAGGTTGCAAGACAAAAAAAGAGAAGATAGTCACATTAACTAGGCATATCAATGAGCTGTGGAGATGCTCATCAATAGATATCAATGTGAATGAGTAGGAATTGCCATACAAATGATGCACTAGAGCTACGAGTATGTGAAAGCTCTTGAAGAAAACTAGTGGGTGTGCATCCAACTTGCTTTCTCATGAAGACCTAAGGCAATTTTGAGGAAGCCTATCATTGGAATATACAAGCCAAGTTATATAATGAAAATTTCCCACTAGCTATATGGTGGTGACAAAACGAGAGACTCTCAATCATGAAGATCATGGTGCTTAATATGCACAAGTGTGGAAAAAGTGGTAGCATTGTCCCTTCTCTCTTTTTCTCTCATTTTTTATTTAGTGGGCTCTTTGGCCTCTTTTTTTTATTTTGGTGGGCTTCTTTGGCCTCTTTTATTTCCTCACATGGGACAATGCTCCATTAATGATGATCATCATACTTTCAACTCAAAACTTAGAGCAACAATGACTCTATATGGAATGCCTTTGGTAGTGTACCGTGGCAATGATCTAGCATGGCATAGACATCAATGGAAACATCATGCTAGCTATCTTACGATCATGCAATGGCAATGTAGACGTGGTGGCACATGTCATGGTGGTAGTTGCATGGCAATATATCTCGGAATGACTTTGAAAAAACCATAGTAGGTAGGTATGGTGGCTGTTTTGAGGGAGGCTAATGGTGGGTTTTGTGCACCGGCGAAAGTTGCACGGCACTAAGAAGATAGTGATGGTGGAAGGTGAAAGTGCATCTAAACCTTGGACTCAACATTAGTAATGAACAACTCATATACTTGTTGCAAAAGTTTTATTAGTAATCGAAACAAAGCATTCAACGCATACTCCTAGGGGAAGGGTTGGTAGGTATAAACCATCGCGCTATCCCAACCGCCACGCAAAGGATGGCAATCAATATACTAATCATGCTCAGTTTTCATCACATAGCGGTTCACCATACGTGCATGCTATGGGAATCACTAACTTCCACACAAGTATTTCTAGATCCACAACACCTTACTAGCATGACTTCAATATTACCAAAACCACAACTCAAAACTAATTGAGATGAATCAAACTTCTCTAACTATTCAATGCACATGAAGGTGGAAGTTTTCGTATCCCCTTGGATAACTACCACTTTTGAGACTACTTTCAAAGCATAGATCAACTACCAAGCCACGCACCACTGTGCTATAAAAGATAAAGTGAAGCACAAAGAGCAAAAGTATCTAGCTCAAAAGATATAAGTGAAGCACATGTGAGCTGAATTGTCTACCAAAAGATATAAGTGAAGCTCGACAAAATCACGGTGTGTGCATGTCTCTCTCTCTAGGTGTGCAGCAAGGATGATTGTGACACAACAAAAATAAAAGACTCCTACAATACAAGACGCTCCAAGCAAAAACACATAACATGTGGTCAGTAAAAATATAGCCCCAAGTAACGTTACCGATGGATCGAAGACGAGAGAGGGGATGCCTTCCCGGGGCATCCCCAAGATTAGGCTTTTACGGCATCCTTGAATCTCTTGGGGTGCCTTGGGAATCCCCAAGCTTGAGCTCTGGCCACTATTTATCTTTTTGTCCATCAGAACTTCACCCAAAACTTGAAAACTTCACAACACGAAACTTAAACAGAAACTCGTGCTAACATTAGTACAAGAAAGCAAACCACCACTTCCTTAGGTACTGTAGCAACCTTAAATTCTACTTGTTCTGATGTTGGGTTACTGTACTTTCAATCTTCCATGGCTAATACCCCCGATACTATCCATAGTTTCATCAAAATAAGCAACCAACACAACAAAAACAGAATCTGTTAACAGCAGACCAGTCTGTAGCAATCTGTATATTTCATATACCTCTGTTACTTAAAAAATTCTGAAACCTTACGACAGTCTCAAGAATTTGCATAGAAATCAGTAGAAAAAAGAATCAACTCAAAAGATCTTACATAAAAAAAATGGAAATTCTTTTCGTGGGCAGAAAGTTTCTGGCTTTTCCAGCATGACCAAACGATCATCCCCAAGACTAATCATAATGGTTTTGCTTGGCACAAACGCAAAAAGAAACACAAAAAACACAATCATAACATAATTATGAAAGTGTGGAAAACACAAAACAGAAAGAAAAAGGATAGATTCGTTGGGTTGCCTCCCAACAAGCGCTTTTGTTTAACGCCCTTAGCTAGGCATTGATTTCAATGATGCTCACACAAAAGACAAGAGTTGAAGCATAACGAGAGCATCATAAAGCATGTGAAAATCACATCTAAGTCTAACATACTTCCTATGCATAGGCATTTTATAGGAAAACAAATTGGCAAGACAACCAATAGCTGCCAAATGCAAGGAAGAAGAAAGAGACAATATCAACCTCAACAAAACGAGAGGTAATTTGGTAACATCAGAGTTTCTACCACAATACTTTCCTCTCTCAAAGAAATTACATGTGGGATCATATTCAAATTCAACAATATAGCTATCCCATAGGATATTCTTTTCATGATCCACATGCATGCAAAGTTGACGCTCTTCAAAAAAAGCGGGATTATCATCAAATAAAGTCATGACTTCTCCAATCCCACTTTCAGTGTTGTTGCAAATATCATATTCATCATGAGGTTTGAACAAATTTTAAAGATCATAAGAAAGATCATCACCCCAATCATGATTATTGCAACAAGTAGTGGACATAGCAAAACTAGCATCCCCAAGCTTAGGGTTTTGCATAATTTTAGCATGATGATCACTAATAGAATTTATAGTGAAACCATTGCAATCATGCTTTTCATCCAAGGAGACCTCGTGAATCACTTCATAAATTTCTTCGTCACAATTTTCAGATTCACGCATCTCATGCAAAACTCCATAAAGATAGTCAAGTGCCCTCAACTCACTAGCAATTCGTTCCACATAAGTGGGTCTCTTAAAGAGATTAACAAACGAAGATGCAAGCATATTGAAGGCACATGGCACACAAGCAACGAAAAGGCAAACGAGAGAAAAGGGCGAACTAGAAATGCAAATGAAAATGGCAAATGTGAAGTGGGGGAGAGGAAAATGAGACGCAACTGGCAACAAAAGTAAATGCAAGAGAAGAGTTTGTGAGATCTACTTGGATAGATCTTGATTTCTCCTCCCCGGCAACGGTGCCAGAAATACTTCTTGCTACTGCAACAAAAGAGTCAAAAACCCAGAAAAAACACGAACTTGCACTTGGCACTGAATTAATAAGTTAGTGTCAAAAAAGATATAAAAGGTACATAAAACATCCGAAGAAGACAAGATAACAGCATGAAACCATCAAAATTTATAGATACGTTTGAGACGTATCAGTGCGCCTCCCACAAGGAGGCCCAAGGCGCAGGAGGTGGAGAGGGGGGGAACCCTAGGTGCTGGTGGGCCTAAGGCCCACCTAGGGGTATATAGTGGGGGTTTTGGGGCTGTTTTGCACACGGTTTTCCCTCTCCCTCGACGCAACCCTGCCCCCCTTCTTCCTCCTCTCCCACGGTGCTTGGCGAAGCCTTGCCGGGAGACCTCGTCTCTCCATCGACACCACGCCGTCGTGCTACCGGAGATCTTCCCAAACCTCTCCCTCCTCCTTGCTGGATCAAGGTGCGGGAGACGTCACCGGGCTGCACGTGTGTTGAACGCGGAGGTGCCGTGGTTCGGCACTAGATCGGGATAACACCGCGATCTAAATCGCCGCGAGTACGGCTCCAACAACCGCGTTCTAGCAACGCTTCTGCTTAGCGATATTCAAAGGTATGAAGATGCACTCACCCCTCTCTCATCGCTGGTCTCTCCATAGGAAGATCTGAATATGCGTAGGAAATTTTTTGAATTTATGCTACGTTACCCAACAGTGGCATCCGAGCCAGGTTTTCTATGCATAGATTCTATGCACGAGTAGAACACAAAAGGTTGTGGGCGATGATTTGTCACTTGCTTGCCTCTACTAGTATTATTCTTTTCCGGCGGTATTGTGGGATGAAGCGGCCCAGACCGACATTACACGTACGCTTATGTGAGACTGGTTCCACCGACAGACATGCATACCGTGCATAAAGGTGGCTAGCGGGTGTCTGTCTCTCCTACTCTAGTCGGATTGGATTTGATGAAAAGGGTCCTTATGAAGGGTAAATATCTTTGGCATATCATCGTTGTGGCTGTCACGTAGGTAAGAAAGCGTTCTTGCTAGAAACCCAAATCAGCCACGTAAAACTTGCACCAACAATTAGAGGACGTCTAACTTGTTTTTGCAGGGTTTGACATGTGATGTGATATGGCCAAAGTTGTGATGTTGCATGTATGATGTATGAGATGATCATGTTATTGTAATAGGTTTCACGACTTGCATGTCGATGAGTATGACAACCGGCAGGAGCCATAGGAGTTGTCTTAATTTATTGTATGAGATGCAACGCCATGTGCTTACTGCTTTTACTTCATTGCTAACGGTTAGCTATAGTAGTAGTTGGCGTGACGACTTCACGAAGACACGATGATGGAGATCATGGTGTCATGCCGGTGACAATGATGATCATGCGATGCCTGAAGATGGAGATCAAAAGAGCAAAGATGATAATGGCCTTATCATGTCACTATATGATTGCATTGTGATGTTTATCATGTTTTTCATCTTATTGCTTAGAACGACGGTAGCATAATAAGATGATCCCTCTTAAAATTTCGAGAACGTATTCCCTAAGTGTGCACCGTTGCAAAGGATAGTTGTCTCGAAGCACCACTTGATGATCGGGTGTGATATATTTTAACGTTCGCATACAACGGGTGTAAGCCAGATTTACACACGCGAAACACCTAGGTTGACTCGACGAGCTTAGTGATTTGCAATCTCTAGCGATGGCTAGACGAATGCTGATGACAACAAACCTTCCCCTGCAACGGCACCAGAAGAATGCTGCTAGCACTCCCCGGCAACGACACTAGAAGAATGTTGTTGATGGCCCACTAGCGCTTGGGTTCGCAGCAGTTTTTGAGGGTAGAGTATTGGACCCAAATTTGTTGATCACCTATAGGAGGTGAGAGAATACTCTGAAGTATTAGAAGCTGAATTTGTCAGATTCAACCACACCTGAAAGATTAGTATTTACAAGCAAAGTAGTAGCAGCAAAGTAGCGAGTAATGGCAGTGGCAAGGAACAGCAGTAGTGACAGCAGTAGCAGCAGCAAAGCAAAACAAGTAACATCAGCAGTAGGACAAACTCGTAGGCAATGGGTCGGTGATTTGTTTGGATGATATTCATCATGCAACAGCTATAACACGGAGAGATATGTGGCTAGCTCCCGTTCGTCAATGTGATGTAGGCATGCATTCCGTGTGTCGTCATACGTGCTTAGGGAAAAGAACTTGCATGCCATCTATTGTCCATCCCTCCCGTGGCAGCGGGGTCCAAAAGGAAACTACGGGAAATTAAGGTTCTCCTTTTAATAAAGAACCGGACCAACGCATTAGCACTTGCTGAACACATGAACTCCTCAAACTATGGTCATCACCGGGAGTGGTTCCGGTTATTGTCACTCCGGGGTTGCCGGATCATAACACATAGTAGGCAACTACAACTTGCAAGATCGGATCTAAAACACACATATATTGGTGACAACATAATAATTTCAGATCTGAAATCATGGCACTCGGGCCCTAGTGACAAGCATTAAGCATGGCAAAGTAGTAGCAACATCAATCTCAGAACATAGTGGATACTAGGGATCAATCCCCATCAAAACTAACTCGATTACATGATAGATCGCATCCTACTCATCACCGCCCAGCGAGCCTACGAATAGATTACTCACGAACGACGAAGAGCTTCATGGAATTGGAGAGGGAAGAAGGTTGATGATGACGATGACAAAGATTTCCCCTCTCCGGAGCCCAAGACGGACTCCAGATCTGTCCTCCACATGAAGAACAGGTGGTGGCGGCGCCTCCGTATCGAAAACGCGACGAAAACTTCTCTTTTTATTTTTTTCTGGGACGAAAGGGATCTTATAGACCTGAGATTGGGGGCGGCTGAGCCGTGTGGGCCCCACAAGCCTGCACCACGCCACCAGGGGGTGGTGGCGGAGCCAGGGCTTGTGGCCCACTGGCCCACCCCCTGAGGTGGAACTTGGCGCAGATATTTTTCTTATTTTCCAAAACTGCTCCCCGTAAATTTTCAGGACGTTTGGAGAACTTTGATTTCTGCACAAAAATAAGACCAACGCAATTCTGCTTAAAACAGCGTCAGTCCAGGTTAGTTCCATTCAAATCGTGCAAATTAGAGTCCAAAACAAGGGCAAAAGAGTTTGGAAAAGTAGATATGATGGAGACGTATCAACTCCCCCAAGCTTAAAACCTTGCTTGTCCTCAAGCAACTCAGTTGACAAACTGAGAGGGAAAGAAAAACTTTGACAAACTTTGTTTGATCTTGTTGTTGCAACTATGTCTAACTCACAACCAGAATTTCAGCAAGATCACAAGTTAACCACATAAGCAAATGACACAAAGGTCTCACGGTAAACTAATATCAACACTTTAATCAAAACAAGCATGAACCAATATGAATAGGTGGTATCTCGCTAGCTCTTTCTGAGACCGCAAAACATAAATGTAGAGCACTTTCAAAGATGGCTGACTAAACATTGTAATTCATAGCAACGAAGATCCAGTCATAGTCATACTCAATATCAATAAAAAGCAAAGCATAAAAATGACAGAGGTGCTCTCTAATTGGTGCTTATATAAGAGGAGGATGACTCGACAGGAAAATAAATAGACAGGCCCTTCGCAGAGGGAAGCATTGATTTGCAGAGGTGCCAGAGCTCAAGCTTTGAAAACAGAGATAATAATTTTGGGTGGCATGCTTTCATTGTCAACGCAATGACCAAGAGTTCTCAATATCTTCCATGCTACTCATGCTATAGGCGGTTCCCAAACAGAAAAGTAAAGTTTTAACTCACCCACCACCAATCAATCACACTCCACGGCTAGCCGAATCCTCTGGTACCATCCATACTAACATCAATCCGGGGGGAGTCTTGTTTTACAGTTATGTTTTTGATTTAAGCGTGGAACTGGGCATTCGAATTACCGGCCCCTTTCTCGTGAATGACTGTGAATAAACACATGTCGAGGATAACACTCCTAGCATGGAAGGTACCAATAGCCCTCTGTCACCACATGAGCGGTCCGGGCATGCAAAACAGATTATTTCATGAAGGTTTATAGAATGGCACATGAAAATTTACTTGGAATGGCAGGTAGATACCGCAAATAGGTAGGTATGGTGGACTCTCATGGAAAAACTTTTGGGTTTATGGAGGTGGATGCACAAGCAGTATTCCGCTTAGTACAAGTGAAGGCTAGCAAAAGACTAGAGAGCGACAACAGTCATCAACATGCAATGAGTTTGTCTAACATTGAATGCAAGCATGCACAGGATATAAATCACCATGAATACGAACATCATAGAGGCTATGTTGATTCTGTTTCAACTACATGCATGAACATGCGCCAAGTCAAGCCACTTGAAACATTCAAAGGAGAATACCATCCTATCATACTACATCATAGTCATCTCAAAATCTATGTTGGCAATCAAGACAAACCATTATAAGCTCTCAGCTAAATAAGCATGGCATCAGAAACTATGATCTCTAAGTTGTCATTGCAAACATGGTTCTCTCACAACAAAGCTAAATCTGGGTCGACAAGCTAGTCATATTTACGAAAACTAAATAGATAGCGTTCATACCAGCTTTTCAGTCTCAATCACTTCATCATATATCATCATTGTTGCCTTTCATTTGCACGATCGAACGATGAAAACGATAATAAGCGCATTGGACTAAGCTGAATCTGCAGGCAAACACAAAGGAGAAGACAAAGTAATATGGCTCTTTGAAAGCTAAACAGGTAAGCATGCAAGAACAAATAAACATTGTAACCAATATCTTCTACCTTGACACAAAGAAAAAGAAACTATTTACACGGGAAAGCTCCCAACAAGCGAAAGAAGAAAGAAAAATCTTTTTGGATTTTCTCAAAAGGACACAAAACAAGAAAACGAAAAGAAACTAGCATGGATAATACAGTGGCAAAGTGTAAACACCGGCTAACAAAGTGAAAGCATAAGCATGAATGTAAAGTCGGTGAGAACACGTACTCGCCCAAGCTTAGGCTTTTGGCCTAGCTTGGTCTACTCCCATGGATGATCCTGGCAAAACCCAAAATCATAATGGGTGTTATACGGGAGTGCTGCAGCCACTGCCTGAATAGCTGCCTCACGAAGTCAAGCAGCCGTCGCCTCCCTCTCATACTCCTCTGCCTCTCCTATGGTTATGTAGTATCTTCGTTTAACCTGAAAGTCAAAGAAAGCAGGAGCAGGAAGGGTAATATGGAAAATACGCTGTCGGTTAAATATCAAGCGGTATAGGAGGGATCCATGATCTCTCTCAAGGAACTGGTAGCATGTTAGAGCGACATGATCAAGGTAGGCTGTACGGAGAGGAAGGTCTTCTCGACGGATGGATACCCCAAGAAAATTTGCTAAGCGTGTAGCATAAACTCCACCAAAGAGATCCCCCTCACTCGCATTTTTATTCAGCCTCCTTGCTATAATAGCTCCCATATTGAAGCTCCTGTCACCTGTTACTGCGCTCTTAAGGATACTAAGGTCGGAAGCGCATAGGTGACAATGTGCACCCTTGCCGTTAATGCACCTACCTATGAAGAGGGCAAGGTAGTGCAAGGCAGGGAAATGGATGCTTCCTATGGTGGCTTGTGTGATATCTCTGGTTTCTCCAATAGTTATACTGGAGACAAAGTCTCTGACCGAGGACTTAGGAGGATCATTAACACTACCCCCATCGGGTATCTTGCAAATCCTATTGAAATCCTCCAAATCCACGGTATAGGATTTATCGTACAGATCAAACAGTATGGATGAGTCACGGCCAGCTAAAAATTTAAATCTACGCACGAAAGAGGCAGTGAGCATAGCATACTGTTCACATTTATCTGAGAGGAGTTCTTCTAACCCGTCATTGCGGACAAGTGCATCGAACTCATCCTTGAAACCTGCTTCGATCATGAACTCATCGGAAGGCCATTCACATGGTTGTACCGGTGCATCCCTTAGCTGAAAAGGTTCGGGCTCCCGAAAGGAGAGACGAGGACCCTTCTTACTTGAGGAACCACCATGAAACTTCCTCCTGAACATAATTTCCTTTTGCTGAAATTTTTGAAGTTCAAGAGAAAAGTGAATAAATACTTACCACACCTTGTAGCAACTACTCCTACTAGTGCCTAGAGATCGTATCACGCGCTAAAACTACTTGGGACCAGCTAAAATCAACTTTTCTAGCTCAAGAACAGGGTCACCAAGGTAGCAAGAATTCGTGAAGGATAAAGCACTAGAGCAAAAACTAATTGGACCAATGGAGGAGTCACTTACCAAGGAGTAATTTCCCCAAAACAGTTTGGAGAATGGTGCTTTGAGCAAGAAGATCGAAAATCACAGCCAAACGAGCAAGAACACGGGTTTGAGCTACGAAACAATTTTTTCTGGAGGTGGAAGAAGAGGCTGAGAGCTGGAATGAGTGGAGGGGGTGCCTGTGGGCTCCACAAGCTTGCACCACACCACGAGGGGGGTAGGTGGTGGTGGCAGGGCTTGTGGCCCACTGGTCTGGCCCCTAGGCCAGCTCTCAGGCCCAGAAATTTTCAAAAATTCCAGAAAAAATCATACTAAACTTTCGGGACCACCGGAGAACTTTTATTTTCGAGGTATTTTTCTCCGAGACGCTAAAACAGAAAACAGAAAAAACTAAACTAATTATATCATTTTTATTCTAAGAAAAAGAAAAGGAAAACTTAAAACAGAGGTATGTGACTCCTTGAATCACCCGTTTCATGGTCATCGAAAGAAATCCGTCAATGGGATTGATCAAGTCCTTATGACAAAACCTTCTCGAGTCGCAAGAGAGAACAGAGAATTTTTGAATAGCCACTAAGTCACCTCAATGGGGAT
Organism: Hordeum vulgare subsp. vulgare; assembly: GCF_904849725.1. Lineage (NCBI taxonomy): Eukaryota > Viridiplantae > Streptophyta > Magnoliopsida > Poales > Poaceae > Hordeum > Hordeum vulgare. The sequence goes on from NC_058524.1 coordinate 25,688,855, forward strand.
ATGTATTTCCCCAACAAGCAAATCATACTTCATCTTGACACGAGGAATAGGGCATTCAAAGCTCCCAATGAGAATCGATGAAGTGTTTTCGATAGCATTGATGCATTGTACTGGATATCGTTTCTTTGGAAAGTGCACTGTGTGCTCATTACCGTTGACATGGAAAGTGACATTGCCTTTGTTGCAATCTATAACAGCCCCTGTAGTGTTTAAAAAGGGTCTTCCGAGGATGATAGCCATGGCATCGTCCTCAGGAATATCCAAGATAACAAAGTATGTTAAGATAGTGGTGTTAGCAACCACAACAGGCACATCCTCGCAAATGCCGATAGGGAAAGCAGTTGATTTGTCGTCCATTTGTAGAGAAATTTCAGTGGGTGTCAACTTAGCCAACTCAAGTCTATGATAAAGAGAGAGCACCATAACACTAACACCGGCTCCAAGGTCACATAAGGCAGTTCTTACGTAGTTTCCTTTAATGGATCAAGGTATAGTGGGCACTTCGGGATCACCAAGTTTCTTAGGAGTTCCACCTTTAAAAGTGTAGTTGGCAAGCATGGTGGAGATCTCAAGATCTGGTATCTTCCGTTTATTAGTCACGATATCTTTCATGTACTTGGCATACGGAGACATCTTGAGCATATCAGTTAACCGCATCTGCAGAAAGACGGGTCTTATCATCTCAACGAATCGCTCAAAATCTTCATCATCCTTTTTCTTGGATGGCTTAGGAGGAAAGGGCATAGGTCTCTGAACCCATGACTCTCTTTCTTTACCATGCTTCCTAGCAGTGAAATCATTCTTATCGTATTTCTTAGGTTGTGGGTTATCAGGATTAACCGTAGGTTCAATCTCCACATCCTCATCATGACTAGGTTGAGCATTATTATGAACATCACTGTCCATATTGTCACCAGGTTCATGTTCATCACCTGATTGTGTTTCTGCATCAGACGCAGAAATATTATTAGGTTCTTCAAGTGTGACAGTATTTGGTGAACTAGCGTGCAGGTTTCTATCATCCTTCTTCTTCTCCTTAGGATGACTAGGTGTATCAGCATTGATTCCTTGAGAATCTTGATCAATTCTCTTAGGATGACCTTCAGGATACAAAGGTTCCTGAGTCAATTTGCCTCCTCTAGTAATGACTCTTACAGAGTTGTCATTTAATTCATCGAGCAGGTCATTCTGAGCTTTAAATACTTGTTCTACCTGACTAGTAATCATAGAGGCATGTTTACTCAGAAGATTCACATCATTGACATTTCTGTCTACACAACCACTTAAATGGCTAAGCATACGAGCACTTTGTTCCAAATGTCTGCTAACATAGTCATTGAAACTCTTTTGTTTGGCAACAAACTTGTCAAATTCATCAAAGCATAGGCTAGAAGGTTTATCAAAAGGAATATCACTCTCATCAAACCTACGCAGAGAATTCACTTCTACTACCTGTATCGGGTTATCGAGACCATGGATCTCTTCGATAGGTGGTAGATTTTTGACATCTTTAGATCTAATGCCTTTCTCTTGCATAGATTTCTTGGCTTCTTGCATCTCTTCAGGATTGAGGAATAGAATACCTCTTTTCTTAGGAGTTGGCTTAGGAGGTGGTTCGGGAATAGTCCAAACATTATCGTTGATCAAGAGGTTATTCAGTAGGGTGTCAACTTGTTCTACAGTTCGTTCCCTAAAAACACAACCGGCACAACTATCTAGGTGGTCTCTAGAGGCATCGGTAAGTCCGTTATAGAGGATATCAAGTATCTCGTTCTTCTTAAGAGGGTGATCAGGCAAAGCATTCTGTAGCTGGACGAGCCTCCCCCAAGCTTGTGGAAGACTCTCTTCTTGGAGTTGAGCAAAGTTGTATATTTCCTGCAAGGCAGCTTGCTTCTTATGGGCAGGGAAATATTTCTCATAGAAGTAATAGACCATCTCCTGGGGACTACGCACACATCCAGGAGCAAGAGAGGTGAACCAGACTTTAGCGTCATCCTTTAGAGAGAAAGGAAACAGCTTAAGGATATAGTAGTGGCGGATCTTCTCCTCATTAGTGAAAAGGTTGGCTATTTCGGATAGTTTGGCAAGATGGGCTATGACCGTCTCAGACTCATAACCGTGAAAAGGATCAGATTCGACTAGAGAGATTATCTCAGGGTCGACAGAGAATTCATAATCCTTATCGGTGACAAAGATAGGCGAAGTGGCAAACTTCGGGTCATTTTTCATCCTAGCTTCCCGAGATTTTTCCTCCCACTTGAGAAGTAATTTCTCAACGTCATAGGCATCCTTACACGCAATAAAATCCTCAGCTATCTCTCCCTCCATAACGTAACCCTCAGGTATATCAGGCAATTCATATCTAGGAGAGCTAGATCTAGCAGGAGCAAAAGCAGGTTCTATCTCAATAGTATCGGCAGTTTCAGAAGCATCACCAGCATTGGCAGTAACTCTAGCAATATGAGCATCAAGGAACAATCCTAGTGGAACATCAGGCAAAGGAGTATCTCTAGAAGTATCAAGCATAGCATCATCAGGCAAAATAGCATCTCTAGCATCATCAGGCAAAGCAGTATCAAGCATAGCATCTCTAGCAGTATCAGGCATAGTATCAAGCATACTATCATCAGGCATAGTATCAAGCATAGGCGACATATCAAGATTTCTAGGAGGAGGTGATGTCGCAAAGTTACTCATACCTGAAGGTGAATCAAGTGCAGAGCTAGATGGCAATTCCTTACCTCCCCTCGTAGTTGAGGGCAAGACTTTGGTCTTCGGATCCTTCATATTCTTCATAGTGATTAGCAGATATAAATCCCAAGTAACTCAGAGAATATAGCAATACCTCCCCGGCAACGGCACCATAAAAATGCTGATTTGCAATCTCTCGCGATGGCTAGACGAATGCTGATGGCAACAAACCTTCCCCTGCAATGGCACCAGAAGAATGCTGCTAGCACTCCCCGGCAATGACACTAGAAGAATGTTGTTGATGGCCCACCAGCGCGTGGATTCGCAGTTGTTTTCGAGGGCAGAGTATTCGACCCAAATTTGTTGATCGCCTATAGGAGGTGAGAGAATACTCTCAAGTATTAGCAGCTGAATTTGTCAGATTCAACCACACCTGAAAGATTAGTATCTGCAAGCAAAGTAGTAACAACAAAGTAGCGAGTAACGGCAATGGCAAGGAACAACAGTAGTGACAGCAGTAGCAGCAGCAGAGCAAAACAAGTAACATCAGCAGTAGGACAAACTCATAGGCAATGGGTCGGTGATTTGTTTGGATGATATTCATCATGCAACAGCTATAACACGGAGAGATATGTGGCTAGCTCCCGTTCGTCAATGTGATGTAGGCATGCATTCCGCGTGTCGTCATACGTGCTTAGGGAAAAGAACTTGCATGACATCTACTGTCCATCCCTCCCGTGGCAGCGGGGTCCAAAAGGAAACTATGGGATATTTAGGTTCTCCTTTTAATAAAGAACCGGACCACCGCATTAGCACTTGTTTAAATCTCGTATAAGTGCACAAATCATGGGGAGCTTCTCTAGTTTTTGATAAAACACTCTGTTGCCTTTATCATAATATCTTTTATTCATGTGGTTCGAAGGACCATATGATTGTTTGTTCCATTTGGAATCTTTAGATTGCTTGCCTCTATTTTTGTATGTCTTTGTGGCATACGATCCTTTTATTTGCAATCTTTAGGTCCTCAATATAGTTTGTTTTCCTCCAACTACTTATCATTGTATTTATGTATTTCTCTGCACACATTTGCTGAGAAGTACACACTTTTTGGAGGACCACCTACTATATTGGCTTTCTAAACTTTTCGTCCATTTTGGCAATCGATGCCAATGGGGGAGAAGTTTAGAGAGTTTACTTTGGATATGTTTAGAGGGTTTTGCTTTTATTGCGTAAGCATTTACATCTTGCACGCATGCATTATTACTTTGTATGTGTGCACTTGGTTCTGATTATTTCCTTATTAAACTCTCTTGAAGTGGTTGTCATCAATTACCAAAATGGGGGAGATTGTTAGAGCATATATCTCCATATGTGGTTTTGGTAATTGATGGCAATTCCTATGGACTAATGGTTGCCTTAAGTTATATTTATAGGATTTGTCCATAGGCACTTCTTGAAGTCCATCTGTTGGGTTCAAGGAGTTTATATGATGACCAAGATGGTATTCAAGGTATTATCCAAAGAATGGTCATAGAGACACTAGGTTGATCAAGATCTCAGACAAAGAGTAAATCAAGATGATCAACACACAAAGCGTATAAGATGTATCGAGAGGGGACCAAGTGATCCCATGGTATGGTAAGCATTGTCCATTACGTGTTTGTGTACTAACCCATGGTCTTTGTGAGAGTCCTATGTGGGGGTTAGGTGTGCTTCCATGGGCTTGCGTCAAAAGGAAGGTCTCATACAACCCATGAAGGATGACGTCAAGTGATGATCGTCATCAAGATTGTGGTGTGCAAGTTCAAGTGGATCAGCACGAATATATCATTGAAACTATTGTTAATGATCATGTGTTGATAAGGACAAGCTCATGTGCTAACAAGGACAAGATCAAGATAAGCATTCGTGAGCACTGCATGCTTGATTCTTGTGGATGTTCACATGGTGGACAAATGAAGATGAACACATAAGCTAGGCTTTCCGCATTGTGTATGGGAGAGCTACTTGAAGACTTCATCATGTCTTGCTTACGACTTGAGCCAGGAAGGAACAACAACATCAAGCTCAAGTGAAAGGGCTAACTCAAAGGTATCGGTTCCTTTGACGTTAGTGGCGCGGAGTGATGATCACCGAATAAAAGTATACACTCAAGTATGGATCATTAGTACCCTTTTTATGATTCTTGAGTCTTTAGGGATCTCACACTATTAAGAGGGGATCACAGGTTTTGCGATGAACTTGCTCAAACTACATCTCTACTTTTGTGCTCGTTGTTGGGGAACGTCGCATGGGAAACAAAATTTTTCCTACGCGCACGAAGACCTATCATGGCGATGTCCATCTACGAGAGGGGATGTGTGATCTACATACCCTTGTAGACCGTACAGCAGAAGCGTTAGTGAACGCGGTTGATGTAGTGGAACGTCCTCACGTCCCTCGATCCGCCCCGTGAACCGTCCCGCGATCAGTCCCACGATCTAGTGCCGAACGGTCGGCACCTCCGCGTTCAGCACACGTACAGCTCGATGATGATCTCGGCCTTCTTGATCTAGCAAGAGAGACGGAGAGGTAGAAGAGTTCTTCGGCAGCGTGACGGTGCTCCGGAGGTTGGTGATGATCTTGTCTCGGCAGGGCTCCGCCCGAGCTCCGCAGAAACGCGATCTAGAGGTAAAACCGTGGAGATATGTGGTCGGGCTGCCATGGCAAAGTTGTCTCAAATCAGCCCTAAAACCTCCGTATATATAGGGGGAAGAGGGGGAGCCTTGCCTTGGGGTCCAAGGACCCCAAAGGACTTCGACTGAGCCAAGGGGGGCAACCCTCCCCTTCCAAACCGAGTGCAACTAGGTTTGGAAGGAGGAGTCCTTCCCCCTTTTCCCACCTCCTCTATTTTTTTCTCTTTGATTTTCTTCCTATGGCGCATAGGGCCTTCTTGGGCTGTCCCACCAGCCCACTAAGGGCTGGTGCGCCACCCCCAAGGCCTATGGGCTTCCCCGGGGTGGGTTGCCCCCCCCCCCCCCCCCCGGTGAACTCCCGGAACCCATTCGTCATTCCCGGTACATTCCCGATAACTCCGAAAACCTTCCGGTAATCAAATGAGGTCATCCTATATATCAATCTTTGTTTCCGGACCATTCCGGAAACCCTCGTGACGTCCGTGATCTCATCCGGGACTCCGAACAACATTCGGTAACCAACCATATAACTCAAATACGTATAAAACAACGTCGAACCTTAAGTGTGCAGACCCTGCGGGTTCGAGAACTATGTAGACATGACCCGAGAGACTCCTCGGTCAATATAAAATAGCGGGACCTGGATGCCCATATTGGATCCTACATATTCTACAAAGATCTTATCGTTTGAACCTCAGTGCCAAGGATTCATATAATCCCGTATGTCATTCCCTTTGTCCTTCGGTATGTTACTTGCCCGAGATTCGATCGTCAGTATCCGCATACCTATTTCAATCTCGTTTATCGGCAAGTCTCTTTATTCGTTCCGTAACACAAGATCCCGCAACTTACACTAAGTCACATTGCTTGCAAGGCTTGTGTGTGATGTTGTATTACCGAGTGGGCCCCGAGATACCTCTCCGTCACACGGAGTGACAAATCCCAGTCTCGATCCATACTAACTCAACAAACACCTTCGGAGATACCTGTAGAGCATCTTTATAGTCACCCAGTTACGTTGCGACATTTGATACACACAAAGTATTCCTCCGGTGTCAGTGAGTTATATGATCTCATGGTCATAGGAACAAATACTTGACACGCAGAAAACAGTAGCAACAAAATGACACGATCAACATGCTACGTCTATTAGTTTGGGTCTAGTCCATCACGTGATTCTCCTAATGACGTGATCCAGTTATCAAGCAACAACACCTTGTTCATAATCAGAAGACACTGACTATCTTTGATCAACTGGCTAGCCAACTAGAGGCTTGCTAGGGACAGAGTTTTGTCTATGTATCCACACATGTATATAAGTCTTCATTCAATACAATTATAGCATGGATAATAAACGATTATCTTGATACAGGAATTATAATAATAACTATATTTATTATTGCCTCTAGGGCATAATTCTAACACTCATACCACATCTCCACTTGTGGTTTACTTGTGTTACTTGAGCATACATACATTGCATATTGTTTGTGCTCATTATATTGTGTTGGCTATTTCTTTGTACAAGATTAATCATTCAAGCATACCCTCTATATCCGCACGTTCACACTTGCAGCTTTTGATATATCGTGTGCTATAGTGTGATCTAGTATCTTCTGTTGTTCACCTACTTGTCGTGTGATATAGCTCAAGTAAGTTTGTGTAACTTACTTTTGCTTGTTACTAACCGTGTTGTGTCCATCTTGGTCGATCATGTTGTTGGTGCACATTGCGGTGCCTTTTGCATTTTGGATTTGTGCTTGAAAATTATCCTCTTAGTTTATTTCCGCATTAGGTTTAAGCCAAATCCGAAGAAGTTTTTAAATAGCATATTCACCCCCCTCTAGGCGTCATCGTGGTCCTTTCAATTGGTATCAGAGCAAGGTCTCTCTTTATTAGGTTTACGACCTAGAGAGTGTCGATGTCGACTATTGGATTAGTGCACAATGACACTGTTGGGGATATTATCTGTTGGATAACCCGCCCTAGTTGGGCCGGGTCGCCCAAGCTGGTGACTCATCTCCAAGTGGTTCCGGCCTTGGCCCAGTGAGGCCGGGAGTCGTATGACGGTTCAGGACCTTGGGAAGAAGTCCATTGTACGGAAGATCTCCAAGTCTTGGAAAGATGACGACTTAGAGATTGGAAGAATCACGATGTATATAAAGGAAAGGACTCTTGTAAACCCTAAGGGCTCGACATGTATATAAAAGCGAGTCCCAGGGAAGGAGAGGGGAGGTTAGAAATCATCGAGTGCTAGGTCAGGCGAGTTACGCCCCCTTGTAATCGAAACATCATCAATACAAACACCAAGCAGGACGTAGGCCTTTACCTCCTGACGAGGGGCCGAACCTAGGTAAATATCTGTCTCGCTTCCGAATAACCCCTTTGAGTCGCCACCAAGGTGCGATGGCTCCAACACAAAGTCCTTTCACGAGGACATCTGCCGTGACAAAACCACGACAGTTGGTGCCCACCATGGGGCCTGCGCACGGTGGAGTTGAGTTCTCAAAGGGAGCCCTATCAGGGTTCCGGAGCTACGCAGCGGGGCTCATGACTCGGAGCCGCTGCGGGAAGTACTACATCAATAACTTGCTATGGGGGCCCGAGGCCGATTCGATCGAATCCGGCTACAGAATCCCCTTCGGCAAGATCAACGTCTTCGTCGGCATGGTTGGATCGCCTATGCCTGAGCCGGACATCTCCTCCGACATCGTCGAGCCGGCCAGGTACGTCCGCCCAGTCGCGACGCCAAACCTAACCCGTCCGGTCTTTGTTGGGTTCACGCAGGGATCTGAGGAACGAGGAGAATCAGCGACCCAGGAGACCACGCCGGTCAACACTGATGACGAATCATCCATGGGCGATTCAGATTCAGTTCAGTCTCTACATGGGGGCTGCCTTGGGGGCTTGTCACTAGCCATGGACCCCGAGGTTCTTGACCGGACCCGTCGTCAGATCGCCATTTACATGGCAGGGGCGACTCAGCCCTCGCCAAACCTGGCAGGCGAAGGTGGGGCTGGAAAAACGTCTAGAAGCCTGACCGCAATCTTCGTGGAGTTAGCGGCGGAGATAACAAGGCTCATGGCGACCCCCATAACATCAGAAATCCAGGACGCGATAAACACGGAGCTAACAAAACTAAGAGATGTGGTGGCAAAAGCTCAGCGGGACGCTGCAGTGGAAGCCGCCAGGATCGAGACCCGGCAGGCTGAAATTACCGCTGAGGTAGCTCGCTTGAATACCGTAAACTGGCGGATCGAAAGGCATCAACGCGGATTTGACGCCGTCCATCAACGGAGGCATCAGGGTCGTTTACCCCCTGATCTCAACCCGACCCGCCTGTTCCACACTCCACGAACTCCCGGGGCTGGAGATGCCCCGGGGGGAGGGCCGGGCCAACCACCAAACCCGTCGTTTCAGCCAGCTGTGGATCGCGTCCCCCGATTCCAGACACCTCGAGGTCACTTTTCCAACCCGATGGACAATGTCCTTGCCGCAACTCGCCATTTAGAGTCCCTTCCGATTCATGGAAATACTCCAGCTGAGATAGAAGCAAGGAACACCATTGAGATGTTGAAGACGGCGGTGGTTCAAAACGCCCAGTTCTCACACAGCCTAGATCGACTGCACTCCACTCCCCAGGCAAGCCGCACCAGGAGTCGACCAGAGGACCAGCCCGCCATAACCAGCGGACCGCGACCCTTTCCCCAGGTCAACTCGCCTGATCACCGAGACCCGCCAGGTCGGGATCACCCGGACACCCAAGTCGCCCCAGCGCTTCTTGTTAGAAGCGACAGACAAGTGGGGGTGCCATGCTTGGCCCCCGCCCTTCGCAACGAGCGAATGCCCAAGGATTTTAAAGGACCAAGAAAGGTGCCTAACTACACTCCGGACCTTGAGCCAGCGTCATGGGTCGAGAGTTACGAAATCGCCATGGACATGCTCGATGTAAGCGAAGCGGTCTGCGCCAGATACTTTATAATGATGCTCGAAGGGACGGCGCGTACTTGGTTAAAGAACTTGCCCCCAACTCCATCCAGTCTTGGGCCGAATTAAAAGAGCGTTTCGTCAAAAATTTCTGAGGGACCTGCAAGCGCCCGATGACACTTGTCGATTTACAGCACTGTGTTCAACGCCCGGATGAGTCGGCCCACCGCTGGACGCGGCGGGTCGCGGCAATCATTCATTCATCGGATGGTATCATGGCGGCTCAGGCTATGCTAATCCTGGAGCAGAACTGCCACTATGAGCCCTTGGTGCAGAAGTTGGGACGACTCAAGCGAAAGGTGCAAGATATGGGGGAGCTAATGGACACCCTCACTAGGTACGCTGAGGCGGACGACAGCAAAGATCCAGGAGAAGATGGTGGTAAGGCCAACTCGCCTAGGAAAGGCGAGTCATCCAAAAATCACACCCGGTTCCAGGGACGCGTCCGCCATAATCAATGAGCGAATGTCAAAACAAGGCAGCAGGAAGAGTCTTCGGACTTAGTCGCCAACACCAACGCCAACAATGGCAACCAGCGCCAGAAGAAGAATAGGGGTTACAGTGGCAAAAAGCCACGCAACTATAATGAGTTACTCAAGGGCCCCTGCCCGCATCACGCCATGGCGGACAGGCCAGCGACTCATTCCTGGGAGGACTGTTACGTGATGCGGGAGTTTCGGGCAGAGATGATCAAAAAAGGGCAAGGCGGCGACCCAGACCAATGGCAGGAATAGTTTGGCGCGTCTAATCAACGCCAGAACCCCTTCGGCGGCTTCCCCGAACCTGGGGCACAGGGCGGCCCGCAGCCAAGCAGTGACCAGTATCCGTTGCGCCACCAACGGCGGTATAACCCGCCGGGAGCCTTTCAACAACCACCCCCACAGGGGCTCCGCAGGGGCAGGATGACAATGGTGGCTTTCGCAGCAACCCCAAGCAGTTAAGCAACGGACGGTACCACGTTTTCACCACCATTGCCTGCAGGCGTGATAAAAAGGTGAGTCAACGAGCGTACAGTGTATCTGAGTCGGCACTCCCTAGATATCTCCACTGGTCCGAGCAGACTATATCATGTAGTAGGGAGGATCACCCGCCGAGAGTTGACAATCCCGGCGACTTAGCGTTGGTCGTGGCTCCTCAAGTTGGAGGATATACCTTATCAAAGGTACTGATGGATGGTGGTAGCGGCATCAACATATTATACTTCGACACCTTTCGAAGGATGAATCTGTTGGAGAAAGATTTGATGCCCTCAACCACGGTATTCCACGGGATTGTCCCAGGTAAATCGGCGTACCCCATAGGCCGAATTAGGCTCACAGTCGTGTTTGGAACAATGTCTAACTAGAGAAGTGAGTCGCTCATGTTTGAGGTGGTCAAGTTAAAAGCCCCTATCATGCGCTGTTTGGGCGGCCGGCTTACGCCCGATTCATGGCTCGCCCCTGCTATGTTTACCTTAAACTCAAGATGCCTGGCCCTAAAGGACCCATCACAGTTGATGGTGATAGGAGGATTGCAACAGAGTGTGAAGAAGGGGATGCTGCTTATGCAGAAGTCGCCTGCGCTGCGGAAGAGCTTAAATATCACCAGGCCAATGTTGATCCGGCTGACATGTCACCTTTAAAGAAGCCAACGACAAACGTTGAGCCGCCCCTCAAGTTCAAACCAATAGACGACACTAAGACAGTGGATTTCGTCCCTGGCGACTGAACCAAGCAGTTCATTATCGGGACGGGTTTAGACCCCAAATAGGAAAGCGCGCTCATTGAATTCATCCATGAAAATCGGGACATCTTTGCATGGAAACCTTCTGACATGCCTGGTGTGCCGAGAGAATTCGCTGAGCACCATCTTAATGTTGACCCAAAGGCAAAACCGATTCGGCAATATCTTTGCAGGTTCAATGAGGGACGACGCAAGGCAATTGGGGAAGAAGTTGCCCGTCTCTTGGCCGCCGGATTCATCGTAGAGGTCTTCCACCCCAAATGGTTGGCTAACCCGGTCCTGGTGCTCAAGAAGAATGGTACCTTCCGCATGTGCATTGATTACACGGATCTTAACAGAGCTTGTCCAAAGGATCCTTTCGCCCTTCCCCGCATCGATCAAATTATTGATTCGGTGGCGGGATGCGAACGTTTGTGCTTCCTGGACGCTTATTCCGGATATCACCAAATCAAGATGGCCGTGGAAGATCAGGAGAAAACATCTTTTATAAACCCCTTCGGGGCTTTTTGCTATGTGTCCATGCCATTTGGACTCAAGAGTGCAGGGGCGACTTACCAGCGCTGCATCCAAAATTGCCTCCGTGGCCAAATCGGACACAACGTTCATGCTTACGTTGATGACATTGTGGTTAAAACTCACAGGAAGGAAACACTATTGGGAGATCTAAAGGAAAATTTTGATAATCCGCGGGTATACCAGATGAAGCTTAATCCCACCAAGTGTGTCTTTGGTGTTCCTGCAGGAAAATTGTTGGGTTTCCTGGTATCTGAGCACGGCATTGAAGCTAACCCGGACAAAATCGAGGCGGTTACTTCCCTTGGGAAACCAGCGAATATTAATCAAGTTCAACGGATGGCAGGTCGTATTGCGGCCTTAAGTCGCTTCATAAGCCGTCTGGGTGAAAAGGTTATTCCCCTTTATCAATTGCTTAAAAAATCTGACCATTTTCTTTGGACAGATGAAGCCAATGAAGCTTTCGAAGCCTTAAAACAGCAGCTGGTCAACCCGCCGGTTTTGGCCGCCCCGACTGAGAAAGAGCCCATATTTCTGTATATTGCGGCAAACTCCAAAGCGGTGAGTGTGGCAGTGGTCGTCGAAAGGAAGGAGTATCTAGTGCAACGCCCGGTTTACTTCATTAGCGAGGTGATAACTCTCTCCAAACAGCGATACCCACACTGGGAGAAGTTAGTTTATGGGTTTTTTATGGCAAGCCGAAAGCTCAAACATTATTTCCAAGAGCATCCCATCATGGTGGTTAGCTCCGCTCCCCTCGGGGACATCATCCAGAATCGGGAAGCGCCAGGGCGAATCGCCAAGTGGGCAATCAAACTCGGGCCGCACAACGTGCGATACACCCCTCGCACGGCTATCAAGTCTCAGGCCTTGGTTGATTTCATCAACGATTGTACCCAGTTACACATCCCGGAAGACAAGCCTGACCTTACATGCTAGACTATTTATTTTGACGGGTCTAGACAGTTGGAAGGCTCGGGGGCTGGCGTGGTGCTGATATCACCTCAAGGAGATAAATTCTGTTATGTCCTCCGACTCATGTTCCCATGTACCAACAACGCTGCGGAATATGAAGCTTTACTTCATGGCTTGCGACTCGCCAAGGAGATGAACCTTACGCGGGTCAGATGTTTTGGCGATTCTGATTTGGTGGCTCAGCAAGTTTCAGGTACTTGGGATTCTCGGGACCCCGTGATGGCGGCTTACAGGAGGGTTGTGTCTGACGTGGCGGGTCACTTCCATGGCTATCAAGTCGATCATATCGACCGGCGCCTTAAGGAAGCAGCTGATGCCCTTTCACGTCTTGGTTCGCAGCGTAAGCCGGTTCCCCCCAATGTCTTTCTGGATACTCTGCATAATCCTTCCGTAAGGTTACCCTCGTAGGAGGAGTTGGCAATACCAGACCCTGAGTCTCAGTTCGTAGCGGCTCTCCATGTTACGCCGGATTGGGTTCTTCCGTATCTGGCCTATCTCGCCCGAGGCGAGTTACCTTCGGATGAAGTGTTGGCTCGCCAAATCGTTCGGCAAAGCAAATCCATGGTGATCATCAATGGTAAATTATATAAACGAAGCACTTCCGGGGTTTTCCAAAGATGTGTTTCCTCTGAAGAAGGATGCGTAATTCTAAACGACATTCATTCCGGAGATTGTGGACATCACGCCGGGTCACGTTCCTTGGTTTCAAAGGCGTTTCGTCATGGTTTCTTCTGGTTGACGGCCCATGCAGATACAGAAGAGATAGTTTGTCGATGTGACGGATGCGAGCGTTATGGACGACGGGCCCATGTGCCGGCTCAAGAGATAAGGATGATACCTATCACTTGGCCTTTTGCGGTCTCAGGGTTAGGCATGGTTGGCCCCTTTAAGATGTCGTCCAACAAAAAAACTCATCTACTGGTGGCGGTTGATAAGTTTACCAAGTGGTTCGAGGCAGAACCTGTTAGAGCCTACGACGCGGAGACAGCGGACAAATTTTTGAAAAAGTTGATCTTCCGGTTCAGATATCCACACACCATTATTACTGACAATGGCACTAATATGTCTCAAGGAGCGATGCAGGATTTTTGTCAACGTGAGCATATCGGGCTTGATGTTTCTGCAGTAGCTCATCCGCAATCTAATGGGAAGGCCGAGCGGGCGAATCAGGAAGTGTTGCGAGGAATAAAACCCTGGCTCATGATTCCCCTGGAACGCACCCCGGGGTGTTGGGTTGAGGAGTTGCCTTCAGTACTATGGAGCATCCGGACCACCCCGAACCGTTGTACGGGTTTTACTCCCTTCTTTCTGGTATATGGAGCAGAAGCCGTTCTTCTCACTGACATTAGGCATGACTCGCCCAGAGTCGCCGCTTATGTGCAACAGGACAACGAGTTGGCGCGTCAAGATTCTTTGGACGCTTTGGAGGAAGCACGCGATTTGGCTGCAGCCCGTTCGGCGATCTATCAGCAGGACTTGCGGCGTTATCACAGCCGCCGGGTCAAGAGCCGAACCTTTCAGGAGGGCGACTTAGTACTTCGATTGATACAAGATCGTACTCGCATGCATAAGTTATCACCACCATGGGAAGGACCGTTCGTCGTCAGCAAAAGCCTTCGCAACGGGTCCTATTATCTGGTGGATCTACGGCCTGATCGGCAAACCACGGAGGCTGAGTCAACTCGCCCCTGGAACATAGCCCACTTGCGGCCTTACTACACTTGAGCTAATTAGCTCTGCCTTTTCGTAAGTTTTTTTATTTCTTATGAAGCAATAAAGTTGATGCCTCCAGGCTTGGGGGCTTTCCTGCTGATTCATCTTATTGAAAGTATGGATCTTTATTTTACTCTTCAAAAATTCGCCCAAGCATGGACGCTATCTATACCAAAGAGCTTAAGTTGCCATAATGCGCTTATTACAAAACTGGGTATCGATAAGCCAAAGAGGATCGAAGTCGCTACAAGCGCGTGATTCAAACATAGGCGCCTTATATGATTCTGTGGATTAGGCTGGCTTACTTGAGGGCAGTTTGCTCTCAAGTCGTTTTGTGGTAATAGCGTATATGCTTCTACAATCCTATGACGGTTTTTCCCTTAATCATAGGTCACTTGGGGGCTTCCTCTCACTGAGATCGGCCTTACTATCCATTTGGCCTGCGAAAAATTACCGCAATACAAATGGTTATACTGGACTGTGTGTTGGCCGAATCGCCATATGGACCCATGAACTCTTGGCGAGTTACTCCGCTTATGGACCCTGAATTCGCCTTGGTTAAAACATGTCTGGTACCGGCTAGCGCCTCACATGGAAAATAGAGAAACCATTGGTTCACTGAAGCTTGACTCGCGCCTGATCAGTCGGTCTAAATACTTGAGCTTTTTATACAAAAGTCTCCCTCGGGTAGCACTTGAGTTTATATAACTCGTCCTATCCTGTTGCGACCTGATGAGCCGATGAAATTGCTATTTTTTACCTTCCTGCCACTGCCACAAGGTCTTTCAGACTTTTTCATGACTCGCCTCAAATATCTTGGGTCGATTATTATTTTATCATCCATTACTCACTGAGATGATTTGACGTACGTTTTTAAGCCTAACAGGTTGATGATCAAAATCATTCTAGCCACGGCGGGTCAAGCATCATAAAAACGCCTTGAGGGCGGGTCAAGCAGTCTAAGGCACCTTAAGGGCGACATAAGGGTTTTCAAGACATCACAGAAGCAGTTTGATCTCTAAAGCACTTATTACATGGCTCTTATGGCCAAATCTATGAAGGATTATTCTACTGATGTCCTCGGGTCAGCCTGCTGCGAGCTCTGGCCGACTTTAATTTGCAAGTCGCCCAGTACCCAGTTACACTTGGATAACGCGGCAAACTCATCTTCATCGTTCAGCACTGATGAGAGATCCACCTCCAAGTCAAAAGGATTCTTGGGTCGACGCGGAGTTAAGCTGGTCGTTACAAAGGTTGGCGGGTTAACTTTCTTGTTCTTGTTGTCATAGGCGGCTTGGTATTTTGATAAATCCAAGCTTGCGTCAAGCTGAGTCGCTGCCAAACGGGATTCTTTGACAACACGCTCGTAATCTTCTTCAGCAAATTCGGACCCGTCATCCTTGAGCTGGGGAAAGCCTGCCGCTACTTCTTCAGGGTTTATTTCTGGAGCATATGCCAGACACCGACTCAACGTAGTTAGGGCCCCTTTTCGGGCAGCAGACCGGGTCAGCTCACCAATTTGAGGAGGAAGAGTAGATAAGCAGCCAAGCATCTTCTTTATTGATGTTATGGGTTCCTGGGCACCCATCACTGCTTTCACGGTCAGCACACTTCCGGTATACAGCTGCTCCGTTAACGTGTAAATCGCCTTCAGCATGAGGACACAATCGTTCTAAAGATTGGCGGCTCTTGGACATGCATAAGGAGTAATGATGGTCAGCGATTTCTACAAGTTATTTATTTACAAAGTGCAAGGTCAGGGTTTGGTTTTTTTACCAAAGACGACTTGTGCCATGTTGGAGATATGTCGCTTTAAGCCGGCCAGCTCTTGTTGCACAGTATCCAACTTAGCTTCGGCTTTTTCTGCTCGCTTTATCAGGGCATCTTGATCAGCTTGAGCCTTTTTTAAGTCGGCTTTTAGCTTCTCCATCTCACATAAGATCAGTTGACACTTCTCTTCTGATTTTGCTCGGGCATCCTGCTGATCGGATAAATTTTTCTTCAAATCGCCAAATGCTGATTCAGCTTGGGTAAGTGATTCCTGTCAAAATATATGGTCAAGGGGCAAGTCTCAGAATTATTGCAAGCAACATCCCTGACACTTGGGGGCTAATGTATAATTTTTTAGATAAATTATATAGTATCAAGACCCGGCTCATCTTTTTACAGATGACCCGGCCCTTGGGGGTTACAGGTCGAAAGTTTTCTTCAATTATCAAGACCCGGCTCATCTTTTTACAGATGACCCGGCCCTTGGGGGTTACAGGTCGAAAGTTTTCTTCAATAATCAAGACCCGGCTCATCTTTTTACAGATGACCTGGCCCTTGGGGGTTACAGGTCGAAAGTTTTCTTCAATTATCAAGACCCGGCTCATCTTTTTACAGATAACCCGGCCCTTGGGGGTTACAGGTCGACAGACTCATTCTACTATTAAAGACCCGGCTCATCTTTTTAGATGACCCGGCCCTTGGGGGTTAATAACGATAATACGATATGCGATAAGACGTACCTCATGTTTTTTCTTCAACATAAGAAGCGGACTTTTTTCCATTTCATAACTTGCCTCCAGGCGACTTGCAAAGCCCGAGAAAAGTACTCTGAATTCAAGATTTTCATACTAGGAGAGCTTAGCCTTGGAAAGTTCATACTCAATAGCAGGTTGAGCTGATGATGATGATACATGCTTTGACAAAACTGCTGAGGCCGGCTTAGAAAAGCGAGTGCCGGTGATGACCACATCGTCTGGGTCTTCTGTTGTTTTTAGTGGACTTGGTGGATTAGGCGTTTCCATGGTTTCCTTGGGCGAGCTTGGGAGATCCATTTGATTTTCAGGTTTAACTCGGGCCGGGTTATCTTGGATCGGCGCCGATTTTTCAATAGGCTCCGAAGCTGTAATGGGACCTGACCCGCCAGTTTTCCTTTTCTTCGCCGGAGCCCTAAAAGGAAAAGGGAGTGCGCTTAAAGAAACAAACATTACCATCATCAGAATAAGGTAAGTGTTATAAAAGACTTACCCTGGGACGCGGATCATCGGTGGAAGTGCTGACATTACTGATTCGCCTGATGAAGGAGGAGAACTCTGCAAAATAAACACTTCAAGATGTGAGCGAGTTATAAACGTAATCCAAAAGGAAATGAAGAGGTGTTGTTAAAAGATACCTCATTTTGCCTTTTCTTGGTTTTTGTTGGTAACCCGGACACCAAGTCTCCAGAATGACTCCGAGTTTTCCGATTGGAAGCATGTTGCGCTTCTTCAAAAGGAAATTTGGATCCAAACAAGCACGTGGGTGTGAGAAGGGAAGTTTCCCACAAATTCGCCTGGCCGGCTCAGGTGGAGAAGAAGATGAGTCGGAGGAAACAGAAATTACCTCTACGGAGTCTTCCTGGCTTTCATTGTCCTCATTCTACACAAGAGATACAGGAGGCGTAAACACAAAATTATCAACAATGAATGGCGGGTTAAAGAAGATGGATTTTTACCTCTGAAAGTACGTCGCCGACTTGGGATTCATCGGCGTCAGATGGCTCACTAACGGCGGCTTTGCCCTTGCCCTTGGATTTCTTTTTTGGAGGCGGCCTGGCTTGCTTCAAGGCCATGTTTTTTGGCCTCCTGGACCATAATTTGTCACCTTTCTGAAAAGGCATTTTTTATTATAAGAGTTCATAGCCCAAGTAAGACGGAAGGAATAAGGTAAAAGCGGGTTAAGTTATTTACCTTTGGTGTCGCGTTGATCCTGCAGAACGGCTTAAGACCTATTTGGTCGCACTTGGCCATGGGCTCGCCGGTCAATTTCTTGATGATGGTTACAATATCATTTTCTGTTAGTGTTGTGTGGAAATAGCACTGGGGGTGATCCAAGGTACTGTCAAAATCACACATTAATCCGTCCCGACGACTTAAGGGGAGGATACGCCATTCGACCCAGCAACGGATTAAGTCAACCCCAGTAAGTCTGTTGTTTGTCAAAGATCTTAACTCGGACAGTACTGGGATGAAATCTGACTCCTCTTCTTCGCTGAGCTTGTGTGGGAGTTTGAAATTTGTTGGAAGACGCTCCTTCCTATAACCAAGAAGCTTGTTTTTACACTCAGGCGAAGTTTCCTGGCAGTAAAACCAAGACTCGCCCCAGCCTTTGGGGTGGCTTGGCATGGCGAGTGATGGGAATGAACTATCCCTACGGCGTTGAACATTGACACCTCCAAGCTCCAAGCTAGGACCATTGGAAAATTCTATCTAGCGATTCAAATGGAAGAAATACCATAATAAAGGAACTGAAGGTTCCATCGCAAGTAGGCCTCACAGAACACTTGGAACTAACATAAATTGCTTATCGAGTTGGGTCCTAAGTCCTGGAGGCGGACATTCATGAAGGTCATGGCATCTCTGAGGAATTTTGATCCGGGCGGTTTAAAACCCCGTTCAAGATGTTCAACAAAAACAACTATTTCCCCTTCCTTCGGGTTGGGGATCTCCTCTCCTAACCAAATCGCCAACCGATAACCTCTTGAGGGTCCAGATTCCCCGTTTTCACACAGTTGTTAAGGAGAGTATCATCAACCTTGGTCGGGAGCCAATCATTTTTTTAAACGGTGCCCATGCTACAAAGGGACAAAATTACGGGTAAATTAACTCGTCAAGCACCTACTAAATGGTGAAACAGATTCATTTGACTCGCCAAACAATTTGCCTGATAGCTGAGGGAGTTTTTTTGACTCGCCGATAAGGGTCCGGGTCAGGATACCAGGGCGACTTATGAAATTTTTACTACTTAAAGGAAAAATGGTTCAGAGCTTCAGTAGTGTCCGCCAAAATGGTGAAGTATGAATCTAAAAACAAGTTTCACGCGACAGGCAGTAATACATGGATCTACAGAACAGGCAGAAATGAATGCGAAAAGGTCTGGGTAAAACGGCCTATGACTAAGATGGAAACAGTACAGTTGATCTGGTGAAATCCGTTCTAAGTCTGCAAATCAAGGCTAAGCAACTAAGGGTATGGAAAATGTTGCTGTACTCACTCTCGTCACCACCAACTAGCCGGGAATTACAAAGCTATTCGAGATGTCCTAAAGAAAAAGTGGACATGAACCTCGAGAAGCTTAGATCTGCCTTCAATGGCGGAGGCTGACCTGGTAAATGCAGCTGGAGGCGTCCGGAGAAAGATTCGCGACGAGCTCTCGGACGGCGACGAGGTTCTCGAAGCAGAGGCGAAGCTCTCGGGCGGCGACGAAGTGCTCGGACGACAGCGAAGCTTTCGGGCGGCGACGAAGTGCTCGGACGACGGCGAAACTTTCGGGCGGCGACGAAGTTCTCAAGCGGCGGCGGAGCTCTCGGGCGGCGACGAAGTGCTCGGGCAGCGACAAATCTCTCGGGTGGCGGCGAGGCTCTCGGTGCAACGGCGAGGAAGAAGGGGGTGACAAGATGGGTAGGTGGAAATGCGCCCTGCCCCCTCCTCCCACCTATTTATTGGGTCAGGCGCTGAGATCGAGGCGCCACGAGCGAGAACTGCCAAAAGATAAAGATTCGCCATGATGGCGCCCAAAATTTTCGGGATAGCGATACCGAAGGATCCGTTGGAGATTACGTCATCATCTCTTCTGAGATTAAAGGGATAAGAAGGCGCCAACAAGAAGTGGTTCGGCGACTTGAGTTTTTCCGCAACAGATGGCGGTTTAAGTGCATGGTGCGTAAAAAGAGTGAGATGAATCGCCCCTAACTAGGGTGAGGATATTGGCGTGAAAACATTCAAGTCAATCTGGGGCCTAATGTTGGGGATATTATCTGTTGGGTAACCCGCCCTAGTTGGGCCGGGTCGCCCAAGCTGGCGACTCATCTCCAAGTGGTTCCGACCTTGGCCCAGTGAGGCCGAGAGTCGTATGACGGTTCAGGACCTTCGGGAGAAGTCCATTGTAGGGAAGATCTCCAAGTCTTGGAAAGATGGCGACTTAGAGATAGGAAGAATCACGATGTATATAAAGAAAAGGACTCTTGTAAACCCTAAGGGCTCAACCTGTATATAAAGGCGAGTCCCAGGGAATGAGAGGGGAGGTTAGAAATCATCGAGTGCTAGGTCAGGCGAGTTACGCCCCCTTGTAACCGAAACATCATCAATACAAACACCAAGCTGGACGTAGGCCTTTACCTCCTCATGAGGGGCCGAACCTGGGTAAATCTCTGTCTCGCTCCCGCATAACCCCTTTGAGTCGCCACCAAGGTGCGATGGCTCCAACACTAAGTCATTTCACGAGGACATCTGTCGTGACAAAACCACAACAGACACCTTTGACTTTGATGACACAAATTATAACCTATGGAGAATTCGTATGCTTCATCACTTTCGGTCCATGGGCCCAAATACTTTATGAATTGTTCTTGTAGGGATTGTCGACAAATAGGATGATGCATCTTCATCTACTAATGAAATGTATCTTGATTGTGAGGCTTTTCTTGCCATCCATCGAACCATAAGTCCTGAAGTGTTTAAGTCTATCTCGACTTGCAAGTCAGCTCATGAAGTTTGGACTAAACTTGAAGATATATATGGTGGGTCCAATCTTGATGAAGACGATATTATGATGAAGGAGTTGGTGCATGAGCTCTTCACTCTTTTTTATCATAAAGAGTCCACCACTCCTTCCATATCCGATTGCTTGCACACCTCAGCATCTTCAATCTCACAAGGTAATGACATAGTGAGTGAAGAAATATATGTTGATGAAAATGTCATAGCCTCTATGGACACGAGCATATCTAGCACCACACATAGTGTAAATTATTGTGCTGATAGGTCATGCATTTCACCTAAAGATCCCTCGACAAATGTCTGTGGTGATATGCCTGCTTTCCCGTGTCCTCTTGATCAAAATATCTTGTTTCTCCCTAGTTGCTCTATGACTAATCATTTAGGGGAAATCAAGAAATATGAAGTACTTTTGACTAATGAAGGATCTGATTCACCAAAAGAATCATCATCAACTCCTCCAGTTCACATGTGCCTCATGGCAAGAGCTAATAATGAGGTATCATCTTCCCTGTGCAATAACGATGATATTTGCGATGAGGATGATGATGATGACTTGACTGAAAATATCTATGTGATCAGTAAAATTCTTCATAAAGCTAAAAATAACGCTCTTCAAAGATTCCAAGATGTTCTTGCTTACTTTGAAAATTGTAATGATTCACTTAATCATGAACAAGCTAAAAGTGAACAACTTGAACATGAACTTGAGAAGAGTCATCAAGCATGTAGAGACTTAAGATCTTCAAAAGGAGAGATTGAAGTTGCTCATGATAAACTTAAAAAGTATTTTGAGGTCCTTCTCCTTGAATGCAATAATGTCAAGGGAGATCTCATCAAAACCTCTAAGATCTATGAGGAGCTTCAATCTACTCATGAGAAGTCTCTATTTGCTACTTACTCCTCTCATATTGTTGATGATACTTGTACATCTAACTCTACCTCATTTGAAGTATCAACATTGAAGGAGAATATTGAGCTACGTGCTCAACTTAATTTACTAACTAGCAATTATGGGAAGTTGGAAGAAAACCATGTAATGCTCACAAGCTCTCATGTCGATCTTCTAACATCCCATAATGTGCAAAAGTTAGCTCATGAGGCTATCATCACCAAGGTAACATCAAGTGAGCCTCATGTGGACAATGGCACTACTTCTAGTCAAAGTACTATATTTCCATGTGCTAGTCCTCGTAATTCGTCTACTCATAATGTTGCTACCTCGTGTGATGAATTACTTTCCTTGCCTTGTTGCTCTAACATTGAAGCTTAAACTTCCTCTAGTACTTGCATTGATACTAACCGTACAGAGGAAATCGAAGAGCTCAAGGCCCAAGTCACTTCTTTGAAGAAAGACTTGGAACAGTGTCATGAAGGGGTGTCCACACTCAACAACGTCATGTGTGAGCAAACATCTCTGAATGACAAAAATGATGTTGGAGTAAACTCAAACAAGAACAAGAGGGGCCTAGAACAAGTCTAGAATTCGGCCCAAATCATTTGCTTCAAGTGCAAAGTTAAAGGGCACCGTGTTAGATCTTGCCCTCTGAAGACGAAGTCTCAAAGTCACAAGCAACAAGGGAAGCGGACACAAACTCAATCACATACTCAGCTACAAGTTGAAGGAAGGCCTCTTCCCAATAAGACCCAAGCCAACACTCCCCGAGGTGAGAAATCAACTGGAAAGAAAGCAAAGGGTAGATGTTGCTACTTATGTCGTGAGAAGGGTCATGTAACGACCAAGATGCGGTCCTTTCCGATCTGGGGGTCGAGGCCCCGAATAGGAAAGAAGCGCATCTAAGCGTTTCAAGTTGGTATCAGAGCCTTACGACCATAGGAGCCTTTGTGTGATCGTATTTGGCCGAGTCGAGTCTAGAAAATGTTTTGAGTCTTAGTTATACCGGAGAGTAGGTTTCTTTTTTCTCCTCTTCTATGCTCTGGTGAGGTTCCCGTCTTAGGAAATCCTTAACTCTACTACTTTTCTAGCTCAAATTTTTTTTTTAGGATCACGCGGGTATTTGTGAAATCTATATGATTTCGATGTGACGGAATCCTGTCCTGGTGCCTCCTATCTGCTCTAAGTATCAGGGGAGTTGAGCTCCGGGGGATTCTTGCGCACATCGCCATCATTCAGATTTCTGAGTATCTAAGAACGGAGGGTGTTCGTTATTGCTTCAATACTGGTAGTGGTGAGATAACCCCGATGTCCCCAGTAGTGGTGTAGATTGTTCGGGGGTACTACCACACTTGGTATCACTGTGATCACGAGGATCTGTTGTAGATGAAGGTCCGAGATGCTGGTTGTGTGTTGAAGGATGTGATACAGGTGACGGGTTAGTTTAGGAGTTGTGTGAAATACTCCTTGTATCCGTGTACCAGATTGCATGACCAGTTATTTTGGGAATTCATAGGTGGGATATCTAGTAGTATCTTATAGGACTATCTTCCTACAAACGCTTGATTGAGGTTTGGGAAATCTCGATCATATGTTTGTTCCGAGCAGTTCCAGCTCACACTTGTTTGCAGTGGTCCTTATCGGAATTTTGTCATCCGTCACTTTGAGGATACACTCTTGCTATGTTGTTCGAGTGCAATGCTAAATTCTGTTCAGATATTCTTGTCTTTTGATTCAGCAATTTCCTCAATTATTCTGTGGACTAATATGTTGTCCGTCTTCGGGATGGCTCCACCGACTCGTCAGACCCCAGGGCGTGAGGATATGCCACCTCCACCACCTCCTCCTCCTCCGCCGCCGCCGCCTCCTCCTGCAGAGGCCTGGCAGGCGATGATGGCAGCTACTAATGCAAACACTCAGATGTTGTTACAGTTGATCCAGGAGAGAGCCAATCATCAGCAGGGCAATTTCCAGCAGGGTGGCAATCACTTCGCCAATCTGAGTCAGTTCCTGTCAAACCAGCCTAAGACGTTCACTTCATGCGACCAGCCATTTGATGCAGAAGATTGGATCCGTGATATGAACAAACACTTCGAGTATAGCAATGTGCGTCCGAAGGACTATGTCAAGTTTGCAACGTTTCAGTTGAAGGGACAGGCTTCTATATGGTGGCAACAGCTCAAGGACTCCAGAGGTGACAGGGTGATGTCTTGGGACGAGTTTTGTCGTGACTTCAGGTCCCACTACATCCCTTCCAGTTTTATGGAGGAGCTGCGTGAGAAGTTCAGGCGTTTGAAGCAGGGCAGCAATTCTGTGTACAAGTACAATGTCGAGTTCCATGAGCTGGCCCGTTACGCGCTGCAGGATGTCCCGGATCAGAAGAGCAAGATCTACCAGTTCAGGGGTGGCTTGAAGGAAGACTTGCAGTTAGCTCTTGCTTTGCACGATCTTGAGGAGTTTGACAAGTTCTACAACCTAGCTCTCAAAGCAAAGGCAGCCTTGCTCAGGGTGGAAAACTCCAAGAAGCGCTTCAGAGATTCTAGCTCTTCCTCGACTCAGGTGGTTCAGAAGCAATAGAGGTTTTGGGTTTCTCCTCCTCCTCCTCGGCACTCACAACAGCTGAAGCACTCAGGTGGACGTGGTTCTTCCCACCCACCCAACCCTAGCTTCCAGCAGAGAAACCAGCATCAGAAGCAAAGGCCTCCTCAGACTCAGTTCCGGCAGCCAGCAGATGTCACTTGTCACAAATGTGGGCAGAAGGGTCACTATACCAACAAATGTACTTCTCAGCTCCGTCTGCCACCTCCTCCTCCAGGCAAACCTCCAAGCAACTCTCTTGTCAAATTCAACCCCAGATCAGCTCGAGTCAACATGGTGAACGCAGCTGAAGCAGACAACTCCTCTGATGTGATCATGGGTAACCTCCTCGTCAATGATATTCCTGCTGAAGTGTTATTTGATTCTGGTGCTTCGCATTGCTTCATCTCCAAGCCCTTCATAGCTAAGCATGATATTCATGCAATTCATTTGGATAGTCCCTTCCGTGTGGTTTCTCCGGGCATGCGCATGAGTTCGTACAAGAGGGTTCCGGATACTTCTGTCAAGATAGGTAGTTATTCTTTTCTGGCGTCTCCTATTGTCTTGGGCAATTCCGACATCGACTTGATTCTTGGTATGGACTGGTTGGCCATGAACAAGGCGTCAATTGATTGTGAAGCCAAAGAAGTCAAGCTTACCCACTCTTCGGAGGATGTGATTATATTCGCGGCGCGCGATGATACAATCCGTCTATTCTCCTTGAATGAAGAGGGTGAGATCAATCCTATTGAGCAAGTCCGAGTAGTCTGCGAATATCAAGATGTGTTTCCTGGAGAGCTTCCAGGCATGCCTCCGCACCGTGAAGTTGAGTTTGCCATTGAGCTTGAGCCAGGCACAGAGACAGTGTGCAAACGGCCGTACAAGCTGGGTCCAGAAGAATTGAAGGAACTCAAGAGGCAACTCGATGAGCAGGAGCGTTTGGGTTTGATCAGGCCAAGCTCGTCTCCGTGGGGATGTGGTGTGTTGTTTGTCAAGAAGAAGGATGGTTCAGACCGGCTGTGTGTCGATTACCGTCCATTGAACAAGAAGACAATCAAGAACAAATATCCACTTCCGAACATAACTGAGTTGTTCGAACAGTTGAAAGGTTCTAAAGTATTCTCCAAGCTTGATCTCAGAATGGGCTATCATCAGATTCGTATTCGCGAGGAAGACATTCTGAAGACGGCATTCAGGACTAGTTTTGGCTCGTATGAGTATACGGTCATGTCTTTTGGTCTAGCTAATGCTCCTCCGACCTTTTGTCGATTGATGAACTATATTTTCTCCCCATACAAGAATGAATTTGTCTTGCTGTATCTCGATGACATTCTGGTCTTTTCTGAGACTGAGGAAGAACATGAGAAACATCTCAGATTGGTGCTTGATAAACTGAGAGAGTACAAGTTGTATGCTAAGTTTTCCAAGTGCGAGTTCTGGCTGAAAGAAGTGGTTTATCTTGGGCATATTATCTCTGCCGAGGGCATTAAGGTTGATCTGTCCAAGGTTCAAGCCATTGTTGAATGGGAGCCTCCGCAGAATATGAAGCAGCTTCGAAGCTTTCTCGGGCTTGCTGGATATTGCAGAAGGTTCGTTGAGAACTTCTCCAAGATCGCCAAGTCGCTCTCTAGTCTTCTTCAGAAGGGTGTTAAGTATGTTTGGTCTCCAGAGTGTCAACTGGCTTTCGATACACTCAAAGAGAAGCTTATCTCCACTCCGGTCTTGGCCCCTCTGGATGATTCTAAGTCGTACCAGGTCTTTTGCGACGCTTCTCTCCAGGGTCTTGGTGCAGTCTTGATGCAAGATAGGAAGGTGGTTGCTTATACCTCCATGCAGTTGAAGCCTGCAGAGAAAAACTATCCTGTGCACGATCTCGAGCTAGCAGCTGTGGTACACGCCTTGATGACTTGGAGACATATCTTGTTGGAACGTAAGGTTGAAGTTTTCACCGATCACAAGAGTCTCAAGTATATCTTCACTCAGCCTAACTTGAATCTTCGGCAAACACGTTGGGTGGAAATGCTCCAGGATTTTAATCCAAGTGTTGAGTACATGCCAGGCAAGGCAAATGTTGTTGCAGATGCATTGAGCAGGAAGGCATATTGCAATAGTCTGATTCTGCAACCTCTCCAGTCGGGTCTTTCTGAATCTTTCAGGAAGCTTAACCTTCAGCTAGTACCTCAGGGCCTTCTTGCGAACCTTCAGATCTCTCCTACCTTGGAAGATCAGGTCAGAGCAGCTCAGCTTCTTGACGCTATGGTGAAGAAGGTCAAGATTGGCGTGGGAAAGAGTCTCCCCAAGTATAAGTGCTTCACTGTTGATGCCAGGGACACGTTGTTTTTCGAGGATCGCCTCGTCGTCCCGAAAGGTGGTATCAAGAAGGTGATCATGGAAGAAGCTCATAACTCTCTGCTCTCTATTCATCCTGGAAGTTCCAAAATGTACCATGAATTGAAGCAGACTTTCTGGTGGACTCGTATGAAACGTGAAATTGCTCAGCTCGTAAACGAGTGTGATGTATGTCGAAGGGTGAAAGCAGAACATCAACGCCCGGCAGGCCTCTTGCAGCCTTTGCCGATTCCCGAGTGGAAGTTGGATCACATTGAGATGGATTTCCTCACCGGGTTTCTGAAGTCCAAGAAGGGCAATGATGCTATCTTCGTCGTCATCGACAAATTGAGTAAAGTGGCTCATTTCCTTCTAGTCAAGGAGTCCATTTCAGCAGCTCAGCTGGCAGAGTTGTACACCTCCAGGATTGTCTCTTTGCACGGCGTGCCTATGATGATCTCTTCAGATCGCGTAAGTATCTTCACTTCCAAGTTCTGTGACTCCTTTCAGTCTGCTATGGGCAAGAAGATCTGCTTCAGCACAGCGTTCCATCCTCAGACTAGTGGTTAAGTGGAGAGAGTGAATCAAGTTCTTGAGGATATGTTGAGAGCCTGTGTTATCTCTTTTGGCATGAAGTGGGAAGATTGTTTGCCTTTCGCGGAGTTCTCGTATAACAATAGTTATCAAGCTAATTCTGGCAAGGCTCCGTTTGAAATCCTCTATGGCAGGAAGTGTCGTACTCCACTCAACTGGTCCGAGACCGGCGAGCGTCAGATCCTTGGCAATGATATGATACAAAAAGCTGAGGAGATGTGTCGGATCATTCGCGACAACCTCAGAGCAACTCAGTACCGTCAGAAGAGCAATTACGATAGCAAGCACCGTGACATGTCTTATGAGCTTGATGACTTTGTCTATCTCAAGGTGTCGCCTATGAAGGGTATGCAGCGCTTTGGCATCAAAGGCAAGCTTGTGCCTCGTTTCGTTGGTCCGTTTAGAATGGTTGGCAAGAGGGGCGACCTTGCGTACCAGCTCGAGCTTCCGTCAACCTTTGGAAATGTCCATGATGTGTTCCATGTTTCTCAGCTTCGGAGGTGTTTCAAGACCCCCGAGCGCACTGTGCATCTTCAAGATATCGACCTTCAGCCTGACCTTTCTTATCGTGAGCATCCAGTTGCGGTTCTCGAGGCGACTGAGCACAAGACCCGTAACAAGACTGTCAAATTTCTCAAAGTGAGTGGTCTCACCATTCCGATAAAGAGGCTACGTGGGAATGCGAGGATCACCTCCGTTCCGAATTTCCCGATTTCTTTCAGTCTTAGATCTCGAGGGCGAGATCTTCTTTGTAGTGTGGGAGAGTTTGTAGTGCCCCAGATGTAACATTGCCATATTTGGAACCTATTGCATGTGGGTCCAACTTGTCAGAGTTCTGATGCTATCAATTGTGCCATGACTTCTTGTGACGGCTCCTTATTGTTTCTCTTCCTTCCCATGCATGCATGCATAACGTATCATTGCATGCCCTTGTCTTGTGTTGTTGCCATATGATCTTAGCATTTCATGTGGTGGTGGTGATCTTGTGGTTAGCTACCTTGTGATGCCTTGTGATGATGTGCATGTGATAGTATGTGCTAGGTTTCAAAACCATCTCCACCCCTCCTCTCTATTTCTCCTATGTCAATATTCTCTTCTCCCTTCCCTCTTTTAAAAATGCCCATGATTTAGTGTATTTTGTGGAGGATGCCAAGATGTGTTTTTGCTATTTTGTATCTTAGTTTTAAGGGTGCAAATAAATCCAAAACAGTAAATAAATTGCTGTTTTGAATTTATTCAAATTGCTCCAAATATTTCTTTTCTATTTTATTCAAATAGGTCATAATTCCTTATGACCAGGGGCATTTTTGTTTTGTTTTTAACCCCAACATATTTGCCTGTGAATTACTTCCTTTTCCCTGGCTGTTTAAATTAGAAAAACCCTCAGGTTTTTCTCCTCTCCTAACTGGCGCCAA
This sequence comes from Hordeum vulgare subsp. vulgare, assembly GCF_904849725.1. NCBI lineage: Eukaryota > Viridiplantae > Streptophyta > Magnoliopsida > Poales > Poaceae > Hordeum > Hordeum vulgare. Next base: position 25,717,461 of record NC_058524.1, read on the forward strand.
CTAGTGGGCCTCCTCCCACTAGCAGGCCCAGCACCCCTCTCTCGCGCCGCCTCCTTCCTGACGTCGTTCTCCCAGCGCGCTGCTTTCCGTCAAGCTCCAGAGAGAGACGCGCGACGTCGTGAGCTCGGACGTCGAGGTCCCCCCCCCCCCATATAAACTTTGGCGTCAGTGCCTCCTTCTCTCGCTAGGGTTCCCTCTCTCCCTCTCCTGCCGCCGCCACCTCTCCCCATACCCATCTCCGTCTCTTCTTCTTCTTCCCTGGTAAGTGTGTTGGTTAGCAGCAGAGAGAGAGAGGAAGAAGCTCGCCGCGTCTACCCCGTCTTCGTCACCGTCCGGCGAGTCCGCCATGTCCAGGGGCACGGGAGATCGCCCCGCACTCCATTCCCGCCATCGCTGAGGTCCAGGAGCGACCTCAACGACGCCCAGGACCTCGTCAACACCTCGGCCCTAGTGAACTTCTTCCTCCGCGTCGACCTGCAGCAGGATCTTCTCCGCGCACCTTCTTCCTCTCCGGCGGGCCCTCTGCTCCGATCGGGACCCCTCCTTCCTTCCCCAAGGTGAGGAGCAACCTCCCCTTCCTTCTCCTCCTCGGCTCCGCCTTAGATCCACCGCGGTGTTGCGCGTGCGTCTCTGTTAAGCAGATCGGTAGCAGGGGCTTGCGATGTTGTGGTGCTGTTGACGTAGAGGAACCGTGTCGTGTGTGTGCGTAGCAGCGATCCATCCCCTCGTAGTGCGTCGGTTAGGAGTAGTGGATCCCTCCGGTAGCGTGCAGTAGCAGCAGAACATGCCGGCGATCTCCCTGTCGTCGTGCTTCTCTGTCTGGAGCAGATGCATCAGGTTGCAGTGGTGTATGTGTGTGGCTGTCAGGTGAGCTTGTGCGTGTGGTTGTGGTGCAGCAGGGGCTTCCTCCCCCTCGATTTCGTGTGGGTTGCAGTGGTGGCTCCCCTCGTGGGCAGCAGCAGCAGTAGTTCTGCTCCGGCGTCCTCTCTGTCGCCGACGTGCAGAGCAGAGCAGTAGGTGTTTGCTAGTATGATTAGATTCAATCCCCTTCTCTGTCACACTTCCAATCGTATCGCAGTGGTTGAGCCTTGTGGTTGTTATCGTCAGGTGTAGGGTTCGAATCCCATGTGTTGCACCCCCTTTTATTTGCCTGTTTTCTTTCCTGTTTCGCAGTAGGGCAGCACAACAGAGTATATCCTCTGCTTGGGTCCTTCTCTGTCGAGCCCCATGGGCATAGCAGAGTGGGTTGTTGCAGTAGAGAGCACCAGGAGGTTCAGGGTTCAAATCCTGGCCCCTCCAGCTATTCTTTTCTTTTCCTTTTGTTTTTTCTTTGTTTTTGAGCTTTCCCCTTAGCATGTGTAATTGATGTTGGGGTGTATTGCACATGTGGGAGTTGTTCATTTTTCCCCCCTTTCAACAGCATGTGATGTTTTTACATTGTTAGCATGAGCACCTATTATGTGGGCTTAGGGCTAGTAGATATGTGTGTGTTTATGTGTGTGTGTGTGGGCACACCTACATGAGGGGATTGTGGTGAATGGGTGTTGTGCATCTCAAACTCATGGACTAGGGATCATGTGCCTTGGAATGTGGTGTTTGTGGATAGGCATGATTTTGTGCTTGTTTGACTTGGTGTGCACATACTTGTGTGCCTTGCTAGGCTAGAGCATGTGGGTGCTAGTCATCCTCATGATGGTGGCCTTGTGCAAGTTTGTGTGTGAGTGAAGGGGTTCCCTCCCTCACCACATATATCTTGTGTGTGTGAGCTTGTTCTAGAGTTTATTGCAAGCATAACATGTGTAGGTATGTGCTTCGATCTAGAGCAAGATGTGCTTGTGGGTGATGTGGAGTAGATGTGTGTGTGAGAAGCATTCCACCTTTGCAAGCAAGCTTTGCACCTTCACATGACCATATGTGAGAGGACATGGTATGTTGTTTGTGTGGGAAGCTTAGTAGTAGGGGTTGTGAAGTTGATGTGCATGACACAAACATGGGGTTCAAACCCCCATGTCACTTTGTCATTGTGCACATGAGCTCAACCATGTGGTAGTTGATATAGTGGAACTACATGAAATGATGCCCTAATCACTAGGCATGATTTGAAGTAGTTTCCTCTTCCTTAATTTGTGGACACTTGTTCCAAGTAAGTGCCCACAAATTATATATGATTTTGGGGTAGAATCTCCCAAGGAATCCAGTGGTGAACTTAGTTTTGCCATTGGGATACTTTATGGAGTTGACATATTCAGATTTGTTGCAAGTTTGCTCTTTGTTTCCATGGAATAGGTGGAGCCCAAGGGCATGAGCTTTTGTGTGATAGTAGTAGGGGTTTTGCTCTACACCATAGTGGTGTCATTTATCACTTGGTGTTATTTGTGTGCAAGCTATGCCTAGACAAAGTGGGCATGTGGCTGAAAATTCCAGCTTAGTGAAATCTGGAATTTCACTAAGTCTGAGAATCTGGAAACATTTTCTTCTCCTATAGATGAGGTTGTGATGGTCATTGTGTTGTGATCTAGCCTTAGTTCAGTGCTAGGAATTTGGACCTGATATGTTTGTGAAGCTCCCTGTCAAATTTCATCTCATTTGGAGTCCTGTAGGTTATGTTTTGCTTGCTGTCAAAAAGCTTCAGAACAAGGACAGAAAGTCAGGTGCAGGAATTTTCACTAAGTCCCTGAGATCTGATGATTTTAGGAAAGTTTGCGGCCTTGCATCTTATTGTGTTTAATTCCTTTTGGTGTGATTATTGCTGGTTCATGTAGTGTTCTTGGTTGGCTACAGCCACATATATTATTTGTCATATTTGGAGGGCTGTAGCTATGTTGCATGTAGCTCACAAGGAGCTAAGATGCAGATTGTGGCAGATTGTGTAGTATAGTCATTTTGATGATTGTGGGTGATTAGTTGATGTTGTGGTGTTCTTCCTTGATCCAATCCATTCATGTTGGATTGTTATATGTCTTGGCAACCTGGGAATACCAGATTTATGCCATTGGAGTGTGTGGTGTTGTTTTTGACACGTAAGGCTTCATATCTTGTTTCGTTGATTCCCATTGATCCGTAGCTCCGGTTGTAATGTTATTTATATGGTTTTGCATCGTTTTCACGAGACGCATCTGTTCATGCCATTCTCATGCATGTCAAAATATCTTAGCGTACAGTTCTGTCCAGAAACTTGTAGTAGTTTCTTTGCTTGTGCTAGTGATAGAAATAGTGATGCATGCTCATTTTTCATCTCATGCATCATGTGCTTGTGCATCTTGTGGTGCTGCTGTTCATTGGTTGTTATTCTTATGTTGGGTAGCACCAGGATCGGAGAACGAATACGTGGAGTCAGGAGAGTACGTGCAGGACGAACCAGAACCATTCCAAGCTGAGGATATCACAGGCAAGATGATATGACCTTGATTCCATCTCTAGACTTGTTATGCTAGTTTGCGTTTCCATGTCATATTGCTCGCTGCCTACCACTGAATTAAACCCAAACACTAATCCCTTCCTAGCAAAACTTGAATGGCTAAGTAGGCTTTGTTCAGCTACTAATGTTAGCGTTGCTAGATGCACGTGCTTTGACTCATGTGATAACATGAGCTTGATATCATTATCTTAAATACTGTAATTAAATTAATGCATCTATATACTTGGTAAATGATGGAAGGCCTAGCCTTTTGCCGGGTGCTTTGTTCCGTTATTGCCGCCTTAGTTACCGGCTACCGGTGTTTGATTCCATAATGATCGCTCCTAACACGTTCGGGGTTGTTATGGGGACCCCCTCGATAAATCGCGTAGTGCTAAGGCTTGTCCGGCAGGACCCAACATTGGTGTTCATTTGCTAATCACTTAATAATTAACTGCATGGGGAATAGCTACCCCGAGGATCTTAATCGACAACCCGAGCCAGTGCTCCTCATGAGTGTTGGTCCGACCCAGAGCAGCTTATTACGCTCCCCGAGGAAACTCGGTGTTTTGGCGTGGTAACCATCGCTCATCCAGCGTGTCCTGAGACTGAGATATGCGGCTCTTATCAGGGTCATCGACACGTCGGGAGGTCCTGCAAGACTTGCCTTACCTTAGCGATATATCTTGCGTATAGGAATCCCAGTGAAGCTTTGGTTTCCCCCAGAGTTGAGGTTTTCCTCTAAGGAATCTGATGAGATCGCGAGATTCGTGATAGAGGATGCCTTTGCGGCCTGTGTACGTTTGTGATGGACTAGTTGGAGCACCCCTGCAGGGTTTAATCTTTTGGAAAGCCGTGCCCGCGGTTATGTGGCAACTTAGAATATTTTGTTAACATCCGGTATTAGAGAACTTAAACATAAACTAATAAAATTGCCAACTGTGTGCGTAACCGTGACGGTCCCCCTCGAAGATCTCTCTTCGATCGGTAACACGGTGGGGTGATGAATGCCGTACGTAGGTGTTCAGGATCACTTAGTGATCAAGTAATCACGGCCGCTAGTGTAGACCACCTTCATAAATGCTATACGTAAGTTAGCCACTAAATCAAGCTTAGGATGCTGCAGCCTTATACACTTCACCCTTACCCTTCCTAATAACTTGACTAGTTCGAGCACCAAGGTCTTAGATTGTTGAGTCCCCGTGGCTCACGGATTCCTTCGAACTCCCAGCAGGTACAGGTACCCCAGAGACAGATGATCCCGACGGTACTCAGCTGGCGTGGCAGTACGACGAGGAGACAGACCACCTCTACGTGAACTATCCAGAGGACTGAGGCGTGGTCGTGATCGTGGGCCTGCAGGCAGGGTAGCATAGCATTTCTATGTTTTGTAGTCCGTAGCGGAACTACCTTGATTGTATTTGTGATGTACTCTGAGTTATTAATGAGAAGACAATTGAATCCCGTATTGTCTACTTTTATTATTATTTGTGATGTGTTACCTGCTTGTGAAACGCTTAGATGCGCTTCTTTCCTATTCGGGGCCTCGACCCCCAGATCGGAAAGGATCGCATATTGGTCGTTACAGGTCACGTCGCTTCGTCTTGCACAAGAGGTAACTTATCCAACCCAATCACTATTGATGATATATGTTCCCTTGGGAAGGATAAGGTAGGCAATATGTATGCCAAGTTTGTTGGTACTCAAAATGGTGTCAAGAAAAGAACCATTTGGATTGCCAAGCCTATTGTGATTAACCTCTTAGGACCCAACGTAGTTGGGGACCAACAAGCTCAAACTTGATCAATAGGTGACTATGGAGGATATTAGAGACTTGGATACATAATGAAGAATTAAGGGGTCTTCATCGTTCATATTATCTCAAGCCAAGTCATTTGGATTATCGAGTTTCTATCTTATACCCAATGTGCCTCCTTACGGTAACTTGTACTTAAACTGTTTACATTGTTAGTTGCTTGCCCCTTTGCATGTTGTGGTTTTGTACCTTGCATGCGTTTGTATATGTTGTGCTTCCAACTTGATTATCTTGAGTAATCGAGTATGTGTAAGTTGGTTTGCATATCATGTACATGTGAGTCTTGTATTGAGCCTTTTTGCATCTTGTTTGTATTTTTGTTGGCTCTTGTGAGAGATTAATGGATTATCCCATTGTGGGGGAGTGATGTACTTTGCACACCTGACAATCCTATAAATGTGTATACATGGGGAATACCACTTAGTTTTGATATTTCAAGATTATCTAGTTTCTATGTGGTATGTCTTACTCATGAGAAATTCAAATTCTATATGGTCCACTAATTATCTCTTGTTGGTTTTAATTTTCCACTTGTTAATATTGTTGGTTTATCACATTATGGGGGAGTAATATGCTATGTGCATATTACAAACCTAGAAAATGTGTACATTTGAGGTGTTGCCACTTAGTGTTGATATTGTAAAATTTTCTTGTTCCTAGGTGGCATGTTAGCTCTACAAGTGTTATTTGCTTCCGTTTTATGGGTAAAGATGATCTTGGATATATTTGCGATCTACCAATGAGTAGCACTTCCAAAATACTTCTTGTCCTTGACAATTGGTATTCCCATCATGTGATAGGAATTGCTAATCGTCTTTACATTGGATTTTGTGTTTCGTTTGTCTTCCTTGCCTCTTATGGATCTATTTTAACATGTCTAGTGTTTTTATAGATATAGAGAAAGTGGTGGTCCCATCTTGTGCATTTTGTATTTAAATGCAAATTCTATATAATGCACGTCCCTTGGGGGGCTATCCTATTTTCTTTGGAACACTCTCTTTATTCACCCATCATAAAATCTTTTGATCCCCATCAAGTGTGTGTTGATGGGAGGCAAGTCTTGCTCTTTATGATGCTTTGTGCCATCATGAAAATTTGTCGAGGGCTTGGTTTGTTGGAACCTAGCTCTCTTTTGAAATTAGATACCTCGTGTTTGTTTTCCTTCAATTGGTTTCTTGTTTCCTTTTATTTGGCATGTGTCAATGGATATCTCATTCCTTGAGGTATCTTTTAATTGATATCCTTCAAGTGATAGTTCTTTTTTGTTTAGGATCTTATTATCACTTGATACCTTGTCTTTTGGTGACTTATCAACTTTGTGTTGAGTTGATTCTTGAGAGTCTTGAGCATGCATATCTACTATATACAACTTCTTTTGCTTGCTTTCCTTCTTTGACCCAATATATAGGGGAAACTCCACCTTGTCATAAATTGGCTAAAGTGTGCATGAAATTCAAATTCATATATATATGCACATATGTATGTGGAGTTTGTCCTATGTATTGCTGGTTTTCTAACTCTTTGGTCCCAATGAGTTTGGGCACCATTTTGTTTGTTTTGCTGTTCCAGGAACAACTGGAGATGCATTGGATGCTCGGCTCACCTATAAGGAAGGTGTTGAGACCATGTGATTATTGGAGCCAAGTTAGGATGATCAAAGAACAACTATCTACTACATCAATCCAATGTTGTCTCGGTAACAAGTATCCACTTCATGCATTCTTTTCTTGCAAAGGTCCCAAGCTGTCTTTTCTTTTCCAGGTTGCATCATGGCATGAATCTCTTGATTCGTTCTTGTAGTGCTTGTTTGCTTTCTCAAAGCATCCGAATGATGATGTCTTACTACTAGTTGGGATGGCTTTGATGTTCGTATGTTGGAAGTTCATATTGTACAATAAGAAAATATTAGGCCATATGCTATGCTTCCAAGCAAAAGATCTCATTGATATATTTATGACTTCCTTTTGGATATCTAGTTTGTTCCTTTGTAACCATTTCGTGTGTACATCCTTCTTTGTGGATATATATCATCATGATTGTCTTCTACTTAGAATCTTTTACACATGAGAGAAGTTACATCTCTAATTGATCTCCTCTTTTCTTTCACGTCCACCGTTGCATTTCCTTTTTCAGTTTTTGGTGGCTTTGTGAAAGGATTTGTTTTGAGTGTGTATCTTATTTTCCTACATCTTGATGCACTCTTTGGCCGTGAAGATTATTTTTCCTCATGCTTGTCTTGATGAGGGTTTTGCCATTTCAATTAGTATCCCTCCTCTTGACAAGGTTCTTACTTCCTATCTTCACAATGGATTGTCACAAGCGTTGGTTCTTATTTTGTTTATTAGTAAGCTTGTGAACCCATTTTCTACTATGTGTGTGTGGGAATGATATGTCTTGCACTTTGTATCTCATTTCATCAAGACTATGTTGATGAGTAATGCTCATCCTTATCTTAGTCTTCTCAAGTGCTTTGCCATGACTCACACACATTACTTTGGTTGAGCCTATTCTTAAGTTGCTTCTTTTACATGTTGCTCAACCATTTGTTTTGTGCAATTGATATGCTTATTGTCTCATCTATCTTCTTGCACTTGTTGTGTGTTTTTATTAATTTTGGGGGAGCAACGATCCTATTTTGTGCACGTGTATCAAATACAAAAATCTCGTATTAGTGCACAAATCATGGGGAGCTTCTCTAGTTTTTGATAAAACACTCTGTTGCCTTTATCATAATATCTTTTATTCATGTGGTTCGAAGGACCATATGATTGTTTGTTCCATCTGGAATCTTTTGATTGCTTGCCTCTATTTTTGTATGTCTTTGTGGCATACGATCCTTTTATTTGCAATCTTTGGGTCCTCAATATAGTTTGTTTTCCTCCAACTACTTATCATTGTTTTTGTGTATTTCTCTGCACTCATTTGCTGAGAAGTACACACTTTTTGGAGGACCACCTACTATATTGGCTTTCTAAACTTTTCGTCCATTTTGGCAATCGATGCCAATGGGGGAGAAGTTTAGAGAGTTTATTTTGGATATGTTTAGAGGGTTTTGCTTTTATTGCGTAAGCATTTACATCTTGCACGCATGCATTATTACTTTGTATGTGTGCGCTTGGTTATGCTTATTTCCTTATATAAACTCTCTTGAAGTGGTTGTCATCAATTACCAAAATGGGGGAGATTGTTAGAGCATATATCTCCATATGTGGTTTGGTAATTGATGACAATTCCTATGGACTAATGGCTGCCTTAAGTTATATTTATAGGATTTGTCCATAGGCACTTCTTGAAGTCCATTTGTTGGGTTCAAGGAGTTTATATGATGACCAAGATGGTATTCAAGGTATTATCCAAAGAATGGTCATAGAGACACTAGGTTGATCAAGATCTCAGACAAAGAGTAAATCAAGATGATCAACCCACAAAGCGTATAAGATGTACCGAGAGGGATCAAGTGATCCCATGGTATGGTAAGCATTGTCCATTACGTGTTTGTGTACTAACCCATGGTCTTTGTGAGAGTCCTATGTGGGGGTTAGGTGTGCTTCCATGGGCTTGCATCAAAAGGAAGATCTCATACAACCCATGAAGGATGACGTCAAGTGATGATCGTCATCAAGATTGTGGTGTGCAAGTTCAAGTGGATCAGCACGAATATATCATTGAAACTATTGTTAATGATCATGTGTTGATAAGGACAAGCTCATGTGCTAACAAGGACAAGATCAAGATAAGCATTCCTGAGCACTACATGCTTGATTCTTGTGGATGTTCACATGGTGGACAAATGAAGATGAATACATAAGCTAGGCTTTCCACATTGTGTATGGGAGAGCTACTTGAAGACTTCATCATGTCTTGCTTTCAACTTGAGCCAAGAAGGAACAACAACATCAAGCTCAAGTGAAAGGTCTAACTCAAAGGTATCAGTACCTTTGACGTTAGTGGTGCGGAGTGATGATCAGCGAATAAAAGTATACACTCAAGTATGGATCATCAGTACCCTTTTATGATTCTTGAGTCTTTAGGGATCCCACACTATTAAGAGGGGATCACAGGTTTTGCGATGAACTTGCTAAAATCTTAGCTTGGGTTGAGAGGAGGAGAGGTAGATGATCTATCTTTTCATTGGAACAACTCTCAAAGGGGCTCACAAATGCTCTTGGGGTCTAAGATTTGGTGTGAGCAAATGTGTGTGAGGTAGAAATGTGTTCTTATGAGGATATGCTGTGTTGGGCACTCTCTCACGAAGTGGGAGGGGTATTTATAGTGGAGAGGGGAAAGTGACCGTTGGGGTCACTTAAGACCGATAGATACCAAAGTTTAGAGAGTTTACTTTGGATATGTTTAGAGGGTTTTGCTTTTCTTTGCATAAGCATTTACATCTTGCACGCATGCATTATTACTTTGTATGTGTGCGCTTGGTTATGCTTATTTCCTTATATAAACTCTCTTGAAGTGGTTGTCATCAATTACCAAAATGGGGGAGATTGTTAGAGCATATATCTCCATATGTGGTTTTGGTAATTGATGACAATTCCTATGGACCAATGGTTGCCTTAAGTTATATTTATAGGATTTGTCCATAGACACTTCTTGAAGTCCATCTGTTGGGTTCAAGGAGTTTATATGATGACCAATATGGTATTCAAGGTATTATCCAAAGAATGGTCATAGAGACACTAGGTTGATCAAGATCTCAGACAAAGAGTAAATCAAGATGATCAACACACAAAGCGTATAAGATGTACCGAGAGGGATCAAGTGATCCCATGGTATGGTAAGCATTGTCCATAACGTGTTTGTGTACTAACCCATGGTCTTTGTGAGAGTCCTATGTGGGGGTTAGGTGTGCTTCCATGGGCTTGCGTCAAAAGGAAGATCTCATACAACCCATGAAGGATGACGTCAAGTGATGATCGCCATCAAAATTGTGGTGTGCAAGTTCAAGTGGATCAGCACGAATATATCATTGAAACTATTGTTAATGATCATGTGTTGATAAGGACAAGCTCATGTGCTAACAAGGACAAGATCAAGATAAGCATTCGTGCTCTACTTTGAACTTGCTCAAACTACATCTCTACTTTTGTGCTCATACCACATCTCCACTGCTCTGCTTTGATCTCAAAAACAGAACCAATGCCTCGGACATCCGGCTTCCTCTGGACGTCCGAGGGCCGGACGCCCGACCACTTCGGAAATCCGGAACCTTATACCAGAGCCAAAGTCTCGTACATCCGGCTCCCTCCGGACGTCCGAGGGCCGGACGCCCGACCACTTCGGAAAACCGGAACCTTGCACCAGAGAAATCCAGAGTCATATAACTCGGACTTCCGGCCTCCCCCTGTCGTCCGAGGGTCGGACGTCCGACCACTTTCAGAATCCGGTGCCCTTGAACAGAGCTGAAATCTCGGACATCCGACCTTCTCTTCGGTCGTCTGGTCCCTGTTCGTCTATACAATGATTCCTGATATCTATACAGTGGTTCCTGATATATATACATCCCTCGGACGACCGACCCCTGTCGGACGTCTCACCCCTTGTGGGCGTACGGACATCCGAGAACTGTCGGACGTCCGACCACTGTTAGACTTAAGTGACCCCAACGGTCACTTTCCCCTCTCCACTATAAATACCCCCCTCCCACTTCGTGAGAGAGTGCCCAACACAGCCATATCCTCATAAGAACACATTTCTACCTCACACACATTTTCTCACACCAAATCTTAGATCCCAAGAGCATTTGTGAGCCCCTTTGGGAGTTGTTCCAATCAAAAGATAGATCGTCTCCCTCTGCTCCTCTCAACCCAAGCTATTTGATATTTGAGCATGTTTTGAGCATTCCCCGTGATCTTGTTACTCTTGGAGGTTGGAGACTCCTAGGCGGTAGGAGTTCTTCGGAGAGGAATCAATCTGTGTGATTTCCCCCGAAAAAGTTTGTGAGTGTTTGGAAGCCACCTCAAAGGCTTACCACTAGTGGTTGAGAAACGCCTTCGTGGTGTTATCTCAAAGGGAGAATAGGGTGAGCCTTCGTGGCGTTGGTGTGCCTTCGTGGTAACATCCACCTCTCTAACGGTGACTAGCTTCCCTCCAAGGAAGTGAACATCGGGATACATCTTTGTCTCAGTGACCTTGGTTATCCTTAACCCTAACTCCTTTCTTGTGGTTTACTTGTGTTACTTGAGCATACATACATTGCATATTGTTTGTGCTCATTATATTGTGTTGGCTATTTCTTTGTACAAGATTAATCGTTCAAGCATACCCTCTATATCCACACATTCACACTTGCAGCTTTTGATATATCGTGTGTTATAGTGTGATCTAGTATCTTGTGTTGTTCACCTACTTGCCGTGTGATATAGCTCAAGTAAGTTTATGTAACTTACTTGTGCTTGTTAGTAACCGTGTTGTGTCCATATTGGTATATCGTGTTGTTGGTGCACGTTGTGGTGCCTATTGCATTTCAGATTTGTGCTTGAAAAGTATCCTCTTAGTTTATTTCCGCATTAGGTTTAAGCCAAATCCGAAGAAGTTTTTAAATAGCCTATTCACCCCCCCCCCCCTCTAGGAGTCATCGTGGTCCTTTCAGTAGCAAAATCAATCTCAGAACATAGTGGATACTAGGGATCAATCCCCATCAAAACTAACTCGATTACATGATATATCTCATCCTACTCATCACCGCCCAGCGAGCCTACGAATATATTACTCACGAACGACGAAGAGCTTCATGGAATTGGAGAGGGAAGAAGGTTGATGATGACGATGGCGACGATTTCCCCTCTCCGGAGCCCAAGACGGACTCCAGATTTGTCCTCCTGATGAAGAACAGGTGGTGGCGGCGCCTCCATATCGAAAACGCGACGAAAACTTCTCTTTTTATTTTTTCTGGGATGAAAGGGATCTTATAGACCTGAGATTGGGGGCGGCTGAGCCGTGTGGACCCCACAAGCCTGCACCATGCCACCAGGGGTTGGTGGCGGAGCCACGGCTTGTGGCCCATTGGCCCACCCCCTGAGGTGGAACTTTGCACAGATATTTTTCTTATTTTCCGAAACTGCTCCCTGTAAATTTTCAGGACGTTTGGAGAACTTTGATTTCTGCACAAAAATAACACCAAGGCAATTCTGGTGAAAACAGCGTAAGTCCAGGTTAGTTCCATTCAAATCATGCAAATTAGAGTCCAAAACAAGGTCAAAAGAGTTTGGAAAAGTAGATACGATGGAGACGTATCACTTAGCATGTACAAACATGACCTTCGAATACAAGAGGCTGAAAGGTCGAACATTAGTCGTATGGTTGAATACGATCAGCATGAAGTTGCTCACCATGGTGACTAGTCCGTCTCACGTGATGATCGGACACGGGTTAGTCAACATGGATCATGTATCACTTAGATGACTAGACGGATGTCAATTTAAGTGGGAGTTCATACTTAATTTGATTAAATGAACTTAATTGTCATGAACTTTGTCTAAAAGTTGTCTTTATAAATATTGTAGATGGCCAACGTCAACCTCAATTTCAATGCATTCCTAGAGAAAAACAAGCTGAAAGATGATGGTAGCAACTATGTGGACTGGGTTCACAACTGGAAGCTCATCCTTGAAGCAGCTGAAAAGGCTTATGTCCTTGGTGCGCCGATAGGTGACCCTCCCGCTCCCGCAGCAGCCCAGGACATTCTGAACGTCTGGCAAACGCGGAGTGATGACTACTCTCTCGTTAGGTGTGGCATGTTATACAGTTTGGAAACGGGGCTCCAAAGGCGTTTTGAGCAACACGGTGCATATGAGATGTTCCAAGAGCTGAAATTAGTTTTTCAAGCTCATGCCCGTGTCGAGAGATATGAAGTCTCCGACAAGTTCTTTAGCTGTAAGATGGAGGAGAACAGTTCTGTCAGTGAGCACATACTTAAAATGTCTGGGTTACACGGTCGTCTGACTTCACTTGGAGTCGAACTTCCGGATGATGCTATAATTGACAGAATCCTCTAGTCTCTCCCACCAAGCTACAAAGGTTTTGTGCTGAATTACAACATGCAAGGAATGGAGAAGACCATTCCCGAGTTGTACTCGATGCTCAAGTCTGCAGAAGTAGAAATCAAGAAAGAGCATCAAGTGTTGATGGTCAACAAGACCACTAGTTTCAAGAAGGGCAAGGGTAAGAAGAACTTCAAGAAAGACGGCAAAGCCGTTGCCACGCCCAGTAAGCCAGATGTCGGGAAGAAGAAAAAGAATTTACCCAAGCCTGAGACTGAGAGCTTCTATTGCAAGGGAAAAGGTCACTGGAAGCGGAACTGCCCCAAATACTTAGCGGACAAGAAGGCCGGCAACGTTAAAGGTATATGTGATATACATGTTATTGATGTGTACCTTACCAGCGCTCGTAGTAGCTCCTGGGTATTTGATACCGGTGTTGTTGCTCACATTTGCAACTCAAAGCAGGAACTTCGGAATAAGCGGAGACTGGCCAAGGACGAGGTGACGATGCGCGTCGGGAATGGCTCCAAGGTCGATGTGATCACCGTCGGCACGCTACCTCTACATCTACCGTCGGGATTAGTTTTAAACCTTAATAATTGTTATTTAGTACCAGCTTTGAGCATGAATATTGTATCGGGGTCTTGCTTAATGCAAGACGGCTACTCATTTAAGTCAGAGCATAATGGTTGTTCTATTTATATGAGTGATATGTTTTATGGTCATGTTCCGCTGGTGAATGGTTTATTCTTGATGAATCTCGATCGTGATGTTACACATATTCATAGTGTGAGTACCAAAAGATGTAAAGTTGATAATGATAGTCCCACATACTTGTGGCACTGCCGCTTTGGTCATATCGATGTTAAGCGCATGAAGAAGCTCCATACTGATGGACTATTAGAGTCTCTTGACTTTGAATCATTTGACACATGCGAACCGTGCCTCATGGGCAAGATGACTAAGACTCCATTCTAAGGAATAATAGAGAGAGCAACCGACTTATTGGAAATAATACATACTGATGTGTGTGGTCCAATGAACGTTGAAGCTCGCGGTGGCTATCGTTATGTTCTCACTCTCACCGATGATTTGAGTAGGTATGGGTATATCTATTTGATGAAGCACAAATCTGAGACATTTGAAAAGTTCAAGGAATTTCAGAGTGAGGTCGAGAATCAACGTGACAGAAAAATTAAGTGTCTACAATCTGATCGTGGAGGAGAATATTTGAGTCACGAGTTTGGCAACTGACGCCGCCTGGAACACCACAACGCAAGGGAGTGTCCGAACATCGTAATCGCACTTTATTAGATATGGAACGATCTATGATGTCTCTTACCGACTTACGCTATCATTTTAGGGATACGCATTAGAAACTGCAACATTCACTTTAAGTAGGGCACCGTCTAAATCCGTTGAGACGACACCGTATGAACTATGGTTTGGCAAGAAGCCTAAGTTGTCGTTTCTTAAAGTTTGGGGCCGTGATGCTTATGTGAAGAAACTTCAACCAGAAAAGCTCGAACCCAAAACAGAGAAATGCGTATTCATAGGATACACTAAGGAAACTATTGGGTATACCTTCTATCTTAGATCCGAAGGTAAAACCTTTGTTGCCAAGAACGGATCCTTTCTAGAGAAAGAGTTTCTCTCGAAAGAAGTAAGTGGGAGGAAGGTAGAACTTGATGAGGTAATTACACCCCCTCTCAAACAGGAAAGTAGCGCAGCGCGGGAAGTTATTCCTGTGGCGCCTACACCAACTGAAGAGGAAGTTAATGATAATGATCATGAAGCTTCGGATCAAGTTACTACTGAACCGCGAAGGTCCACAAGGGCACGCTGCGCACCAGAGTGGTACGGCAACCCTGTGATGGAAATCATGTTGTTAGACAACGGTGAACCTTCGAACTATGAAGAAGCGATGGCGGGCCCGGATTCCAACAAATGGCTTGAAGCTGTTGTCGTGGTTTTGTCACGGCAGATGTCCTCGTGAAAGGACTTAGTATGGGAACCATCGCCTTTGGTGGCGACTCAAAGGGGTTGAACAGGAGGAACGCGGCGGATTACCAAGGTTCGGCCCCTCGCGTGGAGGTAATAGCCTACGTCCTGCTTGGCGTGTATTGATGTGGATTCGATTACAAGAAAGGCGTAACTCGCCTTACCTAGCACTCGATGATGTCTAACCCCCCTATCCCCCTTCAAACTCGCCTTTATATAGAGGTCGAGGTTTTAGGGTTTACAAGAGTCCCTTCCTCTTTACAAATCGTGACCACCGCGGCCTCTGAGTCGCCGTCTTGCAAAACCCAGAGACCTTCCACAAATCACAACCATCTTGCGGCCTTAAACCACCCAGGCTGAGGCCCAAATGAGTCAAAGGATGAACCGCCTTACTAGTAACCCGGCCCATATTGGGCTGGTCACTTAATAAGCAATATCCCCAACATTAGGCCCCAAATTGACTTGAATCTTCATGCCAATGCTTCTGTTTTAGTTGAAGGTGATTCACTCCTTTATGTTCCTCCATACGCCAGAAATTTTAACTCGCCAACTGGTACCGGAAAAAGTCTTTGAGCCGCCAATGCATTTCCTGTCAGCACTTTCCTTAGCCCTCGATTTTCGGGAAATTTAACACAATCCCAACGGATCTTTTAGTGCATTATTATCCCAAAAATTTCGGACGTCATCATGGCGAATCTTTTATTCCCAAGCGGTTTCCACTCACGGCGCCTCGATTCCAGCGCCCGTCTTGATAAATAGGCGGAAGGGACAAGGCTGACACTGGCCACCTACCAGTCTCGTCAGTCCCCCCCCCATTATCGCAACAGAAAACCGCACCGCTTCCTGAGGGTTTCGCCGCCGGCCGCAAACTCCGCCCCCGTCCGAAGAACTCCAGTGCTGCCCGCAAGCCGTTGCCGTTCGAGGAGCTCCGGCGCTGCCCGCAAGCCGTCGCCGTTGCCAGGCTCCGCCGCCGCCGAGGGTCCCTTCATTCTCCGGGACCCCTGCGCTTCTCCAACAGCCTCCATCACCGCCGATCTTCTTCGACCAAGATCTTCAGGTTAGGCCACTGTTTCCCCTTCTTTAAGGGTAGATTTATTTCTTGTTCATGCTTCCGCCATTGCCATGCTTCCGCCATTGCCATAGTTCCGAAGCCCTCCGCTCGCAACCATCTATTACCCTCGAACTGATTAGTCCGAGCGCCATTAGGGCACCCAGTGCCTTGAATAGTCTTATCCATCTGCGCTCTTGCGAATTTTCTAAAGACACTAGTTTCTTCAAACATGAGGCACCACCCTGATCACACATCGTTCATGCTTTAGCCATGTCCGCAAGTTTTTATATCTGTTCAACAGATCCATTCCTCATTCACTATTTGCAAAAAGCTGTTTGGAAACTTCGTCCTTCCCTTAGTGTTTCGGAAAGAATAAATTTCACCACCCACAGTAACATCGCTTCTGAGAATAGCCCTGCTCCGATAAGTCGCCACATCAGCCCAACCCAGCCTCCTAGTCCGGCGGGTTAAGCAAGAGCTGATCCCGATTCACATAGTAAATATTCGAGACATGTAATACCATATTCTTACCTATTTGTAGCATGGGTGCCGTTTTCAAGAGCGATTGGCTTCCTACCAAAGTCAACGATGCTGTTTTGGCGAATTACGTGAAAGCAGGCTGCTTGGATCCTCAAGACGTCATTGGATGGCGCACCGGGTTAGGAGAAGACCTCCCCAACCCCAAGGAAGGGGAGATAGTAGTTTTTGTGGAACACTTGGAACGGGGTTTTAAGCCGCCCGGATCTAAATTCCTTAGGGACGCTCTGAACTTCATGAATGTCCGACTCCAGGATTTGGGACCCAATTCCATAAGCAACCTAAGTCAATTCCAAGTCCTTTGCGAAGCTTATTTGCGGATCGAGCCTTCCGTCCCTCTGTTTTGGTACTTTTTCCACTTGAATCGCCACACGGAATTCCACAATGGCCCCAGTTTGGAACTTGGCGGGGTCAACGTCCAGCGTCGCAGGGACAGTCCGTTTCCTTCACTCACTATGCCTAGCCACCCCAAAGGCTGGGGTGAATCTTGGTTTTATTGCAAAGAAACATCCCCTGCTGGCGAGAACAAACTTCTGGGCTACAGGCCAACCCGCCTTACGGTCAATTTTAAGCTCCCTGAGAAGCTCACCGAGGAAGAAGAGTCGGACTTCATCCCAATTCTGTCCGAACTGAGATCCTTGATGAACAACGGTCTCACTGGGGTTGACCTGATCCGCTGCTGGGTCGAATGGCGGATCCTTCCTCTGAGCCGCCGAGATGGTCTGATGTGCGAAATTGACGGCACTCTGGATCATCCCCAATGCTACTTCCACACAGCATTAACGGAAAAAGACATCGTCGCCATCATCAGGAAGCTGACCGGTGAACCTGCAGCAAAATGCGGCCAAATCGGCCTTAAGCCCTTCTGCAAGATTAACTCGGCACCCAAGGTAACCAAAGCTAACTCGCCCTCAACTTTTATTCCATCTGTTTTACTGCCATCATGACTTCATGCCATATTCCTTTCCAGAAAGGCGACAAGTTCTGGTCTAGGAGACCTAAGAAACAAGCCATGAAGAGTGCTAAGCCGCCTTCCAAGAAAAACAAGGGCAAAGGTAAATCTACTGCGGCCGAGCCATCTGAAGTCGACGAATCTCAAGCTGGCGACGCACTCTCAGAGGTACCAATCCGTCCTCTTTTTCACTCGCAACCTATCACCTTTTAACTTTTATTTATATCTCTCACTCCTCTTGTAACAGAATGAAGATAACGGAAGCCAAGAGGACTCCGTCGAGGTAATTTCCGTCTCCTCCGATTCATCTCCTTCCTCGCCTAAGCCGGCTCGGCGAATATGTGGGAAAGTCCCCTTCTCACATCCAGATGCCCATTTGGACCCAAATTTCTTATTGAAGAGAACACAGCACGCCTCGAACCGGAAAACGCGAAGTCACTCCGGCGATCTAATACCTGGCTTGCCAACAACGAACAAAAGAAAACCAAGCGAGGTACCTCCTTTTTTTTATTTGAGCAACCATTGTTCGTGCTGCTTTTGGGTCACAGTCATAACCCGCCTGTATTATCGATGTATAAATTCTGCAGGATTCTCCCCGTACCTCTGGCGACTCAGTGATGTCGACCCTTCCACCAATGATCCGAGTCCCGGGGTAAGTTTCTTGCCCTGATCCTTGAGAATAGCACTCTTTTTAATTTTTTAACACACCTATCTCTTTCGTTAGGGCACAAGCCAAAAAGAGGAAGACCAGTGGATCAATCCCTGACGCCGCTTTTGAGCTTCCAAGGAAAGCTACTCCGACTCAAGAAGATCCGAGTCAAGACGAGCCGACAATTCAAGCGGACCTTCCTGAGTCGCCCAAAGGATCAACGGATGTCCCTAGATCACCGATCGTAATGGCGACAGCTGATGACCCAGATGCTGTAGTCATTACTGGTTCTGGTTTCTCCAAGCCGGCAGCGACAATCCTCTCCAAACATATAGCATCCCTTTCTCCATCAATTCCCGAGTCTGGGCCTTCCAAGGCGAAACTTTCTGACTATGCAGGTCTGGAGTTTAAAGAACTCTGTTCTGGCTTCGCAAGTCGCCTGGAAGCGAGTTATGAGATGGAAAAGAATCTGCTAAAGATGTTAAATAACAAGCATGAGGTAAACTTTTATACTCTATACTATCTCCATTAACCCCCAATGGGCCGACTCACCAGTAAAAGGATGAGCCGGGTCTTGATATCTGTATAATCTTTCTTGAGAATTATACATTAGCCCCCAAGTGTCAGGGGTATTGCCTTGCAATATTGATGAGACTTGTCTTTGTTTTAAATTTTGAACAGGAAAGCCTTGCCCAGACCGAACTGGCCCTGGGCGACTTAAGGAGAAACTTGTCTGATCAACAAGATGCCCGAACTCAGTCGGAAGACAAATATAAGTTGGCTCTGGTTGAACTGGAAAAGCTCAAAGCCGAGTTAGAAAGAACTCAGGCTGACCAAAGCGCGGTTTTGAAGAGAGTCGAAAAAGCAGAAGCAAATCTGGCGACTGTCCAATAGGAGCTATCCGGCTTAAAGCGCCATATCTCCAACATGACACAAGCCATCTTTGGTAAGCTTTACCTAACTCTCCAACCTTATCCTCTTCCTCGGGCAAATTCCTTAATGTTAACTTACCGGTTATCAAATCCCAGGCTCGAGAGTCGCCAATCTGCAAGACGACTGCGTGTTGATGCTGAAGGCGATCTATACACTGACGGAACAGCTGTACACAGGCAGTGTGCTGACCGTCAAAGCCGTAATAGGTGCAAAAGAGCCCATCACTTCCATCAAGAAGGTGCTTGGATATCTATCCACACTTCCTCCCCAGATCGGCGAGTTAACCCGGTCAGCCGCCCGGAAGGGTGTCCTGACGGCTCTGAGTCGCTGCTTGGCGTACGCTCCGGAAATTAATTTGGAAGAAGTAGTTGCTGGCTTCCCTCAGCTTAAAGATGACGGCTCGGAGTTCGTGGAAGAAGACTACCAGAAGGTTGTCAAAGATTCTCGGCTGGCCGCAACTCAACTCGCCGCCAGCCTTGACTTAACAAAATATCAGGCGGCTTATGATGGTAAGAATAAGAAAATCAGCCCGCCAACCTTCGTGGTGACCACCCTAATCCCTCGGCGACCCAAGAACCCCTTCGACTGGGAAGCAGACCTGGCATCCATCTTGACCGATGAAGATGATTTTGCTTCTTTGTCCAAGTGCAATTGGGTCTTGGGCGATTTACAAATCGAAGCCGGTCAAAGCTCGCGCCAGAATTTAGGGAAGTAGACCTTTCTCGAATTTGGCCCGTGAACCATGTAATAGTTAATACTATCTTTTGATGACCCCTTCTGCCAAAAAAGACAACCTCATACCGCTTTTGAAGCGGTTTGAAATATTTGATCCGCCTTTATAAAAATCTTCTGCAATGCTTAATCCGCCAAGGACAGACCTCTGAACATATCATCTGGGAACATAAAAGACACTGCAAGTAGTTTCAAAAAACATGCAGAGGATAGAAAAAACCTCCAAGTTCAAACCTTAACACCAGTAATGCAGGTTTCGTCGGCTCATACGGTCGCGACAGGGGGAGGCGAGTCAGAAAGCTCGTGCACCCACCCCTAATGCAGGTTTCGTCGGCTCATACGGTCGCGACAGGGGGAGGCGAGTCAGAAAGCTCGTGCACCCACCCCTAATGCAGGTTTCGTCGGCTCATACGGTCGCGACAGGGGGAGGCGAGTCAGAAAGCTCGTGCACCCACCCTTAATGCAGGTTTCGTCGGCTCATACGGTCGCGACAGGGGGAGGCGAGTCAGAAAGCTCGTGCACCCACCCTTAATGCAGGTTTCTTCGGCTCATACGGTCGCGACAGGGGGAGGCGAGTCAGAAAGCTCGTGCACCCACCCTTAATGCAGGTTTCGTCGGCTCATACGGTCGCGACAGGGGGAGGCGAGTCAGAAAGCTCGTGCACCCACCCTTAATGCAGGTTTCGTCGGCTCATACGGTCGCGACAGGGGGAGGCGAGTCAGAAAGCTCGTGCACCCACCCTAAATGCATGTTCTGTCGGCTCATAAGGTCGCGATAGGATGACACAAATTGCTCTTTTTTAAGGAAGAAGCCCCCAAGTCGGGGAAAATTTTATTACTTCATAATGAAACTGAAAAACTTACAAAGCATCGAGTTTTTAAGAACTCAAGTGTAGTAAGGCCGCAAATGGGCAATATTCCAAGGGCGAGTTGACTCAACCTCCGTAGTCGGTCGATCAGGCCGAAGATCCATCAAGTAGTAAGAGCCATTGCGGAGGTTCTTGCTGACGATGAAAGGCCCTTCCCAAGGGAGCGAGAGCTTGTGCATGCCTGCCCGATCTTGTATCAGACGAAGTACCAAGTCGCCCTCCTGGAAAGCCCGACTCTTAACCCGGCGACTATGATAACGCCGCAGATCTTGCTGATAGATAGCAGAACGAGCCGCCGCTAAGTCACGCGCCTCTTCCAAGGCATCCAAGGAATCCTGACGCGCCAACTCATTATCTTACTCCACATATGCGGCGACTCTAAGAGAATCATGTCTTATGTCAGTAGGAAGGACAGCTTCTGCTCCATAGACCAAAAAGAAAAGCGTGAACCCCGTGGATCGATTCGGGGTGGTCCGGATGCTCCATAATACCGAAGGTAGTTCCTCAACCCAACACCCTGGAGTTCTTTCCAGGGGAACCATGAGGCGAGGTTTAATCCCTCGTAGGACTTCCTGATTCGCCCGCTCTGCTTGCCCGTTTGACTGCGGGTGAGCAACTGCAGAAATATCAAGCCGGATATGTTCACGGTGACAAAAATCCAGCATCGCTCCTTGGGACAAGTTAGTACCATTGTCCGTGATAATACTGTGTGGATATCCAAAACGGAAAATCAGCTTTTTCAGAAATTTGACCGCAGTCTCCGCATCGCAAGCCCCAACAGGTTCCGCCTCAATCCATTTAGTGAACTTATCAACCGCCACCAATAAGTGAGTTTTCTTGTTGGAGGACATCTTAAAGGGACCGACCATGTCCAGCCCCCAGACCGCGAAAGGCCAAGTAATGGGAATCATCCTCAATTCTTGAGCCGGCACATGAGCCTGTCTCCCATATCATTGGCACCCCTCACACCGACGTACTATATCTTCTGCATCTGCGTGAGCCGTCAACCAGAAGAAACCATGTCGAAAGGCTTTTGATACCAAAGAACGTGACCCGGCGTGATGCCCGCAATCTCCAGAATGGATGTCATTTAGGATTATGCATCCTTCCTCGGAAGAGACGCACCGCTGAAAGACCCCTGAAGCACTTCGTTTATATAGCTCGCCATTAATGATGACCATGGACTTGCTACGCCGAACAATCTGGCGAGCCAAAACTTCATCAGTGGGTAACTCGCCTTGAGCGAGATAAGCCGGATAAGGAAGAGCCTAATCCGGAGTGACATGGAGAGCCGCCACAAGCTGAGACTCGGGATCTGGTATCGCCAATTCCTCCTCCGTGGGTACAGTCGCAGACGGTTTATGCAAGACATCCAAGAACACATTAGGGGGGACCGGTTTTCTGTGTGAGCCGAGTCGCGAGAGGGCATCAGCTGCTTCGTTTAGTCGCCGATCAACATGATCAACCTGGTACCCATGAAAATAGCGCGCCACGTCAGATACAGCTCGCCTGTAAGCCGCCATCATAGGATCTCGAGAATCCCAGGTGCCCGAAACCTGTTGCGCCACCAAATCTGAATCCCCAAAGCATCTGACTCGGGTTAGGTTCATCTCTTTTGCCAGTCGCAAACCGTGAAGCAGAGCTTCATATTCTGCCGCATTATTTGTGCAAGGGAACATGAGCCGGAGAACGTAGCAGAACTTATCTCCCTGAGGGGATATCAACACCACACCCGCCCCCGAGCCCTCCAACTGCCTGGATCCATCAAAATAAATAGTCCAATAGGTAAGGTCAGGCCGATCTTCCGGAGCCTGAAGCTCCGTCCAATCGTTGACGAAATCAACTAGTGCCTGGGACTTGATGGCCGTGCGGGGGGTATATTGTATGTGATGCGACCCAAGTTCTATTGCCCATTTGGCGATTCGCCCTGTTGCCTCGCGGTTTTGGATGACGTCACCGAGGGGCGCGGAACTGACCACGGTGATCGGGTGTTCCTGGAAATAATGTTTAAGCTTTCGACTCACCATGAACACCCCATAGACCAGTTTCTGCCAATGTGGGTATCGCTGTTTGGAAAGAGTTAACACCTCACTGATAAAGTACATCGGGCGTTGCACCGGGTATTCCTTTCCTTCCTCCTTTCTTTCGACGACCACAGCCACGCTGACCGCTTTGGAATTCGCGGCGATATACAGGAGCATAGGCTCCTTTTTAGGCGGGGCCGCCAGGACCGGCGGGTTAACCAATTGATGTTTCAAGGCCTGAAATGCCTCGTCAGCCTCCTCTGTCCATACGAATCGGTCGGACTTTCTCAACAATTGATAAAGAGGAATCGCCTTTTCTCCGAGGCGGCTCACGAAACGACTGAGAGCCGCAATACGACCCGCCAATCGCTGAACTTGATTAACATTCGTCGGCTTGCCGAGGGAAGTAACTGCTTCAATTTTGTCCGGGTTAGCCTCGATGCCGCGCTCCGATACCAAGAAACCTAGTAGTTTTCCCGCAGGTATGCCGAAAACGCACTTGGTAGGATTTAGCTTCATCTGATATACCCATAAATTATCAAAGGTTTCCTTAAGATCTTCCAGAAGTGTCTCCTCCCGGAGGGTCTTGATCACAATGTCGTCAACATAGGCATGGCCGTTGCGGCCAATTTGGTTATGAAGACAATTCTGGATGCAGCGTTGGTAAGTCGCCCCTGCGCTCTTGAGCCCGAACGGCATGGACACATAGCAAAAGGCCCCGAAGGGGGTTATGAAGGCGGTCTTTTCCTGATCTTCCACAGCCATTTTGATCTGATGATAACCTGAATAGGCGTCCAAAAAGCACAATCGTTCGCACCCCGCCACCGAGTCAATGATTTGGTCGATGCGGGGAAGAGCGAAAGGATCCTTGGGACAAGCTCTGTTGAGGTCCGTATAGTCAATACACATACGGAACGTGCCATTCTTCTTGAGTACTAACACCGGGTTAGCTAGCCATTTGGGGTGAAAGACTTCCACGATGAACCCGGCAGCTAAAAGATGGGCGACTTCCTCTCCAATCGCCTTCCGTCGCTCCTCGTTAAACCTGCGAAGGTATTGTTGGACAGTTTTGCATTTTGGGTCAATATTAAGATGGTGCTCAGCGAATTCTCTCGGTACACCCGGCATGTCAGAGGGCTTCCATGCGAAGATGTCCCGATTCTCACGGATGAATTCGATGAGCGCGCTTTCCTATTTGGGGTCCAGACCCGTTCCAATGGTAAACTGCTTGGATGAATCGCCAGGGACGAAGTCGACTGTCTTCGTGTCATCCGTTGGTTTGAACTTGAGGGGCGACTCGGAATCTGTAGTCGGCTTCTTGAGCGGTGACATGTCTGCCGGGTCAACATTGGACCGATGGTTTTTGAGCTCTTCCGCCGCGCAGGCGACTTCCGCATAGGCTGCGTCTCCTTCCTCACACTCCTTTGCAATTCTTCTATCTCCGTCAATCGTGATGGGCCCTTTAGGACCAGGCATTTTGAGCTTGAGGTAGACGTAGCACGGGCGGGCCATGAAGCGAGCGTAAGCCGGTCGCCCGAACAGCGCATGGTACGGGCTTTTTAGTTTGACCACCTCGAAGACCAGAGACTCCGACCTGTAATTCTGCGCAGTTCCAAACGCTACTGAGAGCCTGACCCGGCCTATGGGATAAGCCGATTTTCCCGGGACGATGCCGTGGAAGACCGTGGTTGAAGGCATCAAGTCTTTCTCTAATAGATTCATCCTCCGGAAGGTGTCGAAGTATAGGATATTAATGCTGCTGCTGCCATCCATTAGTACTTTCGATAGAGTGTAGCCCCCCACTTGGGGAGCCACGACTAATGCCAAGTCGCCCGGGTTATCTATTCTCGGCGGGTGATCCTCTCTGCTCCATGTTATGGTCTGTTCGGACCAGTGGAGATATCTGGGAACTGCCGGCTCAATTACGCTGTACGCCCGGTGATTTACCTTTTTATCACGCCTACAAGCATTAGTGGTGAAAACATGGTACTGCCCATTACTTAGCTGTTTAGGATTGTTGTGGAAGCCCCCATGGTCATCCTGGTCCTGCGGAGCCCCCTGTGGGGGCGGCTGCTGGAAAACTCCCAGCGGGTTGTACCGCCGTTGGTGGTGCACCGGGTACTGGCCGCCGCCTGGCTGCGGGCCCCCCTGTGCCTCTTGTTCGGGAAAACCGTCGAAGGGGTTGTGCCTTTGATTGGGCGCGGCGAGTTGGTCCTGGCGACGGTTCGGATCTTCGTTTTGGCTCTTCTTGATTGCCTCGGGCCGAAATTCTCGCATCACGAAACAGTTCTCCCAAGAGTGGCCCGCCGGGCCGTCGGCCGTGGCGTGGTGCGGGCAAGGGCCTTTGAGTAGCTCTTCGTAATTACGCGGCCTTTTCCCACTGAAGCCTCGATTCTTCTTTTTGCCGTCATTGGCGTTGGTGTTGGCAACCAGATCCGAGGGCTCCTCCTGTGGCCTACGCTTGCCGTTGGCCCCCTGGTTGTGACGATTGCGGCCTTGGAGGCGGGTGTGGTTTTTGGTTGAATCGCCCTTCTTGGGCGAGTTACTCTTACCATCCTCGCCGGGATCCTTGGTATCATCGGCCTCGGCGTACCTAGTGAGGGTATCCATCAGCTCGCCCATATCCTGAACTTTCCGTTTGAGTCGCCCCAATTTCTGGACCAGCGGTTCATAGTGGCAGTTGTGCTCGAGGATAAGCACAGCTTGCGCTGCCGTGATGCCATCCGATGAATGGATAATTTCCACGACTCGCCGCGACCAATGGTGCGCCGACTCATCCGGGCATTGTACGCAGTGTTGCAAGTCGACGATCGTCATCGGCCGTTTACAGGTTCCCCGGAAGTTTTTGATGAAACGCTCCTTCAGCTCGGCCCAGGACTGGATAGAATTGGGGGTAAGTTTTTCAACCAAGTGCGCGCCGATCCCTCGAGCATCATGGTGAAATATCTGGCGCAAACCGCCTCGTTTACGTCGAGCATGTCCATGGCGATCTCATAGCCCTCGATCCAAGATGTTGGTTCGAGATCTGGTGTGTAATTAGGCACCTTTCTTGGTCCTTTGAAATCCTTGGGCATTCTTTCGTTTCGAAGGGCCAGGGACAAGCAGGGCACCCCAACTCGCCCTCCGGTCCCCGCGGGAGGAGTCTGAGCCTCTTGAATGTTGGGTGGACCTCTGCCCGGCGGGTTCCGCTCGGGCGGGTTGTCCTGCGGGAAGTGTCGCGGGGCACTGTTTACGGCTGGCTGATCCTCCGGCCTACCCCTGGTATAGCTCGCCTGGGGGGGGGAGTGCAATCGCTCGGGGTTGTGTGAGAACTGCGTGTTTTGGACCACCGCCGTTTTCAACATCTCGATGGCGTTCCTTGCTTCGATCTCAGCTGGGGTGTTGCCGTGGATCGGAAGAGACTCCAGATGGCGAGTTGCGGCAAGCACGTTATCCACCGGGTTAGAGAAGTGGCCTCGAGGGGTACGGAAACGAGGAATTTGACCCTCAGTCGGCTGAATCGGCGGGTTAGGAGGGCGGCCCAGCCCTCCTGCTGGGGCGGCTCCCATCCCGGGCATTTGGGGAGTGTCGAACAGGCGAGTCGGATTGAGATCATGGGGCAGGCGACCCTGGTGTCTCCGCTGATGGACGGCGTCGGACGCGTGCTGCTGTCTTTCAAGCCGCCAGTTGTCGGTGTTCAATCGCATCCTTTCGGCCGCAATCTGGGCTTGTCGAGTTTCCATCCTGGCGGACTCCGTCTCAGCATCCTGATGGGCCTTTGCCACCGCCCCCCTCAGCTTTGCTAACTCCGCGTTTATCTCTTCTTGGTTCTCTGGCGTGAGGGGGGTTGACGTTAGTCTTGTGATTTCCGCCGCTAAATCCACCAGGACTGCTGACGCACTTCTGGATGTCCCGCCGGTCCCATCGCCTCCAGCGGGGTTCTGTGCGGGTTGAGTCGCCCCGGCCATGTAGATGGCGATCTGGCGGCGGGTTCGATCGAAGATTTCCGGATCCATGGCCAATGACAAGCCTCCGAGACCGTCTCCGTGGAGGGACTGGATGGAATCTGAATCGCCCATGGATGATTCGTCGTCAGAATTGATGGGGGTAACCTCCTGGGCCGCCGCGTGCTCTGGCTCCTCCGACCCCTGCGTGAAACCCACAAAGACCGGGTGGGTCAGATTCCGTGTTATGACTGGATGAACGTACCTGGCCGGCTCGACGATGTCGGAGGAGATGTCCGGCTCAGGAACAGATGACCCGATCATGCCGATGAAGACGTTGATCTTGCCGAAGGGGACCCTGTAGCCTGATTCGAGAGAATTCGCTTCAGGTCCCCATCGCTGGTTGTCGATGTAGGCTATGCCGTGTCGGCTCCAAGTCATGAGCGCCGTCGCATAACTCCCAAACCCTGGTAGGGCTCCCTTTGAGAACTCAACTCCACCGTGCGCAGGCCCCACGGTGGGCGCCAACTGTCGTGGTTTTGTCACGGCAGATGTCCTCGTGAAAGGACTTAGTATGGGAACCATCGCCTTTGGTGGCGACTCAAAGGGGTTGAACAGGAGGAACGCGGCGGGTTACCCAGGTTCGGCCCCTCGCGTGGAGGTAATAGCCTACGTCCTGCTTGGCGTGTATTGATGTGGATTCGGTTACAAGAAAGGCGTAACTCGCCTTACCTAGCACTCGATGATGTCTAACCCCCCTATCCCCCTTCAAACTCGCCTTTATATAGAGGTCGAGGTTTTAGGGTTTACAAGAGTCCCTTCCTCTTTATAAATCGTGACCACCGCGGCCTCTGAGTCGCCGTCTTGCAAAACCCAGAGACCTTTCACAAATCACAACCATCTTGCGGCCTTAAACCGCCCAGGCTGAGGCCCAAATGAGTCAAAGGATGAACCGCCTTACTAGTAACCCGGCCCATATTGGGCGGGTCACTTAATAAGCAATATCCCCAACAGCTATGAAATCCGAGATAGGATCCATGTATGAGAACAAAGTATGGACTTTGGTGGACTTGCCCGATGACCGGCGAGCCATAGAAAATAAATGGATCTTCAAGAAGAAGACTCATGCAAACGGTCATGTAACCGTTTATAAAGCTCGACTTGTCGCAAAGGATTTTTGACAAATTCAAGGAATTGACTACGAAGAGACTTTCTCTCCCGTAGCGAAGCTGAAATCAGTCAGAATCATGTTAGCAATTGCCGCCTTTTATGATTATGAAATTTGGCAAATGGACGTCAAAACAGCGTTCCTTAACGGGAACCTTAAGGAAGAGTTGTATATGATGCAACCAGAAGGTTTTGTCGACCCTAAGGGTGCTAACAAACTGTGCAACCTCCAGCGCTCCATCTATGGGCTGGTGCAAGCATCTCGGAGTTGGAACATTGGCTTTAATGAGGTGATTAAAGCGTTTGGGTTCATACAGGTTTACGGAGAAGCCTGTCTGTACAAGAAAGTGGGTGGGAGCTCTGTAGCTTTCCTCATACTGTATGTGGATGACATATTATTGATGGGGAATAATATAGAGATGTTGGAGAGTATAAAGGCCTATTTGAACAAGAGTTTTTCAATGAAGGACCTTGGAGAAGCTGCATACATATTAGGCATCAAGATCTATAGAGATAGATCGAGATGCCTCATAGGTCTTTCGCAAAGTACATACCTTGACAAGATATTGAAGAAGTTCAATATGGAAAACTCAAAGAAAGGGTTCTTGCCAGTTTTGCAAGGTATGAGATTGAGTAAGACTCAGTCACCGACCATGGCAGCAGATAGAGAGCAGATGAGTATTGTCCCCTACGCTTCAGCCGTAGGCTCTCTAATGTATGACATGTTGTGTACCAGACCTGATATAAACCTTGCCATAAGTTTGGTAGGGAGGTACCAAAGTGATCCCGGTATGGAACACTGGACAGCGTTCAAGAATATCCTTAAGTACCTGAAGAGGACTAAGCAGATGTTTCTCGTTTCTGCAGGTAACGAAGAGCTCGTCGTAAAGGGTTACGTCGACGCTAGCTTCGACACAGATCCGGATGACTCTAAGTCACAGACCGGATACATATATGTTTTGAATGGTGGGGCAGTGAGCTGGTGCAGCAGCAAGCAAGAAGTCGTGGCAGCATCTACATGTGAAGCGGAGTACATAGCTGCTTCCGAAGCGGCTCATGAAGGAATTTGGATGAAGGAGCTCATCACCGACCTTGGAGTAGTTCCAAGCGCGTCGGGTCCAATGACGCTCTTCTGTGATAACACTTGGGGCCATTGCCATAGCCAAGGAGCCCAGGTTTCACCGGAAGACCAAGCACACCAAACGCCGCTACAACTCCATCCAGGACCATGTCCAGAGTGGAGTAGTAGAGATTTGTAAAGTACATACGGATATGAATGTCGCAGACCCGTTGATTAAACCTCTTCCTCGAGCAAAACATGATCAACACCATAATGCTATGGGTGTTCGATACATCACAATGTAACTACATTATTGACTCTAGTGGAAGTGGGAGATTGTTGGAAATATGCCCTAGAGGCAATAATAAAATGGTTATTATCATATTTCCTTGTTCATGATAATTGTCTATTGTTCATGGTGTAATTGTATTAACAGGAAATAGTAATACATGTGTGAATAAATAGATCACAATGTGTCCCTAGCAAGTCTCTAGTTGGCTAGCTCGTTGATCGATAGATAATCATGGTTTCCTGATCATGGGCATTAGATGTCATTGATAACGGGATCACATCATTGGGAGAATGATGTGATGGACACACTACAAGAAATATGCTCATACATGTTGTTTTTTAAGACGTCGTTGATGAATTCGTCATAAATCTGTGACGATTTCGTCCGAGATTGTCGTAAACCGTTTGAGGGGATCAAATCTACATATAAATTACGACGATGTGAGTCAAAAACGTGGTAACCGCATAAGATGAGAACGTCATAACTTTTACGACGATTATAAAAATGTCGTAACATGTTCTAACTATGTTGACATGTCACTCGTGGGTCCATTATATGTCACGGGCCAAACACAATTAAAACGTCAAAAAAGCCGCGATTCCCTCATTCGTCAATCCAAGAGGGTAGAAAAAAATTAGAAGTTATAAAAAAAATGGAAAACACAATTACATGAGCTGGATTTCTATTGGTGGAAACGTTTGTACCACGGATCGATGACGTGGCATGTATCTATCCATTCATCCAGCTATCCAACCCACATATCCATCCATCCATCCACGAAATCCTCTGCCTCACCGCACATATCCATCTAGCCGACTGTGGGTAGCCAATTGGGCCGGCCAAAATACCCGCGCGTGCGTGCCTATGAAGCTAAACGCGCGAAGCCCATCCAAATTTTTCTGGCCCTCGTCCCCATTAGCCTACCCTAATATCTCTACCCCCTCTACCTTATCCTTTTCTCTCCCGATCTGAGTGGTGGCGGCGGCGAATCCCATCCTCTTCCTCCACTCCTCTCCCCCAAATCGAGCTCTGCCCAGAAGCGGAGGAAGGTCTCGCCGCCACGATGCGAAGGAAGGTCTCACCGTCCTGTCGATTTAGATGCATGAAGCAGTCGAGCTCCACCCCGAAGTGGAGGAAAAGGTACGTACGCGGTCGTCGATCTGGGCGCATCTAGCCATGGATGGCTCGCCCCTCTTTGACGGCTCCTCCGCACGAAGCTAATTAGTATGGTGCCCATGGTCACCGAGGCGTGGACACTCGTTGGATGCGGCGGGGCGGCGGCGTCCAAGCCGGCCGCGGTGGCGCAGGAGGTGCCCGCGCTGCTGCATCCTGTCGCCAAGAAACCCATCTCGTTGAGAGGGGTGGCCGCGGCGAGCAGCGCATGCCAGGACGCCGCTGTCGTCGTCGGGAGGTGCCGCGGCATCGCGTCGTGCCTGCTAGCCGCGCTCGCGCTCGCCGGTGCCTCCTCCTTCGCCCCCTCCTCACCTCCCTCCTCAAGAAACAGAACAACATGACGCAGGTCCGTCCCTCCTCTCCCTCCCTCCCAAATTTCCCTTTTTTATCCGGCGGTTCCCTTGCTTCTGTTGCGCTCAGCGCGATTCTGGTGGCCGTGCAGATGCTGCAGCACATGGTGATCCCGGAGCGGCCCATGTTCTACCCGGAGTACCCGCCGCAGGGTACCTTCTCTCTTCTCTGCTCCTATCCTCTGTCTCTATCTCTGCCCGTTCCTTTGAAATTGTCACCGATCGTTGTTTAGCTCCACAAGCAAGAAGGCAGTCAGACACGACAAACGCTAATTGACATTTTATAATATAAGCGTTCCACTGTGCTTCTTTTGATTCAGTCAAGTTCAGCTGGAACTCTCGCCGAAAGAAAAAAGCTCTGCTCCTCGAACTGAAAAAGGCACAGAAACATAAATGTTTGCTCATTTCATTTGTTAAGATGTCGACTAAAATTTTGCCAGATTTCCCCTAAAAATGACAACCTGCTGAAGTCAGTTATTCAGATGTCGCAATTTCGAAGTACAACACCCCTGTTTTTGGGCCTCTTAGATCTCTTTTCACTGGAAATAGCAAGGAAATTTTCTACTGCATATTTTTTTATCATGTCAAAGTTGTATGTACAAGGTGAACAGAAAGTTATACTGTTGTTAATTGCTGCTGCTCCTAACTCGCCAGAGCCGGAGCAAGGGGTGGTGACGCTGGAGGAAGACAGGGACCCTGTGGAGAGAGTTGAGGAAGCACTGCAGTGCCTCGCTCAAGATCTACTTTGAGAGCATCCTCGACACCAGCAGCAAGAAACCTCCTCCTCAACGCGTCTGTCCCCGACAAGCCCTCTTTACCAGAGGAGGTGGAGGAGCAGGCCACCATCCCTCTTCGCACCTGCCTCCTCTCTCCTCCAGCGCATGGAGGGGATAACTGATGGCTACTTCCCCCTCCCCTCCTAGCCTTGCGGGCATACGTGGTGAGCTACCCCTCTTTCCCCTCTTACCCCTAGATCAGCACTTGCAATTAATTGTACATACATATGAATGACTACACATCACATTTTGGTTCAGCTTTTACGTGCATGGTTAAACTTTGACTAAAAACGAAGCACCCCTTTTGGATTTCTATTTCTATCAACATGCAACAGTACGTAATGTCCAACTAGATTGTTTGCACGGTGAACTCCAATGGATACACACGGAGATTGAAAAAACTCGTCGGAGATAAAATCTCAAGCATTCCTTCTTGGGAGCCTTCCTTTTTTTTCTATTCTTTCAGTTGGGTTAGGTTGTTGCACAAATGCACCTCACCCCTTTTACAGCCATGCTGTCGATACAGCAGGCAGTACCAGGACGTGCACCGTCTGAACCCATGTCAAGCTATACCACATGATGCCACTTACCATGCCTCTACTACCCTGCTGCTTATTAGGTTGCAGCACTGTAGATGACTGAAACTACAGCAGGTCATGTGCTTGCATCAGGTCCTGGTTTAACACTTTGCTAAAGATACAAAATAAACAAGGTTCTAACACACTCTTTGGTTCGAGCGAACTCAAGTTTTCTTTCTAAAACATCACAATTATATATCCCTCTTGTCAAGTACTCCCTTCGTCCGAAATTAGTTGACGCCAAGACGGATGTATCTAGCATTGAAATACGTCTAGATACATCCGTTTGAGCATCAACTAATTCCGGATGGGGGAAACATGATTTAACATGTGGCTATAGCTAAAAGTATATCATCTATCTGCAGTTTGCTCATAGCTAGCCTTGAGCTGCTTATACATATGTGTGCCTTAATTTTGTTCAATACAAGAATGGTAGCTGTTAATTTGGTTTCAGTTTACTTAAACTGCAGTACCGCCAGATGAGATGAAACTCAGGGATAAAAAAGTATCAAATGCATGTGTTTCCTTTAGTCAATGTATATTTAATTATAGAGAAAGTATTAATTTGTGGGGCAGAGTGGAGTTTAATGTTGTACGCCCAGTTCATTTATTTACTTATTTTAAACTGAAACGAAAAACAGCGCGGGCTAAGAAATGAAAATAACTTTGTGCAAACTTATGCATAGGGGCAGGAGTTGTGCTCATATTTTACTGACGTCTGTCAAACAAATGATGGTATCTTTATAGCAATCAGGGTGGAGTCAAGTATTGGAAACTAACGACACGTCAACCGACAAACCAAGAATTAAGGTAGGGCGAAAAAGTTGAAATGGAGAAAGAGAAAAATGTAGAACTTAGACAGAGGAGAAAAATATGAAAAAAGTAATAATCACTACTAGTCGTTCCTGAATTCAAAATAAAACGAAAAACAAAACACTATGAACGGTGAACGTAAACTACTGCATCTTGACTAGCTATCTAACTTCCCTGTATGGATTAGTGATTTCCAAACTGTAGTTTGCAGCAATTAAAAAATCCCTGGCCCAGGTAACATTGCCTGCTGTAACATCGCCTATGACACGTACAGCAAGACCAGGCCCAGGAAATGGGTGTCGCTTTAAGAATGACTCTGGGACGCTCAGGATACTTCCCAGCTTCCGAACCTTTTGCAGGACCAAAATTCAACAAATAAGTAAGTAATAGGAATACTTTTTTCTTCAAAATCAAACATAAATAATTGCCCAGTGCGAGGTATATTTCAGTATAAAATGTAAGATCAATAGATATATGAAGTACATAGATGTATAGATGGAGATAAAGACCTCTCCACATAGCCATCTGTCATCTCTAGGGAGAATTGTTATTCCACATGAACAGATGTATAATTTGTCTATGTTTGAGCTCTGGTTATCTTCTGAATGTGATGAGAACCCCTCTGCAGGTTCACCCGTCCGATACTGCACGGCCTCTGCACCCTGGGGTTCGCGGCCCGGGCGGTCATCAAGTCGTTCTGCAACGGGGATCCAACGGCTGTGCAGAACATATTTGGCGGGTTCCTGCTGCATGTCTACCCCGGCGAAACGCTGGTCACCGAGATGTGGGTCGATGGCTAGAGGTAAGTAAATGTTGCTGATCCCTGAAATGTGTTGTTGTTGACAAGAAAGGAACCCATGGGATTGGAACGATTGGCTTGTGCAGGGTGCAGTACCAGACCAAGGTGAAAGAGCGCGACCGCGCCGTGCTCTTCGGATACGTGCTGCTCAAACAACACATCCCCTCATCATTGTAAGTGTCGTTGTGTCATAGTACTATTGGTGAGATCTGTTCCTACTTGGTGCTATGATTAGTTGTTAACCGTGGTGGTCTGAAAAGAGGTCGGTTTCCCGTTGTAAACTATGCCAAGAGATGGAAAGTGTTGTGCAGATGATATACTCGTACTAAAACTTTCTGGTACTACTTCAGTTAAGCCAGTAACACACACGTGGTTGTCCATAGCAGCAAAACTAGTTAGTTGCAGTCGCATGAGTAACCCGCTCAAACATTTCACGCGAAGAACCATCTCTAGGGAGAACTGTTATAAAAAATGAAATAAATAACCTGGAGCAGTCGGCCATAAGTTCATTTGTAGGGAGAACTGCTATTCTAAGTTATTAAACTCTTACCCTGCTCTTTCAAAAAACTATGCAGGAAATGTTTGTTGCAAGCTACTTATGTTGATTTCTGCACATGTTCTTCCAAACTACTTATCTGCAGAATACATATAGTTATATGTTAATTATTGTTCTATTGGGCTTGACTACCTTGTCAAACTATCTAGGACAGGTCTGTTTGCAATGAATGTACATAACTATTGTTTCTACCTCTTTCATATTCGACATACATGATAGTAACAGTAGGCTATTTAATTATATGTGAAGCTATCTTTGTTGCTAGTGTCTTAAATAGATAAAAAAACTGTAATAATGATCTGAAATGTCATGCAGGTGATCGTTGGTGTTGTCGCTGTTGTTGTCATGGGATCAGTGCCTCACCACTTCAATGGCATGATTCTTGGCCCAAGGCAGCCTTTGTATGGAGGTGTCCATTGTATTGTTGGGATAGTAGCAGATGTGCCATTGTTCTATTGTGTAATTCTGTCCGTTCTTGCTATATTCCTGTGTAAAGAAATGTATTCAAGAGATGAGTTATTGTGTTATGTAAACCTGGGAGATGTATTATGTGATGTTATATGATGCTTGATTTTAATTCAACTTGAAGCTTTCTTGATTTAAATATGAAATAGTGTTGGATTTAATACTGGACAAATAATTGGGTTGAAAAGGCCCAACAAATAGAAATTAAACCAAGTTTTGGAACAAAAAGTTGTTGAATTCAAAAATGAAAAAGGTCAAAACTGAAACTGGATCAAATGTATTTGGGCATGAAAAGGCCATGGCCCAAATTAGAATGATAAAACAAATTGAAAAAAAACTAAAGTGGTTGTAAATAGGCCAAGGCACAAAAAGAAGCCTAATAAGAAAAGCCCAAAAAATAAAACGAGCCCATGTGATCAATTGAAATGGGTTGGGCTGATTTCAACCATGACGTTTTGATTTCGTCGTAATATTGCCACGTAGGACTGGGTTGGATTGCCAACGACGATCTAGGATCGTCGTAAAGGTTACGATGATCGAGGAATCATCGTAAAGGTTACGACGATTTTGATCAAAACGTCGCTGTTGTTCATTTCTGACGTTTGGTTTTTCATCGTGAGATCGTCGTAAACTAAAAACCGTGACGATGTAGCGACGAAAAAATAGCGTCGTGTATTAGCATATTCCTTGTAGTGACAAGACCCAATCCTAAGCATAGCACTAGATCGTATTGTTCATATGCTAAAGCTTTTCTAATGTCAAGTGTCTTTTCCTTCGACCATGAGATTGTGCAACTCCCGGATATCGTAGGAGTGCTTTGGGTGTATCAAACGTCACAACGTAACTGGGTGACTATAAAGGTGCACTACGGGTACCTCTGAAAGCGTCTGTTGGGTTGGTACGAATCGACATCGGGATTTGTCACTCCGCGTGACGGAGAGGTATCTCTGGGCCCACTCGGTAGAACATCATCATGAGCTCAATGTGACTAAGGAGTTAGTCACACGATGACGTGCTACGGAACGAGTAAAGTGACTTACCGGTAACGAGATTGAAAAAGGTATAGGTATACAGACGATCGAATCTCGGGCAAGTTCTATACCGACAGACAAAGGGAATTGTATACGTGATTGATTGAATCCTTGACATCGTGGTTCATCCGATGAGATCATCGTGGAGCAAGTGGGAGCCACCATGGGTATCCAGACCCCGCTTATGGTTATTGGCCGGAGAGGTGTGTCGGTCATGTCTGCGTGTCCCCCGAACCCGTAGGGTCTACACACTTAAGGTTCGATAGCGCTAGGGTTATAGGGAATTGTTATACGAGGTTACTGAAAGTTGTTCGGAGTCCCGGATGAGATCTCGGACGTCACGAGGAGCTCCGGAATGGTCCGGAGGTAAAGATTGATATATAGGATGGATGGTTTTGGACACCGAAAATGTTTCGGGCATCACCGGTAATGTACCAGAACCACCGTAAATGGTCCCGGGGGTCCACCGGGAGGGGCCACCAGCCCCAAGAGGTAGCATGGGCCAAAAAAGGGAGGCCAACCAGCCCAAAGTGGGTTGGTGCGCCTCCCACAAGGAGGCCCAAGGCGTAGGAGCTGGAGAGGGGGGAAACCCTAGGCGCTGGTGGGCCTAAGGCCCACCTAGGGGTGCGCCACCCCCTTCCCCTGCCCTGGCCGCCGCACCTCCCATCTAGGGGGCTGCCACACCACCTAGGGTGGGAACCCTAGGGGTGGCACCCCCCTCCCCTCCTCCTATATATAGTGGGGGTTTTGGGGCTGTTTTGCACACGGTTTTCCCTCACCCTTGGTGCAGCCCTGCCCCCCTTCTTCCTCCTCTCCCACGGTGCTTGGCGAAGCCCTGCTGGGAGACCTTGCCTCTCCATCGACACCACGCCGTCGTGCTGCCGAAGATCTTCCCCAACCTCTCCCTCCTCCTTGCTGGATCAAGGTGCGGGAGACGTCACCGGGCTGCACGTGTGTTGAACGCGGAGGTGCCGTGGTTCGGCACTAGATCGGAATCACACCGCGATCTGAATCGCCGCGAGTACGACTCCATCAACCGCGTTCTAGGAACGCTTCCGCTTAGCGATCTTCAAAGGTATGAAGATGCACTCACCCCTCTCACGTTGCTGGTCTCTTCATAGGAAGATCTGAATATGCGTAGGAATTTTTTTGAATTTATGCTACGTTACCCAATATATTTATCCAGTAACGGAAAGGAAAAACATCACCAATCGACCTTTCAAACCGTTAGGTCATCATTCAACGGCCGTGTGATCAGGTGCAACCTTCTTTTGTGATTCATGCTTAAGGGTGGCAATTTTACCATGAATACGAATACCCACGGATATCCACATAGACAGAGTATGGGGACAATTCTATATTCATGGATAGTACATGTACCCTACGTGTTAAGTTGTGGGTAGTCACTGATTAGCCTTGTATTTACGAATATACACATACACTACCCGTTTATACTGACATGTCGACTTTAATTACCCCTAGAGCACTCACATATTTGCATAGGTTGTAGCATTACAGAAGTTGGGCGACTCAACGATTTCTGTACCTATGCCTCACACATGTGTTCAAGTTATTAGCAATTGTTAATTTGAACTTTTATAATTGTCATGTGCTCATATATCTGTTATTGACTTGAGATAAATTCTTTTACCAAATGTTGTCAAAATTTTGTGTATTATTTGATCTATCCGTTAGGTAATGAATGGATATGGGACCCACTGGATATGGGTACAAGTGAAGTTTCATACTCGTGTGTGCAGGTATGGGTTAAATTTCTGTCCATTAACTACATTGATACATGTATGATATTTGATATACCTGCCTCGTATCCTATGCATTGCCGTCCTTTCATGCGCCTTGCATGTTCTCATCCCCACTGCTGACAGTGTTTTTGCACACGGCTCGTTGTCACCCCCTGCCTCCCGTCGTCGTCTCGCACAGTCGTAATGCCGCCACCCAAGGCCATGCGTGAAAACCCAATGACCCCATGTTCTCAATTCACCCCCTCCCCCGCGCCTAACCTGAACTGTCAACCCCATTCCTTGCCTTTGCCAGTAAAATAGCATCTCACTACCGTCACAGTGTCATCCCCTTTCCGGCATGGTTTTTGCTCAGCATGGCGTGCTAGCCCTCATTGCCACCGCTCGTCATGTCACCCTACATGAAAATTTCATGCATCTATTCCCTTTGTTCCATAATTATTGTCATGGTTGGAATAATATTCACTTCCTCCGTTCTTAGATAGTATAAGTTTTGTTAGACATTTTAATAGGGGACTACATGCGAAATAAAATAAGTGAATTTATAGTTTAAAATATGTCTGTATACGTCTGTACGTTGTTTAATAGTGATTCTCTTTAAAAAAAACTTATATTTAAGAATGAAAGGAGTAGCAAACATACAAGTGAGGAACCAGAAAGCATAGCTAGCCACGAGATGCACAGCTACGACGATCATGGTTCATGGAGGAGCAGCAATATAGAAACACCAGTGGGGAGTGGGCTTTGTCCGGTGGAATGTTTGACCGGCCGGGGTCGATAAAGCTCGCTTTGGCCGGCCGCTGGCCGGGATGCACGTGCGGTGGACAAGGCCCCCGCTGGACGCTGGCACCGCCGTCTCGGGATTCTGCGCGCCACGCTGCCACATGCTCGCGTAACCGCCGAGCTTCCTTCTTCCCTTCGCCGTCGGCGTCGTCGTCGTGTTCGCGCGCGGGCGCGCCGGCCGAGGGAAGGGTACGCGCCACTACCATTAGCATAATCCGCGCGTTGTCGCCTGCTTTCCTTAATCTAATCTGGCCTAGTCGATCGCCCATATAGTTACGTCGCCAGTCAGCCACCGGACCCGGATTTCATGGGCTTCGTCCTTGTCTAACCGGACCTAGAAGATTGCATGGTACGTCTGCAAAAATGCTAGACTTACGGACCACTTGTACATAAAATTACGGACCTATTTTATCCAATGCTAAAACTGCCCCCGTGATTTTCAGAGGTGGACCCGCGTCCTCCCTAATCTCCAATAAGAAACTGACTAATCATCCCGTAACATCCATCAGCCCGTAATTGTCCGTAGATGTAGCAAAGCTCGTACGTCTGTTTAGACTGTCGTGCATACGAAACAGGAGTAGGAGTAGCTGTGTGGCAACTAACTATTCTTTACGAGGAGGAAGATTTGTCCAAATACTCCATGTTTACTCTATGATTAGCATTTCCCATCTTCTTTTGGGTAAGTAGAAACAAAGCACCAAATGTATTTGCATATATGCAGGCAAAAATAAAGCACTGAAGTAAAAGATCCCAGGAGATGGTTGTGTTTTCTACGGTAAAGTTTTCAATATATTCATTCCAATCATGATAATGAGTCGAACAACACAGATAATAAATATTACATCCAGATCAGCACATCACCAAGCCACGACTCCTTCCTCACTGGAGCCGGACAAAACTTGTTATAGTAGACAGTTGCAAAGTCGTCGTGCTGAGGCAACATAAGAGCATCGCATCAGAACAACAACTTCCACCAATAAAGAGTTGCGTAGACCGAAATAATCTAACCCGAAGACACACGAACATAGACGAACGACAACCGGATCCAAGCAGATACACAAAAGGCATATGGATCGAAGACACACGTTCACAAGCTCATCGACGATGCTAGACACAACATCAAAACGAAATCAAGACAGAAAAACCATTATTCCATCTTCAAATAACCGTCGTCATATCATCTTCATGAACATGGCACAAGCCATAACAAAAACTCGATTAAACATCTAAAAACGGAACCCTCGCAACGACCTGGAACCGGGTCCACCATGGCCCCTGGCTCTAAGGCCACCGGACACGAGGCAGACCGGCGACCACGCCGAAGAAAGGCAGAGGATGCCTAATCTTTTTGGGGGGAGAAGGCAGGAGGCGGAGCCTGCGTATCAGCGTATGGTCCTGGAGATGATGATGATTGTTTTT
Source organism: Hordeum vulgare subsp. vulgare (assembly GCF_904849725.1). NCBI lineage: Eukaryota > Viridiplantae > Streptophyta > Magnoliopsida > Poales > Poaceae > Hordeum > Hordeum vulgare. The sequence continues at coordinate 25,757,354 of NC_058524.1, forward strand.
GCATATACAAATCTTTGATTCCATTATCAGACCAACACCATCATATATATGGTGTTCAATCAACTTATAACGCATGTTGCATTGCATTCCTGTGATGTGAAGCACACAGCTCATCGTTCGAGGCAAAGCAGCAGGCAAAACAAGCAATCACGAGCGTGGACGCAGCTTCCTCCCTGCTGCACGTACGCAATTATTGAGATAATCTGTAGTACTCTTTCCATCCCAAAATAACTGTCTCAAGCTTAGTATAACTTTATACTAGAGTTAGTATAAAGTTAAGACATTTATTTTAAGACGGAGGGAGTATACAACAAACAAGAGGGCGTAGTACTGGAAATAATGCTCGATCGATCCGGGGTAGGGGACGCATGAGAAGAGATGATTACCGGGCGACCATGGATCACATGCAGGGCCGGGAAGAGCAGAACGATATCGATGGAGGCATGCATGTGCACCTGGAATAATTCGGCAGTTGCCCATCGACCGGCCGGTTGGACCGATCCAGCCTACGGAAAGGCATGCAACCGCAGGCCATACTTAACTGTCAACTTGGTCGACCGGGCGAGCAAGCACACCACACACATACACACGCCGGACGGTGTCTTGGACAGCACGGCCATGTCGGCCAAAATCAATGTGGGTAGCAGCTACCGGCAGAACAGATAATCTTACCAAGCAATAATCAGTCTGTGTGTTGCATTATTGGCAGTGAACAAGTGGACATACTGCGGGAACTCCGTGTCACATTACGGAATACGGAGTAGTAAGGGTATCTACAGCCGGGTCCCTCATATCTTTCCCATACATTCGGACAGACCGTCCGATCACTCACCGATCAGAAAAAATACGACCCAACCGGACCTCAAACGCCCTCGCTGACGGCATCCCTCATATCCAGCCCAACTATGGAGCGGATATGGGGGTGTTCGCGCGTGCCCGTCTGGCTCGCACTGGCCCGCATCGACCTTACATATATTTGTTCTCATCCGTTTATCGGAGCAAACCCTAGCCACTCCACTTCCATCCATCATCCTAGCTCACCTCTGACGATCTACGGCTTTCTCTGACATGGACGGCAGCGAATTCGACTCCAACTAGCCCGGATTGATCGACTATGGGTTGGGAGGCTGATTTGGCGGCACGGGCGATTGCAGAGGAGGAAGCCATCCACGTCTGTATTTTAAAGAGACGACAACGAAGGAACACACGCGCCCTCGTTCGCGAGCAGAATCAGCGGTCTGTGACATGGTCGGACTGTCATCGAAGGAGGTGGAGGAAGTGAGCGACCGCGAGGACAGCTCGGATGACGAGCAGATCTGGCTCGATCCATAGTGCATCTTCGATCGATACTTCGCCAAGAAGGACGGCAAGGGCTTCGGAAAAGGCAAGGGCAGCCGTGGCTAATGCCCACCATACTCAAACATGTTAAAATTTGATAGTTTGATGGCATGTTAGTAATGATGCAGTAGTCGGACGATGTATATAATACATCGACGTAGTAGTTGCATGAACTATATGGATTTGAGATATCAGATTTAAAATGTTTGGTAATATAATGCATTATTTAAGGTGTAACCAGTCAGTATCCACAAACCTATACATCCTATTTCCAAGGCGTTTTCTGGCCAGGCAGGTGGACTGAGAGGCCTACAAGACATAATGCCATGTCACATTACGGAATACGGACCAGACCCCAGTTGTTGCTACCATGCTCTGCCTACCCGTCTTGACACAATCGTTTATGTTGAAGAAAAGAAAGGAAAAAATTCAAAAGAAGCCTTAAAGTTGTAGCCGAAAGCTAAATCAAACCTTAAATTTTAAATCCTGAAAAATGGCACTCTGAACTTGTAATCCCGGACTATTTTAAACGCTAGACTTGTTTGGCATACTGAGATTACTACAATCTCGACCGGGATAGCCTACTACTCTCAGGAGCGAGAATTTGGGTCAGCCCACTATACTACAACAAGAATTCCTGTAGTTTAAAAAATGTTCGCACATTTCTAAAATTATTTAGAAGTTAAGAAATGTTTATATTTATATTTTGGCCCGAATTTAATTTCCTATTGTATTTTGAAAAAATGACTGGATTTTAGAAATTACATTCAAAGTTTTAAAAACTGTCTGCGATTTCAAAAAGTTCACATTTGTGAAAAAATGTTCAGAACTCCAACAGTTTTTCTTCTTTTGGATTTTCACAAATTGTGTCACATTATTCAAATAGTATTTTTAGAATTTTGTAAATTGTTTTTGTTTTGGAAAACGGCATTCGAAAATTGTTCACAATTTTTTTAAGAAATGTTTTGACAGTTTTGAGGAAGTTTAAAAAAGGCTACCATGTTTTTTAGGGATGTTTTACTAAGAAGTTTCTGAGGGAAGTTTAAAAAATGTAACTGTGTATTCAAGAATATGTTTTTTAGGGATTTTTTAGAAAGTTTGTAGTGGAGTTCAAAATATGTTTGATTGTGATGAAGAAAATGTACAATTGACAAAATATTACAGGCAGAAAGCGAGATGTTTTTTTTTGTTTACGTTTGTTCTGATGTCTTTTTTCATTTTTTAATACGTTCCGTAAAAATATCAAAAACAATTGCCAATTATTGACTGAACGTGACTGGCCGGCCTACTACGTTTGAAGCATGTTTTTTCTTCCTTTTTCTTCATAATGTGCGACTTCAAAATACAAAGAAAATAAACAATCCGGAGAGTCAAACTTGTGACCAGTTGCTGCTGAATTCCTCGCACAAGCCACCGGAACAAATGATTTTTAGTGATTTAATGAGAGGCCAGAAGTTTAACCATCAGCATGAACATTTTTCAGTAAATGGGAACAAATTTCGAAAACTGATGAAAATTTTAAAGTCCAAACACTTTGTGAAAATTTTAAAAATCGTAGCTACTTTTACAACCTTAATAAACATGTATTAAAAAAGGTTAAATATGTATTTGGCGAAATGTCAATATATATTTGAAAATGTTAAACTTGCATTTGGCAAAAGTTACTGCATATTCAAAATAAAGTTCAAAACATATATTTTTAAAAATGTAAATATATTTGAAAAATCTTGAAAGTGCATAAAAATATTTCATGTGCATGTTAAAAATGTACTTCGTGTACTGAGAAAAGTTAGGCATGTGTAAAAAATTGGTTAAACCATGGCAGAGCGGGCGCGCGAGCGACTGGTCTAATGGGCCGGGCCGATTTGACTGCCATGTTAGCAATTTCCAGCTATACATTGTCAAGGTTTAAAATAGACCGTGATCAAAAAGTTTGATATGCTTATTTTAAGGATTGGGAATTCAGGTTCAATCCAAAAGAAAAACGTTAACTACATTTTCCACGCGTGCCTGCGTGCGTGCGTTGGTCCAATCCAAAAGATGCCAACCGGAATGATTGGACGGTACCGTCAGGTAACTGCTGCAACCAATAATCCTTGGATCGGGTGCGAGCGAGATCTGCGACGATGGATCTGGTCCGGGGATTGTAAAAGCTAAGCAACCAACACGATCGAGCTGGCCGTCACGCTGTATGCTGGCCTAGCTAGCTCTCTCGCCCCATTGCTAGCTACTGCTTCTTGCTGCCATTGATCCTACCACCGTATGGTTCAGGGTTCGTACTACGTTTTACACGTTCATACGCACCGGCCTCCCTCCAATTATACGTACTAACAAACAAATTAGTACTCCCTTCGTAAACTAATATAAAAACGTTTAAATCATTATTTTAATTATCTAAACACTCCTATATTAATTTACAGAAAGACTATATTGTATTCTTCCAACTAAAGGTGCTATCCTCGCTGTAGCGTACTGTAGATAGTGCCGTTTCCTGGCCAGGTGGGTACGGATCGGGCAATGTATATTTGCCACTTTCGCAATGTACAGTCCTACTTACTGGAGGAGTAGTAGCAGTAATTAATTTCGCCCATGTCGGCCATGTCTGTCTGTCAGCTTGGGCCAGAGAGAGCGCGCTCAACCGTTTAATTTTCCCCGACCAGGAGCCTGGCCGGTGCATCTTGTTGGTGCGATTTTCCCTCTTCCTCAAATTCTGCGTTTACCCCAGCAATTTCCTCGCTTATTGGTAGCACGAAATGATTAACCATTTTGCAAAACAGAAAAGAAAAGATTAACCAGAAACACTACCCTGCAAAAAGAGAAAAAGGAAAAAAGATTGAGCAGCGACAGCCAATGAGTTTTGCTAAGCAGCCGTCCAACTGAAGAAGAAGAAGAAGCAGCGATGGATGGATGGATTGTGTCCGGTGGTCCATGGATCCGTGCAACCAATAATAATCAATCATAAGCTTGGGGTAGCCACTAGCCAGCCTCACAAGTGGTGGCGTGGGGCGAATGATTAGCGCGACCGATGCGCACGACCGCCCCCGCACGCATCCACGAGGGCGGCACGGCACATGCTCAGTCCCGGCCAGCCTCGTACATGTGGGCCCTCACGGTCGCCCCCGCCTCCTCGCATCATTGGCCTGGCCGCGCCGCACGTGAGGGAGGGACAGCTCCTGCCCACGCCCACGCCCACGCCCACGCCCACCACGTCTCGCCTCGCCAATGCGTTTCACTCTGTGTACTGCTCTTCCTGCAGGAGGATGTGTTGTGGATGCATGGGATAGGATGAAACAAACTGCACCAAGATCAGACCAGATGCCTTTCAAAAAATAAAATAAAAAGATCAGATCAGATGTAGGTACATCCATCCACGCTCCTGTCAGCTCTTCATCAAATGCGTGCACTGCCGTACTGCTTGTATTTTGATATTATTCATGAAATCCTAGTACAATTTTACTTGTTTCCACCGAAGAAAAAATACAGGAAAATGACGCATAAAAGCATCAACAGGTGGACGTCTCAAATCTAATCCATCCCAAACGTCCGGTGAACAGAACGACCATTGATCAGTCAGAAAGAAACGACCTAAACGGACTACTCAAACGGGCAAGAAACGCTGGTGTTGACCGGCACCCCTCATATTCGGCCCAAATCTAGGACAGATGTGTGGGCGCCTGGATGCGTCCGCCACGTCAGAGGCAACCCGCGCCGGCTAATCCGCGCCCACATATATTCGCCCATCCCCCTCCCCGGATCAAATCCTAGCCACCAAAGCCCGCGTGTGACGATCTCTAGCTTTCTCCGTCATGTCGGGCAGCGGATCTGACTACGCCCAGTCCGGATCAATCAAGAGGGGTATCATCTCATGCGGGTTGGTGGAGGCAATGTCCGTCCACATTGCACTCCTACACTTCCGGGAAGACAGCGCCTCACTGACGGTAGGATAGCACCGGCGCCCAGGCGCTTGGATCCTTCAGGGATGGATCATTGCAGTCCCGGGAGCCTTCAAATATTTCCTTCCGCATCATCGGTCCGACGGAGTATGACTCCCAGCATGGTCGGTGTGTTTGCACTGGGAAGGAGAGGATAATGGCGGTAGAGGCCCGCCTGACTGCTAAAATGGCGGCGGCGAAGGCCGGTGATGCGGCGACGCGGGTGGCCACAGATGAGGAAGTCATCCATGACAGCATTGTAAAGAAGCGACAGCGAAGGAACACGCGCTCACCCACGCGAGAGTAGAATCGTGCGGTCCGTGCCATGGCCGGACTGCCACCCAAGAAGAAGAAGAAGGACATCGACGGGTCGGACAGCTTCCGGCGACGAGCAGGTCCGGCTCAATCCCTATAGCGTCTTTGATCCGTACTTTCGTAAGATGGACGACAACGGCGTCTGAAAAGACAAGGGCAGTCATGGATGATCTTCTTGATCATGGCCAAATATGTCAAGTTTTGATAGTCCAATCGCATGTTGTGAATGTAGTAGCCGGACATGTGTGTATTGCATCGTTTACGTACATATGAGTTTGTATGGATTTAAGGTATGCTAATTGAGGTGTTCGTTTATGATAAGGAAAATGTAAGGCTTACCTGGTCAATGTCCCTGAACGTGGCCGCGTCCGTGGACGTTTGAGGGTCGTATTTGTGAGGTCCGGCTGTATATGTTTTAATTGTTGTACACAAAAGGATCCCCTGGTTGTGCGCATAGATAATACGAATGGTTTTGTGGGAAGAGCATTTCCTGTTTCGAATTAAAGGTAACATAAAGTACATTTTTGTATGCGGTAGCTTGTAAGAGGATTGGATTACTTACTAAGAAAAGATGTTGATATGTGTATATTATAGCCTCATCCTTTCTCAGCTCGTTCAACTGATGGAGACGGTGGCAGCTGAGTGAATCACGGAGCCAATTATTGACACGCACCTGATACTCTACCTTACTATTATTAGTGCACTTTCTTTTGCCCTGGTTCCAAATAAACATGATTACAAATTCTCAGTGCTTTCGGTTTAACAGAATCTCTCAGGGTTTCAACCTACCATTTCATACCAAGTATCAATAATGAACTAACACAACATGCATATATGTACCCATTTGTTAATCCGCGGAATGGTGCTGATCTTTCCTTGATTGACTAGCCACGTCTATCCTCACCTACTTGCGATCAATACTATATGTTCTTCAAATGCATGATTAAAACTATTATTGCATGAGTGGTGCTAATAGCTAATTATTTGATAACAAAAAAGAAGCGCCCACTTGAGCCGACAACAACATCTAAGGGGCTTGAACGCCACCCTAAGTGCACACTACCCCCTACACCATTATTCAAACACCCCATCTAATCTTGCTCTCTCTTTGATGCAGCTTTCAGTACAAGATTGCCCTTGTCCTCCCTGTCATGCCAAGCTACATTAAACATGGGACCTATCATTGCGTCCATACATACCAGTCCATCCATCTGCACTCCACAATAAAGATAAAGGGCCTCAAAAGCCAGTAAACTATGTACTCCCTCCGCTCCTAAATATAAGTTTTTTTAAAATTTCATTACGAAACTACATATGGAGCAAAATGAGTGAATATACACCCTAAAATATGCCTATATACATCCGTATTTAGTTCTCTAGTGAAACTTCTAAAGAAAATTATATTTGGGAACAAAGGGAGTACATGGGAACTAGATATAAATTCAGTTAAGCTTCCATTGTAAGTGTTTGAGACTGTGACCTTAACAAAAAGCGTGGAAGTTAGATCGCTTCACAAGTTTTGGAGCGTCCAATGGAAAAGTTCCCTCATTGAAATCAAGGTTAAAAGGAGCTTTCATCGCACCTAGAAAAAGATAGAGATAAGCGTACCACTCTCCCATGGACCAGTATGACAAATAGTGTACTGAAGCTTTTACCGTTCTACGAAATGATCAATCTTGTTTTTTATATGGCCGTCTAATTGTATTGCAATCAAGACGTGCCAATAATACTAGCTACCAGCGGCCGAGTCAGTCCAAACTCGAAACAACCTGTGTGGCCAGTGCTAATTTGTAGGATTATTGTCTTGGTAGTGTACAGTACCTGCACGTTAAGTGTAGGTTGTTTTTCCCAAAAATTATGTTGCCAACTAACCCCACAGTTTGTATGCAGAATCGTCACTCTACCTAATACTCCGTCCGTCCAAAAATAAGTGTCGTTGATCTAATACAAAATTTATATTAATTTTATATTAATTTTATGATATTTATTTTGAGACGGTGGGTGTACATTGGTTGTAATAATATCTTACATTACTTATGTTTCAATCCATTTGGACTAGTTTCAGCGTGCTTTTGGTAAGCCTCGAGTTTAAGTTATAGCTTGACCGGGCATGCCACTAACCAGATGCAGGGATACTATAATTTTCATGTACGAACAAAAATTCTAGCTAATGAATTAATTCTCCAGCCCTTATTCGAGTATTAGACAACTTTGCTTAACTATGCATTCTCATACAAATAAATAACTTATGAAACTAAAAGTATTGTTCGTTGCTGTCACAAAAAAGCAAAGAAAAATGTTGTTCGTTCTTCAGAAGCTGATGCTCCGTCAGGCTCCACAATTTTCTCTCCAACCAAAATGTCCCAATACTTTATCGATATACTAGTAGTGGAGGAAATGTCATGTGTTGATAATAAATTAATAAATTAATGTATAGTATACTTAGTATGTAGTAGTGGTGATGGAACGCGCAAAGCAAACTCAACTCATACTACTAGGATGCAATCATTTGGTGCGTCAGGCCAAAAAGTGCAAGGTCCCACGTTTCCAATGTTGAGTGAACGGAGGAGCAATGGCAAGGCAACCACTATGGATACACTGGGACGAAGAGCAAGCCCATCCAATAATTCTCCAACGTGGGTGGGGTAGGTCAGAATCATATAGGTGAGTCGGATCCGAGAGATCAGACAGATGATGGCCTGATCGGACTGATGGAGTGGAAAAGGCATGTGCAAATAGGTGGTAATTAAAATGATTTGATGCTATACAAATTAGAAAAGGTGAGCTAAATGCTTCATAAATGTCTGACAATTCTGCAAATTAGTAGGCACCCGCGGGCATCTCTGAATAAGTGCACTTTATTTGTGGTTCATTAGTTGTGTGCTTTTACATACTATTGCTATTAGAGGCAAAAAAATGAAATTCAGCACACTAATTTTGCTGATAAATTCAAAGAAAAAATTGATAATTCCAGAAACGATAGCAGCAGGTAAACTTATCTGATTGAAGTTATTTTAGGTTTGGATGAGTGTGTAAATTGGGAATACATTTCCCAAGCAAACAAGAAGTTCCAAGGAAAGAAATAAAGAAAGGAATACATACTACAACAATTTAAGTACTTCTTCTCTCAAAAATAAGTGTTTTAAATTCAATACAACTTTGTATTAAAGGTAGAATAAAGTTAAATCATTTATTTTAAGACAAAGGGAGTAGTTAGAGCAAGTATAATAGTATAGCCAGCTGTTGTCTATAAGCCATTGTCATGTCATCTATAGTCCATCTTATAGCCAACATGTACAATAGTTTATTGTAAAAGTGTATTATTTTTTTATTATATGGTCCATCTTTCATACTCACAAAAGGCCTGGAATCACGTACTAGAGCTGGCTCTTAGCTAAGAGCCCGTTTACCTTCTCTCTCCTCTTCTTTTTTCTTCAACTAAAAAAAAGTATATTGGTTTATTTCTTATAACCAGCTTACCCAGCTCTATTGTACTTGCTCCTACTACGAGTGATTGATGTTGTGGGTGGTGTCAGGAGAAGTGCCGGCAAAGCGAGCCGCACGGCCGGGCCGGTGGGCCACCTCCTGCCCTCTCAGCCTAATTTTCCTTGGTTCTACCTTTTCAATTTTCTCGTCCACCGAGGTGGGCCCGGTCCCAGGTGCGCTGGAAATCATCATAGGCTTTGCCTTCTTTTGTTTTCCTCCCCCGAACGATGATTACCCCGCTCGGCTCGGCCGTTCTGTACGAGCCACAAATCCAGCGTGAGCCGGCTCGATCGATGTACTCTGTTGCAGGATGCATACTTCAGAGCTGTGGCATTTTGATGATCTTTTTTGCCTAAACTGTCATCAAGAGAACAGCTAAAATGTTATTAGGAGTTTAGGACGTCAACAAGTCTGAAGAATCATAGTCTGGCTCAGCTGGCTCTTGTTCATATCATGTGCAGTACATATATAGACCCGAAAAAAAAATCGAAGTACATATATACTATTGTATCGCACGCGTAAACCCGAACACAGCTGGTTACTAGGAGTAATCCATATAAAATGGACACAGAGTAGAGTACTCTACTGCTTATAATTAAGTAAGTAAATTCATCGGCTGGCCTAAGAACAGCACGTACGTATACCGATCAACTTGTAACTAGCCACGCAGCTGTAGTTTCGCCAGGGGACATGGACAGGACAACCGGCCGGCCACCCCAGGAATCCCGACGCGACGTTCATACTCGTTTCCCGTCAGCTCTACGTGCGCTAATCGCTGTCCATCTCGACCGGTCGCTTCATGGCGCGGTACGCCGGGCCGGACGCGATTTGGTTGCTTGCGTGTTTCGCTCCTCGGAATCGGCGTCGCCGCGACAGGCCCGGAGCCATCCGTGCCTTGTCGCTTCTCGGCCAGGTCAATAAAACAATAGTAATCCGGTGCACTACGTATTTGCTTGTGTGTAGCGATGGCGACCGACCCATTTAGTCCATGATCTCCCCTAAGAAAAAGAAAAGAGCTCCATGATTGGAACTGGTCATGAGCACGCAGCAAGATCCAAACGTTTCCGTGGGCGATAACAAGGCAAGTAAGACGTACTTACGTGTGCGGGCTAGTTTAGCATGTATAGTAATGCACCATGCGGAATCGGTCCGAATCTTAGTTAGGAGGGCTCCTACAAAAGGGGATGGTTATGAGGGTGCTTGGATACGTTTTGGTCCCTTGATTAAAAGTAGTGGGACTAAAACTTGCTAGCCTCACCCATGCTTGGATCCAAACACTAAGGGGGTGTTTGTTTTCAGAGACTTTTTGGTGTTGGGACTAAAAAAAGTTCCAAATAGTCTCATGTGAAACAAACTGGAGGGATTTTTAGGGACTAAAAGGGGTATTTGTGACTATTTGGAGAAGTCCGTGTGGGAGGGTCTTTTTGGGACTTTTTTGGTACTTTTTCCCACAATGTCCCTACTTTTAGCATGTCATTTAATAAGTACTACTACATTACTAAGGGTAACATGATCTTTTTGTATGTCATTTAATGACCTCTTGTCCCTATTTAGTCTCTCGACACAAACGGGTAGGGACCAGGGACTTTTAAGTTGTGACTAAAAAATGTCCCCGAACTTCTGAAACAAACAGAGCCTAAAGAGACTAAAATCAAGTTAATGAGCATTTATTATCATCCAAACCCTCCAATCGAGAACTCGCATGTGTTAAAAGAGAGGAGTTAAATGAGGAGAGAGAGGACTAAACCACATTTTAGTAGGGGTACCCGTGACTAAAAGATTTTAGCCTCAAGACTAGTTTTAGCCTCTCTTTAGTCAGGGGTGTTTGGAACTTTAGTCTCTTAAAGAGACTATTTTCAGTCAGACTAGTTTTAGTCCCTTGGATCCAAGCACCCTCTAAGTGTTCTGTGTGCTGTAAGTATTGTTTAGCAGCTCAGATTTTTGTACGTGCCAAAAAGACCGAGAGTATATTCTCGACTCACAGCTGGACGAGTTTTGATTAATTGTTATTACGGAGAATAATGATTATTAGTCGCTCATGCTCACACTCACAACATCTGCAGCTAGACCCTTCATCTCCGTCTCACACGCTCGGACAGGCCGTCCGGTCAGAAAAATTCGACCCGGTCAGACCCCTGAAACGGGTCTTAAACGTTCGGGTTGGCCGATGCCCCTCATATCCAGTCCAAATATGGGGCGAATATAAGAAACACCTTGCGCATCCCGACGTGCCCGCCACATTTGCTCACCCGGAAACCCGACGGTCCTACGAGCGCCTCAAGCGTCACCGTGGTGTGAATGCCGCGTGGCGTCGCTCGGACTCCCGGCCTGAGACCATAGACGATTATTTAAGCTGGACGGCGTCCCCCAGCCCTAGCACATCCACATCCTCCCTTTCCTCACGCTGCTGCCACTACATGATCCAATACAGTCTCTGGCTCCTGAGAAGGTCCGGATCCGGAGGGCAGCGGGGCTACCTATGGATCCGAAGGAGGATTTCGAGGAGGAGAAGTTGGGAGAAGAGGAGAATAAGGAGCAAGGGCCGGTGAAGGAGGCTCGGTCGCTATGTGTGGGGGAGGACCAGCTGGAGTCAGTGGAGAAGGCGCCGCCGCTGGATGTGGGGGAGGAGGAGATGCCGCCACTAGATGTGGGTGAGGAGGAGGCGCCACTGATGGACGAGGATGTGGATTTGTGGCCGGAGCAGGAGGCCATCCGGAACTCCATCCGCTCGTAGTCGACTGCGAAGGCCAGACATCTTCGTCGGCAGCAAATGGAGGTGGCGCGGTGTGCTGAGAAGGCGGACCACTCGGCTCAGGCCCTCTTCAACGACGATGATGAGTAGTATAGTAAGTAGTACGTAGGATATTTATTATGCATAACTTTGCATGAATTTAGGGGATATGAGAGAGTTGGATGTGGACGAGTAGATCGATGAGTGTCCGCGGACATGCTCGGAATCCGCGGACGTTTAGACCGGATTTGCAAATTGAGGCTGCAGATGCTTTCACACACCATGCTAGGGTATCCCGGAAACATACATTCCTGAAACGTTCATTCGACCAAGATCCGACTACACTGTTAGAGATATATGGTTGTTGATAGAACACGATCTCATCAAACAAAGCAAACATATGACAGGCACACACACCAAGATTGGTGTAACCCTACTGTCTCGCAATGAGTTCCAGAGCATACACATGGACATAATTTTACCGAGATCGGCCGGCCCAAGGTAATGCTCTGGCTTGGCCGGGAGCCGGACTAGGGCAAGGAAAGGAGGAAGGCTCAGATCTAGGACGAGCATGCAAGGCGGCTGGCCTCTATGATGGAGCGACTGACATGGAATGCAAATAAATTATTATTTATTTTTAGCTAACTAATATAATAACTGGATACAACGATGGCCACTGGCGGGAGCAGATCCACTCCCAACTGAAGAAGATATTTCGTGATAAGGATGCAGAGAGAGCAAACCATAACTAAAATTTTATAAGTTTTGTACCTTTTACGTGCATCGGAGGCGCATTTTTATTTGTTGTAGCATGAGGTTAAGTATCTGCCCCTATGGCATATCTGGTCTGAAATTTCAATGTAGAAAACGGTTCTCCCATGGCATTTTCTTGGTAGGTTTTATCAAAGCATACGAACCACCTAAGTGTTGGATTGACATTACACATTTGTCTTTCAGGTATGGGCGAATGGTATGAACCAATGTAGATAGCATTAAGTTTGTTATTTTGAGGAACACCATTCATAAAATACTTAAGAGGTAACATGTGGATTTCAACTGCTAGCCCTTTTCTTTCAATCGAAGATGTAAGCGGTATTTAGCAAGTTGATTGCTTCTCTTGCTTTGGTTTTGTATAGCTTGTCCTTGATAACATACACCTTGTGAGATAGTTATATGACCAAGACAATGTAAACCAGATCGTAAAGTTTATATTCGAAGCATGTGATTGCTCCTTATGAAGTACTATCATAAATGTCTTAATTGGGTCTTATTCTGAATAAAAAATTGACTAAAAAATATGTGTTAGTTATAGCAAATTTGGTATCATTGGATACTTCATTTGAATATGAATTAAACAATTGGTTCGATATCCGCCCAAAATATATATACGATCTTAGTTTTCAACACATATTTCATCAAGGCAGGTTTCATCAAGGCATACAATCCACCAAAGTGTTGGATTCATACTTTGCCTTTGTCTTTCATGTGTTTGAGTATGATATAATATCCTGTAGGGGAAATTCACTTTGGTTCATAGGTGTAGATACATCCACTGTCTAAATAGACATTTTAAAATGTTAAAAAAATCGGTTTGTGTACGATGTTTCGGTGAAAAGGGACATTTTTTGTGGCTTCTTTATAACTATTCACCAGACATCTTTTTATTATTTTATACATGCAACAAAGAATGTTCTTGGATGTACACACGAATTTATTGTTCGAAATTTTGTAACATTTTTAAATATGTTTTTAAACATGTATTTCATAATAAATGTATCTATATCTATGAGGCAAAGCACCACCTTCACTCACTCCGTAGACAATATTGAGTTACTTCTTTTACAAGCCATAGTATCACTTCTTGCTACAACATTGTTTTCTTAAAGGAAATTCTTTGTAAGTTGCAATAGGATAATGCCTGTATAGGATTAGTAACAGCTGGATATGTAAAATCAGACACCCACCCACAATGGAATCTGTTATTTTAGCTAAACATCAAACGGATGAACTGATGAGACCGACGAGAAGGCCACGATAACCCACCATGCAGCGTGGCGACAAGGAAGAGGAGCGTCGCCACTAGTCACTAGAGCAGAACAAACACCTAGGATCCGCGCGACTTAGAGGGTGCTTGGATACGTTTTAGTCCCATGACTAAAAGTAATGAGACTAAAACATGCTAGCCTCACCCATGCTTTGATCCAAATACTAAAGAGACTAAAATCAAGTTAATGAGCATTTATTATCCTCCAAACCCTCCAATCCAGAACTTGTCTAAGGAGTTAAATAAGGAGAGAGAGGACTAATGCACATTTTAGTAGGGGTACCCCTGACTAAAAGATTTTAGCCTAAGACTAGTTTTAGCCTCTCTTTAGTCACGGGTGATTGGAACTTTAGCCTCTTAAATAAACTAGTTTTAGTCAGACTAGTTTTAATCCCTTGGATCCAAGCACCCTCTTAACATGCAGCGCGTGTGCGCTAGCTAGCTGCTGCTCTAGGTAATTTTGTTTACTCTAGACTACAAAAGATGTGTGTGGTCGCAAGCACGAGACAGCTAGCACGCTCGAGCTTGTCGTGCCCGAGTGAAGTCTGATTTAAACCCTGAGAGTGTAAGCCGCGACGCAAATGGACCTCCACCTCTAAATCCCTGAAGTATGTACCCTAAGCACCTCAATCCCGGTCTGATTTAAACCTTACTGGCATATCCAAACGAGGAAAGGTCGATTTGGTGGGATTTCTTCCATCCTGGTTCCTGTTCGTGGGTCCGACGCAGCCTCTCCATTTGGTTGAGCCGGACCATCTCGATTTCCGCACCTCCATTCGCCCCCTTCCTCCCCCCTTCTTCCCCCGCGCGACGCATCAACTGCTTCAGCTGTCCATGGCGGAGCGGACGAGCATGGCGTGATCGTGCCTTAGGACGGCGTCGTAATCCGCAGCAAAGTAAAAGGTGCGCCCAGTTCTTCTCCTCTGTCCGGTAGCTTTTTTTTTGTTCTTCGATTGGCTAGGGTTAGGGTTTTAACAGGGGAAAGTTCAATTTTGGGGGGGCTCAAATCGGTTGAGTACTGTTGTTTGTAGTGTTATGATCACACCAAAAGACTAAGAATGAATGGTTTTTGCAATGTAGGTTTTCGTTTAGGAAAGATGGACCCAGTCGATTTGTTGAATGTCAGATTTCATATAGGGGGACAGTTTGTGAGAATTGGGCCTAATCTGGATTATGTTGGTGGAGATGAGGCAATGTCAGTCATTGAGAGGGACAAACTCTCTTTTCCTGAAGTCAAAGGCTTTCTTGCAGATCATGTTGTAGTTAAAGAAAGCATGAAGTTCTATTTTCTGATGCCTCGCAGAGAATTGGTTAATGGATTGGTTTTTTTATTTGATGATGTTGGTTGCATGAGGATGTCAGATCATATCACAGATGGTGGTGTAGCTAATGTTGGGGAACGTCGCAGGGGAAACAAAAATTTTCCTACGCGCACGAAGACCTATCATGGTGATGTCCATCTACGAGAGGGGATGAGTGATCTACTTACCCTTGTAGATCGTACAGCAGAAGCGTTTAGTGAACGCGGTTGATGTAGTGGAACGTCCTCACGTCCCTCGATCCGCCCCGCGAACAATCCCGCGATCAGTCCCACGATCTAGTACCGAACGGACGGCACCTCCGCGTTCAGCACACGTACAGCTCGACGATGATCTCGGCCTTCTTGATCCAGCAAGAGAGACGGAGAGGTAGAAGAGTTCTCCGGCAGCGTGACGGCGCTCCGGAGGTTGGTGATGACCTTGTCTCAGCAGGGCTCCGCCCGAGCTCCGCAGAAACGCGATCTAGAGGAAAAACCATGGAGGTATGTGGTCGGGCTGTCGTGGAAAAGTCGTCTCAAATCAGCCCTAAAACCTCCGTATATATAGGTGGGAGGGAGGGGACCTTGCCTTGGGGCTCAAGGAGCCCCAAGGGGGTCGGCCGAGTCCAAGGGGGGAGGACTCCCCCCCCCAAACCGAGTTGGACTTGGTTTGGTGGGAGGGAGTCCCCCTTCCTTCCCACCTCCTCCTTTTTTTTTCTTTTCTCTTGATTTTCTCTTCTTGGCGCATAGAGCCCTTTTGGGCTGTCCCACCAGCCCACTAAGGGCTGGTGTGCCACCCTCAAGGCCTATGGGCTTCCCTGGGGTGGGTTGCCCCCCCCCCGGTGAACTCCCAGAACCCATTCGTCATTCCCGGTACATTCCCGGTAACTCTGAAAACCTTCCGGTAATCAAATGAGGTCATCCTATATATCAATCTTCGTTTCCGGACTATTCCAGAAACCCTCGTGAC
Source organism: Hordeum vulgare subsp. vulgare (assembly GCF_904849725.1). Classification (NCBI taxonomy): domain Eukaryota; kingdom Viridiplantae; phylum Streptophyta; class Magnoliopsida; order Poales; family Poaceae; genus Hordeum; species Hordeum vulgare. The sequence continues at coordinate 25,773,467 of NC_058524.1, forward strand.
GTCCGTGATCTCATCCGGGACTCCGAACAACATTCGGTAACCAACCATATAACTCAAATACGCATAAAACAACGTCGAACCTTAAGTGTGCAGACCCTGCGGGTTCGAGAACTATGTAGACATGACCCGAGAGACTCCTCGGTCAATATCCAATAGCGGGACCTGGATGCCCATATTGGATCCTACATATTCTACGAAGATCTTATCGTTTGAACCTCAGTGCCAAGGATTCATATAATCCCGTATGTCATTCCCTTTGTCCTTCGGTATGTTACTTGCCCGAGATTCGATCGTTAGTATCCGTATACCTATTTCAATCTCGTTTACCGGCAAGTCTCTTTACTCGTTCCGTAATACAAGATCCCGCAACTTACACTAAGTTACATTGCTTGCAAGGCTTGTGTGTGATGTTGTATTACCGAGTGGGCCCCAAGATACCTCTCCGTTCACACGGAGTGACAAATCCCAGTCTTGATCCATACTAACTCAACGAACACCTTCGGAGATACCTGTAGAGCATGTTTATAGTCACCCAGTTACGTTGCGACGTTTGATACACACAAAGCATTCCTCCGGTGTCCGTGAGTTATATGATCTCATGGTCATAGGAACAAATACTTGACACGCAGAAAACAGTAGCAACAAAATGACACGATCAACATGCTACGTCTATTAGTTTGGGTCTAGTCCATCACATGATTCTACTGATGATGTGATCCCGTTATCAAGTGACAACACTTGCCTATGGCCAGGAAACCTTGACCATCTTTGATCAACGAGCTAGTCAACTAGAGGCTTACTAGGGACAGTGTTTTGTCTATGTATCCACACAAGTATTGTGTTTCCAATGAATACAATTATAGCATGGATAATAAACGATTATCATGAACTAAGAAATATAATAATAACTAATTTATTATTGCCTCTAGGGCATATTTCCAACAGTCTCCCACTTGCACTAGAGTCAATAATCTGTTGGAATTATGCCCTAGAGGCAATAATAAATGTATAGTTATTATTATAATTCCTGTATCAAGATAATGGTTTATTATCCATGCTATAATTGTATTGAATGAAGACTCATTTACATGTGTGGATACATAGACAAAACACCGTCCCTAGCATGCCTCTAGTTGGCTAGCCAGTTGATCGATGATAGTCAGTGTCTTCTGATTATAAACAAGGTGTTGTTGCTTGATAACTGGATCACGTCATTGGAAGAATCACGTGATGGAGTAGACCCAAACTAATAGACGTAGCATGTTGATCGTGTCATTTTGTTGCTACTGTTTTCTGCGTGTCAAGTATTTATTCCTATGACCATGAGATCATATAAGTCACTGACACAGGAGGAATGCTTTGTGTGTATCAAACGTCGCAACGTAACTGGGTGAGTATAAAGATGCTCTACAGGTATCTCCGAAGGTGTTAGTTGAGTTAGTATGGATCAAGACTGGGATTTGTCACTCCGTGTGACGGAGAGGTATCTCGGGGCCCACTCGGTAATACAACATCACACACAAGCCTTGCAAGCAATGTAACTTAGTGTAAGTTGCGGGATCTTGTATTACGGAACGAGTAAAGAGACTTGCCGGTAAACGAGATTGAAATAGGTATGCGGATACTGACGATCGAATCTCGGGCAAGTAACATACCGAAGGACAAAGGGAATGACATACGGGATTATACGAATCCTTGGCACTGAGGTTCAAACGATAAGATCTTCGTAGAATATGTAGGATCCAATATGGGCATCCAGGTCCCGCTATTGGATATTGACCGAGGAGTCTCTCGGGTCATGTCTACATAGTTCTCGAACCCGCAGGGTCTGCACACTTAAGGTTCGACGTTGTTTTATGCGTATTTGAGTTATATGGTTGGTTACCGAATGTTGTCCGGAGTCCCGGATGAGATCACGGATGTCACGAGGGTTTCCGGAATGGTCCGGAAACGAAGATTGATATATAGGATGACCTCATTTGATTACCGGAAGGTTTTCGGAGTTACTGGGAATGTACCGGGAATGACGAATGGGTTCCGGGAGTTCACCGGGGGGGCAACCCACCCCGGGGAAGCCCATAGGCTTTGGGGAGACACACCAGCCCTTAGTGGGCTGGTGGGACAGCCCCAAGGGGGCCTATGCTCCAAGAATAAGAAATCAAAGGAAAAGAAAAAAAAGAGAGGGAGAAAGTGGGAAGGGAGGGGGACTCCTCCCACCAAACCAAGTCCAACTCGGTTTGGGGGGGGAGTCCTCCCCCCCCTTGGCTCGGCCGACCCCTTGAGGGTCCCTTGGACCCCAAGGCAAGGCCCCCCTCCCTCCTCCTATATATATGGAGCAATTAGGGCTGATTTGAGACGACTTTCTCACGGCTGCCCGACCACATACCTCCATAGTTTTTCCTCTATATCGCGTTTCTGCGGAGCTCGGGCGGAGCCCTGCTGAGACAAGATCATCACCAACCTCCGGAGCGCCGTCACGCTGCCGGAGAACTCTTCTACCTCTCCGTCTCTCTTGCTGGATCAAGAAGGCCGAGATCATCGTCGAGCTGTACGTGTGTTGAACGCGGAGGTGCCGTCCGTTCGGTACTAGATCGTGGGACTGATCGCGGGATTGTTCGCGGGGCGGATCGAGGGACGTGAGGACGTTCCACTACATCAACCGCGTTCTCTAACGCTTCTGCTGTACGATCTACAAGGGTACGTAGATCACTCATCCCCTCTCGTAGATGGACATCACCATGATAGGTCTTCGTGCGCGTAGGAAATTTTTTGTTTCCCATGCGACGTTCCCCAACAGTGGCATCATGAGCTAGGTTCATGCGTAGATGTCTTCTCGAGTAGAACACAAAAGTTTTTGTGGGCGGTGATGTGCGTTTTGCTGCCCTCCTTAGTCTTTTCTTGATTCCGCGGTATTGTTGGATTGAAGCGGCTTGGACCGACATTACTCGTACGCTTACGAGAGACTGGTTTCATCGTTACGAGTAACCCCCTTTGCTCAAAGATGACTCGCAAGTGACGGTTTCTCCAACTTTAGTTGAATCGGATTTGACCGAGGAGGTCCTTGGATGAGGTTAAATAGCAACTCATATATCTCCGTTGTGGTGTTTGCGTAAGTAAGATGCGATCCTACTAGATACCCTTGGTCACCACGTAAAACATGCAACAACAAAATTAGAGGACGTCTAACTTGTTTTTGCAGGGTATGATTGTGATGTGATATGGCCAACGATGTGATGTGATATATTGGATGTATGAGATGATCATGTTGTAATAGAAATATCGACTTGCACGTCGATGGTACGGCAACCGGCAGGAGCCATAGGGTTGTCTTTATACTAACATATGTGCTTGCAGATGTGTTTACTATTTTTCTAGGATGTAGCTTTAGTAGTAATAGTATAAGTAGCACGACAACCCCGATGGCAACACGTTGATGGATGATCATGGTGTGGCGCCGGTGACAAGAAGATCGTGCCGGTGCTTTGATGATGGAGATCAAGAAGCACGAGATGATGGCCATATCATGTCACTTATGAATTGCATGTGATGTTAATCCTTTTATGCACCTTATTTTGCTTAGAACGACGGTAGCATTATGAGGTGATCTCTCACTAAAATTTCAAGACGAAATTGTGTTCTCCCCGACTGTGCACCGTTGCTACAGTTCGTCGTTTCGAGACACCACGTGATGATCGGGTGTGATAGACTCAACGTTCACATACAACGGGTGCAAAACAGTTGCGCACGCGGAACACTCGGGTTAAGCTTGACGAGCCTAGCATGTGCAGACATGGCCTCGGAACACGTGAGACCGAAAGGTCGATCATGAATCATATAGTTGATATGATTAGCATAGGGATGCTTACCACTGAAACTATACTCAACTCACGTGATGATCGGACTTGGGATAGTGTAAGTGGATCATGAACCACTCAAATGACTAGAGAGATGTACTTTTTGAGTGGGAGTTTAGCATATAATTTGATTAAGTTAAACTCTAATTATCTTGAACATAGTCTAAGTCCACTTTGAATATATTTGTGTTGTAGATCATGGCTCACGCGAGTGTCATCCTGAATTTTAATACGTTCCTAGAGAAAGCTAAGTTGAAAGATGATGGAAGCAACTTTGTAGACTGGGCTCGTAATCTTAAGCTAATCTTACAAGCTGGGAAGAAGGATTATGTCCTTAATGCTGCGCTAGGAGATGAACCACCCGCTACGGCTGATCAGGATGTTAAGAACGCTTGGTTAGCGCGTAAGGAGGACTACTCAATAGTTCAATGTGCAGTCTTGTATGGCTTAGAACCGGAACTTCAACGTCGCTTTGAGCGTCATGGAGCATTTGAGATGTTCCAGGAGTTGAAGTTTATCTTTCAGAAGAACTCCCGGATCGGGAGGTATGAGACCTCCGATAAATTCTATGCTTGCAAGATGGAGGAAAACTCGTCTGTCAGTGAACATGTGCTCAAAATGTCTGGGTACTCAAACCGTCTGGCTGAGCTGGGGATTGAACTCCCTCAAGAGGCTATCACTGACAGAATCCTTCAATCACTGCCGCCAAGCTATAAAGGCTTTGTGTTGAACTACAACATGCAAGGGATGAACAAGTCTCCCGGCGAGTTGTTTGCGATGCTGAAAGTCGCAGAGTCTGAACTCCATAAAGAGCATCAAGTGTTGATGGTGAGCAAGACCACTAGTTTCAAGAGAAACGGCAAAGGCAAGAAGGGCAATTCGAAGAGGAGCGGCAAGCCTGTTGCCAATCCGCCGAAGAAACCCAAGGCTGGACCTAAGCCTGAAACAGAGTGCTTCTATTGCAAGGGTATGGGTCACTGGAAGCGCAATTGCCCCAAGTATCTGGCACATAAGAAGGCGGTCAAAGAAAAATCAGGTATATTTGATATACATGTTATTGATGTGTACTTAACCGGCTCTCGTAGTAGTGCCTGGGTATTCGATACCGGTTCTGTTGCTCACATTTGCAACTCGAAACAGGAACTGCGGAATAGACGAAGGCAGGCGAAAGACGAAGTGACGATGCGCTTAGGAAATGGTTCCAAGGTTGATGCAATCGCCGTCGGCACAGTGTCACTTCAGCTACCATCGGGATTAGTGATGAACTTAAATCATTGTTATTTAGTGCCTGCGTTGAGCATGAACATTATATCTGGATCTTGTTTATTGCGAGACGGTTACTCTTTTAAGTCTGAGAATAATGGTTGTTCTATTTCTATGAGTAACATCTTTTATGGTCATGCACCGAATGTGAGAGGATTGTTCATATTGAATCTTGATAGCGATACGCATATACATAACATTGAGACCAAAAGAGTTAGAGTAAACAATGATAGCGCCATATTTTTGTGGCACTGCCGCTTGGGTCATATTGGTGTAAAGCGCATGAAGAAACTCCATGCTGATGGGCTTTTGGAGTCACTTGACTTTGATTCACTTGACACGTGCTTACCATGCCTCATGGGCAAGATGACTAAGACTCCGTTCTCCGGAACAATGGAGCGTGCAAGTGACTTGTTGGAAATCATACATACCGATGTGTGTGGTCCAATGAGCGTGGAGGCACGCGGCGGATATCGTTATTTCCTCACCTTCATTGACGACTTAAGTAGATATGGTTATGTCTACTTGATGAAGCACAAGTCTGAAACATTTGAAAAGTTCAAGCAATTTCAGAGTGAAGTGGAAAATCATCGTAACAAGAAGATCAAGTTCCTACGGTCTGATCGTGGGGGTGAATATCTGAGTTTCGAGTTTGGTACTCACTTAAGACAATGTGGAATTGTTTCGCAGTTAACACCGCCTGGAACACCACAGCGTAATGGTGTGTCCGAACGTCGTAATCGTACTTTGTTAGAGATGGTGCGATCTATGATGTCTCTTACTGATTTGCCGTTATCATTTTGGGGTTATGCATTAGAAACAGCTGCATTCACTTTAAATAGGGCACCATCAAAATCCGTTGAGACGACACCATACGAACTGTGGTATGGCAAAAGGCCAAAGTTGTCGTTTCTTAAAGTTTGGGGATGTGATGCTTATGTCAAAAAGCTTCAGCCTGAAAAGCTGGAACCCAAAGCGGAAAAATGCGTCTTAATAGGTTACCCAAAAGAGACAGTTGGGTACACCTTCTATCTCAAATCCGAGGGCAAAGTGTTTGTTGCTAAGAACAGAACTTTTCTCGAGAAGGAGTTTCTCTCGAGAGAATTGAGTGGGAGGAAGATAGAACTTGACGAGGTTGTCGAACCTCTCATCCCTCTGGATGGTGGCGCAGGGCAAGGGGAAACCTTTGTCGTTGCGACGCCGGTTGAGGAGGAAGTTAATGATGATGATCATGAAACTCCAGTTCAAGTTTCTGTTGAACCCCGCAGGTCGACGAGATCACGCGCTACTCCAGAGTGGTACGGTAATCCCGTCTTATCAATCATGTTGTTAGACAACAATGAACCTGCAAATTATGAAGAAGCAATGGTGGGCCCAGATTCCAACAAATGGCTAGAAGCCATGAAATCCGAGATAGGATCCATGTATGAGAACAAAGTGTGGACTTTGGAGATACTACCTGAGGGCCGCAAGGCTATTCAGAACAAATGGATCTTTAAGAAGAAGACGGACGCTGACGGTAATGTGACCGTTTATAAAGCTCGACTTGTGGCAAAGGGTTTTTCACAAGTTCCAGGAGTTGACTACGATGAGACCTTCTCACTCGTAGCGATGCTTAAGTCCGTCAGAATCATGTTAGCAATAGCTGCATTTTTTGATTATGAAATCTGGCAGATGGATGTCAAAACGGCATTCCTTAACGGTTTCCTTAAGGAAGAGTTGTATATGATGCAACCCGAAGGTTTTGTCGATCCTAAAAATGCTGACAAGGTGTGCAAGCTCCAGCGATCCATTTATGGACTGGTGCAAGCATCTCGGAGTTGGAACAAACGCTTTGATGAGGTGATCAAAGCATTTGGGTTTATACAAGTGGTTGGAGAATCTTGTATTTACAAGAAGGTGAGTGGGAGCTCTCTGGCGTTTCTAATATTATATGTGGATGACATATTACTGATTGGAAACAACATAGAGCTTTTGGAGGGCATAAAAGGTTACTTGAATAAAAGTTTCTCTATGAAGGACCTAGGAGAAGCTGCTTACATTCTAGGCATTAAGATCTATAGGGATAGATCAAAACGCCTGATAGGACTTTCACAAAGCACATACCTTGATAAAGTTTTGAAGAGGTTCAAAATGGAACAGTCCAAGAAAGGGTTCTTGCCAGTTTTACAAGGTACGAGATTGAGTAAGACTCAGTGCCCAGCAACTGATGAAGATAGAGAGCATATGCGCTCTGTCCCCTATGCTTCAGCCATAGGTTCTATCATGTATGCGATGCTGTGCACTAGACCGGATGTTAACCTGGCCATAAGTATGGCAGGTAGGTTCCAGAGTAATCCAGGAGTGGATCACTGGACAGCGGTCAAGAATATCCTGAAGTACCTGAAAAGGACTAAGGAGATGTTTCTCGTGTATGGAGGTGACGAAGAGCTCGCCGTAAAAGGTTACGTCGATGCAAGCTTTGACACAGATCCGGACGACTCTAAGTCGCAAACCGGATACGTATTTATTCTTAATGGGGGTGCAGTAAGCTGGTGCAGTTCCAAGCAAAGCGTCGTAGCAGATTCTACATGTGAAGCGGAGTACATGGCTGCCTCGGAGGCGGCTAAGGAGGGTGTCTGGATGAAGCAGTTCATGACGGATCTTGGAGTGGTGCCAAGTGCACTGGATCCAATAACCTTGTTCTGTGACAACACTGGTGCCATTGCCTTAGCAAAGGAACCAAGGTTTCACAAGAAGACCAGACACATCAAACGACGCTTCAACCTCATCCGCGACTACGTCGAGGAGGAGGACGTAAATATATGCAAGGTGCACATGGATCTGAATATAGCAGACCCGCTGACTAAACCTCTTCCACGGCCAAAACATGATCGACACCAGAACTGTATGGGTGTTAGATTTATTACAATGTAATTCACATGGTGATGTGAGGGCTAGATTATTGACTCTAGTGCAAGTGGGAGACTGTTGGAATTATGCCCTAGAGGCAATAATAAATGTATAGTTATTATTATAATTCCTGTATCAAGATAATGGTTTATTATCCATGCTATAATTGTATTGAATGAAGACTCATTTACATGTGTGGATACATAGACAAAACACCGTCCCTAGCATGCCTCTAGTTGGCTAGCCAGTTGATCGATGATAGTCAGTGTCTTCTGATTATAAACAAGGTGTTGTTGCTTGATAACTGGATCACGTCATTGGGAGAATCACGTGATGGACTAGACCCAAACTAATAGACGTAGCATGTTGATCGTGTCATTTTGTTGCTACTGTTTTCTGCGTGTCAAGTATTTATTCCTATGACCATGAGATCATATAAGTCACTGACACAGGAGGAATGCTTTGTGTGTATCAAACGTCGCAACGTAACTGGGTGAGTATAAAGATGCTCTACAGGTATCTCCGAAGGTGTTAGTTGAGTTAGTATGGATCAAGACTGGGATTTGTCACTCCGTGTGACGGAGAGGTATCTCGGGGCCCACTCGGTAATACAACATCACACACAAGCCTTGCAAGCAATGTAACTTAGTGTAAGTTGCGGGATCTTGTATTACGGAACGAGTAAAGAGACTTGCCGGTAAACGAGATTGAAATAGGTATGCATATACTGACGATCGAATCTCGGGCAAGTAACATACCGAAGGACAAAGGGAATGACATACGGGATTATACGAATCCTTGGCACTGAGGTTCAAACGATAAGATCTTCGTAGAATATGTAGGATCCAATATGGGCATCCAGGTCCCGCTATTGGATATTGACCGAGGAGTCTCTCGGGTCATGTCTACATAGTTCTCGAACCCGCAGGGTCTGCACACTTAAGGTTCGACGTTGTTTTATGCGTATTTGAGTTATATGGTTGGTTACCGAATGTTGTCGGAGTCCCGGATGAGATCACGGATGTCACGAGGGTTTCCGGAATGGTCCGGAAACGAAGATTGATATATAGGATGACCTCATTTGATTACCGGAAGGTTTTCGGAGTTACTGGGAATGTACCGGGAATGACGAATGGGTTCCGGGAGTTCACCGGGGGGGCAACCCACCCCGGGGAAGCCCATAGGATTTGGGGAGACACACCAGCCCTTAGTGGGCTGGTGGGACAGCCCCAAGGGGGCCTATGCTCCAAGAATAAGAAATCAAAGGAAAAGAAAAAAAAAGAGAGGGAGAAAGTGGGAAGGGAGGGGGACTCCTCCCACCAAACCAAGTCCAACTCGGTTTGGGGGGGGGGGTCCTCCCCCCCTTGGCTCGGCCGACCCCTTGAGGGTCCCTTGGACCCCAAGGCAAGGCCCCCTCCCTCCTCCTATATATATGGAGCAATTAGGGCTGATTTGAGACGACTTTCTCACGGCTGCCCGACCACATACCTCCATAGTTTTTCCTCTATATCGCGTTTCTGCGGAGCTCGGGCGGAGCCCTGCTGAGACAAGATCATCACCAACCTCCGGAGCGCCGTCACGCTGCCGGAGAACTCTTCTACCTCTCCGTCTCTCTTGCTGGATCAAGATGGCCGAGATCTTCGTCGAGCTGTACGTGTGCTGAACGCGGAGGTGCCGTCCGTTCGGTACTAGATCGTGGGACTGATCGCGGGATTGTTCGCGGGGCGGATCGAGGGACGTGAGGACGTTCCACTACATCAACCGCGTTCTCTAACGCTTCTGCTGTACGATCTACAAGGGTACGTAGATCACTCATCCCCTCTCGTAGATGGACATCACCATGATAGGTCTTCGTGCGCGTAGGAAAATTTTTGTTTCCCATGCGACGTTCCCCAACATAATCTAGTTCACATCACCATGTGATTCCAACGAATCCAACACCCATATAGTTATGGGGTCTGATCACGTCTTGCTCGTGAGAGAGGTTTTAGTCAACGGTTCTGAAACTTTCAGACCCGTGTGTTCTTTACAAATCTTTATGTCATCTTATAGATGCTGCTACTATGTGCTATTCGGAAATACTCCAAATATCTATACTCTACTATACGAATCCATTTCACTACTCATAGTTATTCGGATTAGTGTCAAAGCTTGCATCAACGTAACCCTTTACGACGAACTCTTTAACCACCTCCATAATCGAGAAAAATTCCTTAGTCCATTAGTTACTAAGGATAAATTTTGACCGCTGCTAGTGATTCAATCATGGATCACTCTCTGTACCTCTCAACAGATTTTGAGTCAAGGCACACATCAGGTGCGGTACACAGCATGGCATACTTTAGATTCTACGGCTAAGGCATAGAAGACGACCTTTGTCTCTTCTCTTTATTCTGCCGTGGTCGGGTTTTGAGTCTTACTCAAATTCACACCTCACAACGCAACCAAGAACTCCTTCTTTGCTGATCTATTTTGAACTCTTTCAAAAACTTGTCAAGGCATGCATCTTGTTGAAACTTCTATTAAGCGCTTTTGATCTATCTCCATAGATCTTTGATGCTCAACGTTCAAGTAGCGTAATCCAGGTACTCCTTTGAAAACTTCTTTCAAACAACCTTGTATGCTTTACAGAAATTCTACATTACTTCTGATCCACAATATGTCAACCACATATACCTATCAGAAATTCTATAGTGCTCCCACTCACTTCTGTGGAAATACAAGTTTCTCATAAACCTTGTACACACCAAAAATCTTTGATCATCTCATCAAAGTGTATATTCCAACTCCGAGATGCTTGCACCAGTCCATTGAAGGATCGCTGGAGTTTGCGTACTTGTTAGTATCGTTAGGATCGACAAAACCTCATGGTTGTATCTCATACAATGTTTGCTCAAGGAAACCGTCGAGGAAACAATGTTTTGACATCCTATGTGCAATATTTCATAAATAATGCATCAACAACTAACATAATTCTAACAGACCTTTAGCATCGCTACGAGTGAGAAAGACTCATCATAGTCAACAGTTTGATCTTGTCGGAAACATCTTTGCGACAAGTCGAGCTTTTCTTAATAGTGACTTATCACCATCACCGTCTGTCTTTCCTTTAAAGACCCATCTTTACTCAATAGTCCTCTGACCATCAAGTAGTTCTTCCAAAGCCTACACTTTGTTTTCATACATGGATCCTCTCTCGGATTTCATGGCTTCTAGCCATTTGTCGGAATCTGGGCCCACCATCGCTTTCTCCATAACTCGTAGGTTCACTGTTGCTCAACAATATGACCTCCAAGACAGGGTTACCGTACCACTCTGTAGTAGTACGCGACCTTGTCAACCTACGAGGCTTGTAATAACTTGATCTGATGCTCGATGATCACCATCATCAGCTTCCACTTCAATTGGTGTAGGCGCCACAGGAACAACTTCCTGCGCCTTGCTACACACTGGTTGAAGTGATGGTTCAATAACCTCATCAAGTTCTACCACTCTCCCACTCAATTCTTTCGAGAGAAACCTTTCCTCGAGAAAGGATCGGTTTCTAGAAACAAACACTTTGCTTTCGGATCTGAGATAGGAGATGTACCCAACTGTTTTGGATATCCTATGAAGATGTATTTATCCGCTTTGGGTTCGAGCTTATCAGAATGAAACTTTTTCACATAAGTGTCGAAACCCCAAACTTTCAAGAAACGACAGTTTAGATTTCTCTAAACCTCAGTCTATACTGTGTCATCTCAACGGAAATACGTGGTGCCCTATTTAAAGTGAGTGCGGTTGTCCCTAATGCATAACCCATAAACGATAGTGGAAATTCGATAAGAGACATCATAGTATGCACCATAGCAAATAGTGCGTGGCTATGACGTTCAGACACATCATCACACTATGATGTTCCAGGTGGCATGAACTGCGAAACAATTTCCACATTGTCTTAACTGCGTACCAAAACTCGTAACTCAGGTATTCATTTCCATGATCATATCGTAGACAGTTTATCCTCTTGTTACGACGAACTTCACTCTGAAACAGAATTGAACTTTTCAACATTTCAGACTTGTGATTCATTAAGTAAATACTCCTGTATCTACTCAAATAGTCAGTGAAGTAAGAACATAATGATATCCACTGCGTGCCTCAGCACCCATTGGACTGCATACATCAAAATGTATCACTTCCAACAAGTTACTATCTTATTTCATCTCAATGAAAACAAGGCCTTGCTCATGTGGTATGATTTGCATGTCACTAGTGATTCGAAATTAGGTGAGTACAAAGATCCATCAGCATGGAGCCTCTTCATGCAATTTATACCAACACGACTCAAGAGGCAGTGCCACAAGTAAGTGGTACTATCATCATTAACTCGTATCTTTTGGCACCAATATCATGAACATGTGTAACACTACGATCGAGATTCAATAAACCATTGAAGGTGAATATTCAAGAAAATAGAGTAACCATTATTCTCTTTAAATGAATAATTGTATTGCAATAAACACGATCTAATCATGTTCATGCTTAACGCAAGCACCAAATAATAATTATTTAGGTTTAACACCAATCCCGATGGTAGAGGGAGCGTGCGGTGTTTGATCATATCAACCTTGGAAACACTTCCAACACGTATCGTCACCTCGCCTTTAGCTAGTCTCCGTCTATGCCGTAGCTTTCATTTCGTGTTACTAATCACTTAGCAACCGAACCGGTATCCAATACCCTCATGCTACTAGGCGTACTAGTAAAGTACACATCAACATCATGTATATCAAATACCCTTCTTTCGACTTTTGCCAGCCTTCTTTATCTACCAAGTATCTAGAGTTGCTCCGCCTCAGTGACTGTTCCCCTCATTACAAAAGCACTTAGTCTCGGGTTTGGGTTTAATCTTCGGTCTCTTCATTAGTGCAGCAACTGTTTTGCCGTTTCACGAAGTATCCCTTCTAGCCCTTGCCTTTCTTGAAACTTAGTGGTTTTACAAACCATCAACTATTGATGCTCCTTCTTGATTTCTACTTTCGCAGTGTCAAACATCGCGAATCACTCAAGGATCATTGTATCTATCCTTTATAGTTCATCATGAAGCTCTCACAGCTTGGTGGCAGTGACTTTGGAGAACCATCATTATCTCATCTGGAAGATTAACTCCCACTTGATTCAAGTGATTGTCGTACTGAGACAGCCTGAGCACACGCTCAACGATTGAGCTTTTCTCCTTTACTTTGTGGACAAAGAATCTTGTTTGGAGGTCTCGTACCTCTTAACAAGGGCACAAGCATGAAATCACAATTTCATCTCTTTAGAACATCACTTATGTTCCGTGACGTTTTACAACGTTTTCGGCGCCTTGCTTCTAAGGCATTAAGTATTTTGCACTGAACTATCATGTAGTCATCAGAAACGTGTATGTCGGATGTTCATAGCATCCACAGACGACGCTTGAGGTGCAGCACACCGAGTGGTGCATTGAGGACATAAGCCTTCTGCGTAGCAACAAGGACAATCCTCGGTTTTACAGACTCGGTCTGCAAAGTTTGCTACTATCAACTTTCAACTAAATTTTGTCTAGGAGCATATAAAAACAGTAGAGTTATAGCGCAAGCTACATCGTAATTCGCAAAGACCATTAGACTATGTTCATGACAATTAGTTCAATTAATCATATTACTTAAGAACTCCCACTCAAAAAGTACATCTCTCTAGTCATTTGAGTGGTACATGATCCAAATCCACTATCTCAAGTCCGATCATCACGTGAGTCGAGAATAGTTTCAGTGGTAAGCATCTCTATGCTAATCATATCAACTAGACGATTCATGCTCGACCTTTCGGTCTCATGTGTTCCAAGGCCATGTCTGCACATGCTAGGCTCGTCAAGCTTAACCCGAGTGTTCCGCGTGCGCAACTGTTTTGCACCCGTTGTATGTGAACGTCGAGTCTATCACACCCGATCATCACGTGGTGTCTCGAAACGACGAACTGTAGCAACGGTGCACAGTCAGGGAGAACACAATTTCATCTTGAAATTTTAGTGAGAGATCACCTCATAATGCTACCGTCGTTCTAAGCAAAATAAGGTGCATAAAAGGATTAACATCACATGCAATTCATAAGTGACATGATATGGCCATCATCACATGCTTCTTGATCTCCATCACCAAAGCACCGGCACGAGCTTCTTGTCACCGGCGTCACACCATGATCTCCATCATCATGATCTCCATCAACGTGTCTCCATCGGGGTTGTCGTGCTACTCATACTATTACTACTAAAGCTACGTCCTAGCAAAATAGTAAACGCATCTGCAAGCACAAACGTTAGTTATAAAGACAACCCTATGGCTCCTGCCGGTTGCCGTACCATCGACGTGCAAGTTGATATTAACTATTACAACATGATCATCTCATACATCCAATATATCACATCACATCGTTGGCCATATCACATCACAATCATACCCTGCAAAAACAAGTTAGACGTCCTCTAATTTTGTTGTTTGCATGTTTTACGTGGTGACCATGGGTATCTAGTAGGATCGCATCTTACTTACGCAAACACCACAACGGAGATATATGAATTGCTATTTAACCTCATCCAAGGACCTCCTCGGTCAATTCCGATTCAACTAAAGTTGGAGAAACTGACACGTGCCAGTCATCTTTGAGCAACGGAGTTACTCGTAGCGATGAAACCAGTCTCTCGTAAGCGTACGAGTAATGTCGGTCCGAGCCGCTTCGATCCAACAATACCGCGGAATCAAGAAAAGACTAAGGAGGGCAGCAAAACGCACATCACCGCCCACAAAAATTTTTGTGTTCTACTCAAGAAGACATCTACGCATGAACCTAGCTCTGATACCACTGTTGGGGAACGTCGCATGGGAAACAAAAATTTTCCTACGCGCACGAAGACCTATCATGGTGATGTCCATCTACGAGAGGGGATGAGTGATCTACTTACCCTTGTAGATCGTATAGCAGAAGCGTTTAGTGAACGCGGTTGATGTAGTGGAACGTCCTCACGTCCCTCGATCCGCCCCGCGAACAATCCCGCGATCAGTCCCACGATCTAGTACCGAACGGACGGCACCTCCGCGTTCAGCACACGTACAGCTCGACGATGATCTCGGCCTTCTTGATCCAGCAAGAGAGACGGAGAGGTAGAAGAGTTCTCCGGCAGCGTGACGGCGCTCTGGAGGTTGGTGATGACCTTGTCTCAGCAGGGCTCCGCCCGAGCTCCGCAGAAACGCGATCTAGAGGAAAAATCGTGGAGGTATGTGGTCGGGCTGCCGTGGAAAAGTCGTCTCAAATCAGCCCTAAAACCTCTGTATAGATAGGTGGGAGGGAGGGAGCCTTGCCTTGGGGCTCAAGGAGCCCCAAGGGGGTCGGCCGAGTCCAAGGGGGGAGGACTCCCCCCCCCAAACCGAGTTGGACTTGGTTTGGTGGGAGGGAGTCCCCCTTCCTTCCCACCTCCTCCTTTTTTTTTCTTTTCTCTTGATTTTCTCTTCTTGGCGCATAGAGCCCTTTTGGGCTGTCCCACCAGCCCACTAAGGGCTGGTGTGCCACCCTCAAGGCCTATGGGCTTCCCTGGGGTGGGTTGCCCCCCCCGGTGAACTCCCAGAACCCATTCGTCATTCCCGGTACATTCCCGGTAACTCTGAAAACCTTCCGGTAATCAAATGAGGTCATCCTATATATCAATCTTCGTTTCCGGACTATTCCAGAAACCCTCGTGACGTCCGTGATCTCATCCGGGACTCCGAACAACATTCGGTAACCAACCATATAACTCAAATACGCATAAAACAACGTCGAACCTTAAGTGTGCAGACCCTGCGGGTTCGAGAACTATGTAGACATGACCCGAGAGACTCCTCGGTCAATATCCAATAGCGGGACCTGGATGCCCATATTGGATCCTACATATTCTACGAAGATCTTATCGTTTGAACCTCAGTGCCAAGGATTCATATAATCCCGTATGTCATTCCCTTTGTCCTTCGGTATGTTACTTGCCCGAGATTCGATCGTCAGTATCCGTATACCTATTTCAATCTCGTTTACCGGCAAGTCTCTTTACTCGTTCCGTAATACAAGATCCCGCAACTTACACTAAGTTACATTGCTTGCAAGGCTTGTGTGTGATGTTGTATTACCGAGTGGGCCCCGAGATACCTCTCCGTTCACACGGAGTGACAAATCCCAGTCTTGATCCATACTAACTCAACGAACACCTTCGGAGATACCTGTAGAGCATGTTTATATTCACCCAGTTACGTTGCGACGTTTGATACACACAAAGCATTCCTCCGGTGTCCGTGAGTTATATGATCTCCTGGTCATAGGAACAAATACTTGACACGCAGAAAACAGTAGCAACAAAATGACACGATCAACATGCTACGTCTATTAGTTTGGGTCTAGTCCATCACATGATTCTACTGATGATGTGATCCCGTTATCAAGTGACAACACTTGCCTATGGCCAGGAAACCTTGACCATCTTTGATCAACGAGCTAGTCAACTAGAGGCTTACTAGGGACAGTGTTTTGTCTATGTATCCACACAAGTATTGTGTTTCCAATCAATACAATTATAGCATGGATAATAAACGATTATCATGAACTAAGAAATATAATAATAACTAATTTATTATTGCCTCTAGGGCATATTTCCAACAGCTGACATATATGTTGAATACAATGGTGAGCAAGATGAAGAGGGGGAAGAAGAAAGTGGCAGTGATTTTGAAAATGAAATGGATGGTCTAATTGAGAGTGGAAGTGAAGATGGTGATGTTCCTTTTGTGATGACTGCAGATGATGATGTTCCTGTTGTGATGACTGCAGATGAGACTGATTTTGAACGAGTGCTCGTTCCAAATGAGACAGGTGTGATAACTGAAGTAATCAACAGCCCAATTAAGAGAATCAGTATGACACAATTAGCTGTTGTAGGTTCTCAGGTACTGAATCCTACACAGATCAGTGTAGGAGAGCATGGAGCAGAGCAACCAGTAGAGCAAGCAGCAGAAGTTTCAGATTCAGAAGAAGATGATGATGACTATGTGCCCCATAGTGATGATAGTGGAGAAGAATCTGAAGTTGTGGAACTGAGAAAGCATGCTAGGAAATTCAGGAAGAAAATGAAAGATTCAAAGAAATGGATTGAAGGTGAATCAAATGGGGCTGTACCAATTGATTTTATACCAAATGTTGAGGAGGTGGTAGGAGAAATGGAGTTTTCTTCTTCTGATGAAGATTACTCTTATGATGAAGAAGAAGATGGGACTATGGTGAGGAGGAAGAGCAAGTACATTAGGTTTGACCCTGATTCTGATATTCCACATTTCAGTTTGGGCATGGTCTTCAGAAGCAAGAACCAGTTTGTAAAAGTTGTGAAGAGATATGGGCTAGCAACAAAAAGGAGCATTTCTTTTGTGAAGTCAGAGGAGTGCAGGGTGAGAGCTAAATGTGGATGGCCTGGTTGTCCTTGGCTTATTTATGGTGCAAAGACCACAAGGAGTTCAAGGTTCCAAATAATCGCATATGAGGATGAACATGAATGTGCACAAAACCGAGAAAACTGGCTTGTAACAGCAAAAGTGATAGCACAGAGATATGAGCATTTTATACTTGCCAATCCAATGTGGAAGATAGACAGCATAAAAGCCGCTGTTCTTAAGGATACGTTTGCTGATGTCTCAACTTCAAAGTGCAAAGCAGCAAAAAAATTGTGCTTGACAAGTTGCTGTGTGGAATGAAAAGTGAGTATACTAAAGTGTTTGACTACCAGTTGGAGCTACTGAGGAGCAACCCAGGGAGTACAGTAGCTGTATGCTTGGATCCATCAGATATGGAGAACAATATATTTCAGCAGTTCTATGTTTGCTTCAAGGCATTAAAGGAAGGTTTCAAAGCAGGGTGCAGGAAGGTGATTGGCCTAGATGGATGCTTCTTCAAGGGAGCATGTCAAGGTGAACTGCTTGCTGCAATTGCTAGGGATGCTAATAATCAGATGTACCCAGTGGCTTGGACAGTTGTGGAGAAGGAAACAAATGAAACCTGGAAGTGGTTCATTGGACTTCTGATCAAAGACTTGGATATCAATGATGAAGGAGATGGATGGGTGTTCATTTCTGACCAGCAAAAAGTAATTTATTCTATTCAATCACACATGTTCCTTATATTTTATTCTGATCAGCACTTGTATATAATGCTGACATGTGTGCTTGGAAGAAAATATTTGGAAGAATTCAGGAGCAGAGAAGCAAAGGTGCTAAGTGGAATGGTACTATTTGCCCTAACATTTTCAAGAAATTGAAGACCAGCATTAAGATGACACAGTATTGTGAGGTGTTATGGAATGGCAAGGATGGCTTTGAGGTGAAGCATATAAAAGGAAGAAAGAGAAGATACACAGTAAACCTTGAGACAAGGATATGCTCATGTGGATATTTTCAGCTGGCTTCCCTTCCTTGCTGTCATGCTATTTGTGCTATCTACAAGAGTGGAAGAAAACTTGAGGATTATATTGACAAGTGCTACTCCATTGAGACTTTCAATAAGATATATGAGCATTGTTTGCAACCTGTTGAAGGTGAAGAAAACTGGCCAGTTTCTGAAAAGCCAAGGCCCATTGCACCTGGATATGTGGCCATGCCAGGAGCAAGAAAGAAAAACAATGATAGGAGGAGAGAAGAGGGAGAAGCACCAAAGGGAAAGAAAATGAGCAAGCATGGAATTCAAATCACTTGTGGATCTTGTGGGCAGAAGGGACAGAACAAAGGTTCTTGTAAACAAAATCCAGATAGAAACAAGAAAGCTAAAGCAGATCTTGCTAAGAGAGGGAAGAAACTAAGGGCCAAAGAGGTATACAAACTACTATAAGAGCACTGTGATTATATAGCTTCATTTGCTCTAGTTTTGCTCTGTTTTTTACCACTGTGATTATAACTTCTTGCAGCAAGGAAAGACAGAAGCTATACAAAACAGGGCAAAAGCAGATGCATCAAGCTCTCAAATTCCTCCAACAACATCAACTACTATAAGAGCATCAGCTACTACAACAGCATCAACTACTCCAAGAGCATCAGCTCCTCCAACAGCATCAGCTACTCCAAGAGCCTCATCTACAACAAGAGCATCAGCTCCAACAAGAGCATCAGCTCCTCCTAGAGCATCAGCTCCAACTGGAAGTGGTGTACCACAAGGCAGTACCACAGCTGGCAAGAAGAGAGGAAGAAATCAGGGGGGCTTCATGGCTTATTTCACAGCAAGTGGGAACTACTAAGTTCTTCATGTATTATTTCACAGCAACTTCTGCTTACTTTGGATGTGTCAAAAGAGTCTCAGCACTTAAACTATGAAACTAGTGCTTCTTTTGTATGCTGTCAAACTATGACAACATTGATGCTTATGTGATGTTGCTGCAGAAACCATATTTATGTGTCAAATGAGTCTCAATTTTCAGCAGTTCATTTCATTGCAACAGCATACATTACAACCTCCATTGTTCAACTATTAGGCCAACAGTAGCCCTGCAAATAAACCTGACAGGAATATTACAACAACATACATTACATACTTATATATCAGCACCTTCTCATTGCTATCACATCTAGCCCTAAGCTCCAGCTCATTCTTCATCAACACATTCATCTTCATATTCATTATGTGCACATTCTTCATCTCCAGCTCATCTCTTAATGCAACAACCTCTCCTCCAGCAGCATTAGCACCAACACTCTCCAAATCCCAAATTTTGTCCTGAAGATCTCCCAGCAATTCACGCAAAAATGGGCTTGTTGCTATGTCATGCCAGTCAACGAATCTACATGCTGGTGTTCTCTGTTCAAATCGAGCAAAAAAGTTCAGAAAATGCAGAAAAAAGTTCAGACAAAAAAGAGGGAAAAAGTTCAGAAATCGAGCAAAAAAGTTCAGAACATACCACACAAGAGTAATATCTCCTTCCTGGGTTAGCTAAACTCCAGGAAATCCACCGCGGCGCCCTACTGCCGCAGTTGCTGCAGTACTTCGGCGGCGAGTAAGCCATTGGATCCTCACGATACGGCACCGGCGACCTCTTTGCCGCCATGCTCCCACCTCTGCTTTGATGGCCAGCCCCGTGGGAGGAAGAAGAAGCCCTCGAGAACGACGACATCATCGCCCGCGCTGTCGGCGAGAAGAAGCTCTGTCGCCCGATGAACCCTAGCTTCGATCTGCAACAGGTGGTGTCTGGAGTACAGATCGCGTGGGGAGAGAAATAACTGATGGCATCGGCCCACCAACCAGCAAACCAATCTGCCACATCAGCAAATCCCCTCTTCAAATACCATCAAGGTTTAAATCAGACCGGGATTGAGGTGCTTAGGATACAGACTTCAGAGATTTAAAGGTGAAGGTCCATTTGCGTCGCGGCTTACACTCTCAGGTTTAAATCAGACTTCACTGGTCGTGCCCCCGCAGTCCCGCACGCACGGCCGGACCGAGTTCCAACGCACGAGCGCATACAGATACGGGTAGTCACACGACCACGACCTATTAGCCGAGCTAAGCAAGCCCACGGAGCGCCCCGGCTTGGAGCCGAGCCGAGCGGAGTGGTAGCGAGAGCCGGACCGGGTCAAGACTCAAGAGAGATGGATCGAGGAGCAGCAGGCATGCACGGTGGCTGGCTATGATGAGCTGAGCTGGTGGCGCGGAATGGAAGTATTATTTACCCATTTACTTACAGCCAATTAATATTAATAATAATATAATAATTGGATAATGAGCAGAGAAGAGGAGATCGAACAGCTCATCATTTGCTCGCCCTGCGCTGCCCTATTTATAGCCTCGCCACCTGCCGCCCCATGCTCAGACCAGATCATTACATCACCACCACCGAGCACTGCCACCGTACGAACCATCGTCCATCCTCCCAGTCCGGGGCGCGCGCTCTCAGATCGGATCGGGTACGCCGGAGACAAGAGACGATGATGCATCGCGCCGACGGCCTCGACCTGGGCCTCGGGCTGGGGCTCGGCCTCGCTTCCCAGGGCAGCCTCACGTCCTCCACCACCACCGCCGCATCCTCCTCCCCGGCCTCCGCCTCCCACTCGCAGCACTGGACCGCCGCGCTCAGCTCCGTCATCGGCTTGCGGAAGGAGGAACCGGGGGTGCAGGCGTCCACGTCGCCCGAGAGCGGCGGCACAAAGAGGGGCCTGGAACGGACCGGCTCCGGCCTGGCCGCGGGCAGCGACGAGGACGACGACGGCGGTGATGGCGCCGGCGGGCGCAAGAAGCTCAGGCTCTCCAAGGACCAGGCCGCCGTCCTCGAGGAGTGCTTCAAGACGCACAGCACGCTCAACCCCGTAAGTCACCATCCCTTCCCTTCTCCGACGATCCATCCGCAAAGATCGCTCGCCTAGTGTTCGTCCGTGGATCGCTCGCGATCACATTGAGCTGACCGACATCTCCTTCCGGATGCGTGTTTACAGAAGCAGAAGAGGGCGCTGGCGAACCGGCTGGGCCTCCGGCCGCGGCAGGTGGAGGTGTGGTTCCAGAACCGCCGGGCGCGCACCAAGCTCAAGCAGACGGAGGTGGACTGCGAGTACATGAAGCGCTGCTGCGAGCAGCTCGCCGAGCAGAACCGCCGCCTCGAGAAGGAGGTAGCCGAGCTCCGCGCGCTCATGGCCGCGCCGCCGCCGCACAGCGCGGCGGCAGCGGCGGGGCCACTGACCACCCTCACCATGTGCCTCTCCTGCAAGCGCGTCGCGTCCACGTCCTCTGCCTCGGCCTGCGACGTGCCCAACTTTTCCACTAATGCCGGCATCGGCATGCCCATGCCATCCCCGGTGGCACTGCCAGACCACCGGCAGTTCTTCTGCGGGTACAGAGACACCGGAGCAACGTACGGCGGCTCTTCGGGCCTCACCAAGGTGGTCAAGCCGGCCAGATAGAACGAGCTATCTCTGACGCCGCCATGATCAGCATGCCAAGCAAGCTATAACAAAAATGGCGGCATTGTCACAACTCACAAACTTAAGCTGGTTTAGCAGAAAGTTTAGTCCTTCGTTTTCTCAGTCTCAGGGGGAAATGTAAGTTAATTAATTCTAGCAATTTAGGGCCGAATTATCCATCGAAATGAGTTCCGGCGGGGATGGATGTATGAATGTGAAAATCTAATGAAATGACATGAGAAACTAATTCACACTAGGAACTTGCTAGCATTTTGAGTAATAGTAAACCAACATGTTGAGTAATTTTCTAATTTTTTACCCTGTCTTGCATAGATGCTGCAGTGGGCAGCGTAGATCAGGAGCTGGTGCGTCATTACTTGACTGTTTGACTTGGTTTTTCTGGAGTATCATCTACTCAATTTTGATCTGCCAGACAGGTTGCATCTTAAAGGTGACTTCTGCTTTAGGTTGTCATCAGAAGAAAAGAACTAGGCTATTAGTATACCCACCACTGCACTTGCCTATTTTACGGGCAAAACTTCCATGTCCAAGTAACATGTTAGGTGCATAGTCTTCTACTCTTCTCATTTTCGTTGTTCAGGTATTTCGCTTGTCCTTTTCATGTCTTTGATCTTTGGTATTTTTTCCCAGAGTGAGAAAAATTATTATTAGGAAAAGACATAAAAAGAAAATCGGGCATGATTGTGTGTGAACTGTTCACCTTCACACACCTCCCTCTTTTCTTCCTATGCACAATCTATATCCTATCCATGCGCCATGAATCAACACCGCTCGGACTAAAAGCATCTCCACTACCCCCATCCTCCCCCCCCCCTTCCCCCCCCCCCCCAAACAAGCCCCCAGGACGTCTTTTTTAGTGTCGGGGACGAAAAATCGGCCTAGCCGCGTCCTCAACTCCTCGTTTAGCGTGGATTTGGGCAAAAATAACAACCGACGAACTCGAGCTGAACCCAGCCCTCCGGGAAGCGTCTCGGGGCGCCGGCCGAAGCGAATAGTCGAGTAGGTCCGCGCTGTCGATGACACACAGGCCGATTCCTGCCATTTTCTCCCCCTTTTTCCTCCGAAACCGAGGGCGATGATGGCAAGGCCGACGGGCATATCGAACGCCGAGTGGAGGGCGGATGTCCAGCGCCGGGAGCGGTCACAACCGAACGGCGGAGAAGGCCCGACCTAAGAGGGCCAGGGACGCGGCAACGGTGACGACGGTCGATCAGGGAAAGGCATCTCGCGCAAGGATGATGAATCTGCCCGGCCGCAACCCACAGGCCGCATGGGGGAGCCGACAGAGCATCGCGTCACAGGTCAACCTCTCGCCGCCGCTGCGGCCTTGGGGTTACGCACCCTCGCCTAGCTACTCATCATGTCACCTCGGCTCATCATGTCACCTCGTTCTTCGACCTCGGCGGAATGGCTTGACTGACGTGTACGGAAATTTCAGACACCAAATGTTCTAACGAAAAATAAAACTAAAAATGACAACAGACATGCACACTCCTTTAGGAGGAAAAGAAAGAAATAGAGTAATTACGTAGGTAGCTAGCCACGAGATGCATGGCCGGGAGGACGATCATGGTTCATGGAGTTGGAGCAATATAGAAACACCAGTGGGAGTGAGCTTTGTCTGGTGCAATGCTTGAGTACGTGCGTGGCCGCTGACCGGAATACACGTGCGGTCGACATGCCGCTGCCTCGGGATTCCGCGCCACGCTGCCACATGCTCGCCAACTCCTGCCCGCGTACGCGTACGTGCGCGCCACTGCCATGTCAGCTAGCGAGCTTCCTTCTTCCCTTCGCCGCCGGCGGGGCGTCCGTCGTCGTGTTCCGGCGAGGGCGCGGCGATCGAGGGTAGGGTACGCTCCACTAGCATTAGCATAATCCTGGGCGCGTGCGTGCTTTGTCGCCTGCTCTGCTAGCCGCTTAATCTAATCTGATCTAGTCAATCGCCCATAATTACGGCCGCGAGTGCACGTCGCCAGTCAGCCACCGGACCCGGATTTCCTGCGCTTCCTTGTTTAACCGGGGCTAGAAGATTGCATGGTCTGTTTAGACTGCAGCCGTGCCAACGGAATAGTGGGTGAAGGTTTGTACAAATATATAGAGTGATGATCAATCGACCTGATAATAGTATAAAAACACGTCCTGACGACAATAATCCGAAGCGAATTTGCATGCTTTCGAGAACTGGTTTCGATTCTGTCGTGTTTGCATGCCTGCGAAGCACAACAGACCGATCGATCCAGGCAGAGCAGCAAGCAAGCAAATGGTCGTTCACATGAGGAGCACGGATGCACGCAGCTTCCTAGCTGCTCCATGCATCGATCAGCAGTTACTCCCTCCGTTCCTAAATATAAGTTTTTGTAGAGATTACACTAGTGGACTACATACAGATGTATATAGACATACTTTAAAGCGTACATTCAATCATTTTGCTCCGTATGTAGACATCTAGTGAAATCGCTTAAAAGACTTATATTTAGAAACGGAGGGAGTATATTGAGATAATCTATGTGTAAGCTCGCACTACTGGACGCGCTCATGAAGGAGAAATGATTAGCGGCCACTATGGTCAGCAAGGGAGGCAGGGAGCAGAGATGGATTGAGGCATGTGCACCAGGAATAATTCAGCAGTTTACCCATCGACCGGTCCAGCCTACGGAAAGGCGCGCGGTTGCCTTATCAAACAGAGCCACTTGGTCGATCAGGCACACCACACATGACACATGCACGGCCGGTGTCTTTGACAGCCCGGCCATGTCGGCCAAATCAATACGAGCTGCTGCTACCGGCACACGAGATGAGCAACTATAATAAGGTACTGTCAGCAGACTGTAAAGATTAAAATACTATATTTTTATTGAGTTGGATGAGAGAGAAGAGGAGAGACAAAGAAAACGGACTCTTGTTGAGGAGTCAGCTCTAGCACGTGTTCCTAAATGATTTGTGAGAATGAAAGGTGGACCATATATGATAAAAGTAACACTATTTTGTACTCCATCCGTCCAGAAATATTTATCCTAGGAATGGATGAATCTAGACTTATTTTAATTATAAATACATTAAATATATCCATTTTTAGGACAAGTATTTCCGGACGGAGAGAGTAGTTAATTATTATACAGACTAGCTTTAAGATAGGCTATAAAACTGCTTATAGCCAGCAGTTGGCTATACTATTAAGAACAAATACAATAGAGTTGAGTCAGCTGATTATAAGAAATAAACTAATATATTTTTGTTTAGTTAGAGGAAAGAGAAGAGGAGAGAGAAAGTAAGCGGGCTCTTAGCTAAGATCCAGCTCTAGCACGTGTTCCTAGGCTTTTGTGAGTATGAAATGTGGACCATATAATAAAAGAGTAATACACTTTTGCAATGAACTGTTGTACATGTTGTCTATAAAATAAGTTATAGATGAAATGACAATGTCTTATAGCTAGCAGCTCGTACTTGCTCTAACCATGCTCTTAGGGAATGTGCGTGGGGGAGTTATATTATTGGGGTGAACAAGTGGACCAGCTTCAAGAACGCCATGTGACATACGGGAGCAGGAAGAAAGAAAGGTGCGTTCCGAAGAAAGAAAGCACATATTCATCAGCAGAGTTCATCCATGTGCCATCGATCTGATCGACGGACCTCGTTGCATGCATTCACTCTTGCACCCTCCTCCACCCTGTTTTGTAATTTTTGCACCGCGCCGGCACGGTGTTTCCGACTAGCTCGTTTATATATGCATGCATACATACATACATACATACAAACGTTAGCTTCACTTGCCACGCTTGCGTGCGTTGGTGCAATCCAAAAGATCCAAGGCGGAATCATTGGATGGTACCGTGAGGTAACTAGAGCCAATAATTCTGCGATCAGGTGCAAACGAGTTATTGTCCGGCGGGGGGCCTGTACAACGATCAACTAACGTATCCATGCATGGCATGGCATCCGGTCGCAACGGAAAGCTAACCAACGCCGAGCTGGCCGTCACGTTGCATGCCGCTAGCTCGCCGCGTTGCTGCTTGCTTGCCGCTGCCATTAATCCCACCACCACCAGCTGATCGTTCGTACTGCTGTAGTACGTTTTACACGTTCATACCCACCGACCGGCCTCCAATTATACGTACTCCCAGCCAACCAACTTTTTTATATTCTTCCATCCAAATAAATGTACCGCAGCGTACTACTCCCCGTTCCTGGCCAGGTGGATACGGATCGGGCATTGTATATTCTGGCAGTTTCGCAGTACAGTAATGTACTACCTCTGTAATAAAATTCAAGACGCTTTTGCACTTGAAATTGAGCTGTACAAACGCCTTATATTTATACACGAGGGAGTGCAAGTTCTATTTAGTACAAAATGATTAACCATTTAGTGAATCAAGCTGTGGTTGAATGGTTATAGGGACAGTGATATCTTCAGTCCATTAGCAGGGTTCACTCCTATTATTTCTGTATTTATTTTGGTGTTTTCGACATTGGACATTCAGTAGGAGGAGATGTACTGGCTCAGGGATAGTGTGTATGCGTGTATATAAACGCTTGCTTCTGAACTGTGTTTAAAAAAATGATTAACCATTTCTAAAAAAAATGATGAAGCTGGTACATGCTTGTAAAAAGGATTAACCACCAACATGTAATGATTATGACTTTCTTTTTCTTGGCATTACTAACAGCAGCTAGAAGCCCCCCCCCCCCCCCCCCCGAGTCACCGGCGACCAGGAGAGCCAACCCTAGTGAAGCCGGCCTCGGCCTCCTCCTCCTCGCCGCCGCGGGGCAAAGCCATGGTGGGTGCTTGTGGCTTGGTTGGGGAGAGTCGGGATGTGGTGGACGGGACAATGATGTGCCGAATGTCGATCGGTGTCTCGGGTTGTGGTTTGGCGTCGTTTGAGCTTTGTCAACAATGGTCATCAGCAGTCACTAGGCTATGTCCCCCTTGGTCCATCTGGACGGGAGGACGGGACAATGATGTGCCGAATGTCGATCGGTGTCTCAGGTTGTGGTTTGGCATCGTATGAGCTTTGTCAATGATGGTCGTCGGCACTCACTAGGCTATGTCCCCCTTGGTCCACCGGGACTGGAGGACACCGTAGGCGTGGGCGCTCCTACTATGGTGATGTTGACCTGGCCCAGTGACTGATGCCAGGCTTTACCTACCACGGTTTGGACATTGTGAAGCGGGGTGTTGGTGTTGCCTTGAGGCTTGGAGGTCAGGGCGACGACCTTGGAAGGTGGTCCTCATGATGAGCTCTTCGACGGGCTCCTTGGCGGCGGTGGTGGCTACGTCTTTTGGCCATGCGGGCGGCGAGAGACTGTTAGCGATGGGTGGCCCAGGCGCTCCAGTTGTTGTGGCGCCCCGATCCGGAGCTAGGGATGTATGCTCTTCGCACTTGCTCGGCTGGCCTATCGACACTAGAGCGATCGAATGAAAGCTCCGTGCTTTTTTGCCATCGTCGCCGACGCTTGCGAGCGCCACTTTCTTTTTGAAGACGTCGTCGTGGTGCTCCTCTCCGTGGTTGTGCTCCCAATGAAAACCTTTGCCAGTTTTAGACTCGACAGCGGTGACGCCTGTTTTCCTTCTCGAAGGTGTCGTTGCGGTGCGTAGGTGTACTAGGGCGCGGTGTGGCGTGTTACCATTTCTCTCCATGTATTCTAAAATCGACTTTGTAAGAGGAATGCACCCCCGCCTTGTATTGTTGAGCCGTGTATTTCGTTCGGTCGGTGTTTTAAATACTCCCTTTGTCCGGAAATACTTGTGATAGGAATGGGTGTATCTAGATGTATTTCAATTCTAGATACATTCATTTTTATTCATTTATGTGATAAGTAATTTTAAACAAAGAGAGTATAAAACAGAGCGAAAGCCTATTTAAACGTCTCGCAAAAGAAAAAGGAAATAAAAGAATTGGATGGATGGATCGGTCCAGGGAGGGATGGTCCATGGATCCGTCCAGCCAATAATAAGAATCAATCATAAGCTTGGGCTGGTACGACGAGCACAAGTGGAGCGTGGCGTGGCGTGGCACGAATGATTAGGGCGACCGATGCCCGCGCACGACCGCCCCCGCCTCCACGAGCGCGGCACATGCCTCCTACATCTGGGCCCCCCGTGGTCGCCTCCCCTTCCTTCCATCATTGGCCGGCCGCACGTGAGGGACAGCTCCACGTCTCGCCTTGCCCATGTGTCCTGGCCTCACCGTGTCTCTGTGCGTCTGTTGCCGGATGTGTTGCGGTTGCATGCATGGTATGGGATGAAAAACTGCTGCACCAACCACATCACCGAGATCAGATCCGAATCAAATGAGTTGTACGTACACGCACCGGTCTGGCTCCACGGTTTCTGTCACCCACTCACCCCCCTTCACCAAATGCATGCACCGCTCGTTTGGTGGACTTCAGACGCACTGTTCCTTGTGTTCTCTGATAAAAAAGGATGAAGAAGAAATTACATCGTATGCTCCCTACTGTACCACTGCAGCACCTCCCTTCGTCGTATGCTTCCTACTGTACCATACTGCACTACTTTTTTTCCCTCTTCTTCCAAATAAATAAATAAACATGATTACACACTCTCACCGCTTTCGGTTTAACAGAATCTCCCAGGTCTCAAACCCACCATTACATAATACTAACAATCACAACCAACGCAGCATATATGTATCCAGTGTTGACTGATTTCCTAGTCTGCGGAATGCTGCTCATCTTTTTTCTTGATTGATTAGCCACCTAATTATTAAGACAAACAACGCATGAGTGCTGCTCACTCAGCCAGCATATACAATGAAGCCGGGTAGGGTCAGCCATAGCTAATAATTTGAGGACAAAAGAAGCGCCAACTTGAGCCGACAACAACATCTAGGGGGCTTGAACGCCACCCCAAGTGCCACACTGCCCCTACACCATTATTCAAACACCCCATATGCTCTTGCTCTTGCTCTTTGATGCATGATGCAGCTTTCAGTAGTCCTGCCTGTCATGCCAAGATACATAAACATGGGGCCTATCATTGCGTCCATGCATACTTACCAGTTCCCTCCATCTGCACTGCACAATCGAAACAAAGGGCCAAAAGGTTAATGACGAAGCAAACCATGTACTTGCATGGGAACCAGAATTAAATTCAGCTAAGCTTTCATTGTAAGTATTTGTGACTGCAACCTTTACAAAATCGTGGAAACTACTCCTTTTTAGGTGCGAATAAAAGACGCAGTTCATTATTAAATTCTCTAATCCTTATTCTTATACATACACCAATCTGCTTAACCATGTGTTCTCATGGTCATCAGCTTACCTTGTGTACCCCCCCACACAAAAAAACATGTTAATTTGTGTCTCGAAAACATTTTTCGTTGTTGTCGTGAAAAAAAAGAAAGATCCGTCGTTGTTCACCCTGAGATTAAAACAGTCACCCGATGCCCTGTCAGATGCCACCAGTTTTATCCACATTTTTCTCTCCAAGCATAGCATGTATCCCAAAACTTTATCAACATAATACTAGTGGTGAAGAAAATGTCATGTGTTGATAAGAAAGGCACAATTTATAATGATAGAACGCACAAAGCAAACTCAACCCATAGTAGGACGCAATCATTTGGTGCGTGTGCATCAGGCCAAAAGTGCAAGGCCCCACGTTTCCAAGCTAGAGTAGCGAGTGAATGGAGGAAGAAGGGCAACCACTATGGACTGGGAGGCAGGCAATGGCCCATCCAATAATTCCATCAACATGGGTGGGGTAGGTCAGAGTAATTGAGTTGGATCCGAGATCACTTAGATAGAGCAGAAAAGGCTGGAGACTGAAATGAATATAATGCCAGTATCGAAATAAAAAAAGAGGACAGCTAAATGCCCTGTAAAAAACTGTCACTTTTGCAAATTGGGCATGCTCGGGACCAATGATCGCAAGCCGTTTAGTTTAGTTCATGGCTGATGTTGACCTTATTGCAGCTGATTATTTATGTACATTTTTTTTACATGTACATGGAAAAAATTGAAACTTACTGGTACATTGACCCACATAATTCGCCCAGCTAATTTTTTTTATCAGTGTGTGTGGGTGGGTGGGTGTGTGTGTGTGTGTGGGGGGGGGGGGGGGGGGTCATGTTTGTAATTTTTCTGATTTTTAAAGTTATTGATAAAAATAAAGCGTCATGTACGGTTAGGCCAACTCCAACGCAAGACCGCATTTTGTCCGTCCATGTTCGTTTGAGTCGACATGAACAAATGTCACGGTCGAACGCGAACGCCCTGGAGTAAATTTTGTTAGTTTCATGTTTGCCTTGAGCCTTCGGCCCAAATTTGAGCCAAATACAAATCCAAATGGACATGGGATGAACATACACGCATACTCACGTTGTACGTCCTCGGGCATGCAACTACTTCCCATGGACCGATTTAATCTGCACGCGTGGAAGGGCCCGCATGTTAGGCACCGAGACGCCCCCAGCATGTTCTTTTTAATGGCAACCCGTGGACCGGGCAATCCACTTCCACGGTAGCGATCTTCCACACTCTTCCGTGCCCCCACTCGCCCGACACGCTCAAGTCCATGCCGCCCTCGCCCAACCAGTCGCCGCCTAGCCACACGGGGATGTGGAAGTGGATCCCCAGCAAGTCGGGGAAGCGTGACCGCGAAGCGACATCGTCTTCCCGACCATCTGTCGCTGTTGGCTTATCTATTTCGTAGCCTGTCACCGTTCCGCGGAACCACCCGTATGTCAAGGTGGTGGTGTGCCAGTTCTACTGGGACACAACCACCCCACTGTCATGGCCCTGCGCGCATCTTTCGAACGGTTGACCATTCAGGCGAGCGACCGTGCTCGTCTGTTGGAGATCAACGGCCACATGTCACAGCTGCCGTCAGACCATGTTGATACCCCTAGGTACAACGTGGAGTCCCCACTTTGAGACACTTTGTTTCGAGAGAAGTATGACCTGCTGTGGTAGGCATTCTTTGTGGGTCATGCTCAAAGCCCGTGACAGGCGTGCACTAGGGTACCTCGTGCATGTTATCGTAGCACAGCCCGTCTATGCGGGTGTGTTAGGTGTGCACTAGGGTACCTCGTGCATGTTATCCTAGCACACCCTGTCTATGCGGGTGTGTTAGAGTGCACGCGTGTACGCCGTCACCCTCCGGCTTGTAATGTCCACCACCACCACCTCCAACCATGTATGCTGGAAAGGAGGAGGAACTGATGAGGAATGTGCTCAAGGAGTCGAAGATCGACTACGAGCGTGCGCTCAGTGCGACAGTTTGACGTGCAACTTGCATTGTTGGTCATCGGCGACATCGCCATCCAGGAGCTCGAAGGACCAGAGGACGGGGGGTCGCAACCCATACCATGGAACCTGGAGTTAGAGGGGCAGCCCTCGAGTGGACTACGACGAGGCCCATTGCGCCGGAGTTGGTGCTGGGGCCCACCGTGTGTGGGATGGCGCCGATAAGTGGTCACCGCCCTAAGTGCGAACGCAGGTTTCGCCAGCTCCGGCAATGCAAACACCGAAGGCGCCACCCGTCCACCTATGGCAGCCGCCGCTCTTCATAAGCCTTAGCGCGGACGACGAAGGCAACGACGACAGCATGGAGTAAAGATGGCCATGACGGGTGTGACAGACGATCTAGGGTTTCTTTTCAAAAAATTAATGTTTTTTAGTTTAAGTTCTAGATTAATGTACGATGGACAGTTTTCTCTTGACCTTTTGACTTAATTTAACTTATAAGTTATCGGAAAATTTGTGTTTTGTATTTCTTAGTTGTGAATTTAAGTTTTAAATGCACACGCTACTCGAAATGCGTTGAGCCTACTGACAAGCGGATGACCGCAAACGGACGTCGTGTGACCTTTGTCGATCCAAATGGACAAAAAACGGACAGTGCGTAAGTTTTAAATGCGTTGATACGCTGCTCAAAATGCATCGAGACGCTATTCAAAATGTTTTGGGCCCACCGACAGACAGACGACTGCGAACAGACGTTCGTTTGAGCTTTGCCGATTCAAACCGACATAAACCGGACAATCGTCGTTGGAGTTGGCCTTACTTGATTTGAGTAATTTTAGATTTGAACGGGCGAATGGAATAACAAAAAATTGGAATGCAAATACAGTATAATAAGTAGTACTAGTACAGCAGTGGAGTGATTGGCGTCCCGCAGCGCCCAATGATTGCGGGGGGTTGTGGGTGGTGTCAGGAAAAGTGCCGGCAAAGCGAGGCGCACGGCGGGACGGTGGGCCACCGCTGTCCTAATTTTCCAACTTGTCAATTTGCCTGGTGGGCCCAGCCCCAGGGGCTCTCCCTCTCTCGGTGCGCTGGAAATGTATCATGGGCCTTCGCTTTCCTCCCCGTTCGAGCGAGCACCCCGCCCGGCTCGGTCGGTCGCAGTGAGCCGTCCATCCAGCGCGAGCCGGCTCGGTGGGCGCACTCACCTGCAGTACGGCTCGCTCCTAAACTGTATTCAACAGAGCCGCTGAAATATACTACTCCCTCCGTTCCTAAATATAAGTCGTTAAAAATGTTTCACTACATACGGATGTATATAGACATATTTTAGAATGTAGATTCATTCATTTTGCTTCGTATGTAGACTCCTAATGAAATATCTTAAAAGACTTATATTTAGGAACGGAGGGAGTAGTTTTAAAAAGAAATAACAACGCGCTGAAATTATATTAGGACGTACAGGAGTCCGTAGTCTCGTACTCCATCCGTTACTAAATATAAGACCTTTTTGAAATTCTACTATGGACTACATACGGAGCAAAATGAGTAAACATATACCCTAATATATATCTATATACATCCGTATGTGGTTCATAGTGTAATCTCTAAAAGGTCTTATATTTAGAAACGAATGGAGTAGTTAGGTAGGTTGATCAGGCATTCAGGCTCTTGTTTGATATCCTGTGTGGTAAATAGTTTTTCTAGCCCGACCAGCTTCAGAAAAATAATCAAATTAGCTTAGTGTTTTGTTCCATCAACGAGAAGACAAAGATGACCGTATATATAGTTCAAGCTCTACTCGGGGTCATGCATTTCTTATGTATTGATGATCATTCCAAAAGAAAAAAACGATGATCAAGCTTCAATAAAAAAAGGGATGTATCGATGATTCATGTCTACCCCTACCAAAACCGCGGGATTCAGGCATGGATGCGCGCATAAACCCGGACAACTGGTTCCTAATCCATATAAAATGAACGCAGAGTAGAGTACTCTACTGCTTACAATTTAAGTAAATAAGTTCATCGGCTGGCCTAAGAACAACACCATCAATCGATTTGTAATTAGCCACACGCACGCAGCTGTAGTTTTGGCAGGGGACACAGACAACCGGCCACCCCCAGGAATCCCGACGCCACATTCATTGGCGAATTGACCCGTTCCTGCTCCAAGCCTCCAATCACCGCGCGCCACCTCGGCACCAGCCTACATACGCCAGCATGCATGCATGATCGATCCATGCAAACTCTCGTCCGTCAGCTCGATCGCTTCACGACGCGTTTTGTTTGCTTGCGTGTTTCGCTCCTCGGAATCGGCGTCGCCGCGACAGGGCGAGATCGAGCCATTTATTCGTTGTCCGTTCTCGGCCAGGCGAGTAACACTAAGGCTGCGCTTGGTTCGTCGTTTTTCTACCGTTTTAATTTTCCACGTGTAACCTCTTCCACCCGCATTAAACTGGGTTCCTGTAAAATCCGGATGGAAAGAAAACCGAGCACGGGAGGTGTGTATTCTTTCTCCAGGTGTAAGGCAAAGCATAGCCATCTAAACGACCAACCAAGCGGTTGATTGGAAGAAGCGTGTATTAATTTCCCACCTGCATGTTTCACACCTGTAATCGTCCATGAAACGACGATCCAATCGCGCCCTAATCATCCGGTGCACGTATGTGCTTGTGCGTGGTGATGGCGACCGATTGATTGGCCGATGATCTATTTACTTTGCCCTAAGATAAGATGAGAAAAGGAAAGGAAAGAAAAGAGGTCGATGATTAGAACTGGTCAGCATTGCATGCAGCAAGATCCAAGGTTTCCGTGGGCGATAACAGAGCAAGTAAGCCGTACGTACGTGCGCGGACTAGCTAGTTTATTTGGCATCTATATATGCACCATGCGGAATCGGTCCGAATCTTACTTAGGAGGGCTCCCAAAAAAAGGGGATAGTTAAATGTTCTCTGTGCTGTGGCCTGTGGTACTCCTAAAATGAGCATTTGTTTTGCTTAAGTTTTGGTGGTACGAGCCAAAAAAGAGTAGTGAGTATATTCTGGACTCACAGCTGGCCTAGACTTAGTTATAATTATTCCGGAAAATAATTTATGATAATTACTCCCTCACAGACATAGCTAGGGTCCCTTGGAAACATACAATTCTAGAAACACTTCAACAACCGCCACCCGGGAGATAATAAGAAAAAAAAAGGATGAAGGATATGTCCAACTTTTTTTTTAGGGGTATATCAAAGTTTTATTGATCCAAGACCACTTGAAGTGGTATACTAAAAGGATCATGGAGATGGATCAGCCAAAGATGTCGCCCGTGAACAAGAGTGTTTGAAAACTTAGCTAACCTATCTACATCAGTATTTGATGCGTGACCTTTAAAAATAAACTTGCTATTAACTAAACTAGCTCGCTTCTTAAATTTCGCTAATGACACGGTCGTAACTCCTACTAGTTACTATCTCGATACCGTTCACAACCTGCTTTGAGTCCGAAGCGATTATGTAGTTCTGGATCATCAAATCCTCTGCTAGAGCCAAAGCTTTTGTTCAATCTCAAGTGTAGCTACATCAACGATTCCCGGAATGATCAGAGAGGAGCTGCCCATATATAGTCCATCCTCATCGCGGAAATGATGGCAATGAGCCGATGTTTCCTTTGGGACACTGGTCCGGCCCATGATTTCATGGCTAACGGGTCTTTTGGGTTGGCTTCATAAGAAAATTGAACCAGTGGAGCATGTCAGCATCGGCCCACCAGGGCAAATTGGTCGACCCAAATTTAGTTGTCCAAATTTGTAGACTGACGTTACAATGCATATGTCTTTGAAGGTTGTTACTCTTGTGTTTGTATGCAATTTTCAAAGTGCTGACCCAAGATTGTTTCTGTTTCAGAGCTACAAAGATGCTACCTTAGAATGCAGACTATTCAAGGCAGAAACAGAAACAAAAATGCATATATATTCCTTTTTTTGTTTTAACAAACAAATTATAAATATCTTAAGATTGAGTGACCCAAGATTGTTTCATGTCGCTTGTGCCTAGCCGGTAGGAAAATACCATCAGGGTTGGAACTTACGAATATCAGTAAAAATCCCACAATAGAAAATACAACCAAGAGGTTGAAAAAGGTGGGAAATATAATGGGAACTTGAACGGATACTAGAACTACACCATGTTGAAGTAATGTGAAATTCATTATACAGATTAAAATTTATAAAGTGGTAAACAACAAACAAAAAGGAATGAACTAATGAGATAAATGTGTGCACTCTAATGGCATGCATATCTCATCGGACCAAGATCCGCCTACACTTTTTGCGGAGATGTGCCTGTTAATATAATACGATCTCATCAGACCAAGTCGTGTGACCAAAACAAACATTGTAATCCGGATAGCAAGCTTTTATCTTGGAAGAGTGGGATTGCTCGTTACCAAATATTACCATACATTTGACGATGCTATATTGGATCGCCACTATATTACCATACATTGACAATGCTATATTTGGTTTGTACATAATGAATTGCCACTACTTTTTTTTGTAACACGCGCTTGGGTAGGCTGCATTCGGAGAGTACCCTTGGGGATTGAGTCCCAACTAAAAAGTCCCTAGCCCTATCTGTTTGGTTCTAAGGACTAAACATGGACTAGAGGTTATTAAATGACATGTTAAAAGGCCATGTTACCCCTACTTATGGACTAGAGATTATTAAATAATACTCCCTCCTTTTCGGTTTATAGGTTCATCTCAAAATTTTCAGATTTCCATTATATTAGGCTCATTTTGAGTCTAAGTGAGTTAAAGTGCTTTGAGTCTCACGCCATATTTAATTCATAGAGTATAGAGAAAGGAGATGAGTGGCTATGCATGCATCGTTTTCTACATCTACCATGCAAGTCCAATGAAAAAAAGGATTCTACATTTATTGTCTTGGAAATTGAATATGTGAGAAATATTTCATTGGCTAGTTTAAACTAGTGTCATCCACTCACAATTCATCTTGGTTGATGACATTTTAGATTTAAGCCCTATAAACCGAAAAGGAGGGAGTATGTTAAAAGGAGGGGCACTGTTAAAAAAAGTCTCAAAAAAGACTCTCCCTTAGTGACTTCTTTATTTAGTCCTAAATGCTCATTTTTAATCTCTAAAATTCCCTTCTGTTTGGTTTAGATAAGACTAAAAGAGATTTTCTTAGTCCATACATCAAAAAGTCCACGTAAGCAAACACCCCTTTGACTGACATGTGAAATCAGACATGCACATTGAAAAAGAGCTACTCCCTGTACAAAGAAATAGTAGTGCATTAGTCTTTTTACAAAGGGGGTAGCTTGGGAGCGCTATAACTAGTAGTTTTTCTTTTCTTTTGTTCTTTCAAAGATGTGGATTTTAAACACGATCTGATGGGACCAAGGCGAGACGAGCGCACGGAGCAAAGCTTGTCGTACCTCCTCCCCAGCCCCGCACTGAGTTCCAACTTCCAACGCATGCGCGTACTGCGTACAGCCAGCCACACGGCCATAGTTTAGCCGAGGATTGGCTCGTGCAGCCAGCCACACGGCCATAGTTTAGCCAAGGATTGGCTCGTAGGACCAGTGGCTGTAGCCTAGTGGCAAGGGAGCGCAGTGGCGTCTCCAGCAACCAGGGTTCGTTTCACGTCGGGGACGAATTTCTGGTTTTTCATGAGGGATGCTTCTTCTATATCAATAAAACCATGGGTGCTAGTGCCCATGGAGTTTCATTTTTTTTTTTTTTTTTTTTTTTTAAGGATTGGCTCGTACAGCCAGCCACACGGCCATAGTTTAGCCGAGGATTGGCTCGGCTCGGCTCAGCACGGCTCGGACCGGGTCAAGGCTGAGATCGAGGAAAGCCGCATGCACGGGCGCCATGACGAGCGAGTGCCGCACAACGGGAAAGTATTTATCGCCATTATTTACCCATTTATTCCCAGCCAATTAATAAAATATAATAATAATTGGATGCTGCGGAGAGGAGATCCACCTCCACCCATCCAACAGCTCATCATTTGCTCGCCCTCCGCTGCCCTATTTATAGCCCGCGCGCCGCCGCATGCCCACACCAAGAGCCAAACACCACATCACCACCACCACCACCACACCCGCCGAGCACTGCCACCGTACCACCGGAGAGCTCTCAGATCGGATCGGGTTCGCCGGAGCAGAAGAGACGATGATGCATCGCACCGCCGGCCT
Organism: Hordeum vulgare subsp. vulgare; assembly: GCF_904849725.1. NCBI lineage: Eukaryota > Viridiplantae > Streptophyta > Magnoliopsida > Poales > Poaceae > Hordeum > Hordeum vulgare. The sequence continues at coordinate 25,810,852 of NC_058524.1, forward strand.
CGACCTGGGCCTCGGTCTGGGGCTGGGGCTGGGCCTCGCGTCCCAGGGCAGCCTCACGTCCTCCACCACCACCGCCTCCTCCTCCCCGTCGACCCCGGCCTCCCAGGCTCACGCGCACTGGACCGCCGCGCTCAGCTCCGTCGTCGGCCTGCCGCAGGACTGTGGAGTCCTGCGGAAGGAGGAGCCGGGGATGCGGACCTCCACGTCGCCCGAGAGCGGCGTCAGCGGCGGCACCAAGCGGGGCCTGCTGGACCGCACCGGGTCCGGCGTCTCCCGCGGCGCCGCCGCGGGCAGCGACGAGGACGACGACGGCGGCGACGGCGCCGGCGGCCGCAAGAAGCTCCGGCTCTCCAAGGACCAGGCCGCCGTCCTCGAGGAGTGCTTCAAGACCCACAGCACGCTCAACCCCGTAAGTCCCTTCTCCGATGATCTATCCACTGCCTGGCTCGCGCGTGGTGTTCGTCCATGGATTCTTTGTGATGGATCGCATTGGGCTGACCGGGATTTCTGTCTGGACGATCTGCAGAAGCAGAAGACGGCGCTGGCGAACCGGCTGGGGCTGCGGCCGCGGCAGGTGGAGGTGTGGTTCCAGAACCGCCGGGCGCGCACCAAGCTCAAGCAGACGGAGGTGGACTGCGAGTACATGAAGCGCTGGTGCGAGCAGCTCGCCGATCAGAACAAGCGCCTGGAGAAGGAGGTGGCCGAGCTGCGCGCGCTCAAGGCCGCGCCCGCCGCGCACGCGCAGCAGGCCGCGCCCGCCGCCACGCTCACCATGTGCCCCTCCTGCCGCCGCGTCGCCGCCACCGCCGGTGCCGGACCGGCCGCCACGCAGCATCAACAACAGCCGCAGCAGTGCCACCCCAAGCCCAGCGCCCAGCCCGCCGGCAACGTCCTGCCAAGCCACTGCCAGTTCTTCCCCGCCACCAGCGCCGCCGCCGCCGCCGCCGACCGGTCCGCGGCCAGGCAGCAGGGCGCGTGGAACGGCGCCGCGCAGCCGCTCGTCACCCGAGAGCTCTTCTGAGACGACGAGATCTCGCCGCCGCGGTCGATCGCGCGGGGGATCTAGTTAATCCAAGTTATTAATTAGGAGATTTCAGGCGGCGGTCGATCGTGTCAATCAATTAATCAATTGGCAAATCAACCAGTCCGATCGCCGGGTTAAGATTTGATTTGGTTTGGATAGCACTAGTAATTAGCGGCCCTAGTGAGATCGTTGGTTTGGTTTGGTTTCCGGTTGATTCGTTTTTCTTTTCTGCCTTTTTTTGATCGGATCGACGACGACGAACAAGACAGAAACATGTTAGTATAAGAGATAAGAGAAGAAGAAGGAGCAAATGGCTGTCTGCTTTTTCATGGACGGCGTGTACCCATCCACCAAACCCCTGCCGGTTGTTGGATTAACAGCTTGTTGATTGATTTGTACTACTGCTGCTACGTACCACTAATTGTTGATTGGTTGGTTGATGGAGGAAATTAATGAAATCTTTCATTCACATCTTTTTCACATTCTCTTCCCTTCTCCAACAAGTGTATTTGGAGCCATGTCATTCTCCTCTTGTTATTTTTTTTATCAACTTTTAAGTGATAAAAGGCACGATTTAATTTTCCGCGTCGACGAACCCGATCTCTTTATGTTTGCTGGAGTTTAATTCAACGAAAAAAAAGGTGACCCGGTTCGAAAAGAATGGGTTTTCCAAGCTACTGCTCATGATGAATTTGCATCTTCTGAGAGCAAACATCTCAGCAACTTGTTTAAGCGAAAGCAGCCCACCCACACCACCTCATTATCATACTCCTAAACAGTATACAAACAGTTCCAGGACAGACAACCGTGCGTGTCTACGACGAGGCTGCAGGCCTGCTGCACACATGCGCCTCGGAGAAGCTTTAATCAAAAGCCAATTAACTAGTCCGCAGACAAAGGTGACGGGCCAAAGTCATGGCGAGATCATTAGGAGATCTGATTAGACCACCTGCAATCCAGCTTGATCAGGGCGCCTTGGACCGAGTTGTTTTCGACCGACAGTTGATCCGCTACGCCATCCGCGGCCACCAAAGTTTAATCGGCAAAAGCTTCCGCCTTTGCCTTTGCCTTTGCTTTTGCTTCCGGCCTTTTCGTCAGTTCCGCTCGACCGCAACAGGTCTCGCAACAGCTTGTGATGTCGATCAGTGGATGGAAGAGGGAGGGCTGGCCTAACTAGGTGACGGCAGGATGAGTTCAGATGGCTGCATGGAATGGAACGGCAGCAACTCGCATGATTTGCTGGCTTCTTGTTAGGCTTTGTCACTTTACACTAACTAGTACTAGTCAGATGAGGAAACGTGCCTATGGGCCCCGGTTGCTAACATACGTGTGCATCTCACCATCAAAGGGCAAATTGATGCCCGCCCTCGTTTTGTTCATGATTTTCTTTGAAAAGGATCCGAAGGACATGGCCAATGCATAACTTCAGCGTGATGCATCGTATAACATGTAGGCTCGAATGTCAGGAAAAGTAGATTCAGATGAGGAACCGAGATCCATTGTAGGAGGCGGGTGCTTGAAGAGAAAAAGCATGGTTCGATGTAAAAAGCTAAAAAAAATAATGAAAAGTAGATATGCAAGTGTATTAGAGTCTTTATTTTATATTCTTTAATGATGCCCACTGATGATAAATTGCATTGGAGAAAAACAATCAATATACATGCCTCAACCTACTTTATATCATGGGACATCTGTATCCATATGTCAACATTGTACATGTCCTTAGTTCCTCTAACCTGAATTAATTGACATGACTTTAGCATATGTCAACATTGTACATGCCCTTAGTCTCTCTGACCAGTGTGGTCCTTCGTTCTTTTCAAGAACAATCATTTATTTAGATATTGCTACGTTTTTATTTACTCCTCATATTATCTTTGTCTAAAGTCAAATTTTACATACTTTCAACAAGTTTGTAAAAACAAATTAAAAACATACAACAAAAAATTAATGTCATTGGATTCATCGTTGTATATACTTTCACATCATATAAATTAGTTATTGTAAATTTTTGTATTGTTATCTACAAGCTTGTTCAAACTTTATAATGTTTGGATTCGCTCAAAGCTAATACGAGGAGTAGATAAAAATAGAGAGAGTATGAGATAATAAAAATTGGGCACGACACACGCCATATTTATTACCACCACGTAGTAATTAGTTTACGCAAAACACCTCATAAATTCATTTCCTCTAATTTGTGGCCCTTGTCCGCTACCTTAGCTGAGTTATAGCGTTGAGCAACTCACTGCCTGCATATTCTGAGAAAATGCTGACCATTAATTTGATCGATAAAATAACATGTATATGTTAGAAAGTGTATCATTAGATTCGCATTGAAGAGAAGTTTCATATGGTACAATTTTTAGGGTATATAACTCCTATTTTGTTAACCAAAACAATAGCAAGTTTTTCAATGGAAATGCGTGTGACACTTATAAACCAAGATAGAGAAGTATTAGTGGATTACCTTCCCTTCCCATCGACGACATTTGGCTCCTGGATCCAAAATATAGGAGCCCGCAAAAACGTATTATATTTTGGTATGGAGGCAGTACATTCTTGGGTGACATGGCGATTTGCCTCCCGTGTCCACATCCTCATGTGATGAATAGTCAAATGAAATATCAAATCTTTTTGGCATGCAAGATGTTCAAATGTCTGATGCCCATATCAAATTTGATGATGTTTAGACATTTGAGTAGCTATGAGCAAAACACAAAACACAAAACAAGTATTTGAAAATGTTTGATAAAATGCACTGTTTAGAGATCCTTTTTTGCCACGACCTCCTTGAATGCCATGCACGCATGAAATTTTCCATGCACCTAGAGCACTCACATCTTGCATGGAGAACAAAATCAGACTTTTTAGAATTTGTTTTTTTACTATTCACCCGAAGGAGACGAGCTTAGGCTCAGAGATGAATTAACCTTTTTATGCAATTTCCTCTTTTTACTTCATCTTCTTTTACGATGTTCCGTGCTCGTCATTTTTTCCCTTCTTTCCCTCCCGGCATTGGTTCAATATTCATGCGATCACGTTTCACTTTAGCAAAGCTACAACTTACAAGCCACTTTCTTATTTTTGGAATTTCTTTTTCACGATTTTTTATACCACTAGAAAAAATAATATGTAAACTAAAATAAATGTTGGTGCTACTCATTAAAGATGTTTCCATAGTATCACAAATTGATCCTTACCATACAAAAAATATCCATGTATCACAAATAGATACATATTTTGTTGGACAAAAAACATTGCCAGATTTTTTTTTGAGTGAACTTGCTCTCCTTAGAGCAACTCTAGTAGATCCCGCATCCCGTCGGCCCGCAAAACGCGTTTGCAGTTCGCGTAAAATCCCTTTTGCGGGCCGGCGCGGGCTCGCATGGATGCAGACCCCCCCCCCCCCCCAAAAACGGATCCGTAAAAAAGTATATTCGCGGAATATGCTTTTTTACGGGTCGGCTTCTGTGGGTTCTGCTCGGGCTCCACCGCGACGACCCGCAAACAGAAAAACTGCAAATCTCGCATTTGACATAGGGTTTGGCAAACAAGTTCAAATTCAAACGATATAAACAGTTTGCGCGCAAATAAAAGCGAAGTTCATTACGCAAAAGAGGGCATGCAAAGGTTTGCGCCCATGTCCAACATCATCTTGGGGGTCGATCTTCACTGCACGCCATGAAGTCCATATTAAAGTTCATCGGCACCACCGAATCCACCTCCGTCGCTTATTCCTACTCCCGCACCGAAATCATCCACATTGGCACCATATGGAGCAGAGAAAACATCACCGGAACTGGAAAACGGACCGGCCGAGGCGACCATTCTCCTCTTCAAGATCTCTCTCCTTGCCATATCATGCCTTATTTTGGTGAGGTCGTCCATGTCATTGCGGTTCATTGACATGATCTTGTTCTCCTCGGTGAGCAACAATGACATCGATTTGGCGAGGTCGTCCATGTCATTGCGGTTCATTGACATGATGCACAACTTGAACAAAGGAAAAACAAAATCACATATTCGGACTCCACGGTGCCACTTGAAGGTGCATTGCGTACTTGCTCCAAGCAAGTTGCCCAACGGCTGCACATAGACTTGATATTCTCCCGACGTCCTTGAAGCGACCGAAATGTGCGTGGAGTCCTATTGGGATACTTTTTCATAATGCGGAAGTATTTATCTTCGATATTTTGCCAATATCTCTTGGCGGTTTCAGAAACACCCGTGCATGCATCAAGAAACACCACACTCCATGCTTGGATCAAAGCTTGATCTTCCAAGATCGCGTAGTTCTTCGATCTTTGGCTTTTCTCACCCTTTGCTTGCGATTGCTCAAACGCTTCCGCTTCGATCTCCTCCAATTCGTCCGCACAACCATGATCATCCACGCCGCCGTCTGTTTCATTGTAGTAGAATGGTTCGAAAGAGGCTTGATCAATGTCAGCCGCGTTCGTGTCCAACATGTTCACGAACTCGGTAGTTGCATTGTTCGAACAACCGCTATAGCGAACGATAACAAGTCACGAGCTATCGAGACTAATGGCGAAAAATGAAAGAGAATCGCAAAGACCGAAGAGGCATACCTTCTGGTCATTTCGTCGAACACCTCGCTCGCGGGGGGAGCAGCATCATTGAATGGCATCGCCGGAGCACCTCCTTGCGGGTGGAAGAAGCCAGAGGTTGAATAAGGTGGCTTCCTTGAAGCCGGAACCTTCCTCCGCTTTACGCCGGCGGCCTTGCCGGCCTTCTCCGCCGCCGGCCGGGCTCGTACTGCGTCGCTGGCGCCTGGAGCGCGGGCCGTCGCGGCGGGGGCAGCCGGATTCCCACCCTGCACGACCACGTTGCCATGTCGCTTGCGGGAAGGCGCGGCGTGTGCTTGGGCGACGACGGCGGGGTCAACATGGCTAGCGACGAGATCCGCCCGAGGGGAAGGAGCATGCACGACCTCGACGGTGACGGGGGACAACATGGGGTCCTCCATGGCGGCGAGGAACGGCCGGGGAGGAGGAACCGGAGCTTGCGAAGGGGGGGCAATGGTGGCGGAGGGTGCGGGGAGCGGGAAAGGGCGCGCGGAAATGTCCCTCCCGCCAAATCTCGCACCGGATAGGGTTCAACTCGGGTCGGCCTCCGAGCCCGTAAAGATAGAGGTTGGTGGAGAAGATTTGTCACGCCCCGCAATAAATTTTACGGACCGGGCACGATACGGGGTTTGATTGTGCGGATTTTCTGGCCCCGACCCGTAATTTGGCGGTTATTTTACGGGCCAGGACGGGATGCGGGTCTGATAGAGTTGCTCTTATCGCTTGTTTTCCCTATTGAGTGAATTCGACTTGCTAGATTTTTTGTCCCAAGCTTGTGTGGTTGTTCGATTTGCTAATGGGCTGAATGCTTGGCCCGATTTGCCGTCTGCCCGGCTAGATCGTGGGCCCATCTTCACACCGGTTCTCCCATTAGCTGTGCCGCAACCCTTAAAAAAAAAACTCTGCCGCCTGAATGGAGATGTCGAGTGGCCGGAAGCGGCATCACCGCCGGGAGCGAGCAGCAGCCCAGCCGCCGGCCGTGAAGGCCACCGACGGCGACGCTCCGGCAGCAAGCTGTGGTTTGGGTCAGTCCAGACGTATAATTTCCCGACAATGGCATGTGGCGGAAATCATGCACGCAACAACAAACTACGTACTGTTCTAAAGACAGGCGCGTGCGTGGTCATCCATCCTTCCTTCCATTCCATCCGACGGATCCGAGATGGATCTGGGTATGTGACCAGCTCAGAACTGGCAGGCGACCTCATCATCGTCGCCTCGTCGGCATGATGAGTGGACGACCACATAAGACTAACCGTCGAATCATTGCACATAACTGATGGACCTCCCACACTCACGCGTCACATGGCTCCTGCCTGCCTGCCTGCCTGTCTTCTTGGCCTGTCAGACTAATGTCAAGTGTGTCCCTAGGCCCTAACAAGCCAAATGCTAGCCGCTGATGATCAGTGCCGTGGCTGCTGCCGTTGAGAAAATGATCCTGCCACATAGCTCGATCATTCATATACTCTCCCCACGAAAATTCAGTAGCTGTACATGCATTTTTACAGAGAACAACAATGGTAAACCTTAGGCTGTGTTTGGTTTATTTTTTTATCAACTTCTGTTATTAAAAGCTAGAAGTTAATCAAATGGGTAAATATTTAATGCAGCTTTTGAGAATCTGTAGCTTTTTTCTAATGTAATTTTCAAAGCGAGGATGCCCTACTTTTCATCTTTCAGCTTTTCCACAACATTTTTTTCACAACTACTCCCTCCGTTCCTACATATAAGTCTTTAAGGATGTTTCATTAGTGGACTACATACGGATGTATATGGACATACTTTAGAACGTAGATTCACTCACTTTGCTCTGTATGTAGACTACTAGTGAAATATCTTAAAAGACTTATATTTAGAAACGGAGGGGTACTTTTTTGAATCTGCGGCTCAACTAAACACAACCTTAGTACTCACCTCACCTACAGATTTCCCCTACTTGTGCCTCCGTGCAACATAATAAAGACGTATATAGGAACAACCTCCAATGCAGTGACCCACACGGATACGGATTTTGTCCGTCTTTTATTAGTTTGAATAGCCTGTCCGGCTAGCGGATTGAGGCGGATACGGCGGGCACCCAACGTGCAAACACAAGAGTGAACAGAGCAGACAACAGCTAGACCAGGCGCCACGCCTCCTCCGTGCCGTCTGGCACCTGCTAGCGCTGCTGTGTCCCTTCACTCACCGAGATCCGGGACTGAGCGGCACGGGATCAGCCCGCCGGTCGGCCTGCCACGCCTCCGCTAAACTTATCGCCGTTGTCCTCCGTTTCGTTCGTCCCGTTGGACCAAGTTTTGTGTCCGAATGACCCAAACACATAAAGAGTTTTGTATCCGGATGACCTAAGTTTTGTGGCCTGTCATTGCGTTGGAGTTGCTCTAAAGAGCATAAAAAAGGGTTGGACCTGCGGTGAACAGTAATCGAGATCTAGCAGCAACCAACGAACTAATCAAACGGCGAGGAAAGCAGGCAGAGGAAGGACATGGAGGGCCAGTGGTACAGGAGTTTTAAATCTAAGCCAGCCAGCCGAGAGGACATGCAACTCATTTCCCACTAATCATTGCTCTGAATAATTCTTTGGGGACGAAGAGGCCAACGATGGAGTATGCAGGAGCAGGATGGCACGCGCGCCCATGTGAAGAGGACGGCGAACCACGAGGCAAGGCCAGCGCGGAGGTGCGCACGGCCGCGTCCCACACACGTGCGCCCGTCGGCCCGGTCAGCGGCGGCGGCTTCCGGCGCCGGTTTGGTTGCCGTCCTGGCCAACTCGCGGCAGCAATCTCACGCGTCCATTGGAGGAGGCATGGAGTTGGATGTGGCTGCCTGGGATTCACGTGGAGAGATTTACAGCGTGTTCCTTTTTGGGTGTGGTTTCAGTTCTCTTTTTCTGTAAAAGGAAATTCTTTATTGTGTGTTTTATATGAGGAAAAACAGTTTTGTTATATCTCAGTCGATGTTATCTTTCTTTGATCTCGCACAGAGACTCATATAAAAATTTCTTTTTAGTTGTTTCTTCTTCTCATGTACGTACTATATAGTTTTATCGAGACTTTATTAAGTCTCAATCGACTCAGACCTATCCACACCCGATGAAAAAATAAGGTGCATCTCTGCACGTTACTGGAACAAATTACGCTCTTCGTAAATCGTTGTTGCCGCATGTCCAACCGAGTTGTCTCTACATCCTGCATCCTCATGATCACCTCCATACAATTGGAAACCTTGATCAGTAAGCACTCGAAAGTCTAAACTACTTCCTCCGTTCCTAAATGTAAGTCTTTCTAGAGATTCCACAAGTATACTATATACGGATGTATATAGATAAATTTTAGAGTGTAGATTCATTCATTTTGCTCCGTATGTGGACTTCTAGTGAAATATCTTAAAAGAGTTATATTAAGAAAGGGAGGGAGTACTCTACATGGTGGTCTAAACTAAGTACAGCAGAGCATATGCTTAGACAAAACTAAATACAGCAAAGCAGGGCGTGCGTGACCATTAGAGGTTTGCTGAAATCCCTCTTGACGGGGCACGTGAAGAGAAGGAGATGCAACAAGCAGTTGATCATGGCCATGACTCGGACCACCAGAAGTTAATTGGCCATTAATTCCCACCATGGTACGGTCTGATTCTCGTGACTGTCCACTCCAGGCTCCAGCTAGCTTAACTACCTGCCCGTTGGCCGGTTAGAGCATCTAATCTACTCTAATCTATCCCAGGAGAATATATTTGTGGTCGTTAAACATGCCTACTAACCGAAAAAACCCTATACAGTTGCAAGAACAAACGTCATGATTAACCGTTACAACAGGCATTATCGTATCGCCTCATCAGAATAATTATAGTGTTAGTTAGCATAATAAGTACGTATAGAATGCATGTTAACCAGCCAAGCCAACGAAATATATTTATTGTGTAACGTAATCTTACATCGCTATAATTATTGGCCCGACAAGAGCATGTTATACGAATCATGCACGGCGTACCACTAATGCAACGGCTGCTTGATTGTACTCGATCGATGATCAGGAGCGCTCTCCCTGCCGTGGATGATGGATGATGGATGGTGGATCTATCTGTGGGAGCAGCTTGACTGATTAGCTAGCTAGCTACAGGGCGAACCACTGAATCATTTGCGACGGCACATGCATGGCCTTAATTTTGGTGACCGTGGTTGGTTGTACGCAGGATGAATGGAACTGCAAAATAGTGCTCATCATGTACGCAACGCAACACAACCATTGCTCCGTACGTGCAAGTTGCAAAATATGTTATATGGTGCGGCCTCTCCTAACGCTTTCATTTGACGGCTGATTAGTTTGTACCGCAGTTGGTTGGAAGAAACTTGTATTCTCTTCGTTTCTGAATATAGTCTTTGAAGATGTTTTATTAAAAAAACTACATACAAATGTATATAAACATATTTTATAATATAAATTCACACATTTTATTTTATATGTACTTTTTCCATAAAGAAATATAATAGTGATCTAAAGACTCTTATATTTCTTTACGGAGAGAGCAATTCTCTGGTGAAATTTTAGAAAAAACTTATATGCAGAAAGGGGGAGTATTATTGTATTATTTCAATCCCCTGATGTTGAGTAATCAGGCATGTCAAGATGTCAATCTAAATGGTTTCTGCTATGTAGTTAGGATTCTATTTTCATTCGCGGAGTTAGCATCGAGTAGTGGGTTCGTGGGCAGTTTTTTAACACATGCAAATGCTTATAAATACGCACATATAATTATCCTTGTAAACGCACTCATGCACAAATCTATCCCTATGAACACCTTTAAAAAACCGATGACACATTATCTTGCGATTGACGAAGTCTCATCAGATGTTTTTATAGTTGAAGGAAACATCTCCTTTCACTGAACATACATCATGAGAAGGCCTGAAATAAATTCGAAAAAGTGCAAACAAGTGTCAAATTTAAGACTTGAATTCTGATGGGCCGAGGATATCAATGTCCTCCTAATCATGTAACCACATACTGATTTTAAGAACCTGTGAAGATTAGTCACGGAGCAACAATGCACGTTCATAATTGACATTCTGGTTCTTATAATTTTTATGTGAAGCATTTACGTAACCAACTATAGTTCCATTTCCATACCAGCAATATGCAGACGTGACATATGTACCTTTACATCCCCACATGATGTTTACTTCTTTATGTTGTTGAAAAAACATCGCACATGATGTTAGTTATCGAGATCTACGGTTGAGAAAAAAGCTAGCCAGATCTGGCTCCGGCCACGTACAGCGACGCAGCATGCACAGTTTCTGGTTTGATTCCATTCCTCGGCCGGCCGGGCAATCATTTGCTCATGTGTAGTGTACGTGGCTCGCTAGTTTAATCGGACGGTGACTGTGCCGCACGTACGCCTCTCGGAGCATGTGATGCGCCTCGGCAGCCGACATGCCAGGTGCGCACGGTCGGTGAACCGTCCTCGATCAGTGGATCGGCAAACCGGCGGCCAATCCTATTTACCGCACACTGATAGGCAATTTGGAGTTGGCCCACTTCAGCGTTTTCCTCTGTTTTATTGGATATGCTGTGGCCTTTTTTTCATTTGTTTTCTGGGTTTTAATGCATGCTGCACATTTTTTTTAATACAAGCTCAATGGTTTTCAAATACTGTATATAGGTCACAAGACCAGAAAAAATCGAATTTATTATATATTTTACACTAGCTTTTATGTTCGTAATTTTACATGACATAAAGTAGTTTTATGTTGATTTTTTTATGGTCTCCTTTTACGTTTGAAATAAGATATAATATATAAAACGTAAAATGACGATGCATTGATGTTAAAATAGAGATGTGCGCAGAATAACTATTCCTCAGCTAGGGTGACGAATAGCACGTTATGGGTCGCACTATTCGTCATTCTGGGTGAGGAATACTTATTCTTCATCCACTCTATTTTACCATCAATGCATCGTATTTTTATGTCATGTAACGTTTTTTTTATTTCATACATCAAAAGAAACATAAGAAAAATATTAAATCAGCGTAAAAAAGTTACGCTACGTAAAATTGCAAACGTAAAATATAGTGTAAAATATACATTAAATGCATTTTTTGGGGTCTTATGACCTACAATTTTTTGCTCATGCCAAATTTTACGTAATGAATCAATATGCATGTAATTATTTGTATACAAAACGAAATTTATTCATAAACAATCGTAAGATTACCTCGGGTGAAGGATAACTCATTCTTCACCCTCGGTGATGAATAATATTACTATATATATGTACCTACTCGGGTCGTCCCAATAGTAGTGACGGGAGGGCGCCCTTGAGGCGGGACCTTTTTTGGTCTCGCACGAAGCGAGACAAAGCCCCTCAAGCGCGCATGGCTATAGAAATAAAGTTTGGCACACCTAGGCCTTGTTTGGTCGGCTCGTAAACCACATGTATTGCCCGAGATGTTGGCCCAATCCACGCCGAGTTGCCCCTGTGGGGAACCATTACATGTGGATCACAGTTTCGGTGTTTGGTTTAGCCGGGGCGTGGGAAATCCTAAAATAAACCACATCGGCCTTCTCTTTACCATGGGGCCGAGAAGAATCAGCTCACATTCGTGGAACGAATCCACAAGAGGTGAACACAAGAAACCATGTCGTTGCAAAAGACAAGGCGAATGTGGTAACACAAGAATCAGGAGGTGCAAAGATGCGGTGCCCGTGATTATGACAATGAGCAGAAACATGGTGACAACGAGGTCCTTCTCTCTCACATGTTCTCTCCTTTCATCTATCCCTCGCCTGAATGCTCCCCTCTCTCTTTCTTCTTGCTTCACCTCAGTCTCATCACCGGTAGCGGACAAGGCGGCTTTGGGACTTCCGTTTCATCCTGCTGCTTGGACATCCACTGCAGCTTGTCTTAGATCTGCCATAGCCCACACATGAGCAACGCCTTTTGCTGTGCGGAGTCATGCTTGGTAGTTGCTGATAAATGTAAGTGGTATGGGATACTTAGAATATTTGCGGATTGTTGGCTGCGTAGGAGCAATCAATTTGATTTATGTTTATTATGGCCACTTTGTTGTATCATCAATAGATGGAGTTTCTCTCTTCTCTCTCTATAGTTCTTGAGCCTTTCTTGCTAGTTTTGGTTGTGTGCCTTGAATACATTAGAGAACTATTTGCCCTGACCTTGCAATGACCTTCTATGCCTTCATCTTCAAGATTCAAGATTAGTAGTAAATCATAAATCGTATACTTATTAAGCATGTCATGTGCCGAAACTAAACTTGCATGTTGTGGATTTCTAAAATGGATTTGATGTTTGAGAAGCACCTTGAATTTAGCTTCAATCCTGAAGTTACAAGCATGCCTAGTTATAATAGTACAATAGAATTATGCTGTTTTGCAAAGGTGCGATTACAATGATGAAAATTGTAATATTTTGGGTGACGTTCATGATATGAACCATCATCTTCTTTTGCATGTTTCAATTCTGACTTCGATTAAAAGTGCAGTGGCAGTTGCTCTGTATCCATATGGTTTAGGAAAAAAATGAGTTCTACATATATAAGTTTGACACAATGTTACTGCAAATAATTCCATTTCCTTCCTTCTTACTCTTTCATTGCCCTGAGAATCATTCTTCTCATGTGGTCTTGGGATTAATCATTTATGCCATAAGATCAAACTTGTGTGTATGTACAGGTTATTATGCATGATTTCTTTTCCTAACATCAAGAAACGATCATGCTTACTAGTGACATACTACTTTTTACTCGTTGCCTTCCACATTTTCATGACGTTGATAAATTCCAATGTCATGCAGAAATACATGAATTGGACTAGGAGTCAGAGAAAGATTATTCCTAATCTGCATGATGTTGCTATCATAACTATAGCATAGCCGTCGTAGATCAAAACTATAATCCTGAGAGATCTCACTACAACGCTACAACGCAAATCGAGGGTCTCCACCCTCCCACCGTCGAGGCAAGAGGCTGAGGTGGGGGGCGTGGCCTTGCCGTCAAGGAGGGGGGAGCAGTGGCAGCTAGGGTTTTTGAAGAGGGTGACAACTTAGAGACCCAAACACTCACTCCCTTTTTCTTTTCGGGTGCATCACCTGCTCAACTTCTTCAACTAATCCCCCTGAATATCCACTTTTACTAATCAAATTTGGACAAATATGCGTTTCATTTGATACAATGTTCTATAATTTAATACTCCCACTTTCACTAAAATAGTGATCTAAAAGCTCCGATATTTGTTTACACAGGGAGTAATAGATAACACATTGTTCTGTGCATGAATCGATGCAAAGACCGTCCTCCATTGAAAAACATATTTTTGTTATTTGATTTAGCTATGAAGATTTCGAAAACTTCAGTAGAGATCTAGTCTAAACTAAGTACAGCGAAGGTCATGGTACAGGCATGATCGATATACAGTAGATGTTTGTTAAACATACACAGGGATGAATGGATGATCATGGCGGTGACTCGGACGTGGAGAAGTTAATTGGTCGTTAATTCCGGGGTAGTACGGTCTGATTCTTGTGACTGTCCAGTCCAGCTAGCTTAGCTACCTACCCGTTGGCCGGTTAGAGCATCTAATCTAATCCAGCCCGAGAGAATATATATATATTTATGGCCGTTCAACATGCATAACTGAATAGGCGTATACAGTTGCAGTAACAAACACCATAACTAATCGTTAATCATGCACCATGATTTATATACAAGAATAATTGCGAGCGTTGGTTAGCGTATATTGGATCGTCATTAACTAGTTAGCTACAGCTGACACGACAAATAATGTTTAGCGAGATCCTAGTTAGCTAGCCATGGCTAATAGCATGCTTGGTGTTATTATTAGCCCGGCAAGGGCATGTTCTTCGAATCATGCATGGTGTGCTTCCAATGCAACGGCTGCCACATTGTACTTTGTCACTAACTTGATCATGAGGGGCTCTCCCCTCCCATGGATCCATGGGAGCTTGATTAATCTGCTTGAGCCAGCTTCTATTTGACGAAATACTGAATCATCTGCGGCCGCACATGGCCTTTTGGTGGCCATGATAATTGTGTACGCATGATAAATGAAACTCCAAAGTACTGCTGATCATGTACGCAATACTCCATTGCTCCGTACGTGCAAGTTGCAAAATGTGTAATATAGTTTGCAATGATACATCATGCATACGACTTTGATTCGACCGCCGATTAGTTTGCAGTTGGTTGGAAGGTATTTGCATTGTCGCATCTCAATCCTCTGATATTGTTTTCTGTGGCATCAAGTTATTAGCTAGCCAGATCTACGGTTCAGAAAAGCTGGCTGAGGCCAGCAGCCCCCACGCACAGCGACTCGATACAGATCGGGCGGCCGAGTTGGTGTTTTCTGGCTTGATTCCACGGCGAGCGGGGCAATCATTTGCTTGCTCATGTGTAGTTTTAATCGGACGGTGACTGTGCCGCACGTACGCCTGTGGGAGCATGTGATGTGGTCGCCGACATGCCAGGTGAGCGCGGTCGGTCAAGCGTGTGCTCTCGTTCAGGTTCCCAGATGAGATCACAATAAGTGGTTCGTATGTGTAGAATAATTAAGCAATCAACGTACTAACAAGTGGGGATTTACAGTAACATAGTCTACACGCAAGCTATTGCATCGCATGATTACAGCATTACCATGCATGGTGCTTCTGGAGAGGTTCCATCAGGAAACTGGCAGGGGTAACATGGTAAAGGACAGACAGCTGGGTTTATTATTTATTTATTTATTTGCACTTGCACGGCTTGGTTCCTCCTATACGCGTTAAAACCAATGATGCCCGCTCGTTTTTACACTACCCATAATGAAGAGTAACATAAAGTAATAACATATATATGTTAGAGCAAGTATAATAGTATAGCCAGCTGCTGGTTATAAGTCATTGTCATGTCATCTATAGCCCATTTTATAGCTAATATGTACAATAGTTTATTGCAAAAGTGTACTACTTTTTATTATATAGTCCACCTTTCATACTCAAAAAATGCCTAGGAGCACGTGCTAGAGCTGGCTCCTAGCTAAGAGCCCGCTTACCTTCTCTCTCCTCTTCTCTTTCCTCTGACTAAACAAAAATATATTAGTTTATTTCTTATAGCCAGCTGACTCAGCTCTATTGTACTTGCTCTTAGTAGTCTAAGTTACTACCTCCACAGTGGATAGTAACATAGGGGTAGTAACATTGAGCCTATCATTTATTAGGCTATAGACTCATCTTGCCTTGGTATCTGTCACGTTACTAATAGATGCACTAGTAACATGCTAAGAGGGTGCTTGGATCCAAGGGACTAAAACTAGTCTGACTAAAAATAGTCTCTTTAAGAGGCTAAAACTAGTCTTGAGGCTAAGGGAGTGTTTCTTTTCAGGGACTTTTTGGTGTAGGGGCTAAAAAAAGTCACTTTTAGTCCCATGTGAAAGAAAAACATGAGGGACTTTTAGAGACTAAAAGGGGGTATTTGGGACTAAAGGAAGTAGTCCCTATGGTAGGGACTTTTTTGGCACTTTTCCCAACAGTGTCCCTACTTTTAGCATGTCATTTAATAACTTCTACTATATTACTAGGGGTAACATGGTCTTTTTGCATATCATTTAATGACCTCTAGTACATGTCTAGTCCTTGAAAAGAAACGGGTAGGGACTAGAGACTTTTTAGTTGGGACTAAAAAAAGTCCTAGGACTTTTTAAAGAAACATGGCCTAAAATCTTTTAGTCATGGGTACCCCTACTAAAATATGGATTAGTCATCTCTCTCCTCATTTAACTCCTCTCCATTAACACATGCGAGTTCTGGATTCGAGGATTTGAAGGATAATTAATGCACATTAACTTGATTTTAGTCTCTTTAGTATTTGGATCCAAGCATGGGTGAGGCTAGCAAGTTTTAGTCCCACCACTTTTAGTCATGGAACAAAAACGTATCCAAGCACCCTCTAAGTTACTCAATTTTTCTCTCTTCTCATTTATTAGTTGTCACATCATACTTTTTGCTTAGGTGGCATTTATGTTACTTTTATTATGGGTAGTCTTAGTTGTTGAGTAATGGGTTGTCTAGGGCGCATGTAACCTTTTGTAACTCACCACATTACAGTGCGGTTACGCAAACAAAATTCGTAATTGAACAGGCAGTATATAGAGGAGAAGAAAAAAAGAGTGATCGGAGAGACCAAGTGTGTAGTGCTGTCAAAAAGAAGAGTAAATTACCAAAAGCTACCACATTTGGCGCAAATGTGTCCAGTAGCTACCACTTTATAATTATTAACGAAAAACTACCAAAAATTTACTAATCCGATGCTAAAAACTACCAATCTTTTTAACTACCCGATTTAGCAAATTTAATCGTTTTTCTCACAAGCCGGACCTACATGTCATACACATAATCTTAGAAAGATCGCACCAACTGCACCCGATGGCCGGCGCCGCTACCCCCGCCGCTCGCCGCGGCGCTCCTGGCCGTGCCAGCGGCGCCAGCCTGCTCCCGCGCACGCGCCGCGACAAGCTCGTCGACCGCGTCTCGGCCGTCTTCTTCACCGACCACGACGCCGACCAGTTGCCCGGCGGGGTCAACCCGGACGTCCGACGCACCGAACCTCGGCCATCCTGCAGCACCTAGCCACCCACCCACCGTAGCCACGATGAAGCTGGCCGTGGAGGTCGCGGACACGGCGGAGCTTTCCGCCAAGGACGGCACGGCCTCATGCAACGCCTTCGTGGAGGTGGAGTTCGACGGGCAGCGCCAGCGCACCGCCACCCGCCCTGACGACCTCTCCCCGCACTGGAACGAGACGCTCGTCTTCGACGTCGCGACCTGACCCGCCTCTCCGCCCTCACCGTCGACGTGTCTGTCCAGCACGACCGCAGCCTCAACGACCACAACGCGCTCCGCCCCCACGCCTTCCTCGGCCGCGTCCGCGTCTCCGGCGACTCCATCGCGCTCTCTCGATGAGGCCGTCATGCAGCGCTACCCGCTCGATAAGAGGGGGTTATTTTCTCGCGTGTCCGGGGACATCTCCCTCCGGCTCTACCTCGCCGCCAACGCGCGGGACGACGATCGCGTCGCGCAGGACCATGCTGCTCCGTCGGTGGACACGGGCGGTGGTCTGCAACAGAACCTGCAGCAACCTTCCCAGCCCGCTGCTGCCGCCAGCTTGGACCCCGAGAGGATGGTCAGGAACGTCTTCTCCGGCGAGGCGCCGGCAGGAGCTTCTGTTGCCTCAGGGGCGGCGGCGGCGGAGACCAATGGGAAGAGTGGCCACGACACACGCGAGTTCAGCTCCATTCCGGCCTCGTCAGGCGGCGGCAATTAGCGTCGGCGCCACACGCTCCACGCCATGGCGGCGCCTCCCGCTCCGGCGGGGCAGACGGTGGTCGTGCCGAAGCCCGCGGGACCTGCCCAGGCACCGGCTCCCGGCTCGCAGTACGACCAGGAGCGCCGCGAAGAGCGGCGGGGCGGCGGCGGCGGCCATCGGGTGCGGTTGGTGCGATCTTTCTAAGATTATGTGTATGACATGTAGGCCCGGCTTGTCAGAAAAACGATTAAATTTGCGAAATCGAGCAGTTAAAAAGATTGATAGTTTTTAGCAACGGATTAGCAAATTTTTGATAGTTTTTCGCTAATAATTGTAAATTGTAGCCATTGGACACATTTGCGCCAAATGTGGTAGTTTTTGGTAATTTACTTCAAAAAGAAGGTGCAATGGCAACTAATATGTTTACAAAATAAAATAATAACAAAAGGTGACTAGAATAAATAGATCCGCTGGGACGCAATTAATCAAAAAGGGTGAACAAAGCTTCAAAATATCTTTTTAGTGCCATATATAAAGGATCCTCCCTGTGTCTCACCAAGTCCAACTCCCTAAGTTCCACTCACAATATTTTTAATAGATAACGTGCAATTACCAAACAAGGTTCATATTTTCACCGAAATTTTATAGAATACAAAAACATAGACGGGTACCAAAACTTGGGTTGGTTTCAACCAAATCAACAAATTACCGTTTGCTTAATCCCACGGAATTTTCCCTGCAAAAAATCCTACTGAATTTCGATAAAAAACCATTACCTTTATTGTTTCAAAATTTGTGAAATTTTGGTATATTTGGCAGGCACCAAAATATTTTGTACATATAATTTTTTGGGTTAGATTCGAACTAAACAGAAATTAATTTACAGAAAATCCTCTTATATTGTGAAACGGAAGGAGTATTTGACAACCACCGTATAACTACCGAGTATATACACATGTATGGTTGGATCAGTACTGATCAGTGGTCCGGCACAAATGATTTCCCTTTGGCGGCGACAATGGCATGTGGTAGAAATCATGCATGCAACAAACAGAAGAGTACGTGTGCGTGTGATCGTCGATCCATCCGATCCGAGATCTGTGTATGTATCCACCCAGCTCAGAACTCGCAAGCGATCGATCGAGCTCATCATCGTCGAAATGATGAGTTGACTAGGACCAAGACTAACCGTCGAATCATTAATTGTGTCCTGCCTGCACTAATGCATGCCACGGACCTCACACACACATCACATGGTTCCTGCCTTGGCTGTCAGACTAATGTCACGTGTGCCCCTAGCTAAGAGCAACTACTGCATCAGTACACACAGTATACGTACACTATCTATATGAACAGAACAACGATACGTCAAGTTATAAGCAATACTCAGTGGTGATACTTTGGGATACCTGTATCGAAGGCTTATCTAACGTATTGGAGTATCGACCAAGTACTGAACGACGATACACAGATTTCTAAAGTATCGGTGCTTCGTATTTTTGTTCTCACCTTTTCGATGCAAAGGAATCGCATCCGAGTATATAATTCATCAAGCAAGCAATAATTCTTGCTCTGATTTTTTAGCCGTATCTAACACAAGAAGGTTGGCTGCTAGTATATGTTTGGCATATATCGTCAAAATTAGTCCGACTGATATACCGATGAGACCAATGTGTAGCAAGCAAAATGATTATGTGCTCACATTTCTCCACGACATATATATGCATCATCGTCCAGTTATCACCTAATAATCAGTACTTCCTCCGTCCTAAAATTCTTGTCTTAGATTTTTCTATATATGAATGCATCTAGATACTAAAACGTGACTAGATGCATCCACATCTAGACAAAACCAAGACAATAATTTTGGGACGGAGGGAGTACAAAACAAGTGGCATACATAATTAGCATAACAAAGGGGTTGGACTTGGCATATAGAGTATTTTAAAGCCATATATAAATAAAGCTAGTAATAAAAAGGGTTGGACTTGGCTTGAACAGTAGTCCAGATCTAGCAGCAACTATAGCAAACTAATCAATCAAACAGAAACAGGGATATGATGGGGCACAGGTACGTAGAGGAACGACAGGAAGGGGCCAGTGGCACACGAGTTTTACTTGAGAGGACAGCCAGCCGATCCAGGACATGCAAATAATTACTGCCGCTGCCGCTGCCCGTGAATAATTCTCTTGTTTTTTTTAAGATAATATGGTCTTTATTGATCAAGAGATGTCATTACAAAGTTCGTCCCGAATCAAGCTCGGAATAATACCAACAAAAATATTACAAGATGACGGCTTGGCATTCCGAGCCAATTTATGTGCGACCACATCGAAATTACGACGATGAAATTGAAACGTATAAGACTAGAAGTCCGACGCCATCGATCTGATATCCGCTATCACCGTTCCCAACGGGGAACGATCCATCCCAGGCGAAGAGATGCGCTGAATCAAGGAGAGGCAGTCCGATGCCAGAATAATCCGATGAACACCCCTGCTCTGAGCTGCCATTAAACCCCGACGAACAACCATTGATTCAGCCAACTCCGGAGAAGGAAATACGGACATACCTTCACTCACAGACATGATGAAAGCCCCGGAATAATCTCGCAAAACCACACCACACCCCATGTGACGAGTGTCAGGAAAGAGAGCAGCGTCAACGTTAACACAAACATAGCCCATGGGAGGTAGAGGCCATCGCTGTGGGGTATTAACCGTCGAATGTGCCTGGTTTGATGGGTTAGGCGAGAGATGCTGCACAATCATCTGCACATAAGCCAACACACGAGCCACCACGCGTGACACACTGAGCTGTCCCTCATTATTGCGACAATCATTACGTGATTCCCAAATGTGCCAAGCGGTAACCGCAAGAACCGTAGAATGAAGCTTCGTCTCACGGTTGACGAACTCGAATAACCACTGCTTCATATTGTGCAAGTCCTTCCTGAGAAGATGAAGAGGGTATACCAACTTAACTCCATCCCAGACACGTCTTGCAAATGGGGAGAATAGAAACAGATGCTCAACCCGCTTAGTGTCACCACAGAAAATGCAACGATCATCCGCTGGCATATGACGATGAACCAACTGATGTCCAGTCGGTAAGCAATCGTGGGCCATGCGCCAAAGAACTACCTTCATTTTGCCAGGTGCCACAATAGACCAGAGACTTTTCCAATGCTTCTCCACGGCCGAGCCTGAACCCCTTCCAGCAGTATGATGTGTGGAGAAAAAACTTGCAGTCCGAGCCAAATTATATGCAGAACGTACCGTGTACTGGCCACAGCGATCATGCGGCCAAGAGATGAAATCAACACCTCCCCGTCGGCTGATAGGAAGCTGCAAAATAGCCTCAGCTAAAGCCCCATGAAAAAACGCCCTGACGGTATCTTCCTCCCAAGCAGTCCCCTATTCATTCATAAGATAACGAACCTTGGCACAATGAGGAATGGGACAACGAGTTGAACGAACCTTGACGGAATCCCGGGATCCAATTATCTCTCATAATAGAGACATTCTCCCCATTGCCAATATTCCATCTCATACCAATCTTAAGTAACTTTCGCCCAAAGATAATAGAGCGCCAAGTGAAAGAAGATGATCTTGGTTTCCCCGCAGACAGAAAATCAGCATCCGGGTAATAGCGCCCCTTGAGAACACGAGCACACAAAGAAGTGGGATCAGTAGCTAACCTCCAGGCTTGTTTCCCCAGCATCGCTTGGTTAAAGATCCCAAAGTCCCGGAAGCCTAAACCACCAAGAGCTTTGGGTGAGGACAACCACTCCCAAGACTTCCAATGCATTTTCTTGCGTCCATCCTCGAATCCCCACCAATGATCCGCAATACTTCCAACCATCTTATCACATGTCATAACAGGGACCTGAAAACAGCTCATGATATAATTGGGGATCGCTTGCACAACAGCTTTAAGCCATATCTCCTTTCCAGCTCGAAAAAGCGGCCGACCAGTATTGCTCGTAACACTCCGCCATACCCGATCAGTCAAAAAGTTGAAAGATGATGTAGATGCCCGAGCCACAACAGTGGGCATGCCGAGATAGAAATCCTGCATACCTTCGGTTGTGACCTCCAATTGATGCATCACCTCAACTTTGGTAGTTGGAGGACAGCTATTACCAAAGAAAATGGAAGACTTCTGTAAATTGACCTTCTGCCCAGAAGCATGACAATAGGAATTGACGACCGATTTGAGAGCCTGCACTGTCCTATGATCACTTCGAGCAAAAAAGATATTATCATCAGCAAAAAGTAGATGAGAAATAGAGGGGCCTTGTCGACCATTGCGTATTCCTTGTAGCTCACCAAGCCCCTCCTTCTGCTGCATCAAACAAGAATGCCCTTCCGTACACAGCACAAACAAATAAGGACTAATAGGATCCCCTTGACGAATCCCCCTCGAAGGAACCACCGGAGACGTCAGCTCGCCATTCACCCGGACTGCATATCTTGCTGAGGTAAAACACCGCATAACAGAATTAACCCAAACATCAGCAAAACCCAACTTCAGCAAACAAGCATGGAGATACTCCCATTCTATGCGGTCATACGCTTTCATCATGTCAAGCTTAAGAGCAAAGAAGGGTTGTCTACCACTCTGACGGCGAATAGTATGTAAGCACTCATAAGCAATAAGGGCACTGTCCGTGATCATCCTCCCCGGGACAAAGGCACTTTGAAACTTCGAGATAATATCCGGTAACACCAGCTTCAACCTATTAGCAACAACCTTGGAGGCGATCTTGTAAAGAACATTACACAAACTTATTGGTCTAAATTTAGACAAATGTTTAGGATTAGACACCTTGGGAATTAAGACGATGACAGAGTCATAGAAACCCTCAGGGATTGCATCCCCTCCCAGGAAACTACGGACTGCATCACACACCATCTCTTTCAGAAGCTCCCAATGAACCTGGTAAAACATAGCTGGGAAGCCATCAGGACCCAGGGCTTTAGTTGGGCCCATTTGAAACAGCGCCACCTTGATCTCCTCATTAGAGTAGGCTTTGCATAGGTCAGCATTCATGGCATCATCCACTCGTTGGGGACGAAGAGGCGACGATGGCACGCGGGCGCATGTGGCGGAGGCACACGACAGCGCGGAGGTCCCACACGCACGCGCCCGTCGGCACGGCGCATTGCCAGCAGGCGCCTTCCGCCGTGATCAGCATTTTTTTTCTTTTGAGCATCCCTGATCGGAAAATCCTATTTCACACTGCACGCGCCGCTTAAGAACTTGTCATGGGCCGGCCGAGCGGGATGGCGGTTTTCCTGGATTTTTTTTCATTTAGTTTTTATAGGCCTTGTTTTTCTTTTTTTGTTTCTTTTATTTACTCTTTTTATTACTTTTTCATATTTTTTTATATACTTTTATTTTATTTTTTTCGAAAAAGTGCAGCCTTATTTTTATTAATGGTTTTCCAAATTCATGAACTTTTTTGAATATTGGTGAAAATTTTCAATTTTTGATGATTATTTTTTAAATTTGATGAAGTTTTTTTAAATGCATGACCTTTTTAAAAAATGATGATTTTTTTGAGATTTGTGAACTTTTTTTTCAGTTCAACGAACTTTTTAAAAAACTTTTCAAATTCACGAACTAATTTTACAAATCCGTGAACTTTTTCATTATTTGTGAAAAAAAATTAGACACAGTGAATTTTTTCAAATTCTTGAACTTTCATTTCAAAATTTACGAACCATTTTCGCTTTAATGTACTTCTTGTTTTCAGTATTTTTTTTTTCGTTTTTCTTTAGCCCTGGAACTGGGCCGAGCCATTTTGCAGGGCCTGTATGCGCTGGTTCTCCTACAGCATATAAGCGTGTGGACGTCATAAAGGGCCAGCCCATAATTTGCAGGGAAACATACATCAGTTTTTCTTTTGTCTTTTCTTTTTTGTTTATTGTTTATACTTTTGAGAATATTATAAATACATATATGCTGTAAAACTTCATTCCTTAACATTTTTAAAAATGTACATCATGAATTTGGAAAATGATAAATTGGTGTAACAATTATGTTAGTATTATTTAATACAAATGTTGAGAACAGTAAGTACAATGTCCATGACACTGAAAGAATGCTCATGACTTTTCAAAAAACAATTGTGCATGATATTTGTTTTTGAGTTTTTCCGGAAAAATGTGTTCCGCTGTAAAACATTGATTGTGTAATTCATAAAACATGTTTCATAGCATTCAAAACAAAATATTTTACATTTAAAAGATATTCATGTTTTTATAGAATATGTTGTTTTAACATTTAAGAAATATTATTTATACAATGTAAATAAATATTCCCAGAGTTTTTCGAAAAATGGGTCATATCTTTCGAAAAAAATAGTATCAATGTGCATTTGAAAACTATTTGATATGTACTCCAACCATTTTTCAACCACGTGTATTTGAGAAAAATGTTAAGCGTGTATAAATATTTTTCCATGCATAAAAAATGTACAATGTGTATGGAAAAGTTAATACCAAAGCATATGTTTGAATAAATCTTCATAATATATTTAAAAAATGTTAAACATGTATAAGAAAATATTCCTTATGTATGCAAAAAGTGAGAAATGTGGACACAAAAATTAGGCATGTGTTGTGAAAATAAAAAATAAAAGGAACAATGGAAAACAAATTAGAAGGAAATCGGTGAAAAAGGAAGAAACCAAAAGAAAGGAAATTTAAAAATAGAAAAGATAAAGGAAAATTAGAAGAAATCAGAGAAAAAGAGGAAATTTGATGCAAACAATGAAGACCAAAAAGGAAATGACAGAAAAAAGAAAAGTAAAAAACGCACCGGCAGCTACAGTACTAGCTCAGCCTACTAGCACCACGCAAGAGCTGAGTCGGAGCTACGTATCTCTACTAATATAAAAGCAGAAGCGGCTATTGCTTCAGTCGGAAAACCCACCGCGGTATTTTTTATAAAAAAGCCCCTATAATTTTTGTCATGCAACCCGCGCTTCATCATTTATCTGCAACGCAAAAGGAAAAAACGATTCGATGCAAAAATTATACTCATACGCATCGCCTCCTCCCTTCGACCCTGGGCCACCCTAGCCTCTGCCCAGGCCGCCACCACACCACTCGCTGTCGCGGCCGACCTCAACCTCCACCGCTGCCGGTCTCAACCCACTCGTCTCCGCGTTCGTACCTCTCCCCGCTCACTGCCCCCGTTGCGGCGCTCGAGCGCATCGCGTTGACCCTGGTCCACCCTGGCTTGTGCCCAGGCCGCTGCCACACCACTCGCTGCCGCGGCCGACCTCAACCACCACTGTTGTCGATCTCAACCCACCCGCCTCCGTGGCCGTACCTCTGCCCGCTTACTGCCCCCGTTTCGACGCTCGAGCACAACTTCTGGATCAAATCAACGCGACAACTACAGTGACTTGGGATGATGCATCTGCTCGATGCAGAACGGCGGCGGCGCGGCGGAGCGAAGTACTTGCAGGTGGAGGCGGGCCTCCATGGCTCACACGTGGAACTCCGAGGTTATGGCGCGGCAACGGCGACTCCTTATGGTCAGATAGAGGCGCCTAACCCTTGTTCCCCTCGTCGTATCCCCTCCTCCGACAGGAACTCATCATCTGGTGAGATCCCCTCCTCATGCCTCCAACCGCGTGCCAAACACCGGCAAGAAATTTTGTTTTGTGGGGATTTGTTTGCTGATGAATGAATGTATTGAATGTAAGATTGTATTTTTGTAGAGACAGAGAATGGAACACCACCTTCAGTTTGTCATCTGATCCACATTCTCTACCCCATGAGTGAAATAAGATAACAGTCCATTGATCAATTCACGTAGCCTCTTTGTTTTGCTTTGCTTGTCGTGCTCAATTTCTCATCATGGTGGAATTAACAATGAACGGGTTGATTTTTTAACAAAATTGGATAGGACTGACTACATTAGTTAGTTAGCTTATTATTTTAATAAATTAAAATGATTATAAAAATATTAAAAACGTGTGGTATTTTTTTCTCCTGTTGCAACGCACGGGCCCTTTTGCTAGTCCCATGGGTCGTACCGAGATTTTCAACCCGGTAGGAATGTCAAGCCCAGCCCAATCCCCAGTAAACACTATTCTTGGACTAAGAAGATTAGAGGATTATTTAGACATTTCTACAAAAATAGACATATGATAATGAAGCATTACACACAATTTTCTTAAAAGAATAAGCCCAAGGCTCAGTAACGCTATTCTTTGACTAACCTGGTTTCCAGCTTTCCGGGTGAGCTTCGAGGGGAAATTGAGGTTGGTTAAAGTGACATCCACAGGGGTGAATGGATGGTGAGAGCCGTGACTCGGACGAAGAGAAGTTAATTGGTCGTTAATTCCCATGGTAGTACGGTCTGATTCTCGTGACGGTCCAGTCCAGCTAGCTTATTAGCTACCTACTCTTTGGCTGGTTAGGGCATCTCCAAAGGTTGTATGATCATCGTTGGTAAAATTGCCACATAGATGATTTTAATGACATGACGCATAATAAAAGAAGAGAGAGAATGAGATCGTATGAACTTGAAGCAACGGTTCACGCACAAGCTCCGAGGCAAGCATGGTTATTTCTTTCATGTTTAGTGGACCCGCTTAGTTATTTTACATACGATTAACATACACTTCATTGAAAAGCTTGTATGATGTGCTGTTGGTTGTTGATGTGGACACTTATACCAACGATTGAACATACGGACTGTTGGAGATGCTCTTAGAGCATCTAGTCTAATCCATCCCGAGAGAATATATTTGTGGTCGTTCAACATGCATATATAACTGAATAGGCGTATACAGTTGCAGGAACAAACGCCATATCCAATCGTTAATCATGCACCACTATTTCTATTGAATAATTGCGAGCGTTGGTTAGCACATATTGGATCGCCATTAACTAGCTATAGGTAGCTAGCTGATTGACGCGACAAATAATGTGCAACGAGATCTTAGTTCGCTAGCCATGGCGTATTATTAGCCCGGTCGACAAGGGCATGTTAATTATTCGAATCATATAAATGCATGGTTTGCTACTAATGCAACGGCTGCCTAACTATAGTTTGTAGTACTTCCTTTGTCCCAAAATAACTGTCTAAAACTTAATACAACTTTATACTAGAGCTAGTACAAGAGTACTAAGGAACTCGATCATCAGGGCTCTACCTCCCATGATCCCATGCATCGATCTACCTGTGGGAGAGCTCTGATTAGCTAGCTAGCCAGCCATCTGGCTAACTACTGAATCATTTGCGGCGGCACATGGCCTTTTGGTGGCCATGATGATTAATTGTGTACGTACGTAGGACTGAACTCTAAACTAGTACTGCTGATCATGCATGTAGCACGTACACACCGCTGCACACGTTGCTCCGTACGTGCAAGTTGCAAGAATATGTTATACATTTGACCACTGACTAATTTCTACCGCATTATCGCAGCGTCAAGGCATGTTTGGTTGGAAGGTAATGTGTATGCATCATTGTATCTGAATCCTCTGATATTATTTTCGATGGCATGATCATCAACTAAACTTGTCGCGGTGTCAATTATTAGTTTCTCAGGCACACAGTCAGTTGGGAAAGATCAAGCTCCGGCCAGCCTCGAGTCAGCGAGGCTAGGCGGACAGCGAGCGGAGGTGGTGGCTGTCTCGGGTGGTTCCACGGCCGGGCAATCATTTGCCCATGGTGTGGGACTTGTGGGGGCTGGTGTAGTTTAATCGGACGGTGACTGTGCCGCACGTACGCCTCTGGGACTGGGAGCATGTGATGTTTGTGGCTCGGTCGCCCGACATGCCAGGTGAGCGCGGTCGGTCGCGTGCAAGTCGGCAAATTGGCATCATCAGTCAGTTTTATTTAGGCCTTGTTTGAAACCATTCAGATTATATAATTCAGTTTTTATAATCTATTTTATCTTCAAACATGACAGATTGTAGTGTAGATTATAAAAATTAGATGACAAATTATTAAAAACTCACAATCTACTCTATCTCAGTTAAGATCAGATTATGGATTGCTAATGACCCGTTACCCTTGTAAAGTTGTAGATAATTACATTCCTGTCACCACCACCCTTCTCTTTAAAAAAAAACAAAGGACAGACAGGTCATATGCAATGTAAAACCTGAATTATAGTTTATATAATCTGACATCCAAACAGGGGCGGAGCTGGAGCAAATGTTACCCGATGCACCACATTAAAAAGGCTTAAAAAGTTATGCGACGAATGTATTGAATAAAGGTGTGTTTCGTAAGTTGTAGCACACATGATTGGATATACCACAAAGCGGTTTGTAAAAACAAAATGTAGCCATCAAAATGCTTACTATAATAATAAAACAAGGATCAAAATTACTTGAAAAAGGTCATGTTGTGTTTCCAAATTTCAATCATCGGACAACAAGGTTCAATAACCTACAAGGTACAAATAGAATTAAACTTACTAGTAAAATATTTTCTTCTCACCATATCTTTCAAATTAGGATGGTAACCCTCTATCAATTTTATCTTGCCCGGATCATTACTGATTTTTTTCTCTTCCCAATTTATATCTTCCGGAACATCCTGTGTTGATGCTTTTCTTTCTAGTAGAAACTTGTCCATGTTATCTGTATTTGACAAATTACAAATCACACTTGAGACATTCAGACTTGTATAGACAAATAAAATATACTCCAGTTAGTAGTTACAACCCAAGAAAATGCCACACGCATTTGCCATTTGTAATCCACGGATGCACACACAGCATACATCAATACAGGAACGAAGATTCAAGACTAGAAAGGTTGCCAAATTACCGAGCTCCGGACCGACCGACGGCGTGCAGTGTCGCTTGCGTGCGTGGTGTTGTCATCGTCGTGCGTCGCCCGCGGTGTCCTACGTCCGGCGCCCTGCCGGCTGCCGCTGCTGCCTCTGTATGCGACGGCCGACGGCAAGGCTGGCTTAGTTTTCGTCTGCAAAAACCTAATTGATCGATGGATGGATTAGGGCTTTTTAGGAAGCTGGATCGATAAATAATTTTATTATTAGTGGAAGCTGAATCGATTAGGCTACGTGTGACTAATATGTTTTTTTACAAATGTGTGACTAGTACGTGGGTGCGAACGCCCACATACTGCTGTGTGCTGGGTCAGTCACGCGTCGCTGAAGAGGGCCGACCCCGATGCACAACTCTTGAGTCACGCTGATGCATTGGGCCTTTTCATTTGATTGGTATTACTAGCCAATTCTTCTACCCGTATTCCATTGCATACGGGAGGGTCCAATAAGCTCCGCCCCTGCCTCCAAACATGCTAAACTAGATTATTCTTATAAATCAGATTATATAATCTATCTTTATAATATAAATTATTATAACCTATTATGGTTTTAAACAGGGCCTTAGTCTTTCTTAGACAAGTCAGTTTTACTAATTAGTTTTATTTTTAAGGTTGCTTTACATCATTCGTTTTTAAATATTAGTCTTTTTAGAGTTTTCACTACGGATTACATACAGAATATAATGAGTGAATTTATATTAAATTATGTCTATATACATTCGTATATAATTCATAGTAAAATCTTTAAAAAGACTTATATTTAGAAACGGAGGAACTACTATTTAGGGTGCATTTGGATCTCAAGCGAGACTAATTCTAGCCTTGCCCAGCCAGGATATATGTTTGATGGAGTAGAAAAAAGCTAGCTTTGCCTATCAAACTAGCCTGCATGGGCTAGAAAATCCACGCCAGGACAGGAGAGCCAGTTTGGCTCGCCTGCATCGGCAAGAATTGATCACAAGTCTATTAAGCAAGTAACTGCCGCTGTGATCGTGGTTTAGTGAAGGCTAGGCAAATAAACCAAACAAGTAGCCTTGCTCATATGAGCCATGCCTCGGATGAGCAAGAACTATATTGCCTGGCTGGGCATGTTTAGCTAGAGAACTAAATGCACCATTATGAAACCATGAGCTGCACTAGGCTCATAGGCCGACGTTTTCGCCGGATGCAAAAGATATCAGTCCAAAAATAACATAGTGTGTTTGATTGGGCTGCATGGGGACTAAATGCTTTGCCTAAATTCACAGTTATCATGCAGTCAGGTGTATGTTAATGTGTATTTTACAAACAAGCGCCTTTATCACTTCTGCACTGGGACGGTTCATCTAGCATATTTTTTTCCTGCGTTTTAATTTAAAAAATAAAGAGAAATCATGGATTAAATAGTATTCTTTGCAAAGATTATTCCCATCTCCTTAGGTTGCGACAAGTGACGCATTGCGTGCGCATCCTTTGTCGCAACCTGACAGTTTTTTCTATTTTCGTAGATTCATTTATTTAAAATATTTTATCTCTTAAACCGTGCATACAAATCTTCAACCGTTTTCATTGTTGGATTCCTCGCGTCGAGGTTTTCATGAGCTTCTTTTTCACAACAAAACCTGAACCAGGAGCATTTTTCCCCTTTCACAAGAGGCACGGTCATGCCCCTGAAAAGAAAAGAAAAACACATTTTTTGAGAGACACAACTCGCGAAAGCAAATCCGTGTCTCCGCGAGAAGTAAATTTGCACCTGTGGCGGAAGAAAATAAATATTTTTTACTTTTCTAATAGGCATGAATGTGCCTCTCGCGTAAGCAAATGTGTGCCTTCACACGAAATAAATTTGTGCCTCTCACGGAAAAACAAAAAACACATTTTGCTTTTGTTTTCCTTTTATGAGACGTGCGACTGTGCCTCTCACGGACAAAATTTGTATCTTCACGAGAATTAAATGTGTGTCTCTCACGAACGAAGATAAATCTTCTGAGAGGCATGACTCTCTCGTGGACACAAATTTGTGCCTCCACGAGAAGTAAATTTTCAAAATTCAATGGATATCTTTGATGAAAATATTTTTTCAAATTCAATGAAAGTTTTTAATTCGATGAAAATTTTCAAATTAATTAATTTTATTTCCAAATCCATGAATATCTTTCCATTCATGATTGTTTTTATTTTTACTATTTTTAGTTCTTTTTTTTCAAATGTGATTGAGCGAACCCAAAGAAAATAAAATGTGATCGATCTCGCTCTAGGGTGTGTTTGGCTGCAGGGATATCCTCCCAGGGATAGGGTTAACCACTTTTTTCTGTGGTTGCCATGCGTTTGGATCTGGGACGAGGAGGGACAGAGGCAGCCAGATGCTGGGAATATTCGCCAAAAAAAGGGACATGGTCAACCGCAAAAAATGGGCGGGCGGCGGCAACCACTCTGCACGCGTCGCGCCACTCCTCTCGATCCCGGGCCAGGCCGGCGCGGCAGGGCGGTCGGCGCGGGAGGCGGTCGCGCCCGACATGGGAGGCGGCCGACGCGGGAGGCGGCAGGGCGGCCAGGGCGGCTGGCGCGGGAGGAGGCCGGCGCGCCAGGGCGGCCGGCGCGGGAGGAGGCCGACGCGGGAGGAGGCCGACGCGTGAGGGCGGCCGGGGCGGCCGGCGGCCAGGGCGGCGGCAGGAGGCAGGCGCGGCTGGATCCCATCCTCCCAACCAAACAGAAAAAAAGGATAACCCCACCCTTCCAACCAAACAAAAAAAGGCTATCCCCAGTCACCTGGTTTGGGATACCCACAACCATCCTAGCCTATCCGCGGGATGAGCCGGCCCACCAGGGTTGGCGCGTGGCTTCCAGGAAGCATCTCGGTTGCCTAAAGCACCCAATAGGAGGCCCCCATCTCCACGCTATAGTGAGTGTTTCTCCTCACACACCATATTTGACGCTCTGTACGGCACAGAGACCTAGTGCGCGATTTGGTGGCCGCATTAACATGTTACCGATCCTAAAAAATAAGTTGTTTTTTCAAGGAAAATATTAGTTTTTTATTGATCCTGGTTTTGGGAAGGTTACATCCTGATTTGTTTTTGGATTTTCGAACCTTCTACTATATTCCTGTTTTTTTCTAGTTTTCTTGGGTCTTTATATTTATTTATTTATCAAGTTTATTTATTTATTTATTAAAAATGTTTGGTAATTTAAATTGTTTTCAAATTGTTTTGATAAATTCAAAAAAAACACGTTAAAAACATGGTCAGTATTTCGAAAAATATTTGTGTTCCTCAAATCTTGTTCGATATTTCAAAAAATATATTGTTCTAAAAATTATTTGGAATTTCAAAAAATGTTCAAAATTTTAACAAATGTTTGTCTTACAAAAGGAAAGCCTTTTCTAAAATAATATTTTATTTGCTAGATTTTCTTTATTACTATTTTAAAAATTGTTCTCAATGTTTGAAAATTTGGTTTGCTATAGGGTTCTGGTTCTCTATAATAGACCAGACGCTATAGTGTTCATCTGCTACAATGCACAAGAGCTATATGACCCGGTTCACTATAGTAATGTTGCATGTTTGGAATAATGGGACACCCCTTGTACGCCCGCTCTCCTATTTGACTCAAAGATCTTCAAATAGGACGTCTCATTTCTCGAAAGCAACTAACTGAAGGGTGCCCCATGGGAGGCACTTTTTGTGGCCGCGGGAACCCTCCATGGTGCCACGAGGTGCACCATAGTGATACCATGTGTCACCCACTAGGCACTTTCCTCATCGAGACGCTTTTCTTGCTTTTTCTTTTTTTTCTTTATCATTAGTCTTTTGGGTTTATGTATGCAGCGCTTTTGTGTGAAGCACAAAGTTAGTTCATTTTGCAAAGTACAGTTGTGCTCCTGCGTGAAGCACGAGTGTGCTTTCTCGTGGCAGAACAGTTTATGCTTAACCACGTGGGAGCACAAACTTGTTTACCTGGAAGCACAACACAAATTAGTACTTTTTGTAAGCACATGTTAGTTCAATTTGGGGGCACAAATTTTGCCTAAAAAAAGCTCATCGAAACTATCAACATTAGTTCTGGTATTGGATATTTCGACATGAGAAATGCAACGGTAAAAATGATTCATGATTTGGACGCATGGTTCAAGTGATAAATCATTTCTGAAAACCTAACCCATGAAGAGCCACACAGAATTGAAGCCATCTCACGAATGGGAAGAAATCCCATCCAAACTCACTAGTTGCGTGTAACTCATAGCCCCGATACCTAGTGGGTTAACAGATTAAGCAAGAGCACATCCAACCGGAGAGCCATGGCCTCCCTCACCATGCTAATGGGATGGACCATTTGGAACTAATGGAATGCTCGGGTCTTTCGACAGAAGAGTATGCATCCAACAGTTTTGTTCAACAACATCTAGAATGAAGCCATCCTACCATCGGGGTTAAAAAATTGGGGAACATCATACCGGGAGAGTAACACCCTTTTGTTTTCAGTTGCGAGGTGTAATTCAAACTCTATTCTCTCTTAATTAATATATGAGGCAACTCTTTTGCCTTGGTTTTAAAAAAATAGCCCCGATACCAAGCAGGGAACTTTTTTGGCTTGTCTTGAACTGTTTTACCCCTGAGATGGACCGAAGTGCATGGCTGGAAAGAGTACAGGTAATAACACATCCAATTTTCTCGTCACCCCGTTTTCTGCCCACACGCGCATGTGCTGCTGCGTGTGCGGTACTATTGGAGGTTGGCTACTCGGGGGAAGCGAAAGGTTAGGGGCAAATCAGAAAAGAATAACCAATCTACTCCAACGCGCAGAGCAATCTGGAAAAAATAAAAAAAATTATACACAAACAAAATAGGATCGGAGGGAGTATATCATGAAAACTGGAACCCGTGTAATGAAAACTTCATCTATTTGTATGACTAATGTGCCAAACTTGTTGAACAACAAGTATATATGCTATTTTTGTCAGCTATATATCTTCTTAGAATCGATTGAAAATTATACAGTAGACTACTATGAATGTACTTGATTTTCTATAAATATTTCTAGATTTTTTGGGCGGTTCAAAATTACACCTAAAATTTGAACAAATTTTAAAAAATTGAAATCTCATGTTTCTCTTTGCTTATTACCCATAATTGGATGAAATTTGAACACTAGACTACTATGAATTCACTTGATTTTTGAACAAATTTAAAAAAATTCGAACAAATCTGGACAGAAAATTGAAACCTTGTTTACTCTTTGCTCATACTCCCTCCGTCACAAAATAAGTGTCTTAAGCTTAATACAAATTTATACTAGAGCTAGTAGAAAGTTAAGATAGTTATTTTTGGGACAGAGGGAGTAGTACATAATAGGTTGAGTTTTGAATAGTACACTTCTATGAATAAACTTGATTTTCTGTAATGTTTTTAGATTTTTTGGGTATTTCAAAATTTCTCATAAAATTTGGATGCATTTGGAAAGAAAGTCTGAATATTGTTTCACTTTGCTCCTTGTCCTTAATTGGCTGAAATTTGAAGAGCATACTACTATGAATTTACTTTTTTCTGAAAGTTTTTCAGATTTTTCTGGGCAGTTCAAGTTTTTGCTCAAAATTTGAACAAATCTGGACAGAAATTCGATAT
This sequence comes from Hordeum vulgare subsp. vulgare, assembly GCF_904849725.1. Lineage (NCBI taxonomy): Eukaryota > Viridiplantae > Streptophyta > Magnoliopsida > Poales > Poaceae > Hordeum > Hordeum vulgare. The sequence goes on from NC_058524.1 coordinate 25,845,207, forward strand.
CTTGTTTTCTCTTTGCTCATTTACCAGAATTGTTTGAAACTTGAACAGTAGACTACTAAGAATTTACTTGATTTATCGTAATGTTTTTAGATATTTATGGGCATTTCATTCTTACACCCAAAAGTTGAACAATCTCGACCGAAACTTGAAATCTCGCTTGTCTTTGCTCCATGAACAGAATTGGATGGAATTAAAACAATAGACTACTATGAATATACTTGCTTTTTTAATATTTTTTTTAGATTTTTCTTTGAAGAATTTTTTTTGACAAAAATTGCATTTTTTTTTGGCATTCATACATGATTGCATGGACTACAAACTTTTATTTTTTGTTGGGATTTTTTTTCCCCTCCCAAGGTAAAAATACATGATCTAATTAAGTGTGTGACACTGTATCTAGAGGCAGATAAAATGGGGTATTTTATCAATTGTAATCTAAGATGGGGTATATTGACCCAATTAGAGGAAAGGTGGGTCAGATGACCAATCAGCCTGTTGAAAATGCCCTTATAACAACCAAGGAGAAAACAGGGTTGCCTATCAGCCAAGAGTCATTTTTATTTCCATTATATTTTACATTTCTTTTAAACCGGAGCCTTTAGGGCCATGTGCATTAATTTAGAAGAGCATAATTGCTCGTTTAATTAATGGAATATTGGACGAAAATCAAATATCTTATATTTTGATAGAGGTGCACAAAATATATTATGATTTTATATTCCCTCCGTCTCAAAATTCTTGTCTTAACTTTATCTAGAAATGAACGTATCTAAATATTAAAACTTGACTAGATACATTCATATTTAAACAAATTTAAGACAAGAATTTTGAGACGGAGGGAGTACTATTATCATAGAGATGCAGAACATGAGGGACACCAATATATGCGAAACTTTTTCTGGGAGCGTTTTCCGGCTAACACTAATGCAATTTCAACTAAAGTTGCCATGAAAATTCTACATAACTTGCCATGATCAGAAGAGAAAGTTAGTATGTAACATAAAAAAGTCAGCCATCTTTAAAAAAAAATGGCATCGGCTTGATTTGGATCCAATGGCCGTGGGGACGGTCCCTAGGACCTCCCCTGTAGGGAACATACGCCAGTTAACATTTCCCTACTGCTTCTAGCGATTAAAAGAAAACTACTGCCAACTCCCTTTTTGTGTTCCCTTCAGTATCGTTTGAACTGAATATTTTTGCAAGCCCAAAGTCTAATACTCCCTCCGTCCCAAAATTCTTGTCTTATATTTGTCTATAAATTAATGTATCTAGTCATGTTTTAGTATTTAGATACATTCATTTTTAGACAAACCTAAGACAAGAATTTTGGAACGGAGGGGGTATTTAGGATTCATTTCACTGTCCATAAGAATGTTGCTTGCTTTAAGATCCCTATGTATGACACGTATCCGAGAGTGTTTATGCAAATATAGAAGTCCTTGTGCTATCCCTTCAATAATCGCTCTTCTTTTGTTCCAGTTTAATAAAGCTCTTTTAGTTTCATCTGCAGAGGCCTTCGGTGACGGTACATCTTTTCCATGCACCAAATTAGAGCGTAGCAAACAAATACTCTACTCCATAGCAGGATAATAATCATGTCACTCACGGGTTTCATGCAGTTTACTAGCAAGTTCAAAACCCATTCCTTTTCAGAATCTACTACTCCCTTCGTCCAATAATACAAGACGCCTTTTGGCACTATCCTAATGTAAAAAAACGTTTCACACCTCACGCATCAACTCCCAAAGCCTATGTAGTACATCATCGCAAGTCACTGAGGTAGACTTGGTGTCTTTGCCACAGGTGTCTCTCTTGAGCAAATGTCTATATTTCTTGCATTAATTGTTTGGTCGCTAAGAAACCCGTCGCGAGCTTCAATTCCATACTGTTATTTTCATCTAGATCCTCACAAGCACTGCCAGATCGGCGACTCACCCGTTGGATTGCTACTAGCCGCACCCCGCTCATTGGATACCAGACTGGAAGTACTTGGATGAAGATTGCCCATCTGCATGATGTTAGGTTGGTTTGAGGGATGCTAGTATCTTTTCTTTACACTGATTTAATATCATTACTGGTATTATTGTATATTACCTCCATACCGAATTACTTCTATTATGGGACGGGAGAGTATTTGTCAAGATACAGATGTAGATGTATGTAGAAATGTTTTAATATATATATACATATGTATCTAGACAAATCTAAGACATGTAATTCAGGACAATGTGATTGTGTGTGTATGTGAAAATGTTTGAAGAATATATCCGTGTTTACTTTGATAAAAAATATATATGTACCTACAATTTTTTGTTCAGAACAAATGGCCATTTTCCGCGCCCATGCAATGAGTACATGCATTTTTTTTCTCGAAACATCTACAGACTTTTCATCATCATGTAACACACATTTACTTCCTCCATTTACTTATACAAGACCACAAACTCCCTCCATTTCATTGTGATATTAATTTGTGTCGTGGAAGACAACCATCAAGATATGTCTGCCCATTAGCTCTCATGAAGAATAATTAAAGTATATATGTATAAAAAGAAAGAACCAGGGATTGAGCCCAGGTCTCCTTGAAACTGAGTATGGCTGCTAGGCACTAACACACTAGTGCATTCGTGGTAAATAGGAAGGCGCGACATACTTGAGGGATGGAAGCCGGTTTTTCCAAAAAAAAATCAGTTTTTTTTCCTTATTTTTCACGGGATTTTTCTGTTTCTTTCTCTGTTTTTCTTTCCTTTATTTTTTTTTCTTAATTTACCTTCAGTTCACATTTTTTCTATTTCGATTTACACTGGATTTTTTTACTTTCTTTTTTCGGTTTTGTTTATTTCTTTCCCTTTTTCATCGGGTTTCTTTGTTTTTCTTAATTTCTTTTTGTGTTTTCACTGTTTTCATTCTTTTTTGCATTGGTTTATTATGATTTTTCATTTTTTTCATTTTTATTGCTCTTCTTTGTTTTTCTTTGTTTTTTTATCGATTTTCACCTACTACTTTTTTGCTCAAGACATGTTAACTTTTTCATTAGACATTCAATTTTCTGCATGCAATAAAAACATTTAATATATACACTTATTTACTTATCATGAAGGCACAAATTTACTTTTGTGAAATGCACATTCGTGCCTCTCGATTATTTTTTTATGCTTCCGCGGGAGGCATAGTTTTAATTCACGTGGATGCACCGATTTCTTTCCATCTCGAAGAAAGAAAGAAAAACACATTTTTTTTCTTTCACGAGAGTTACAGATTTGATTTCCATGAAGGCGCAAATTTGCTTCCTTGTGCCTCTTCAGAAAATGAAAGTGAAAAACTGAAAAAAAAATCGTGCTTCCGATTCGTTTTTCTTTTGCAAAAGAAAGAAGGTTCATGAAAACCTATCAACATGGGTTTTACTTTCGTATATCTCAACTTGGGGAATCCAACACTAAAAATGGCTCGAGATTTAGACGCACGATTTAAGAGATAAAATGTCTTGAAAAACGAATTTACGAAAAACAACAACAACTCGCATGTTAGCATGCCTTTTTTTTTTCCCGAGTTGAAGCAGGATAGTATGTGTGCCAGCCCAGAACGGACCGTGCACCTAGCGGGCCTGGGTGGGCTGTGCCGTGCCAGGCCAGCCCATTTGGCCAGGTTTTCCAACGGAAGAAAGATACATAGCAAAGCGGCAAACTCCCACCCTCTCAACCCCTACCACACCCCGGCGGCGCCGCCGCCGCCGTCCGCTGCTACGCTGAAGGATCAAGGACTCATCGCCATTGCCGCCAGCCTTCGTGTAAGTTCTCTTCCCCGCCCTCCAACCAGGTCGGAAATTTCTTGGAAATTTCTTGATCTCAACACTTAAATTTGTTTTCTCTGCGGCCATGTCCGTGCAGGCTGCCCGTTCGACGAAATGCCCCCGGAGGCATCCAAGCGGTGGGTGCCGGTTGCCCGGCCGGCAGTGGCGTCTCCTGCCGCGGGCAACCCGTCCGACGGAACGCCCCCGAATGTATCCAAGCGGTGGGTGCCGGTCAACCGGCCGGCCGTGACGCCTCCTGCTGCAGGCAACCCGTCCGAAGGAACGCCCCCGAAGGTAGTGCCGGTGAGCCGACCCGTGGCGACGGGGACGCCTCACAGGGCAGGCAAACCATCGAAGGAAATCCCCTCCAAGCGATGGGTGCCCGTTAACCGGCCGGCCGTGACGTCTCCTGTTACAGGCAACCTGCCCGACGGAATGCCCCTGAAGGTGGTGCCGGTGAACCGGCCAATGGGGACGGGGAAGTCTCGCGGGGCAGGCAAACCATCCAACGAGATCCCCAACCGGAAGGTATCCAAGCAATGGGTGCCGGTTAACCGACCGCAGACTGTGGAGACATCTTGCGGGGCAGGCGAACCCGCCGACAGGCTCAGTGACCTCCCGGACGCGCTGCTGCACCACATCATGTCTTTCTTGAAGGCATGGGAGATGGTTGGCACGTGCAGGCTCTCACGGAGGTGGCGCAACCTCTGGGCCTCTGCGCCTTGCATCGACGTCCGTGTGGGACGCCATGATAACCCACCCGAGGAGTTCGCCAAGTTTGTTCACCGGCTGCTGCGCAGCCGGGACGCGCTCGCACCATTGGACACGCTACGTGCGCGCTCGGTCGGCGAGAATGATTTCTATGAGACTTATAACAATGGCAATGTCAAGGGCTGGATCCGTACTGCTATCAAGCGAAAAGCTCGTGTTATTCAGCTTAATGGGCATCTCCACAAGTACTTTACGCTGGATCACATAGACTTCGCCTCTTGCCATCTCAGAATCTTGAAACTGTCGTATGTCAAACTAGATGATAAAGTTGTGAAGCAGCTCTCTTCTCAGTGCCCTTTGGAAGAACTAGAGCTCAAGAGCTGTGTGGTAGGTGTCAGTGACATTTTGTCCTTCTCTCTGAAGAGTTTGACCATGGTCAAGTGCAAGCTTACTATGAACCTCTTGGTAGATGCTCCAAACCTCATCTTCTTTCGTTGCATCAAACCGGAGAAGTGGGTTCCCGTATTCAAGAACTCTGTGTCTCTTATTGGAGGCAGTATCATGCTTGATGACTCTTTATTAAGTCGTGAGTTTCAAAAGTACCATGAGGATGAGGATGAGGATGAATTCCCTCAGACTAGTGATGAAGATGACGACATCGATAATACAAATGGCCAGTGCAATGGTAACAGTGCTGCTGCTGCTGAGGGCTTTCTGGATAGTATCTTGTTTGGCAGCTTTTCTGATTACTGTGATGACTATTCTGATGATTTTTATGATGGCTATTCTGATGACATCAAAGATGATTATGATTATGGAAGTGACATAAATAGTGACGATGGTACATACGAATATAGTGAAATTGCAAATGGCTCTGAAGATAAATATTTTGGAAACTGTTACGATGGCTTTGAATTCAGTAAGGGTGGTAAAATTTCTGGCTACAGTAAAAACCATGGGTTTAACGACTATGAAACATTAGGTGGCCAAAATATTCTTTGCAGCCTTTCAAATGCCAGAAGCATAGAGCTACTAGGTCATTCAGGAGAGGTACAATTATGAACTTCTTCACTGATGTATTTCAATTTAGTCTATACCTTATACTTTCCCTACTGTGTACGAAGTAATAGTGGACATGGTCCTTATATCAGCACACTACAATACTTGCATGCAAAATAATTTCGTCAATTTTCTGGCGTACACTTTTTCTAACTATGTACAGCTCAGTTAAGAATCGGAAAATTGCTGCAGTTTACTGATGTTGAATTGTTGTTGAATGAAGTGCTGCTTTAGGTGCTTGCTATCATATGGTTGCATTTTTCTTTCTTTTCGTTCCAGAATGGATATGCTGTATTTACAAGTTTTTCAAATCTTCACTAGGCCTACCTGCTTTGGTATTTGTGGATAAGAATGACCTATCACCCGCTGGCAGTGTTTTAAAAGCAAATTTGCCTTGCTGGCCGGTTATGTGTCATCCAGATTAGTGTGTTAAGTCAGCAAACATGAGATGAACCCATTAGAGAGGAGAGAAGGACATGTGATAAGGAATAGAGAGAGAACAATTTCTTTCACTTTTTAATCAACTTGTTGGCTCATTTTGTGAAGTGGCGGCTCACTGACATGACCCATTTACTTGGTCTCTCAGCGAGGCATGTTGGATGCCATGTAAGCAAAACCAAAGTTGAGGGGGTTACACAAACTGTTTTATAGTAGGTCTAATCTGGACTTCTGGAAAGCAAATTGGACTTTTCCCTATAAAATGCAATCATTTTTGTTCCTAGCCTATGATTGATTTGATGCCTTTAAAGGTTTCATAAATTGAACTTTGGCAAACTGGCAGTGCTAGTGGTATGAGGCTTTCTACTTCCACATTATTATTAATGACTTCAGAACATCTTGTTTGTGTTTCATGATCGACTTGACAGAAAACTAGTTTTACCTTGCGGATCAAGAGAACATTTGTAATGTTTCTATTATCTGATGTTGTAGGTGAATCAACAGATTGTTAAAACTTCAGAATGCCTAGTGTGTCATATTTGATGATCACAGTAATTCTATTGAAGCGATTTTGGCGATTCTTGCATTACCATATAATTTTATTTCATGGCATTGCATAATCATCATGTCAGTTAGTACATGCCTATTTCCACACACTGTTCACATACAAAATTGCATCACTATCGTTGTCCATTTGTTTCTATATATGTAACAACTCACTTTAAAACAAATTATGAAGGTGGTTCTGAGGAGGGAATCAGTAAGTTGTCCAACTTTCAATAACCTGAAGACTTTGTCCCTTGGTGAATGGTGTATCAGTAGGGGTGCTGATTTTGACATACTAGTTCGATTACTTCAGCATACACCTTACTTAGAGAATCTCTTTCTTCAACTTGAAATGGTACGTACATGTATTTTCTCAAGGTTTGCATTTTGATACATTGCTTCATGATTTTAGCTGACAGTTCATCAAGCTAATATTATTCTTTGCCCTCCTAAAAGAACTTTGACATCCAAAATGCATTGGCAAGATGTAAACCGAACGGAGGATCATTTGCTTGCAAACACCTTAGAATGGTGAAGATCAAATGCACCAAGGATGATCCTAGAGTACATATGTTGGCACAGTTGTTTAAGGCTAATGACATACCGCTTGAGAAGATTTGTGTACGCCGGAGTGGGAGCTTCAGTGAGTACCTCGGCCCTTGAGTTCATATACCTAGTTCTTCTTCAGTGTTAAGAAGCATTGTTTAAGAAATAAGAGACATTCTACCTTGTGTAGGAAAAGCGAAATCTAGTTTAAATGCAGTTATTTTATTATATTTCAACCATATAACTTTATTTGGCAAGATGTTCATTTATTCTTTTGACTTGAACCATTCTTCTGCGCATGTAAATCTGTACATTTACTGTCTCTCTGATCTAGTGATCATTCTGCCAGATCTTCGTATGCTAAAGCTAAACAGGGAAATTAACATTGCCGAAATGCGTGCCTGTCGGTAAAAAACCTGGACCCTTTCAAAAGTACTTGTACGGTATGACTATATATGTCCTTTTCACCTTGTAGTCGTCACTATTTTCGATAATTGCAACTTTATTTTTGTAGGTAGAATGCAAGGCACTTGGACCAGCCGCTGGGAGGCGATTTTTACCCACCACGACAATAATTCCTGCAGGCCTATGGCAGAGCCTTACCTCAGACAATATCATCCTGAGAACTTAGCAATTATTGTTACCTTATGTTCATTTTTTACCGTGTAGTGTGTTTTTCTCTACTCCTCTATTGTGACCATGGGTGACTTGTGGTGTGCTCTAGTTTTTTTCTTTCTGGAATGACAATGACATGACATTCGGGACGAGTTTGGATGGTGTTTTAACAAATCTGGTGTTATACTTCCGGGAACTGCTATGAATCAGACTATTGCTTCTTTAGCTTCCCATCGTATTAGTTTTTCACTGTATGATTGGATTCCTTTGGAATGTGCAATGGGCCAGAGAAATGTGCTTCTTAGTTTCATACAAGTATCTACTAGTGGAGATCTATTTCATAAAAACTACTCAGAAATCTCTCCACGGTCTAATTGTTACCACCATCGGCCCCATGCAATTTGCTTCTGTATGAAGATATTTTGTTTCCTACCAGTGGAATTTATTTCCACCGCAAATTAATCCTACTCCGTACCAAGGATATTTTGTTTCCGTGTGGTAACAACATTGTTTTAAACTGATTTTTAATTTGATCTAATATTTTTGTTTTCAAACATGGAAAATGTGCTTTTAGCAGCCAAAGTTTTGTTTTGGTGTAACGTGAAATTGTGCTACCAATGTTTTTTCCCCCTTCTATCAGCCGTCTTCTAACAACAACAACAGAGCCTTTCAGTCCCAAACAAGCTGGGCATGCTAGAGTTGAAACCCATAACATATTAAAACCAAGTCATGGTTTTGAATTTCAAAAAATAAATATCATGGTTTTTGAATTTCAAAAAATAAATATCATGGTTTTGACACGTGGACATAAGTATCTTTTTTTTGTATTTTTGGAATAAACAATAACTTGAAAGTGCATCTCTATATTACCCTAGTTGGTTTTAATGATTTGTGGCAAAACTATTGAGATGAGTAATGTTCTTATTTCAGGGACATCGTATGGCTTACTGTGTATCATGTTTGGTTAGAAGTGGAAGATGATCCCACCACGTCACCTCACCCGGTGAACAGTACGACGGTTTGGACTATAAAAAATGTTCAAAAAAATTCAATTTTTTTATGGTGCAAGATGCTTCTATGTGTGAACTCCCTGCAAAATTTTATGAAGTTTGGACATTCGAGGAGCTTGCGGCAAAAAACACAAAATCAGGCATGAATAGTGCGATTTTCATAAGTTTCTAACATATCCGGAATTTGTCTTTTTTGCCGTGAGCTCCTCGAATGTCCAAACTTCACAAAATTTTGCAGGAAGTTCACACATAGGAGCATCTTCTACCACAAAATAATTTGAATTTTTTAAAACATTTTTTGTACCCCAAACTGGAATACTGTTCACGCCCAGGCTCATTTGAACCCGGGAGCCAAAACGCCGCGTTACTTAATAGGCATACATAGGAGTGCGGACGTTTGGAGCTCGGCCTTCATGGAGGCCGAAATTTTTGAATAATTCAAAATTCAAACTTTTTGGTTTCAAAAAAATCTGAAAAAAATATGGAAGTAAAGAAGGATGTTATGCGTATGTGTGCAAAAATTTAGGATGAAATACCTTGAAATACGATCTGCACAAAAAAGACAAATTCATGACCTGAAATGATGAATAGTGTCATGTGTAAAAAAGCCTCAGATTTGTCTTTTTTGCACAGCCCTCATTTCAATGTATTTTTTTTTTGAAAATTTACACACATGTGTGTTACCCCTTCACTTATCCCTGTATTTGTTTTCAGAATTTTTTGGAATGTAAAAATATGAATTTTCATGAAATTTGAGTTTCAAATTTAAAGGGCTCCATGAAGCTCGGGAGCCAAAAGCAATTTTCGGCATACATAGGGACAAAGAAACATTACCACCTGCCTTAATGAGCATACATTTAGCTTTGCTCTAAAGTCAGACAATCTTAAATTTGACCAAATTAAGTTTATATATATAGATAAAACACCAATATTTACGATCACTAATTGGTATCACCAGACTCATCCTGAAGTATAGTTCCATATTTGTGTTGTACTCCCTCCGTCCGGAAATACTTGTCCTAGAAATAATAAAATGGATGTATCTATAACTAAAATAAGTCTAGATACATCCATTTCGAAGACAACTATTTTCGGACGGAGGGAGTACCTATTTGATGTCCTGAAGTATAGTTCCATATTTGTGTTGTACCTATTTGATGTCCTAACTGTTAAACTTTTTGCCTTCAATTTTTATCCAAACAAGTTTACATAGACCTCGGCACTGTTTTATAAAAATGTGTTGCGATCTCTGTAATCTGATTGTGGTGTATTTCTGGCATGCACGTAATAACTATTCCCTCTATATATAAATACCTGTACTCCCTCTGTTCCTAAATATTTGGATACAGGGAGAGTAGTTGTGAAGAACTAGACGTACAAAGTACGTAGCAACTTATTCAGGAAATTACACTATCACCTATCATATACCCCCTCTGTACATAAATATAAGTCTTTTAAGATATTTCACTAGATGTCTACATACGGAACAAATGAATGAATCTATACGCTAAATTATATCTATACACATCCGTATGTAGTCCATAAGTTGAACCTCTAGAAAGACTTAAATTTAGGAACAGAGGAGTACTTACAAGAGTAGTCTGTTACAGAGAACGGGCAAAACTGAAGAAATAATTCCCCCCTCCCAGCTACTTGGTGCTATCCTTTGAAGTGGTCGCAAAATCAATCCACATATAGCCGGCACGGGGTATGAAAAACGGTAAAGCGTCGGGGTCAGATGGGTTCCCGCCTGAGTTCTATAAGAGATGTTGGCATATTATTAAGAAAGATCTTATGGCAATGTTTCACGATTTGTTCTCCGGGCACTTACAACTCTTTCATCTTAATTTTGGTACGATAACGTTGCTACCAAAAAAAGAGGGTGCTTCGCGTATTGAACAATTTCGTCCCATATGTCTGCTCAATGTTAGCTACAAAATTTTCACAAAGGTGGGAACAGATAGGCTAACTAAGATGGCACATTCTATGGTGCAATCTTCGCAGACGGCATTCATGCCTGGTCGGAATATTCTCGAAGGGGTGGTTGTTCTCCATGAAACCCTTCACGAATTACATTCCATGAAGCTTAACGGAGTCTTATTTAAGGTAGACTTCGAAAAGGCATATGATAAAGTCAAATGGTCGTTCTTGCAACAAACTCTGCGTATGAAGGGGTTTTGCGAGATTTGGCGAAAACATATCGATCGTTTTATACAAAAGGGCAGTGTCGGTATTAAAGTGAATGATGATGTAGGTCATTTCTTTCAGACACTAAAGGGTCTTAGGCAGGGAGACCCTATGTCACCTATTTCATTTAACATCGTAGCAGATATGTTAGCGCTAATGATCAGGAGGGCTAATGAAAAAGGGTTGGTAGGGGGACTAGTGCCACATCTAGTAGATGGGGGTGTCTCCATCCTACAATATGTGGATGACACAATCCTTTTCATGGAACACGATCTCAAAAAAGCCAGAAACATGAAGCTAATATTATGCTTATTCGAACAGCTATTTGGGCTGAAAATTAACTTCTTTAAAAGTGAACTCTTCTGCTTTGGGGACGCAAAGGAAGAACAACTCACTTATAACCAACTATTTGGTTGCGAGGGTGGTACGTTACCGTTTACGTACTTAGGGATCCCTATTCATCACCGAAAATTATCTATTAAAGATTGGAAGTGCATCGAGGATCGGTTTGAGAAAAAATTGAGCTGTTGGAAGGGCAAGCTACTATCCTACGGAGGACGATTGGTTTTAGTTAACTCAGTGTTGACAAGCATGCCAATGTTCCTTCTATCCTTTTTTGAAGTACCAGTTGGGGTGCGAAAAAGGCTGGATTTTTACCGATCACGATTTTTCTGGCAGAGTGATGAGGTCAAGACCAAATATAGGCTGGCTAGATGGGATATTATTTGTAGGCCCAAAGATCAGGGAGGGTTGGGGATTGAAAACTTAGAGGTTAAGAACAGGTGTCTGCTCAGCAAGTGGCTTTTCAAGCTATCTGTGGAATCAGAAGGTATGTGGCTACAAATTCTGAAGAATAAGTATCTACAGCAAAAAACCTTAGCTCAGGTCACAGTGAGACCTGGAGATTCACCTTTTTGGAAGGGTCTCATGAAGACAAAAACGGCTTTTTTTAACATGACTAAATTCATCATAGGCAATGGTGAATCTACTAGATTTTGGGAGGATAACTGGCTAGGTGACGAGCCTCTGGCCCTTCAATATCCGCAGCTGTATAACATTGCCCAGCGCAGACAGACGATTGTTGCGGCAGTGTTACGTGAGACGCCTCTCAACATTCAGTTTCGCAGATCCTTAATAGGTAATAGATGGGTCAGATGGCTACATCTAGTCAGAAGGCTAATGGATGTTAGTCTTTCTGATGATCCGGATATGATTGTTTGGAAACTGACCTCCAATGATACGTTCTCGGTGAAATCAATGTATGACCATGTTATTGATAGTGCACTTATTCCAAAATCTTCACATATTTGGAACGTTAAGGTTCCCCTTAAGTTAAAAATCTTTTTGTGGTTTGTCCACAAAGGAGTTGTTTTAACTAAGGATAACTTGGCCAAGCGAAATTGGAAAGGAAATCGAAGATGTATCTTCTGTGAGACGTATGAAACAATCAAGCACCTCTTTCTGGACTGCCCCATGGCTAAAATATTATGGCGCTCAATCCATATTGCTTTTAACATTACCCCGCTACTAGCATTAACATGTTATTTGGGACGTGGCTTCACGGGGTTAATGTCCCGTTCGCTAAGCTAATTCGAGTTGGAACTTCTGCACTTTTGTGGGCTATATGGAACTGCAGAAATGACCTAGTTTTTAACAGACAACAATCTATTAACTTTTTGCAGGTCACCTTCAGGGCTACCGCCTTGATCCGCATGTGGTCCTTACTCACTCCTGTGAAAACCAGGGAGCCTTTGGTTACTTGATGTGCCTGATGAAAGATGGTGCTCAGGCTATCTTCAGCCGATATGGATGGCGACATGCTGATAGAATAGGGAATTAGTCAACTATTCCTATTCATATCTTTGGCTTAGGCGTTGATCGCTTTGTAATTTCTTTTTTCTTTACTTTTGACTTTGTACCTATTTTGAATCTTTCCAGTTATTAAATAAATGGCTGTATGCATCACTCGATGCAGAGGCCGGGGCGAGGCCTCCTTTTCGAAAAAAAAAATAGCCGGCACGGATCAAAGTAAAATGAAAATTGGGGGAGCAAAAGAAAGGGGGATAGGCGAATCGAGGCTTGCCTGCGACAAATCCGATTACTCAACCACTTTATTATGGGCGAGATAGAGTATTTGGTGGTGGGCGGCGACGGCGCCACCAGGAGCAGGAGCTGCCCACAACGCGGCAAGCTCTCCTTTCTTCTACAGCATGGGCTGCAATGGGATGTCCCGCTGGTGGAGGAGGAGATCACTGCGACTGGGATGGTTGGGGATAGATTGCAGCACCCGATGGGAAAACGGACAAGGGAGATGGGAGACGCAGAGAGAGGCGGTAGGTGAGATTCAATCCAATAGTGCAGCCGCGTGGGTCGGACCGTGGACGTCTCACCATCTTGATCATGTTACTAATCCATATCTAAATTATTCACATGCGAAACTTATCCTTCTTAAACCATCTACAGCACATATGTGCACTCGGAAATGGTAAAATATTTGCATTCTATAGGACTTGCAAGTTTTTGTAGCATCCCCACATTTACCTGGTTAGTGTATATACTTGAATGGTGATAGATTTGCACAAGACTACTTGCCACTTCTTATAGGATTGGTGAAAGAAGGTGAGTAATTGCTGAAACTTGATGTTCTGTATACACAATCAAGACATACCAGTGTAGATGTTTCTTTAAAGGCAGCTACCTACTTGGATTGCACAAATCAACAAGTATTCCCGCAGATACCTTCAGAACTAAGGTCATTCTTAATTAAGTAGCTCACGAGATCACCTTAAGATTATTATTTTCCGCATGAAAATAATAACCTTGAAGTTCAGACCTTCTATTTAAACTCCTTTTCAATGTATGAACCTCAGGAGACAACTTCCAGTAGACCTGGCCAATGGCAATCTCAAATCTCCTGGCCTGTAAGCTCTCAGTCAGGTATTCTATTCGTAACTCAGTGATTTTTTTTCTGAATTTTTATGCCTAACTCCCAAATATCTTTTGTCCAGAGTAAGTATGTAGCTGTTGAGAACTTGACATAAACGGTTGCTTGCTGCAAAAGAGTGGTATCAATACTACCATAGAAGTAGACGTTGTTTGAATTGTTCTTGATTATTTGTATTATGTTAATAGCTCTCTGCTCTGTTTTTAATTCGGAATCCTTGCTCCTTGTCTCCCTGTAAATTGTACAAAATGTAATTTATCAGAATCTTACGGTCTTTTAGTTTGTTTTGAGCCTCCGAGTTTCCTCAGTTTTACTTCTGAACGTGATATTTGTATGCTTGTCACTTGAAAGGCATGCTTTTTCTGTACCTTGTCTTAGTTGGTTTACATTTATTGGATGCTCCAATGTTATTCTGTCTGCATAATACTCAGTATTATGTTAATGGCTGCAACACATATTAGTGCATCGGTCTCCTTCCATCTCTCTTTGCAAGCGACAAAGAAAACACATCTTTGATTCATGTACGTCGTCCACAGCTCCTCTGTTCTCTTCAGTTCGTCCCTCCCATGAAAAAACAGAGAAATTCATCTTCATGCATGTTGTCATGTCAGCGTGATTTCACACAATATATGTTGCACCTGTTTCTTTCCCGCGCAGAGATTCCTTCCACTAATCTGTCTACAATTTGCATCATGCAGAACGATCGTGTGCATCTGCGGCGGCATCAGCTTACATATGTACAACCCGACAGCTGTCCGGACCTTGGTTCTAACAATAGTCTTCCTTATCACCGGTAAGTGAAGATATCCACTTTTCATATTTTCAAGAAGGCAGCCAGATCTGTGTTTTGTGTTAATTATATTGGCATCAAGAGATCTTTTATGGTTCTTCAGTGTTGTAAAAAAATTGTTTCTATTGATAATTTGCATGGCGGAGGAGGAAGACAAATCCAGTAGTTTACAGTCCAAGCTCAACATGATTTATACAGATTAATAATATTCGGCAGTTCATAGTCCATCAATTTTCAATCAGTCAATCAGATCCGCATTTTTGCGTTAATTATACTAGTTTAGTGCCCGTGCGTTGCCACGGAATAGAAAAATATATATAAATACATTGATCAAATAATTGTTATAATTCAGAAGTGTATGTCAAACATGATGGACTAATACCGGTCCTTTCTATACTTCTTTTCTCCTAGACAGTCAATGTGTTTTTTTACCATGAAATAGCGGGAGAGGCCTTTACTTCATATTTTCCAAATTAGAAGCGTGTCCCCAACTTCCTATGACATCCTCTGTTTCACCACCCTCCTTGCATCGAGAAAAAGCTGCATATTTGGACTTGCCATTCCATCCTCTCCACATCCATTCTCTTCATCCATCTTAGCTCTAGCAGTGTCCTCAAGTTAAATGTTGGTCATCTCGTCCTACTATTGCTTGAGCATTTCTTCAAAACATTAGAAGATCTATGAATTGATTAGTAGGGACGATGACGTACCAACAAAGGGACATATAATCACCAACTCTCCTTGTATATCCACCTGTATAACCAATGTGACGTGGAACATGTACATAACTAATATTATTGCCTCCATCAAATATGATGATATTTCTACAATTACAAGTACTCCAACACCCTAGTATGATATTTCTAGCAAAAGGCCCGTGCGTTGCAACGGAGTAACAAAACTGTGTATTGACCGCTTATTACAATGAGTAATTCGCCACTAACGATTATACAATTCTAATGCACAGACTAATTCCAGCATGGTACATTCTTCTAAGAAGAAAATGTAAGTACATTCTTCTAAGAAGAAAATGTAACCATATAGGTGAACACGCTGCTAGCTCTAGTTATTAATGGAGTGGCACTGTCCATCAATTTAATTCATTCTGATAAACATGAAGGTATTTGTTTGACCTTGATTGTCATGAAGAAGAAATAGAAACATTATTATGCTTTTCAATGGCTAGTCATCTATTTTTTCTAAGTCATTATCTTTGTTGGTATAGACCATTGCACAGGCAATCTCTGAATTTATTGGACACCATACCAGGCAATAATCTTAAGAAGCAAGAGACACAAGTTATATGTGTGAAGGGGTAATAAATACATAAGAAACCAAACAAATATTGGAGTATTGGTCTATGGATCTACACCTTTTTTGCATACTAATGACATGATTATTGATCCAATTGCCAAAAATGTATCATCTACATGCTTGAGCAGTAAAAAAAATAACATGACTTCAAATTATGCCATGAACCTGCAAGACGAGGTGCTTTTTTTGGATTTCCCAAGTCTCCAACATACATGATTACACTCTATTGTATGAGGCCCCATCATAAGATTTTTACATTAAAAGAACCGAAATCACCTAGACTCTTGAAGCAATGCTACTCAGACTTGACTTCAAGGAGTGCAGTACATCTATCAAATAAGTTGTGCCTTCCAAGGGATCATATGCCATTTCACGAACTTAGAAACTCTAACCTCTGCACCTATCTAAAAGGGATCAGTGAACACAAGTCTCCCACCTTGTGGAATCCAATGTCTCTATACTTGTTCATAATAAGGAAGCACCCATCGTGGGGAAGATAACACTGATCCCAAATGATTTATATCAGTTCAACATCATTGTTCGGATGATGCAGAAATATTGTAAATATAAAGATAAGACAAATATGGCATAGTAGATTGAAAGACACCTTGAACTTCATAAAAATCTATTGATCCAACTAATCAACACAGAAATTCTAGAATCAGCCAAGAATTCTACACTCTGCCTAGATCTTCAGTTCACTGAGTGTTATATATAAATATGAGAAACAAAATTCATGGAATATGTCATCTTACCGAATATTTCATGGAGTATGCTATAGGAAGCTACTAACACAAGAGTGCAACCATGAAATATCTCACCCAGTGTCGTCATCATCAGTGGCAACATCTTTTCCTTCATCATATTTGGTAATATATTGCAAGAAATTGAAACAATCCATGATTAGCTTCCAAATCGAAAATTTCAATGAAAAAAAACAGGAACGAGAAGCTACACAATTTATAAATCTCTACCTATCTGCATGCTCACGGGTACTGCAGGGCATATATAGATTATTGTGTAGAAAATTGTACCCCTTTTCCTGTATTAGTTTGTTATTTCTTGCATCAATTTTGATAAGAAAATTGTGTAGCAGTGGTGGCTCGGTAAGAATTACTATACCCGTTCGAGAAAATAATAAGAATCGTTATATGGGCACAATGGCACACACGGTAGCATGTAAATTAAGGCTCACAATATTCAGAGATATGCAAACCAAGAAACAGAAAAAGGAAATGTAAATACCAATCCTGCATTAGTGTATCGTTATGAGAACAACACAGGTGATGAACACCCTTGAGGCCAGGGCAGAGCAAGAATCTAAAAATCGTTGGGCACTGGCTGACCTGAAACATCAAGAAATCAAGTTGTCAAAGAAAAAGAAAAGCAATCCACAAAGTGCACATCAAAATATAGATAATTAATTAGCCTAATATAAGGTTGTCTTACCGAATTAAGGAACATCATGTTGCAGATAGAGCGTGAGCTTTAGCTGGTCAAGCAAAATTAATCAATTGTGCTAGGATAAGCTACCCCTGTGTTTTCGCAGGAATCACCAAAGCAAAATTTTTCCATCCAACAGCATTCGTACATATGCTCGTAAAAAAGATACATCAAGATGCACCTTCAGCCACTCACTATCAGGAAGTGGCAAGATTGGGCCTGTCTATTTTTATCATCAAGGGTTACTTCGAAAATCAAGGGTATACATCAAATAGTGACTGCACAAGATACTATGAATGTCAAATACAATAATTGTACAGAACACGGAAGCACATGAAGATAGTAAGAAAAATGGGTAGCCAAGTCAGCCAATCTTTATAGAAACCAGTCAACATCAGCGTGTTGTGTTCTCTCCTAGAGACAATTTTGACATTCTTCCACTCAATCTAACCGTGTGAAACTCTCATGGCAAGCTCAACATGTAAAAAGGGAATGAGAGAGTTCTTGTGTTTGACGACGTACCTCCAGCACATTGGCATAGGTGTTGAGGATGGTGGGCAGGCCTCTGCTCCCCACGTACGCCTCTGCCTCCATGTTGAGGTTCTCGTACCTCACCTCGATCGTCGGCAGCTCGATCCACACCCTGCATCAGCACACAACAAATGAGCATCACAAGTTCACAAGTCGAGAGTCTATCATGTTAGAGGAGGTGAGAAGCTCAAGCTGGGGGGGGGGGGGGGGGGGGGGGGGTACCGGTCGACGAGGTCCTTGAACTTGGAGAGGAATCACTCATGGTCGTCGCCGTCCGAGGCGATGCGCTGCTGCGCGCCCAGCTTGTCCGCGTTCACCTCCTTGATCTCCCATCCCGGCATGGCCAGCACCACCGTCCGCGCGCGGTCGTAGGTGGGCAGCTTCTCCAGCACCGCCCATCGCAGCGCCTCCTCGTCGTCCTCGTCCCACGACGACCGCGACCGCGAGAACAGGTCGACCCTGTCGCGCGACCACACCGAGCTCTCCCGACGCAGGCTGCGCCTGAACGCGCTGGGGAGGGGGCGACACCGAGCGGCGCGGGGTCGGGGGCTAGCGTGCGGGGGCGGGGTTGGCACCGAGCGCACCGGGGCGGTCGCGAGCTCGCGGGGTGGGGGCGAGGGCGGGACCGAGCGGCGCCGGGAGCGGCGGCTAGCGCGGGGGCGAGGGCGGGCGACCAAGCGACGCCGGGAGCGGTGGCTATCGCGCGGGGGTGGGGGCGGCACTGGCCGGCGTCGAGAACGGCGGCGGTTCCAACCTACGGAGGGTTAGCGAGGGGAGCGGTTCCAACCTGCGGAGGGTTAGCGAGGGGAGCGGTTCCAACCTGCGGAGGGTTAGCGAGGGGAGCGGTTCCAGCCTAGGGAGGGTTAGCGGCTAGCGCACGGGGGCGGGGTGAGGCCTATGGATCTGTTTTTCTTTATTGAACCGTTTGATTTTCGGAGGGTTGGAAAAAAAATTGTGAGAGGAGAACGTGGGTGGGAGAGTTGGAGCGATAGAAGGGGGATATTTATGATCGGTTAAATTATGAATGTCTCTAAAGCTACTGACAGGTCCGTTTTGCGGTTGGTATGTTTTTCCAGGACTGGTAAACAAGAAGATTTTGACAGTGCAGAGCAAACTGCTGATAAGGAGAAGACTCTTGTCTCCTTGACAGCCGCCACATGCTTTTTTGACCGGTAAGTTTGACTGTCACTTACTCGACACGCTCCACGTTCAAGGCTTTCTTTTGCTTTGAAGAATTTGTTCTGTACTTGTAGCCAAAATGGCATCCTCTTTTGGGAAAAAAATTAGTATATCACGGTGCTCATTTTTCAAATCTTCAAATTGGTTTGGAATCACATATTTTATAGATGAGGAAAACACATGTTGTTTTTGTGGGCCCTGGATGACATAGCCTGACAACTCATGATTAAAACATCCAAATTCTTCCAAGCAGATCTTCACTGTTTCGACATAGTTGGATCAACCACCTCACTTTCAATCAATCAGTGCCTTAGGGATGAAAGATGACCTCATTTTTCTTCCATCCCCTCTCCTATGACACCCATGCCCTACTCAATCATGAGTCAACTGATTTTATAATGGCTAGCCAAATCAGGGTATAACCCGAGCATATACTCTAATTTAGTTTGATCTGGAAGATATTTCTGCCAATTTCTAACTATTCAATTGCAATACTTGTTCTTAATACTTACATTAATCAAACATTGGTTGCAGTTTTACAAGTCAGAGCATGGTAGCTCTATAGACAATAATTAAGGAGTGCTATTTACATGCTTTAGTTGGCCGGGGCTCAGCCTCCTTTTCTAAAAAAAAATACATGCTTTAGAATGTTGTATCTAACCATTGTAAAGTGAATGTGGCACCAAATTGATGAAATGGCCGTTTAGCTACAGGAAGCACGGAAGATATGTAAGCGTATTATTTTATCCTATCAGGGGCTTCCTGTAAACAGTAATTCCTTTTGACAAGTACGTAGATTTTAATACCTAACTCTTATTTTTTGTTGAAGGTTTAAGGATGACCAACCCGGAGCGTGAGGAAGACATATAACTTGGCAGCTACAAAACAACAAGAAATAGGTGAAGAGGACCGTGCATGAATGAAAATGTCAGGTTTACCTGGGAAGAGGCGCGTATGAGGTGAGGATCTGTCCAGCAGATACGGGAGGTGGATCAGATGCAATTAGGAGGCCTCCGGCGATGGCTGCGACAACACCCGACGAGCAGAGACAACAACAGTTTGGAGGCCTCCGGCGATGGTTGTGACAGCACGAGGCAAATAGAGGCAACATCACAGTTTGGAGGCCTCCGGCGATGGCTGCGACAACATCGGGCGAGAAGAGGCGAGCATCATAGTTTGGACTTTGGAGGCCTCCGTCTTTGGATGCGACGACACCCGGTGATGATAGGCGATGGATCGGTTGAGGCTGTTCAGCACGGCCGACTTGCCGGAACCCTGCACAAACAAATCGGAACAGATCAGATCGGGGCACGAGGCGACGGTTCTGAGGCATGGGGGGCTCCGCCCAAAACTTACGACGTTGCCGAGGACGACGGCGTTGAGGAAGTTGGACGGGCGCCTGGGCGCGGAGTCATCGGAGGGGCCGTGACAGATACAAATCTTTAGACCTGATATTCATTCGATCAGCCCTGTTTGCAACTTGCTCGATGCTCTGCAGACAAAGCCGCAATTTTTTTTTCTCAAAGAATGTTCGGGATAATAGCAATAAAATTGAAAAAAGTCAAAGATAGGTAGCTAATCATATGGATCAATCCATGGAGTTTTTGTCAACAAGAACACAAAACAGTTAGAAGGTGCAGATGATGGAGATTGGACAAGACTATAACCAACCTCCTCACCGGACACATACACAACAAAAAAGTTGTCAGATTCCAAAGCTAAGAAATAGGTGCAGAAATCCCAAACTCTAATATCCAAAATGTAAGAATAAGTACATCAAGTATAAATTCATAAATATAAGTAGATAACTGCATGCAGGGAATTAATGGGTTGAAAACACAAGAAAAGGGATACCAATTTAACAATTAATAGCCAGATGTGTATCTTTACCTGTAGCATCAATGTACTTTTGCCAACACCGGGATCCCCACCTACTAAAACCAAGGAGCCTGCAAAACCACATGTGTGATGGCCAACAATGGAAAACAGTAGGTAATGCATTGAGACGTGAAATACAGAAAGCTTCATGCGACACATGAGATGCACTTTTTCCTGGACATTGTCATGATTCAATGTAATACAAAAAATGGAGTGCATGAGATCGAAAGCAAACGTAGTGGGCCCAGATCGCACAAAGAACGTTTGCAACTTTTACGTTGCTTGGGTTTCACAACAATCGTTCATTAGTTGCAATCTGGTGATCCACAAACAAAAAACACATGGAACTAAAATATAAGAGGGGAAGATACAACATCCTTCTGGTAATAAATTACCAACCCATAGTGCTTATATTCAATTCAGACCATGACGAAAACCACAAGTTGGAACAACTAAAGCTAGCATCTGATCCATGGAAAAAGATAGGTCACAACATTAGCTATAAATTGAGTTGAAGCATACAGTTTCATTATTTTCCCAAGATTTAAAAATAACTGTAGTGGGCAGTCGCTTGCAAACACACATTAACCATTAATTTGCATTCTCACTTGAATGAAAATGTGCAGGAGCAGAGGTACCTAATTCTGGACTCAAAAAGATGGGAAGGAGATTCAGTTGAGGGGTTGTGACTGAAATGTACAGGGAGTGGTAGAGGTAGGAAAGGGGAGGCTGTGGCTGGTTTGAAGGACCCAATGTGGCACATCGTGTATGCAGACAGCGTCCAGGTTAGAGGCTTAGAGCAAGCAGGGGCAAGAATGTAGGGTTATGTCTATCAGTAACTACTGAATATTCATGTCCAACATGTTATCTGAAACTTAAACCTTATTTCAGAATACAAATTGAGTTAGAAGAATGGAACAACAAGAATCTAGAACAAGTGCAACATGTAGGCAGAAGATGCGAGTTTCAAGGCAAACCAACCAATATTGCAAGATACAAACAGTCTTGAGGTGGAAAGAAAGTAAAAGTAGAGCTTACGGGCACATGGTAGCGCTCGGTAGTCTATTTTCACTATGTGTTACCTCTGAGGCCACTTTAGAGAGGCAAAGGAAAATCTACTGAAAAGGGTCATTTGACTGACTCTGTATTTGATGAGACATGGGTATCCTAAGCAATCTGGTCTGGTACAACACCTTACCGAGGAAGGCGGCTCCGCAAGCCACGAGTGTGAGCGAGTTGCCGATCACCCACCCGGCGGCGATGTTGTGCTTCGCGTGCGAGCGCCGGTGTATGGAGGACGAAGCCCGCGGAGCGCTGGCCGTGCACAGCGGCAGGACGCCGCTGCAGAGGCCCGGGTTCCCGGCGAGGTCGTCCGGGTTGATCGTCCTCAGCAGCCCCGTCGCCGGCACGGGATCGGTGAGGTTGTTGTGCGCCACGCTGAGCATCTCGAGCGCCGGCGAGCTGCCCAGGTTGCTCGGTATCTCGCCGCAGAGGAGGTTGTTGGAGAGGTCGAGGACGGACATTGCCGGCATCGTCGCGAACGCCATGGGGATCTCGCCGGTGAGGCGGTTGCTCCTGAGGGCTGAGGATCAGCGACGCGATGCCCGCCGGGATCGCGCCGGGGAGCTGGTTGCCCGACAGGTCGAGCGCGGAGAGTGCCGGCAACCGCCCAGCTCGTCCGGCACGCCTCCGGTCAGCTCGTTCCCCGCTGCGGCGAACGTCTGCAGCGTCGGAATGGATAGGATGTGCGGCGGCAGTGCCGACCGCAGCCGGTTGCGCGAGAGGTCGATGAAGGGGAGCGACGTCGAGAGCGCCAGGTCGTCCGGGATCTCGCCGAAGAGCCTATTCCCGGCCAGCTCTAGGCGATCCAGGCGATGCAACCGCCCAAGCGCCGTCGGCACTCGGCACAGCGTCTTTCAGCCGGTTGTTGTGCGCGCAGGCGGACCAGAGACGGTGGTTAAAATAAAAATCGGCTGGTTTATCATCTGGTTTACGAAGGGATGAAAAAAAATCGATGGAAGTGTTAGTGGGAGGAAGTGGGGATCGTACGAGGTCGAACCATCACGACGACGGCAGATCCCCTTTAATAGTATAGATTGGCACCAGGAAATCGTTTATGATTCTTCAGTGTTCTAAAGATTGTTTCTTACACCGAAATGCTTTGAAACTTCTCTAAGCTTCTGTGATGCTGGCATTTGGCAAGACAGAAAACCTGAAGTAGGTAATTAAACCTGGCTGAATTATACTATCATGTAACAGCGTTTGTAAACCAAGTGTCGCCGGGTATCTTTCAACCTCGTTTCTACCTCGTTTCATGTGAGCATCCTGATTTATACTCTATAACTGAGATATCTGATAATTCTCAACAAGTCTGCAAAACCGTACACCTCAGGAAAACAAATGTTTTTTTAGGAGAACAGTAGGTTTTTCCCTGGTGGATATTTTTCATTTTAATGTAAATAAAAAACAAACCATAAGAGCATTTTTTTTTTGTTTATTCACATTTTGATTTTCTTTTGAGGGTCCACATTCACATTTTCAGTATGGCTGCACAACACAACACTAAATCTATAGTAGTATTTGCGAAGACTACTTCATATCATCTGATCATCATGTGTTTTTGGACCTCCAGTCCATGATCGCTGACCGGAGCGAGTGGTTGGGGATGAGGCTCCTGCTCGGCAGCCGCAGGTTGGTCATCGGTGACTTGTCCTTCATGCTCACCCACGTCTCGATCGCCTTCCGGTCGTACGTGTACCCGTCGGCGGCGACGCATGGGTCCTCCATGATTTCCTGAAGAATGGGGCAGAGGAAATGCCCGGGCGCCCCCGCGGCCGCAGCTGACACCGACCGGAGAAAAAGGGCCTTCGTCTCCCTGGCGGCCCTGGCTGCGACGCCCTTGATCCGCTCCAGCGCCGGGAGGACGTGCTCGTGTAGCCCGGGCCGGTCCTTGCGCCGCATCTCCGCGCACTGCAGCGCCAGCAAGGCCAGCTCCCGTGCCTCCTCCGGCGGCCACTCCCCGGCGGCCGCGTCCAGCATCTCCGCGAAGGAGGAATCATCGCCGTCTTCCTCCAGCGCGGTCTCCATGGCATGGGCGAGCCCCAGCGGCGACGTGCGCCCCGTGAGCAGCTGCAGCACCACCACGCCGAGCGCGTACACGTCCGACTTGGCCGACACGGCGCCAGTCCGCTGGTACTCCGGGTCGATGTAGCAGAACGTGCCCACCGGCGCCGTGTTCCTCACCATCGTCGACTGCTGCTGGCCTCCTCCTCCTCCAGGGCCTGGGTGGCGGAGCAGCGCCGTGGAGAGGCCAACGTCGCCGACCTTGCTGGCGAGGTTCCGGTCGAGCAGGATATTGGCCGGCTTGAGGTCGCGGTGGATGATTGGGTCCGGCCTGGCGCTGTGGAGGAACGCGACGGCGGTGGCCACCTCCCAGGCGACGCGGACACGATCGTACCAGGCGAGCGGCGGCGTGCCGTTGCCGCGGTGGAGTGCGTCGTCTAGGCTGCCATTCTCCATGTACTCGTACACCACGCAGCCGCGCTCCGGGCACGCGCCCAGCAGCAGCAACAGGTGAGGGTGCCGGATCTTGCCCAGGACCTCCAGCTGCATGCAGCATAGATTTAAGATGAGATGACCACTTGCAAAACGAGAGTTCAGAACACAGATACATGTTGTAGTGACAGTCCATTTGACCATATCTAAAAGCTGAATTGGAATTCTCTTTGATTTTGATTGAAAAACCATTGTTTTTGCCAAATTCATTTGATGAAATCCTTAAAATGTTCTAGTCACAGTTCATTTGTATTGAAAGAATATCGTACGGAAACCAACATTGGTGGATACCGGTGAAAACCACACAAAAAAAGATTTTTTGAAGTTAAAAAAAACTAAAAAAATACAGGGTGTTAAGAGGATGATGTTTTATTGCCACACCAAATTTCAAGTTGAAACATATTATGAGATGTGAGCTATGAAAAAGATAAAATTAACGGTGAATAGTACCGAATAGTAATGTCACTATTTAGGGCTGAATTTTTCTTTTTCATAGCTCACATCCCATAATGTGTTTCAACTTGAATTTTTGCCCGGCAATAAAACATCACTCTTAACATCCCATAATTTTTTCAGATTTTTTTGAAACTTTAAAATACAAGTCATAGGTGTGTGTCTGGTGTTAACCAAACTTATTTGATGAATCATTGCATCCCTGTTTGGATTTAATTTTCTTGAGCGGTTTTAAGATGCTTCTCTTACCTTCTAAATAAGATGTAAGATGGATATCTGATCTCACTGTCCGAGGTCAAGGATGAATATTTTAATCAAAATTTGAAATCAAATTGAAAATAAGAAACATGGCCTCATTGTGTAGCCTAGCCAGATAGAAATATAAATATCATTAATTTAAATAACTATATTTTCTCTTGTTTACCATTGTGCTTTAATGAAAAATGATTTACTTCCTCATTTTGGCGACATGCAAAGTTCATATTAGCGATATTCATTTATAGGCTCTCACCTACTAATAGAAGTAATTACAAATATTAGCTCAGGAATGTCTTAAAGTTTCCTAATTATGTTTTCTGAAAATCATGTTCGGTGTAATGAGCAGCTAGTAAAGGACAGTTCTTTGTTGGCAAGTAAATACGGTATACCTCCTGCTGTAACTGCTGAGTTCCAAAACCTTCCAGGGAGTTCAGAACTTTCACTGCTGCAACTGTATGCTGAAACTTAGCTTTGTAGACTGTTCCATATGTCCCCTTACCAATCACAAGATCACTCGAAAACGACGAAGTCGCCGCTTGGATATGCTCCCATGAGTACCTATTATACTTGGTTAAACATCGTCC
Organism: Hordeum vulgare subsp. vulgare; assembly: GCF_904849725.1. NCBI lineage: Eukaryota > Viridiplantae > Streptophyta > Magnoliopsida > Poales > Poaceae > Hordeum > Hordeum vulgare. Next base: position 25,871,038 of record NC_058524.1, read on the forward strand.
GGCACTTTTCAGTCCTGTGTTGATCTCTCCAGCAGTTTGGTGATCACCATCACCCTCTGTTGCTTTATGTTCAGAAGAGCTTTGTATAGGTTGAGCTTCTCTTTCGGCCGCCTCCTCTTCTTCTCTCTCCATTCGCCTTAGCAATCTCCTCACCATTTCTTCTGTCAGGTCAATCTCTCGAAGTTTGACTTCGTCCGCGACACGCTGGATGCCCAAGTTGTTGTGTAACTAAAATACAGCGAGGTTTCAACAAGAAACGGTTAAAAACCTTGCAGGTTATTACGCACTTTATAGATCAGTTGGAAGTAAACCCTTACTTTCTGGGTGGAGTCAACCGGTTCGGTATGAGCACACTCGTGAAGCTTCTGAAGATGTCGCAGTTTGACCTTCATACTCTCAATTTGAAGCTTCAGATCATCCTGCTTAGCAAAGAAAGTTCATAAATTGCACATTCACTTGGACACACTTGTTACTTTGGCTGTGTGCATCGTATGATGCTTAGGCCTAGAGATGAGTTCTGCCATTATCTTTTTGTTTTTGCTGAAGCAAAGGGCGTACTGTTTTTATTTAAATGGTAAATTCCTACCTTGTCATGAGAGTGCTCGAGGTTTGTTGCAACTTCTGAGACTGCTGCCTGCAGGTCAGAGGTGTCTGGGAAACTATCTCTTCGGAAGCTCCTATAAACTGAATCCCCACTGCTGCTGCTACTGAACTGCGCTACCGATGTGATTGAGTGTGAATTTGACACTGGGTTTGTGTCAGCATGGTAAGAGATCTCGCTGCCAGCACTGCCTGAAGGGCTAGCTCCCCTGTTAGCTGATCTGTTTATGTTTGCAAGTGCGTGATCACGCTGAGATAACAGAGAAGACTGGCGGAATAACACAGCTGCCGCTCCATTTCTGTCAGCCGATTCTGCAGTAGACAGAGTCGTTAGTAAGACTAATACATTTATGTTCCTGATTTTTCAAGGCATTTTCCTGAAAGTTTGTCGTGACCAACAAATTTCTGAATCAAAAATCAAATGCAGACTTGAGCATCACCTGAGGGTGCACTGGAAAGGCTTGTGGAACTAGGAGAGGAAACGGTTGAAGAAGAAATGGACCTGGGTGTTTCACATCTATCAGATGCAGCCGAGTGCACGAATGAAAGTTTGCCCTTTGAAACCACGTATGCTGTACAGAAGCTTGGAATGCATTCAGATATTTTGGTTGCAGTCTTGCTTCCTTTGAGCTTCCTAGAAATAGTTAACGATGTCAAACACATGATTAGTATCACAGTGGTTTCTTATTATAACTGCTGATAAACTTATTTTACTCCATAAAATTGTCTCTTAATGTGAAATCCTAGTCAAGCCGAATCATCATTAAAATAGCGCAGTACTCCCTTTGGTACAATTTTTTCTTTTGGAAATTTTGACCAACGCTAAAGGAGCATGTAGTCAGTGGAGTCCCTACAACACATAATGCCTTTTTTTTTGGTGAAGAGTTACTACTAATCTTACATTTTGTCCAAAATTCCACATAAACTCGCAGTCAAGTAGTTGCAGTGCAACATTCAGTGTTAGGCTGGTAGCTGGGGAATTAAATGAGAAGACAATGATCATCCTACCAAATGCTTAAGCTTTTCTGACTATTTATATTTTATTATCACAGTGCTCCAGCTAATCATCCTAAAAGTTTTCTTATGCTGAAACGACAACAATCAGAATGTACCTTCGGAATATGCTTCTCGACGAAGAGCCCAAGACCAGCTTGCCAATGTTGAATTTGTCGATTTCCTCGCTTATAGCAGCAGGCACATCATCAGATTCAAGTAAAACGGCTTCAGCCTCCACCTGTTGATCAAACATAACACTATCATGACTTGTGTGAACCTCAACTGTCATGCTAAGTTGCGTAATTGTTAGCAAGCCAATTGAAACCTGTCTCTGAGCACACATCTTCTTGTACGGTAGCAACATATTCCTTGCTTGCCATTCCAGTTCTTCTCTGTACGCCGAAGCTACTTCGTCGCGCACTTGCGAGACCGGGATGTAGTTGCCCACTGTCATCAGAGGAACAAGAGCAGGTCAGTGTTCTGAATGATTAGTTAGGAACAGCAGGTATATTCTTAATCACATGTTGCCCACACTTGGTACAACAAAGGTTCATATTCATCAACCTAACGATAATGCAGTCCGCCAAAGGACAAAACTCTGCACTCTGCAGTTGGTGCCCCTGGGTAGTGGTGGGTGTGACCTTGTGACACTGTAACCATAAAATTTGTTCATAGATGCTGCTACTTCCAAGATCAATTATTGGGACTGATTAACAGTATGAAGCTTGCAATACCAAAACCAAAACTAACCTATCCAATTGGCATAGAAATGCCAGTCATTGTTCAATAAAAAATAAAAAAATGCCAGTCTGAAATTGTAGTTAAAAATAAAATAAAAGTAAACTAGCAGTCATGGTAGCAAAAGGTTCATGGACTATTAAAACTGGAAAAAAAAATCTTGTCCAGACATCAAGAGCTGTAAACTCATACAGTTTACTGATAGGAGGCAGAGATGAAATGGAAAAAAAAAGTCAGAGAGAAGAACTAGCAGTCATAGTAGCAAAAGGCTCATGATCTGTTAACACTGTTTTTCTTTTCTTTTCTTGTTCAGACACCATTAACTGTGAATTCAGACAGTGGGCGGAGATGAAATGGAAAATAAATGAGAGAGAGGACTGACTTGGCGTGGGCACCATGGTGAGGGGCGGGCGGACATGCAGGATCCGGAAGAGGACCCTCCCGCCGGGCACGAACTTGTCGAGGGCCCACCTGAGCGCGTGCCTGCTGCTCCTGCTCCCGCTCACCGCGATGGCCACCGTGCTCACCTCCATCTCCGGCGCCGTCTCGCCGGAGTCCTCCTCGATCTCCATCGACGAACGTACGTCGTCCCCTGAAAGAATCGACCTCTTCCCCCCCTCCCTCCTAATCAAAGAGAGTGCCTCGGAGAAGCCATGGGGAGGGTGACGATGATGATCCGAGGAACCGGGCGAGGAGGAGGAGGAGGCAGCAGGAGACGCGGGCGTGGAGTGAGGACTGAGCTCGCCTCTGAGAGGGAGGCGGAGGCGTCTCCGGTTAAGTTGGTTGGAGCGGAATAAATTACTGCAACGGGCAGGGTTGGAGGGTGTGCGTACAGTGTACACGGACGAGAAAAAAATAATTAGTAAGCGATATTGCTATGCTTACACGCGGGTTCACACACGCATTGGTTGAGTGCATTGGTGATAACCACTCAACCAATGCTACCTCTTGGTTTTCCTCCATGCGATAAATTTTGTGCGAAAATGCGATGTTGTTTCGTTTTTGTTGGGTTCCACGCGTTAGTAAGATTGACACGGTTTAATTTGCTTTGTTTATTTTTGAGAAAAGAACTTGATTTGCCTTGAAATATATATTTATAAAACATCGACACGTGCGGTTCAATAACCGTAAATTAGACTTTGATGCTTATTTTAGGACATTAGCCGGCATACTACTTCATCATATGCATATGTAGGTTGTTTATTTTTGAGAAAAAAACTTGATTTGCCTTGGAATGAAAGTTTATAAAACATCGACATGGTGTGGTTCGGTAACCGTAAATTAGACTTTGATGCTTATTTTGGGACATTAGCCGGCATACTAGTTCATCAAACTCGTAGATGCATGATGTGTGTCCACCTACATCGAACCTTATTATTTTTTTTCTTTGCGAGGATATTTGACAAACATTGCCTTGTACTCCCTCCGTTCCTAAACTTAAGTCTTTCTAGATATTTCACTAGTGAACTACATACAGATGTATATAGACATATTTTAGAATGTAGATTCATTCATTTTGCTTCGTATGTAGACCATTAGTGAAATCTTTTAAAAGACTTATATTTAGGAACGGAGAGAGTATATTGTATATACGTACACACGTATACATTCTCATGTACGATTTCCGGGTGACGTTGGCACTGCTCAATACGAGGCAGACAACCTGCCCCGGTAGAACCAATGATCCGTCCCGAGGCTTGACCAGAGGGAGTGGACGGACGCCGTGGGCTCCGAGAAAAATACCTCAAGCATTTAATCTTTGTTTAGTATTCAAGTCGCAACTTGCGAGGAAGGACGCCATGTGAACACAGGCAATCGAAGGTCTTTCTTCTATTTCGAATAGGACAACACCACCGCGACGACGACGGCGACGGACGGTGACCACGACGGCGGCGACGACTCATTGGTCATGAACCGGCATCTTGCATAGTAAAGTATATCCATCCTGCTACAGGTCGACAGGTTGTCAAGTGGAGAGGACTGTTGTCGCCGTAGCAGTTGCACGGCCACGGCAGCTCACGAGATTGGCAGCGACAACCTGGGCCCCAGGTACGTGCAGTTTTATTTTACTCTCTCTGCTCTGTTAAGATGTCTTTTTGATACTGGTATATAGTGTTCAAAAAGGTCTTGTATTATGAGATTGAGGAAGCATTTTTTGAGCCGACCACTACGTGAAGAAGGTACTATGCTCATCTAATGCCTTTTCTTCTTAACTAAGCTATTTGGGTTTTTTCTATTCATAGAATGATCCAAGATGATTCAAATAGAAAGCTTCAGCGCAACATAGGTAGTTCCTCAACTATTTTGTTAACAAGTGCACCTACTTTTTTATTTTACGTTTTCTATTCATGACAAAAGATAGAAAAGAAAAATTATTTAAAGATAAAGCAACAAGCACACACCAGAATACCAACCCTACTCTATGGTTTCCCATCAACGATGTCAGAGAAAGTTTTGATACCACACAAGTATAAGGGATCGTTTGCAGCCTTTTCGTTAAATAAGAGTGTCAAACTCAATGAATAGCTAAAAAAGAACTAATGTTCTCTTAAGTTATATCGATCACCGATACAACTCTACGCAAACTAATATTCAGTTTATCTAGTACAAAAAATAAACTAGAACTACCTTGTAGGTGTAATAGGATATGCTGGCAATATAACAAAGAACATGGAAACAAAAGTTAGGTGATTTTTTTAATAAAAAACAATTAAGTTAATATAACGAGGGTGGAAAAATGATGATCGGATTTGCAAAATTGTCCTATACACTTGATAATAAGATCGGTAATCATTATTGCAATTTTATATGAGGGAGAGACATAAGCTAACACACTTTTCGTACATGGATCACATGAATTTATGATTGGTAATCTAGCAAGCATCCGTAAATATTATAGATCATTAAGGTAAACTCAACCATAGCATTAAGTGTAAAGTCACCTTTATTCCATATGCAACAATTCCCTCACTCGAATTTGTGTTTCTATCGCTCACGCAACTCGGTCAGTAATCAAATCATGAATATATTGCAACACCCTACACTGAGAATCCCAAAAGTGCGCGCGGCATGGGAGACACCATAGGACAACACCAAAATAAAACATTTAACTTAAACCAATCGAGATCATCAGTCGACTCATAGGACAAAAGGGATCTACTCAAACATCATAAGATGGCTACACATCATTGGATAATAATATATAGAGTAAAACACCATATTCAAAAAGGGGATACAATGGGTTGCAAAAGAGTGGACCGCTGATAATAGATGAGGGAATGTGATGAAGGTGACGACAGCGAAGTTGTTGATGTAAATCGTCATGACGATGGTTCCCTCGGTGGCGCCCCGACTCCACCAGGAGAGAGGGGGGGAGGTCCCCCTCCTTCTTCTTCTTGATTGGACTTCTCCGTAGATGGGAGAAGGATTCCTCCTCTGGCCCTTAGCTGCCATGGTCCCCGAGGGACGGGAGCCCCTCTAGTTTGGATCTCTCTTTGTTTTCTTCTTTGTTCCACAACCTGGTTTTCTGGTCGAACACCGTTATTTTATAGCCGGAGATCCGTAACTCCGATCCGGCAGATTTTTTAACACAATTTTTTATCCAGATATTAGTTTCCTTGTGCTTGAAGGACAACTTGAACCGACCGCTGAGGAGGCCACAAGCCTGCCTGGCGTGCCCCAGGGTAGGGGGCGCCCCCTGGAGTTTGTGGGGCCCATGGGCCTTGAAAGCACAATTTCTCCCTAGGGTGGTTTTGATAATTTATCACAACATATGCATCATTGGACTAATGTGTTTTCCAAGTACATTTCGGAAAATTCAAAAGATGCTATGGCTTAAGGTTTTTGTGGAGATGCCCCTTGATGCAAGAAAGGAATAATATTGGCTTAAGCTTCAAGCTAGAAGACTCTTCATTTTATATTTGTGAGAAATCACTTTTTGATTCCATAGGAAAGCCAATACTATTAAAAGGGGGTGATGTAGTAAAATGAACTGATTGCTCAAATGTTAAAAGTTAGCCACCAAAACACTCAGTCATTTTCCCCACATATCCACTCTGTCAAGTTCCACATTCACAAATTTGGTGTCACCAGCGTTTCCACATTGGACCCATTGAGTTTGAACCTCAGAAATGTTGGGGAACGTTGCATGGGAAACAAAAATTTTCCTACGCACATGCAATACCTATCCACGGTGATGATCATCTATGAGAGGGCAGAGTGAATCTACATACCCTTGTACATCGCTAAGCAGAAGCGTATATAACGCGATTGATGTAGTGGAACATATTTGCGATCCAAATCGCTACCCGTCCTGCGATCTCATCACGATCCATCCCGCGATCCCATCACGATCCATCCCGATCTAGTGTCGAACGGACGACACCTCCGCGTTCAGCATATGTACAGCTCGATGACGATCCCCGCCTTCTTGATCCATCAAGAGGGGCGGAGAGGTAGATGAGTTCTCCAGCACGGCGGCATGGTGGTGGTGGTGGTGGAGCTATTCTAGCAGGGCTTCGCCTAAGCACCGCTGAAACTAGACTAGAGGAGAAACAAATCAAGAGAGAGGGCAGCAAGTGGCTGTTTTTCTGTGTCTAAAAAACCCTCAATACCTCTAGTATATATAGGAGGGAGGGAGGGGAGGAGGCAGCCTCAAACCCTCAAGGTTTGGCCGAAATTGGAGGTGGAGGAGTCCTACTCCAATCCTACTAGGAGTAGGATTCCTCCTTTCCACTTGGAAACCCTTTCCACCTTTTCCATCTTTGGGTCTTTTGCCTGTCAAACCTCATGGGCCTTAGTGGGAGCTTATGTCAGCCCACTAGGGGCTGGTTTGTATCCTCCCACAGCCCATAAGGCCCCTCGGGGCGTGACAGCCCTCCCGATGGTCACCGGTACCCTCCCGGCACTCCCGGTACACTATTGATGAACCCGAAACTTTTCCGGTGACCAAAACAGGACTTCCTATATATCAATATTTACCTCCGGACCATTCCGGAGCTCCTCGTGACGTCCGGGATCTCATCCGGGACTCCAAACAACTTTCAGTTACCAACACCTATAACTCAACTATACCTAAACATCACCGAACCTTAAGTGTGCAGACCCTGCGGGTTCGAGAACTATCCAAACATGACCTGAGACAGTCCCTGGTTAATAAAGAATAGCGGGACCTGGATGTCCATATTGGCTCCTACATATTCTAAGAAGGTCTCTATCGGTTGAACCTCTATGTCAAGAATTCATTTAATCCCGTATGCTGTTCCCTTTGTCCTTCGGTATGTTACTTGCCCGAGATTCAATCATCGGTATCTCCATACCTAGTTCAATCTCGTTACCGGCAAGTCTCTTTACTCGTTATGTAATACAAGATCTTGTAACTAACTCCTTAGTCACATTTCTTGCAAGGCTTGTTGTGATGTTGTATTACCGAGTGGGCCCCGAGATACCTCTCCGTCACACGGAGTGACAAGTCCCAGTCTTGATCCTTGCCAACCCAACAGACACCTTTGGAGATACCTGTAAGCACCTTTATAGTCACCCCAGTAACGTTGCGACGTTTGATACACACAAGGTATTCCTCTGGTGTCCGGGAGTTGCATGATCTCATGGTCATAGGAACAGATACATTCACATGCAGAAAACAGTAGCAATAAACTGACACGATCATATGCTACGTTTATAGTTTGGGTCTTGTCCATCATATCATTCTTCTAATGATGTGATCCTATTATCAAGTGACAACACTTGTCTATGGCCATGAAACCTTGACCATCTTTGATCAACGAGCTAGTCAACTAGAGGCTCACTAGGGACACTGTGTTGTCTATGTATCCACACATGTATTTGAGTTTACAATCAATAAAATTCTAGCATGGATAATAAACGATTATCATGAACAAGGAAATATAATAATAACCAATTTATTATTGCATGTAGGGCATATTTCCAACAGTCTCCCACTTGCACTAGAGTCAATAATCTAGTTCACATCACTATGTGATTGCAATGAATCTAACACCCATATAGTTCTGGGGTTCGATCATGTCTTGCTTGTGAGAGAGGTTTTTAGTCAACGGATCTGAACCTTTCAGATCCATGTGTGCTTTGCAAATCTCTATGTCATCCTATAGATGCTGCTACTACGCGCCATTTGGAATTATTCCAAATGACTGCTCCACTATACGAATCTGGTTTACTATTCAAAGTTATCCGGATTAGTGTCAAAGCTTGCATCAACGCAACCCTTTATGATGAACTCTTTAATCATCTCCATAATCGAGAAGAATTCCTTAGTCCACTAGTTACTAAGGATAGCTTTGACCGCTGTTCAGTGATTCAATCCTGGATCCCTCTTTGTACCCCTTGACAGACTCATGGCAAGGCACACATGAGGTGCGGTATACAACATGGCATACTTTAGAGCCCACGACTAAGGCATAGGGGACGATCTTCGTCCTTTCTCTTTCTTCTGTCGTGGTCGGGTTTTGAGTCTTACTCAAATTCACACCCTACAACACAGCCAAGAACTCCTTCTTTGCCGATCTATTTTGAACTCCTTCAAAAACTTGCCAAGGCATGCACTTCGTTGAAAGTTCTATTAAGCGCTTTGATCTATCTCCATAGATCTTGTTGCTCAATGTTCAAGTAGCTTAATCCAGGCTTTCCTTTGAAAAGCTCCTTTCAAACAACCCTTTATGCTTTCCAGAAATTCTACATTATTTCCGATCAACAATATGTCAATTACATATTCTAATAAAAATTCCATAGTGCTCCCACTCACTTCTTTGGAAATACAAGTTTCTCATACACTTTGTATAAAACCAAAAACTTTGATCATCTCATCAAAGCGTATATTCCAACTCCGAGATGCTTGCTCCAGTCCATAGAAGGATCAATGGAACTTGCATACTTGTGAGGATCCTTAGGATCGACAAAACCTTCTCGTTGTATCACATACAACCTTTCCTCAAGGAAACCATAAAGGAAACAATGTTTTTACATCCTATCTGCAAGATTTCATAAATAATGCAACAACTACTAACATAGTTCCAACAGACTTTTAGCATCGCTACGAGTGAGGAAGTCTCATCATAGTCAACTCTTTGAACTTGTCGCAAACAACCTTGCGACAAGTCGAGCTTTCTTAATGGTGACTTTTCACCATCATCGTCTGTCTTCCTTTTAAAGATCCATCTGTACTTAATAGTCTTACGACCATCAAGTAGTTATTCCAAAGTCTACACTTTGTTTTCATACATGGATCCTCTCTCAGATTTCATGGCATCCAGCCATTTGCCGAAACCCGGGCCCACCAACGCTTCTCCATAGCTCATAGGTTCATTATTTTTCAAGAACATGGCCTCCAAGACATGCTTACCGTACCACTCTGTAGCAGTACGTGACCTTGTCGACCTACGAGGTTTGTAGTAATTTGATCCAAAGTTTCATGATCACTATCATGAACTTCCACTTCAATTGGTGTAGGCGCCACATGAACAACTTCCTGCGCCCTGCTACACACTGGTTGAAGTGATGGTTCAATAACCTCATCAAGTTTCCACCATCCTCCCACTCAATTCTTTCGAGAGAAACCTTTCCTCGAGAAAGGACCCGTTTCTAGAAACAAACACTTTGCTTTCGGATTTGAGATAGGAGGTATACCCAACTATTTTGGGTGTCCTATGAAGATGCATTTATCCACTTTGGGTTCGAGCTTATCAGGATGGAACTTTTTCACATAAGCATCGCAACCCCGAACTTTTAAGAAACAACAGCTTAGGTTTCTGCAAACCATAGTTCATACGGTGTCATCTCAACGGAATTATGTGGTGCCCTATTCAAAGTGAACGCGGTTGTCTCTAAAGCCTAACCCATAAATGATAGTGGTAATTCGATAAGAGACATCATAGTATGCACCATATAAAATAGGGCGCGGCTATGACGTTCTGACACACCATCACACTATGGTTTTCCAGGTGACATGAGATGTGAAACAATTTTCACATTGTCTTAATTATGTACCAAACTCGCAACTCAGATATTCATCTCTATGATCATATTGTAGACATTTTATCCTCTTGTCATGACGATCTTCAACTTCACTTTGAAATTACTTGAACCTTTCAATAATTCAGACGTGTGTTTCATCAAGTAAATATACTAGTATCTACCCAAATCATCTCTCAAGTAAGAACATAACAATATCCACTGCGTGCCTCAACACTCATTGGACTGCACACATCAAAATGTATTACTCCCAACAAGTTACTTTCTTGTTCCATCTCACTGCAAAATGAGGCCTTCAGTCATCTTGCCCATGTGGTATGTTTTGCATGTCTCAAGTGATTCAAAAATCAAGTGAGTCCAAACGATCCATCTACATGGAGTTTCTTCATGCGTTTATACCAATATGACTCAAGTGGCAGTGCCACAAGTAAGTGATACTATCATTACTACTTTATATCTTTTGGCATCAATATTATGAACATGTGTATCACTACGATCGAGATTCAATAAACCATTCATTTTAGGTGCAAGACCATTGAAGGTATTATTCAAACAAACAGAGTAACCATTATTCTCTTTAAATGAATAACCATATTGCGATAAACACAATCTAATCATGTCTATGCTCAACGCAAATACCAAATAACAATTATTTAGGTTTAACACTAATCCCGATGATAGAGGGAGCGTGCGATGTTTGATCACATCAACCTTGGAAACACTTTTCCAACACATATCATCACCTCGCCTTTAGCTAGTCTTCGTTTATTCCGTAGCTTTTATTTCGAGTTACTAACACTTAGCAACCGAACCGGTATCTAATACCCTGGTGCTACTAGGAGTACTAGTAAAGTACACATCAATATCACGTATATCCGATATACTTTTGTCGACTTTGCTAGCCTTCTCATCTACCAAGTATTTAGGGTAGTTCTGCTTCAGTGACCGTTCCCCTCATTACAGAAGCACTTAATCTCGGGTTTTGGTTCAACCTTGGGTTTCTTCACTAGAGCAGCAACTGGTTTGCCGTTTCATGAAGTATCCCTTCTTGCCCTTGCCCTTCTTGAAACTAGTGGTTTTACTAACCATCAACAATTGATGCTCCTACTTGATTTCTACTTTCGCGGTGTCAAACATCGCGTATAGCTCAAGGATCATCATATCTATCCTTGATATGTTATAGCTCATCACGAAGCTCTAGTACCTTGGTGCCAGTGACTTTGGAGAACCATCACTATCTTATCTGGAAGATCAACTCCCACTCGGTTCAAGTGATTGTGGCACTCAGACAATCTGAGCACATGCTCAACGATTGAGCTTTTATCCCTTACTTTGTAGACAAAGAATCTTGTCGGAGGTCTCATACCCCTCAACAAGGGCACGAGCATGAAATCCCAATTTCATCTCTTGGAACATCTCATATGTTCTGTGATGTACAACAGGTCTTCGGCGCCTTAATTCTAAGCCGTTAAGCATTACACACTGAACTATCACGTAGTCATAAAAAACGTGTATGTCAGATGTTCGCAACATCCACAGATGACGCTCGAGGTTCAACACACCGAGCGGTGCATTAAGGACATAAGCCTTCTGCGCAGAAATGAGGACAACCCTCAATTTACGGACCCAGTCCGCATAATTGCTGCTATCAACTTTCAACTAAATTTTCTCTAGGAACATATCTAAAACAGTAGAGCTACAGCGCAAGCTACAACATAATTTGCAAAGACCATTTGTCTATGTTCATAATAATGAGTTCAATTAATCATATTACTTAAGGACTCCCACTAAAATAGACATCCCTCTAGTCATTCGAGTGGCGCATGATCCAAATCCACTAATCAAGTCCGATCATCACATGAGTTGAGATTAGTTTCAATGGTGAACATCTCCATGTTGATCATATCAACTATATGATTCATGCTCGACCTTTCGGTCTGTTGTGTTCCGATGCCATGCTGTCTGTACATGCTAGGCTCGTCAAGTTTAACCCGAGTGTTCCGGGTGTACAACTGTTTTGCACCCGTTGTATGTGAACATTGAGTCTATCACACCCGTTCATCACGTGGTGTCTCGAAACGAGGAACTGTTGCAACGGTGCACAATCGGGGAGAACACAATTTTATCTTGAAATTTTATTGAGGGATCACCTTATAATGCTACTGTCGTTCTAAGCAAAATAAGGTGCATAAAAGGATAAACATCATATGGAAATCATAAGTGACATGATATGGACATGAAGTTGTGCTTCTTGATCTCCATCACCAAAGTACCGGCATGATCTCCATCGTCACCGGCGCCGCACCATGATCTCCATCATCATGCCGCCATCGAGGTTTTCACGCTATCTATGCTATTACTACTAAAGCTACAACCTAGCGATATAGTAAAAGCATCAGCAAGCACAAACGTTAGTTTAAAGACAACCCTATGGCTCCTGCCGGTTGTCGTAGCATGGACATGCAAGTCGATATTTAACTATTATAACATGATCATCTCATACATCCAATATATCATATCATGTTTTTGGCCATATCACATCACATGCACACCCTGCAAAAACAAGTTAGACGTCCTCTAATTTGTTGTTGCATGTTTTACGTGGCTGCTATGGGTATCTAGTATGATCGCATCTTACTTACGCAAAGCCACAACGGTGATATGAAAATTGCTATTTAACCTTCTCCAAGGACCGCCTCGGTCAAATCCGATTCAACTAAAGTTGAAGAAACATATACCCGCCAGTCATCTTTATGCAACAAGTTGCATGTCAGTCGATGAAACCGGTCTCTCATAAGCGTACGAGTAAAGTCGGTCCGGGACGCTGATGACGAGATGTTGTATATACTTCTCGCACCTCGTTGGTTACCCCAAGTGGAAGGTTGAGATGTAGTGAGCAGCAAGTTGTCCCTTACATGGAGACTATAAGGTTTATGGAACCAGGAGGACTCCTAGGATCAACAAGTAGATGTCTCCCACCCTGGCGCTAGCAGAAGATGTGGACCTGCACACACAACAAATAACTTTGCTCCCAACGAGTACAGAGAGGTTGTCAAGCTCTCCGGCCTTGTAGTTTGCAAAGGATCAAAACACAAGCGGGAAAAGTAATAGTGATTGCAACGGAAAAGTAATTGAAAATGATAAATGATGGAGGTCTAATCAATGGTGGTGATATGGACCAGAGTCACATGATGTTCAGTAGTGATGTCTCTCTCCCAAAAGACGATAAACAACTATGCTTGGGTAAACAAATTACAGTTGGGCAATTGACAGAATTATGAACGCACCGCAATCCTAATTATGCTACTTGAAAGTTAGAGGCTCAATAGTAATGGGCAGTACGCCAAGACAAGTAGACCATTTATTCATCAACATCTACTTACTAAGCATCCGCCTTGAGATATCTATCCAGAATATCTCGCCAGTATTAAGTTGCAAGCCCCAACCAAAGTGTAAACTCAAAGCAACGGACAACTGCATTAACGAACTATGCGTAAGGTAAACAATCCTTGCAACCATGGTCACAAGCATCGTTTTTTCTCCCTGGTGGCAACATCACATCCCCTAGTCTCATGTTTCTGTCACTCAAGCTAGACATCGAGGGGCATGAACCCACAATCATGCATAACGCTCCCTCTTGGAGTTACAATCTACTACTCAGCCAAAGCAATAAATAGCAACGGAGAACATGCATGAATCACTAAGGAACATAATATAAAAGGATAATCAAATATATAACTCATAACAATCCGAACATAATCTCATAATCCATCGGATCCCAACAAACCGAGCATAGCGATAGCAAGAGAATTACATAGATGCCTTGATCATGTAGGACAGCTCACAAGGACTAACCATTGAAGCACAAGATTGGAGAGAAGACATCACATAGCTACTGGTCATGGACTCATGGTCCAAGGAGGACTACTGACGGCACATCCGGGAAGCGTCCATGACGGTGGAGAAGCTTCCGGAGGTCAATCCTCCCTCCGACAGGGTGCCGGGAAGAGGTCTCCTGATGCTCCCGATCTCGGAAGCATTGCGGCGGCAGAATGATGGAGAAATACGTGATTCTGGATGTGATGGAAGGTTTTTCTCTCGGAGGAGTAAATATAGGCCGAAGAAGGGCACCGGTGGAGGTGGGACCCACCCAGGCGGCATCTTGGCGTGGCCAGGGCGTAGGCCGCACCCACAGGTCACCTGGGCGGCCCGTGGCCCCCGCTGGTCCATCTTCGGTGATGTGGAAGCTTTCGTTACGCTGATTTTTTATATATTTTTCTCGGGATTTTTCGGGCTTCGGAAAGTTGGGTAAAAGCCCCTGCAAAATAGACATCAGCAGAGAGAAACTGTCACTTGGTGCACTGAGTTAGTAGGTTAGTCCAAATACTGTGTAAAATGATATAAAATTGTAGCAAAACATATAACAATGTCACCCAAAAGATCATGGAACAGGCAGAAATTATAAATATGTTTTGGACGTATCAGCACCCCCAAGCTTAATTTCTGCTCGTCCTCGAGTAGATAAATGATAACACAATAATTTATGTGGTGACATGCTAACACACATATAAGAACTTCAAAGTAAAGCAAGTGAGATATGCAATTCAAGTCAAGATAATAACAAGCAAGAGTCTATATCTAGTATTGAATTTAGCAAAGTAAGAACATAAAGGTGCAAGAGCTCTCGCTCTCCGTGACTTGAATGTCTCCAAATGGTGTTTGCGTGCAAGAAGTGGGAGATGAGTTGGGATCTACTAAACCTCACACTTGGTCTCCTTCAAAATCTTATTTTGACTCATCCCCAGACCACTAGTGAGGCACAAGTCAAAATGATCCTCTCCCTTTCGACTTTGAGCACTCATGCAATGGATGAGCGTAAGAAAGATATGTTGGCACGTAGGATGGCAAATAGAATAATTATGGGGAAGGAAGACAAAAAGGTGTGAAAGGCTCACGTCAATGAGGGCAACCATAGGCGAGCGAAAGCCAAATGATAGATATGATGTGAGGAGTAGGGATTGCCATGTAACAGATGCACATATGAGCTAAGGTAAGCTCTCCAATGGAACTAGTGGGGGTGAATCCAACTTGTTTGCTCATGAAGACCTGGAGCTCATTTGAGGAGGCTCATCATTGGAATATGCAAACCAAGTTCTATAGTGTAAGTGTCCCCACGTAGTTATGCATGAATGATAATCTCTATGTAGTACCAATATAGCAATGGAGTACGAGTGTGGATCTTTCAAAAGGAATAGTAGTGTTGCCCCCTTCTCTCTTTTTATTTCTTTTCCTTATTTTATTTTATTTTTATTTTTGTGTGGCCTCTTTGGCTCTTTCTATTTATCTCTCATTTGTCCTCTTTGGGATCTTTTGTTTTGTCCTCTTTGGGATCTTTCCCTCACTTAAGGGCAACACTCTATGTTTTACATGAATTAAGAGAAGATCATCACACTTTATAAGAAGTACTCAACATAAAGACAAGTGAAAACTATCATGATGTATGCAAATGTATGCCTCTGCCAGTGTAGCAGGATATGCAATGATACTAGCGCGTCATGTAGCAATAATAAGGGCAAGGCCCAACTATCATGCGGCTCTACGATCAAGCAAAAACATGTATGACATGAAGATCAAGTCATGAGATGGTGGATGTTGCATGGCAATGTATCTCGGGAAGGTTATGGAAATGCCTTAATAGGTAGGTATGGTGGCTGTTTTGTGGAAAGATATAATGAGGCTTATGTATGACATAGCGTATCATGTCATGGGTTTGGATGCACCGGCGGAGTTTGCACCAACTCTCAGTGTGAGAAAGGGCAATGCACGGTACCGAAGAGGCTAGCAAAATATGGATGGTGGAAGTGCCAACAATCGAATACTCACATTAGTCCGAAGAACTCATACACTTATTATCGGTAACTCTCTATCTAGTTAGGAAATTCACAAAGAGACAAGTACCCCGAGGAGGAGTGTTTGGGGGTTTGGTTATCCTTGCGCATCCTCAACCCATGGTAACATGAGGGTACTCTATATATTCCAACCCCTCGAGAGGTTAGCGATCAATTTAGTAGCTAGAGTTCTCTACTAGTTTTTAGTTTTTGAAAAACACACGGATTTCCCAAAATAAGACACCTATCACTAATAGTCTCAAGCTCTTGGCACCAATAGTCCAAACATTACTCAAATCAATACCTCAAAACTATTGCAAGTTACTACTATACTTAAATAGCAACCTCAATTACCTACTCATGCAAGACACACAACTCAGTGCAACGAGCCAACTCTCTAAACAAGATAAGCATGATAACTCAAGAGAGTTCCAAAAGCAACCTAAATAAAATCTCTTAAAAATATATAGCATGAAAACTAAGAGCTAAGCATGACAGTAGCTATGTAGAGATAGAGAACACACATAAAAGATAAGCATGAAAACCTATGTTGTGTTCTAGAGTGGAATGGAGTTGTTTCTCTCCCAAACAAGGTAGGCTAGGTTCAGACTTGTTATGAACAGCAAGCAAAACTAAAACAAACTAAAAAGTAAAGAGCGGGACGCTCCAAGCATAGCACATAACATATGAAGTGATAAAAATATAGCATGGAGATGAACGAACTGATGATTGTTGATAGAGAAGGGGATGCACGGGGGCATCCCCAAGATTAGACGCTTGAGTCTCCTTGAATATTTCTTGGGGTGCACGGGGGCATCCCCAAGCTTGAGCGCTTGACACTCCTATATCTTCTTTCATCATCTCCCATCGCATACTTGAAAACTCCCTTCATACGAAACTCATCATAAGCTGATTAGAGTAGTTAGTACCCTTAATGAAATAATTCATTACTGATACGTCTCCAACGTATCTATAATTTTTGATGGTTTCATGCTATTATCCTGTCAAACTTTGGATGGTTCATATGCCTTTTATATCTTTTTGGGACTAACTTATTAACTCAGTGCCAAGTGTCAGTTCTTGTTTTTTCTCTGTTTTTGAGCCCTTTCAGAGGAGGATTTTAAACGGAGTCCAAACGGAACGAAACTTCCAAAAAGATTTTTTCCGAAACAGAAGAAGATCGTGAAACTTGAGAACCAAGGCAGGGGCCACTAGGGACCCCACAAGCCCCCTCCCAGGCTTGTGGGCTCCCTGGGCCACCTGTGCCCTAGGTCTTTCGCCTATATATTCCCAATAATTCCAGAAAAAAATCAAGAGATCAACGAAAGTACTTTTCCGCCGCCGCAAGCTTCTGTCTCCGCAAGATCCCATCTGGGGCACGTTCCGGTGCCCTGCCGGAGGGGGATTCTGATACGGAGGGCTTCTTCATCAACACCACGACCTCTACGATGATGCGTGAGTAGTTCACCATAGACCTATGGGTCCATAGCTAGTAGCTAGATGGCTTCTTCTCTCTCTTGGATCTTCAATACAAAGTTCTCCATGATCTTCATGCAGATCTATCCGATGTAAACTTCTTTTGCGGTGTGTTTGTCGAGATCCGATGAATTGTGGATTTATGATCATATTACCTATGAATCTTATTTGAGTTTCTTCTGATCTCTCTTATGCATGATTTCATATCCTTGTAATTCTCTTCTAGTTGTGGGTTTTGTTTGGCCAGCTTGATCTATGATTCTTGCAATGGGAGAAGTGCTTGGTTTTGGGTTCATACCGTGCGGTGACCTCACCCAGTGACAGAAGGGGTAGCGAGGCACGCATCCTGTTGTTGCCATCAAGGGTAAAAAGATGGGGTTTTCATCATTGGTTCGAGTTTATCCCTCTACATCATGTCATCTTGCTTAAGGTGTTACTCTGTTCGTCATGAACTCAATACACTAGATGCATGATGGATAGCGGTCGATGTGTGGAGTAATAGTAGTAGATGCAGAAAGTATCGGTCTACTTGTCTCGGACGTGATGCCTATATGTATGATCATTGCCTTAGATATCATCATGACTTTGCGCGGTTCTATCAATTGCTCGACAGTAATTTGTTCACCCACCATAATATTTGCTATTTTGAGAGAAGCCTCTAGTGAACACTATGCCCCCCGGGTATACTTCACACCATATTTTCAACCTTACACTTTTTCTTCGTTGCACTTTCCGCCTTCAGATCTCACTTTGCAATCAATCTTGAACGGATACACAACCCCTTTATTGCGTTGGGCACAAGCTCTTTTCTGGTTGTGCACGTACTCTGGACTTGACGAGATTGTCCTAGTGGATTGATACTTTGGTTCTCAAATGGAGGGAAATACTTACTGCTCCTGTGCTACATCGCCCTTTCCTCTTCAAGGGAAAAACAAACGCAAGCTCAAGAGACGACAGAAGATTTCTGTCGCCGTAGCAGAAGAAATTCTGGCGCCGTTGCCGGGGAGGATCAAGTCAAGAACTCATCCAAGTAAGTGTCGCAAACTCATCTCTTGCATTTACTTTTTTGCCTCTCCTTTTCCTCTCCCCCGCTGATGTCAGCTGTGCTTCCCTTGCAACGGCGCCAGAAATAGTCGTGTCGACGGCACCAAGAATCCTTCAGTGGCGGCTACGCCTTAAGGGACTTCCTTGGCAAGTATGCAAAGATTTGCCCCGTGGCCTTGGAGCCTTGCGTTGGTGTTCCCTCGAAGCGGAAAGGGTGATGTAGCACAGCGGTGGTAAGTATTTCCCTTAGTTTGAGAACCAAGGTATCAATCCGGCGGAGGAGTATCTCAAGATCCTGCACAAACACAAAAGCTTGCTCCCAACGCTATGAATTGGTTGTCAATCCCTTATAGATTGTTTGCCAAGTGAGAACTGAAAGCAACAAAGTAACAAAGCAAAGTAAAAGCGGAGGTGTAAACGATGGATGTGAATAGACCCGGGGGCCGTAGTGTTTACTAGTGGCTTCTCTCATGAAAGCAAGTAGACCGTGGGTGAACAAATTATTGTCGAGCAATAGATCGAACCGCGCAAAGTCATGACGATATCTATGCAATGATTATATCTATAGGCATCACGTCCAAAACAAGTAGACCGATACTTTCTGCATCTACTACTATTACTCCACACATCGACCACTATCCAACATGCATCTAGTGTATTAAGTACATCAGAACAGAGTAACGCCTTAAGCAAGATGACATGATGTAGAGGGATAATCTCAAACCAATGATAAAACCCCCATCTTTTTACCCTTGATGGCAACTACTTGATGTGTGCCTTGCTGCCCCTACTGTCACTGGGAAAGGTCACCACATGGTAGAACCCAAAACCAAGCACTTCTCCCATTGCAAGAATCATAGATCTAGTTGGCCAAACAAAACCCAAGACTCGGAGAGACTTACAAGGATATCAAATATATATCATAGATAATCTGATCACAAATCCACAATTCATCGGATCTCGACAAACACACCGCCAAAGAAGATTACATCGGATAGATCTCCATGAAGATCATGGAGAACTTTATATTGAAGATCCAAGAGAGAGAAGAAGCCATCTAACTACTAACTACGGACCCGTAGGTCTGAAGTGAACTACTCACGAGTCATTGGAGGGGCGATGATGATGATGAAGAAGCCCTCCAACTCCAAAGTCCCCTCCTGTAGGGTGCCGGGAAGGGTCTCCAGATGAGATCTTGCGGAAACGGAAGCTTGCGGTGGCGGAAAATTATTTTCGAGGCTCCCCTGATTTTTTGTGGAATATTTGGGAATTTATAGGCCAAAGACCTAGGTCAGGGGGCGGCCAGGAAGGCCACAAGCCTGCCCACCGCTGCCTCCCCCTGGTGGCGGAGTGGGGGCTTGTGGGTGTTGGAATTATGCCCTAGAGGCAATAATAAATATAGTTATTATTATAATTCCTGTATCAAGATAATCGTTTATTATCCATGCTATAATTGTATTGAATGAAGACTTATATACATGTGTGGATACATAGACAAAACACTGTCCTTAGCAAGCCTCTAGTTGGCTAGCCAGTTGATCAAAGATAGTCAGGGTCTTCTGACTATGTACAAGGTGTTGTTGCTTGATAACTGGATCACGTCATTAGGAGAATCATGTGATGGACTAGACCCAAACTAATATACGTAGCATGTTGATCGTGTCATTTTGTTGCTACTGTTTTCTGCGTGTCAAGTATTTGTTCCTATGACCATGAGATCATATAACTCACTAACACCGGAGGAATGCTTTGTGTGTATCAAACGTCGCAACGTAACTGGGTGACTATAAAGATGGTCTACAGGTATCTCCGAAGGTGTTCGTTGAGTTAGTATGGATCGAGAATGGAATTTGTCACTCCGTGTGACGGAGAGGTATCTTGGGGCCCACTCGGTAATACAACATCACACACAAGCCTTGCAAGCAATGTAACTTAGTGTAAGTTGCGGGATCTTGTATTACGGAACGAGTAAAGAGACTTGCCAGTAAACGAGATTGAAATAGGTATGCGGATACTGACGATCGAATCTCAGGCAAGTAACATACCGAAGGACAAAGGGAATGACATACGGGATTATATGAATCCCTGGCACTGAGGTTCAAACGATAAGATCTTCGTAGAATATGTGGGATCCAATATGGGCATCCAGGTCCTGCTATTGGATATTGACCGAGGAGTCACTCGGGTCATGTCTACATAGTTCTCGAACCCGCAGGGTGTGCACACTTAAGGTTCGACGTTGTTTTATGCGTATTTGAGTTATATGGTTGGTTACCGAATGTTGTTCGGAGTCCCGGATGAGATCACGGACGTCACAAGGGTTTCCGGAATGGTCCGGAAACGAAGATTGATATATAGGATGACCTCATTTGATTACCGGATGGTTTTCGGAGTTACCGGGAATGTACCGGGAATGACGAATGGGTTCCGGGTGTTCACCGGGGGGGGGGGGGGCAGCCCGCCCCGGGGAAGCCCATAGGCCTTGGGGGTGGCGCACCAGCCCTTGGTGGGCTGGTGGGACAGCCCAAGAAGGCCCTATGCGCAATAGATTGAAAATCAAAGAGAAAAGAAAAAAAAGAGGTGGGAAAGGAGAGAAGGACTCCACCTTCCTAGTTGGACTAGGATTGGAGGACTCCTCCTCCCTTGGTGGCGCAGCCCTTGGGGATCCTTGAGCCTCAAGGCAAGCCTCCCCTCCCCTCCTCCTATATATATGGAGCTATTAGGGCTGATTTGAGACAACTTTTCCAAGGCAGCCCGACCACATACCTCCACGGTTTTACCTCTAGATCGCGTTTCTGCGGAGCTCGGGCGGAGCCCTGCTGAGATTAGATCACCACCAACCTCTGGAGCGCCGTCACGTTGTCGGAGAACTCATCTACTTCTCCGTCTCTCTTGCTGGATCAAGAAGGCCGAGATCATCGTCGAGCTGTACGTGTGCTGAACGCGGAGGTGCCGTCCGTTCGTCACTAGATCGTGGGACGGATCGCGGGACGGTTCGTGGGACGGTTCGCGGGGCGGAT
Source organism: Hordeum vulgare subsp. vulgare (assembly GCF_904849725.1). Taxonomy (NCBI): domain Eukaryota; kingdom Viridiplantae; phylum Streptophyta; class Magnoliopsida; order Poales; family Poaceae; genus Hordeum; species Hordeum vulgare. Next base: position 25,892,807 of record NC_058524.1, read on the forward strand.
CGAGGGACGTGAGGACGTTCCACTACATCAACCGCATTCACTAATGCTTCTGCTGTGCGATCTACAAGGGTACGTAGATCGGAAATCCCCTCTCGTAGATGGACATCACCATGATAGGTCTTCATGCACGTAGGAAATTTTTTGTTTCCCATGCGACGTTCCCCAACAGTGGCATCATGAGCTAGGTTGATGCGTAGATGTAATCTCGAGTAGAACACAAAATTTTTTGTGGGCGGTGATGTGCGTCTTGCTGCCCTCCTTAGTCTTTTCTTGATTCCGCGGTATTGTTGGATTGAAGCGGCTTGGATCGACATTACTCGTACACTTACGAGAGAATGGTTTCATCGCTACAAGTAACTCCGTTGCTCAAAGATGACTGGCAAGTGTCGGTTTCTCTAACTTTAGTTGAATCGGATTTGACTGAGGAGGTCCTTGGATAAGGTTAAATAGCAATTCATATATCTCTGTTGTGGTGTTTGCGTAAGTAAGATGCGATCCTACTAGATACCCATGGTCACCACGTAAAACATGCAACAACAAATTAGAGGACGTCTAACTTGTTTTTGCAGGTATGCTTGTGATGTGATATGGCCAACGATGTGATGTGATATATTGGATGTATGAGATGATCATGTTGTAATGGATAATATCGACTTGCACGTCGATGGTACGGCAACCGGCAGGAGCCATAGGGTTTTCTTTAAACTAACGTTTGTGCTTGCAGATGCGTTTACTATTTTGCTAGGATGTAGCTTTAGTAGTAATAGCATGAGTAGCACGACAACCCCGATGGCGACACGTTGATGGAGATCATGGTGTGGCGCCGGTGACAAGAAGATCGTGCCGGTGCTTTGGTGATGGAGATCAAGGAGCACGTGATGATGGCCATATCATGTCACTTATGAGTTGCATGTGATGTTAATCCTTTTATGCACCTTATTTTGCTTAGAACGACGGTAGCATTATGAGGTGATCTCTCACTAAAATTTCAAGACGAAATTGTGTTCTCCCCGACTGTGCACCGTTGCTACAGTTCGTCGTTTCGAGACACCACGTGATGATCGGGTGTGATAGACTCAACGTTCACATACAACGGGTGCAAAACAGTTGCACACGCGGAACACTCGGGTTAAGCTTGACGAGCCTAGCATCTGCAGACATGGCCTCGGAACACATGAGACCGAAAGATCGATCATGAATCATATAGTTGATATGATTAGTATATGGATGCTTACCACTGAAACTATACTCAACTCACGTGATGATCGGACTTGAGCTAGTGTAAGTGGGTCATGAACCACTCAAATGACTAGAGAGATGTACTTTTTGAGTGGGAGTTAAGCAAGTAATTTGATTAAGTTAAACTCTAATTATCTTGAACATAGTCTAAGTCCACTTTGAATATATTTGTGTTGTAGATCATGGCTCACGCGACAGTCACCCTGAATTTTAATATGTTCCTAGAGAAAGCTAAGTTGAAAGATGATCGAAGCAACTTTGTAGACTGGGCTCGTAATCTTAAGTTGATCCTACAAGCTGGAAAGAAGGATTATGTCCTTAATGGTGTGCTAGGAGATGAACCACCCGCTATGGCTGACCAAGATGTTAAGAACGCTTGGTTAACACGTAAGGAGGACTACTCGGTAGTTCAATGTGCAGTCTTGTATGACTTAGAGCCGGGATTTCAACGTCGCTTTGAGCGTCATGGAGCACATGAGATGTTCCAGGAGTTGAAGTTTATCTTTCAGAAGAACGCCCGGATCGAGAGGTATGAGATATTCAATAAATTCTATGCTTGCAAGATGGAGGAGAATTCGTCTGTCAGTGAACATGTGCTCAAAATGTCTGGGTACTCAAACCGTCTAGCTGAGCTGGAGATTGAACTCCCGCAAGAGGCTATCACGGATAGAATTCTTCAATCACTGCCGCCAAGCTATAAGGGCTTTGTGTTGAACTACAACATGCAAGGGATGAACAAGTCACCCGACGAGTTGTTTGCGATGCTGAAAGTCGCAGAGTCTGAACTACGTAAAGAGCATCAAGTGTTGATGGTGAATAAGACCACTAGTTTCAAGAGAAACGGCAAAGGCAAGAAGGGTAATTCAAAGAAGAGCGGCAAGCCTGTTGCCAATCCGACGAAGAAACCTAAAGATGGACCTAAGCCTGAAACAGAGTGCTACTATTGCAAGGGTATGGGTCACTAAAAGCGCAACTGGCCCAAGTATCTGGCTGATAAGAAGGCGGCCAAAGAAAAATCAGGTATATGTGATATACATGTTATTGATGTGTACTTAACCAGCTCTCGTAGTAGTGCCTGGGTATTCGATACCGGTTCTGTTGCTCATATTTGCAACTCGAAACAGGAATTGCGGAATAGGCGAAGGCTGGCGAAAGATGAAGTGACGATGCGCGTAGGAAATGGTTCCAAGGTTGATGGAATCATCGTCGGCACAGTTTCACTTCAGTTGCCATCAGGATTAGTTATGAACTTGAATAATTGTTATTTAGTGCCTGCGTTGAGCATGAACATTATATCTGGATCTTGTTTATTGCGAGACGGTTACTCTTTTAAGTCACAGAATAATGGTTGTTCTATTTCTATGAGTAACATCTTTTATGGTCATGCACCCAATGTGAGAGGATGGTTCATATTGAATCTTGATAGTGATGATACACATATACATAACATTGAGACCAAAAGAGTTAGAGTTAACAATGATAGCGCTATGTTTTTGTGGCACTGCCGCTTAGGTCATATTGGTGTAAAGCGCATGAAGAAACTCCATACCGATGGACTTTTGGAGTCACTTGACTTTGATTCACTTGACACGTGCGAACCATGCCTCATGGGCAAGATGACTAAAACTCCGTTCTCCGGAACAATGGAGCGTGCCAGTGACTTGTTGGAAATCATACATACCGATGTGTGCGGTCCGATGAGCGTGGAGGCACGCGGCGGATATTGTTATTTTCTCACCTTCACTGACGATTTGAGTAGATATGGTTATGTCTACTTAATGAAGCACAAGTCTGAAACATTTGAAAAGTTCAAGCAATTTCAGAGTGAAGTTGAAAATCATCATAACAAGAAGATCAAGTTCCTACGGTCTGATCGTGGGGGTGAATATCTGAGTTTCGAGTTTGGTGCTCACTTAAGACAATGTGGAATTGTTTCACAGTTGACACCGCTTGGAACACCACAGCGTAATGGTGTGTCCTAACGTCGTAATCGTACTTTATTAGAGATGGTGCAATCTATGATGTCTCTTACCGATTTGCCGTTATCGTTTTGGGGTTATGCATTAGACACAACTGCATTCACTTTAAATAGGGCACCATCAAAATCCGTTGAGACGACACCATACGAACTGTGGTATGGCAAAAGGCCAAAGTTGTCGTTTCTTAAAGTTTGGGGATGTGATGCTTATGTCAAAAAGCTTCAGCCTGAAAAGCTGGAACCCAAAGCGGAAAAATGCATCTTCATAGGTTACCCAAAAGAGACAGTTGGGTACACCTTCTATCTCCAATCCGAGGGCAAAGTGTTTGTTGCTAAAAACGGAGCTTTTCTCGAGAAGGAGTTTCTCTCAAGAGAATTGAGTGGGAGGAAGATAGAACTTGATGAGGTTGTCGAACCTCTCATCCCTCTGGATGGTGGCGCAGGGCAAGGGGAAACCCCTGTCGTTGCGACGCCAGTTGAGGAGGAAATTAATGATGATGATCATGAAACTCCGGTTCAAGTTCCTATCGAACCACGCAGGTTGACGAGACCACGTGCTGCTCCAGAGTGGTACGGTAATCCTGTTTTGTCAATCATGTTGTTAGACAATAATGAGCCTGCAAATTATGAAGAAGCAATGGTAGGCCCAGATTCCAACAAATGGCTGGAGGCCATGAAGTCCGTGATAGGATCCATGTATGAGAACAAAGTGTGGACTTTGGAAGTACTACCTGAGGGACGCAAGGCTATTCAGAACAAATGGATCTTTAAGAAGAAGACAGACGCTGACGACAATGTGACCGTTCATAAAGCTCGACTTGTGGCAAAGGGTTTTTCACAAGTTCAAGGAGTTGACTACGATGAGACATTCTCACCCGTAGCGATGCTTAAGTCCGTCAGAATCATGTTAGCAATAGCTGCATTTTTCGATTATGAAATCTGGCAGATGGATGTCAAAACGGCGTTCCTTAGCGATTTCCTTAAGGAAGAGTTATATATGATGCAACCCGAAGGTTTTGTCGATCCTAAAAATGCTAACAAGGTGTGCAAGCTCCAGCGATCCATTTATGGACTGGTGCAAGCATCTCGGAGTTGGAACAAATGCTTTGATGAGGCGATCAAAGCATTTGGGTTTATACAAGTGGTTGGAGAATCTTGTATTTACAAGAAAGTGAGTGGGAGCTCTGTGGCGTTTCTAATATTATATGTGGATGACATATTGCTGATTGGAAACAACGTAGAGTTTTTGGTGTTGGGGAACGTCGCATGGGAAACAAAAACTTTCCTACGCGCACGAAGACCAATCATGGTGATGTCCATCTACGAGAGGGGATGAGTGATCTACGTACCCTCGTAGACCGTACAGCAGAAGCGTTAGTGAACGCGGTTGATGTAGTGGAACGTCCTCACGTCCCTCGATCCGCCTCGCGAACAATCCCTCGATCAGTCCCACGATCTCGTACCGAACGGACGGCACCTCCGCGTTATTGATCCAGCAAGAGAGATGGAGAGGTAGAAGAGTTATCCGGCAGCCTGACGGCGCTCCGGAGGTTGGTGATGATCTTGTCTCAGCAGGGCTCCGCCCGAGCTCCGCAGAAACGCGATCTAGAGGAAAAACCGTGGAGGTATGTGGTCAGGCTGCCGTGAGAAAGTCATGTAAAATCAGCCCTAAAACCTCCGTATATATAGGTGGGAGGGAGGGGGCCTTGCCTTGGGGCTCAAGGAGCCCCAAGGGGGTCGGCCGAGCCAAGGGGGGAAGGACTCCCCCCCCAAACCGAGTTGGACTTGGTTTGGTGGGAGTCCTTCCTTCCCTTCCCACCTCCTTCCTTTTTTTTTCTTTCTTTCCTCTTTGATTTTTCTTCTCTTGGTGCATAGGCCCTCTTGGGCTGTCCCACCAGCCCACTAAGGGCTGGTGCGCCACCCCTAAGGTCCATGGGCCCCCCCGGGGTGGGTTGCCCCCCCGGTGAACTCCCGGAACCCATTCGTCATTCCCGGTACATTCCCGGTAACTCCGAAAACCTTCCGGTAATCAAATGAGGTCATCCTATATATCAATCTTCGTTTCCGGACCATTCCGGAAACCCTCGTGACGTCCGTGATCTCATCCGGGAATCCGAACAACATTCGGTAACCAACCATATAACTCAAATACGCATAAAACAACGCCGAACCTTAAGTGTGCAGACCCTGCGGGTTCGAGAACTATGTAGACATGACCCGAGAGACTCCTCGGTCAATATCCAACAGCGGGACCTGGATGCCCATATTGGATCCTACATATTCTACGAAGATCTTATCGTTTGAACCTCAGTGCCAAGGATTCATATAATCCCGTATGTCATTCCCTTTGTCCTTCGGTACGTTACTTGCCCGAGATTCGATCGTCGGTATCCGCATACCTATTTCAATCTCGTCTACCGGCAAGTCTCTTTACTCGTTCCGTAATACAAGATCCCGCAACTTACACTAAGTCACTTTGCTTGCAAGGCTTGTGTGTGATGTTGTATTACCGAGTGGGCCCCGAGATACCTCTCCGTCACACGGAGTGACAAATCCCAGTCTTGATACATACTAACTCAAACAACACCTTCGGAGATACCTGTAGAGCATCTTTATAGTCACCCAGTTACGTTGCGACGTTTGATACACACAAAGTATTCCTCCGGTGTCAGTGAGTTATATGATCTCATGGTCATAGGAATAAATACTTGACACGTAGAAAACAGTAGCAACAAAATGACACGATCAACATGCTACGTCTATTAGTTTGGGTCTAGTCCCTCACGTGATTCTCCTAATGACGTGATCCAGTTATCAAGGAACAACACCTTGTTCATAATCAGAAGACACTGACTATCTTTGATCAACTGGCTAGCCAACTAGAGGCTTGGTAGGGACGGTGTTTTGTCTATGTATCCACACATGTAAATGAGTCTTCATTCAATACAATTATAGCATGGATAATAAACGATTATCTTGATACAGGAATTATAATAATAACTACATTTATCATTGCCTCTAGGGCATAATTCCAACAGTCTCCCACTTGCACTAGAGTCAATTATCTAGCCCTCACATCATCATGTGAATTACATTGTAATAAATCTAACACCCATACAGTTCTGGTGTTGATCATGCTTTGGCCGTGGAAGAGGTTTAGTCAGCAGGTCTGCTACATTCAGATCCGTGTGCACCTTGCATATATTTACGTCCTCTCCCTCGACGTAGTCGCGGATGAGGTTGAAGCGTCGTTTGATGTGTCTGGACTTCTTGTGAAACTGTGGTTCCTTTGCTAGGGCAATGGCACCCGTGTTGTCACAGAACAAGGTTATTGGATTCAGTGCGCTTGGCACCACTCCAAGATCCGTCATGAATTGCTTCATCCAGACACCCTACTTAGCCGCCTCCGAGGCAGCCATGTACTCTGCTTCACATGTAGAATCTGCTACGACGCTTTGCTTGGAACTGCACCAGCTTACCGCACCCCCATTAAGAATAAATACGTATCCGGTTTGCGACTTAGAGTCGTCCGGATCTGTGTCAAAGCTTGCATCGACGTAACCTTTTACGGCGAGCTCTTCGTCACCTCCATACACGAGAAACATCTCCTTAGTCCTTTTCAGGTACTTCAGGATATTCTTGACCGCCGTCCAGTGATCCACTCCTGGATTACTCTGGAACCTACCTGCCATACTTATGGCCAGGCTAACATCCGGTCTAGTGCACAGCATTGCATACATGATAGAACCTATGGCTGAAGCATAGGGGACGGAGCGCATATGCTCTCTATCTTCATCAGTTGCTGGGCACTGAGTCTTACTCAATCTCGTACCTTGTAAAACTGGCAAGAACCCTTTCTTGGACTGTTCCATTTTGAACCTTTTCAAAACTTTATCAAGGTATGTGCTTTGTGAAAGTCCTATCAGGCGTTTTGATCTATCCCTATAGATCTTAATGCCTAGAATGTAAGCAGCTTCTCCTAGGTCCTTCATAGAGAAACTTTTATTGAAGTAATCCTTTATGCTCTCCAAAAACTCCACGTTGTTTCCAATCAGCAATATGTCATCCACATATAATATTAGAAACGCCAGAGAGCTCCCACTCACTTTCTTGTAAATACAAGATTCTCCAACCACTTGTATAAACCCAAATGCTTTGATCACCTCATCAAAGCGTTTGTTCCAACTCCGAGATGCTTGCACCAGTCCGTAAATGGATCGCTGGAGCTTGCACACTTTGTTAGCATTCTTAGGATCGACAAAACCTTCGGGTTGTACCATATACAACTCTTCCTTAAGGAAACCGTTAAGGAACGCCGTTTTGACATCCATCTGCCAGATTTCATAATCGAAAAATGCAGCTATTGCTAACATGATTCTGACGGACTTAAGCATCGCTACGGGTGAGAATGTCTCATCGTAGTCAACTCCTTGAACTTGTGAAAAACCCTTTGCCACAAGTCGAGCTTTATAAACGGTCACATTGCCGTCAGCGTCCGTCTTCCTCTTAAAGATCCATTTGTTCTGAATAGCCTTGCGTCCCTCAGGTAGTACTTCCAAAGTCCACACTTTGTTTTCATACATGGATCCTATCTCGGACTTCATGGCTTCTAGCCATTTGTTGGAATCTGGGCCCACCATTGCTTCCTCATAATTTGCAGGTTCATTGTTGTCTAACAACATGATTAATAAGACGGGATTTCCATACCACTCTGGAGCAGCATGTTGTCTCGTCGACCTGCGTGGTTCGACATAAACTTGAACTGGAGTTTCATGATCATCATCATTAACTTCCTCCTCAACCGGCGTCGCAACGAAAGAGGTTTCCCCTTGCCCTGCGCCACCATCCAGAGGGATGAGAGGTTCGACAACCTCGTCAAGTTCTATCTTCCTCCCACTCAATTCTCTCGAGAGAAACTCCTTCTCGAGAAAAGCTCCGTTTTAGCAACAAAACCTTGCCCGCGGATTTGAGATAGAAGGTGTACCCAACTGTCTCTTTTGGGTAACCTATGAAGACGCACTTTTCCGCTTTGGGTTCCAGCTTTTCAGGCTGAAGCTTTTTGACATAAGCATCACATCCCCAAACTTTAAGAAACGACAACTTTGGTCTTTTGCCATACCACAGTTCGTATGGTGTCGTCTCAACGGATTTTGATGGTGCCCTATTTAAAGTAAATGCAGCTGTTTCTAATGCATAGCCCCAAAAAGATAACGGCAAATCGGTAAGAGACATCATAGATCGCACCATCTCTAATAAAGTACGATTACGACGTTCGGACACACCATTACGCTGTGGTGTTCCAGGCGGTGTTAACTGTGAAACAATTCCACGTTGTCTTAAGTGAGCACCAAACTCGAAACTCAGATATTCACCCCCACGATCAGACCGTAGGAACTTGATCTTCTTGTTACGATGATTTTCCACTTCACTCTGAAATTGCTTGAACTTTTCAAATGTTTCAGACTTGTGCTTCATTAAGTAGACATAACCATATCTACTCAAATCGTCAGTGAAGGTGAGAAAATAACGATATCCGCCGCGTGCCTCCACGCTCATCGGACCACACACATCGGTATGTATGATCTCCAATAAGTCACTTGCACGCTCCATTGTTCCGGAGAACGGAGTCTTAGTCATCTTGCCCATGAGGCATGGTTCGCACGTGTCAAGTGAATCAAAGTCAAGTGACTCCAAAAGTCCATCAGCATGGAGTTTCTTCATGCGCTTTACACCAATATGACCTAAGCGGCAATGCCACAAAAATATGGCGCTATCATTGTTAACTCTAATTCTTTTGGTCTCAATGTTATGTATATGCGTATCGCTATCAAGATTCAATATGAACAATCCTCTCACATTGGGTGCATGACCATAAAAGATATTACTCATAGAAATAGAACAACCATTATTCTGTGACTTAAAAGAGTAACCGTCTCGCAATAAACAAGATCCAGATATAATGTTCATGCTCAACGCAGGCACTAAATAACAATGATTTAAGTTCATCACTAATCCTGATGGTAACTGAAGTGAAACTGTGCCGACGGCGATTGCATCAACCTTGGAACCATTTCCTACGCGCATCGTCACTTCATCTTTCGCCAGCCTTCGTCTATTCTGTAGTTCCTGTTTCGAATTGCAGATATGAGCAACAGAACCGGTATCGAATACCCAAGCACTACTACGAGAACCGGTTAAGTACACATCAATAACATGTATATCAAATATACCTGATTTTTCTTTGGCCGCCTTCTTATCAGCCAGATACTTGCGGCAGTTGCGCTTCCAGTGACCCATACCCTTGCAATAGAAGCACTCTGTTTCAGGCTTAGGTCCAGCTTTGGGTTTCTTCGTCGGATTAGCAACAGGCTTGCCACTCTTCTTTGAATTACCCTTCTTGCCTTTGCCGTTTCTCCTGAAACTAGTGGTCTTATTCACCATCAACACTTGATGCTCTTTACGGAGTTTAGACTCTGCGACTTTCTGCATCGCAAACAACTCGCCGGGTGACTTGTTCATCCCTTGCATGTTGTAGTTCAACACAAAGCCTTTATAGCTTGGCGACAGCGATTGAAGGATTCTGTCAGTGATAGCTTCTTGCGGGAGTTCAATTCCCAGCTCAGCTAGACGGTTTGAGTACCCAGACATTTTGAGCACATGTTCACTGACACACGAGTTCTCCTCCATCTTGCAAGCATAGAATTTATTGGAGGTCTCATACCTCTCGATCCGGGCGTTCTTCTGAAAGATGAACTTCAACTCCTGGAACATCTCAAATGCTCCATGACGCTCAAAGCAACGTTGAAGTCCCGGTTCTAAGCCATACAAGACTGCACATTGAACTATTGAGTAGTGCTCCTTACGTGCTAACCAAACGTTGTTAACATCCTGATCAGCCGTAGCGGGTGGTTCATCTTCTAGCGCAGCATTAAGGACATAATCCTTCTTCCCAGCTTGTAAGATTAGCTTAAGATTACGAGCCCAGTCTACAAAGTTGCTTCTATCATCTTTAAACTTAGCTTTCTCTAGGAACGTATTAAAATTCAGGGTGACAGTTGCGTGAGCCATGATCTACAACACAAACATATTCAAAGTGGACTTAGACTATGTTCAAGATAATTAGAGTTTAACTCAATCAAATTATTTGCTAAACTCCCACTCAAAAAGTACATCTCTCTAGTCATTTGAGTGGTTCATGATCCACTTACACTAGCTCAAGTCCGATCATCACGTGAGTTGAGTATAGTTTCAGTGGTAAGCATCCCTATGCTAATCATATCATCTATATGATTCATGATCGACCTTTCGGTCTCATGTGTTCCGAGGCCATGTCTGCACATGCTAGGCTCGTCAAGCTTAACCCGAGTGTTCCGCGTGCGCAACTGTTTTGCACCCGTTGTATATGAACGTTGAGTCTATCACACCCGATCATCACGTGGTGTCTCGAAACGACGAACTGTAGCAACGGTGCACAGTCGGGGAGAACACAATTTGGTCTTGAAATTTTAGTGAGAGATCACCTCATAATGCTACCGTCGTTCTAAGCAAAATAAGGTGCATAAAAGGATTAACATCACATGCAATTCATAAGTGATATGATACGGCCATCATCACGTGCTTCTTGATCTTCATCACCAAAGCACCGGCACGATCTTCTTATCACCGGCGCCACACCATGATCTTCATCAACGTGTCGCCATCGGGGTTGTCGTGCTACTCATGCTATTACTACTAAAGCTACATCCTAGCAAAATAGTAAACGCATCTGCAAGCACAAACATTAGTATAAAGACAACCCTATGGCTCCTGCCGGTTGCCGTACCATCGACGTGCAAGTCGATATTATCTATTACAACATGATCATCTCATACATCCAATATATCACATCACATCGTTGGCCATATCACATCACAAGCATACCCTGCAAAAACAAGTTAGACGTCCTCTAATTTTGTTGTTGCATGTTTTACGTGGTGACCATGGGTATCTAGTAGGATCGCATCTTACTTACGCAAACACCACAACGGAGATCTATGAGTTGCTATTTAACCTCATCCAAGGACCTCCTCGGTCAAATCCGATTCAACTAGAGTTGGAGAAACCAACACTTGCCAGTCATCTTTGAGCAACAGGGTTGTTCGTAGCGATGAAACCAGTCTCTCGTAAGCGTACGAGTAATGTCGGTCCAAGCCGCTTCATCCAACAATACCGCGGAATCAAGAAAAGACTAAGGAGGGCAGCAAAACGCACATCTCCGCCCACAAAAACTTTTGTGATCTACTCGAGAAGACATCTACGCATGAACCTAGCTCATGATGCCACTGTTGGGGAACGTCGCATGGGAAACAAAAATTTTCCTACGCGCACGAAGACCTATCATGGTGATGTCCATCTACGAGAGGGGATGAGTGATCTACGTACCCTCGTAGACCGTACAGCAGAAGCGTTAGTGAACGCGGTTAATGTAGTGGAACGTCCTCACGTCCCACGATCCGCCCCGCGAACAATCCCTCGATCAGTCCCACGATCTAGTACCGAACGGACGGCACCTCCGCGTTCAGCACACGTACAGCTCGACGATGATCTCGGCCTTCTTGATCCAGCAAGAGAGACGGAGAGGTAGAAGAGTTCTCCGGCAGCGTGACGGCGCTCCGGAGGTTGGTGATGATCTTGTCTCAGCAGGGCTCCGCCCGAGCTCCGCAGAAACGCGATCTAGAGGAAAAACCGTGGAGGTATGTGGTCGGGCTGCCGTGAGAAAGTCGTGTAAAATCAGCCCTAAAACCTCCGTATATATAGGTGGGAGGGAGGGGGCCTTGCCTTGGGGCTCAAGGAGCCCCAAGGGGGTCGGCCGAGCCAAGGGGGGAAGGACTCCCCCCCCAAACCGAGTTGGACTTGGTTTGGTGGGAGTCCTTCCTTCCCTTCCCACCTCCTTCCTTTTTTTTTCTTTCTTTCCTCTTTGATTTTTCTTCTCTTGGCGCATAGGCCCTCTTGGGCTGTCCCACCAGCCCACTAAGGGCTGGTGCGCCACCCTTAAGGTCCATGGCCCCCCCGGGGTGGGTTGCCCCCCCGGTGAACTCCCGGAACCCATTTGTCATTCCCGGTACATTCCCGGTAACTCCGAAAACCTTCCGGTAATCAAATGAGGTCATCCTATATATCAATCTTCGTTTCCGGACCATTCCGGAAACCCTCGCGACGTCCGTGATCTCATCCGGGACTCCGAACAACATTCGGTCACCAACCATATAACTCAAATACGCATAAAACAACGCCGAACCTTAAGTGTGCAGACCCTGCGGGTTCGAGAACTATGTAGACATGACCCGAGAGACTCCTCGGTCAATATCCAACAGCGGGACCTGGATGCCCATATTGGATCCTATATATTCTACGAAGATCTTATCGTTTGAACCTCAGTGCCAAGGATTCATATAATCCCGTATGTCATTCCCTTTGTCCTTCGGTACGTTACTTGCCCGAGATTCGATCGTCGGTATCCTCATACCTATTTCAATCTCGTTTACCAGCAAGTCTCTTTACTCGTTCCGTAATACAAGATCCCGCAACTTACACTAAGTTACTTTGCTTGCAAGGCTTGTGTGTGATGTTGTATTACCGAGTGGGCCCCGAGATACCTCTCCGTCACACGGAGTGACAAATCCCAGTCTTTATACATACTAACTCAACCAACACCTTCGGAGATACCTGTAGAGCATCTTTATAGTCACCCAGTTACGTTGCGACGTTTGATACACACAAAGTATTCCTCCGGTGTCAGTGAGTTATATGATCTCATGGTCATAGGAATAAATACTTGACACGCAGAAAACAGTAGCAATAAAATGACACGATCAACATGCTACGTCTATAAGTTCGGGTCTAGTCCATCACGTGATTCTCCTAATGACGTGATCCAGTTATCAAGCAACAACACCTTGTTCATAATCATAAGACACTGACTATCTTTGATCAACTGGCTAGCCAACTAGAGGCTTGCTAGGGACGGTGTTTTGTCTATGTATCCACACATGTAAATGAGTCTTCATTCAATACAATTATAGCATGGATAATAAACGATTATCTTGATATAGGAATTATAATAATAACTACATTTATCATTGCCTCTAGGGCATAATTCCAACATTTGGAGAGCATAAAGGATTACTTGAATAAAAGTTTCTCTATAAAGGACCTAGGAGAAGCTGCTTACATTCTAGGCATTAAGATCTACAGGGATAGATCGAAACGCCTGATAGGACTTTCACAAAGCACATACCTTGATAAAGTTTTGAAGAGGTTCAAAATGGAACAGTCCAAGAAAGGGTTCTTGCCAGTTTTACAAGGTACGAGATTGAGTAAGACTCAGTGCCCAGCAACTGATAAAGATAGAGAGCATATGAGCACCGTCCCCTATGCTTCAGCCACAGGATCTATCATGTATGCAATGTTGTGCACTAGACCGGACGTTAGCCTGGCCATAAGTATGGCAGGCAGGTTCGAGAGTAATCCAGGAGTGGATCACTGGACGGCGGTCAAGAATATGCTGAAGTAACTGAAAAGGACTAAGGAGATGTTTCTCGTGTATGGAGGTGACGAAGAGCTCGCCGTAAAGGGTTACGTCGATGCAAGCTGTGACACAGATCCGGACGACGCTAAGTCGCAGACCGGATACATATTTATTCTTAATGGGGGTGCGGTAAGCTGGTGCAGTTCCAAGCAAAGCGTCGTAGCTGATTCTACATGTGAAGCGAAGTACATGGCGGCCTCGGAGGCGGCTAAGGAGGGTGTCTGGATGAAGCATTTCATGACGGATCTTGGAGTGGTGCCAAGCGCACTGAATCCAATAACCTTGTTCTGTGACAACACGGGTGCCATTGCCTTAGCAAAGGAACTACGGTTTCACAAGAAGACCAGACACATCAAACGATGCTTCAACCTCATCCGTGACTACGTCGAAGGGGAGGACGTAAATATATGCAAAGTGCACACAGATCTGAATGTAGCAGACCCGCTGACTAAATCTCTTACACGGGCAAAGCATGATCAACACCAGATCTGTATGGGTGTTAGATTTATTACAATGTAATTCGCATGATGATGTGAGGGCTAGATTATTGACTCTAGTGCAAGTGGGAGATTGTTGGAGTTATGCCCTAGAGGCAATAATAAATATAGTTATTATTATAATTCCTGTATGAAGATAATCGTTTATTATCCATGCTATAATTGTATTGAATGAAGACTTATATACATGTGTGGATACATAGACAAAACACTGTCCCTAGCAAGCCTCTAGTTGGCTAGCCAGTTGATCAAAGATAGTCAGGGTCTTCTGACTATGTACAAGGTGTTGTTGCTTGATAACTGGATCACATCATTAGGAGAATCACGTGATGGACTAGACCCAAACTAATAGACGTAGCATGTTGATCGTGTCATTTTGTTGCTACTGTTTTCTGCGTGTCAAGTATTTGTTCCTATGACCATGAGATCATATAACTCACTAACACCGGAGGAATGCTTTGTGTGTATCAAACGTCGCAACGTGACTGGGTGACTATAAAGATGGTCTACAGGTATCTCCGAAGGTGTTCGTTGAGTTAGTATGGATCAAGACTGGAATTTGTCACTCCGTGTGACGGAGAGGTATCTTGGGGCCCACTCGGTAATACAACATCACACAGAAGCCTTGCAAGCAATGTAACTTAGTGTAAGTTGCGGGATCTTGTATTACGGAACGAGTAAAGAGACTTGCCGGTAAACGAGATTGAAATAGGTATGCGGATACTGACGATCGAATCTCGGGCAAGTAACATACCGAAGGACAAAGGGAATGACATACGGGATTATATGAATCCCTGGCACTGAGGTTCAAATGATAAGATCTTCGTAGAATATGTGGGATCCAATATGGGCATCCAGGTCCCGCTATTGGATATTGACCGAGGAGTCACTCGGGTCATGTCTACATAGTTCTCGAACCCACAGGGTCTGCACACTTAAGGTTCGACGTTGTTTTATGCGTATTTGAGTTATATGGTTGGTTACCGAATGTTGTTCGGAGTCCCGGATGAGATCACGGACGTCACGAGGGTTTCCGGAATGGTCTGGAAACGAATATTGATATATAGGATGACCTCATTTGATTACCGGAAGGTTTTTGGAGTTACCGGGAATGACGAATGGGTTCCGGGTGTTCACCGAGGGGGGGGGGGTGCAGCCCACCCCAGGGAAGCCCATAGGCCCTGGGGGTGGCGCACCAGCCCTTGGTGGGCTGGTGGGACAGCCCAAGAAGGCCCTATGCTCCATAGATAGAAAATCAAAGAGAAAAGAAAAAAAAAGAGGTGGGAAAGGAGAGAAGGTCTCCACCTTCCAATCCTAGTTGGACTAGGATTGGAGGACTCCTCCTCCCTTGGTGGCGCAGCCCATGGGGCTCCTTGAGCCTCAAGGCAAGCCTCCCCTCCTCCTATGCACTTTCACCTTCCACCATTGCTAGCCTCTCTAGTGCCGCGCAATTCTCGTCGGTGCACAAACCCACCATATGCCTTCCTCAAAACAACCACCATACCTACCTACTATGGCATTTTCATAGCCATTCCGAGATATATTGCCATGCAACTGCCACCGTTCCGTCTCATGAGTTGTGTCGTCACTCTCATATTGCCATTGCATCATCGTAAGATAGCTAGCGAGATGTTTCAACGTCATACGCCAAGCTAGATCGTTGCACATCCCGGTACACTGCCGGAGGCATTTCCTATAGAGTCATCATCTTTCTAAGCTTTGAGCTGTGAGTAAATAAAAGTGTGATGATCATCATTATTAGAGCATTGCCCCATGTGAGGAAATAAATAAAAAAGAGAATAGTCCAAAGATCCCAAATAAAAAATAGAGAAAAAAGAGAGGCCCAAGAGCCCAAAAAAAGAGAGAAAAAGAGAGAAGAGACAATGCTACTATCTTTTTCCACACTTGTGCTTCATAATAGCACCATGTTCTTCATGATTGAGAGCCTCTCGTTTCGTCACCACCATATGCTAGTGGGAATCTTCATTATACAACTTGGCTTGTATATTCCAATGATGGGCTTCCTCAAAATTTCCCTAGGTCTTCGTGAGCAAGCAAGTTGGATGCACACCCACTAGTTCTCCTTTTGAGCTTTCACATACTTATAGCTCTAGTGCATCCTTTGTATGGCAGTCCCTACTCATTCACATTGATATCTATTAATGGGCATCTCCATAGCCCTTTGATACGCCGAGTCAATGTGACCATCTCCTCCCTTTTTGCCTCACAACCACCACCACACTCTATTCCACTTATAGTGCTATATCCATGGCTCACGCTCATGTATTGCGTGATAGTTATAAAAGGTTTGAGAAAGTAAGAGTGCGAAAGAAATTACTTGGCCAATACTGGGGTTGTGCATGATTTAAATTAGTTGTGTGGGGATGATGGAGCATAGCCAGACTATATGATTTTATAGGGATAACTTTCCTTGGCCTTGTTATTTTGAAAGTTCATGATTACCTTGCTAGTTTGCTTGAAGTATTATTGTTTTCATGTCAATAGCAAACTATTGTTTTGAATCTTACGGATCTGAACATTCATGTCACACGAAAGAAGTTGCAAAGGACAACTATGCTAGGTAGCATTCCACATCAAAAATTCGGTCTTTATCACTTCCCTACTCGAGGACGAGTAGGAGTTAAGCTTGGGGATGCTTGATATGTCTCCAACGTATCTATAATTTTTGATGGTTTCATGCTATTATCCTATCAAACTTTGGATGTTTCGTATGCCTTTTATATATTTTTGGGACTAACTTATTAACCCAGTGCCAAGTGTCAGTTCCTGTTTTTTCTGTGTTTTTGACCCCTTTCAGAGGAGGATTCTAAACGGAGTCCAAACGGAACGAAACTTCCAAAAAGATTTTTTCCGAAACAGAAGAAGATCGGGAAACTTGAGAACCAAGGCAGGGGGCCACCAGGGACCCCACAAGCCCCCTAGCCGTGGCCAGGGGGGCCCGCGCCTCCCACGCTTGTGGCCTCCCTGGGCCAACTCTGCCCTAGGTATTTCGCCTATATATTCCCAATAATTCCAGAAAAAATCAAGAGATCATCGAAAGTACTGTCTCCGCTAGATCCCATCTGGGGCACGTTCTGGTGCCCTGCCAGAGGGGGGATTCGGATACGGAGGGCTTCTTCATCAACACCATGACCTATCCGATGATGCGTGAGTAGTTCACCATAGACCTATGGGTCCATAGCTAGTAGCTAGATGGCTTCTTCTCTCTCTTGTATCTTCAATACAAAGTTCTACATGATCTTCATGGAGATCTATCCGATGTAATCTTCTTTTGCGGTGTGTTTGTCGAGATCCGATGAATTGTGGATTTATGATCAGATTATCTATGAATCTTATTTGAGTTTCTTCTGATCTCTCTTATGCATGATTTCATATCCTTGTAATTCTCTTCGAGTTGTGGGTTTTGTTTGGCCAGCTTGATCTATGATTCTTGCAATGGGAGAAGTGCTTGGTTTTGGGCTCATACCGTGTGGTGACCTCATCCAGTGACAGAAGGGGTAGCGAGGCACACATCATGTTGTTGCCATCATGGGTAAAAAGATGGGGTTTTCATCATTGATTTGAGTTTATCCCTCTACATCATGTCATCTTGCTTAAGGCGTTACTCTGTTCGTCATGAACTCAATACACTAGATGCATGCTGGATAGCGGTCGATGTGTGGAGTAATAGTAGTAGATGCAGAAAGTATCGGTCTACTTGTCTCGAACGTGATGCCTATATGTATGATCATTGCCTTAGATATCGTCATGACTTTGCGCGGTTCTATAAATTGCTCGATAGTAATTTGTTCACCCACCATAATATTTGCTATTTTGAGAGAAGCCTCTAGTGAACACTATGGCCCCCGGGTCAACTTCACACCATATTTTCAGCCTTACACTTTTTCTTCATTGCACTTTCCGCCTTCAGATCTCACTTTGCAATCAATCTTGAAGGGATTGACAACCCCTTTATAGCGTTGGGTGCAAGCTATTTTGTGTTTGTGCAGGTACTCTGGACTTGACGAGATTCTCCTACTGGATTGATACCTTGGTTCTCAAACTGAGGGAAATACTTACTGCTCCTGTGGTGCATCGCCCTTTCCTCTTCAAGGGAAAAACCAACGTAAGCTCAAGAGACGACAGAAGATTTCTGTCATCGTAGCAATCACCTACTGGAATTAATAATTTTCATGAAAAGTTACTGTTTCTCATGATCACCAAAAGGTTTTTGCAAAGGAAAAGCAAGCTTAAGGTTTGCAAAATGATGAAAACGCAAAACGTGGCATAATCTGTGAAAAACAGAACAACATGTAGTAATTTATTTATTCGGGGCACTTCTGCAACCTAAATAAAAAACTCAGAACAGATGCCATAAATA
The DNA here is from genome assembly GCF_904849725.1 of Hordeum vulgare subsp. vulgare. Lineage (NCBI taxonomy): Eukaryota > Viridiplantae > Streptophyta > Magnoliopsida > Poales > Poaceae > Hordeum > Hordeum vulgare. Next base: position 25,911,469 of record NC_058524.1, read on the forward strand.
CAATTATATAGAACATGGTGTCAAAAAATTCAGATCAAAAAGACGATCTGGTGATTTTTGGCAAAGTTTTCCGTCAAGCACACATAATCTGTTTCTGGACAGCATGTCACAACTTTTGAACTTTCTTGCAATCGAAGGTTAAAACTTGGCACAAAGCTTGAAAATAAAGATACAATGATGTTGCTATAGTAGTAAAAACCATCAAGACTACTAAAACTGTAAGTAAAAACTCAGAGTAAAGATAACAAGGGTTGTCTCCCTAGAGCTCTTTCTTAATAGCCATAAAGATAGGCTTAAGATTTTAATGATGCTCTCGTAGGAATAAGAGTTGTAGAACAAAAGAGAGCATCAAAGGTAGATGGAGCCATGATGCTCTCGTAGGAATAAGATTTTAATGATGCTCTCTTAGGAATAAGATTTTAATGATGCTCTCGTAGGAATAAGTCAGCCATAAAGGTAGCAAGGAGCCATGATATCAGGCTGAACGAGCTTAGTGGAAGCCACACTGCTTTTCCGTGTAAATGGTGGGGTAGTTTTGTGGGCAGTATCGAATGAAGGTTCTTCGTGCTGCTCACAAGCTCGCTGACTGGTATATGCCTCTAGTTTCTTCTCGTGTAGCGACAATCTTTCTTCCATACTCTGCATATGGTATGCTTCCTCTGTCTTATTTCTCCCACGGCTTCTATAACCAGTGCTCCATGGAAACCCATATTTCCATGGAATGGAGCCTGATGTGCCTCGTGTTCATCCAGGGTGTTCAGGATTCCCGAGGGCCTTTGACAGCTCGTCCTTCTCTCTGCCGAGATGGAACCTCCCTTCCTGTCTTTCCTTGATTGCTTCAATAATCTTTAAGACGGGTGTTTAAAGTTGAGCTTTCATGAAAACACAGTTCCCTGTTTCTGGGTTCAAAGCTCCCCCATGCCCGAAGAACAAAGTCCTTGACCGATCAGGCCAGTGCAATGTCGCTAGCTAGACCCCTTTATCGAGCAGGTCGTTCTCAGCTTTGTCCCATGTAGTCCGGGCAACATTGTGGCCGCCTGACACCGTAACATGACGATAATTCTTCTTTCCAGCATTTTGCTTATTTACCTGTGGCCTTTGCTTAGCTTTCTTCGATTTCTTGTATGTCACAAATGCGGGCCAGTGATCTTTTATCTTCGCATATTGACCGGTTAATTCCGGAGTCTCGTCTTTCTCGATAAACTCATTCATTCTTCTTTTTTCTAGTTCTTGAATAGTTCTACCATCTTCTTAAGAGCAAACACCTTGACTTGTCGATTTATAACTCGGTTATTTTGATCCTGCTCTGGCGGTAGGCTGAAATTTCTCATCAGTGAGTTCCAAAGCTCATCGTTTTGTCTATCATCGACATAAGAAACTTCACTGTCCTTGCAACAGTTAAGGCTCCAACATCGGCGAAGCCATCATGATGAGGATATCAACACCATTGTCACACCCACAGCCCCAACTGCTATACATACTAGACCAGTTACTAGAGCTCGTGCACGCCAATTGAATTACTAGGTACTTTCGTTTCTTGGGAATACTTCTAATGCTCATGAACATATGATGCTGCCTAAGTTAGATACTTTTGTTGTGCTTATGAATGAAGGACCTAGCATGGACAAGAAGGATATCCGTTGGAGTGGGATCAAGCATGAAGAAGAAGGTGCACGCGCGGGAGAGAACAATGGAGCTTCCACTGGTGATTTTTGCACTTTAAAGCCACCATAAGGTGAGCATGAAGGCTTCGGACGAAATATTCAAGACATCACTTTATAAATTTCACCACCTTATTTTTGGGCCAGGCCCATGTAATTTAGAAATACCATAATATAGGCTATTTTTAGAGTCCGTATGTGTGGGGAAACCAAGTTTAGGGCTGTTTCCGGACCCCTCCTCCAAGGGTCACGAAATTGCCTCTCTATTCCCTCATATATACAACCCTTAGGGCACCGTTTAGACCTGGGATTTGTTTAGTTAAAAGTTAGCCATTGCAACTTCGTGTACTTCATTTGTGTCCAACGACTAGACTAATACTGCTTTCAGATCCCCACCATTATCAATACTTAATATATATTCGCAATATTCATATTGCTTTTATAATATTCTTGCTTGTTCTTCGATTGCTTGCAGGAAGAGACCTTCGTGGTCAGATTGATCTTGCTCCATCGTGGTCAATAACCTCTTGGAGTTGGTTTAGCGATTGCTAAGGCGCAACATCGTGCACGTTTGTAGTCGGATCGTCAAAGTAATCTCCACCAAATTGATAGTTATCATCTCATCGAAAGATCGGGACCCTCGCCTATATCAAGTGGTCTCAGATTTCCAGGTTGCTCGGTGAGATTTAACCAGTTTTTTGTAGTTAGATCGCATCTGTTCTTCATACCTATCGTCCATGAAAAAGCCATTAAAAAATTAGGGTTAGATCATCATATCCGAACCAATCTGAGCCTTTGCATAGTCTTTTCATTAGTTTGCTTAGTTAAATTTGTGGTTACATCGTCGGGTCGAGTTGCTGGTCTTAGTGTCTAGTCCTTTAGAGTTTTGACTTCTATTCACAGGTTGTCACGCCACCGCCGCACCGTCTTTCATCGCTGCCATATATCACGTCCACGCTACCATCATCGCTGCTGCCATATAGCACCTCCATGCTACCATCATCGCTGCTGCCATATACCACCACCACGCCACCATTATCCTTGCTGCCATATACCACCACCATATACCCACCACAATCCTTGTCTGCATCCTTTTCGTTTTAGGTTAATCTCGAGATGTGTTTGATTTCGGTTTCGCGTTTCCTTACCTGAGTAGGTTTCGAAAAAGAGTCTGGCCTGCTTTCCAAAGCACTTTTTAGGCCAAAATTTCGAGGGGTGAATTTTTTTCTTATCGTTTTGTTAGGATTTTTAGAGAGTTTTGAGACACTCGCCATCATAGTGATTTTTGTCGCAATTTTTGGTCGTCGTAGCCCCGAATTGCTCCAGAAAATAATTAAAAAATTTTGTCAATTTTTTTCGTGCCTATCCTGTTTTTGTGCTTGGGAAGAGTTTTGAGACACTCGCCATTATAGTGATTTTCTGGAAAAAAAAGAGTGCATAAAAAAGGAAAAAGAGAGAGAGAGAAAAAAAATCAGAGTGACTTTTCCCTTGATTAGTACGTGTCGTTGTGACTTCGTTGGTGTTCTAGGCTCGCGTCTCTAGTACGGTCTAGCCTAGGACCAGCACGGTACCGTCGTTGAGCGTCTTTTCAATTTTGCATCTCTGAACTAATTATTGCTAACCCTTCTTGCTACCATATTATAAGCCTTCCCAGCTGCACATACATCTACATCGTGTGTTTGACACCACCTGGCAATCGCTCTATCCAAGCTTTGAGAGTTTGACTACACCGGTTGCCGATCGCCACCTGCTGCTGGGTAAGAATTGGTAAGAAATTGAAATTTGCTTGACGGATTTGTGACACACGACCACCATGACCACCACCACTTCCTAGTAGTCTGTAGGTTCATATTCTTCTGTGTTCCTATTGCTGCTAACCATGCCAGGATCACATGACGAGGAGATCGACTGGGAGAACCTGACCAACCGGGTGCTCCATGATAAATTTCAGCAAATGATGTCTGACCAGGTACAGGATTTCGTGACCACCTTTGGAGAGGCCATGGACAAGCTCGAAGGTATGGAGAAGAAATTCGACACCAAGATGAATGCCAAGTTCAATGAGGTGCTCACCCGATTACCACCACCAGTTGCAGCGGTTGTCCCTCTTCAACCACAACAACGGCTACGAGCGTGACGCGTGCCTGTCGGCCAAGTGCAGAATTTTGGTGTTGTTGCTCCTACTATTGCGGCTTGTCCTGCTGCTCCTCCTGCTGGTACCACCGTGGTTTCTGCGGCTGAGTAGAATGAGGCGTATGATGATGATTACGATGATGAGGGAGAGGTTGCTCCAGTTCAGCACCAGGAACAACAACCACCATAACAAGCCGCCGGACGTACACATGGATACAATCGCAACGGTAGGGATGCACCACACCCTCAGGTACGGGATCATGACCATCTCCCTAAACTTAAATTGAATATTGCTACTTTTGATGGTCGATATGTTCCTGATATATATTTACTTGGGAGTTAGAAACAGAGCAACGTTTTACATGCTTGCAATTTCGTGAAGATAGACGTGTTGCTGCTGCTTTTTGTTCTTTCACTAGTTTTGCTTGTGTTTGGTGGTCTGAATATTCTAGAATACATCATGCTAATATTCCGACTACTTGGCCTGCTTTGAAAACTGCTATGCGTACTCGTTGGGTTCCACCAAATTATCAACGTGAATTACTTCAAAACTTGCAGCGTAGACAAGGGAAAAAGTCTATAGAAGAATATTATCAGGAATTACAAACTGGCATGATTAGATGTGGTATTGTTGAGGACAATGAAGCTATGCTTCCATGTTTTATGGGTGGATTAAATAGAGATATTCAGACTATTCTAGAATATAAGAATTATAACAATATCACTCGTTTATTCCATCTTGCTTGCAAAGCTGAACGTGAAGTGTAGGATCGACATGCATTGGCGAGAACTAATTTTTCTGCAGGTCGCACTTTCTCATGGACGCCACGAACCACATCTACTTCTACACGCCCTCCTGCATCAGCACCGCCTCCTTCAGCCACCAATTCAACCAGAGATACCAGGAATCAAGCCCCTGCACCACACTTCGCCAAGAGTACACCTTCCAGGCTCGCACAGAGCTCTTCTTCATCCATGGCATCCACATGTCAAACACATGAGGTTATTTGTCGTCGTTGCAAGGGTGGAGATCAGTATGCGAGAGAGTGCCCATCCAAGCGCGTGATGATTATTACTGAGGATGGTGAATATGACTCCGCCAGTCATTATGACGAGGAGACCCTAGCTCTTATTGCAAGTGAAGAACGGGGTGTTGATGATACTGAACAATAGACACTGATGGGGTCATAGTCCTAGGGTAGGGTCATAGGCCTGTCCTACAGGTCCTACCCAAGGACTACCCCACGCAAGGGACGGGACCTTAAGTATGCCCGACTGTATTAAGGTGCCCCCATCATCCAGTCGGTAACGGGCCCAGAATCATCCAGTCGGAGACTAAGACTCGGATGACACCGGACCTACCGACTGGATACACTCGGTGCGTCGTAACCTCCCTGGAGGGAAACTGCCGTACGTTTCCGGGTGCATTAACTAGCATTTATAGCATATGTTACCTGTAACGCATGCATTCAATCGCCACTACTCCACCCTTGAATCAGAACCGTTGTGGAGGGCAGCGCACTCTATATAAGCCGCCCTCCCCCACTGGTAAAAGGGTTAGAAAAACATTGTACTCCATATTGCACTCAGTAACAAGCTCCAGGAGCACTGAGACGTAGGGCTATTACCTCCACCATAGAGGGGCCTGAACTCATATAACCTCGCCGTAGCTAGGACTCTGCCCATCTCATTCGTACCCTACACATCTACTGTCAGGCTTATACCCACGACAGTTGGAGCCCACCGTGGGGCAGGCGTCTAAGCGACTTCCGACGAGTTTGCGACTACTTCCTTTTGTCATGTCGTCCGGTGGAGGTTCGAGCATGGGTCACCGGATCCTCTTCGGCGCTCTCTCCTTCGTCGTCGACGATTCGGCGTGGCTTCGGGATGCACTTCTCGACGTCGAGGCGCTTCCCCGTCGTGGGGCCACACACTTCCGTGCTGGCACTCGCGGCGTTCTTCTTCTCCAACAATCGGCTCCATTGCCGGCTTGCACCTTCGTCACACGCCGCAGCAGGCGATCTCGCAGTCCGCGTCTACAACGTTGGGTGCAGCATGCCCGAGCGCGCCAGTTCGCGTCCTCTCAGGTGGCAGTCCTGGAGTCTGTTGTAGTCGCCCCACGCTCCCAGTGCTCGGACTCGGTTCCGACTGAGCTTCCTACCGAGTACGTGGGTCGTGGGCCTGCAGCAGAAGTACACATGGCCAACTCCTAAGAAGATCCTCGTCAAGCCGACCGAGGTGAAGTTGGCGAAGCATCCGGTGCGCGTCGTCCGCCTCGCCGTTCTGCCAGCCGACACACTCGGCGGAGCAACGTGGAGGTGTTCCGCACACCTCTCCTCAACTTGGACGCGGCTGCCCAGATTGCCGATTCCCTCCAGCCGACTGATTCAGAGGCAGGAAGGGGAATCGAACAAATCCGAGCCCTGTTGCGCACGGCGCAACAGCAGAATTCGGCAGTCTCCCAATCACACAATCGGATTCGCAATAGTTCCGTCCATGCAAACAAGCATAGATCGGTTCACAGCCCTGGATCTCATCAGTATCGCCGTCGCTCACGCACCCCTCCGTAGGGTGGGCCCTACGGGTCCCGGCATCATGATGATCGGCATTCAGTCAGCGACACTTACGACCCAAGACCCGACGCAAGGGGCCGAATCGCTCAGCGAAGAGTTGACAGGGGTCGAGCCCACCGCGATGGCCGCGATATGGACCGTCCGAGTGGAAGCAGGGCCATCATATCTGGCCCCGAGTGTTTTAGTCGAGCCATCCGCTCGGCTGATATCCCGCCCAACTTCCGATTGGCTGCGGGAATCGGTAAATTCTCAGGAGAGTCCAAGCCCGAAACATGGCTAGACGACTACCGAGTGGTGGTCTAGATCGGAGGAGGAGACGACCATGTCGCTATGAAGCACCTCCCTCTGATGCTCGACGGCTCGGCCCGAGCTTGGCTGAACCAGTTGGCCCCCTCAAGCATTTACAGTTGGGCAGATCTAGCCCGAGTGCTCATCAGAACCTTCGAAGGAATGTGCAAGCGCCCTGCAGGTCTTGTGGAGCTTCAGCACTGTGTCCAGAAGCCGAATGAGCCCTTGCGCGACTTCATCCAGCGATGGACGACTCTTTACCACACGGTGGAGAACGTCACCAAGCATCAAGCAGTCTGCGCCTTCAAGGCAGGCGTGCGGTACAGGGAGCTGTACTTGAAGTTTGGTCAAACCGGTGACATCTCCATGAGCAAGATGATGGAGATAGCAACTCGCTATGCAAATGGCGAAGAAGAAGACCGCATCCGGAGCGGAAAACACAAGACGTCGGCGACGCCGACGGAGGTAACACTCGGAAGCAAAAACCGAAGGTTCCGCCCACACCGCAATCAGAAGCTGCAGCTGTCACCAGCGCCAAATTCAAGGGCAAAGGGAAAGCGCAGTTCACCCCTAAGAAAAAGCCTTTCAACAATCCCATCCTGGACCAGGCTTGTCCAATCCATATGAAGATGGACGAGGAAGGTAACCCCATATACGCAAAGCACACCACTCGGCAGTGCCGTCTCCTGATCCAGGGTTTCAGCGAAGGGCAGCCGAGTGAGAAGAATCCTGAACAGGATGAGGAGGACAAGGAGGATCCGTTCCCCCAAGTCCATGCAACCCTCATGATCTTCGCTGACGTCGAAAGCAAGAGTCGACTGAAGCTAGTGAACAGAGAAGTCAACATGGCCGTTCCGACTGCCACCAAGTTTCTCAAATGGTCTCAGACTGCGATTACCTTCGATCAGTCGGATCATCCAACACATGTCCCCACCCCAGGAAGGCAGGCTCTGGTCGTCGACCCGGTGGTGGAAGGAGTCCGACTGCGCAAAGTCCTAATGGATGGCGGCAGCGGATTGAATATTATGTACGCCGACACTCTCAAGGGAATGGGCATTTCGATGTCCAGACTCAGCGAGAGCAATATGCAGTTCCACGGAGTCGTTCCAGGGCGGAAGGCCAAATCACTCGGCCAGATCGCATTGGAGGTCATCTTCGGCTCCGACAAGAACTTTCGCAAGGAGAAGCTCACGTTTGAGGTGGTGGACTTCCAGAGCGCTTACCATGCAATTCTGGGCCGCCCGACATATGTGAGTTTCATGGCACGACCGTGTTATGTGTACTTGAAGTTGAAAATGCCCGGTCCAAAAGGCGTTATCACCATCACCGGCAACCGTCAGCGAGCCGAGGAATGCCTGCAAGAGGGGTCAAGAATCGCCGACCATCAGATGGCCGTACTCAAGCTCGACGAATACAAGAAGACAGTCGACCCTGCCGACTTGATGCGCTCGAAGAAGCCAGCTTCTGAGTCCGAGTTCCAGTCAGCGGGAGAAACTAAGAAGGTCAGCATCCACCCGACGGACGAGTCTGCCGCCCCGACAAACATCTCCACCACCCTGGATCCCAAATAGGAAGCCGAGCTCACCCAATTCCTCCATGAGAACTGGGACATCTTCGCATGGAAGCCATCTGACATGCCGGGTGTACCTAGGGAGTTGGCTGAGAACCGACTGCATGTGGATCCCGCTGCTCGGCCCGTCCGAGAGCGCCTGCGCCGGTCCGCCGCGCACAAAAGGAAGGCAATCGGAGAAGAGGTGGCTAAGCCGCTAGCTGCCAGATTCATTCGTGAGGTTCACCACTCCGAGTGGCTCGCCAATGTAGTCATGGTGCCCAAGAAGGACAAGTCTGCCCGAAAGACCATTTTCCGCTCCCCCGCATAGATCAAATTGTCGATTCGACTGCGGGGTGCGAGCGTTTATCATTTCTTGATGCCTACTCGGGTTATCATCAGATCCGTCTGTATGGTCCCGATGAGTTGAAAACAGCTTTCATCACCCCGTTTGGGTGCTTCTGCTACATCACCATGCCTTTCGGTCTGAAGAATGCAGGAGCTACCTTTATGCGCATGATCCAAAAATGTCTCCTCGACCAGATCGGTCGCAATGTGGAGGCATACATGGATGATATCATAGTCAAGTCCCGCAAAGGTTCCGACCTGCTGACTGACTTGGCAGAAACATTCGCCAACCTTCGTAGGTACGATATCAAGCTAAATCCTGCCAAGTGTTCATTCGGTGTTCCCAGCGGAAAGTTACTCGGTTTCTTCGTTTCCGAACGAGGGATCGATGTTAACCCCGAAAAGGTCGGGACCATCGTCCGAATGGAGAGGCCGGTCAGAATACACGATGTTCAACGACTCACAGGTTGCTTAGCAGCTTTGAGCAGATTCATCAGTCGACTCGGCGAAAAAGCACTTCCTCTGTACCGACTCATGAAGAAATCAGATACCTTCGAGTGGACAGACGAAGCCCAAGTCGCGTTCGACGACCTCAAAGTCCTACTTTCCACCCAGCCGGTTCTTACTGCTCCGCTCAGTAAAGAGCCCCTTCTTCTATATATCGCGGCCACAAATCAAGTGGTTAGTACTGTTCTTACAGTCGAGCGAGAGGAGGAGGGCAAAGCTTACAAAGTTCAGCGGCCAGTGTACTACGTCTCCGAGGTTCTGACCCCTTCCAAGCAGAGGTATCCCCATTATCAGAAGCTTATCTATGGGATCTATATGACTTCAAAGAAGGTGGCTCATTATTTCCAAGACCACTCGGTATCTGTCGTTTCTGATGCTCCGTTGTCGGAAATTCTCCACAATCGGGACGCATCAGGCCGAGTGGCAAAGTGGGCGATGGAGATGCTGTATTGCGACATCAAGTTCGAGGCCAAGAAAGCTATTAAGTCTCAAGCCCTGGCTGACTTTATAGCAGAATGGGTAGAACAACAGCAACCGACTCACATCTACTCGGCTCATTGGACAATGTTCTTCGATGGGTCTAAGATGTTGAATGGATCCGGCGCTGGCGTTGTGATCGTATCACCAAAGGGTGACAAGCTCAATTATGTGCTTCAGATACACTTTGATTCCTCTAACAATGAGGCAGAGTATGAAGCTCTTCTCTACGGATTGCGCATGGCCATCTCACTCGGCGTCCGTCGCCTGATGGTCTACGGCGATTCAGACTTGGTGGTCAACCAAGTGATGAAAGAGTGGGACATAAGGAACCCCACTATGACAACATACTGCAATGCAGTCAGGAAGCTGGAGAAGAAGTTTGAAGGTCTAGAACTTCATCATGTTCCAAGACTGAAGAACCAAGCAGCGGACGAGTTGGCGAAGCTCGGATCCACTCGGAGACCCGTCCCGAGTGATGTCTGCCTCGAGCACCTCCACCTTCCTTCAGTCAAAGAAGATCCCTTCACGGAAGAACCAGTACAACCCATGAGCACAACAGATCCGACTAAAGTCGATGTGCCTGCTGTGGTTGATCTGGTCACAGAGATTCTGGTAATCATTCCCGACTGTACTGTGCCGATTATGGCATATATCCTAAGGCAAGAACTTCCAGAAGATGAAGTCCAAGCCCGACAGATATTTCGCAGGTCAAAGGCATTCACTGTCATCGACGGTCAATTGTACAAGGAGAGTGTTTCAGGCGTCCTCCAACGTTGCATTTCCCCATAGGAAGGGCAGTTGATCCTAGAGGATATCCACTCGGGAACCGGCGGCCATCATGCTTCTTCAAGAGCAATCGTCGCCAAGGCGTTCAGAGCTGGATTCTTCTGGTTGCAGGCTAACGAGATGGCCAAAGCCATGGTCGATCGATGCGAAGGCTGTTAGTTCTACTCCAACAAGTCCCACAAGCCAACGTCTACACTGAAGACAATCCCACTTGTGTGGCTGTTTGCAGTTTGGGGATTAGACACGGCCAGACCATTCAAGACAGGCCAAGGAGGCTACACACATCTGTTGGTGGCAGTCGACAAGTTTACAAAGTGGATAGAAGCCAAGCCCATCAAGAAACTTGAGGCCTCCACAGCCGTGAAGTTTGTCAGAGATATCATCTCCAGATTTAGAGTGCCTCACAGCATAATCACGGACAATGGGACAAACTTCGACTCGGACAGATTCAAAGGTTTCTGCGCGAGTCAAGGTATCCGAGTGGATTTTGCTTCCGTAGCACATCCGCAATCCAATGGACAGGCTGAGCGTGCAAATGGACTTATCCTTCAAGGTTTGAAGCCCCGACTCTTGCGAGAGATAGGACATGCTGCTGGTGCATGGGTAACCGAGTTACCTTCAGTACTCTGGGGCCTCCGCACCACTCCGAACAGATCAATAGGGCGACCACCGTTCTTCCTCGTCTATGGAGCAGAAGCGGTCCTTCCGAGTGACCTACTTCACAATGCCCCGCGAGTCGAGCTCTTCTCCGAAGCCGAAGCAGAACAAGCAAGGCAAGATGGAGTCGATCTTCTAGAGGAGGAGCGCGAGATGGCACTTACTCGCTCAACAATTTATCAGCAAGATCTGCGACGTTTTCATGCACGACATGTCAGGAGCCGCACGTTCCAGGCTGGCGATTTGGTGCTTCGAGTGGATCAGCAAAGACCACACAAGTTGGCTCCGGCCTGGGAAGGTCCTTTCATCATTTCAAAGGTGCTGAACAACGGGGCATACGGACTCTACAACATTCAGAAGGAGACCGACGAGCCGCGCGCGTGGAACAGAGACCTCCTCAAGCGTTTTTATACGTGATCGCCGACTGAAGCAGTGTAACGAACAAGTTTTGGCGAAATAATATACAGTAGATTCAATTTCTTTTGCAGATTCAGAGTTCTTCCGCGGTTGCAGACTACGGTCACACACACACAAAAAAAACTTAGCTGCGATCCTGAATCGCCTAAGTAATACCTTCCTCCGAGTGTGCACTATACGTCGCACTCGGAGACTTAGCTGCGATCCTGCATCGCCTAAGTATTAACTTCCTTCGAGTGTGAACTTCATGTCACACTCGGGGACTTAGCTGCGAGCATGCATCGCCTAAGTATTAATCTCCTCCGAGTGTGCACTTCACGTCACACTCGGGGACTTAGCTGCGATCCTGCATCGCCTAAGTATTAACTTCCTCCAAGTGTGCACTTCACGTCACACTCGGGGACTTAGCTGCGATCCTGCATCGCCTAAGTATTAACTTCCTTCGAGTGTGCACTTCACACTCGGGGACTTAGCTGCGATCCTGCATCGCCTAAGTATTAACTTCCTTCGAGTGTGCACTTCACGTCACACTCGGGGACTTAGCTGCGATCCTGCATCGCCTAAGTATTAATCTCCTCCGAGTGTGCACTTTACGTCACACTCGGGGACTTAGCCGCGATCCTGCATCGCCTAAGTATTAACTTCCTCCGAGTGTGCACTTTACGTCACACTTGGGGACTTAGCCGCGATCCTGCATCGCCTAAGTATTAACTTCCTCCGAGTGTGCACTTTACGTCACACTCGGGGGCTTAGCTGCGATCCTGCATCGCCTAAGTATTAACTTCCTCTGAGTGTGCACTTTACGTCACACTCGGGGACTTAGCCGCGATCCTGCATCGCCTAAGTATTAACTTCCTCCGAGTGTGCCCTTTACATCACACTCGGGGACTTAGCCGCGATCCTGCATCGCCTAAGTACTAACCTTCCTCCGAGTGTGCACTTTATGTGGCACTCGGGGACTTAGCTGCGATCCTGCATCGCCTAAGTATTAACTTCTCCGAGTGTGCACTTCACATCACACTCGGGGACTTAGCTGCGATCCTGCATCGCCTAAGTACTAATCTTCCTCCAAGTGTGCACTTTATGTCGCACTCGGGGACTTAGCTGCGATCCTGCATCGCCTAAGTATTAATTCCTTCGAGTGTGCACTTCACGTCACACTCGAGGACTTAGCTGCGATCCTGCATCGCCTAAGTACTAACCGCTCCTCCGAATGTACACTATACGTTACACTCGAGAACTTAGCACTGATCATGAATCACCTAAGCCCTAATATTCTACGAGTACACATTGAGTGTTCAATTCCAAACAGCATTCAAGCAAAAGAATAAGTGTTTTCGTTGTGACTCCAACAGTCTACAAACGATAATAGACTCGGTGCGGATCAAGCTTACCCGCACCGATTTAAAAGTATGACGGCCAACAGCAGTGGCCAGAATATCTTACAGGCAAACACTCGGCATACCGAGGATAAAGTTCGATCATGACTCAGCTGGGCCCGCGTCAGGACTGGAGGGTTCCACAAAGGTATCCAGGTCGATTCCATCAGCAATGCGGGTCGCAATCTCTAGGAATGTCTCCATGAAGTCTTCGAATTGAAGCTTCTTCGTGTTGACGACTTTCAAGGCTTTCAGCTTATCTTCCCGCACTTCTTTGCAATGGACTCGGACCAAGGACAGCGCCACATCAGCACCGCAACGCGCTGCCGATTTCTTCCAAGCTTGCACTCGGGCCGGAATCTCCCCCAGTCGCCCCAACAGAGTCTCCATTTTCTCCCGCGACTCGTCTTCCGGCCAAAGCTCCTTCTCAATGCGTCCGAAGATTTCTCTCAGTCGGTTGATGAATGGACCCACTTTGCCTACGCGGATATGAGCCCGGAGTAGATTCCGGTTGGCGTCCTCGCTGAGTGGTACATTGTCCTTCATGGATCGTTCCACGGTCGCCGCTTCAGCTTCGGCGTCACCACAAAAATCTGCAACAAACGAGCAAATAGAAATTACAAACCGAGTGTTCGTTACAAGATACAACCACTCGACAAATCATCAGACTTACCAGCCAGACGACTCATCATCTGGACAGCGCAGTCGTTCACATACTTCTCCTGAGCTGTCCATCGTTTGTTCCGAGCAACCATTTGATCATACACTTCGGTCCTCTGTTTCTTCAGCCTCTCCACCTCCGCCACCAACGCCCTGTTTGCCTCCAGCGCCTCCTCCAAGGATTTCTCTCAAACTTCCAGCGCGTTCTTCATGCCAGCTATGGCGAGCGTTGCGGCTTCTAGTTCACCAGCATATTGGTTCTTCTCAGCCCTCAAGGCTTCATAAGCGCTCCCCATCTCACAAGTTTTCTACAAAACGAAACAAAGGGTTATCAGCAACTTTCTCAATACACACTACGTTCTTCAGACCCCTGCCGACGCAAGCAGTCGACAGCGGTCTCGGGGACTACACCCAGTGGGTTCACTAAGAGTGACCCCACTGGCATGCACCTCAAGCAGGTCTGCCCTATTGAGGTGCACGTTTTTACCTACGCCTCCGAGGCTAAAGCTACTCCACCTGTGTGCAGTTTACTCTAGGGAACTCTTACCGCAAGAGTGCTCCGACTGCAGTAAGTACTTGCACTCAGAAATCTTGTCTACGGACACGACAAAAATAAAGACCAAATGTATAAAGACAACTGTCGGTGCAAGCAGTCAACAGAAGTCTCGGGGACTACACCCACTGGGTTCACTCGGAGTGATCCCATTGCAAACAACAGACTACGACAACACCCAGTGGGTTACAAAAGAAAAGTAAGTACTTACAAGAAAAGTGAGTACTTACTAGACTACTTACTCGGATGTCGTCGCGCAGCTCCAAGCTCCGCTGGTACAAAGCCGCAATGGAGTCATAAGCCTTCTTGGCCTCCCCGGTCATCAGCTCCGCTTGGATCATGGCTCCCTTGGCCGCTCCCACCTGCTCCTCTGGGACACACTGAATGCTGAATTCAACATTCGACGAACCGGGAATCGTGGGAAGATCCTGGGGCATCCCAAGATTTGCCCCAGTCAGTTCGTCGCCCACCGGCACTGGTTCGGCCGGTGGAGGCACTTCAGTCGGTGGAGTGTCGGCGGCAGGGGAAGCAGCAGGAGGAGCAGCCTCAAGGAAAGGCTCCACGACAGGCTCCGCGGCTGGGTCGGCTCTCCCTTGCCCGTCTTCGTCCGGGTGAATTGCCCCTGACAAGCCGAACAGCATGATGATTCAGAAAAAGAAAAGGATAGTACATTCTACAGGAATAAAACACCTGACTCTCCTACAACATACCTGGCTGGGACGAGACGACGTTGTGTGTGTCCATGGGGTCATCCCCTTGACGGACCGGAGAGGTTGTAGAAGTGGCGACCCTGTCAAGTGAAGCCCATTCGACTTGTAAAGCGGGAGTTCACTCGGATAACATAAAAAGCCGAGAGTTGGATTCGCTTACGTGGATGTGACGGGGATGGCAACCCTCATGCGCGGCAGAGCCCTCCGAGGTTTGGGCCCACTCGGTTTGGGCGCCCTGGGAGATTGGCCTGCAGGCTCAGCGGGGGCGTCCCTGGACCTCTTCGTGCCTCGAGCACTCGGGACCGCCGGAGCGGTAGGTAGAGCACTCGACAACGCGGGGGGAGCCAAAGGGACGACAGGCTCATGTCGACGCTTACTCCGCTGTTCTGGCGGTGGAGGCGGAGAGTCGCGCTCTTCGTCTTCTTCCTCCTCCTCGCTGTCCTCCGCCTCCGACTCCCTGCTGTCGGAGACATATTCAGCGCTATCCACGCTCCCCTCCTGGCTACCTTCTTCCTCCTCCTCCTCCGGATCCCCGTTTGAGACAGGGGAGGACCAGTTGGTCCATTCCTACATGAGATTCAGTCGGAAACATTAAGCATCACACGAGGATATAAATGAACGACTGAAATCAAAACAGTTTGATATATTCGGCTAATGCTACTCACCTGATTCGGTGGCGGGTTGTCCACGCTGTAAGGCACCACTCGGCGAGCTCCTTTAGGGTTCTCGCAAGGTCCCGTGATTTGGAGCACTATCGAGGTCACCTTCTCCTCGAGTATGCCCACCGCGATGGTCCGAGTGGAATCCTCGGGCCATGTGTAGAGCCACATAGCATGGTGGCGAGCTTGTAGAGGCTGGATCCGCCGACCGACGAAGACTTCCAACAGGTCAATATCGGTGACCCCCCTCCTGACAACATCCGCGAGTGCCTCGACCAAAGGCTGGATGTCATTCCTCTCGGCTTTCGAGAGGGCGAGTTGCTTGGGTGGAGCAGGGCGGTCTAGACTAAATGGAGGTAGCCCAGTCGATGCGTTCGGACAGGCTATGTCCTGGCAGTAGAACCACGTCGACTGCCAGTTCCTAACCGACTCGTTCAACTGGAGAGCAGGGTAGCTACTCCGACTCTTTTTCTGAAACCCTAAACCCCCGCAGAGCTGGAGGAGATGCGTCTTGTCATCCGACTGACTAAGACGTTTGATGGTTTGAGAGCGGGCGGAGAAGATATGTTTGAATAAATCCCAATGAGGGGGGCAACCGATAAAGCATTCACACAGAACAATGAAGGCAGAAAGGTGGGCAATGGCATTCGGGGGGAAGTGATGGAGTTGAGCACCAAAATGATTCATGATGCCTTTGAAAAAGGGGTGCGGGGGCAGAGAAAAACCTCTATGAACATGGCTGAGGAGCAAGACGCGCTCCCCCTCCCGTGGTGCCGGCTCAATCTCGTCGTCCGCCGACAACCTCCAAGATTTATGCACGAGCTGGCCATGCTCTACCAGCTCCAGCAGGTCCCCCTCCGTCACTATGGAGGGGATAAAGTCTCCCTGGATCCATCCCGCTGGCAATGGCCGCTGCCGCTACTGAGCAGCCGCCACCTTGCCCTTCTTCTTCCTTGCCTCCATCTTGCTGGTCTGGCCCTTGGTCATGGCGGCGATGGCGAGCTTTCGAGAAGGATGGGAAGGGAAAGGTGTATCAGCGCAAGAAGTGGCGAGGAAGATGGAGCAAGCAAGAGCAGAGGATTCGGCGAGCGTAACCGAAGGGTCTCGTCAGCCAGAGTTAAATAAAACACCGACAGGGTCGCTGGCGAGCAGACCCAAAATTTTATCCGCCCAACCAGCCGCGGCGATATCGACGGAACAGTTGAAGACGTGAGGATCGAGGAGTCAGGCGCTACTCGAGCGCGCTGACGTCGCCCCCGCTAAGCGCACGGAACCCGAAATTTGAGATCCCGGAAAATCCGCCGCTGTCAGTTGACCGGTCGTGTCAAAAGATGCCGCGAAAGCACTCGGTTCCCGACAGTCCGTTCTGCAGAATACATTCACTCGGATCATTGGCGAGGAGAGATAGAATGGATAGAGGCAAGCAACGCCCAAGCCGAACCTAGTCCAGTCGGATCTGAGCATCAAGCATTGGTTTGACGTTTCAACCCCAATCCATTCGGGGACTAATGATGGGGTCATAGTCCTAGGGTAGGGTCATAGGCCTGTCCTACAGGTCCTACCCAAGGACTACCCCACGCAAGGGACGGGACCTTAAGTATGCCCGACTGTATTAAGGTGCCCCCATCATCTAGTCGGTAACGGGCCCAGAATCATCCAGTCGGAGACTAAGACTCGGAGGACACCGGACCTACCGACTGGATACACTCGGTGCATCGTAACCTCCCTGGAGGGAAACTGCCGTACGTTTCCGGGTGCATTAACTAGAATTTATAGCATACGTTACTTGTAACGCATGCATTCAATCGCCACTACTCCACCCTTGAATCAGAACCGTTGTGGAGGGCAGCGCACTCTATATAAGCCGCCCTCCCCCACTGGTAAAAGGGTTAGAAAAACTGTTGGGTAACGTAGCATAAATTTAAAATTTTCCTACGCATGTTCAGATCTTCCTATGGAGAGACCAGCAACGAGAGAGGGGTAAGAGCATCCTCATACCTTTGAAGATCGCTAAGCGGAAGCGTTGCTAGAACGCGGTTGATGGAGTCGTACTCGCAGCGATTCCGATCTAGTGCCGAACAACGGCACCTCCGCGTTCAACACACGTGCAGCCCGGTGACATCTCCCGCACCTTGATCCAGCAAGGAGGAGGGAGAGGTTGGGGAAGAAGACCAGCAACATGACGGCGTGGTGTTGGTGGAGAGACGAGGTCTCCCGGCAGGGCTTTGCCAAGCGCCGGCAGAGAGGAGGAGGAAGAAGTGCAGGGCTGCGCCGAGGGAGAGGGAAAACCGTGTCCTCCAAAGGCCAAAAGTGCCCACTATATATAGGGGAAGGGGAGAGGGGGTGCCACCCCTAGGGTTCCCACCCTAGGGGGTGTGGCAGCCCTCCCAGATGGGGGGTGTGGCGGCCAGATGGGGAGGAGGGGGTGGCGCACCCCTCTGGTAGGCCTAAGGCCCACCTAAGTTAGGGTTCCCCCCTTCCCCCTTTTTCTGGTGCACATGGGCTGGGTGGGGGGCGCACCAGCCCACTTAGGGGCTGGTTCCCTTCCCCACTTAGCCATCTAGCCTCCCGGGGTCGTCACCCCCTTCGGTGGTCCCCCGGGACCACCTCCGGTGGTCCCGGTAGTCCCGGTACGTTACCGGTGATGCCCGAAACACTTCCGGTGTCCGAAACCATCCGTCCTATATATCAATCTTTACCTCCGGACCATTCCAGAGCTCCTCGTGACGTCCGGGATCTCATCCGGGACTCCGAACAACTTTCGGTAATCTCGTATAAAAATTCCCTATAACCCTAGCGTCATCGAACCTTAAGTGTGTAGACCCTACGGGTTCGGGAGACAAGCAGACATGACCGAGACACCTCTCTGGCCAATAACCATCAGCAGGGTCTGGATACCCATGGTGGCTCCCACTAGCTCCACGATGATCTCATCGGATGAACCACGATGTCAAGGATTCAATCAATCCCGTATACGATTCCCTTTGTCTGTCGGTATAGAACTTGCCCGAGATTCGATCGTCGGTATACCTATACCTTGTTCAATCTCGTTACCGGTAAGTCTCTTTACTCGTTCCATAGCACGTCATCGTGTGACTAACTCCTTAGTCACATTGAGCTCATGATGATGTTCTACCGAGTGGGCCCAGAGATACCTCTCCATCACACGGAGTGACAAATCCGGATCTCGATTCGTGCCAACCCAACAGACACTTTCGGAGGTACCCGTAGTGCACCTTTATAGTCACCCAGTTACGTTGTGACGTTTGATACACCCAAAGCACTCCTACGGTATCCGGGAGTTGCACAATCTCACGGTCGAAGGAAAAGATACTTGACATTAGAAAAGCATTAGCATACGAACAATACGATCTAGTGCTACGCTTAGGATTGGGTCTTGTCCACCACATCATTCTCCCAATGATGTGATCCCGTTATCAATGACATCCAATGTCCATGATCAGGAAACCATGATCATCTATTGACTAACGAGCTAGCCAACTAGAGGCTTGCTAGGGACACATTGTGATCTATTCATTCACACTTGTATTACTGTTTCCTGTTAATACAATTATAGCATGAACGATAGACGATTATCATGAACAAGGAAATATGATAATAACCATTTTATTATTGCCTCTAGGGCATATTTCCAATAGTCTCCCACTTGCACTAGAGTCAATAATCTAGTTACATTGTGATGTATCGAACACCCATAGCATTATTGTGCTGATCATGTTTTGCTCGTGGAAGAGGTTTAGTCAACGGGTCTGCAATATTCAGATCTGTGTGTACTTTACAAATATCTATCACTCCACTCAGGACATGGTCCTGGATGGAGTTGTAGCGGCGCTTGATGTCCTTTGTCTTCCGGTGAAACCTGGGCTCCTTGGCCATGGCAATGGCTCCAGTGTTATCACAGAAGAGTGTCATAGGACCCGACGCGCTTGGAACCACTCCAAGGTCGGTGATGAGCTCCTTCATCCAAATTCCTTCATGAGCCGCTTCTGAAGCAGCTATGTACTCCGCTTCACATGTAGATGCTGCCACGACTTCTTGCTTGCTGCTGCACCAGCTCACTGCCCCACCATTCAACACATATACGTATCCGGTTTGTGACTTAGAGTCATCCGGATCTGTGTGAAGCTAGCGTCGACGTAACCCTTTACGATGAGCTCTTCGTCACCTCCATAAACGAGAAACATTTCCTTAGTCCTTTTCAGGTACTTAAGGATATTCTTGACCGCTGTCCAGTGTTCTGCACCGGGATTACTTTGGTACCTCCCTACCAAACTTATGGCAAGGTTTATATCAGGTCTGGTACACAACATGGCATACATTAGAGAGCCCACGGCTGAAGCGTAGGGGACAGAACTCATCTTCTCTCTATCTGCTGCCGTGGTCGGCGACTGAGTCTTACTCAATCTCATACCTTGCAAAACTGGCAAGAACCCTTTCTTTGAGTTTTCCATATTGAACTTCTTCAATATCTTGTCAAGGTATGTACTTTGCGAAAGACCCATGAGGCGTCTCGATCTATCTCTATAGATCTTGATGCCTAATATGTATGCAGCTTCTCCAAGGTCCTTCATTGAAAAACTCTTGTTCAAATAGGCCTTTATGCTCTCCAACATCTCTATATCATTCCCCATCAATAATATGTCATCCGCATATAGTACGAGGAAAGCTACAGAGCTCCCACTCACTTTCTTGTACAGTCAGGCTTCTCCGTAAACCTGTATGAACCCAAACGCTTTAATCACCTCATTAAAGCGAATGTTCCAACTCCGAGATGCTTGCACCAGCCCATAGATGGAGCGCTGGAGCTTGCACACTTTGTTAGCACCCTTAGGGTCGACAAAACCTTCTGGTTGCATCATATACAACTCTTCCTTAAGGTTCCCGTTAAGGAACGCTGTTTTGACGTCCATTTGCCAAATTTCATAATCATAAAAGGCGGCAATTGCTAACATGATTCGGACTGATTTCAGCTTCACTACGGGAGAGAAAGTCTCTTCGTAGTCAACCCCTTGAATTTGTCGAAAACCCTTTGCGACAAGTCGAGCTTTGTAAACGGTTACATTACCGTTTGCATCAGTCTTCTTCTTGAAGATCCATTTATTTTCTATGGCTCGCCGGTCATCGGGCAAGTCCACCAAAGTCCATACTTTGTTCTCATACATGGATCCTATCTCGGATTTCATGGCCTCAAGCCATTTGTTGGAATCCGGGCCCGACATCGCTTCTTCATAGTTTGAAGGTTCACCGTTGTCTAACAACATGATTTCCATCACTAGGTTGCCGTACCACTCTGGTGCGGAGCGTACGCTTGTGGACCTTCGCGGTTCAGTAGTAACTTGATCCGAAGCTTCATGATCATCATCATTAACTTCCTCTTCAGTCGGTGTAGGCACCACATGAACAACTTCTTGCGCTGCGCTACTTTCCTGTTCGAGAGGGGGTGTAATTACCTCATCAAGTTCTACCTTCCTCCCACTTACTTCTTTCGAGAGAAACTCTTTCTCTAGAAAGGATCCGTTCTTGGCAACAAAGGTTTTACCTTCGGATCTAAGATAGAAGGTATACCCAATAGTTTCCTTAGGGTATCCTATGAATACGCATTTCTCCGCTTTGGGTTCGAGCTTTTCTCGTTGAAGTTTCTTCACATAAGCATCGCAGCCCCAAACTTTAAGAAACGACAACTTAGGTTTCTTGCCAAACCACAGTTCATACGGTGTCGTCTCAACGGATTTAGACGGTGCCCTATTTAAAGTGAATGCTGCAGTTTCTAATGCGTATCCCCAAAATGATAGCGGTAAGTCGGTGAGAGACATCATAGATCGTACCATATCTAATAAAGTGCGATTACGACGTTCAGACACTCCGTTGCGCTGCGGTGTGCCAGGTGGCGTTAGTTGTGAAACGATTCCACACTTCCTTAGGTGTGTGCCAAACTCGTGACTCAAATATTCTCCTCCACGATCAGATCGTAGACATTTAATTTTTCTGTCACGTTGATTCTCAACCTCACTCTGAAATTCCTTGAACTTTTCAAACGTCTCAGATTTGTGCTTCATCAAGTAGATATACCCATACCTACTCAAATCATCGGTGAGAGTGAGAACATAACGATAACCACCGCGAGCTTCAACGTTCATTGGACCACACACATCAGTATGTATTATTTCCAATAAGTCGGTGGCTCTCTCCATTATTCCTGAGAATGGAGTCTTAGTCATCTTGCCCATGAGGCACGGTTCGCATGTGTCAAATGATTCAAAGTCAAGAGACTCTAGCAGTCCATCAGTATGGAGCTTCTTCATGCGCTTAACGCCGATATGACCAAGGCGGCAGTGCCACAAGTATGTGGGACTATCATTATCAACTTTGCATCTTTTGGTACTCACACTATGAATATGTGTAACATCACGATCGAGATTCATCAAGAATAAACCATTCACCAGCGGAGCATGACCATAAAACATATCACTCATATAAATAGAACAACCATTATTCTCTGACTTAAATGAGTAGCCGTCTCGCATTAAGCAAGACCCTGATACAATGCTCATGCTTAAAGCTGGTACTAAATAAAAATTATTAAGGTTTAAAACTAATCCCGACGGTAGATGTAGAGGTAGCGTGCTGACGGCGATCACATCGACCTTTGAACCATTCCCGACGCGCATCGTCACCTCGTCCTTGGCCAGCCTCCGCTTATTCCGCAGTTCCTGCTTTGAGTTACAAATGTGAGCAATAGCACCGGTATCAAATACCCAGGAGCTACTACGAGCGCTGGTAAGGTACACATCAATAACATGTATATCACATATACCTTTAACGTTGCCGGCCTTCTTTACCGCTAAGTATTTGGGGCAGTTCCGCTTCCAGTGCCCTTTTCCCTTGCAGTAGAAGCGCTCAGTCTCAGGCTTGGGTCTGTTCTTTTTCTTCTTCCCGGCATCTGGCTTACCGAGCGCGGCAACAACTTTGCCGTCTTTCTTGAAGTTCTTCTTACCCCTGCCTTTCTTGAAACTAGTGGTCTTGTTGACCATCAACACTTGATGCTCCTTCTTGATTTCTACTTCTGCAGATTTGAGCATCGAGTACAACTCGGGAATGGTTTTCTCCATCCCTTGCATGTTGTAGTTAAGCACAAAGCCTTTGTAGCTTGGTGGGAGAGACTGGAGGATTCTGTCAATGATAGCATCATCCGGAAGTTCGACTCCAAGTGAAGTCAGACGACTGTGTAACCCAGACATTTTGAGTATGTGCTCACTGACAGAACTGTTCTCCTCCATTTTATAGCTGAAGAACTTGTCGGAGACTTCATATCTCTCGACACGGGCATGAGCTTGAAAAACTAGCTTCAGCTCTTGGAACATCTCATATGCCCCGTGTTGCTCAAAACGTCTTTGGAGCCCCATTTCTAAACTGTATAACATGCCACACCTGACCAGAGAGTAGTCATCACTCCGCGCTTGCCAGACGTTTAGAATGTCCTGGGCTGCTGCGGGAGCGGGAGGGTCACCTAGCGGCGCATTAAGGACATAAGCCTTTTTAGCTGCTTCAAGGATGAGCTTCAGGTTGCGAACCCAGTCCGCATAGTTGCTACCATCATCTTTCAGCTTGTTTTTCTCTAGGAATGCGTTGAAGTTGAGGTTGACGTTGGACATCTACAATATTTGTAAAGACAACTTTTAGACTAAGTTCATGACAATTAAGTTCATTTAATCAAATTAAGTATGAACTCCCACTTAAATCGACATTCCTCTAGTCATCTAAGTGATACATGATCCATGTTGACTAACCCGTGTCCGATCATCACGTGAGACGGACTAGTCACCATGGTGAGCAACTTCATGCTGATCGTATTCAACCATACGACTCATGTTCGACCTTTCGGTCTCTTGTATTCGAGGTTATGTATGTACATGCTAAGATCGTCGAGTCAACCTAAGTGTTTCGCGTGTGTAAATCTGGCTTACACCCGTTGTATGCGAACGTTAGAATCTATCACACCCGATCATCACGTGGTGCTTCGAGACAACGAACCTTCGCAACGGTGCACACTTAGGGGAATACGTTCTCGAAATTTTAAGAGGGATCATCTTATTATGCTACCGTCGTTTTAAGCAATAAGATGTAAAACATGATAAACATCACAATGCAATCATATAGTGACATGATATGGCCATTATCATCTTTGCTCATTCGATCTCCATCTTCAGGCATCGCATGATCATCATCGTCACCGGCGTGACACCATGATCTCCATCATCATGATCTTCATCATCGTGTCTCCGTGAAGTCGTCACGCCAACTACTACTATCACTACTACTATGGCTAACCGTTAGCAATGAAGTAAATGTAGTAAGCACATGGCGTTGCATCTCATACAATAAATTAAGACAACTCCTATGGCTCCTGCCGGTTGTCATACTCATCAACATGCAAGTCGTGAAACCTATTACAATAACATGATCATCTCATACATCATACATGCAACATCACAACTTTGGCCATATCACATCACATGTGAAACCCTGCAAAAACAAGTTAGACGTCCTCTAATTGTTGTTGCAAGTTTTACGTGGCTGATTTGGGTTTCTAGAAAGAACGCCTACTTACCTACGTGACAGCCACAACGATGATATGCCAAAGCTATTTACCCTTCATAAGGACCCTTTTCATCAAATCCAATCCGACTAGAGTAGGAGAGACACACACCCGCTAGCCACCTTTATGCACTATGTGCATGTCTGTCGGTGGAACCAGTCTCACGTAAGCGTACGTGTAAGGTCGGTCCGGGCCGCTTCATCCCATAATACTGCCGGAAAAGAATAAGACTAGTAATGGCAAGCAAATTGACAAACCATCGCCCACAACTTTTGTGTTCTACTCGTGCATAGAATCTACGCATAGAAAACCTGGCTCGGATGCCACTGTTGGGTAACGTAGCATAAATTCAAAATTTTCCTACGCATGTTCAGATCTTCCTATGGAGAGACCAGCAACGATAGAGGGGTAAGAGAATCTTCATACCTTTGAAGATCGCTAAGCGGAAGCGTTGCTAGAACGCGGTTGATGGAGTCGTACTCGCAGCGATTCCGATCTAGTGCCGAACAACGGCACCTCCGCGTTCAACACACGTGCAGCCCGGTGACGTCTCCCGCACCTTGATCCAGCAAGGAGGAGGGAGAGGTTGGGGAAGAAGACCAGCAACACGACGGCATGGTGTTGGTGGAGAGACGAGGTCTCCCGGCAGGGCTTCGCCAAGCGCCGGCACAGAGGAGGAGGAAGAAGTGCAGGGCTGCGCGGAGGGAGAGGGAAAACCGTGTCCTCCAAAGGCCAAAAGTGCCCACTATATATAGGGGAAGGGGAGAGGGGGTGACACCCCTCGGGTTACCACCCTAGGGGGTGCGGCAGCCCTCCCAGATGGGGGGTGTGGCGGACAGATGGGGAGGAGGGGGTGGCGCACCCCTCTGGTGGGCCTAAGGCCCACCTAAGTTAGGGTTCCCCCCCCTTCCCCCTTTTTCTGGTGCACATGGGCTGGGTGGGGGGCGCACCAGCCCACTTAGGGGCTGGTTCCCTTCCCCACTTAGCCCATCTAGCCTCCCGGGGTCATCACCCCCCTTCGGTGGTCCCCCGGGACCAACTCCGGTGGTCCCGGTGGTCCCGGTACGTTACCGGTGATGCCCGAAACACTTCCAGTGTCCGAAACCATCCGTCCTATATATCAATCTTTACCTCCAGACCATTCCGGAGCTCCTCGTGACGTCCGGGATCTCATCCGGGACTCCGAACAACTTTCAGTAATCTCGTATAACAATTCCCTATAACCCTAGCGTCATCGAACCTTAAGTGTGTAGACCCTACCGGTTCGGGAGACAGGCAGACATGACCGAGACACCTCTCTGGCCAATAACCATCAGCGGGGTCTGGATACCCATGGTGGCTCCCACTAGCTCCACGATGATCTCATCGAATGAACCACGATGTCAAGGATTCAATCAATCCCTATACGATTCCCTTTGTCTGTCAGTATAGAACTTGCCCGAGATTCGATCGTCGGTATACCTATACCTTGTTCAGTCTCGTTACCGGTAAGTCTCTTTACTCGTTCCGTAGCACGTCATCGTGTGACTAACTCCTTAGTCACATTGAGCTCATGATGATGTTCTACCGAGTGGGCCCAGAGATACCTCTCTGTCACACGGAGTGACAAATCCCGATCTCGATTCGTGCCAACCCAACAGACACTTTCGGAGGTACCCGTAGTGCACCTTTATAGTCACCCAGTTACGTTGTGACGTTTGATACACCCAAAGCACTCCTACGGTATCCGGGAGTTGCACAATCTCACGGTCGAAGGAAAAGATACTTGACATTAGAAAAGCATTAGCATACGAACAATACGATCTAGTGCTACGCTTAGGATTGGGTCTTGTCCACCACATCATTCTCCCAATGATGTGATCCCGTTATCAATGACATCCAATGTCCATGATCAGGAAACCATGATCATCTATTGACTAACGAGCTAGCCAACTAGAGGCTTGCTAGGGACACATTGTGATCTATTCATTCACACATGTATTACTGTTTCCTGTTAATACAATTATAGCATGAACGATAGACGATTATCATGAACAAGGAAATATGATAATAACCATTTTATTATTGCCTCTAGGTCATATTTCCAACAAAAACATTGTACTCCATATTACACTCGGTAACAAGCTCCAAGAGCACTGAGACGTAGGGCTATTACCTCCATCGTAGAGGGGCCTGAACTCATACAACCTCGCCGTAGCTAGGACTCTGCCCATCTCATTCGTACCCTACACATCTACTGTCAGGCTTATACCCACGACAGACACATTACATGGCTGCTGACTACGATGACAGGTATGAAAGCTCAGTTGCTCAACGTGTTTTAAGTGTGCAGGTAACACATGCTAAGCAAAATCAGAGGCACAACTTGTTCCATACTAAGGGAGTGGTAAAGGAACGTTCTGTTCACGTAATCATCGATGAAGGGAGTTGCAACAACTTAGCTAGCACGGGGATGGTGGAGAAGCTGTCTCTCACCACCAGACCACATCCTCATCCTTATTATATCTAGTGGTTCAACAACAGTGGCAAGGTTAAGGTAACACGTACTGTTCGTGTGCATTTATCATTGCTACATATTATGATTTTGTTGATTGTGAGGTGGTACCCATGAAAGCATGCTCCATTTTACTTGGTAGAGCATGGCAATTTGATAAAAATTCTGTACACCATGGTAGAACAAATGAGTATACTCTTGTTCATAAGGATCAAAATATTACTTTGCTTCCTATGTCTCCTGAACATATTATGAAAGATGATATTGCTTGAGCTAGTAAAGCAAAAAAAAGACCTACATAAGAGTGAAAATCAGATTGTAGCAAAGGAATTTGAGCAACACAATAAGCCTACTAAATCATCATCTAGTGTTGCCTCTGAAATAAAACTGAAGAGTGGTTGTTTACTTGCCACTAAATCTGATATTACTAATTTGGATATTACTACATATGTTTGCTATGCTTTCGTATGCAAAGAGGTATTATTTTCATTCGAGGACATGCCACCCTCTTTGCCTCCTGCTGTCATTAACATTTTGCAGGAGTTTGCTGGCGTCTTTCCACAAGACGTGCCACCGAGATTACCACCTATTAGAGGGATTGAGCATCAGATTGACTTAATTCCCGGTGCATCGCTACCCAACCGTGCACCATACCGTACCAATGCAGAGGAGATGAAGGAGATTATGCATCAAGTACAAGAGCTGCTCAACAAAGGTTACATACGTGAATCTCTTAGTCCTTGTGCTATTCCTATTATTCTAGTGCCGAAAAAGGATGGTACATCGCGTATGTGTGTTGACTGTAGAGGCATTAATAATATTACTATTCGTTATCGTCATCCTATTCCTAGGCTAGATGATATGCTTGATGAATTAAGTGGCTCTATAATTTTCTCCAAAGTTGATTTGTGTAGTGGATACCATCAAATTCGCATGAAATTGGGAGATGAATGGAAAACGACATTTAAAACTAAGTTTGGCTTATATGAGTGGTTAGTTATGCCTTTTGGATTGACTAATGCACCTAGCACTTTCATGAGATAATGAATGAGGTTTCACGTGCTTTCATTGGACGATTTGGGGTAGTCTACTTGGATGATATACTGATTTATAGTAGATCTTTGGAGGAACACTTGGATCATTTGCGTGCTGTTTTTACTGCTCTACGTGATGCACATTTGTTTGGTAACCTCGGGAAGTGCACCTTTTGCACAGACCGAGTATCTTCTTGGCTATGTTGTTTCTCCACAGGGAATGAAAGTTGATAAAGCCAAGATTGAAGCTATTGAGAGTTGGCCGCAGCCCAAAACGTTCACACAAGTGACGAGTTTCCTTGGACTCGCCGGGTTTTATTGGCGTTTTGTGAGAGATTTCAGCACCATTGCCGCACCTCTCAATGAGCTTACAAAGAAGGATGTGCCTTATTCTTGGGGTACCGCATAGGAAGAAGCCTTCACGGTTTTGAAAGATAAGTTAACACATGCTCCTTTACTCCAACTTCCTGATTTTAATAAGACTTTTGAACTTGAATGTGATGCTAGTGGAATTGGATTAGGAGGTGTGTTATTACAAGATGGTAAACCTGTTGCATACTTTTCTGAAAAATTAAGTGGGCCTAGTCTGAATTATTCTACTTATGATAAGGAATTGTATGCTCTTGTTCGGACTTTGGAAACATGGCAACATTATTTATGGCCCAAAGAATTTGTCATACATTCTGATTCTGAATCTTTGAAACATATTAAAAGTCAAGCAAAACTGAACCATATACATGCTAAATGGGTTGAATTCATTGAAACTTTCTCGTACGTCATTAAACACAAGAAGGGTAAAGAAACTGTTATTGCTGATGCTTTGTCTCGTCGTTATACTATGCTTTCACAACTTGACTTTAAAATATTTGGTTTGGAGACCATCAAAGATCAATATGTGCATGATGCTGATTTCAAAGATGTGTTGGAGAATTGTAAAGAAGGGACAACATGGAACAAGTTCATCATTAATAACGGATTTGTGTTTCGTGCTAACAATCTATGCATTCCAGCTAGCTCCGTTCGTATTTTGTTGTTACAGGAGGCGCATGGAGGAGGATTGATGGGACACTTTGGTGTAAAGAAGACGGAGGATGTACTTGCTACACATTTCTTTTGGCGAAGGAAGCAACGGGATGTTGAGCGTTTTGTTGCTCGCTGCACGACATGTCAAAAAGCTAAGTCACGACTCAATCCTCATGGTTTATATATGCCTTTGCCTGTACCTAGTGTTCTTTGGGAGGATATATCTATGGACTTTGTTTTAGGTTTACCTCGAACAAAGAAGGGGAGGGATAGCATATTTGTTGTTGTCGATAGATTTTCTAAAATGGCACACTTTATACCCTGTCATAAAAGTGATGATGCCCCTAATGTGGCTGATTTGTTCTTTTGTGAAATTATTCGCTTGCATGGTGTGCCAAATACGATTGTTTTAGATCGTGATGCTAAATTTCTTAGCCACTTTTGGCGATGTTTATGGGCTAAGTTGGGGACAAAATTTCTTTTCAGTACTACATGTCACCCCCAAACTGATGGACAAGCTGAAGTAATCAATAGATGTTTGTCTACTATGCTTAGGGCTATTTTGAAGAACAATCTAAAACTATGGGAAGAATTCTTGCCTCATATTGAATTTGCTTATAATCGTTCGCTGCATTCTACTACAAAGATGTGTCCTTTTGAAGTTATGTATGGTTTCCTACCTCGCGCACCTATTGATTTGTCACCTCTTCCATCTTAGGAGAAGGTTAATTTTGATGCTAAAGAACGTGGTGATTTGATATTAGAGGTGCATGAGTTAACTAAGGAAAACATTGAGCGCATGAATGCTAAATATAAACTTGCTGGAGATAAGGGTAGAAAACATATTGTCTTTGCACCTGGAGATCTTGTTTGGTTGCATTTGTGTAAGGATAGGTTTCCTGATTTGCGCAAGTAAAATCTAATGCCGCATGCTGATGGTCCTTTCAAATTGTTAGAGAAAATAAATGATAATGCATATAGACTTGAGCTGCTTGCAGATTTTGGGGTTAGTCCCACTTTTAACATTGCAAATTTGAAGCCATATTTGGGTGAGGAATATGAGCTTCCGTCGAGGACGACTTCAGTTCAAGAAGGGGAGGATTATGAGGACATCAAAAACCATTATTACATCCACAACCCCAGTTGCTATACATACTGGACCAGTTACTAGAGCTCGTGCACGCCATTTAAATTACGAGGTACTTTTGTTTCTTGGGAATACTTCTAATGTTCATGAACACTGTTGGAAATGTGCCCTAGAGGCAATAAAAAATTAGTTATTATTATATTTCTTAGTTCATGATAATCGTTTATTATCCATGCTATAATTGTATTGATTGGAAACACAATACTTGTATGGATACATAGACAAAACACTATCCCTAGTAAGCCTCTAGTCGACTAGCTCGTTGATCAAAGATGGTCAAGGTTTCCTGGCCATAGGCAAGTGTTGTCACTTGATAACGGGATCACATCATTAGGAGAATCATGTGATGGACTAGACCCAAACTAATAGACGTAGCATGTTGATCGTGTCATTTTGTTGCTACTGTTTTCTGCGTGTCAAGTATTTGTTCCTATGACCATGAGATCATATAACTCATGGGCACCGGAGGAATGCTTTGTGTGTATCAAACGTCGCAACGTAACTGGGTGACTATAAAGATGCTCTACAGGTATTTCCAAAGGTGTTCGTTGAGTTAGTATGGATCGAGACTGGGATTTGTCACTCCGTGTGACGGAGAGGTATCTCGGGGCCCACTCGGTAATACAACATCACACACAAGCCTTGCAAGCAATGTGACTTAGTGTAAGTTGCGGGATCTTGTATTACGGAACGAGTAAAGAGACTTGCCGGTAAACGAGATTGAAATAGGTATGCGGATACTGACGATCAAATCTCGGGCAAGTAACATACCGAAGGACAAAGGGAATGACATACAGGATTATATGAATCCTTGGCACTGAGGTTCAAACGATAAGATCTTCGTAGAATATGTAGGATCCAATATGGGCATCCAGGTCCAGCTATTGGATATTGACCGAGGAGTCACTCGGGTCATGTCTACATAGTTCTCGAACCCGCAGGGTCTGCACACTTAAGGTTCGACGTTGTTTTATGCGTATTTGAGTTATATGGTTGGTTACCGAATGTTGTTCAGAGTCCCGTATGGGATCACGGACGTCACGAGGGTTTCCGGAATGGTCCGGAGACGAAGATTGATACATAGGATGACCTCATTTGGTTACAGGAAAGTTTTCGGGCATTACCGGAAAAGTTTCGGGCTGATCGGCAGTGTACCGGGAGTGCCGGGAGGGGTGACGGGGACCAACGAGAGGGGTGTCACGCCCCAAGGGGTCTCATGGGCTATGGGAAGAGATAAACCAGCCCCTAGTGGGCTGGAATAAGTTCCCACTAAGGCCCATAAGCTTTGAGAAGGGAAAAACACAAGGTGAGAGTTTCCAAGTGGGAAGGTGGAATCCTACTCCAAGTAGGATTGAAGTAGGACTCCTCCACCTCAAATTTCGGCCAAACCTTGAGGGTTTGAGGCTGCCTCCTCCCCTCCCTCCCTCCTATATATACCGAGGTATTAGGGCTGATTTGAGACAACTTTTGCCACGGCAGCCCGAGCACATACCTCCACGGTTTTACCTCTAGATCGTGTTTCTGCGGAGCTCGGGCGGAGCCCTGCTGAGATTAGATCACCACCAACCTCCGGAGCGCCGTCAAGCTGCCGGAGAACTCATCTACCTCTCCGTCTCTCTTCTGGATCAAGAAGGCCGAGATCATCGTCGAGCTGTACGTGTGCTGAACGCGGAGGTGCCGTCCGTTCGGCACTAGATCGTGGGACTGATCGCGGGACGGTTCGCGGGGCGGATCGAGGGACGTGAGGACGTTCCACTACATCAACCGCGTTTCTTAACGCTTCTGCTGTGCGATCTACAAGGGTACATAGATCGGAAATCCCCTCTCGTAGATGGACATCACCATGATAGGTCTTCGTGCGCGTAGGAAATTTCTTCTTTCCCATGCGACGTTCCCCAACAGTGGCATCATGAGCTAGGTTCATGCGTAGATGTCTTCTCGAGTAGATCACAAAAGTTTTTGTGGGCGGTGATGTGCGTTTTGCTGCCCTCCTTAGTCTTTTCTTGATTCCGCGGTATTGTTGGATTGAAGCGGCTTGGACCGACATTACTCGTACGCTTACGAGAGACTGGTTTCATCGCTACGAGTAACCCCGTTGCTCAAAGATGACTGGCAAGTCTCGGTTTCTCCAACTTTAGTTGAATCGGATTTGACCGAGGAGGTCCTTGGATGAGGTTAAATAGCAACTCATATATCTCCGTTGTGGTGTTTGCGTAAGTAAGATGCGATCCTACTAGATACCCATGGTCACCACGTAAAACATGCAACAACAAAATTAGAGGACGTCTAACTTGTTTTTGCAGGGTATGCTTGGGATGTGATATGGCCAACGATGTGATGTGATATATTGGATGTATGAGATGATCATGTTGTAATAGTTAATATTGACTTGCACGTCGATGGTACGGCAACCGGCAGGAGCCATAGGGTTGTCTTTAAACTAACGTTTGTGCTTGCAGATGCGTTTACTATTTTGCTAGGACGTAGCTTTAGTAGAAATAGCATGAGTAGCACGACAACCCCGATGGCGACACGTTGATGTATATCATGATGATGGAGATCATGGTGTGACACCGGTGACAAGAAGATCGTGCCGGTGCTTTGGTGATGGAGATCAAGGAGCACGTGATGATGGCCATATCATGTCACTTATGAATTGCATGTGATGTTAATCCTTTTATGCACCTTATTTTGCTTAGAACGACGGTAGCATTATGAGGTGATCTCTCACTAAAATTTCAAGACAAAATTGTGTTCTCCCCGACTGTGCACCGTTGCTACAGTTCGTCGTTTCGAGACACCACGTGATGATCGGGTGTGATAGACTCAACGTTCACATACAACGGGTGCAAAACAGTTGCACACGCGGAACACTCGGGTTAAGCTTGACGAGCCTAGAATGTGCAGACATGGCCTCGGAACACATGAGACCGAAAGGTCGAGCATGAATCGTATAGTTGATATGATTAGCATAGAGATGCTTACCACTGAAACTATTCTCGACTCACGTGATGATCGGACTTGAGATAGTGGATTTGGATCATGTACCACTCAAATGACTAGAGAGATGTACTTTTTGAGTGGGAGTTCTTAAGTAATATGATTAATTGAACTAATTGTCATGAACATAGTCTAATGGTCTTTGCGAATTACGATGTAGCTTGCGCTATAGCTCTACTGTTTTTAGATGTTCCTAGAGAAAATTTAGTTGAAAGTTGATAGTAGCAAACTTTGCAGACTCAGTCTGTAAAACCGAGGATTGTCCTCGTTGCTACACAGAAGGCTTATGTCCTTAATGCACCACTCGGTGTGCTGCACCTTGAGCGTCGTCTGTGGATGCTGTGAACATCCGACATACACGTTTCTGATGACTACACGATAGTTCAGTACAAAGTACTTAATGGCTTAGAAGCAAGGCGCGGAAAACGTTTTAAAACGTCACGGAACATAAGTGATGTTCTAAAGAGATGAAGTTGTGATTTCATGCTTGTGCCCTTGTTAAGAGGTACGAGACCTCCAACAAGATTCTTTGTCCACAAAGTAAAGGAGAAAAGCTCAATCGTTGAACGTGTGCTCAGATTGTCTGAGTACGACAATCACTTGAATCAAGTGGGAGTTAATCTTCCAGATGAGATAGTGATGGTTCTCCAAAGTCACTGCCACCAAGCTTTGAGAGCTTCGTGATGAACTATAACATATCAAGGATAG
Source organism: Hordeum vulgare subsp. vulgare (assembly GCF_904849725.1). Classification (NCBI taxonomy): domain Eukaryota; kingdom Viridiplantae; phylum Streptophyta; class Magnoliopsida; order Poales; family Poaceae; genus Hordeum; species Hordeum vulgare. The sequence continues at coordinate 25,944,852 of NC_058524.1, forward strand.
ATACAATGATCCTTGAGCGATTCGCGATGTTTGACACTGCGAAAGTAGAAATCAAGAAGGAGCATCAATAGTTGATGGTTTGTAAAACCACTAAGTTTCAAGAAAGGCAAGGGCTAGAAGGGATACTTCGTGAAACGGCAAAACAGTTGCTGCACTAATGAAGAGACCCAAGATTAAACCCAAACCCGAGACTAAGTGCTTCTGTAATGAGGGGAACAGTCACTGAGGCGGAGCAACTCTAGATACTTGGTAGATAGAAGGCCGGCAAAAGTCAAAAGAAGTATATTTGATATACATGATGTTGATGTGTACTTTACTAGTACTCCTAGTAGCATGAGGGTATTGGATACCGGTTCGGTTGCTAATTGATTAGTAACACGAAATGAAAGCTACGGCATAAATGGAGACTAGCTAAAGGCGAGGTAACGATACGTGTTGGAAGTGTTTCCAAGGTTGATATGATCAAACGTCACACGCTCCCTCTACCATCGGGATTGGTGTTAAACCTAATTAATCGTTATTTGGTGCTTGCGTTAAGCATGAACATGATTGTATCGTGTTTATTGCAATACGATTATTCATTCAAAGAGAATAATGGTTACTCTATTTGCTTGAATAATCACCTTCAATGGTTTATTGAATCTCGATCGTAGTGTTACACATGTTCATAATATTGGTGCCAAAAGATACGAGCTAATGATGATAGTACCACTTACTTGTGGCACTGCCGCTTGAGTCATGTTAGTATAAATTGCATGAAGAGGCTCCATGTTGATGGATCTTTGTACTCACCTGATTTCGAATCACTAGTGACATGCAAATCATACCACATGATCAAGGCCTTGTTTTCATTGAGATGAAACAAGACAACAACTTGTTGGAAGTGATACATTTTGATGTATGCAGTCCAATGGGTGCTGAGGCACGCAGTGGATATCATTATGTTCTTACTTCACTGACGACTTGAGTAGATACAGGAGTATTTGCTTAATGAATCACAAAGTCTGAAATATTGAAATGTTCAATTCCGTTTCAGAGTGAAGTTTGTCGTAACAAGAGGATAAACTGTCTACGATATGATCATAGAAATGAATATCTGAGTTACGAGTTTTGGTACGCAGTTAAGACAATGTGGAAATTGTTTCGCAGTTCATGCCACCTAGAACATCATAGGGTAATGATGTGTCTGAACATCATAGCCACACACTATTTGTTATGGTGCATGCTATGATGTCTCTTATCGAATTACCACTATCGTTTATGGGTTATGCATTAGAGACAACCGCATTCACTTTAAGTAGGGCACCGCGTATTTCCGTTGAGATGACAAAGTATAGACTGAGGTTTAGAGAAATCTAAACTGTCGTTTCTTGAAAGTTTGGGGCTTTGACACTTATGTGAAAAAATTTCAGTCTGATAAGCTCGAACCCAAAGCGGATAAATGCATCTTCATAGGATATCCAAAACAGTTGGGTAAATCTCCTATCTCAGATCCAAAAGCAAAGTGTTTGTTTCTAGAAATGGGTCCTTTCTTGAGGAAAGGTTTCTCTCGAAAGAATTGAGTGGGAGAGTGGTAGAACTTGATGAGGTTATTGAACCATCACATCAACCAGTGTGTAGCAGGGCGCAAGAAGTTGTTCCTGTGGTGCCTACACCAATTGAAGTGAAAGATGATGATGGTGATCATCGAGCATCAGATCAAGTTACCACAAACCTCGTAGATTGACAAGGTCACGTACTACTGCAGAGTGGTACGGTAACCCTGTCTTGGAGGTCATGTTGTTGAGCAACAGTGAACCTACGACTTATGGAGAAAGCAATGGTGGGCCCGGATTCCGACAAATGGCTGGAGGCCATGAAATCCGAGAGAGGATCCATGTATGTAAACGAAGTGTAGACTTTGGAAGAACTACTTAATGGTCATAGGACTATTGAGTAAAGATGGATCTTTAAAGGAAGATAGACGATGATGGTGATAAGTCACTATTAAGAAAAGCTCGACTTGTCGCAAAGATGTTTTCGACAAGATCAAACAGTTGACTATGATGAGACTTTCTCACTCGTAGCGATGCTAAAAGTCTGTTAGAATTATGTTAGTAGTTGCTGCATTATTTATGAAATATTGCACATAGGATGTCGAAACATTGTTTCCTCGACGGTTTCCTTGAGCAAACATTGTATGTGATACAACCAGAAGGTTTTGTCGATCCTAAAGATACTAGCAAGTATGCAAGTTCCAGTGATCCTTCAATGGACTGGTGCAAGCATCTCGGAGTTGGAATATACACTTTGATGAGATGATCAAAGATTTTGGGTTTGTACAAGGTTTATGAGAAACTTGTATTTCCAAAGAAGTGAGTGGGAGCACTATAGAATTTCTAATAAGTATATGTGGTTGACATATTGTGGATCAGAAGTAATGTAGAATTTCTGTAAAGCATATAAGGTTGTTTGAAAGGAGTTTTCAAAGGAATACCTGGATTGCGCTACTTGAATGTTGAGCATCAAAGATCTATGGAGATAGATCAAAAGCGCTTGATGGAAGTTTCAATAAGATGCATGCCTTGACAAGTTTTTGAAGGAGTTCAAAATAGATCAGCAAAGAAGGAGTTCTTGGTTGCGTTGTAAGGTGTGGATTTGAGTAAGACTCAAAACCCGACCACGGCAGAATAAAAAGAATAGACGAAGGTCGTCTTCTATGCCTTAGCCGTAGAATCTAAAGTATGCCATGTTGTGTACCGCACCTGATGTGTGCCTTGACTCAAAGTCTGTTGAGAGGTACAGAGAGTGATCCATGATTGAATCACTAGTAGCGGTCAAAATTTATCCTTAGTAACTAATGGACTAAGGAATTTTTCTCGACTATGGAGGTGTTTAAAGAGTTCGTCGTAAAGGGTTACGTCGATGCAAGCTTTGACACTAATCCAAATAACTATGAGTAGTGAAACGGATTCGTATAGTAGAGTAGATATTTGGAGCATTTCCGAATAGCACGTAGTAGCAGCATCTATAAGATGACATAAAGATTTGTAAAGAACGCACAGATCTGAAAGTTTCAGAACCGTTGACTAAAACCCCTCTCACGAGCAAGACGTGACCAGACCCCATAACTATATGGGTGTTGGATTCGTTGGAATCACATGGTGATGTGAACTAGATTACTGACTCTAGTGCAAGTGGGAGACTGTTGGAAATATGCCCTAGAGGCAATAATAAATTAGTTATTATTATATTTCTTAGTTCATGATAATTGTTTATTATCCATGCTATAATTGTATTGATTGGAAACACAATACTTGTGTGGATACATAGACAAAACACTATCCCTAGTAAGCCTCTAGTTGACTAGCTCGTTGATCAAAGATGGTCAAGGTTTCCTGGCCATAGGCAAGTGTTGTCACTTGATAACGGGATCACATCATTAGGAGAATCATGTGATGGACTAGACCCAAACTAATAGACGTAGCATGTTGATCGTGTCATTTTGTTGCTACTGTATTCTGCGTGTCAAGTATTTGTTCCTATGACCATGAGATCATATAACTCATGGGCACCGGAGGAATGCTTTGTGTGCATCAAACGTCGCAACGTAACTGGGTGACTATAAAGATGCTCTACAGGTATTTCCAAAGGTGTTCGTTGAGTTAGTATGGATCGAGACTGGGATTTGTCACTCCGTGTGACGGAGAGGTATCTCGGGGCCCACTCGGTAATACAACATCACACACAAGCCTTGCAAGCAATGTGACTTAGTGTAATTTGTGGGATCTTGTATTACGGAACGAGTAAAGAGACTTGCCGGTAAACGAGATTGAAATAGGTATGCGGATACTGACGATCAAATCTCGGGCAAGTAACATACCGAAGGACAAAGGGAATGACATACAGGATTATATGAATCCTTGGCACTGAGGTTCAAACGATAAGATCTTCGTAGAATATGTAGGATCCAATATGGGCATCCAGGTCCCACTATTGGATATTGACCGAGGAGTCACTCGGGTCATGTCTACATAGTTCTCGAACCCGCAGGGTCTGCACACTTAAGGTTCGACGTTGTTTTATGCGTATTTGAGTTATATGGTTGGTTACCGAATGTTGTTCGGAATCCCGGATGGGATCACGGACGTCTCGAGGGTTTCCGGAATGGTCCGGAGACGAAGATTGATATATAGGATGACCTCATTTGGTTACCGAAAAGTTCTCGGGCATTACCGGAAAAGTTTCGGGCTCATCGGTAGTGTACCGGGAGTGCCGGGAGGGGTGAAGGGGACCAACGAGAGGGGTGTCACGCCCCAAGGGGTCTCATGGGCTATGGGAAGAGATAAACCAGCCCCTAGTGGGCTGGAATAAGTTCCCACTAAGGCCCATAAGGTTTGAGAAGGGAAAAACACAAGGTGGAAAGAGTTTCCAAGTGGGAAGGTGGAATCCTACTCCAAGTAGGATTGGAGTAGGACTCCTCCACCTCAAATTTCGGCCAAACCTTGAGGGTTTGAGGCTGCCTCCTCCCCTCCCTCCCTCCTATATATACCGAGGTATTAGGGCTGATTTGAGACAACTTTTGCCACGGCAGCCCGACCACATACCTCCACGGTTTTACCTCTAGATCGTGTTTCTGCGGAGCTCGGGCGGAGCCCTGCTGAGATTAGATCACCACCAACCTCCGGAGCGCCGTCACGCTGCCGGAGAACTCATCTACCTCTCCGTCTCTCTTCTGGATCAAGAAGGCCGAGATCATCGTCGAGCTGTACGTGTGCTGAACGCGGAGGTGCCGTCCGTTCGGCACTAGATCGTGGGACTGATCGCGGGACGGTTCGCGGGGCGGATCGAGGGACGTGAGGACGTTCCACTACATCAACCGCGTTTCTTAACGCTTCTGCTGTGCGATCTACAAGGGTACATAGATCGGAAATCCCCTCTCGTAGATGGACATCACCATGATAGGTCTTCGTGCGCGTAGGAAAATTTTTCTTTCCCATGCGACGTTCCCCAACACATATGATGCTGCCTAAGTTAGACACTTTTGTTGTGCTTATGAATGAAGGACCTAGCATGGACAAGAAGGATATCCGTTGGAGTGGGATCAAGCATGGAGAAGAAGGTGCACGCGCGGGAGAGAACAATGGAGCTTCCACATGTTATTTTTGCACTTTAAAGCCACCATAAGGAGAGCATGAAGGCTTTGAATGAAATATTCAATACGTCACTTTATAGATGTTGCGCCACCTTATTTTTGGGCCAGGCCCATGTAATTTTGAAATACCATAATATATGCGATTTTTAGAGTCTGTGTATGTGGGGAAACCGAGTTTAGGGTTGTTTTCGGACCCCTCCTCCAAGGGTCATGAAATTGCCTCTCTATTCCCTCATATATACAGCCCTTAGAGCACCGTTTAGACTTGAGATTTGTTTAGTTAAAAGTTAGTCATTGCAACTTCGTGTACTTCGTTTGTGTCCAACGGCCAAACTAAAACCGCTTTCAGATCCCCACCATCTATATCTATACTTATACTAATAATGGACTCCCTAGAAATTCCCATGTTAATCAGTAATTAAGAACCGTTAATCTGGTGGGATCAAATTATTACGGTGTAGATCGATCCATCTAATTCTTGGTTATATTCCCATGTTAAACAATAATTAATAACCGTTAATCTAGTGGGACCAAATTGTTATGATGTAGATCGATCCATATAATTCTTGATTAAAAGTTTGTTCAGTTATGAAAATAAAAGACTCCAAGGCCCACAATCGTTTGTGTTGGTTGTAAAAATACCCCCCATGACACGATGCTATCCACCGTTTATATTTGTACTAATGGAAGCGATCTCTATCTCTATAGGAAAACGAAAGCGAACTCTATGTAACTCATATACTCCAGCCTTCTCCTTTTCGTAGAAAAAAAAATCTAATCATCTTCTCACCCAATCTTGCGGTGATGGCGATCCGGCAGATGCAAACCCTAGCTTCGCCGCCGGCTAAAAGACCCAGCGCTCACAGCCTCACCACCTTAAACCTCTAGCTGTCGACGGAGGCGGGAACGACGGAGCCCTGCAGTTGTCGACACCCGTATCATAAGGCGCCGCGGCCTTGCGGAGAGGCTGCAGTCCTGCAGGTTATAGCGCGCCCTTCCTCGAACAACACGCATGGTTGGCGGCTTGATGCCAATGCAAACAACGCCTGGTGGAGCAGCTCCAGTAGGAGGCCAAAAGTGGTGTTCTTCGTCACGGGATCCTGAACAGTAAGCTGTGACATGCTCATGTATGTGCCCTGCAACTAACTGCAGCTACACTCTTATGGGGATGAAATAAAAAAAAAGGTATTCCTACCAGTACAACACAGTAACATATGCAAACTGGCATTTCCTCTGCCAGCTCAAATCTTGATCCGTCCATGTTAGGCTGGTGGCCCAGATCTTCACCTTCTTAAAACCATTTTATTTTAGGTGATGGTCGCCTTTGTGTCCACTCGACAGGGAAGCATCTATCATGAATTTCTTGCACTACATATTTTACCCATGTATATAATATATATCTAACAGTACCCCGTAAAAAATGTTAGGGCTATTTCTCCAATTTTGTAAGCCGTATTTGTGGCAAGTGCATTGATTATGTAATTAGTAATCTAGGGTTTTGTGCGAGACTAATCTTGAGATCTTCCATCTATTTTTATTACAACAGGGAATAGGGTCCTTATATGGTACACACTGGGAAATCAAGATTCATGGAATCACTAACCGCTGATATATATCATGGTTGATAACAATAGTTTAGGATATCCATTCTGCCATATTTTACAAACTGAACTAATATTTTAACACCTGATATAGTATAGAAACAGACTTAGATATTCTGTTCCGACCTACAGATAAATCTGTATCAAGCATTTAGCATTCAACATGATTCAGTTTCCAGCCCTTATAGACTAATCATTTGATGAGCTAACTAGGAATGTTATAGGATTTTAGTATAGTTTCAGGTATGGTCATGGACTGTGTACACGACTCACAGAATAAAAAACTGCATCAAGCATTACTTTTTACATGCGAGAAGCATTCTACAATAAAATTTCCTATTATGGTGAAGTCATTCATCAACTAGCTGAATCAATGGAGAAGGTATGGCAAGGCGAACAAACACACTAAATAAGAGGAGTCATAGTAATTCCAAGCTACTTTTTACAAATGTATTTCACTGGATTACGTTGTGATTAGCTTTTTCTTAAGTTTCAGAACATGTAATTATTTACCTTTTTGTATACTTCTCAAGACCAAATTTATCAAGTTCAACAGGTGGTGAGTTCAATCAGGTAAGCTTCTGTCTCATATCATTTTTTGCAGGTCGAATATGAAAGGACGATGCACATTGGGTTTTTGAAGATTGAAAATAACGTCTCATGCTGGAGCCTTGAGCTAGCAATCAAGTCCCACTTTTATTAATTCATTGTTTATTGTTTGCTTCGCCCAACCAGATAACCATGGTGCGTATTATTTTTTGTTGTTGTTAGCAGACTATAAAAAAGCGTTTCGTGCTGATTATTATTCTGTTCACCATAAAAATCTGAAGTATTTGGTTCATTTTACGAACTGCTGAAAAAGTTGATGGTGACACCCAATAGTATCCTCCTAGAGCTGCCCTCTTTGAGAAAATCTGCTATCATGCACCTACCGGCCGATTCACATCATAAATGAAAAAAATAATATATTCTCACTATACACTAATGGATCTGAATTTTAAGGAATATCAAATGTTAATAAAGAGTAATTTGTTAGTTTCTCTTCCGATCCTAACACTTTACTATATAGTATTAGACCTTCAAACAAAATTGGCTTCTATTTATAGTGACAAATGGTTTCTTCACCATTTGGTTGATGTTTAATTAAAATATATTTGAATACCCATTTACATTCCAAATTAATTTTTAATATTGTGTTTCGAGCTATAGTTGTTTCATCCAAGGAGATAACACCAAGGCATCTATTGATTCTTTGTCCATTCAACCGATATTCCAAATTACTATTTGCATATTGTGCTGCTTCCCATAGATGTTTCTCCTAGGAAACAACAGCAAGGCGAGATATTTCATCCTATTTATAACAACCTGATTGTTTCCAACCAGAGAGATTGAGGCTCTTTTACATGTTTCTTTTTGCACCCGGCTGACTAACTGCATATATAATATACTTCTAATATATGAATAAATTGGAAAATATACAAAAAAAATCCTAATGTACGAAACATTATTTTTAATTAAAATTCATTTCACAGGTCCATCTTCTCTCTACAGGTAAATATATGTGTTCGTTAATTATACGTAATCTTTGTAGGCATTCTTTGTACTTCAGTAATCTTTAGATGTCATATCCTCCTTGGCCATGGCAACAGGTATCGCTACCAACTCAGCTAGATAGCTTCCTTATTATGTGCTTTAGTCGAGTGAGGTTCTTCCGTGGTACTACTGGGCTTGGGATTGACATGATTTTACCCTACCTAGGCCCTAAGGTTGGTTAGAAATCTTATGATACGTTATGCACCAATGACGTTATTACAAGAGTGATTAATCTACCTGATATTACTTACATGTTGGTTACTAATTGGAGGTATACTACTTTGCTAAAAAATGTTACCTATACGCTCCAAGATTTCCTAAAGGACACCAAATCAACTTAATCTGAATTAGGACACTATTTTATAATCATGAATTGTGCTTAATATATTTTTTCTTGAAAACTAAACTATTGAATATAAGATCTAATAAATATGTTCAGGAAATGAACACCATTAATATTCCAATCCTTATTTGTCTCCCCAAATTACGTACATTACTTTTTCAGTTAGCTTTCAACGTTATTGGATATATTTATCTCAGAAATACACACTTTTCAAAGCTCACAATGTAACAGCATGATGGATATGTATCTTTCATATTATAGACCACACTTTTTCCTATGTTACAAATTTTGGACAATACTCTCTATCAACACTGATATAATAAGAATGTACCCGTACATTCTCTCACTACAATAGAGACGGTATGTAGAGAGATCCAATAGTCCATTATTATATGGGGGGACCTTTCTACATATATACTTCATCAGTTGTTATGAGAGCATATATGTTGTCAACATCTATGTATGATTGACGCAGTACGGTATGACGCACAGTGTATTTCCAATCTAAATTATTCATTTCCTCAAATTTATATTCTAAAAAGAAACATGAAATAGTATGCGAGGTCTATTGCTTTTCACATCTGCCTATTTTGATGCATTGTAGTATTTGCATACATATACCAAGTTTTCCTCAATGTTGCACCAGAATGGATGATCTAATGTCAAGTTGGTTGTAATTCACGAAATGTTGAACTTGATGGCTTATAATGCAGTTGTATGTTGACACATGTAGATTTATGACTATTACCATATCATCCGTTGTATTACTTCCGTCCCAAATTAATTCCTTAGATTTGTCTCCTTGACTTCAACATTTTTACCTTGAATGATTATGGTTTAGTACAGGTTCTTTCTTGATCAGTGATGTGGTTTCTGTTATTGGTTCACACTACCTTAAAAAACATTATTGGTTCACGCACGCATGCACGCACACACAGCATATTAGTTTTGTTTTTTATTAGGTAGAGAATATATATTAAGAATTAACATGCAAAAATTGAAAATGAGTGGAACCAATATTGATATAAAGTCCCCATGCTACTCTTCTTACAGGTCACAACACAATAACTGACTGAAAAGTCCTAGCAGCTGCACCACTAATCTGTGCAACCAGAGTGCACAACTATACCACTTCAACTAGCGTAAATAGGAACGACATAGACTAGCTGCATCTGAGATGCGTCAATTTTCAATTGGTTGGTGATCGTCTCCAGTGGTGTATGTGAGTATTAAAACCCTTCAATTCCTCTGCATATGCCCCAAACAATAGTGGCACGATGGAGTTGAGATTAATTTTCTTAATGCCTGAACCCTCTCCCTGGCATCCTGTCACCAGACCCTGAGTGAAACATCAGCTTGGGCCTTGGGGGACGACCTTACTGAGATAATCCAACTAAAGCACTGACCCTTGAATGATGGCGACTAATACAACAGCCCAAGAAAAGATATTGTTCCATTTCCCGCTAAAGGTTGTCAAAACAACATGAAGCAGCATGGGAGCGGGGATCATGTTTTTAGGAACAAAATGTTAATGTGCAACTCAAAACGAGCAGCTATTGTATCTATGAACTCTCTATTGTCGAAATGGGTTATATATATTTTCGTGTATGGAAAAGGTGTGAGATTTGTTGTCAATGAAAGAAGGTAGACTTTCAAATATGTTATAGCACAATAATATGTCATGTGTAAGCCTGATAATACACTTCATAACATTCAACCCGAAACTAATTTAAGAGAACTATGAAAAAGGAAATAATTGAAGTAATGTATTTCCATTTTGACCTCTCTTATTCAGGAATCATGTGGTTCAAAGTAATAAACATGCAAATTTCCCCTATATAATCCATACATATTTTTACTTACAATATATAATACTTGATTCATGATTGTAAGTGTGTAATTTAAACTAACTAGCCCGTGCAAGTGCACGAGTTGACGGCTAGTTATCAATAATTCATATATATTCGCAATATTCAGATTGATTTTATAATATTCTTGCTTGTTCTTCGATTGCTTGTAGGAAGAGACCTTCATGGTCAGGTTGATCGTGCTCCGCCGTGGTCAATAACATCTTGGAGTTGGTTTAGCGATTGCTAAGGCGCAACGTCGTGCACGTTTGTAGTCGGATCGTCAAAGTCGTCTCCACCAAATCGATAGTTATCATCTCATCGAAAGATCGGGACCCTCGCCTATATCACATCATCTCCTCGCTCCTTAATTCAATCACTCTCCTCCGTCCTCTCCTCCGTCCTCAATTAGATCATCGGAGCCGTCATTGATGACCCACAAGTATAGGGGATCAATCGTAGTCCTTTCGATAAGTAAGATTGTTGAACCCAACGAGGAGCAGAAGGATCTGAGACGTGGTTTTCAGCAAGGTAAAATCTGCAGGCACTGAAATTGTCGGTAACAAGTGATTGTGTGGTAATATAATTCGTAGCAAGCAACAAGTAACAAAAGTAGCAAAGGTGCAACAAAGTGGCCCAAACCCTTTTGTAGCAAGGGACAAGCCTGGACAAAGTCTTATAGGAGGAAAAATGCTCCTGAGGACACACGGGAATTTCTGTCATGCTAGTTTCATCATGTTCATATGATTCACGTTCGTTACTTTGATAGTTTGATATGTGGGTGGACCGGCGCTTGGGTACTGCCCTTACTTGGACAAGCATCCCACTTATGATTAACCCCTCTCGCAAGCATCAACAACTACAAAAGAAGAATTAAGACAAAGTCTAACCATAGTATTAAACTAGTGGATCCAAATCAGCCCCTTACGAAGCAACGCATAAACTAGGGTTTAAGCATCTGTCACTCTAGCAACCCATCATCTACTTACTACTTACCAATGCCTTGCTCTAGGCCCAAATAATGGTGAAGTGTTATGTAGTCGACGTTCACATAACACCAGTAGAGGAAAAACAACATACAACATATCAAAATACCGAATGAATAGAAAATTCACATGACTATTATTAGCATGACTTGTCCCATGTCCTCGGGAACAAAAGTAACTACTCACAAAGCATAATCATACTCATGATCAAAGAGGTAATGAGTAGCATCAAGGATCTGAACATAAACTCTTCCACCAAATAATCCAACTAGCATCAACTACAAAGAGTAATCAACACTACTAGCAACCTTACAAGTACCAATCGGAGTCACGAGACGGAGATTGGTTACAAGTGATGAACTAGGGTTTGGAGATGAGATGGTGGTGATGAAGTTGTTGATGGTGACGAGTCCCCTCCGATGAGAGGAGTGTTGGTGATGACGATGGCGACAATTTCCACCTCCGGGAGGGAAGTTTCCCCGGCAGGATCGTCCTGCCGGAGCTCTAGATTGGTTCTGCTCAAGTTCTGCCTCGTGGCGGCGGCGAAACCACGAAAGAGCTCCTCTCTGATTTTTTCCTGGAAGAAACCCTTCATATAGTAAAAGAGGGGGGGGGGGCAGTGGGCCAGTGGGCTGCCCACAAGCCCCCATGGCGCGGCCTAGGGGGGGGGCTGGCCGTTTCGTGCAGGCTTGTGGGCACCCCCTGGTGCCCCTCTGGCACTTCTTCGACCCAGTATTTTTTATAAATTGGGAAAAAATCCCCGTTGATTTTCACGGCGTTTGGAGTTGGGCAGAATAGGTATCTCAACTTTGCTCCACTTTCAGGCCAGAATTCCAGTTGCCAGTATTCTCCCTCTTCATGTAAACCTTGCAAAATAAGAGAGAAAAGGCATAAGAATAGTATCGTGAAGTGAAATTACAGCTAAAGAAGCGATAAATATTAACATGAAAACATGATGCAAAATGGACGTATCAACTCCCCCAAGCTTAGACCTCGCTTGTCCTCAAGCGAAAGCCGAGCTCAATAAATATGTCCACATGTTTAGGGAGAGAGGTGTCGACAAAACAAGATACGAACATGCATGCATCATGATCAAGATCAGAACAACAATACCAACATATAATCTCTCATGCTAAAGTGATAATTCCTTCACAAAGTAAAGCATGGATCAAGAACCTTGCCGAGAAGTAACAACCGATAGCCTTTAGTCATTGAAGCAATTGCAATTTATCACAACATCAGAAAGAGTCAAATAAGAGCTTGTAAAGCAAATCCACATACTCAATCATTCTTTCGTTCTCTACAATTGCTACAACTCACGTGGTACACATGAGATCAAAGTTTCAGCTGGACACACAGAAAGATAGGGGCTTATAGTTTTGCCTCCCAACTGCTTACCTCAAGGGTAATGTCAACAATAATAATTCATGAATACTTACCTCCAATTTGACATATGAATATAGATCTTTCCCAAGTATGTGACGATAGCCAAGACAAAGGCAAAATAAGGAATTGGTGAAGATCACCATGACTCTTTCAATGGCAAAAAGTAAAAGTACAAGATAGGCCCTTCGCAGAGGGAAGCAGAGGTTGTCATGCGCTTTTGAGGTTTGAATGCGTGTCCTCTTAGTGCGGAGGAACGTCACTTTATATTGCCTACTGTGATAAAGAACTTTATTATGCAGTCTGTCGCTTTTATGTATTCCTCATCACAGGTTCGTATAAAGCTTATTTTCCACACACTAATAGATTCTACATATTAGAGAGAAATTTTTATTGCTTGCACCGATGACAACTTACTTGAGGGATCCTATTCAATCTATAGGTAGGTATGGTGGACACTCATGGCAAAACTTGTTTGAAGGTTTATGGATGCACAAGTAGTATCTCTACTTGGTGTGGGAGGTTTTGGCTAATATGAGGTGGAAGCAATCGTCACATGCTAAGGGATCTCTAATCATATAACATTGTTCAGAGCCAAGCAAACACAATTCATTATGCTGTCTTCCTAGTCAAACATCTACTTCTAGGCATGCAATAGTTTGGTGAGTGTTCACAATCATAGATGGTGTCAGAGATGATATATTTATATGTGAACCTCTCCTTCTTTATCACTTCCTATTAATTGCAACAATGACCAAGGTATTTGACGGTTTCACGCTGTTATCTTGTCTTCTTTGTATGTTTTATGTACCTTTTTATATCTTTTTGGGGACTAACTTATTGATTCAGTGTCAAGTGCCAGTTCCTGTTTTTCCGTGTTTTTGACTCTTTTCTGATCTGATTTTGGAACGGAGTCCAAACGGAATAAAATCTCCGAAATGATTTTTTCCCGAACGAAAGAAGACCAGGGAGCCTTTGGGCCAAGCCAGGTGGGCCCTAGGGAGCCCACAAGCTTGCACCATGCCACCAGGGGGGAGGCGGCGGTGGGCAAGCTTGTGGCTTCCCTGGCCGCCTCCCGACCTAGGTTTTGCGCTTATATATATTCCCAAATATTCCGCAAAAAATCAGGGGAGCCTCGAAAATACTTTTCCGCCGGCGCAAGCTTCCGTTTCTGCAAGATCTCATCTAGAGACCGTTCCCGGCGCCCTGCCGGAGGGGACTTTCGAGGTGGAGGGCTTCTTCATCATCATCATCGCCCCTCCAATGACTCGTGAGTAGTTCACTTCAGACCTACGGGTCCGTAGTTAGTAGCTAGATGGCTTCTTCTCTCTCTTGGATCTTCAATACAAAGTTCTCCATGATCTTCATGGAGATCTATCCGATGTAATCTTCTTTGGCGGTGTGTTTGTCGAGATCCGATGAATTGTGGACTTGTGATCAGATTATCTATGATATATATTTGAGTCTTTGCTGATTTCTTATATGCATGATTTGATTGTTGGGGAACGTCGCATGGGAAACAAAAATTTTCCTACGCGCACGAAGACCTATCATGGTGATGTCCATCTACGAGAGGGGATGAGTGATCTACGTACCCTTGTAGATCGTACAGCAGAAGCGTTTAGAGAACGCGGTTGATGTAGTGGAACGTCCTCACGTCCCTCGATCCGCCCCGCGAACAATCCCGCGATCAGTCCCACGATCTAGTACCGAACGGACGGCACCTCCGCGTTCAGCACACGTACAACTCGACGATGATCTCGGCCTTCTTGATCCAGCAAGAGAGACGGAGAGGTAGAAGAGTTCTTCGGCAGCGTGACGGCGCTCCGGAGGTTGGTGATGACCTTGTCTCAGCAGGGCTCCGCCCGAGCTCCGCAGAAACGCGATCTAGAGGAAAAACTATGGAGGTATGTGGTCGGGCAGCCGTGAGAAAGTCGTCTCAAATCTGCCCTAAAAGCCCCATATATATAGGAAGAGGGAGGGGGACCTTGCCTTGGGGTCCAAGGGACTCCCAAGGGGTCGTCCGAGCCAAGGGGGGGATGAGGACTCCCCCCCCAAACCGAGTTGGACTTGGTTTGGTGGGAGGAGTCCCCTTCCCTTCCCACTTCTTCCCTCTTTTTTTTCTTTTCCTTTGATTTTCTTCTCTTTGCGCATAGGCCCCTTTGGGGCTGTCCCACCAGCCCACTAAGGGCTGGTGTTGTCTCCCCAAAGCCTATGGGCTTCCCCGGGGTGGGTTGCCCCCCCCCCCCCCCCCCGGTGAACTCCCGGAACCCATTCGTCATTCCCGGTACATTCCCGGTAACTCCGAAAACCTTCCGGTAATCAAATGAGGTCATCCTATATATCAATCTTCGTTTCCGGACCATTCCGGAAACCCTCGTGACGTCCGTGATCTCATCCGGGACTCCGAACAACATTCGGTAACCAACCATATAACTCAAATACGCATAAAACAACGTCGAACCTTAAGTGTGCAGACCCTGCGGGTTCGAGAACTATGCAGACATGACCCGAGAGACTCCTCGATCAATATCCAATAGCGGGACCTAGATGCCCATATTGGATCCTACATATTCTACGAAGATCTTATCGTTTGAACCTCAGTGCCAAGGATTCATATAATCCCGTATGTCGTTCCCTTTGTCCTTCGGTATGTTACTTGCCCGAGATTCGATCGTCAGTATCCCCATACCTATTTCAATCTCGTTTACCGGCAAGTCTCTTTACTCGTTCCGTAATACAAGATCCCGCAACTTACACTAAGTTACATTGCTTGCAAGGCTTTGTGTGTGATGTTGTATTACCGAGTGGGCCCCGAGATACCTCTCCGTCACACGGAGTGACAAATCCCAGTCTTGATCCATACTAACTCAACTAACACCTTCGGAGATACCTGTAGAGCATCTTTATAGTCACCCAGTTACGTTGCGACGTTTGATACACACAAAGCATTCCTCCGGTGTCAGTGAGTTATATGATCTTCATGGTCATAGGAATAAATACTTGACACGCAGAAAACAGTAGCAACAAAATGACACGATCAATATGCTACGTCTATTAGTTTGGGTCTAGTCCATCACATGATTCTCCTAATGATGTGATCCCGTTATCAAGTGACAACACTTGCCTATGGTCAGGAAACCTTGACCATCTTTGATCAACGAGCTAGTCAACTAGAGGCTTACTAGGGACAGTGTTTTGTCCATGTATCCACACATGCACTATGTTTCCAATCAATACAATTATAGCATGGATAATAAACGATTATCATGAACAAAGAAATATAATAATAACTAATTTATTATTTCCTCTAGGGCATATTTCCAACAGTCTCCCACTTGCACTAGAGTCAATAATCTAGTTCACATCACCATGTGATTCCAACGAATCCAACACCCATATAGTTATGGGGTCTGATCACGTCTTGCTCGTGAGAGAGGTTTTAGTCAACGGTTCTGAAACTTTCAGATCCGTGCGTTCTTTACAAATCTTTATGTCATCTTATAGATGCTGCTACTACGTGCTATTCGGAAATGCTCCAAATATCTACTCTACTATACGAATCCGTTTCACTACTCATAGTTATTCGGATTAGCGTCAAAGCTTGCATCGACGTAACCCTTTACGACGAACTCTTTAACCACCTCCATAATCGAGAAAAATTCCTTAGTCCATTAGTTACTAAGGATAAATTTTGACCGCTGCTAGTGACTCAATCATGGATCACTCTCTGTACCTCTGAACATACTTTGAGTCAAGGCACACATCAGGTGCGGTACACAGCATGGCATACTTCAGATTCTATGGCTAAGGCATAGAAAACGACCTTCGTCTATTCTCTTTATTCTGCCGGGGTCGGGTTTGTAGTCTTACTAAAATTCACACCTCACAACGCAACCAAGAACTCCTTCTTTGCTGATCTATTTTGAACTCCTTCAAAAACTTGTCAAGGCATGCATCTTGTTGAAACTTCCATTAAGCGCTTTCGATCTATCTCCATAAATCTTTGATGCTCAACGTTCAAGTAGCTCAATCCAGGTATTCCTTTGAAAACTCCTTTCAAACAACCTTGTATGTTTTACAGAAATTCTACATTACTTCTGATCCACAATATGTCAACCACATATACTTATCAGAAATTCTATAGTGCTCCCACTCACTTCTTTGGAAATACAAGTTTCTCATAAACCTTGCAAAAACCCAAAATCTTTGATCATCTCATCAAAATGTATATTCCAACTCCGAGATGCTTGCACCAGTCCATTGAAGGATCACTGGAGCTTGCATACTTGCTAGTATCTTTAGGATCGACAAAACCTCCTGGTTGTATCACGTACAATGTTTGCTCAAGGAAACCGTCGAGGAAACAATGTTTTGACATCCTACATGCAATATTTCATAAATAATGCAGCAACTACTAACATAATTCTAACAGACTTTCAGCATTGCTACGAGTGAGAAAGTCTCATCATAGTCAACTGTTTGATCTCGTCGGAAACATCTTTGCGACAAGTCGAGCTTTTCTTAATAGTTACTTATCACTATCATCGTCTGTCTTCCTTTAAAGATCCATCTTTACTCAATAGTCTTATGACCATCAAGTAGTTCTTTCAAAGTCTACACTTTGTTTTCATACATGGATCCTCTCTCGGATTTCATGGCTTCCAGCCATTTGTCGGAATCTGGGCCCACCATCGCTTTCTCCATAACTCGTAGGTTCATTGTTGCTCAACAACATGACCTCCAAGACAGGGTTACCGTACCACTCTGTAGTAGTATGCGACCTTGTCAACCTACGAGGCTTGTAGTAACTTGATCCGATGCTTGATGATCACCATCATCAGCTTCCACTTCAATTGGTGTAGGCGCCACAGGAACAACTTCCTGCGCCCTGCTACACACTGGTTGAAGTGATGGTTCAATAACCTCATCAAGTTCTACCACTCTCCCACTCAATTCTTTCGAGAGAAACCTTTCCTCGAGAAAGGATCCGTTTCTAGAAACAAACACTTTGCTTTTGGATCTGAGATAGGAGATGTACCCAATTGTTTTGGATATCCTATGAAGATGCATTTATCCGCTTTGGGTTCGAGCTTATCAGACAGAAACTTTTTCACATAAGTGTCGAAGCCCCAAACTTTCAAGAAACGACAGTTTAGATTTCTCTAAACCTCAGTCTATACTGTGTCATCTCAACGGAAATACGCGGTGCCCTATTTAAAGTGAGTGCGGTTGTCTCTAATGCATAACCCATAAACGATAGTGGTAATTCGATAAGAGACATCATAGTATGCACCATACCAAATAGTGCGTGGCTATGACGTTCAGACACATCATCACACTATGATGTTCCAGGTGGCATGAACTGCGAAACAATTTCCACATTGTCTTAACTGCGTACCAAAACTCGTAACTCAGATATTCATTTCCATGATCATATCGTAGACAGTTTATCCTCTTGTTACGACGAACTTCACTCTGAAACAGAATTGAACTTTTCAACATTTCAGACTTGTGATTCATTAAGTAAATACTCCTATATCTACTCAAATCGTCAGTGAAGTAAGAACATAATGATATCCACTGCGTGCCTCAGTACCCATTGGACTGCATACATCAAAATGTATCACTTCCAACAAGTTACTTTCTTATTTCATCTCAATGAAAACAAGGCCTTGCTCATGTGGTATGATTTGCATGTCACTAGTGATTCAAAATCAGGTGAGTACAAAGATCCATCAGCATGGAGCCTCTTCATGCAATTTATACTAACATGACTCAAGCGGCAGTGCCACAAGTAAGTGGTACTATCATCATCAACTCGTATCTTTTGGCACCAATATCATGAACATGTGTAACACTACGATCGAGATTCAATAAACCGTTGAAGGTGTTTATTCAAGAAAATAGAGTAACCATTATTCTCTTTAAATGAATAATCGTATTGCAATAAACACGATCCAATCATGTTCATGCTTAACGCAAGCACCAAATAACAATTATTTAGGTTTAACACCAATCCCGATGGTAGAGGGAGCGTGCGACGTTTGATCATATCAATCTTGGAAACACTTCCAACACGTATCGTCACCTCGCTTTTAGCTAGTCTCCGTTTATGCCGTAGCTTTCATTTCGCGTCACTAATCACTTAGCAACCGAACCGGTATCCAATACCCTCATGCTACTAGGAGTACTAGTAAAGTACACATCAATATCATGTATATCAAATACACTTCTTTCGACTTTTGCCAGCCTTCTTATCTACCAAGTATCTAGAGTTGCTCCGCCTCAGTGACTGTTCCCCTCATTACAGAAGCACTTAGTCTCGGGTTTGGGTTTAATCTTGGGTCTCTTCATTAGTGCAGCAACTGTTTTGCCGTTTCACGAAGTATCCCTTCTAGCCCTTGCCTTTCTTGAAACTTAGTGGTTTTACAAACCATCAACTATTGATGCTCCTTCTTGATTTCTACTTTCGCAGTGTCAAACATCGCGAATCGCTCAAAGATCATTGTATCTATCCTTGATATGTTATAGTTCATCACGAAGTTCTCGCAGCTTGGTGGCAGTGACTTTGGAGAACCATCACTATCTCATCTGGCAGATTAACTCCCACTTGATTCAAGTGATTGTCGTACTCAGACAATCTGAGCACATGCTCAATGATTGAGCTTTTCTCCTTTACTTTGTGGACAAAGAATCTTGTCGGAGGTCTCGTACCTCTCAACAAGGGCACGAGCATGAAATCACAATTTCATCTCTTTAGAACATCACTTATGTTTCGTGACGTTTCAAAACGTCTTGGGTGCCTTGCTTCTAAGCCATTAAGTATTTTGCACTGAACTATCGTGTAGTCATCAGAAACGTGTATGTCGGATGTTCACAGCATCCATAGACGACGCTCGAGGTGCAGCACACCGAGTGGTGCATTACGGACATAAGCCTTCTGCGCAGCAACGAGGACAATCCTCTTCAAAGTTTGCTACTATTAACTTTCAACTAAATTTTCTCTAGGAACATATAAAAACAGTAGAGCTATAGCGCAAGCTACATCGTAATTCGCAAAGACTATTAGACTATGTTCATGACAATTAGTTCAATTAATCATATTACTTAAGAACTCCCACTCAAAAAGTACATCTCTCTAGTCATTTGAGTGGTACATGATCCAAATCCACTATCTCAAGTCCGATCATCACGCGAGTCAAGAATAGTTTCAGTGGTAAGCATCTCTATGCTAATCATATCAACCATACGATTCATGCTCGACCTTTCGGTCTCATGTGTTCCGAGGCCATGTCTGCACATGCTAGGCTCGTCAAGCTTAACCCGAGTGTTCCGCGTGCGCAACTGTTTTGCACCCGTTGTATGTGAACGTTGAGTCTATCACACCCGATCATCACGTGGTGTCTCAAAACGACGAACTGTAGCAACGGTGGACAGTCGGGGAGAACACAATTTCGTCTTGAAATTTTAGTGAGAGATCACCTCATAATGCTACCGTCGTTCTAAGAAAAATAAGGTGCATAAAAGGATTAACATCACATGCAATTCATAAGTGACATGATATGGCCATCATCACGCGCTTCTTGATCTCCATCACCAAAGCACCGGCACGATCTTCTTGTCACCGGCGCCACACCATGATCTCCATCAACGTGTTGCCATCGGGGTTGTCGTGCTACTCATGCTATTACTACTAAAGCTACCTCCTAGCAAAATAGTAAACGCATCTGCAAGCACAAACGTTAGTATAAAGACAACCCTATGGCTCCTGCCGGTTGCCGTACCATCGACGTGCAAGTCGATATTTCTATTACAACATGATCATCTCATACATCCAATATATCACATCACATCGTTGGCCATATCACATCACAAGCATAACCTGCAAAAACAAGTTAGACGTTCTCTAATTTTGTTGTTGCATGTTTTACGTGGTGACCAGGGGTATCTAGTAGGATCGCATCTTACTTACGCAAACACCACAACGGAGATATATGAGTTGCTATTTAACCTCATCCAAGGACCTCCTTGGTCAAATCCGATTCAACTAAAGTTGGAGAAACCGTAACTTGCCAGTCATCTTTGAGCAAAGGGGGTTACTCGTAACGATGAAACCAGTCTCTCGTAAGCGTACGAGTAATGTCGGTCCTAGCCGCTTCAATCCAACAATACCGCGGAATCAAGAAAAGACTAAGGAGGGCAGCAAAACGCACATCACCGCCCACAAAAACTTTTGTGTTCTACTCGAGAAGACATCTACGCATGAACCTAGCTCATGATGCCACTGTTGGGGAACGTCGCATGGGAAACAAAAATTTTCCTACGCGCACGAAGACCTATCATGGTGATGTCCATCTACGAGAGGGGATGAGTGATCTACGTACCCTTGTAGATCGTACAACAGAAGCGTTTAGAGAACGCGGTTGATGTAGTGGAACGTCCTCACGTCCCTCGATCCGCCCCGCGAACAATCCCGCGATCAGTCCCACGATCTAGTACCGAACGGACGGCACCTCCGCGTTCAGCACACGTACAGCTCGACGATGATCTCGGCCTTCTTGATCCAGCAAGAGAGACGGAGAGGTAGAAGAGTTCTCCGGCAGCGTGACGGCGCTCCGGAGGTTGGTGATGACCTTGTCTCAGCAGGGCTCCGCCCGAGCTCCGCAGAAACGCGATCTAGAGGAAAAACTATGGAGGTATGTGGTCGGGCAGCCGTGAGAAAGTCGTCTCAAATCTGCCCTAAAAGCCCCATATATATAGGAGGAGGGAGGGGGACCTTGCCTTGGGGTCCAAGGGATTCCTAAGGGGTCGGCCGAGCCAAGGGGGGGAGGACTCCCCCCCCCAAACCGAGTTGGACTTGGTTTGGTGGGAGGAGTCCCCTTCCCTTCCCACTTCTTCCCTCTTTTTTTTTCTTTTCCTTTGATTTTCTTCTCTTTGTGCATAGGCCCCTTTGGGGCTGTCCCACCAGCCCACTAAGGGCTGGTGTTGTCTCCCCAAAGCCTATGGGCTTCCCCGGGGTGGGTTGCCCCCCCCCCCCCGGTGAACTCCCGGAACCCATTAGTCATTCCCGGTACATTCCCGGTAACTCCGAAAACCTTCCGGTAATCAAATGAGGTCATCCTATATATCAATCTTCGTTTCCGGACCATTCCGAAAACCCTCGTGACGTCCGTGATCTCATCCGGGACTCCGAACAACATTCGGTAACCAACCATATAACTCAAATACGCATAAAACAACGTCGAACCTTAAGTGTGCAGACCCTGCGGGTTCGAGAACTATGCAGACATGACCCGAGAGACTCCTCGGTCAATATCCAATAGCGGGACCTGGATGCCCATATTGGATCCTACATATTCTACGATGATCTTATCGTTTGAACCTCAGTGCCAAGGATTCATATAATCCCGTATGTCATTCCCTTTGTCCTTCGGTATGTTACTTGCCCGAGATTCGATCGTCAGTATCCCCATACCTATTTCAATCTCGTTTACCGGCAAGTCTCTTTACTCGTTCCGTAATACAAGATCCCGCAACTTACACTAAGTTACATTGCTTGCAAGGCTTTGTGTGTGATGTTGTATTACCGAGTGGGCCCCGAGATACCTCTCCGTCACACGGAGTGACAAATCCCAGTCTTGATCCATACTAACTCAACGAACACCTTTGGAAATACCTGTAGAGCATCTTTATAGTCACCCAGTTACGTTGCGACGTTTGATACACACAAAGCATTCCTCCGGTGTCAGTGAGTTATATGATCTTCATGGTCATAGGAATAAATACTTGACACGCAGAAAACAGTAGCAACAAAATGACACGATCAATATCCTATGTATATTAGTTTGGGTCTAGTCCATCACATGATTCTCCTAATGATGTGATCTCGTTATCAAGTGACAACACTTGCCTATGGTCAGGAAACCTTGACCATCTTTGATCAACGAGCTAGTCAACTAGAGGCTTACTAGGGACAGTGTTTTGTCTATGTATCCACACATGCACTATGTTTCCAATCAATACAATTATAGCATGGATAATAAACGATTATCATGAACAAAGAAATATAATAATAACTAATTTATTATTGCCTCTAGGGCATATTTCCAACATTGATATCCTTGTAAGTCTCTCCGAGTCTTGGGTTTTGTTTGGCCAACTAGATCTATGATTCTTGCAATGGGAGAAGTGCTTGGTTTTGGGTTCTGCCATGTGGTGACCTTTCCCAGTGACAGTAGGGGCAGCAAGGCACACATCAAGCAGTTTCCATCAAGGGTAAAAAGATGGTTTTTTTTATCATTTGTTTGAGATTATCCCTCTACATCATGTCTTCTTGCTTAAGGCGTTACTCTGTTCTTATGGACAGAATACACTAGATGCATGCTGGATAGCGGTCGACCTGTGGAGTAATAGTAGTAGATGCAGACAGTATCGGTCTACTTGTTTCGGACGTGATGCTTATAGAAATTATCATTGCATAGATATTGTCACGACTCTGCACAGTTCTATCAATTGCTCGACAGTAATTTGTTCACCCACCATCTACTTGCTTTCATGAGAGAAGCCACTAGTAAACACTACGGCCCTCGGGTCTATTCACATCCATCGTTTACACCTCCACTTTTACTTTGCTTTGTAACTTTGTTGCTTTCAGTTCTCACTTGGCAAACAATCTATAAGGTATTGACAACCCCTTCATAGCGTTGGGTGTAAGCTTTTGTGTTTGTGCAGTATCTTGAGATACTCTTCTGCCGGATTGATACCTTGGTTCTCAAACTGAGGGAAATACTTACCACCGCTACGCTACATCACCCTTTCCGCTTCGAGGGAACACCAACGCAAGGCTCCAAGACCACGGGGGTAATCTTTTGCATACTTGCCTAGGAAGTCCCTTAAGGCGTAGCCGCAGCTGAAGGATTCCTGGTGCCGTTGCTGAGGAGTATCAAGCAACACTCCTATTTCTGGCTCTATTGGAAGGTCTTTTGTTGCAGTAGCAGAAGAATTTCTGGCGCCGTTGCCGGGGAAGAGGATCATCTAGAATATTCTCCCGACAACGTGCCAATTTCTGGCGCGATTGCCGGGGAGGAGAAATCAAGATCTATCCAAGTAGGTCTCACAAACTCTTCTCTTGCATTTACTTTTGTTGCCAGTTGCCTCTCGTTTTCCTCTCCACCACTTCACATTTGCCGCTTTCATGTGCCTTTCTCCTTCGCCGTTTTGTTTTTCCTTTTTGCCGTTTCCCTTTGCTGGTTTTCTTGCTTGCTTGTGTGCTTGTTTGTTTGTTGAAGAAATCATGTCTGAAAACACCAAACTTTGCGACTTCTCGAGCACTAATAATAATGATTTTATTAGTACTCCGATTGCTCCTGCCACTAGTGCGGAATCGTGTTGAAGACATCATGACGCAGTTATGAAAGAGCAATTCTCTGGCCTTCCTAGTGAAGATGCCGCATCCCATCTCAATACCTTCATTGAGCTTTGTGATATGCAAAAGAAAAGAGATGTGGATAATGACGTGATTAAGTTGAAACTTTTTTCCTTTCTCTTTGCGAGATCGAGCAAAAACTTGGTTTTCTTCTTTGCCTAAAAATAGTATCGATTCTTGGGATAGGTGCAAACATGCTTACATATCCAAGTATTTTCCGCCGGCTAAGATCATCTCCTTACGTAATGATATCATGAATTTCAAGCAACTTTATCATGAACACGTTGCACAATCTTGGGAGAGGATGAAGCTTATGATTAGAAATTGCCCCGCTCATGGCTTGAGTTTGTGGATGATTATACAAATGTTTTACGCTAGCTTGAATTTCGCTTCTCGCAATATCTTGGACTCCGCCTCAGGTGGAACGTTCATGGCACTAGTGGGGACAGGGCCTATAGCCCCGGCCCGTAAGGGGCTTTAGTCCCGGTTCACCAACCGGGACTAAAGGGGCGGGACTAAAGGCCTAACCTTTTCGTCCCGATCGTCTTACACGCCGGGACTAAAGGTGCTCCACGTGGGCGCCTCGTAGCGCCCCAGGGGCAGGCCCTTTAGTCCCGGCTCGTTACACGGATCGGGACTAAAGATTTTCAGATTTTGCTGGTTTTTGGCTTTTTTTTTGAATGAAATTATTTTTGGGTTTTAGGGTTTTAGGGCTTAGGTGTTTGGGAGATTAACGTGATGCCTCGTTTGGTGTTCGGGAATTAGTTTCAATATAATTTAAAATAGAAATAATTATGCATATATATATAAAATTAACTTATCTTACAAGCGAGCATATATATACAATTATATGGAGATCTGAATTATCAGGACAAGAGCCCGTCTATTCGATTACATGGACGGACATCAGTAATGGCCCCTAGCTACACTAAATCGTCCTTTGTCATCTATAGTTTCTGTCCTCAGAAAGGTCGCAAGCTCCTCTGCAACAGCAATCGCGCATTGCTCTGGTAGGACCTTCGTCGTCATGGCCGTGTGCTATATAAGAAGAGGAGATGAATATGAATATCAATCATGATAACAAAGAATGACGGGTAAAAATAGAGGTGTGAATGTTCATTGCTTACGTCGAATCTGTGATCCTTGTGCTCAGAGGTAAACATGCGAATGGTCTCGCAAACATAGTATCCGCATAGATGCGTCCCCCGTGGCTGCTGGTCGCACTTTACGAGAATAGAATATATGTAATCAAAATAATAATCTAGCATCATAAATGTGTTGAAAATTAATAGAAGTATATCATACTACTACTTACCTGAGCCGCTTTAAACATCAGCTTCTCATGAAAGTTACCGGGAGTCACGCACTTGAACCGCTTCCAAACCCTGCCCGACAAGGATAATGATTTGCTCAGTTTTTCATTAATTGATATATCAGAAAATCATCGAAAGAGACCGATAGAGCGCAAGAATGATTAAAATTACCCTTGGAGCATGTCCTGCAGGCTTTGGAACAGTTTCAAGGGTCTCGATAATGGGTCGAAGGCATCAACTCTTCCCTTATCAATTTGAATATCCAACAGAATCCAATGGAAGCTGCACATGTATATATATAAGTGTCAGTAACTTATCAATTACACTTATAAGTGAATGGACACAACAGAGTAAAGACCCTCACCTGAAGTTGTATGGAAACAGTATGTGGTCAAAGAAATTTTGATCTATTAGAAACCTTAGAAGGTTTTCCTCCGTCTCCTTGGGACAATTAGTTAGCTTCGCTATATGTATTTTATCTGGGTCAATAAACCCAATATTTAGGATGCACTTACTTTTACAATACAGAATCTTCATTCTGCATAATAGAGTACAAGTTATATATAGACAATGAATTGAAATAACTAAACAAGTTATATATATGTAGACAACGAATTGAAAAACTTATAGACAATAGCAACTCATAAGCGATTTGTCGAGGGCGTCGCCATTGTACATCTGGAAGAGTTCATCAAAGTCGATATGGATTTGTTCAGGGCGGCCGTAGTACTCCTTGGGGACACTCAGCACGATCATCGTTCTCCCATTCTTTGATTCACTTAAGTACCATTGATGCAAGTAATGCATATTTGTTGGGAGATCATCTTTGCTGACCAAAGGCTCACCCAAGACAAACTGTGGCTTAGGGGCTACCATAGCCTTGGGTATCTTGTCATCCAACCGAGACACCACATGCAGCCGCCAACTTCTTTGCACTTTCTAAAGCTAGACCCTACATCGAAGGGGGAACATTCTCGGTTAACACCTTGAGGGTGGGATCGACTGTTTGGCCTGTTGTCCAAGCTGAGGAACGTCTGATTTTTTCTTACTTGTAGTTGAACTTCATTTGCTCCCACTTGCACTTGCACGTGATCTGCTCTTTTTCACTTCCTTCTGCAATGTGCGTGTATAGTCATCAGGCTTATGGTGTAAGTCATAAGGTCTGATAGGAAGATTAGCATGACGTACCTTTGGGAGGGGCGACAGTTTGCGCTTTGGGGTGCTCTGTGGCTTAGAAATCGTCGGCGGAGCGTTCTTGGTGGCATGCTCCCGCTTAGTATCCGGAGCGAGCGGCGGCAGAGACGGACGACCCAAGTCCGGCGGCGGTGATCGAGATGGACTCGTGTTGTGCTGGCAATGTGCGTGTATAGTCATCAGGCTTATGGTGTAAGTCATACTGTGATGGAAGGGGGTGTGATCATAAGGTATGATAGGAAGATTAGCATGACTTACCTTTGGGAGGGGCGACCGTTTGCGCTTTGGGGGTGCTCTGTGGCTTAGGAATCGTCGGCGGAGCGTTCTTGGTGGCACGCTCCCGTTTTGTTTCCGTGGCAGGCTCAGGCTTTGTATCTGGAGTGGGCGGCGGCGGAGCGTTCTTGGTGGCACGCTCCCGCTTTGTATCCGTGGCAGGCTCAGGCCTTGTATCTGGAGCGGGCGGCAGCGGAGCGTTCTTGGTGGCACGCTCTCGCTTTGTATTCGTGGCAGGCTCAGGCTGCGTATCCGGAGCGGGCGGCGGCGGAGCGTTCTTGGTGGCACGCTCCTGCTTTGTATCCGTGGCAGGCTCAGGCTGCGTATCCGGAGCGGGCGGCGGCGGAGCGTTCTTGGTGGCACGCTCCCGCTTTGTATCCGTGGCAGGCTCAGGCTTTGTATCCGGAGCGGGCAGCGGCGGAGCGTTCTTGGTGGCACGCTCCCGCTTTGTATCCGTGGCAGGCTCAGGCTTTGTATCCAGAGCGGGCGGTGGCGGATCGTTCTTGGTGGCACGCTCCCGCTTTGTATCCGTGGCAGGCTCAGGCTTTGTATCCGGAGCGGGCGGCGGCGGAGATAGAGATGGACTCGTGTTGTGCTGGCCGACGTCATGTGGAGGGCTTGGAGGTAATGGAGGTGTAGGTGACCTGCAACGACTCGGAGGCGGTGTTGTCCTTGGGGCTGAGCCTGGAAGCTTGATGTAGTTCTTGTCCCATAGGATGACTCCACCGAGTACTTCTCCGAGTGTACTCTCATCTTCGGGTCCAGCTATGTCGAGCTCCATATCACTAAACCCCGTCATGATTTCATCCACCCCGACTTTAGCAAAGCCAGCTGGAATCTCACGGCCATGCCAGCGTGCATCAGGGCCAGAAGGTAAAGCTTGTCCAACAGCCACCTTCATGGATATGTTCTTGAATTTCTGATGGAGTTCACATGATGTTGACTCCTTGATTCCATCCACGGGGTAGCCGGGACCGTCCAGTATTATTCTTCGTTCATCGCCGGGCGGGGCCTCAGATTCAGCCACGCTGCTTTTCCGCTTAGATGGGGCGCCGGTAATATCAAGTGCAGGATCTTCCTCGCGCGGTACTCCTCTAAGCTCATCAATCTGCTTCTGTTGCTCGTTAATCCTGGCAAGCAACTGGTTGAACTTGTCATTCTCCTCATCCTGCTGCCACTTCTTTGCTCTCTCTCGGCTTCTGTAAGTGTCTTGGTCTCTGGCAAACCCAAGCCACCACGGGTAAGATGGACCGAAGCCTCGCATTCGTCCTCCATGTTCGTCATTGCCGAGGACCAATGTGAGCAAATCTTTATCTCTATCTGCAGTGAACTTTCTTTGTCCCTCCTTAATTTCTTTCACTATCCTTTTCCAATTCTCCCTGGGTATCCTAAGATTGTCATTGCAGATGAGGTCCCCTGTTTTTTCGTCGTACGACCCACCATGCGCAAGGAACCAATTTCTTGCTCTCAATTCCCACTCATCACGGAGTGGTTCAGGTACGATGCCTTTATCTATCAGATCTTGCTCTTTCTTTTCCCACTTTGGGATGGCAGTCTCATAGCCCCCTGGCCCGAGCTTGTGGTGATATTTCTTCTTATCTGCATTTATCTTGTTCTTTTCTGATAATGCCTGGGCATCTTCTGACTCCTTGTACTCTTGAAATTCCTTCCAGTGATTCGCC
This sequence comes from Hordeum vulgare subsp. vulgare, assembly GCF_904849725.1. Classification (NCBI taxonomy): domain Eukaryota; kingdom Viridiplantae; phylum Streptophyta; class Magnoliopsida; order Poales; family Poaceae; genus Hordeum; species Hordeum vulgare. The sequence continues at coordinate 25,973,629 of NC_058524.1, forward strand.
TGCTTGGCTAGATACCCGTCGAATACTGTCACTTTCTTGGTCTCCAGATAGTTTTTCCATAGCTTCTTGTTCCAGCTACGGAACGGTTCGGCCATCTTCTTTAGAGTCCACTGCTTGTATTTGGCCCTCAGTTTGTCTGCGGCGTCTTCATTCTCACATTCTGGCAGGTTGAAATGTGACATGAGATCATTCCAAAGATGATCTTTGTACCTTTCGTCTACATAGTCACTATCGGCTGCCCCTTTGCGCTTGTTCCACTCCCGAACGCTGATCGGGACGTGAATCCTAACGAGAACTCCGCATTGCTTCTTGAATGTGTCAGCATCATTCTTAGGAAGCTTGGGTTCGCCCGTAGGCATTATCACCAAAAAGGTGTAATGCGTCCGTGCATCCAACTTTCTAGTCGGGCCTCGTTTCATAGATCTGCTCGATGTGGAGGCCTAAGAGGGAGAAACATTCATCAAATGAATGTATATGTATACAATATAGAGCTATCTCCAATATTTTTCACATATTACAAGTGATTGTCGAACTTCATATGTATACCTCGCCGGACTTTATTTTTTCTTCACCGGCTTCTCTATCAGTGGAGCTATCATCACCTTCTCCGTCATTGGACCTATCTCCTGCCCCATCGGCTTCATCTTCATGTCGCTCGACCTCCATTCCATATCCGGAGTCGTTTAGATATGACGTCGGAGATTCGGCTGGTTCAACGTCGGGGCCGTCTTTGATTATATCTTCGAGAAGTTCTTCCTCTTCGAGGTTCCTGATATGTGGATCCATAGTTCTGCAAAAAACGGACATTTGATTAACTAATAAACTAACAAACTATATAAGAGGGGTTGGAAACTTCGAAGGCTCATTTTATATAGGAGGACCTTTAGTCCCGGGTCTTGGCTAGAACCTAAACTCTAAAATACCAGCCTGGCGGAGCCCAGTCCCGGACACTTAAGCATATACAATAGCAAAATTAAACTAGTTCTATTAATTTTCTTGCTAAAAATAAACTATTAACACTTAAGCATATACAATAGAAAAATTAAACTATTAACACTTAAGCATATACAATAGCAAAATTATATTTCTACTTCTACTTCTCCTATTCTTCTACTTCTACTTCTCCTATTCTTCTACTTCTACTTCTACTTCTCCTATTCTTCTACTACTTCGTCTCCTCTCCTCTTCTTCTATTTTTCCTCTTCTTCTCCTCTCCTCCTCTTCTTATTGTCCTTTTTCTTCTTTTCTTCTCCTCCTTTTCTTATTCTCCTTTTTCTTCCTTTCTTCTCCTTTTTCTTTCTTTCTTCCCTTTTTCTTCCTTTCTTCTCCTTTTTCTTCCTTTCTTCTCCTTTTTCTTCATTTCTTTTCCTTTTTCTTCCTTTCTTCTCCTTTTTCTTCCTTTCTTCTCCTTTTTCTTCCTTTCTTCTCCTTTCTCTTCCTTTCTTCTCCTTTTTCTTCTCCTTTTTCTTCCTTTCTTCTCCTTTTTCTTCCTTTCTTCTCCTTTTTCTTCTTTGCTTGTGCTGGCTGGAGTGTTGGGGAGGAGGGGGCGTGGGGCTTACCGGCCAGGGGTGTCGACGGCGCGCGGCGAGGAGGACGGCGGCGCGCGGCGAGGAGGACGGCGACGCGCGGCAAGGAGGGCGGCGTGCGGCGAGGAGGACGGTGGCGGCGAGCAGGACGACAGCGACGGCGAGGAGGACGACAGGCGGCGGCGAGCAGGACGGCGGGCAGCCTGACGGCGTCGTCGAGTTCGTCGCTTGCCGCGCCGGGCAGGAGAACGAGAGGAAGAGAAGAGAAAATGGACGATTTGGGTTCGAAATTTTCTAACTCCCGCTTATAGAGGTGGATCTTTAGTCCCGGTTCGAGGCTCGATCCGGGACTAAAGACCCCTTTAGTCCCGGGTGGCGCCATGACCCGGGACTAAAGACCCTTTTTCGGGCAGACTAGAAGGCGGGAAACAGGGGCCTTTAGTCCCCGGGCGTGGCTCCAACCGGGACTAAAGGGAGTCTTTACTCCCGGGTGGCGCCACGACCCGGGACTAAAGGCCCTTTTTCGGCGGACAAGAAGGCGGGAACCAGGGGCCTTTAGTCCCGGGGCGTGGCAAGAACCGGGACTAAGGTTTTGCCTATATAAACCCTCGCCCCTGCCCGCCATATCCCCTGTTTTTTTGTTGTTGAAGTGTGACCATGCCATGCTCTTGCCACTCTAGTTCATGCACATGACGTGTTCGATGAAATGCCCGAGCCACTCTACTTAACCTTTCTCCTCTCCAAACTCGACCTCCAAGCTTCATTTTCCTTAATATTTGTCTAGGTTTGGCCGTGCACACTAACTGCGAGCACCACCGTGGTGAGCCTCTTGTTCTTATCTTCTTTTTAAAATCAAAAAAATCTTACTTGTATGATTTAGATACATACTTGTATAAATTACTCACTTTCATTATTTTTTGTTATTATATAGTGCGGTGGTTTTGGTATCCGCCTCCGTCGGCCCTCGTCCTGTCTATGATTCGGATGTGGTATATATTATCTTTTATAACTATTTGTTTTATTTAGTGTTTATGACAACTAAGACGACCAATGTGACATATATTTTTTTAATCTAGGAGGTATGTGAACCGGAAATTCCAACCCACATAAAAATTCTTGTCGAGAAGTTAAATTTGGTTGAAAAAAAAACAAATATTTGAAGAAAAAATTGAAAATAATTGGGGATAAGAATATGGAACTGGAGTTGCATGTCGCCGATGTCATCGAGGATCATAAGATGAAGATCGATGCGATGCGGTTGAAGATGGATGCAATGCGCTTGAAGATTAGGAATATTAGAAAATATGTCATTGATAAAGAGGCTTGGTATCATTATGCTGTTGGGTCAATTGTTACCTTAGTTGCGAATTTGATCGCGTTTGTTGTTGCATTTAAATGTTTTACATAGTTGTATGTTGTTTTATGAGAGAACTTTATGTATTTATTTTTTGCAATAATAACATTTGATCACTACTGTTCTTTGGCTTTAATGTGATGATGAACTTGTATTAATTTGGTCATATGATCTGCAATGATTTGTTGAACTTATTTGAACTCCATACTTTTTGTGTGTTCAAAATGCACCATTCAAAGGCACACCACAAAATTTCAACAATTTCTGACTTCATTTGATATATTTCGTGCATTTACTTATTTTTTTGAGCTAGTTGACCCTGAAATTGAAAAGCACTAGAAATGAACTCTGAAAATGTTGAAAGTTGGCATGCTATCATCATTTCACCCACATAGCATGTGCTAAAGAGTTGAGAGGGCTACGACAAAAACTGGATGCACTTCGTGTACAAAACGGACAATCTCTCTCAAAGTATCAGGGTTTCGAACGAGAACTCATCTCTTACAAAGGGATTTCATTTTTTTGAACTTATTTGAACTCCATACTTTTTGTGTGTTCAAAATGCACCATTCAAAGGCACACCACAAAATTTCAACAATTTCTGACTTCATTTGGTATATTTCGTGCATTTACTTTTTTTTTGAGCTAGTTGACCCTGAAATTGAAAAGCACTACAAATGAACTCTGAAAATGTTGAAAGTTGGCATGCTATCATCATTTCACCCACATAGCATGTGTTAAAAAGTTGACAGGACTACGACAAAAACTGAATGCACTTCATGTACAAAACGGACAATCTCTCTCGAAGTATCAGGGTTTCGAACGAGAACTCATCTCTTACAAAGGGATTTCATTTTTTTGAACTTATTTGAACTCCATACTTTTTGTGTATTCAAAATGCACCATTCAAAGGCACACCACAAAATTTCAACAATTTCTCACTTCATTTGGTATATTTCGTGCATTTACTTATTTTTTTTTGAGCTAGTTGACCCTGAAATTGAAAAGCACTACAAATGAACTCTAAAAATGTTGAAAGTTGGCATGGTATCATCATTTCACCCACATAGCATGTGTTAAAAAGTTGAAAGGGTTATGACAAAAACTGAATGCACTTCGTGTACAAAACGGACAATCTCTCTCGAAGTATCAGGGTTTCGAACGAGAACTCATCTCTTACAAAGGGATTTCATTTGTTTTGAAATTATTTGAACTCCATACTTTTTGTGTATTCAAAATGCACCATTCAAAGGCACACCACAAAATTTCAACAATTTCTCACTTCATTTGGTATATTTCGTGCATTTACTTATTTTTTTTAGGCTAGTTGAACCTGAAATTGAAAAGCACTACAAATGAACTCTGAAAATGTTGAAAGTTGGCATGCTATCATCATTTCACCCACATAGCATGTGTTAAAAAGTTGAGAGGGCTACGACAAAAACTGAATGGACTTCGTATACAAAACGGACAATTTCTCTAGAAGTATCAGGGTTTCGAACGAGAACTCATCTCTTACAATGGGATTTCATTTTTTTGAACTTATTTGAACTCCATACTTTTTGTATGTTCAAAATGCACCATTCAAAGGCACACCACAAAATTTTAACAATTTCTGACTTCATTTGATATATTTCGTGCATTTACTTATTTTTTTTGAGCTAGTTGACCCTGAAATTGAAAAGCACTACAAATGAACTCTGAAAATGTTGAAAGTTGGCATGCTATCATCATTTCACCCACATAGCATGTGTGAAAAAGTTGAGAGGGCTACGACAAAAACTGGATGCACTCCGTGTACAAAACGGACAATCTCTCTCGAAGTATCAGGGTTTCGAACGAGAACTCATCTCTTACATGGATACTATGAAAATGAAAAGTGTTTGAAATTTAGTACATTCGATACATGCATTACATAAAAGGTTTAATACATTATTACATTATTGCACCAATATTCCTATCTATTATTTCTGTTTTCTTCTGGGTCGTAGCCATGGAGAATCTTCATCATTCAGTAGGATGCTTGGGTCAGTTTTCACTTTGAAGGGCGGAATTTCATGAAACTTATTATAATCTTCTGACATGTGTGTCTTGTCATCTACTCCCACGATGTTTATTTTCCCTGGAAGAACTATGTGGCATTTTGGCTCATCCGACGATATCTTCTTTTGCTGATTTCTTTTTCTCGTTAATGTAGACATGTCCTTCGCATAGAAAACCTGAGCGACATCATTGGCTAGGACAAATGGTTCGTCCATGTACGCAAGATTGCTGCGATGCACTGTTGTCATGCCGTACTTTTGGTCTACAACTACCCCGCCTCCTGTCAGCTTCACCCATTTGCACCGAAATAAAGGGATCTTTAAAGTAGGTCCATAGTCAAGTTCCCATATCTCCTCTATGTACCCGTAATATGTTTCCAAACAGTGCCCATTCTCGTCTGTTGCATCAAAGCGGACACCACTGTTTTGGTTGGTGCTCTTTTTATCTTGGGCAACCGTGTAAAATGTATTCCCATTTATCTCATACCCTTGGAAAGTACATATAGTCGAAGATGGTGGCCTGGCCAAACAGTACAACTCATCTTCAACGGTGTCGTCATTCATGAGATGTGTCTGCAACCAACTGCCGAAAGTCTTCTCGTGTTCCCCTTTAATCCAAGAGTCAACCTTCCCCGGGTTTTCGGAGCATAGAATATTCTTGTTTCTCACGATATACGGAGCCACCACGGTGGAATTGTGTAGAACTGTGTAGTGTGCTTGAGAGAAAGAATGCCCGTCCATACATACTTTTGCTTTCCTTCCTAGTGTGCCTTTTCCTGTCAGCCTACCCTCATACCGAGATTCAGGAACACCAATCGGCTTAAAGTCAGGAAGAAAGTCCACACAAAACTCAATGACCTCCTCTGTTCCATAGCCCTTGGAGATGCTTCCTTCTGGCCTAGCACGGTTACGAACATATTTCTTTAAGACTCCCACGAACCTCTCGAAGGGGAACTTATTGTGTAGAAACACAGGACCGAGAATTATAATCTCTTCGACTAGGTGAACTAGGAGGTGTGTCATTATATTGAAGAAGGATGGCGGGAACAACAACTCAAAGCTGACCAGACATTGGACCACATCAATCTCTAACCCTGATAGACTTTCTCGATCGATTACCTTCTGAGAAATTGCATTGAGGAATGCACATACCTTCACAATTGCCAGGCGAACATTTTCCGGTAGAATTCCCATCAATGCAACCGGAAGCAATTGCGTCATAAGCACGTGGTAGTCATGAGACTTTAGGTTTTGGAATATTTTGTCTTTCATATTTACGATTCCCTTTATATTCGATGAGAAGCCAGTCGGGACCTTGATACTGAACAGGACTTCAAAGAAGATTTCCTTCTCTTCCTTAGTAAGAGCGTAGCTGGCACGCCCTTGAAACTGCCCTGGATGCATGCCATCTCTTCCTTTATGACGTTCCTGGTCCTCCCGTGCTTCCAATGTATCTTTTGACTTCCCATACAAGCCCAGGAAGCCTAGAATATTCACGCAGAGATTCTTCATCAGGTGCATCACGTCGATTGCCGAGCGGACCTCATGGACTTCCCAGTAGGGTAGCTCCCAAAATATAGATTTCTTCTTCCACATGGGTACGCGCTTATCACGGCCGTTAGGAACAGGTTGGCTGCCAGGACCCTTTCCAAAGATTACTTTTAAATCTTTGACCATATCAAATACTTCAACACCAGTACGGATGACAGGCTTCCCCCGGGGTTCTGCCTTGCCATTGAAATGCTTGCCTTTTTTATTTAAGGGATGCTTGGGCGGAAGAAAACGACGATTGTACGGATACACGTTCTTCCTACAGTTATCGAGATATATACTTTCTGTCTGATCCAAACAGTGCGTGCATGCATTGTATCCCTTGTTTGACTGTCCTGAAATGTTACTAAGAGCAGGCCAATCATTGGTGGTTACGAAAAGCAATGCTCGAAGGTCAAATTCCTCTTGTTTGTGCTCGTCCCACACACGTAGACCTAGTTCGGCCCACAACTGTAAAAGTTCATCAACTAATGGCCTTAGGTACACATCAATATCGTTGCCGGGTTGCTTTGGACCTTGTATAAGCACTGGCATCATAATGAACTTCCGCTTCATGCACAACCAAGGAGCAAGGTTGTAGATACATAGAGTAATGGGCCAGGTGCTGTGACTGCAACTCTGCTCCCCAAAAGGATTCATGCCATCTGTACTCAGACCTAACCATAAGTTCCTTGCGTCAGCTGCAAATCTCGGGAACTCTCTCTCGATTTTTCTCCACTGCCGACCATCAGCGGTGTGCCTCAACTTATCGTCTTTCATACGATCTTCCATGTGCCATCGCAACAACTTCGCATGATCTTTATTTCTGAACAGACGTTTCAACCGTGGTATTATAGGAGCATACCACATCACCTTGGAAGGAACCCTCTTCCTGGGTGGCTCGCCCTCAATATCACTAGGGTCATCTTTTCTGATCTTATACCGCAATGCAGTGCATACCGGGCATTTATCCATATTCTCGTACTTCTCACCGCGGTAGAGGATGCAGTCATTAGGGCATGCATGTATCTTCTGCACGTCTAATCCTAGAGGAAAGACAAGCTTCTTTGCTTCGTACGTGCTGGCGGGTAATTCGTCCTTTCTTGGAAGAATCTTCTTCATCACTACCAGCAACTTTTCGAATGACGAGTCAGTCACACCGGTCTCTGCCTTCCACTTCAACAATTCCAATGTGCTACCCAGCTTCTTCTAGCCATCTTCACAAGTTGGGTACAACAATTTGTTGTGGTCCTGTAACATCTGCTCGAACTGCAACCTCTCCTTTTCTGTGTCGCAACCTCGCCGTGCATCAGAAATGACCCGGTCAAGATCATCAGCGGGCTCATCTGGTTCCCGTTCTTCATCCTGATCTTCTTCTTCATTGTCTTCCATTGAGGTATCAGCATACTCAGGGAACATAGATCGGTAGTTGTCATCATCATTCTCTTCTTCTTCATCGTCGTCTTCCATCATAACCCCTCTTTCTCCGTGCTTGGTCCAAACATTATAGCTTGACATAAAACCGGACCGAAGCAGGTGGCTCTGAATGACTCTTGAGGAAGTGTAATCCTTCTCATTCCGACATTCAACACATGGACAAAACATATAGCCACCACCATGCTTGTTCGCATCGGCTGCATCTCGAAAAGAATGCACGCCTTCTCTGTAAGCGGTTGTGTGTCGATCACCGTACATCCATGGATGGCTCATCTGCGTTATACGACAGTATATCAAATACAATCACGATCCTAAAAATTAGTACCGCACGGTCTAAACGAGGAAATATAGTTGCTAACCTTTTAGAATAAGTAGAAATAAAGAGGAAGAGGTTTAAGCGTGGCTCGGGAATCTCATATCGTAGTTGTGTTCGGTGAACTGAAGCGACATCGCTCTAACACACATTTCAACAAACACCTCTAGTGCATCAAAAAAAGTGGAGAGCAAGCACCCACCCACAATCCTCCATCCAAGAAAAATGCAATGAAGAGGGGAGAGGGGGGGCTGTGCTATATATAGGCAGAGGACTTTAGTCCCGGTTTGAGAGGCAAACCGAGACTAAAGGTGGTGCACATGCGGGCTGCCCACCGCGTAGCCCTTTAGTCCCGGTTTGGGACACGAACCGGGACTAAAGGCTCCTTACGGGCCGGGACTAAAGCCTCGAGGGAGGATATGAGAATTGGGGCGACGTGGCCGGGCCTTTAGTCCCGGCCCAGAGGCAGGCCGGGACTAAATGGTCCCAGCCAAAGGCCCGTTTTCTACTAGTGTGGAAATCACGTTAGGAGACGCTACAAAACTCCTAGACAATATCATGACCAATTACTCTCAATGGCACACTGAACGGTCGCCTGCTAGAAAAAAGGTGCACGCTATAGAAGAGATTAACTCGCTTAGTGCTAAGATGGACGAGTTGATGAATTTGGTTGCTAGTAGAAATGTTACCGTAGATCCTAATGACATGCCACTATCTTCTTTGATTGAGAGTAGCAACGTTAGTTTGGATGTGAATTTTGTTGGTAGGAACAATTTTGGCAACAACAGTGATTTTAGAGGAAACTATGTTCCTAGGCCTTTTCCTAGTAACTCCTCTAATAATTATGGCAATTCCTACGACAAAACTTATGGAAATCATAACAAATTACCCTCTGATCTAGAGAGTAATATCAAGGAGTTCATCAACTCTCAAAAGATTTTCAATGCGTCCATAGAGGAAAAACTACTCAAAATAGACGATTTGGCTAACAGCGTTGATAGGATGTCTTGTGATATTGATGCTTTGAAAGTTAGACGCGCTCCTCCCAAGATCAACTTGGATGAAACTTTGAAAGCTATGCGTATCTCCATGAATGAGAGCAAAGAAAGAACCGCCCAAATTCACGCTAGACATGAATGGTTTAAAAGGGTGCATTCTAGTGATGCAAATCACGAAGATCTTAAAGTGCTTGGTGTGTCTCCTCTTGAATCTTTGTTTTCGCATGTCAAACCTACTTATGGAGGGGCTGGATATGAATCCACTTTGGTTGAAAAACGCCCGGATGATTCGGAGTTCACCTATCTTGATGATAAAGGTGTGGAGAGTGGATTAGAAGAAGTCAAAATTTTGGGTGGTAATGAGACTCCCACTTTGGGTTTCAAGGAATTAAATTATGATAATTGCTCCTTGTTTGAATGCATTTCTTTGATGCAATCCATTGCAAACTCTCCACATGCTTATAGCCAAAGCAAAGCCTTTACCGCGCATATCGTAGATGCTATGATGAAATCTCTTGAAGAGAAGCTCGAACTAGAAGTCTTGATTCCTAGAAAACTTCATGATGAGTGGGAACCTACTATCAAAATCAAGATAAAAAACTATGAGTGCAATGCTTTGTTTGATTTGGGTGCTAGTGTTTCCGTGATTCCAAAGTCTTTATGTGATATTCTTGGTTTTCATGAGATTGAAGAGTGTTCTCTTAATTTGCATCTTGCAGATTCTACTATCAAGAAACCCATGGGAAGGATCGATGATGTTCTTATTGTTGCAAATAAGAACTATGTACCTGTGGATTTCATTGTACTTGACATAGATTGCAATCCTTCATGTCCCATTATTCTTGGTAGACCTTTCCTAAGGACTATTGATGCTAACATCGATATGAAGGAAGGGAATATTAGATTTCAATTTCCCTTAAAGAAGGGCATGGAGCACTTACGTAGAAAGAAAATAAGATTGCCTTATGAATCTATGATGAGGGCTACCTATGGTTTGAGCACCAAAGATGACTATACATGATTCCATCACTTTCGCCTAGCTAAGGGCGTTAAACAAAAGCGCTTGTTGGGAGGCAACCCAACGAATCTATCCTTTTTCTTTTTGTTTTGTGTTTTCCACACTTTCATAATTATGTTATGATTGTGTTTTTTGTGTTTCTTTTGCGTTTGTGCCAAACAAAACCGTTATGATTAGTCTTGGGGATGATCGTTTGGTCATGCTGAGAAAGACAGAAACTTTCTGCTCACGAAAAGAATTTTTTTTTGTGTAAGAGATTTTGCGTTGATTTTTTTTCTTATGATTGCTACGCAAATTCTTCAGACTGTCGTAATTTTTCGGAATTGTTTAAGTACCAGAGGTGAACGAAACATATAGATTGCTACAGACTGGTCTGCTGTTAACAGATTTTGTTTTTGTTGTGTTGGTTGCTTATTTTGATGAAACTATGGATAGTATCGGGGGGTATTAGCCATGGAAGATTGAAAGTACAGTAACCCAACATCAGCACAAGTAGAATTTAAGTTGATACAGTACCTAAGGAAGTGGTGGTTTGCTTTCTTGTACTAATGTTACCACGAGTTTCTGTTTAAGTTTCGTGTTGTGAAGTTTTCAAGTTTTGGGTGAAGTTCTTATGGACAAAAAGATAAAGAGTGGCAAGAGATCAAGCTTGGGGATGCCCAAGGCACCCCAAGAGATTCAAGGATGCCGTAAAAGCCTAAGCTTGGGGATGCCCCGGGAAAGCATCCCCTCTCTCGTCTTCAATCCATCGGTAACGTTACTTGGGGCTATATTTTTATTCACCACATGTTATGTGTTTTTGCTTGGAGCGTCTTGTATCATAGGAGTCTTTTATTTTTTTTGTGTCACAATCATCCTTGCTGCACACCTAGAGAGAGACATGCACACACCGTGATTTTGTCGAGCTTCACTTATATATTTTGGTAGACAATTCAGCTCACATGTGCTTCACTTATATCTTTTGAGCTAGATACTTTTGCTCTGTGTGCTTCACTTATATCTTTTAGAGCGCAACGGTGCATGGATTGGTAGTAGATATATGCTTTGAAAGTAGTCTCAAAAGGGGTAGTTATCCAAAGGGATACGAAAACTTCCTCCTTCATGTGCATTGAATAGTTAGAGAAGTTTGATTCATCTCAATTAGTTTTGAGTTGTGGTTATGGTAATATTGAAATCTTGCTAGTGAGGTGTTGTGAATCTAGAAATACTTGTGTTGAAGTTAGTGATTCCCGTAGCATGCACGTATGGTGAACCGCTATGTGATTAAATTTGAGCATGATTAGTCTATTGATTGTCATCCTTTGCGTGGCGGTCGGGATCGCGCGATGGTTTATACCTACCAACCCTTCCCCTAGGAGTATGCGTTGAATGCTTTGTTTCGATTACTAATAAAACTTTTGCAACAAGTATATGAGTTCTTCATGACTAATGTTGAGTCTATGGTTTAGATGCACTTTCACCTTCCACCATCACTATATTCTTAGTGCCGTGCAACTTTCGTCGGTGCACAAAACCCACCATTGGCCTCCCTCAAAATAGCCACCATACCTACCTACTATGGCTTTTTCAAAGTCATTCCGAGATATATTTCCATGCAACTACCACCATGATATGTGCCACCACGTCTACATTGCCACTGCATGATCGTAAGATAGCTAGCATGATGTTTCCATTGATGTCTATGCCATGCTAGATCATTGCCACGGTACACTACCGAAGGCATTCCATATAGAGTCATAATTGCTCTAATTTTTGAGTTGAAAGTGTGATGATCATCATTATTGGAGCATTGTACCATGTGAGGAAATAGAAGAGGCCAAAGAAGCCCATAAAAAAGAGGCCAAAGAGCCCACCATAAAAATGAGAGAAAAAGAGAGAAGGGACAATGCTACCATTTTTTTCCACACTTGTGCATTTTGAGCACCATGATCTTCATGATTGAGAGTCTCTCGTTTTGTCACCATCATATAGCTAGTGGGAAATTTTCATTATATAACTTGTCTTGTATATTCCAATGATAGGCTTCCTCAAAATTTCCTTAGGTCTTCGTGAGCAAGCAAGTTGGATGCACACCCACTAGTTTTCTTTAAGAGCTTTCACGTACTTATAGCTCTAGTGCATCATTTGTATGGCAATCCCTACTCATTCACATTGATATCTATTGATGAGTATCTCCACAGCTCATTTATATGCCTAGTTAATGTGAATATCTTCTCCTTTTTTGTCTTGCAAACTCCACCACATTCCATACCATCTATAGTGCTATAACCATGGCTCTCGCTCATGTATTGCGTGAGAGTTCAAAATGTTTGAGAAAGTAAAGGTGTGAAACAATTACTTGACCAATACCGGGGTTGTGCATGATTTAAATTCGTTGTGCAATGATGATAGAGCATAGCCAGACTATATGCTTTTGTAGGGATAACTTTCTTGTGGCCTTGTTATTTTGAAAGTTCATGATTACTTTGCTAGTTTGCTTGAATTATTATTGTTTCCACGTCAATAGCAAACTATTGTTTTGAATCTAATGGATCTGAACATTCACGTCACATAAGAGGAATTACAAAGGACACCTATGCTAGGTAGCATGAAAGCATCAAAAATTTATTCTTATCACTTCCCTACTCGAGGACGAGAAGGAGTTAAGCTTGGGGATGCTTGATACGTCTCAAACGTACCTATAATTTTTGATGGTTTCACTCTGTTATCTTGTCTTCTTTGTATGTTTTATGTACCTTTTTTATATCTTTTTGGGGACTAACTTATTGATTCAGTGCCAAGTGACAGTTCCTGTTTTTCCGTGTTTTTGACTCTTTTCAGATCTGATTTTGGAACGGAGTCCAAACAGAATAAAATCCCCGAAATGATTTTTTCCCGAAAGAAAGAAGACCAGGGAGCCTTTGGGACAAGCCAGGTGGGTCCGAGGGAGCCCACAAGCTTGCACCACGCCACGAGGGGGAGGCGGCGGTGGGCAAGCTTGTGGTTTCCCTGGCCGCCTCCTGACCTAGGTTTTGCGCCTATATATACCCAATTATTCCGCAAAAAATCAGGGGAGCCTCGAAAAAACTTTTCCGCCGCCGCAAGCTTCCGTTTCCGCGAGATCTCATCTAGAGACCCTTCCCGGCGCCCTGCCGGAGGGGAATTTGGGGGTGGAGGGCTTCTTCATCGTCATCATCGCCCCTCCAATGACTCGTGAATAGTTCACTTCAGACCTACGGGTCCGTAGTTAGTAGCTAGATGGCTTCTTCTCTCTCTTGGATCTTCAATACAAAGTTCTCCATGATCTTCATGGAGATCTATCTGATGTAATCTTCTTTGGTGGTGTGTTTGTCGAGATCCGATGAATTGTGGACTTGTGATCAGATTATCTATGATATATATTTGAGTCTTTGCTGATTTCTTATATGCATGATTTGATATCCTTGTAAGTCTCTCCGAGTCTTGGGTTTTGTTTGGCCAACTAGATCTATGATTCTTGCAATGGGAGAAGTGCTTGGTTTTGGGTTCTGCCATTGGTAACCTTTCCCAGTGACAGTAGGGGCAGCAAGGCACACATCAAGCAGTTGCCATCAAGGGTAAAAAGATGGGGTTTTTATCATTGGTTTGAGATTATCCCTCTACATCATGTGTTCTTGCTTAAGGCGTTACTCTGTTCTTATGGACTTAATACACTAGATGCATCCTGGATAGCAGTCGACGTGTGGAGTAATAGTAGTAGATGCAGATAGTATCGCTTTACTTGTTTCGGATGTGATGCCTATAGAAATAATCATTGCATAGATATCGTCACGACTCTGCACAGTTCTATCAATTCCTCGACAGTAATTTGTTCACCCACCGTCTACTTGCTTTCATGAGAGAAGCCACTAGTAAACACTACGGCCCCCGGGTCTATTCACATCCATCGTTTACACCTCCGCTGTTACTTTGCTTTGTTACTTTGTTGCTTTCAGTTCTCACTTGGCAAACAATCTATAAGGGATTGACAACCCCTTCATAGCGTTGGATGCAAGCTTTTGTGTTTGTGCAGGATCTTGAGATACTCTTCCGCCGGATTGATACCTTAGTTCTCAAACTGAGGGAAATACTTACCACCGCTACGCTACATCAACCTTTCTGCTTGGAGGGAACACCAACGCAAGGCTCCTAGGACACGGGGGAAATCCTTTGCATACTTGCCTAGGAAGTCCCTTAAGGCGTAGCCGCAACTGAAGGATTCCTGGTGCCGTTGCTGAGGAGTATCAAGCAACACTCCTATTTCTGGCGCCATTGGAAGGTCTTTTGTTGCAGTAGCACCTACCCTCAACAAGTTTCGATCCTCATTCTTTTTATATGTGAAGCCATCACTTACCATAAGATCATTACATGATCTTTCATGCTTTTGTTCTATTCTCACTTTTTTATCATGGCAAGTTGCAAAGCCCTTCAACTAAGACACTCTTTATTATATGGCTCCCGAGCTCGAATACATCGGGGGTGACACAAAGCAAAACTCAAGACTAAAACACTAAGACTTTTAATATACTAGAGAAAGAGAAAACTGAAAAGGAAAACTAAAACAAAGGTAAAGGCAAAAGATGTGATGGTGATACGATACCGGGGCAACTCCCCCAACCTTGGCACAAGCCAAGGGGATTACCCATACCAATGCTCAGTTGTCTTCCTTTGGTGGTGATGGTGGTGGAGTTGTTGAAGAGGTCTTGAGTTTGTTTGATTTCCACTTGAGCATAAAATTCTGCTCCCTCAGATCATCATTTTCCTCTTCAAGCTTCAACACCCTTTGTCATAATTCCTGCTTACTCTCCTGCAAGAAACGAGAAGGGATAAACAAGGTCTTATGCTTCTTCGTTGAGTCAGGGAGGCTCGACTTCTTGAACTCCACATGAGTGTGTCCAGGTTGAGGTAGATGAGCCTTCTCTTCATCGGAACTTGTTTGTTCCTTCCCCTTCGGATCATAATCTTCTTCCTCATCATTGGTCGAGCCATAAGGATCCAAGTCCCCATAGACTTTGGGATTAGCAAGGTAATCAGCCACATAGCTCTCCTCCTCTGAATCCTGAGAAGACATCCTGACCTAGATCTGCGGCAGAAAACAGGCTCGAAACGAAAAACAGAAGAGATCTGCGTGATGCAGGGGTCAGACCGAACGGGAGTATATATAATGATTTTTTTCAGACCAGAAGGAGTACCCCGCACGAAAACGGAGTCTGGGAGGCGCACGAGGTGGCCACAAGCCCTCACGACGTGGCTAGGGGGTGGGACCGCGCCGTGCAGGCTTGTCGCCTCCTCGCGCACTTTTCGGACTACTTCCAATTTTTGTATTTTTTCAAATATTCCAAAACGGAGAAAATTTCCTACTGGAAAAGTTTTGGACTCTGTTTTCTTACAGAATCACATACCTCTTCGTTTTCGGAGTCTGAAACTGGCTGATAAATATCCCTTAGGTATTCTTCCGGAGTTATGGTATTGATAATATTGCTTTCAACATTGATGGGAGTACCTGAGATATAATGCTTGATTCTCTGCCCATTTACCACTCTCGGAGAATTACCTTCCGTGTTGTTGATCTTGATAGCACCGGAACGATATACTTTCTCAACAACATAGGGACCTTCCCATTTAGAGAGAAGTTTGCGTGCAAAGAATCTTAAACGAGAGTTATATAGCAAGACATAATCACCTACATTGAACTCACTCTTTTGTATTCTCTTACCATGCCACCTCTTAATCTGCTCTTTGAACAGCTTGGCATTCTCATATGCCTGAGTTCTCCACTCATCAAGTGAGCTAATATCAAATAACCTCTTCTCACCGGCAAGTTTGAAATCAAAGTTGAGCTCTTTGATTGCCCAATAAGCTTTATGCTCTAGCTCAAGAGGTAAATGACATGCTTTATCGTACACCATTTTGTACGGAGACATGCCCATGGTATTCTTATAGGCAGTTCTATAAGCCCACAATGCATCATCGAGCTTCTTAGACCAATTCTTTCTAGACCTGTTGACAGTCTTTTGCAAAATTAGTTTAATCTCTCTATTACTTAGCTCTACTTGACCACTGGACTGAGGGTGATAGGGAGACGCAATTCTATGGTTGACATCGTACTTAGCAAGCGTTTTACGGAAAGCACCATGGATGAAGTGTGAACCACCATCGGTCATTAGATATCTAGGGACTCGAAATCTAGGGAAGATTGTTGGAATTATGCCCTAGAGGCAATAATAAATATAGTTATTATTATAATTCCTGTATCAAGATAATCGTTTATTATCCATGCTATAATTGTATTGAAGGAAGACTTATATACATGTGTGGATACATAGACAAAACACTGTCCCTAGCAAGCCTCTAGTTGGCTAGCCAGTTGATCAACGATAGTCAGTGTCTTCTGATTATGAACAAGGTGTTATTGCTTGATAACTGGATCACGTCATTAGGAGATTCACGTGATGGACTAGACCCAAACTAATAGACGTAGCATGTTGATCGTGTCATTTTATTGCTACTGTTTTCTGCGTGGAAAGTATTTATTCCTATGACCATGAGATCATATAACTTACTAACACCGGAGGAATACTTTGTGTGTATCAATCGTCGCAACGTAACTGGGTGACTATAAAGATGCTCTACAGGTATCTCCGAAGGTGTTCGTTAAGTTAGTATGGATCGAGACTAGGATTTGTCACTCCGTGTGACGGAGAGGTATCTCGGGGCCCACTCGGTAATACAACATCACACACAAGCCTTGCAAGCAATGTGACTTAGTGTAAGTTGCGGGATCTTGTATTACGGAACGAGTAAAGAGACTTGCAGGTAAATGAGATTGAAATAGGTATGCGGATACTGACGATCGAATCTCGGGCAAGTAACATACCGAAGGACAAAGGGAATGACATACGGGATTATATGAATCCTTGGCACTGAGGTTCAAACGATAAGATCTTCGTAGAATATGTAGGACCCAATATGGGCATCTAGGTCCGGCTATTGGATATTGACCGAGGAGTCTCTCGGGTCATGTCTACATAGTTCTCGAACCCGTAGGGTCTGCACACTTAAGGTTCGACGTTCCTTATTGCATATTTGAGTTATATGGTTGGTTAACGAATGTTGTTTGGATTCCCGGATGAGATCACGGACGTCACGAGGGTTTCCGGAATGGTCCGGAAATGAAGATTGATATATAGGATGACCTCATTTGATTACCGGAAGGTTTTCGGAATTACCGGGAATGTACCGGGAATGACGAATGGGTTCCGGGAGTTCACCGGGGGGGGGGGGGAAACCCACCCCGGGGAAGCCCATAGGCCTTGAGGGTGGCTCACCGGCCCTTAGTGGGCTGGTGGGACAGCCCAAAAGGGGCCTATGCGCATTGGGAATAAAATCAAAGAGAAATAAAAAAAAGGGGAGGTGGGAAGGAAAGGAAGGACTCCCACCCACCAAACCAAGTCCAACTCGGTTTGGGGGGGGGGAGACCTTCCCCCCCTTGGCTCGGCCGACCCCTTGGGGGTTCTTGGACCCCAAGGCAAGGCTCCCCCCTCTCTCTCCTATTTATAGTGGAGTTTTAGGGCTGATTTGAGACAACTTTGCCACGGCAGCCCGACCACCTATCTCCACGGTTTTACCTCTAGATCGTGTTTCTGCGGAGCTCGGGCGGAGCCCTGCTGAGACAAGATCATCACCAACCTCCGGAGCGCCGTCACGCTGCCGGAGAACTCTTCTACCTCTCTGTCTCTCTTGCTGGATCAAGAAGGCCGAGATCATCGTCGAGCTGTACGTGTGCTGAACGCGGAGGTGCCGTCCGTTCGGCACTAGATCGTGGGACTGATCGCGGGATAGTTCGCGGGGCGGATCGAGGGACGTGAGGACGTTCCACTACATCAACCGCGTTCACTAACGCTTCTACTGTATGGTCTACAAGGGTACATAGATTACACATCCCCTCTCGTAGATGGACATCACCATGATAGGTCTTCGTGCGCGTAGGTAAATTTTTGTTTCCCATGCGACGTTCCCCAACAGTGGCATCATGAGCTAGGTTCATGCGTAGATATATTCTCGAGTAGAACACAAAATTTTTTGTGGGCGGAGATGTGCGTTTTGCTGCCCTCCTTAGTCATTTCTTGATTCCGCGGTATTGTTGGATCGAAGCGGCTCGGACCGACATTACTCGTACGCTTACGAGAGACTGGTTTCATCGCTACGAGTAACTCCGTTGCTCAAAGATGACTGGCGGGTGTCAGTTTCTCCAACTTTAGTTGAATCGGATTTGACCGAGGAGGTCCTTGGATGAGGTTAAATAGCAACTCATATATCTCCGTTGTGGTGTTTGCGTAAGTAAGATGCGATCCTACTAGATACCCATGGTCACCATGTAAAACATGCAACAACAAAATTAGAGGACGTCTAACTTGTTTTTGCAGGGTATGCTTGTGATGTGATATGGCCAACGATGTGATGTGATATATTGGTTATATGAGATGATCATGTTGTAATAGAAAATATCGACTTGCACGTCGATGGTACGGCAACCGGCAGGAGCCATAGGGTTGTCTTTATAACTAACGTTTGTGCTTGCAGATGTGTTTACTATTTTGCTAGGATGTAGCTTTAGTAGTAATAGCATGAGTAGCACGACAACCCTGATGGCGACACGTTGATGGAGATCATGGTGTGGCACCGGTGACAAGAAGATCGTGCCGGTGCTTTGGTGATGGAGATCAAGAAGCACGTGATGATGGCCATATCATGTCACTTATGAATTGCATGTGATGTTAATCCTTTTATGCACCTTATTTTGCTTAGAACGACGGTAGCATTATGAGGTGATCTCTCACTAAAATTTCAAGACGAAATTGTGTTCTCCCCGACTGTGCACCGTTGCTACAGTTTGTCGTTTCGAGACTCCACGTGATGATCGGGTGTGATAGACTCAACGTTCACATACAACGGGTGCAAAACAGTTGCGCACGCGGAACACTCGGGTTAAGCTTGACGAGCCTAGCATGTGCAGACATGGCCTCGGAACACAAGAGACCGAAAGGTCGATCATGAATCATATAGATGATATGATTAGCATAGGGATGCTTACCACTGAAACTATACTCAACTCACGTGATGATCGGACTTGAGCTAGTGTAAGTGGATCATGAACCACTCAAATGACTAGAGAGATGTACTTTTTGAGTGGGAGTTTAGTGAGTAATTTGATTAAGTTAAACTCTAATTATCTTGAACATAGTCTAAGTCCACTTTGAATATATTTGTGTTGTAGATCATGGCTCATGCGACAGTCACCCTGAATTTTAATACGTTCCTAGAGAAAGCTAAGTTGAAAGATGATGGAAGCAAATTTGTAGACTGGGCTCGTAATCTTAAGCTAATCTTACAAGCTGGGAAGAAGGATTATGTCCTTAATGCTGCACTAGGAGATGAACCACCCGCTACGGCTGATCAGGATGTTAAGAACGCTTGGTTAGCACGTAAGGAGGACTACTCAATAGTTCAATGTGCAGTCTTGTATGGCTTAGAACCGGGACTTCAACGTCGCTTTGAGCGTCATGGAGCATTTGAGATGTTCCAAGAGTTGAAGTTTATCTTTCAGAAGAACGCCCGGATCGAGAGGTATGAGACCTCCGATAAATTCTATGCTTGCAAGATGGAGGAGAATTCGTCTGTTAGTGAACATGTGCTCAAAATGTCTGGGTACTCAAACCGTCTAGCTGAGCTGGGGATTGAACTCCCGCAAGAAGCTATCACTGACAGAATCCTTCAATCACTGCTGCCAAGCTATAAAGGCTTTGTGTTGAACTACAACATGCAAGGGATGAACAAGTCTCCCGGCGAGTTGTTTGCGATGCTAAAAGTCGCAGAGTCTGAACTCCGTAAAGAGCATCAAGTGTTGATGGTGAATAAGACCACTAGTTTCAAGAGAAACGGCAAAGGCAAGAAGGGTAATTCAAAGAAGAGCGGCAAGCCTGTTGCCAATCCGACGAAGAAACCCAAAGCTGGACCTAAGCCTGAAACGGAGTGTTACTATTGCAAGGGTATGGGTCACTGGAAGCGCAATTGCCCCAAGTATCTGGCTGATAAGAAGGCGGCCAAAGAAAAATCAGGTATATTTGATATACATGTTATTGATGTGTACTTAACCGGCTCTCGTAGTAGTGCTTGGGTATTCGATACCGGTTCTGTTGCTCATATTTGCAACTCGAAACATGAACTGCGAAATAGACGAAGGCTGGCGAAAGATGAAGTGACGATGCGCGTAGGAAATGGTTCCAAGGTTGATGCAATCGCCGTCGGCACAGTTTCACTTCAGTTACCATCAGGATTAGTTATGAACATGAATCATTGTTATTTAGTGCCTGCGTTGAGCATGAACATTATATCTGGATCTTGTTTATTGCGAGACGGTTACTCTTTTAAGTCAGAGAATAATGGTTGTTCTATTTCTATGAGTAACATCTTTTATGGTCATGCACCCAATGTGAGAGGATTGTTCATTTTGAATCTTGATAGTGATACACACATACATAACATTGAGACCAAAAGAGTTAGAGTTAACAATGATAGCGCCATATTTTTGTGGCACTGCCGCTTAGGTCATATTGGTGTAAAGCGCATGAAGAAACTCCATGCCGATGGACTTTTGGAGTCACTTGACACGTGCGAACCATGCCTCATGGGCAAGATGACTAAAACTCCGTTCTCCAGAACAATGGAGCGTGCAAGTGACTTGTTGGAAATCATACATACCGATGTGTGTGCTCCGATGAGCGTGGAGGCACGCGGCGGATATCGTTATTTTCTCACCTTCACTGACGATTTGAGTAGATATGGTTATGTCTACTTAATGAAGCACAAGTCTGAAACCTTTGAAAGTTCAAGCAATTTTAGAGTGAAGTTGAAAATCATCGTAACAAGAAGATCAAGTTCCTACGGTCTGATCGTGGGGGTGAATATCTGAGTTTCGAGTTTGGTGCTCACTTAAGACAATGTGGAATTGTTTCACAGTTGACACCGCCTGGAACACCACAGCGTAATGGTGTGTCCGAACGTCGTAATCGTACTTTATTAGAGATGGTGCGATCTATGATGTCTCTTACTGATTTGCCATTATCATTTTGTGGTTATGCATTAGAAACAGCTGCATTCACTTTAAATAGGGAACCATCAAAATCCGTTGAGACGACACCATACGAACTGTGGTATGGCAAAAGGCCAAAGTTGTTGTTTCTTAAAGTTTGGGGATGTGATGCTTATGTCAAAAAGCTTTAGCCTGAAAAGATGGAACCCAAAGCGGAAAAGTGCATCTTCATAGGTTACCCAAAAGAGACAGTTGGGTACACCTTCTATCTCAAATCCGAGGGCAAAGTGTTTGTTGCTAAAAATGGAGCTTTTCTCGAGAAGGAGTTTCTCTCGAGAGAATTGAGTGGGAGGAAGATAGAACTTGACGAGGTTGTCGAACCTCTCATCCCTCTGGATGGTGGCGCAGGGCAAGGGGAAACCTCTGTCGTTGCGACGCCGGTTGAGGAGGAAGTTAATGATGATGATCATGAAACTCCGGTTCAAGTTTCTGTCGAACTACGCAGGTCGACGAGACCACGTGCTGCTCCAGAGTGGTACGGTAATCCCATCTTGTCAATCATGTTGTTAGACAACAATGAAACTGCAAATTATGAAGAAGCAATGGTGGGCCCAGATTCCAACAAATGGCTAGAAGCCATGAAGTCCGAGATACGATCCATGTATGAGAACAAAGTGTGGAATTTGGAAGTATTACCTGAGGGCCGCAAGGCTATTCAGAACAAATGGATCTTTAAGAGGAAGACGGACGCTGACGACAATGTGACCGTTTATAAAGCTCGACTTGTGGCAAAGGGTTTTTCACAAGTTCAAGGACTTGACTACGATGAGACATTCTCACCCGTAGCGATGCTTAAGTCTGTCAGAATCATGTTAGCAATAGCTGCATTTTTCGATTATGAAATCTGCCAGATGGATGTCAAAACGGCGTTCCTTAACGGTTTCCTTAAGGAAGAGTTGTATATGATGCAACCCGAAGGTTTTGTCGATCCTAAGAATGCTAACAAGGTGTGCAAGCTCCAGCGATCCATTTATGGACTGGTGCAAGCATCTCGGAGTTGGAACAAACGCTTTGATGAGGTGATCAAAGCATTTGGGTTTATACAAGTGGTTGGAGAATCTTGTATTTACAAGAAAGTGAGTGGGAGCTCTGTGGCGTTTCTAATATTATATGTGGATGACATATTGCTGATTGGAAACAGCATAGAGTTTTTGGAGAGCATAAAGGATTACTTGAATAAAAGTTTCTCTATGAAGGACCTAGGAGAAGCTGCTTACATTCTAGGCATTAATATCTATAGGGATAGATCAAAACGCCTGATAGGACTTTCATAAAGCACATACCTTGATAAAGTTTTGAAGAGGTTCAAAATGGAACAGTCCAAGAAAGGGTTCTTGCCAGTTTTACAAGGTACGAGATTGAGTAAGACTCAGTGCCCAGCAACTGATGAAGATAGAGAGCATATGCGCTCCATCCCCTATGCTTCAGCCATAGGTTCTATCATGTATGCAATGCTGTGCACTAGACCGAACGTTAGCTTGGCCATAAGTATGGCAGGTAGGTTCCAGAGTAATCCAGGAGTGGATCACTGGACGGCGGTCAAGAATATCCTGAAGTACCTGAAAAGGACTAAGGAGATGTTTCTCATGTATGGAGGTGACGAAGAGCTCGCCGTAAAAGGTTACGTCGATGCAAGCTTTGACACTGATCCGGACGGCTCTAAGTCGCAAACCGGATACGTATTTATTCTTAATGGGGGTGCGGTAAGCTGGTGTAGTTCCAAGCAGAGCGTCGTAGAAGATTCTACATGTGAAGCGGAGTACATGGCTGCCTCGGAGGCGGCTAAGGAGGGTGTCTGGATGAAGCAATTCATGACGGATCTTGGAGTGGTGCCAAGCGCACTGAATCCAATAACCTTGTTCTGTGACAACACGGGTGCCATTGCCCTAGCAAAGGAACCACGGTTTCACAAGAAGTCCAGACACATCAAACGACGCTTCAACCTCATCCGCGACTACGTCAAAGGGGAGGACGTAAATATATGCAAAGTGCACACGGATCTGAATGTAGCAGACCCGCTGACTAAACCTCTTCCACGGGCAAAGCATGATCAACACCAGAACTGTATGGGTGTTAGATTTATTACAATGTAATTCGCATGATGATGTGAGGACTAGATTATTGACTCTAGTGCAAGTGGGAGACTGTTGGAATTATGCCCTAGAGGCAATAATAAATATAGTTATTATTATAATTCCTGTATAAAGATAATCGTTTATTATCCATGCTATAATTGTATTGAATGAAGACTTATATACATGTGTGGATACATAGACAAAACACTGTCCCTAGCAAGCCTCTAGTTGGCTAGCCAGTTGATCAACGATAGTCAGTGTCTTCTGATTATGAACAAGGTGTTGTCGCTTGATAACTGGATCACGTCATTAGGAGAATCACGTGATGGACTAGACCCAAACTAATAGACGTAGCATGTTAATCGTGTCATTTTATTGCTACTGTTTTCTGCGTGTGAAGTATTTATTCCTATGACCATGAGATCATATAACTTACTAACACCGGAGGAATACTTTGTGTGTATCAAACGTCGCAACGTAACTGGGTGACTATAAAGATGCTCTACAGGTATCTCCGAAGGTGTTCGTTAAGTTAGTATGGATCGAGACTGGGATTTGTCACTCCGTGTGACGGAGAGGTATCTCGGGGCCCACTCGGTAATACAACATCGCACACAAGCCTTGCAAGCAATGTGACTTAGTGTAAGTTGCGGGATCTTGTATTACGGAACGAGTAAAGAGACTTTCCTGTAAACGAGATTGAAGTAGGTATGCGGATACTGACGATCGAATCTCGGGCAAGTAACATACCGAAGGACAAAGGGAATGACATACGGGATTATATGAATCCTTGGCACTGAGGTTCAAATGATAAGATCTTCGTAAAATATGTAGGATCCAATATGGGCATCCAGGTCCCGCTATTGGATATTGACCGAGGAGTCTCTCGGGTCATGTCTACATAGTTCTCGAACCCGCAGGGTCTGCACAGTTAAGGTTCGACGTTGCTTTATGCATATTTGAGTTATATGGTTGGTTAACGAATGTTGTTCGGAGTCCCGTATGAGATCACGGACGTCACGAGGGTTTCCGGAATGGTCCGGAAACAAAGATTGATATATAGGATGACCTCATTTGATTACCGGAAGGTTTTCGGAATTACCGGGAATGTACCGGGAATGACGAATGGGTTCCGGGAGTTCACCGGGGGGGGCAACCCACCCCGGGGAAGCCCATAGGCCTTGAGGGTGGCACACCAGCCCTTAGTGGGCTGGTGGGACAGCCCAAAAGGGGCCTATGCGCATTGGGAATAAAATTAAAGAGAAAAAAAGGGGAGGTGGGAAGGAAAGGAAGGACTCCCACCCACCAAACCAAGTCCAACTCGGTTTTGGGGGGGGGGAGACCTTCCCCCCCTTGGCTCGGCCGACCCCTTGGGGGTTCTTGGACCCCTAGGCAAGGCTCCCCCTCTCTCTCCTATATATAGTGGAGTTTTAGGGCTGATTTGAGACAAGTTTGCCACGGCAGCCCGACCACATATCTCCACAGTTTTACCTCTAGATCGCGTTTCTGTGGAGCTCGGGCGGAGCCCTGCTGAGACAAGATCATCACCAACCTCCGGAGCGCCATCACGCTGCCGGAGAACTCTTCTACCTCTCCGTCTCTCTTGCTGGATCAAGAAGGCCGAGATCATCGTCGAGCTGTACGTGTGCTGAACGCGGAGGTGCCGTCCGTTCGGCACTAGATCGTGGGACTGATCGCGGGATAGTTCGCGGGGCGGATCAAGGGACGTGAGGACGTTCCACTACATCAACCGCGTTCACTAACGCTTCAGCTGTACGGTCTACAAGGGTACGTAGATCACACATCCCCTCTCGTAGATGGACATCACCATGATAGGTCTTCGTGCGCGCAGGAAAATTTTTGTTTCTCATGCGACGTTCCCCAACAAAGATAACTTCTTTCAGCATCCTGATAGAGGTGTTGTGATCAGCACTACTAGTGAGGATAGCTTCTACCCACTTATTGACATAATCAACAGCAACTAGGATATGAGTATACCCGTTGGATTTTGGAAAAGGTCCCATATAATCAAAGCCCTAGACATCAAATGGTTCAATGACAAGTGAATAGTTCATAGGCATTTCCTGACGTTTGCTAATATTACCTATTCTTTGACATTTGTCACAAGACAAGACAAACTTACGGGCATCCTTGAAGAGAGTGGGCCAATAGAAACCTGATTGCAATACCTTGTGTGCAGTTCTATCTCCCGCATGGTGTCCTCCGTAGGCCTCGGAGTGACACTTCTGTAGGATCTATCCCTGTTCATGTTCAGGTACACAACGTCTAATAACACCATCTACTCCTTCCTTATGGAGGTGAGGATCATCCCAAAAGTAATGTCTCAAGTCAAAGAAGAATTTCTTCTTTTGCTGGTATGTGAAACTAGGTGGTATGTATTTGGCAACGATATAGTTTGCATAATCAGCATACCACGGTGCACTACGTGAAGCATTGATGACATCTAGTTGCTCATCGGGAAAGCTATCATCAATAGGTTGTGGGTCATCAAGGACGTTCTCTAACCTAGACAAGTTATCTGCTACTGGGTTATCAGCACCCTTACTGTCGACAACATGCAAATCAAATTCTTGTAGCAAGAGAACCCATCTGATAAGTCTATGTTTAGCGTGCTTCTTCTCCATGAGGTACTTAATAGCAGCATGATCAGTGTGAATAGTGACTTTGGAATCAACTATGTAAGACTTGAACTTTTCACATGCAAACACGACTACTAAAAATTCCTTCTCCGTAGTGGCATAGTTTCTTTGGGCACTGTCTAGAGTTTTACTAGCATAGTGAATAACATTCAACTTCTTATCAACTCTTTGCACTAGAACAACACCAACAGCATAATCACTAGCGTCACACATGATCTCAAAAGGTAAGTTCCAATCAAGTGGTTGAACAATAGGTGAAGTTATCAAAGCCCTCATAAGTATTTCGAATGCTTCCTCACAATCATCGTAAAAAACGAAAGGAATATCCTTTTGTAAGAGATTGGTAAGAGGCCTAGAAATCTTAGCGAAGTCTTTGATGAACCTTCTATAGAAACCAGCATGACCAAGGAAACTTCTTATACCTTTGATATCTGCGGGGTATGGCATTTTCTCGATTGCATCAACCTTAGCCTTATCGACTTCAATACCTCTTTCAGAAATTTTGTGTCCTAAGACGATGCCTTCATTAACCATAAAGTGGCACTTCTCCCAATTCAAGACAAGATTGGTGCCTTTACATCTCTGTAAGACTCGATCAAGGTTGCTGAGGCAATCATCAAAAGAAGAGCCGTAAACGGAAAAGTCATCCATGAAGACCTCGACAATCTTTTCACAAAAGTCAGAGAATATAGCAATCATACATCTTTGAAAGGTGGCAGGTGCATTACATAAGCCAAAAGGCATACGTCTATAAGAAAAGGTACCAAAAGGGCAGGTGAAAGTGGTTTTCTCCTGATCAGATTGTGCAACTGGTATTTGGGAGAAACCAGAATATCCGTCTAGAAAGCAGAAGTGTGTGTGCTTGGACAGTCTTTCTAGCATTTGGTCGACAAAAGGCAAAGGGTAATGATATTTCCTAGTGGCTATATTCAATTTCCTAAAATTGATCACCATCCTATAGCCAGTAATAATCCTGTGTGGGATCAATTCATCCTTATCATTAGGGACAATGGTAATGCCTCCCTTCTTAGGGACGCAATGCACCAGACTCACCCAATCGTTGTGAGCAACAGGATAAATGATACCTGCTTCCAGGAGCTTTAGTATTTCTTTTCTCACTACTTCTTTCATCTTAGGATTTAATCTCCTTTGATGATCAGCAACTGGTTTGAAGTCAGGATCAATTTTAATCTTGTGCTAGCATAGAGTAGGACTAATGCCCTTAAGATCATCAAGAGTATATCCAATAGCAGCACGGTGCTTCCTCAGAGTTTTTAGTAACTTCTTTTCTTCATGCTCTGAGAGGCTAGCACTAATAATAACAGGATATATCTCCTTTTCATCAAGGTAGGCATACTTAAGAGTATCAGGCAACTATTTAAGCTCGAACACAGGATCACCCTTTGGTGGGGGTGTTGGGGAATGACGCATGGGAAACAAAAAAATTCCTACGCGCATGAAGACCTATCATGGTGATGTCCATCTATGAGGGGGATTTCAGATCTATGTACCCTTGTAGATCGCACAGCAAGAAGCATTAAGAAACGTGGTTGATGTAGTGGAACGTCCTCACGTCCCTCGATCCGCCCCGCGAACCGTCCCATGAACCGTCCCGCGATCCGTCCCACGATCAGCTCCGATCTAGTTCAGAACGGACGGCACCTCCGCGTTCAGCACACGTACAGCTCGACGATGATCTCGGCCTTCTTGACCCAGCAAGAGAGACGGAGAGGTAGATGAGTTCTCCGGCAGCATGACGGTGCTCCGGGGGTTGGTGGTGATCTTATCTCAGCAGGGCTCCGCCCGAGCTCCGCAGAAACGCGATCTAGAGGAAAAACCGTGGAGGTATGTGGTCGGGCTGCCGTCGCACAGTTGTGTCAAATCAGCCCTAATACCTCAATATATATAGGAGGGAGGGGAGGGGCCTTGCCTTGAGGCTCAAGGAGCCCCAAGGGGGTCGGCCGAAGGGGGGGAGGAGGATTCCTCCTCCAATCCTAGTCCAACTAGGATTGGAAGGTGGAGTCCTTCTCTATTTTCCAACTTCCCCCTTCTTTTTTTAATTTCTCTTTGATTTTTCTTATCTCTTCCCCCTTCTTTCCACTAAGGGCTGGTGCAGCACCCCTAAGGCCAATGGGCTTCCCCGGGGTGGGCTGCACCCCCCCCCCCCCCCGCGTGAACATTATCATGAACAAAGAAATATAATAATAACTAATTTATTATTTCCTCTAGGGCATATTTCCAACAGGGGGTGGATCCCCAAGCAGTTCAACAGAAAAGTTATTCTTAAGAATAGGATATTTTTCTAAGACAACTCTATCTATCTCATCCCTTTCATCCATATGCATATCATTTTCATGCTCAAGCAAGTATTGCTCTAAGGGATCAGTAGGAGGCACGACAATAGAGGCTAAGGCAATAGTTTCATCCCTACTAGGCAACTCCTTTTCATGAGGTTGTCTACCAAACTTAGAGAAATTGAACTCATGTGACACACCTTCAAAGCCAACAGTGACAATTTGCTTCTCACAATCAATATGAGCATTGACAGTATTGAGAAAAGGTCTACCAAATATGATTGGACAAAAGCTATCTTGTGCGGTAGCAAGCACGAGGAAATCAGCAGGATACTTTGTTTTACCACACAAGACTTCAACATCCCTAACAATTCCCAGAGGGCAGATAGTATCTCTATTGGCAAGCTGAATAGTGACATCAATAGGATCTATCTCAACAGGTGCAATCTCATCTTTGATTTGATCATATAAGGATTAAGGTATTGCACTAACACTAGCACCCACGTCACATAAGCCATGGTAACAATGATCTCCTATCTTAACAGAAACAACAGGCATGCCAACAACAGGTCTATGTTTGTCTCTAGTGTTAGGTTTAGCAATTCTAGCAGCATCTGCACAGAAGTGAATATTATGTCCCTCAACATCGTCGGACTGAAGATATTTGATAATAGAAATGCTAGGTTCAACTCTAATTTGCTCAGGGGGTGTAGGTGTTCTAATATAGCCTCTGCGTATCACAGTTGAAGCTTTAGAATGATCCTTTATACTAACAGGGAAAGGTGGTTTCTCAATGTAAGCACTAGGAACAACAGGATCATTATAGGCAATGACTTTCTCTTCAACTGGAGTGGGTTTAACTACATTGACTTCTAAAGGAGGATGATATTTAAACCACTTCTCTTTGGGGAGATCAATATGAGCAGCAAAAGATTCACACAATGAAGCTACTATCTCATAGTCAAGTCCATACTTATTAGCGCTAAAATCACTAAAGGTATTTGTCTCAACAAAGGATTTAACGCAATCAAACATGAAATTCATATCTGACTCCTTACTTTCTTCCAGCTCCCAATCTTCAGATTTGCGTTTAATTCTCTCCAATAAAATCCTTTTGAAGTCAATATCTTTCTTCATAAAAGAACCGGTACAAGAAGTGTCAAGCATGGTGCGATCATCACGAGAAAGCCGAGCATAGAAGTTCTGAATGATAATTTCTCTCGAGAGCTCATGATTGGGGCATGAATATAGCATTGATTTAAGCCTCCCCCAAGCTTGAGCGATGCTTTCTCTGTCACGAGGCCAAAAATTGTAAATATAATTTCGATCACGATGTACTAAATGCATAGGATAAAACTTTTGATGAAATTCCAATTTCAACCGATTGTAGTCCCATGATCCAGTATCATCACATAGCCTATACCATGTCAATGCCTTATCCTTCAAAGATAAAGGAAATACTCCCTTCTTGACCTCATCCTCTGGCAAATCTGCAAGCTTAAATAAACCACAAACTTCATCTACATAGATTAGATGCAAGTATGGATGTGAAGATTCATCTCCTGTAAAAGGATTAGCCAGCAGTTTCTCAAGCATATCCGAAGGAAATTCAAAGCAAATATTTTCAGTAGGTGCAGCAGGTTGAGGAGAAACTATTTGTGCTTCCGTTCAAGGTGAAGATACCCGGAACAAACCCCTCAAAGGATTAGTATTCATAGTGACAAGTGACAATAAATTTCAGCACACTATATGAATGTTTCCTTACCAAGTTCCACTTACCAAAGGCGCTTCACTCCCCGGCAACGGCGCCAGAAAAGAGTCTTGTTGACCCAGAAGTATAGGGGATCAATCGTAGTCCTTTCGATAAGTAAGAGTGTCGAACCCAACAAGGAGCACAGAAGGATCTGACAAGTGGTTTTCAGCAAGGAAATATCTGCAAGCACTGAAATTATCGGTAACAAGTGATTCTATAGTGAGATGATTCGTAGCGAGCAACAAGTAACAAAAGTAGAAACGTTGCAGCAAAGTGGCCCAATCCCTTTTGTAGCAAGGGACAAGCCTGGACAAAGTCTTATAGGAGGAAAAACGCTCCCGAGGACACACGGGAATTTCTGTCATGCTAGTTTCATCATGTTCATATGATTCACGTTCGTTACTTTGATATTTTGATATGTGGGTGGACCGGCGCTTGGGTATTGTCCTTACTTGGACAAGCATCCCACTTATGATTAACCCCTATCGCAAGCATCCACAACTATGAAATAAGAATTAAGACAAAGTCTAACCATAGCATTAAACTAGTGGATCCAAATCAGCCCCTTATGAAGCAACACATAAACTAGGGTTTAAGCTTCTGTCACTCTAGCAACCCATCATCTACTTACTACTTCCCAATGCGTTCCTCTAGGCCCAAATAATGGTGAAGTGTTATGTAGTCGACGTTCACATAACA
Source organism: Hordeum vulgare subsp. vulgare (assembly GCF_904849725.1). Taxonomy (NCBI): domain Eukaryota; kingdom Viridiplantae; phylum Streptophyta; class Magnoliopsida; order Poales; family Poaceae; genus Hordeum; species Hordeum vulgare. The sequence continues at coordinate 26,004,477 of NC_058524.1, forward strand.
CCACTAGAGGAAAAACAACATACAACATATCAAATTACCGAATGAATACCAAATTCACGTGACTACTATTAGCATGACTTATCCCATCTCCTCAGGAACAAAAGTAACTACTTACAAAGCATAATCATATTCATGACCAGGGAGCTAATGAGTAGCATCAAGGATCTAAACATAAACTCTTCCACCAAATAATCCAACTAGCATCAACTACAAAGAGTAATCAACACTACTAGCAACCTTACAAGTACCAACCGGAGTCGCGAGACGGAGATTGGTTACAGGTGATGAACTAGGGTTTGGAGATGAGATGGTGCTGATGAAGATGTTGATGGTGACGAGTCCCCTCCAATGAGAGGAGTGTTGGTGATGACGATGGCGACGATTTCCCCCTCCGGGAGAGAAGTTTCCCCGGCAGGATCGTCCTGCCGGAGCTCTACATTGGTTCTACTCAAGTTCCGCCTCGTGGCGGCGGTGAATCCACGAAAAACCTCCTCCCTGATTTTTTTCCTGGACGAAACCCTTCATATAGCAAAAGAGGGGGGCAAGTGGGCCAGCAGGTTGCCCACAAGCCCTCATAGCGCGGCCTCGGGGGGTGGTCGCGCCGTGCAGGCTTGTGGCCAACCCCTGGCGCCCCTCTGGCACTTCTTCGGCCTAGTATTTTTGATAAATCTGGAAAAAAATCCTCGTTGATTTTTACGGCGTTTGGAGTTGCGCAGAATAGCTATCTCAACTTTGCTCCACTTTCAGGCCAGAATTCCAGTTGCCGGCATTCTCCCTCTTCATGAAAACCTTGCAAAATAAGAGAGAAAAGGCATAAGAATTGTACCATGAAATGAAATACCAGCCAAAGAAGCGATAAATATCAACATGAAAACATGATGCAAAATGGATGTATCAGGGTGATGGGCCGAATGGGGGGTTTCACTAGGCCACTTTTGGCCCAATGGGGTTCTTTTCCTTTTTTTCTTATTATTATTTATTTTTACTATTGTTTTTATTATTTAATTTTATTTACTTTATTTTACAATTTTTTATATATATTCTTAATACTTTCTTTTATTTATTTTATTTAAAGCTCCTATTTTAAATATATAGAGATCTTCAATAATTTCAAACATGCCCAATTCGCATTTATAACTTATTAGGAAATTGTAATAACTCCCCAACGTTTTTATTTTAACAACATAAAACCTTTCTTATTCGACTGAAATTTTTAGTTTCAAATTTTTAATTCGGTTTCAACTAACACGAGATCATTGATATAATTAACGGTGATGTGGCATCATTAGTGCGGGATCACTGTCGCTTAATTACAATCATTACTGTAGCAAAAGTCGAGGGTGTCACAATTATCCCCTATTAACAAGAATTCTCGTCCCAAGAATTAAGAGGTAGAAGGAAAGAGCCTGGGGTATTCATCATGAAGGTGATCCTTGCGTTCCCAAGTGGCTTCGTCTTCAGAATGATTTGACCACTGCACTTTAAGGAACTTGGTGACTTTGCGACGAGTTTTACGTTCAGCTTGGTCGAGAATGTGGACCGGATGCTCTTTATAAGAGAGGTCTTGTTGCAGCTCAAGCATATCATGATCCACTGCTCGAATAGGATCCTTGAAGCAGCGGCGGAGCTGACAAACATGGAAGACATCGTGAACCTGAAAAAGGTTCGCCGACAGTTCCAATTGATAAGCCACTCTTCCACGCCTTTCGAGAACAGTGAAAGGACCAATATAGCGAGGAGCTAACTTGCCCTTGATCCCAAAACGATGTGCACCTCTCATTGGTGTGACACAAATATACGCCTTTTCGCCAGGTTGATAGACCATATCTTGATGATGACGGTCATACTGAATCTTCTGACGAGACTGAGCAGCCTTCAGATTCTCATGAATAATGCGGACTTGATGTTCGGCATGTTGAATAATATCCGGACCAAAAAGTGATCGTTCCCCAGTTTCTCACCAATTCAGAGGAGTTCGACACCTTCGTCCATACAATACTTCGAAAGGGGCCATCTTCAGACTAGCTTGATAGCTATTGTTGTAAGAGAACTCGGCATACGGGAGAGATTCCTCCCATTTCTTACCGAAAGAAATGACACAGGCTCGAAGCATGTCCTCGAGAATTTGGTTGACTCGTTCAAATTGTCCCTGGGATTGAGAATGAAATGCAGTGCTGAAGGACAGATGAGTCCCCATAGCCTTCTGAAAACTTTCCCAGAATTTTGATGTGAACAAGCTGCCATGGTCCGAACTGATCACCAACGGAATATCGTGAAGTGAAACAACCCTTGACATAAAAAGATCTGCCAGCTGACTAGCATTAATTGTTTCTTTGACGGCCAGGAAATGTGCAACTTTGGACAGTCGATCAATGACGACAAGAATCGCATCATTACCTCTCTGAGATTTGGGAAAACCAGTGACAAAGTCCACTTCAACATGGTCCCATTTCCTCTCAGGAATAGAGATATGTTGCAGAGTTCCAGCAGGCTTTTGATGTTCTGCTTTGATACGTCGGCATATATCACATTCTGCCACATAGCGTGCAATGTCTTGTTTCATGTTGGGCCACCAGAACCTTTGCCGGATGTCTTGGTACCTCTTGGTACTACCCGGGTGAATAGACAATGGTGTGTCGTGAGCTTCTTTCATCACCTCCCCGGTCATCCTGATATTTTCCTTCTTATTTGAGACGAATAGGCGACCCTTGAAGTATAAGGCGCCATCTTCAGCAACAGTGAAAAAGGAGGGTTTACCCTTCTCAATATAGCTCTTAATCCTGTCGACATCATCGTCAAAGCCTTGCAGATTCTTTATGGAGCTCACATGATCTGGTTCAACAACTAGGTTACTGAGGGAACCCCGATTAACAACACGAAGGTTCATCTTTTGACACTCTTTAGGAGGGGGAACAAGGTAACCCTGAGGATCAATATGGAGGTTAAGCTTACAGAATTCCGCTTGCAGACGATTGGGAACCTTATGAACCTGGAGGTGGTTGCAGTATGACTTGCGACTCAGGGCATGAGCCATTACGTTAGCCTTGCCAGGGGTATAAGATATACTATAGTCAAAATCTTCTATATGCTCCATCCATCTTTGTTGACGTAGATTCAGCTCCGGTTGAGTGCACAAGTACTTCAGACTTTGATGGTCGGTGTAGATTTCACAGCGATTACCGACAAGGTATTCTCGCCATTCTTTCAGTGCATGAATAACTGCGGCAAGCTTGAGATCATGAACTGGGTATTTCTCTTCATGAGCACGCAGTTGACGTGAAGCATAAGCAATCACCTTGCAATCCTACATCAGGACACAACCTATTCCTTGACGAGAAGCATCATAGTATATGACGAAATCCATTTTCATATCCGGAGGAGCAAGTACTGGAGCAGATGTCAGTTTGTCCTTTAGTGCCTGGAAACTTTCCTGACATTTATGAGTCCACTCATACATAACACCTTTGTGAAGTAGGTTGGTTAAGGGCTTCGCAATCTTGGAGAAGTTCTCGACGAATCGACGGCAATAGCTGGCGAGTCCGAGAAAACTTCTCACTTACTTGACATTCTTCGGGGGAGTCCAGTCAAGAATAGCTTGAATTCATTCGGGGTTGACTGCAATACCATCCTTGGAAATCACATGACCAGGGTAAGTCACTTCGCTAGCTAGAATTCACATTTGGAATACTTCGCATAGAGTTTATGCTCCCGAAGCTTATCGAGTACAAGACGAAGATGTTCGGCATGATCCTCTTTATTCTTTGCAAATACCAGAATATCATCAAGATATACCACAACGAATTTGTCGAGGTAGTCCATGAATATACAATTCATCAACCGAGAGAAGGTTGCCGGTGCATTGGTTAAGCCGAACGACATGACGGTGTACTCGTATGATCCATCATGAGTAACAAAGGCGGTCTTTGGAATATCCTCTTTGCGAACACGGATCTGGTGGTATCCCAACCTGAAGTCGAGCTTAGAGAAGACGGTGGAACCAGCAAGTTGATCATACAAATCATTTATCCGAGGGAGAGGATATTTGTTTTGAATAGTGGCCTGGTTGATAGGACAATAGTCTTGAACCAACCAATTTGTACCATCCTTCTTCTTAACAAAGAGATAAGGTGCTCCCCAAGCAGAGGAACTCGGACGAATGAAACCCAGACGAAGCGAGTTGTCAATTTCTTGCTTAAGTTCAAGAAGTTCGTGTGGTGGCATTTTATAAGGACGCATAGCAATAGGAGTGGTACCGGGTACCAAGTCAATGACAAACTCGACAGCTCAAGCAGGGGGAATCCCCGGAAGTTCTTCTGGAAAGACATCTTGGAATTCTTGGACCACTGGAATGTTGTCAATCCCTTCAAGAGGCGACACATTTAATGCATTCAAGGCATATAGCCGTGCCTCAGCATTTCGGATGAGATGAGCATGGTAGCTTATTAATTCATCTGAAGGGTGTAGGAGGTGGACGGTCTTGGTGGCACAAACGACCGATGCCGTATGAGCCTTCAATCACTCCATCCCAAGTATGAGATCAATGTTGGAAGAACTCAATAACATGGGAGCGGCAAGGAATTCCAATCCTTCAATTTCAATGGAGACTTTGGGGCAGACCATGGAGGGTCGGCATTGGCCCGAGGGGGTGCTTACAACTATTGGGACGTCCATCTCTTCGTACTTAATGCCATGCATGAATGCAAACTTTTCCGACATAAAGGAATGCGATGCTCTTGTATCAAACAATACAGAAGCATGTACTGAGTTAACGAGAAGTGTACCCATCATGGTAGCAGGCTGGTCTTGAGCTTGACCCATATCAATGTTGTTGTCCTGACCACGAACATAAGCAGGCTTAGCGTTGAAGTTGCGGTTCTGGTTGTTGCCACTGCCAGTTGAGGGAAATGTCAGCTGATTTGGATTCTGCCTGCAGTCTCTAGCACGGTGACCTAGACGGCCACACTTGAAGCACAGCCTGTCCTCAGGACGTGAAGGAGGAACTCGAGGCGGTGGAGCTGTATGCCTGGGCTGCCTAGGTGGTGGAGGAGGCAGGCGAGGTGTAGCATAGGACGGCCTTGGAGCACGAGCAGGTGCATGGTACATATTGTTGGGAATCCAGATCTTCCGCTTCTGTGTAGATGAGCCCGAAGATGAGCCCATGTCACGGTTGCGCTTGCTGCTATCCTTGTATTCCTGTAGTCCAGTCTCAACCTGAATAGCCTTGTTCACGAGGGTGGCGAAATCAGCATAGTCTTGAACGAGGAGTGTCAGCTTGATATCAGGGTGGAGGCCTTCATAGAACTTCTCCTGTCTGCGTGCATTAGTTGCAATGTCTTCTTCAGCGTAGCGAGATAAGTCCAGAAATTCCTGTTGATAAGCATCCACAGTCTAGTTGCCCTGGACCAGGTTGCGGAACTCACGCTTCTTCCGGTCCATGATTCCCTGAGGAATGTAGCGAGCACGGAAAGCAGCCTTGAACACGGTCCAAGTGATGACAGTTCCATCCGGCTGAGAGCGCGTGTGGCTGTCCCACCTTTGAGCAGCGGGACCCTTCAGGAAGTAGGCGGCAAACTGGACATAGCTCGCCAGGGGCACATTGGCAGACTCCAGCTCGTAAGCAATGTCACGGAGCTAGTCATCAGCATCAAGAGGCTGAGTTGAGCTGCGGTAGATCGCAGGGTTGAGGCAGCAGAAGTCTTGCAGTGTCACGCCTTGCTGTTGGTTCATGTTCGGCCTTTGGAACTGATCCATGAGCCCTTGCATAAACTGGCGGTTCGGCTCAAACAGTTGGATCATCCCCGCCATATACTCAAGAGGCGGGGGTGGTGCATCGTTGGCAGGGCCACGCGGGCGGCCAGCTGGTCTAACCATCCTGTTAAATATTTAACAGGGGTAGTTTAGCTTAATGTAATTGCAAAGGCATCGCACGCATCCATGAAGTAATCAAGCATGATGAAAGGAAAATGTGATAGGTACTTCATAGTAGTTGAGTTCGACATACAGACACATACATAAGTTCGATTACAGACTAACGATTACAAATTTGAAATTTGGAGATAGCCCGGACGCATTAGACGATACCCTGGACTCACTAGGTGGCACGCACGCACACGGTGGAAGAGTACCACAATGAGATATAGCGATAAGGCTACATCAACGTCGGAGAGGATAAACGAATCCTGGTAGCTGGCGGTGATAGAAGGTAGGGACAAGACCCTGTGTCCCATTGTGACTCTCGAGAGGGTATCGCATCCACTCGAGGAGCTGAGGTCCAAGTGCAGGGGTTCTACCTCCAACATCAGTCCACTCGAGACCTGATGGTAGCTCTGTCCTACTCGGCTCACGGATGTGCATAGGGGGAACCCTCGAATGGTGTGATGGCTGCAGCTCTGCCAACACGTCGTAAAGACGAGTGCGCGTAGCATACAGCTCCACAGTCAGAGCTCGAAAAGCACGATCCAGTGCCTTAGTGTACTGCACCAGAACCCGCGCGTCGTAGCGACGCGTCATGTAGAGGGCACAGACAGCGACGTAGGACCGGTCGGTGCGCTCCCGAACGTCAGCAGTTTAGGCAGTGAGATCAGACCTAGTCTCATCCCCAGCAGGAGCATGCGGGATGTATCTGAAAGGGCTCTCCTCCAGGTGAGGGTACGCTCCACGGAGACGGGTGATAGCGATGTAGGCCGCATCATGGACGGCCATCTCGACCGACACTCCAATACCACAGAAGACGTGGCACTCGAGGGTCTCGCCGCCCATCTGGTCGAAGATGCGAACCTCAGCCTGGTACTGGTACTGGTTGTACTAGCGGAAGTGCTCATACACAGTGTACTCGGGGTACCAGCGATATCCCAGCCTGGTCAGGAGGTCGACCAAAATGGCCGGGAACCGAGTCGTCTCAGTGGCTTGTCTCACGCGCACGTGCTGTCTTGTGGGACGCATCTAAAAATAAGATTGACGGATGTCCAATGGCAGTGTGTGTAATATATATTCAGGAGAAAAGGGTAGATAGTCTAGCGCTCCGAGTCGATGTGATAATGAGAACCTAATGTTAGAGTTAGTAAAATCTTTCACCCGAAAGAGAAGAGAGAATAGAGGCAGAGTATAGGAAAGGAGTAAAAGATACTAATACCACCCAATTGAGATGTGGGCCTGTAAGCCACAACACGAGTGTTAGTAAAGTTTTTCAAACACTAGACTCAACTTCGGCCAAGGAGTTGGAAAGTGGGCTACCTACAGGCAGTCGGCTCTGATACCAACTTTTGACGCCCTCGGTTTAATCGTACGCTAAACATACATGCAAATGTGTACGATCAAACCCAAGGACTCACAGGAAGATATCACAACACAACTCTGGACACAAATAAAACAATATCAGCTTCATATTACAAGCCAGGGGCCTCGAGGGCTAGAATACGGAAGCTCGATAAACACACGAGTCAGCGGAAGCAACAATATCTAAGTACAGACATAAAACATGGGATGCCTTAGAGAAGGCTAGCACAAAAGATAGAACGATCGAACGAGGCGAGGCCTCCTGCGTGGGAACCTCCTAACTACTCCTAGTCATCAGCGGCCTCTGCGTACTAGTAGGCACCATCAGGCGGGGGGCAGTTGTCGTCGGCAGGGACCTCCATCTCCTGGGCTCCATCATCTGGTTGCAACACGGATCAAGGGGGCAAAGGGGGGAGCAAAGCAGCGGTGAGTACTCATCCAAAGTACTTGCAAGTCTTACATCAGAACTGTTCTAAATATGCATCAGTATCAAAGAAGGGGGTGGTTATATGTGGACTGACTACAGCAATGCCAGAATAGAGCGAGAAGGCCTAGTCCTATCGAAGACTGGCATGTTCAGGGTCTTGCAGCAATAGACGAGAGTAGAACAGGTGACACAATTAATAATCATATTGTTGCAGCATTATTAAAGTCAGGTCACGCCCAGAGATCCTCCCTCGACTCCCTGCAAGGAAGCAATCCCGAGGCAACTAATTCCAGTTAAGTAACAATTGTAGTTGTATAAGATCAGGGCACAACTCCAAGTCGTCGTGTAACCGTGGACACGGCTATTCGAATAGTTAATTTTATCCCTGCAGAGGTGCACCACATGTCCCGACGCGCTCGATAACACTCTGGCCAGACACACTTTTCTGGGTCCTGCACGGCCTCGGAATATCGACACGTCGCAGCCCCACCTAAGCTCAGCAGAGAGGACAACCCATTGGTCTAAATCCTAAGCACAAAGGGTTCATGGGCCCCGTTCCCCTCCTCGCTCCTGCACGATGCGAGGGCGACCGACGTCAGTCCTAGCACCCCTTAATCACAAGAGCGATGCATCTCGGGACCACTCGGGCGCGCGCCGCTACATTGCTGACGTCTGAAGAGCTTTGGCCGATACCGCGACGTCGAGTACCCATAATTCTTCCCACGCAGAAGGTTAGTGCGAAAAGGTCTCCGACCAACCCACATCAAATACCCAAATCCATTAACATTTTAATTAGGCCATCAACACAATCTCTCGGGAATCCACCCGTCTATCAACTAATCACCAATGATCCCAGTAACATGGTCGAGTAAGTGTGTGGTTGTAACATCGGGGGGAATCCGAGGTATCACCCTCGTTGGATTCCGAACGATGTATCCGTCTAGGTGGGCTTAGAGGAATCACCCTCGGGGTCCCACACTTGAGGGGTTGCACGACAGAGGCATCGTCAGGAATGGTAAAAGAGGAATCACCCTTGATAACCACGACCGACTAGCTATACTACAGGGATATCATAAGGAGTACTTAGCGAGGTGTCACCCTCAGTACCCGATAGTATCTCTGTAGCGTCGTACAACTAAGGGGGGTGTATGTGCTGTGTCAGGTCTGGCTCGTCGATCAGGGATCGAGATTTGAAAACAAGCGGGGCAACTCGACTACGGGGTTAGAGGGGATGACTGCTCCACCTATACTAAGCAGAATTAAAGTACAATACTAAAAGTAGCAGTTCATAAAAAATAAGCTATGCATCAGGTATAGGAGCTAACTATAACAGTAGCAAAATACTAATGCAAGCAGTAGGAAGAAAGACATAGGCGATATAGGAATGATCAAGGGGGGTTTGCTTGCCTTGCTCCTCTGCGGCAAAGGACTGATCGGCACGGTCGTAGGTGTACCCGGCAGCAGCGTCAGTCTCGGGGTCTACCGGTAAGAAGAGGGGGAAGAAACAATAAATAATAGCAACGGTGCAACACAATGCATGACATGGCAAGATGCAGGCTAGACATGAGCTAACGCAGCATCATCCGTCATAGACGGGTCGAAAGAATATCTGACGATATTTTTCGGGTCTCGGGCTACTACATGTCAGACTGGAAACGATGGAAATGTTCCACGTTTGCTATGCTAGGACGTGTGACACACGAATGGACCGTGTATCCGGGTTCGTCTCGTTCTGCTCATCAACTTTCATGTTGAAAATATTTTAATGTGACTTACGGATTATTTTATATTATTTTTTAAAGGTTTATTAATTATTTAGGAATTAAAAACAGATTTAATTAATTTTAATTAAATGCTATTATGACATCAGCATGATGTCACGCTGATATCAACAGTTGAGTGGTCAACTGACCAGTGGGTCCCATGGGTCATAGACACACCTTTTTAATTAAGATTAAATAGTAATTAATCAGATTAATTTAGTGGGGGACCCACGTGTCATACTCTAATTATTTTAATTACCCAATTAGTTAATTAACCAATTAATTTATTAATATATCTATTTATTTATTTTTATGTTTTCATTTTTACTTTTCTAAAAAGAGGGTGTGGGGCCTCCCTGTCATAGACAGCTGGGTGGGTTGGCCCCACCGGTAAGTGGCTTAGGCCTCATACACATTTTTTCTACATACACGTATTCTCCTCATACCTACATACATAAATACATACATATGTGCATCTCATTCATACAAAATACGTACGACATCTAATACATACATACATACGCCTTTTCATTTATTTTTCCTTTTCTCATCTCATCTCCTAACTCTGTTTGTTTAACACACACTCTCAAACTCTCAACCTCACACACAGAGAGGAACAAGTCCAACATCGCCTATTCGATCCTAACGCCGTCGGAACGGAGCGTCGTTTGCCGGAAGGAAACGGTGGGAGGAGCCCGAAGAGGGGTTCATCGACGTTGACGAGAGGGCCCGCTGAAGCCGGACTTCTCGGGAGGCGAAGGAGACGGCGAGGAGGAGGACGAGGCGGTGATGGTGGCGCGGCTCCGGTGAGGATGGTGCCGGCGAGGAGAGCCGGTCGGAGGGTCGTCGAGAGGGGCCCCGGTGAGAAGGGGCCCCCGGGGATGGAGCCGCCGAGAGGGGTGAGGCCGACGAGATGGGGTTCCTGGGGAGGGAGGCCGACGGGGCTGGGGCTCCCGGGGATGGAGGCGAGCTCGTTGGGGAGGGGGGGGGGGTAGTGCTCGCGGGGGCTCCTCGGGCCGATCTGGGATCAAGGTAGGGGAGGGCTGCTGGAGCGGATGGGGCCGACGGGAGGTGGAGAGGTCGGCCAGCGGGGTGGGATGGCAGTCTGTGGCGATTGGGGCTCGGGAGAGCGAGAGCCAAGAGGAGGGAGCCTGACGAGAGGTTGGGGAGGGTTCGGTGTGTGGGCTCCCGTGGGGAGCGGTAGCGGTAGGTGGGGGTGGGTGCTGCGGTTGGTGGGGTGTGTGAGGCCGAGAGGAGAGGCTCGGCCTGGGGTTGGTGGGTGAGCGTGGGAGGGAGAGGCTCGTGGTAGGTGGGGATGGTGAGCTACCAAGAGGTACCGAGAGGAGAGGGAGGGGGTCTCGCGGGTGGGGAGAGCTAGCGACAGCCAGGGGGAGCGAGGGGAGGATTCGGTCTCGGCTAGGGTTTGCCCTCCTTGGGGGGCTTTATACCCCACGGGGTACTGGGCCGGATGGGGGGTTTGACTGGGCCACTTTTGGCATAGTGGGGTTCTTTTCCTTTTTTTCTTATTATTATTTCTTTTTACTATTCTTTTTATTATTTAATTTTATTTACTTTCTTTTACAATTTTTTTATATATATTCTTAATACTTTCTTTTCTTTATTTTATTTAAAGCTCCTGTTTTAAATATATAGAGATCTTCAATAATTTCAAACGTGCCCGATTCAGATTTATAACTTATTAGGAAATTGTAATAACTCCCCGACGTTTTTATTTTAACAACATAAAACCTTTCTCGTTCGACTTAAATTTTTAGTTTGGAATTTTTAATTCGGTTTCAACTAACAGGAGATCATTGATATAATTAACAGTGACGTGGCATCATTAGCGCGGGATCACTATCGCTTAATTACAATCATTACTGTAGCAAAAGTCAAGGATGTCACAATGAATTTGGTAATATAATACAAGAGGCTAGATATATATTGTAGCGACCCGACTCTAGACGAGTCAAGCCTCTGGTGTTTCCGTACCATCCCAAGATCATGCTGGTACACACTCAGTATATAATGTATATATTCAAGAGTTCAATCACACAGCTTTATTAATCGAAATCTCATAAAGAGTACTTTATTACAATAAAGGATTACAATAAAGTGGCTGAAGGCCATCTCATGAGATATCTAACGAAGACTAGCGGAATCATCAGGTAGACGAGTCCATCCGACTCCAAGGGCATGTCGCTGAGCGTAGATCGTAGCCTCACTCCTGGTCGGAAAAGTACTCTGCAACATGATACGTTGCAGCCGTGTAGGTCAACATATTGAATATGCCGGCAAGTCATCAAAGAGAGGAGTAAAATAATAATCAACTATCTCTACATGCATATTTGGCCGGTGGGGCTAAGTTTTGCATAAAGCCAGTTTTATCCTACAACAAGAGGGGTTGGAAGCAAAATATAACTACATTGTTTGTTGTTAACGAGATGGTTCCGCCAACCAATTCTCGTACACGAATAGTTGTTAACACCCACATCATTATTAAGGTGTGTCGAGAGTTCAGGGGAATTTGAAAGCCTTCGGCTCAAGTTGTCCATGACCGTGGACACGGCTAATCGATTAGGTTGGGCACTCTACAGAGTTTTGCACACGCTCCCCACAAGATTTGATCGCCTCCGTGTTTGTCCTCGCACTTCAAGGTGTTTGAAGACCGGATGATCAAAACATGGTCTTTCAACGGGTCCCTCTGAATCCCTGTCGGTGCCCATCCATGCCTACCCTTCTTCTACATCTGCTAGCACCGCCTGTCCAGAGTTGGCGCGTTGTCCAACCAAGCCAAAGCCCATAATGACTTGTGGCTGTGCAGGTAAGCCTTGATTCTTGAAGTCTCCGTCCGTCTCTTCGAGCCTGGGTGAAGCTTTCCGCAGGATGTCATGGCCTCTCCAGCATCCCGGGCATCCACTGGTTTCTCCAGGTAGTCGATCAACCGTCCTTCACCCAGAGTTGCATTGCGTCCGAGGTCTTGAAAATCTTGTCTTAACCGGTCTTGATTATTTAATCAATCTCGCATCACTCGTGTTATGCACTCAACCGAAAACTCATCTACTCAAGCATAGCAATAAGAAATTATCGTCCCGGGGCCAAGTATCGGGGTTGTTGTGTGCCTACCACATGATACTACAACTTACACTAAAATTTCCAAGTACCTAGGCAGCATGCAAATTGGGCAAAGAAAGGTGAACTACCATGCATCGAAAACATAGGAAAATAACATGATCAAAATGACTTGCCTTGATGATAGTTGTTTTGATCGAGGGCTTCTAAGTAACACGCTTCGCACTCCGGATGATCTACCGATACAAACACAAAACACACCATAAGCACTACAATCAAGCAACAAGTAAAAATAACATCACAAGTAAGGATTTGCTAAGGCCTAAGTGAAAGAATTTAACACGCGTTACTAAGGCAGAAACTTGTTTCTGTTAAAAACACCAGTAAAAATACTTTAAAATTTTTGAAACTTCTACCACAGTAAGATATAATCACTAGGAAGCAGTAGCAAAAATAATCAACTAAAAATCATTTTTTAAACTCCTGGAATAGGCAAAACAAGGTTTAAACTAAATCTGATCTAACTTATATTTGAAAATTTCAAACATAGACAAATTATATGTTTTTAAAAACTAAAAAAAATTTGGAGTCTACTGGAACAAGAATCAATATCATTGGACTTCGGGAACAAAAGTTATGGCCAAAACAAAACAGAAACTTTGCTGTTTTTGCAACTACACAGAAAAAAAAGAAGCTAACTTGCTAACAGACAGGGGTATACGTGGCGCGCTGTGATAGGCTAAGGGGTGTTTGCTGCGAGGCTTATAAACAAACGGCTGAAACCTAACTAAAAGGTCCGGCTAACTGCTTAAGTGAAATAAAAATCAGCGCGGTTTTCTGATCTAAACCGAAGGGTATCCTACTCTAATCTACACCATCTAACTACAATCTAACGGATTAGAATAGGGGGGGAGAAACTCACAGTAGGTGGTGCTCCGGCGAGTTGACTCCGGCGAGGCGAGGGAGACCGATGGTGGGGAGGGGCTCCGGTGGTGGCTGACGGGACGGGGAGGCGGCGGCGGCTTCCCTCCGGCGAGGGGAGGCGTCGGGCGGAGTTGGGGGTGCTCGGGGTAGCTGCTCCGAGGGGGGCCGAAGGTGGTGGAGCTCCGGCTCCGGTGGCGAGGCTGCGGCAGAGGCTCGGGGCGGCGGCTCGGCGAGGCGATGGTGGGAACAGGGTGCGGCCGAGGCTCGGGCTTTATATAGGCCGGGAGGGGCTTGGGGAAGGAAGGGGGAGAGGGGTCCGAGAGGATCCCGGTGATGGAGATACGGCTGTGGTCGGGGTGGCTTGGTTAGGAAAGAGAGGAGGGAGACGAGGTGGGGGGTGACCGCAGGGGAGGAGGTGTCGGCTAGGGGGGGCCAGCGGCAGTGGGAGGAGGCGGGGAAGGAAAGGGTAGGGCGGCCGAAATGTAAGGGATTCGGTCCCGGGCTATGGGGGTGGCGGCCCACTGCCTATTAAGCACTCGGGCGGTTGTCTTAAAAAAAAGACTTGCCTATTGTATATCTTTTCCGAAACAGAAAAACAAAAGTGAATAAAAAGGAAATAAATAAAATATTTAATATAGAGTATTATATACCAAAAAAATCAGAAAAATATCCTCTACCCGAATAACATTTTTCCAAAGCAAAAATAAAAACTTAAAAAAATGTTTTTTTTCAGAAATTCCTCAAAATGCTTTATTTTCTTTTTGCAAATATTTTTGCAAATAATCTTTGGATTTCTTGGCTCCAATATTTCAGAAATTGCTCGCACTTTGGAGGGTCATTTTCCTCCGCTCTTCTCTCGCGTGCAAGAGAGTATTTCCCCGGGCATTTCTCGTGCGAGGAAAAAGATGGAAATGCAAATCAAAAGACGAAAGAATTCAAGTGCCAACTTTATTTCAATCAATATGCATAGATGCTTAGCTACAATGTAAAACATTCCCAATTAGGAAAATTGGGATGTTACAAACCTACCCACCTTAAGATGAATCTCGCCCTCGAGATTCGGGTTGGCTAGAAAATAGGTGCGGGTGGTCTCGACGAAGATCCTCTTCTCGTTCCCAGGTGGCTTCTTCCCCGCTGTGGTGGCTCCACAACACCTTGCAGACCTTGATGATCTTGCTGCGGGTAACTCTGTTGGCAGTCTCGAGAATGCTGACGGGTTTCTCCTCATACGTCAGATCACTGTCAAGCTGTATGGCCTCTAGGGGAACTGTATCTCTCAACGGAACATCGGCCATCTCAGCGTGGCATTTCTTCAACTCGGAAACATGGAAGACATCATGAACTCCGGACAATCCTTCCGGCAGTTCCAGTTTATAAGCAACTTCACCTCTACATTCAAGAATTTTGTAGGGGCCAATGAACGGGGTGCTAACTTTCCTTTCACACCGAATCTCTTGATTCCTCGAAGTGGAGACACCCGAAGATATGCTCGGTCTCCCACTTCGTACGTTACTTCCTTGCGTTTGCTGTCAGCATAACTCTTCTGCCTGGACTGAGCTATCTTGAGTCGGTCACGAATAAGCTTGACCTTCTCTTCAGAATCTCGGATAAGGTCGGGACCAAAAAGTTGTCGGTCTCCAACTCCATCCCACATCAACGGTGTTCTGCACCTCCTTCCGTATAGAGCTTCGAAAGGGGCCATCTTCAGACTGGTCTGGTAGCTGTTGTTGTATGAGAACTCGGCATAAGGCAAATTGTCATCCCAACTAGACCCATAGTCTAGTGCGCAAGCTCTCAACATGTCCTCTAGAATCTGATTGACTCTCTCGGTCTGTCCATCTGTCTGTGGGTGAAAAGCTATACTAAACTCCAATCTCGTTCCCAAGGTTTCATGCAGTTGGTGCCAAAATTTTGATGTGAACTCAGTCCCTCTATCTGACACGATGCTCTTCGGTACTCCGTGCAGACATACGATCCTCGTCATATATATCTTGGCCAGCTTGGCACTCGTGTAAGTAGTCTTTACCGGAATGAAGTGAGCTACCTTGGTCAAACGATCGACCACAACCCAAATAGAATCATAGCCCGAACGGGTCCTGGGTAATCCTGTGATGAAGTCCATACCAAGCTTTTCCCATTTCCACTCGGGTATCGGCAGAGGTTGGAGCAAACCTGCTGGCTTCTGATGCTCGGCTTTTACTCGCTTACAAACATCGCATATTGCTACAAACTCGGCAATGTCTTTCTTCATTCCTGTCCACCAGAAACTTTCTTTCAGATCCAGATACATCTTGGTGTTGCCGGGGTGTATCGAGTACGGGGAATCATGAGCCTCCTGAAGTATCAACTTTCTGAGTTCGGGATCATTGGGCACATAGATGCGATCCTCAAACTATAAAGTTCCGTGTTCATCCTCACGAAAACCTTTAGCCTTCCCTTCTTCCATTTTCTGCTTAATTTCAGCTATCTCCTTGTCTGATTTCAGTGCCTCACGGATCTTTTCTGTCAAAGTGGAATGAATTTCTAGAGTGGCAACAAATCCTCTTGGAACTATTTCCATTTTGAGCTCTGGGAGGTCATCGACTAACTCCTGGGGTAATCCTCCAGCTGTGAGCGTGTTCACATAACTCTTGCGGCTCAACGCATCGGCTACTACATTTGCCTTGCCTGGGTGATAATGCAATCTCATGTCGTAGTCCTTGATCAACTCTAGCCATCGCCTCTGTCTGAGGTTCAACTCCTTCTGCGTGAAGATATATTTTAGGCTCTTGTGATCAGTGTAAACATCACAACTATTTCCGATCAGGAAATGTCTCCAGGTCTTGAAAGCGTGCACTACGGCTGCTAGTTCCAAGTCATGTGTGGCGTAATTCAACTCATGAGGTCTGAGCTGTCTGGATGCATAGGCTACAACTTTACCTTCTTGCATAAGCACTCCTCCGAGTCCTTGACGAGAAGCGTCACAGTAAACCTGGAAATCCTTCTGAATGTTCGGCAATATCAGCACTAGGGCTGTAACAAGACGTTTCTTCAGCTCTTGTAAACTAGTTTCACATTCCTCAATCCAAACATACTTGGATTCCTCCTTCAGTAACTCTGTCATGGGCTTGGCGATCTTTGAGAAATTCTCAATGAACCTCCGGTAATATCCGGCAAGTCCGAGGAAACTGCGGATCTCCTTGACTGAAGTGGGTGCTACCCATTCGGTGACTGCTGCGACTTTGGCATGGTCCACTGCTATTCCTTCATCTGAGATGACGTGTCCGAGGAATCCGACTTCCTTCAACCAAAACTCACATTTGCTAAACTTTGCATATAGCTTATGCTCTCGAAGCTTCTCCAGAACTAGACGCAGGTGTTCCTTGTGTTCCTCTTCGTTCTTGGAGAATATCAGTATGTCATCGATGAACACCACGACAAACTTGTCCAAGTATTCCATAAATACCTTGTTCATCAGATTCATAAAATATGCCGGAGCATTAGTCAGTCCAAATGACATGACCGTGTACTCATACAAGTCGTACCGAGTGGTGAAGGCTGTCTTGGGTATATCCTGTTCACGAATCTTCAACTGATGATACCCGGATCGAAGATCGATCTTGGAGAATACGCGAGCTCCAACTAACTGATCAAACAGATCATTGATCATCGGCAAGGGGTACTTGTTCTTGATGGTCACATCGTTCAATGCACGATAATCGACAACCATTCTCAAGGACTTGTCCTTCTTTTCAACCAAGAGCACTGGGGCTCCCCAAGGTGAAGAACTTGGGTAAATATACCCTTTGTCCAACAACTCCTTAATTTGCTTCTTGATTTCTATCAAGTCATTTGCGGGCATCCGATAGGGTCTCTTGGATATCGGGGCTGTTCCGGGTAATAGCTCAATCAAGAACTCAATCTCCCTATCAGTTGGCATGCCCGGTAATTCCTCCGGAAATACATCTGGGTACTCCTGTACAATCGGTACTTCCTCCTGGACTACTCCCGTGAGAGAGTTTACTCGCTTACTCTGTGTCAGGCGCTGAGACACGTACTTAATCCGCTTCAGCTCGGGGGTGGTGAGCAAAATAGACTTAAGGGCACAATCAATATTCCCTTCATACTTGGCCAACCAATCCATGCCTAGGATTACATCCAATCCCTGGGACTCTAATGCGATGAGGTCGGTGGGAAAATTATGGTTCCCGATGCTGAGACTCAGAGCATGGCATCCTATCCCGGCTGTCATCATGCCTCCTGGGGAACTGACCTTAATAGGCTGGTTGAGGGTTCTAGTTGGCAAACTATACTTTTCCACAACCACCCTTGATATGAATGAATGTGTTGCACCCGAATCAAAAAGTACCAATACTGGACGTGAATTTAGCAAAAACTTACCAACCACAGTATCGGTGTGATCATAGACCTCTTCAACATCAATGTGGTTCACCTGAGCTCGAGGAAAAGGATTGGGCTTCTTTGTTGCAGAGTTGCCGTTGCCATTTCCATTTCCCTGCTTGTTCTGGGGACATTCAGTGGCATAGTGTCCCGTCTTCTGACACTTGAAGCAGGTGATGTGATTCAGATCCTTCTGAGCTGGAGCTGAATGCTACTGAGTGCCAGTACCGCCATTCTTGAAGTTGCTGTTGTTGCGGTGGTTCCCATTTCCTCCATGGTTGTGGCCTCCATGGTTGTGCACTGGGTGGTTATGCTGAACGTGTCCTCCAAACTTATCGGATCCAGTCCCAGTATTCCCTGAATAGGGGGTGTAGCGAGGCTTCTGCTGAGTGCCGGAGTTGAACTTTCCAATCCCATACTTTCGCTTGCGGTTCTCCATCTGCTGGTGTTTCCCCTCCAAGATGAGGGCCTTATCAACCAGATCCTGGTAGTTGTTGAAGGTGGCTACAATCAACTGAATGCTCAGCTCATCATTGAGTCCCTCCAAGAACTTTTCCTGCTTGGCCGCATCATCGGCCACATCTCCAGGTGCATAACGGGCGAGCATGCTGAATTCATCGACGTACTGGGCCACAGAGCGATTCCCCTGGGGTAAGTTGCGAAACTCACGCTTCTTCAGACTCATTGCACCAGCTGAGACATGTGTGGTACAGAAGGCTTACTTGAATTGCTCCCAAGTGACTCCAGCAATGGGGTAAGTGGTGGTGTAGTTCTCCCACCAAGCAGCTGCAGGGCCTTCAAGTTGATGCGCGGCAAAGCGCACCTTCTCTGCTTCAGTACAACCAGCAGTGATAAGTTCACGCTCCATCTTGCGGAGTCAATCATCTGCCACAATGGGCTCAATGCTGCTGGAGAAAGTTGGAGGGTTCAACCTCAGGAAACGGGTGAGATTGTCGGCCTGGGGTGGATGATGGTTGTTGTTATTGTTTTGGTTCTGGATGATCAGCTGCATCAGGGTGTTTTGTTGCTGGATCAACTGGGTGAGTTCTGGCGGAAAGTAGGACTCAGGGGCGCGTCTCGGAGGCATCTGATGTTTGTGGAGGGGTGAGATTAGCATAGAACAATGGTCTAAGAGTAATTACACTACCCATATGAATGCAACAAACAAGTATCACACCACACATTTTATTCAATACCATCACAAAGGTTCACACGAGGATACAAAATTCGATAATCCTAAACATCGGCCTAAGCGTATAACGATAAAGTAAATTTGGTGGTCTAGTCTAAGTGTCCTCCTCAGAAAAGCATGGTGATGGGTCCTTCGGTGGAGCTTTCTTCATAGTCCTCGTCGTTGCTGATCAAGGGGGCTACGTCACCTTCGGGATGAAGGTTCTCGCCCATGTCCAGTTCCTCCTCCAGGTATGCAACTCGAGTCTTCAGCTTCTCGATCAACTCCAAAAAGTCCTTCACCTCCAGTTCATGCTCATAGTGGGCTTCCCGGGCTGCTTCTTCGAGTTCGAGGTCGCGGCGTGACAGTTGCTTGATCTTCCTAGCGTCCTTGATCACACAGTGCTCCAGAGTCCCGCTGTGCTTCTCCAAGGTCTGGGCATAAGACAAAAGAGCGTCCTTGGTCTTGCTTGAGATGATTTCTCCGTCTTCGTTTCTCCGGGATACGGTGAATAGGTCTGGAGAAATAGGGCAGCCTTTGTATTCTTCCTTGATACGTCCGAGGGCACAATGGATCGCCATGTCCCTTCCGAGAATCCAGTTGGGTGCGATGAACTTGAAATCCACCGGCTCAGTGCGCGGCTGGAATGTCCTTCCGGGAACGTGCACCTCGATCCTGTAGCGTGAATCCTCCGGGTAAGACGAAGTCGGCTTCCCTGTGATAGTCGGCAGAGTAATCCTCAAGTCCTTGGTGATCAGCACCAGCTCCTTTCCGAAAGGCATAGTGGCGTCGGGCTGGGAAAACTCCGTGAACTTAACAGGGATGAAGGTGGCCATCTAAAACATTGGAAAATCGGAGAGAAGTCAGAAATGATCAGAAGAGGAAATAGAAGATTTATAGACATAATAAAATAGTTTTCTTCCTAAGGCTTTTCCATTCCTAGAGGTTACGTCCTATGGTCAGCGTGTGCTCTGAATACCATTTCTATAGCGACCCGACTCAAGACGAGTCAAGCCTCTGGTGTTTCCGTACCATCCCAAGATCATGCTGGTACACACTCAGTACATAATGTATATATTCAGGAGTTCAATCACACAGCTTTATTAATCAAAATCTCATAAAGAGTACTTTATTACAATAAAGGATTACAATAAAGTGGCTGAAGGCCATCTCATAAGATATCTAACGAAGACTAGCGGAAGCATCAGGTAGACGAGTCCATCCGACTCCAAGGGCATGTCGCTGAGCGTAGATCGTAGCCTCACTCCTGGTCGGAAAAGTACTCTGCAACATGATACGTTGCAGCCGTGTAGGTCAGCATATTGAATATGCCGGCAAGTCATCAAATAGAGGAGTAAAATAATAATCAACTATCTCTACATGCATATTTGTCCGGTGGGGCTAAGTTTTGCATAAAGCCAGTTTTATCCTACAACAAGAGGGGTTGGAAGCAAAATATTACTACATTTTTTGTTGTTAACGAGATGGTTCCGCCAACCAATTCTCGTACCTGAATAGTTGTTAACACCCACATCATTATTAAGTTGTGTCGAGAGTTCAGGGGAATTTCAAAGCCTTCGGCTCAAGTTGTCCATGACCGTGGACACGGCTAATCGATTAGGTTGGGAAATCTGCAGAGTTTTGCACACGTTCCCCACAAGATTTGATCGCCTCCGTGTTTGTCCTCGCACTTCAAGGTGTTTGAAGACCGAATGATCAAAACATGGTCTTTCAACGGGTCCCTTTGAATCCCTGTCGGTGCCCATCCATTCCGACCCTTCTTCTACATCTGCTAGCACCGCCTGTCCTGAGTCGCCGCGTTGTCCAACCAAGCCAAAGCCCATAATGACTTGTGGCTGTGCAGGTAAGCCTTGAGTCTTGAAGTCTCCGTCCGTCTCTTCGAGCCTGGGTGAAGCTTTCCACAGGATGTCATGGCCTCTCCAGCATCCCGGGCATCCACTGGGTTCTCCAGGGAGCCGATCAACCGTTCTTCAGCCAGAGTTGCATTGCGTCCGAGGTCTTGAAAATCTTGTCTTAACCGGTCTTGATTATTTAATCAATCTCGCATCACTCGTGTTATGCACTCAACCGAAAACCCGTCTACTCAAGCATAGCAATAAGAAATTGTCGTCCCGGTGCCAAGTATCGGGGTTGTTGTGTGCCTACCACATGATACTACAACTTACACTAAAATTTCCATGTACCTAGGCAGCATGCAAATTGGGCAAAGAAAGGTGAACTACCATGCATCGAAAACATAGGAAAATAACATGATCAAAATGACTTGCCTTGATGATAGTTGTCTTGATCGAGCGCTTCTAAGTAACACACTTCGCACTCCGGATGATCTACCAATACAAACACAAAACACACCATAAGCACTACAATCAAGCAACAAGTAAAAATAACATCACAAGTAAGGATTTGCTAAGGCCTAAGTGAAAGAATTTAACACGCGTTACTAAGGCAGAAAATTGTTTCTGTTAAAAACACCAGTAAAAATACTTTAAAATTTTTGAACCTTCTACCACAGTAAGATATAATCACTAGGAAGCAGTAGCAAAAAGAATCAACTAAAAGTCATTTTTTAAACTCCTGGAATAGGCAAAACAAGGTTTAAACTAAATCTGATCTAAATTATATTTGAAAATTTCAAACATAGACACATTATATGTTTTTAAAAACTACACAAAAATTGGAGTCTACTGGAACAAGAATCAATATCATTGGACTTCGGGATCAAAAGTTATGGCCAAAACGAAACAGAAACTTTGCTGTTTTTGCAACTAGACAGAAAAAAAGAAGCTAACTTGCTAACAGACAGGGGTATACGTGGCGCGCTGTGATAGGCTAAGGGGTGTTTTCTGCGAGGCTTATAAACAAACGGCCCAAACCTAACTAAAAGCTCTGGCTAAATGCTTAAGTGAAATAAAAACCAGCGCGGTTTTCTGATCTAAACCGAAGGGGTATCCTACTCTAATCTACACCATCTAACTACAATCTAACGGATTAGAATAGGGGGGGAGAAACTCACAGTAGGTGGTGCTCTGGCGAGTTGACTCCGGCGAGGCGAGGGAGACCGGCAGTGGGGAGGGGCTCCGGTGGTGGCTGAAGGGACGGGGAGGCGGCGGCGGCTTCCCTCCGGCGAGGGGAGGCGTCGGGCGGAGTCGGGGGTGCTCGGGGTGGCTGCTCCCAGGGGGGCCGAAGGTGGTGGAGCTCCGGCTCCGGTGGCGAGGCTGCGGTAGAGGCTCGGGGCGGCGGCTCGGCGAGGCGATGGTGGGAACGGGGTGCGGCCGAGGCTCGGGCTTTATATAGGCCGGGAGGGGCTTGGGGAAGGAAGGGGGAGATGGGTCCGAGAGGATCCCGGTGATGGAGATACGGCTGGGGTCGGGGCGGCTTGGTTAAGAAAGAGAGGAGGGAGACGAGGTGGGGGTGACCGCAGGGGAGGAGGTGTCGGCCAGGGGGGCCCAGCGGCAGTGGGAGGAGGCGGGGGAAGGAAAGGGTAGGGCGGCCGAAATGTAAGGGATTTGGTCCCGGGCTGTGGGGGTGGTGGCCCACTGCCTATTAAGCACTCGGGCGGTTGCCTTAAAAAAAGACTTGCCTATTGTATATCTTTTCCAAAACAGAAAAACAAAAGTGAATAAAAAGGAAATAAATCAAATATTTAATATAGAGTATTATATACCAAAAAAATCAGAAAAATATCCTCTATCCGAATAACATTTTTCCAAAGCAAAAATAAAAACTTAAAAAATGTTTTTTTTCAGAAATTCCTCAAAATGCTTTATTTTCTTTTTGCAAATAATCTTTGGATTTCTTGGCTCCAATATTTCAGAAATTGCCCGCACTTTGGAGGGTCATTTTCCTCCGCTCTCTCTCTCGCGTGCAAGAGAGTATTTCCCCGGGCATTTCTCGTGCGAGGAAAAAGATGGAAATGCAAATCAAAAGACGAAAGAATTCAAGTGCCAACTTTATTTCAGTCAATATGCATAGATGCTTAGCTACAATGTAAAACATTCCCAATTAGGAAAATTGGGATGTTACATATATTTGCTTATTATAGGATACACTGAGAATATCTACCTATAGAAGAGATCCTTTATGATCAAGATGAGTTGTGAAGATTAAAATCAACACTATTTTTGTTGCATAATGTGCTTGTTTTAATGATTCTATGAATTGTATCGGATGGTATAAGTCATGGAGGATTTAGAATACACTAGGTATTATGCAGAACATGCATGAACGTATTTGTAATATTACTTAAGGTGTTTGATCTTATTATTATACTAACGGATCTCACGAAGTTTCTGTTGAGTTTTGTGTGCTGAAGTTTTCATGTTTTAGGTGAGATTACGATGGATGAAGTAATAAGGAGCAACTATACCCTTAGCTTGGAGAGGCCCAGGGCACCCCAATCTATCATCGAAATTACTAGCCCGTGCAGTCGCACAGGTTGACGGCTAGTACTCTTAAACATATACTCCATTTCTTCCCGCCTTAATGTTCTACTTTCTCATATAAATCTTATACCGCTCGAGATCAATAGACAAATAATGGCGTCTTTCTCTTCGCAAGTCATTAAATGCATGTCCGCAACCCGATGAGATGTAGCTTGCTATTCTCGGTCGGGAACTTGATCTAGAGGCCCACTAGATTAAGTTCTGGTTCTTGAACCAACATAAGTGAATGAAGGTGTGTGCCATGGACTGAATCTCTTGATTGTCCTAAGTTTCTATTATTATTTTTACATAGTCTCGTTTTCAACTAGTTCCTAAACATAATGGAATCTGGATGCCCGGTGTTTGTTGTGTTCGCATGGCAGGGCAACACGAGTGGCAGGACTGCTGCTTTCTCCACGTGGAGAGAAACAAGATCCGGTGGCAAAACATCGACATGTGCGAGGCACTCAAGAACTTCATCTGCCTCAACTATAATGGCCCACCCGTTGTCAAGGACTACTTTGACGAGCAGAAGCTGCGCATGGAGAACGCCCGGCTAAAGGAGGACCTTAGCCATGTTACTGGCCTCACCTCCAAGTCCCTCGACCACCCATTCATGCCTATGCCACTGGGCATGCCACAGATGTATGTCTCCTCACTGGACCTATCGATTGTTGGCTTATCAATGCACGTGCAACACCAACCGTTATGTGCTGTCGCATAACAGCTGGGGGTGCATGCCCATTGGTACATCGTACATCGATTAGCCACCCATGGACATGTCCAGCGGGGAGACAAACATTTGTGGCCTGCCCTACGATATCTGCATGAACGGGCGGTCGAGGGACTTGTAGGTGTGTACGGGGACGCGGTCGAGCTCATCCTTGAGACGAGGTTTCTCCATGAGCAGTTTTTTCTCGTCGAAGTCGTCCTTGACAAGGGGTGGGCCACCACAGTTGGGGAACATGACGTTCCTGAGCATCTTGCGCAAGACGATGTTCTGGCACAGGATCTTGTGGTTCTCCACGTGAAGGAAGCTGTTGTCCTACCCGTCATGTTGCGCCTGCTATGTCACCCACAACAAATAGCATACAACCAAATTTCATTCCATTTAGGAAACAGTTGAAAACCAGATCATGGTAAAAAATATAGAAACTTTGGACAATCAAGAGATTGTTCTTAGCAGACACATTCACCTACATCCACTGGTTCTGGAACCAAAACTTAATTTGACGGGCCTCGAGACCGTGGTCACGACTGAGATCGGGGTGCTGCATCTCGTTGGTGGGGTGGGGACATTCGTTGAATGACCTACAAAGACAAATACACCATTATTTCTATATCAATCATCGGCAGTATATGATTATTATGAGAAAGTAGCAAATTAAGGCAGGAAGAAATGGAGTATAGGATTAAGAGTATCGTCATGCCACAAGTGTTTGAATCTAGAGCGTCGTGTAGCGGTGGTCGTGCTTCTGGCACTGGTGCTGCTGGTGGTTGTTCTTGGAGCCCGCGTCATGTTCATCCCCCAATTCCATTGCTACCTCGCTCGCTCATGTTGGTCGAAGGCTATAGGTGGAGAGGATTGGAGGAGGAGATAAGGAAGAGACATCTTCGTGCTCTAGTGTGTGGCCTCTCCGGCTTGCCCTCACTCTGATTTATACACGCCAGACTGGTAACGCTAGTGCCCTCCACAAAGATCAGATGTGTTGGCTTCGCGACTAAGTAATACTAGAGTAGATGCCACCCCTTCCAATCTTGTCTCCATATGCTGATTTTTGCACTGAATTAAAACTGCCAGTTTGACCAGCTAGCACAACCTTGCCCCACTCCTCCATGCGGCGCTCGTTTGTTTGAGATCTCTATCTCTCTATCTCTCTCTCCTTCACTATAGATTAGATGTGTTAGCTTCGCGACTAAGTAATACTACACCAGATGCCACACCTTCCAATCTTGTCACCACATGCTGCCTTTTACACTAAATGGAAGCTGCCAATTCGACCAACTAGCACAACCCTGGCCACTCCTCCATGTGCCGCTCGTTCGACTGAGCTCTCTCTCTCTATCTATCTATCTATCTATCTCTCTCTCTCTCTCTAACCCACTCCTCTTGGCCATAGATCAGATGTGTTGGCTTCGCGACTAAGTAATACTACACCAGATGGAACCCCTTCCTACCTTGTCTCCGTATACTACTTTTTTCACTAAATTGAAACTGCCAGTTTGACCTACTAGTACAACCCTGCCCCACTCCTCTGCACGCCGCTCATTCAAATGAGTTCCCTATCTCTCTCATCTTGGCTATTGATTAGATGCATTGGCTTTGCGACTAAGTAATACTACACCCGATACCACCCCTTACAATCATGTCTCCATATGCTGATTTTCGCGCTAGTTTGATAAGCTAGCACAAACCTGCCCACTCCTTCCCACGCCGCTCGTTTGACCTCTCTCTCTCTCTCTTGGCTATCGTATGTCCGACCGAGCTCTCTCTCTCTCTCTCTCGCTCGCTCTCTCGAGAGCTCCAACAGCAGTGGCTTGGTACTACTAGTAGTTGGTGCAAGCGAATTAAGGGACGAAAATTTTAATTTTTAGGCACAATGCTCATCAAGGCCATGACCTTTCTCACTTCGACAAAGTCTACCGCTTGGTCGGGCTCGAGTGGAACAACTAGAGCCATTTAAGTCCAAATGGGTGTGGCCCAGAACAACTCCTCTAGATATCCATCTCCTTCTGTAGCGCGAAGCACTCCAAAGCATGGTATATGTAATTTGGAAACAATCATGCAAGATAATACTCATAACTTGTTTTGATCTCATAACATACTTATTGGTATATATAGTATTAAGTCTGGTTGCTTGGGCAATTGGCAATATTATTTTGTGGGTTAATACATTCTATAAATCGTGTTTCCTACTATTATTGTTAGAACCATGTTTTACGAAATATGTTCCTTATAATAATTGGTTCATAGGTTAGTAAAAGACTGCTTTGGCCAATAAATAAAAATACTATGTTGCTACCTTTATTTATCCATTGCCTACCTATGAACATCCATGCTCATAGATCAATCAATTCGCGAAACATTCATGATTCGCAAAATAAAATCAGACCTTGAAAGGACAATCGGAGCACCAAATTACAAGTAAAAAAGAGAACACACTCCATCATCTACCACACCCTCAAAACAAAATATCCCATCAGTTTCAAAATATAAGGTATATTAAATTTTGAAAAGTCAAAGTTCTTTAACTTTGACCAAGTTCGGAGCCAAAAATATTGACATCTAAAATACTAATTAAATAAAATATGAAATTTCATTTCAGTATGAATCGCATGACATCAATTTTATATTATTGATATTGGTATATTTCTCTACAATTTTTATCAAACTTAAAAGGTGGCACTTTTCGTAAAACTTATCACCGTAAATTTGAAAGAGAGGGAGGAAAATTTATGAAAACCCAACAACACCAATGGTGCAATAAAGTGCGCCCACCCCTCTACTAAAATAGAAAATCAAAGCATGGTAATGTTTATGGTCATCTGTTTTTGCATCTGATATATAGAATGCAGGGTCAAGAAGAAGAATTCCCTATCTAGCTTCATAGTGATAGCATAACTCGAAAAGATGTATAACAATAATGTAGTGTGGTGGCGTATAGGTACCTGTTTTTTGTTGAAGAAGCTCCCGAACAACAATGACAAAAATCTTGCTTGCTCCCTCATGAGTTGTTAGGATTCCATCAAGTGTATGGGTGAATCAGAAGAATAACAAGTATTACTGTAAGTTAGAGAACCAAAGTTATCAATCCGGTAAAGCTGCTCGCTAGGAGTAAAGTAAGCAGCACCTGCACACACAACACAAACAAACTTTCATCCAACACTCCATGAGGCTTGTCAAGCCCCTAGTCTTGCTAGTTACAATATTGAACGCAAGTTATATTTTTGAGAGTCTGAATAGTAAGTGGTAATTTGCACGAGCTACATGTTTATTTGGAAAATGACAGGTATACAAGGGGATATAATAAAAACTTTCTTGTAGATCACTAAATGTGAAACTCACGATCAACGATATTGAGGTTACAATATGGGGGCTTAATAGTCTATGAAAATCGACTAGTAAGAATAATGATATTAAGGTTCATGATCCACTATTCATTAAAATGCGGGTTGTGGCATGCCCAGGAAGTTGGAGTGTTCTGTATACTTAATTGAAAATCTTGTGTGTTGTCTGGCTGGGGGCGTGCAATGGTTAACTTCTCCAAACCTCCTGGCTACGGGCATGCGGTAAGTGCTTTGCTTCGGGAGGGATAATAGAGGGAACAAGATGAATTTCAGTTCCTTGTAACTAATGTGAGTTTCCAAACCGTAAGGACTTCCCATATTTTTCGTATTTTGCTAGCCTCTTCGGTACCGTGCATTGCCCGTTCTCACCTCGATATTTGGCGCATACTTCGTC
This sequence comes from Hordeum vulgare subsp. vulgare, assembly GCF_904849725.1. Classification (NCBI taxonomy): domain Eukaryota; kingdom Viridiplantae; phylum Streptophyta; class Magnoliopsida; order Poales; family Poaceae; genus Hordeum; species Hordeum vulgare. The sequence continues at coordinate 26,032,393 of NC_058524.1, forward strand.
GGTGCATCCAAACCCTGTAATATAATATGCTCTATCACACATAAGCCTTATTACATCTTCCTTAAAATAGCCACTATACCAACCTATCGTGGCATTCTCATAGCCATTCCAAATATATTTCCATGCACATCCATATTTACCGTTCATATGACTTGAGCATTCACTGTCATTTTGCTTTGCATGATCATATAGCTAACATGATATTTGTGGAAAAGACACCGTTCATCATTACATATATGTTAGGATACTATCATCGCACATCCTGGTACGCTGCCAGAGGCATTCGTTTGTAATCATATAGTTTTTTATCTCTTCTTAGGTGTAAGATAAAAGAAGTGTGATGATCATCATTGTAACTATTAGAGTGTTTACCCTACCTGAAAGCATAAATGAAAGATAAAGGTGTCAAAAGATCCAATAAAATACGAGAGAAAAAGAGAGGGGGGCAACACTACTATCCTTTTTCCACACTTGTGCTTCAAAGTTGAACCATGTTGTTCATATGAAGAGTCATCATGTTTAGTGACGTTCATATACTAGTGGGAATCAATATAGGATTTGCTTGCATATTTAATTTACAGGTTCCTCAATTGTCTGAGTTCTTTATGATGCAGTTAAGATAGATACACATCTACTTAGTTTCAGTAGAGAGCTTTCATATACTTACACCTCTTGTGCATTAAAAGTTGCATGGCAATCCCTACTCCTCGCACCAATATCGAATGGAAGGCATCTTCATAGCTTGACGACCCACCTAGTTGGTGTGAGACTATCCAAATTTTTGTCATATCTTATCACTAGTAGGAAAAAGGGCTTTGGTCCTGGCCACATTAGAGCATTAGGCCCGGCCGACTTACGAACCGGGACTAATGCGTTCATCAGTCCCGGTTCGAGTGGCCAGGTTGTCGGTCGGGCCTCGACGGGCACCAGTCCTGGTTCGTCTGGGACCTTTAGTCCCGGTTCTAGCCACGAACCGGATATAAAGGGCCTGGCTCCTAGCGCAATCACGTTAGTCCCGGCTCGTGTCTGGAACCGGGGCTAAAGGTCGGTCTTCAGTCCCGATTCTAGACACCAACCGAGACTAAAAGATTGCCTATATATATAATTGTCCCTGCCCGCTCACTCCTCTGATTTTTTGTTGGCCAGCGTGTGGGATGTGTGTGCTACTCTGTGATCACCTCTTATGCACATGAGGGGTTTAATGAAATGCCCGATCCACATTTAAGCTTTCTCTCCTCTCCAAGCTCGACCTCCAAGCTCCATTTCCCCCAAGATTTGTCTAGGTTTGGCGGTGCACCAACTATCCAAGTGTTCTAAAAAGGTTAACAACATCATCCTTATCTCTCACTATTAATTTGGCTCATTTCAAATGTTGTAGAAGTTGTGTGGTTTGTGGGTTTTAGTGGAGGAGTGTATGTGTGAGTTTATTTGATTTGGATGCACACTTTGAGCTCACATTTACTTTTAAGTTTGCACATGTGTATGGTGTCGTCCCGTCCCCGTGCCTGTCATCCTCACCCCCGTCGATCGCCTTTGCCGATCTCGTCGCATGCACCACCGTGGTGAGCCTATTGTCGTTAATTATCTTTTTTAGAGAAAAAATTTGACTTGTATGATTTATATAGGTACTTGTATAATTTTCTTATTTTTATTAATTTTGTTATTACATAGTTCCATGATTTTGGTATCCACCCCCGTCGGCTCTTGTCCGGTCTATCATTCAGATATGGTATATTATCTTTAATAACTATTTTTTTTCATTCAGTGTTTATGACAATTATGCTGACCAACTTGACATAGATGTATTTATCTAGGAGGTGTCTGAACCGGAAATTCAAACTAACCCTCTTGTCGAGAGGTTAAATCTAGTTGAAAAAGAAAACAATTATTTGAAAGAACAATTGAAAAGATTTGAAGAAGAGAAGATGAAATTGGAGTTGCATGTTGTCGATGTCATCGATCTACACAAGATCCAGATGAAAGCGATGCGCTTGACGATTAAAAGGATTAGAAAATATGACATTGATAACGAGGCTTGGTATAATTTTGTTGTTGGATCAATAGTTACCTTATTTCTGATTTTGATCGCATTTAAATGTTGTACATAGTTGTATGTTAGTTTCAATGTATGTTTTAATTAGATGCTCTAGAGAGTTGTATGTTTTCTATGAGAACTATATGTATGAACTTTATGTATTTTTTTTAGTAATAACATTTGATCACTACTGTACTTTTCTTTTAGTGTGTTGTTGAACTTGTATTAATTATGTTACCATGCTAAGTTTCAACCTTTTCAGAGTTCATTTCTAATACTTTTTCAATTTCAGGGTCATGTAGCTCAAAAAAATCATTAAACATATGAAAAATACCAAATGAAGTCAGAAAAGGGTTGAAAATTGATGATGTGTCTTTGAATGGTGCATATTGACATAAAAAAGGTCTAGAGTTAAAATATGTTAAACATAAAATCCCTTTGTAATAGATGAGTTCTCGTCCTAAACCCTCATACTTCGAAAGAGATTGTCCAGTTTGGACACGAAGTGCATCCATTTTATGCCATAACCGTCTCATCTTTTTAGCACATGCTATGTGGGTGAAATTATGATATCATGCCAAGTTTCAACCTTTTTAGAGATCATTTGTAGTCCTTTTCAATTTCAAGATCATGCCGCTCAAACAAAATGATTAAATGCATGAAAAATATCAAATGAAATCAGAAAAGAGTTGAAAATGGACGATGTGGTTTTGAATGGTGCATATCAACCTCACAAAATGTCTGTAGTTATAATATGTTAAAAAATGAAATCCCGTTGTAATAGATGAGTTCTCGTCCCAAACCGTGATACTTTGAAAGAGATTGCCCAGTTTGTACACTAAGTGCATCCAGTTTTTGCCATAACCCTGCTATGTGGGTGAAATTATGATACCATGCCAAGTTTCAACATTTTCAGTGTTCATTTGTAAAGCTTTTCAATTTCAGGGTCATTTACCTCAAAAAATTATTAAATGCATGAAAAATAGCAAATGAAGTCAGAAAAGGGTTGAAAATTGATGATGTGTCTTTGAATGGTGCATGTTGAACGCACAAAATGTCTGGAGTTAAAATATGTTAAAAATTAAATACCTTTATAATAGATGAGTTTTTGTTCGAAACCTGATACTTCGGAAGAGATTGTCCGGTTTGTAGACGGAGTGCATCCAGTTTTTGCCATAACAATCTCAACTTTTTAGCACATGCTATGTGGATAAATTATGATACCATACCAAGTTTCAATACTTTCAGAGTTCATTTGTAGTGCTTTTCATTTTCAGGGTCATTAGCTCAAAAAATCATTAAATGCATGAAAAATAGCAAATCAAGTCGGAAAAGGGTTGAAAATTGATGATGTGGTTTTGAATGGTGCATAATGACCTCACAAAAAGTCTAAAGTTAAAATATGTTAAAAATGGAATCCCTTTGTAATAGATGAGTTTTCGTGTGAAACACTAATACTTCGAAAGAAATTGACCAGTTTGTACACGAAGTGCATCCAGTTTATGCCATAACCCTCTCAACTTTGTAGCACATGCTATGTGGGTGAAATTATGATACCATGCCAAGTTTCAACATTTTTAGAGTCCATTTGTAGTGCTTTTCACTTTCAGGGTCATCTAGCTCAAAAAATCATTAAATACATGACAAATAGCAAATGAAGTCAAAAAGGGTTGAAAATTGAGGATGTGGCTTTGAATGGTGCATATTGACCTCACAAAAAGTCTGGAGTTAAAATATATTAAGAAAAATGAAATACCTATGTAGTAGATGAGTTTCCGTTCGAAACCCTCATACTTCGAAAGAGATTGACCAGTTTCTACACGAAGTGCATCCAGTTTTTGTCGTAACCCTCTCAACTTTTTAGCACATGCTATGTGGGTGAAATTATGATACCGTGCCAGGTTTCAACCTTTTTAGAGTTCATTTGTAGTGTTTTTTAATTTCAGGGTCATTTAGCTGAAAAATGATTAAATGCATGAAAAATAGCAAATGAAGTCACAAAAGGGTTGAAATTTGATGATGCGGCTTTGAATTGTGCATATTTACCGCACAAAAAGTCTGGAGTTAAAATATGTTCAAAAGCAATCAAATCTCTTTGTAGTAGATGAGTTTTCGTCCGAAACCCCCATTAGGTTAACAAAATGTATTAGGTTAAACAAATTACTTACCAGAAAATAATTTAGGGTCATTTAGCTCAAAAAACTCAGTGAAATAATCAATGAAAAAGCTTTTATAAAACTCTAATAGAAAAAATAATCAATTAAAATATTTTGTCATGATCAACTAAAACAAAACTATAATATTCTTCAATAGCAAAAAGAATCAACTAAAAAACTTTTATAAACCTCTATTTATGGTCAAAATAATATTAATATAAAATTATAGAAAATTTATGCAACTAAAGTTATCAAAGTATTTTTTGTTAAAAAATTTAATAGCAAACAAGAATTTCCATAAGGTATTTTTGTTAAAAACTATAATGGGAAAAAAACACAGAAAAATAAAGAAAAAAACCCGCCTACTAGGTCACAACGGCGTGCATACGACTAGAAATCCAACCAAACATGGGCCAAGATGCAGGCATGCATGGCAAGTAGGCCCAACCGGGGTAGGCCCGCAGGGCAAATAGGCCCAACATATTATGCTTTAGAGAGGAGATCGAATAGGCAGCCGCAGCGGGGCTTATCACTACTGGAAAACAGTTTTTTGCTATCTGCCTAGTCTTTGCCGTCTGCTAGCTGATGGCAAAGAGTGTCTTTGCCGTCAGCTTCAGCAAAACAGACGGCACAGTACAGGCTGATGGCATACAGTCTTTTTGCCATCTGTCACCTCTTTGTCGTCTGCTAGCGAACGGGAAATAGTCCAGAGGCAGACGACAAAGATATAGATAGGCCCACCTGACCGCGGGGTGGCTAGGTCAAACTGGAGTCGGACCTTTGCATTCTGCTAGCGGACGGCAAAGAGTCCGGAGGCAGACGGCAAAGCGCTAACTCCGTTAACGGATCCTTCCCCCCCACCCCACCCCTCTCTCTCTCTGTAACGGCTCACCCCGCGCGCCCCTCGCTCTCTCTCCCCACCCCGCGCGCCCCTCTCTCTGTAACGACCGCCGCCACCACCGTCACGCCGTCGCCCCCATCGCGTCGCCGCTCCTATCGCCCCTGCCGCCGCCCTTGTCTTGCCCCACTGCCGCCCCTGTCGCCCCCGCCGCCGCCCCTCTCTCTCTCTCCCCACCTCGCCCCCGCTGCCGCTGCCCCACCACCGTCGCGCCGCCGCCCCTGGCGCCCCCGGCGCCGCCCCGCCACCCCCAACACCCCGGCCCCTCCACAGCCGCCCCTCTCGGTGAGCCCCCACACCCCCACCCCCACCCCCCACCCGCATTATTTTTAGTAGTTTTATTAATTTTTTTAGTAGTTTTAGTAGTTGTTATTGTTAGTAGTTTTAGTGGTAGATTTAGTTAGGTTAGTAGTTTTAGTTACGGTAGTTAGTTAGCTTGGTTAGTTAGGTGGAGGAGGAGAAGAGGAGAAGAGGAGGAGGAGGAGGACAAGAAGAGGAGAAGAAGAAGAGGAGTAGGAGGAGGAGGATGAGGAGAAGAAAAAGAAGAAGAAGAAGAAGAAGAAGAAGAAGAAGATGATGAGAAGAAAAAATAAGAAGGAGAAGAAGAAGAAAAAGAAGAAGAATGGAAGAAAAAAATAAGAAGGAGAAGAAGTAAAGAAGAAGAGAAGAAGAGAATAAGAAAAAAATAAGAAGGAGAAGAAGAGAAAAAAGAAGAAGAAGTTGATTTTTTATTGTTTGGTATTTAGTGGTAGCTAGATTCTTTTTTAGTTACTTAGTGGTAGATTCTGTTTTTGTTATAGTGGTAGATTCTGTTTTTGTTATTTTTTTGCTGTTTAGTGCTATCTAGGTTTAGCGATAGGTTTAGTTAGCTTGGTTAGTTAGGTTAGTTAGTTAGTTAGCTCACTAGAAAGAATAGGAAGAAGAAAAAGAGGAGGAGGAGGAGAAGAGGAGAAGAGGAGGAGGAGGAGGAGAAGAAGAAGAAGAATAGGAGGAGGAGAAGACAAAAAGAAGATCACATGTTTGGTATTTAGTTTTTTGGAATTAATTAGTAGTTTTAGTGGTAGATTCTGTTAGTTAATTAGTAGATTTAGTGGTAGATTCTGTTAGTTTATTCGCCCATCATTATTGCTTAGGTTCAAGACTACTTCAAAGAAGATCACATGTTCTTTTGTTGAAATCAAGTCTGTCAAAATAATGTATCGTCTATATTTATTGGTACCGGAGCAAAACAGGACAACTTAAATAATATTGCCATCCTCAAATCTAGAAAATATCGAAAAGTTTTATATAACCTGAAAAGTAGTATAGGTAACGTGGAAAGTCCTCTAGACGAAAAGGGCAACTTCTGGACCTGCGAACTTTGCGTGGTAGGTGCATGTCCATGCACTAGTGTAATTAACCCAACAATGACATAATTAGCCCATTTAGCTCCAAAATACCATAATAAGCTCAAAATGGCATAAGAACCTTGGTTAGCTCATGAATATTATATACTTAGCTTGTTTTCCTCTAAAATGGGATAATTAGCCCATTTAGCTCAAAAGAGACATAATTAGGTAATTTAGCTCCAACAAGAGGAGAAGAAATAGGCAAAATGAAAAGAAAGAAGAAGTAGAAGAAGAGAAGAAGAAGAAGAGAAGAAGGAGAAGGAGGAGGAGGAGGACGAGGAGGAGAAGGCCAAGGACCTTCTAGTCCTACTCCTCCTCCTCCTTCTCCTCCTTCTTCTTGATTTCTTCTTCTTCTCCTCCTCCTCCTCTTCCTTCTCCTCTTTCATATTATCCTTGCTTTAATTTCTGCAACAATGACATAATTAGCCCATTTAGCTCCAAAATGCCATAATAACCTCAAAATGGCATAAGAACCTTGGTTAGCTCATGAATATTATATACTTAGCTTTTTTTCATCTAAAATGACATAATTGGAATATTTGTGTTGATCGGGTGGATTTACATGTGATAGTTGTCTCGTCGATGTGAGGTCTGTTGTGCGAAGACCTGCCCGTGCGTTGTACGAGCTCCGCCCCTGCATTCGTGGGTCAGTACAAATTTCATCTCCTCCCCGCCCCTTCATTTACTGTGGCTAGGTTTCCGGATGAACCTTTCTAGATTTAGGTAATTCAATTAATTTATCGGTATGCGTGACCAGTATGCGTCTCCCGTTCGAAAGGGCGACATCTATAAATATGCATGTCTTTGCATATTTATAACCGCCATCCTTTCGAATTGTCCAACATTATCCATGGACAGCCCGAGTATGTGTAGATTGGGTTCGTTTTCCCGTATGCTGTGTTCTGGATCCGATGCGGAATTTCGTCAGTGCCTCCCTGTTGTTCTCCGGATGCACATCCTCTCTGTTTATTGCGGAGACGTTTATCAGGAGAACAGCGGGGAGGTGCTGCCGAAATTTTGCGTTGGATCCGGAGCAGAGCATGGGAAAACGAACCCAATCTACACATACTCGGGTGGGATTAGGACCTATCTTTACCTATTAGCGTGTAGGTTGCCTGGACGTAATAAAAATGGCGAACCTGATTAACCGATGAATATAAATGCTAAATTATATATAAATATATTTCTTCTGTCTTTTGTAGCTACGCAAGATGAGTGATCGTGCGTGGATGTATACCGGTCACCCTAGTCAGAAAGAGATGATGAAAGAATGGTTTTTAAAAACAAAGGAATTTGTGAAAGCCGCATTCGCAAATGGCCAGGAAAGAAACTATTGCCCCTGTCCTGGATGCGACAACTATAAAAAGACGACAGAGGGTGTAATGATTAAACACCTGCAGAGGAGAGGTTTTAAGCCTAATTATACGGTGTGGACATTTCATGGTGAGTCTATACAACGCACAAGAGCTGAGGTGGTCCGTCGTCGCACGGACCAGCATGGTACCGGGATCAAAGACATGGTGCAAGAATTTGATGATGCTCGGGATTCGGAAGATGAGATGGAGGAATCTGCAAAGGCCTTTTATGAAATGTTGGAGTCTTCAAAACATCCTCTCCATGAGCACACCGAGCTCTGTCAGCTGGATGCAATTGCACAAGTAATGGCTCTGAAGGCTCTGTTCAACTTGGGAAGAGAATGCTACGACGCGATGATGACACTATTTGGACGTTTCCTACCCAAAGGCCATATCATGCCTGCAAACCTGTACTAGTCGAACAAAATAATTCGTGTACTTAAGATGCCCTACGAGAAGATAGATGCATGTGAGAAAGGATGTGTCTTATTTAGGAAGGAGTATGCACACTTGGACTATTGTCCTAATTGTGAGTCTTGCAGGTATCTTGTGGTAGACAACGGTATGGGTGAGAAGAGGCAGACCAAAATCGCAGTTAGTGTTCTTCGGTATATGCCAATCGTACCAAGACTTCAACGTCTTTTCATGGTCGAAGAGACAGCCAGACAGATGACATGGCACAAATTGGGCAAAAGAACCGAACTAGTTGCGGATGGGAATAAGATGATGGTACACACATCCGATGGGGAAGCGTGGAAACATTTCGATGCATTGCATCAGGATAAAGCGGCAGATCCAAGGAATCCTCGAGTCTGCACCGCCACGGATGGTTTTAATCCCTTCGGCATGACGGCAACCCAATACAGTTGTTGGCCTGTATTTGTCATTCCACTCAATCTCCCCCTCGAGCACATTATGCAAAGAAAGAACATATTTCTGACGTTGATAATTCCAGGGCCCAATTATCCGAGGAAGAATACGAATGTGTACCTGCAACCGCTTAAGGATGAATTGGAAGAAGCTTGGGAAAATGGGGTCAAGACATACGATGCCGCTAGAAAAGAAAACTTCAAAATGCATGTGTGGTACATGTACTCTATGCATGACTTGCGAGCGTATGCGCTATTCTCTGGATGGTGTGTGCATGGAAGGTTCCCGTGTCCCCAATGCAAGGCAGCTCTTCAGTTTCATTGGTTGCAGGAGGGTCAGAAGTATTCTTGCTTTGACTTGCATAGACAGTTCCTGGATCCTGACCATCAGTTCAGAAAAGACAAGAAGAACTTTACCAAAGGTAAAGTTGTCAAAAACATGGCACCACCTGCGTTCACAGGCCAACAGATCCTGGATCAGTTAAATGCCCTCGAGCCTGATCCAGAGCATCCAGGGTATTTCAAGGGGTATAATTCAAAACACGCCTGGACTCACAAGCCATGCTTCTGGGATGTGCCTTACTTCAAAGACCTCCTTCTTCCACACAATATCGACATGATGCACACTGAAAAGAATATCGGAGAGGCTATTTTTGCTACATTGTTCGACATAGATGGGAAGACAAAGGATAATATTAAGGCTAGAGTCGATCAAGAGACACTATGTCATAGACCGTTACAAAACATGCAAGAAGGCAAAGGAAAGCAGAAGTGGTCGAAGCCAAAGGCCTGGTTCAATCTTGGAAGGCCAGCTATGAGGGAAATTATCTTGTGGGTCAAAATGCACTTGATGTTCCCCGATGGGTATGCAGCGAATCTAAAGAGGGGAGCGAGTCTTGAAAAATAAAAAATCTTTGGTCTCAAGAGTCATGATTGGCACATATGGCTAGAGCGGGTAATGCCGGTGATGTTATGTGGCTTTATTCCTGAGGATGAATGGCTAGTACTGGCGGAGCTGAGCTATTTCTTCCGTGTTCTTTGTGCGAAAGAATTGTCGCCTGGCGTGGTAGAAGACATGGAGGAGTTTGCACCGGACTTGTTGTGCAAGTTAGAGAAGATCTTTCCACCAGGCTTCTTTAATCCAATGCAGCATTTGATTTTACATCTACCGACCGAGGCAAGATTGGGTGGGCCCGTGCAAGATCGTTGGTGCTATGTAACTGAGAGGATGCAGAAGACCCTTCGAGCTAAATGTAAAAATAAGCGCAGAATTGAAGCATCGATGGCTGAGGCATTCATTACTGAGGCGGTGGCAAACTTTGTGACAGCACACTACGAAGCCAAAAATCATCATTTGCATAATCCGAAGCCTCGGCACAATGATGGAGACCCTAAAAAAGGTGGGTCCAACCTCAACCTATTCAAAGGGAAGCTCGCATCAGCCGGTGCTTCGAAACTAATAACATTGGATATCGAAGAATGGCGGAACATTTCGTTGTATATCTTCAACAACCTAACAGAAGTGCGGCCGTACATCGAGTGAGTTCTCGGCACATTTTCCCGTAACTTCTAATTCATTTGAACTGCTCTTATTCCCGGATATTTCAAACAGCCGTTACGTCATCAAATTCTCGGATGGAGCGGTGATCGAAAATGATTCCGTCGAAGAGTATGAGCTTCTGTCAAAGACAGGAGGCGGCTATCCCGGTTTCATCTCTTGGTTCAAACAAACGGTAATTATCAATAATGGACCATTTCATTCTTGGTCTAACTTGCGGCTAATGCAACAACCGTTTCGTATTAAACTTGTAGGCTAATTCAGAGTCTATGGACGCCGAATTGAGACAAGTCGCTAATGGTTTTGACTATAAGGTCCATTCATTTGAGAAATACAACATCAACGGGTATCTCTTTCGTACCTTTGGCAAAGAGCTATCTATGCCCGACCGGAAATCTACAAATTGTGGTGTCTCTGCTATCGGCGAAGGTGTTATCGAGTATTATGGAAGAGTTGAAGCAATTTATGAACTTCAATTCTATGGTGAAAACCCACCGAACGTCGTAGTCTTCAAATGTTATTGGTTCCAGCCGAAAAAGACTAGAAGGACTCATGAACATATAGGACTAGTCGAAATCAATCCAAACACCCATTTAGATGTTCCCGATGTCTATATTACGGCTCAACAGGCGACCCAAGTTTTCTATCTACCGTGGGCATGCCAAACGGATAAGAATCTGGAAGGTTGGTATGTTGTTTATGAAGTGCCGCCACACGTCAGACCACCTCTCCCAAATGAACAGGATTATGAACCTCACATTAACCAGACACATATGATCTTCCTAGCGTCCTTGATCACACAGTGCTCCAGAGTCCCGCTGTGCTTCTCCAAGGTCTGGGCATAAGACAAAAGAGCGTCCTTGGTCTTGCTTGAGATGATTTCTCCGTCTTCGTTTCTCCGGGATACGGTGAATAGGTCTGGAGAAATAGGGCAGCCTTTGTATTCTTCCTTGATACGTCCGAGGGCACAATGGATCGCCATGCCCCTTCCGACAATCCAGTTGGGTGCGATGAACTTGAAATCCACCGGCTCAGTGCGCGGCTGGAATGTCCTTCCGGGAACATGCACCTCGATCCTGTAGCGTGAATCCTCCGGGTAAGACGAAGTCGGCTTCCCTGTGATAGTCGGCAGAGCAATCCTCAAGTCCTTGGTGATCTGCACCAGCTCCTTTCCGAAAGGCATAGTGGCGTCGGGCTGGGAAAACTCCGTGAACTTAACAGGGATGAAGGTGGCCATCTAAAACATTGGAAAATCGGAGAGAAGTCAGAAATGATCAGAAGAGGAAATAGAAGATTTATAGACATAATAAAATAGTTTTCTTCCTGAGGCTTTTCCATTCCTAGAGGTTACGTCCTATGGTCAGCATGTGCTTTGAATACCATTTCTGTAGCGACCCGACTCAAGACGAGTCAAGCCTCTGGTGTTTCCGTACCATCCCAAGATCATGCTGGTACACACTCAGTACATAATGTATATATTCAAGAGTTCAATCACACAGCTTTATTAATCAAAATCTCATAAAGAGTACTTTATTACAATAAAGGATTACAATAAAGTGGCTGAAGGCCATCTCATAAGATATCTAACGAAGACTAGCGGAAGCATCAGGTTGACGAGTCCATCCGACTCCAAGGGCATGTCGCTGAGCGTAGATCGTAGCCTCACTCCTGGTCGAAAAAGTACTCTGCAACATGATACGTTGCAGCCGTGTAGGTCAGCATATTGAATATACCGGCAAGTCATCAAAGAGAGTAGTAAAATAATAATCAACTATCTCTACATGCATATTTGGCCGGTGGGGCTAAGTTTTGCATAAAGCCAGTTTTATCCTACAACAAGAGGGGTTGGAAGCAAAATATTACTACATTGTTTGTTGTTAACGAGATGGTTCCGCCAACCAATTCTCGTACCCGAATAGTTGTTAACACCCACATCATTATTAAGTTGTGTTGAGAGTTCAGGGGAATTTCAAAGCCTTCGGCTCAAGTTGTCCATGACCGTGGACACGGCTAATCGATTAGGTTGGGCAATCTGCAGAGTTTTGCACACGTTCCCCACAAGATTTGATCGCCTCCGTGTTTGTCCTCGCACTTCAAGGTGTTTGAAGACCGGATGATCAAAACATGGTCTTTCAACGGGTCCCTTTGAATCCCTGTCGGTGCCCATCCATTCCTACCCTTCTTCTACATCTGCTAGCACCGCCTGTCCTGAGTCGCCGCGTTGTCCAACCAAGCCAAAGCCCATAATGACTTGTGGCTGTGCAGGTAAGCCTTGAGTCTTGAAGTCTTCGTCTGTCTCTTCGAGCCTGGGTGAAGCTTTCCACAGGATGTCATGGCCTCTCCAGCATCCCAGGCATCCACTGGGTTCTCCAGGGAGCCGATCAACCGTTCTTCACCCAGAGTTGCATTGCGTCCGAGGTCTTGAAAATCTTGTCTTAACCGGTCTTGATTATTTAATCAATCTCGCATCACTCGTGTTATGCACTCAACCGAAAACCCGTCTACTCAAGCATAGCAATAAGAAATTGTCGTCCTGGTGCCAAGTATCGGGGTTGTTGTGTGCCTACCACATGATACTACAACTTACACTAAAATTTCCAAGTACCTAGGCAGCATGCAAATTGGGCAAAGAAAGGTGAACTACCATGCATCAAAAACATAGGAAAATAACATGATCAAAATGACTTGCCTTGATGATAGTTGTCTTGATCGAGCGCTTCTAAGTAACACGCTTCGCACTCCGGATGATCTACCGATACAAACACAAAACACACCATAAGCACTACAATCAAGCAACAAGTAAAAATAACATCACAAGTAAGGATTTGCTAAGGCCTAAGTGAAAGAATTTAACACGCGTTACTAAGGCAGAAACTTGTTTCTGTTAAAAACACCAGTAAAATACTTTAAATTTTTTGAAACTTCTACCACAGTAAGATATAATCACTAGGAAGCAGTAGCAAAAAGAATCAACTAAAAGTCATTTTTTAAACTCCTGGAATAGGCAAAACAAGGTTTAAACTAAATCTGATCTAACTTATATTTGAAAATTTCAAACATAGACAAATTATATGTTTTTAAAAACTACACAAAAATTGGAGTCTACTGGAACGAGAATCAATATCATTGGACTTCGGGATCCAAAGTTATGGCCAAAACGAAACAGAAACTTTGCTGTTTTTGCAACTAGACAGAAAAAAAGAAGCTAACTTGCTAACAGACAGGGGTATACGTGGCGCGTTGTGATAGGCTAAGGGGTGTTTGCTGCGAGGCTTATAAACAAACGGCCCAAACCTAACTAAAAGCTCCGGCTAAATGCTTAAGTGAAATAAAAACCAGCGCGGTTTTCTGATCTAAACCGAAGGGGTATCCTACTCTAATCTACACCATCTAACTACAATCTAACGGATTAGAATAGGGGGGGGATAAACTCACAGTAGGTGGTGCTCCGGCGAGTTGACTCCGGCGAGGCGAGGGAGACCGGCAGTGGGGAGGGGCTCCGGTGGTGGCTGACGGGACGGGGAGGCGGCGGCGGCTTCCCTCCGGCGAGGGGATGCGTCGGGCGGAGTCGGGGGTGCTCGGGGTGGCTGCTCCCAGGGGGGCCGAAGGTGGTGGAGCTCCGGCTCCGGTGGCGAGGCTGCGGTAGAGGCTCGGGGCGGCGATGGTGGGAACGGGGTGCGGCCGAGGCTCGGGCTTTATATAGGCCGGGAGGGGCTTGGGGAAGGAAGGGGGAGAGGGGTCCGAGAGGATCCCGGTGATGGAGATACGGCTGGGGTCGGGGCGGCTTGGTTAAGAAAGAGAGGAGGGAGACGAGGTGGAGGGTGACCACAGGGGAGGAGGTGTCGGCCAGGGGGGGCCAGCGGCAGTGGGAGGAGGCGGGGAAGGAAAGGGTAGGGCGGCCGATATGTAAGGGATTTGGTCCCGGGCTGTGGGGGTGGCGGCCCACTGCCTATTAAGAACTCGGGCGGTTGCCTTAAAAAAAGACTTGCCTATTGTATATCTTTTCCAAAACAGAAAAACAAAAGTGAATAAAAAGGAAATAAATCAAATATTTAATATAGAGTATTATATACCAAAAAAATCAGAAAAATATCCTCTACCCGAATAACATTTTTCCAAAGCAAAAATAAAAACTTAAAAAAATGTTTTTTTCAGAAATTCCTCAAAATGCTTTATTTTCTTTTTGCAAATATTTTTGCAAATAATCTTTGGATTTCTTGGCTCCAATATTTCAGAAATTGCCCGCACTTTGGAGGGTCATTTTCCTCCGCTCTCTCTCTCCCGTGCAAGAGAGTATTTCCCCGGGCATTTCTCGTGCGAGGAAAAAGATGGAAATGCAAATCAAAAGACGAAAGAATTCAAGTGCCAACTTTATTTCAATCAATATGCATAGATGCTTAGCTACAATGTAAAACATTCCCAATTAGGAAAATTGGGATGTTACATATATTTGCTTATTATAGGATACACTGAGAATATCTACCTATAGAAGAGATCCTTTATGATCAAGATGAGTTGTGAAGATTAAAATCAACACTATTTTTGTTGCATAATGTGCTTGTTTTAATGATTCTATGAATTGTATCGGATGGTATAAGTCATGGAGGATTTAGAATACACTAGGTATTATGCAGAACATGCATGAACGTATTTGTAATATTACTTAAGGTGTTTGATCTTATTATTATACTAACGGATCTCACGAAGTTTCTGTTGAGTTTTGTGTGCTGAAGTTTTCATGTTTTAGGTGAGATTACGATGGATGAAGTAATAAGGAGCAACTATACCCTTAGCTTGGAGAGGCCCAGGGCACCCCAATCTATCATCGAAATTACTAGCCCGTGCAGTCGCACAGGTTGACGGCTAGTACTCTTAAACATATACTCCATTTCTTCCCGCCTTAATGTTCTACTTTCTCATATAAATCTTATACCGCTCGAGATCAATAGACAAATAATGGCGTCTTTCTCTTCGCAAGTCATTAAATGCATGTCCGCAACCCGATGAGATGTAGCTTGCTATTCTCGGTCGGGAACTTGATCTAGAGGCCCACTAGATTAAGTTCTGGTTCTTGAACCAACATAAGTGAATGAAGGTGTGTGCCATGGACTGAATCTCTTGATTGTCCTAAGTTTCTATTATTATTTTTACATAGTCTCGTTTTCAACTAGTTCCTAAACATAATGGAATCTGGATGCCCGGTGTTTGTTGTGTTCGCATGGCAGGGCAACACGAGTGGCAGGACTGCTGCTTTCTCCACGTGGAGAGAAACAAGATCCGGTGGCAAAACATCGACATGTGCGAGGCACTCAAGAACTTCATCTGCCTCAACTATAATGGCCCACCCGTTGTCAAGGACTACTTTGACGAGCAGAAGCTGCGCATGGAGAACGCCCGGCTAAAGGAGGACCTTAGCCATGTTACTGGCCTCACCTCCAAGTCCCTCGACCACCCATTCATGCCTATGCCACTGGGCATGCCACAGATGTATGTCTCCTCACTGGACCTATCGATTGTTGGCTTATCAATGCACGTGCAACACCAACCGTTATGTGCTGTCGCATAACAGCTGGGGGTGCATGCCCATTGGTACATCGTACATCGATTAGCCACCCATGGACATGTCCAGCGGGGAGACAAACATTTGTGGCCTGCCCTACGATATCTGCATGAACGGGCGGTCGAGGGACTTGTAGGTGTGTACGGGGACGCGGTCGAGCTCATCCTTGAGACGAGGTTTCTCCATGAGCAGTTTTTTCTCGTCGAAGTCGTCCTTGACAAGGGGTGGGCCACCACAGTTGGGGAACATGACGTTCCTGAGCATCTTGCGCAAGACGATGTTCTGGCACAGGATCTTGTGGTTCTCCACGTGAAGGAAGCTGTTGTCCTACCCGTCATGTTGCGCCTGCTATGTCACCCACAACAAATAGCATACAACCAAATTTCATTCCATTTAGGAAACAGTTGAAAACCAGATCATGGTAAAAAATATAGAAACTTTGGACAATCAAGAGATTGTTCTTAGCAGACACATTCACCTACATCCACTGGTTCTGGAACCAAAACTTAATTTGACGGGCCTCTAGACCGTGGTCACGACTGAGATCGGGGTGCTGCATCTCGTTGGTGGGGTGGGGACATTCGTTGAATGACCTACAAAGACAAATACACCATTATTTCTATATCAATCATCGGCAGTATATGATTATTATGAGAAAGTAGCAAATTAAGGCAGGAAGAAATGGAGTATAGGATTAAGAGTATCGTCATGCCACAAGTGTTTGAATCTAGAGCGTCGTGTAGCGGTGGTCGTGCTTCTGGCACTGGTGCTGCTGGTGGTTGTTCTTGGAGCCCGCGTCATGTTCATCCCCCAATTCCATTGCTACCTCGCTCGCTCATGTTGGTCGAAGGCTATAGGTGGAGAGGATTGGAGGAGGAGATAAGGAAGAGACATCTTCGTGCTCTAGTGTGTGGCCTCTCCGGCTTGCCCTCACTCTGATTTATACACGCCAGACTGGTAACGCTAGTGCCCTCCACAAAGATCAGATGTGTTGGCTTCGCGACTAAGTAATACTAGAGTAGATGCCACCCCTTCCAATCTTGTCTCCATATGCTGATTTTTGCACTGAATTAAAACTGCCAGTTTGACCAGCTAGCACAACCTTGCCCCACTCCTCCATGCGGCCCTCGTTTGTTTGAGATCTCTATCTCTCTATCTCTCTCTCCTTCACTATAGATTAGATGTGTTAGCTTCGCGACTAAGTAATACTACACCAGATGCCACACCTTCCAATCTTGTCACCATATGCTGCCTTTTACACTAAATGGAAGCTGCCAATTCGACCAACTAGCACAACCCTGGCCACTCCTCCATGTGCCGCTCGTTCGACTGAGCTCTCTCTCTCTATCTATCTATCTATCTCTCTCTCTCTCTCTCTCTCTCTCTCTCTCTAACCCACTCCTCTTGGCCATAGATCAGATGTGTTGGCTTCGCGACTAAGTAATTATACACCAGATGGAACCCCTTCCTACCTTGTCTCCGTATACTACTTTTTTCACTAAATTGAAACTACCAGTTTGACCTACTAGTACAACCCTGCCCCACTCCTCTGCACGCCGCTCATTCAAATGAGTTCCCTATCTCTCTCATCTTGGCTATTGATTAGATGCATTGGCTTTGCGACTAAGTAATACTACACCCGATACCACCCCTTACAATCATGTCTCCATATGCTGATTTTCGCGCTAGTTTGATAAGCTAGCACAAACCTGCCCCACTCCTTCCCACGCCGCTCGTTTGACCTCTCTCTCTCTCTCTCTCTCTTGGCTATCGTATGTCCGACCGAGCTCTCTCTCTCTCTCTCTCTCTGTTGCTCTCTCGAGAGCTCCAACAGCAGTGACTTGGTACTACTAGTAGTTGGTGCAAGCGAATTAAGGGACGAAAATTTTAATTTTTAGGCACAATGCTCATCAAGGCCATGACCTTTCTCACTTCGACAAAGTCTACCGCTTGGTCGGGCTCGAGTGGAACAACTAGAGCCATTTAAGTCGAAACGGGTGTGGCCCCAGAACAACTCCTCTAGATATCCATCTCCTTCTGTAGCGCGAAGCACTCCAAAGCATGGTATATGTAATTTGGAAACAATCATGCAAGATAATACTCATAACTTGTTTTGATCTCATAACATACTTATTGGTATATATAGTATTAAGTCTGGTTGCTTGGGCAATTGGCAATATTATTTTGTGGGTTAATACATTCTATAAATCGTGTTTCCTACTATTATTGTTAGAACCATGTTTTACGAAATACGTTCCTTATAATAATTGGTTCATAGGTTAGTAAAAGACTGCTTTGGCCAATAAATAAAAATACTATGTTGCTACCTTTATTTATCCATTGCCTACCTATGAACATCCATGCTCATAGATCAATCAATTCGCGAAACATTCATGATTCGCAAAATAAAATCATACCTTGAAAGGACAATCGGAGCACCAAATTACAAGTAAAAAAGAGAACACACTCCATCATCTACCACACCCTCAAAACAAAATATCCCATCAGTTTCAAAATATAAGGTATATTAAATTTTGAAAAGTCAAAGTTCTTTAACTTTGACCAAGTTCGGAGCCAAAAATATTGACATCTAAAATACTAATTAAATAAAATATGAAATTTCATTTCAGTATGAATCGCATGACATCAATTTTATATTATTGATATTGGTATATTTCTCTACAATTTTTATCAAACTTAAAAGGTGGCACTTTTCGTAGAACTTATCACCGTAAATTTGAAAGAGAGGGAGGAAAATTTATGAAAACCCAACAACACCAATGGTGCAATAAAGTGCGCCCACCCCTCTACTAAAATAGAAAATCAAAGCATGGTAATGTTTATGGTCATCTGTTTTTGCATCTGATATATAGAATGCAGGGTCAAGAAGAAGAATTCCCTATCTAGCTTCAGAGTGATAGCATAACTCGGAAAGATGTATAACAATAATGTAGTGTGGTGGCGTATAGGTACCTGTTTTTTGTTGAAGAAGCTCCCCAACAACAATGACAAAAATCTTGCTTGCTCCCTCATGAGTTGTTAGGATTCCATCAAGTGTATGGGTGAATCAGAAGAATAACAAGTATTACTGTAAGTTAGAGAACCAAAGTTATCAATCCGGTAAAGCTGCTCGCTAGGAGTAAAGTAAGCAGCACCTGCACAAACAACACAAACAAACTTTCACCCAACACTCCATGAGGCTTGTCAAGCCCCTAGTCTTGCTAGTTACAATATTGAACGCAAGTTATATTTTTGAGAGTCTGAATAGTAAGTGGTAATTTGCACGAGCTACATGTTTATTTGGAAAATGACAGGTATACAAGGGGGATATAATAAAAACTTTCTTGTAGATCACTAAATGTGAAACTCATGATCAACGATATTGAGGTTACAATATGGGGGCTTAATAGTCTATGAAAATCGACTAGTAAGAATAATGATATTAAGGTTCATGATCCACTATTCATTAAAATGCGGGTTGTGGCATGCCCAGGAAGTTGGAGTGTTCTGTATACTTAATTGAAAATCTTGTGTGTTGTCTGGCTGGGGGCGTGCAATGGTTAACTTCTCCAAACCTCCTGGCTACGGGCATGCGGTAAGTGCTTTGCTTCGGGAGGGATAATAGAGGGAACAAGATGAATTTTAGTTCCTTGTAACTAATGTGAGTTTCCAAACCGTAAGGACTTCCCATATTTTTCGTATTTTGCTAGCCTCTTCGGTACCGTGCATTGCCCGTTCTCACCTCGATATTTGGCGCATACTTCGTCGGTGCATCCAAACCCTGTAATATAATATGCTCTATCACACATAAGCCTTATTACATCTTCCTTAAAATAGCCACTATACCAACCTATCGTGGCATTCTCATAGCCATTCCAAATATATTTCCATACACATCCATATTTACCGTTCATATGACTTGAGCATTCACTGTCATTTTGCTTTGCATGATCATATAGCTAACATGATATTTGTGGAAAAGACACCGTTCATCATTACATATATGTTAGGATACTATCATCGCACATCCTGGTACGCTGCCAGAGGCATTCGTTTGTAATCATATAGTTTTTTATCTCTTCTTAGGTGTAAGATAAAAGAAGTGTGATGATCATCATTGTAATTATTAGAGTGTTTACCCTACCTGAAAGCATAAATGAAAGATAAAGGTGTCAAAAGATCCAATAAAATACGAGAGAAAAAGAGAGGGGGGCAACACTACTATCCTTTTTCCACACTTGTGCTTCAAAGTTGAACCATGTTGTTCATATGAAGAGTCATCATGTTTAGTGACGTTCATATACTAGTGGGAATCAATATAGGATTTGCTTGCATATTTAATTTACAGGTTCCTCAATTGTCTGAGTTCTTTATGATGCAGTTAAGATAGATACACATCTACTTAGTTTCAGTAGAGAGCTTTCATATACTTACACCTCTTGTGCATTAAAAGTTGCATGGCAATCCCTACTCCTCGCACCAATATCGAATGGAAGGCATCTTCATAGCTTGACGACCCACCTAGTTGGTGTGAGACTATCCAAATTTTTGTCATATCTTATCACTAGTAGGAAAAAGGGCTTTGGTCCTGGCCACATTAGAGCATTAGGCCCGGCCGACTTACGAACCAGGACTAATGCGTTCATCAGTCCCGGTTCGAGTGGCCAGGTTGTCGGTCGGGCCTCGACGGGCACCAGTCCTGGTTCGTCTGGGACCTTTAGTCCCGGTTCTAGCCACGAACGGATATAAAGGGCCTGGCTCCTAGCGCAATCACGTTAGTCCCGGCTCGTGTCTGGAACCGGGGCTAAAGGTCGGTCTTCAGTCCCGATCCTAGACACCAACCGAGACTAAAAGATTGCCTATATATATAATTGTCCCTGCCCGCTCACTCCTCTGATTTTTTGTTGGCCAGCGTGTGGGATGTGTGTGCTACTCTGTGATCACCTCTTATGCACATGAGGTGTTTAATGAAATGCCCGATCCACATTTAAGCTTTCTCTCCTCTCCAAGCTCGACCTCCAAGCTCCATTTCCCCCAAGATTTGTCTAGGTTTGGCGGTGCACCAACTATCCAAGTGTTCTAAAAAGGTTAACAACATCATCCTCATCTCTCACTATTAATTTGGCTCATTTCAAATGTTGTAGAAGTAGTGTGGTTTGTGGGTTTTAGTGGAGGAGTGTATGTGTGAGTTTATTTGATTTGGATGCACACTTTGAGCTCACATTTACTTTTAAGTTTGCACATGTGTATGGTGTCGTCCCGTCCCCGTGCCTGTCGTCCTCACCCCCGTCGATCGCCTTTGCCGATCTCGTCGCATGCACCACCGTGGTGAGCCTATTGTCGTTAATTATCTTTTTTAGAGAAAAAAATTTGACTTGTATGATTTATATAGGTACTTGTATAATTTTCTTATTTTTATTAATTTTGTTATTACATAGTTCCATGATTTTGGTATCCACCCCCGTCGGCTCTTGTCCGGTCTATCATTCAGATATGGTATATTATCTTTAATAACTATTTTTTTTCATTCAGTGTTTATGACAATTATGCTGACCAACTTGACATAGATGTATTTATCTTGGAGGTGTCTGAACCGGAAATTCAAACTAACCCTCTTGTCGAGAGGTTAAATCTAGTTGAAAAAGAAAACAATTATTTGAAAGAACAATTGAAAAGATTTGAAGAAGAGAAGATGAAATTGGAGTTGCATGTTGTCGATGTCATCGATCTACACAAGATCCAGATGAAAGCGATGCGCTTGACGATTAAAAGGATTAGAAAATATGACATTGATAACGAGGCTTGGTATAATTTTGTTGTTGGATCAATAGTTACCTTATTTCTGATTTTGATCGCATTTAAATGTTGTACATAGTTGTATGTTAGTTTCAATGTATGTTTTAATTAGATGCTCTAGAGAGTTGTATGTTTTCTATGAGAACTATATGTATGAACTATATGTATTTTTTTAGTAATAACATTTGATCACTACTGTACTTTTCTTTTAGTGTGTTGTTGAACTTGTATTAATTATGTTACCATGCTAAGTTTCAACCTTTTCAGAGTTCATTTCTAATACTTTTTCAATTTCAGGGTCATGTAGCTCAAAAAAATCATTAAACATATGAAAAATACCAAATGAAGTCAGAAAAGGGTTGAAAATTGATGATGTGTCTTTGAATGGTTCATATTGACATAAAAAAGGTCTAGAGTTAAAATATGTTAAACATAAAATCCCTTTGTAATAGATGAGTTCTCGTCCTAAACCCTCATACTTCGAAAGAGATTGTCCAGTTTGGACACGAAGTGCATCCATTTTATGCCATAACCGTCTCATCTTTTTAGCACATGCTATGTGGGTGATTTAGAGATCATTTGTAGTCCTTTTCAATTTCAAGGTCATGCCGCTCAAACAAAATGATTAAATGCATGAAAAATATCAAATGAAATCAGAAAAGAGTTGAAAATAGACGATGTGGTTTTGAATGGTGCATATCAACCTCACAAAATGTCTGTAGTTATAATATGTTAAAAAATGAAATCCCGTTGTAATAGATGAGTTCTCGTCCCAAACCGTGATACTTTGAAAGAGATTGCCCAGTTTGTACACTAAGTGCATCCAGTTTTTGCCATAACCCTGCTATGTGGGTGAAATTATGATACCATGCCAAGTTTCAACATTTTCAGTGTTCATTTGTAAAGCTTTTCAATTTCAGGGTCATTTACCTCAAAAAATTATTAAATGCATGAAAAATAGCAAATGAAGTCAGAAAAGGGTTGAAAATTGATGATGTGTCTTTGAATGGTGCATGTTGAACGCACAAAATGTCTGGAGTTAAAATATGTTAAAAATAAATCCCTTTATAATAGATGAGTTTTTGTTCGAAACCTGATACTTCGGAAGAGATTGTCCAGTTTGTACACGGAGTGCATCCAGTTTTTTCCATAACAATCTTAACTTTTTAGCACATGCTATGTGGATAAATTATGATACCATACCAAGTTTCAATACTTTCAGAGTTCATTTGTAGTGCTTTTCATTTTCAGGGTCATTAGCTCAAAAAATCATTAAATGCATGAAAAATAGCAAATCAAGTCGGAAAAGGGTTGAAAATTGATGATGTGGTTTTGAATGGTGCATAATGACCTCACAAAAAGTCTAAAGTTAAAATATGTTAAAAATGGAATCCCTTTGTAATAGATGAGTTTTCGTGTGAAACACTAATACTTCGAAAGAAATTGACCAGTTTGTACACGAAGTGCATCCAGTTTATGCCATAACCCTCTCAACTTTGTAGCACATGCTATGTGGGTGAAATTATGATACCATGCCAAGTTTCAACATTTTTAGAGTCCATTTGTAGTGCTTTTCACTTTCAGGGTCATCTAGCTCAAAAAATCATTAAATACATGACAAATAGCAAATGAAGTCAAAAAGGGTTGAAAATTGATGATGTGGCTTTGAATGGTGCATATTGACCTCACAAAAAGTCTGGAGTTAAAATATATTAAGAAAAATGAAATACCTTTGTAGTAGATGAGTTTCCGTTCGAAACCCTCATACTTCGAAAGAGATTGACCAGTTTCTACACGAAGTGCATCCAGTTTTTGCCGTAACCCTCTCAACTTTTTAGCACATGCTATGTGGGTGAAATTATGATATCGTGCCAGGTTTCAACCTTTTTAGAGTTCATTTGTAGTGTTTTTCAATTTCAGGGTCATTTAGCTGAAAAATGATTAAATGCATAAAAATAGCAAATGAAGTCACAAAAGGGTTGAAATTTGATGATGCGGCTTTGAATTGTGCATATTTACCGCACAAAAAGTCTGGAGTTAAAATATGTTCAAAAGCAATAAAATCTCTTTGTAGTAGATGAGTTTTCGTCTGAAACCCTCATTAGGTTAACAAAATGTATTAGGTTAAACTAATTACTTACCAGAAAATAATTTAGGGTCATTTAGCTCGAAAAACTCAGTAAAATAATCAATGAAAAAGATTTTATAAAACTCTAATAGAAAAAATAATCAATTAAAATATTTTGTCATGATCAACTAAAACAAAACTATAATATTCTTCAATAGCAAAAAGAATCAACTAAAAAGCTTTTATAAACCTCTATTTATGGTCAAAATAATATTAATATAAAATTATAGAAAATTTATGCAACTAAAGTTATCAAAGTATTTTTTGTTAAAAAATTTAATAGCAAACAAGAATTTCCATAAGGTATTTTTGTTAAAAACTATAATGGCAAAAAAAACACAGAAAAATAAAGAAAAAAACCCGCCTACTAGGTCACAACGGCGTGCATACGACTAGAAATCCAACCAAACATGGGCCAAGATGCAGGCATGCATGGCAAGTAGGCCCAACCGGGGTAGGCCCGCAGGGCAAATAGGCCCAACATATTATGCTTTAGAGAGGAGATCGAATAGGCAGCCGCAGCGGGGCTTATCACTACTGGAAAACAGTTTTTTGCTATCTGCCTAGTCTTTGCCGTCTGCTAGCTGATGGCAAAGAGTGTCTTTCCCGTTAGCTTCAGCAAAACAGACGGCACAGTACAGGCTGATGGCATACAGTCTTTTTGCCATCTGTCACCTCTTTGTCGTCTGCTAGCGAACGGGAAATAGTCCAGAGGCAGACGACAAAGATATAGATAGGCCCACCTGACCGCGGGGTGGCTAGGTCAAACTGGAGTCGGACCTTTGCCGTCTGCTAGCGGACGACAAAGAGTCCGGAGGCAGACGGCAAAGCGCTAACTCCGTTAACGGATCCTTCCCCCCACCCCACCCCTCTCTCTCTCTCTGTAACGGCTCACCCCGCGCGCCCCTCGCTCTCTATCCCCACCCCGCGCGCCCCTCTCTGTGTAACGACCGCCGCCACCACCGTCGCGCCGCCGCCCCCATCGCGTCGCCGCCCCTATCGCCCCTGCCGCCGCCCCTGTCGCGCCCCCCTGCCGCCCCTGTCGCCCCCGCCGCCGCCCCTCTCTCTCTCTCCCCCCACCTCGCCCCCGCTGCCGCTGCCCCACCACCGCCGCGTCGCCGCCCCTGGCGCCCCCGGCGCCGCCCCGCCACCCCCAACACCCCGGCCCCTCCACAGCCGCCCCTCTCGGTTAGCCCCCACACCCCCACCCCCACCCCCCCACCCGCATTATTTTCAGTAGTTTTATTATTTTTTTAGTAGTTTTAGTAGTTGTTATTGTTAGTAGTTTTAGTGGTAGATTTAGTTAGGTTAGTAGTTTTAGTTACGGTAGTTAGTTAGCTTGGTTAGTTAGGTGGAGGAGGAGAAGAGGAGAAGAGGAGGAGGAGGAGGACAAGAAGAGGAGAAGAAGAAGAGGAGTAGGAGGAGGAGGAGGAGGAGAAGAAAAAGAAGAAGAAGAAGAAGAAGAAGAAGAAGAAGAAGAAGAGGAGAAGAAAAAAATAAGAAGGAGAACAAAAAAATAAGAAGGAGAAGAAGAAGAAAAAGAAGAAGAATGGAAGAAAAAAATAAGAAGGAGAAGAAGTAAAGAAGAAGAGAAGAAGAGAATAAGAAAAAAATAAGAAGGAGAAGAAGAGAAAAAAGAAGAAGAATTTGATTTTTTATTGTTTGGTATTTAGTGGTAGCTAGATTCTTTTTTAGTTACTTAGCGGTAGATTCTGTTTTTGTTATAGTGGTAGATTCTGTTTTTGTTATTTTTTTGCTGTTTAGTGCTATCTAGGTTTAGCGATAGGTTTAGTTAGCTTGGTTAGTTAGGTTAGTTAGTTAGTTAGCTCACTAGAAAGAATAGGAAGAAGAAGAAGAGGAGGAGGAGGAGAAGAGGAGAAGAGGAGGAGGAGGAGAAGAAGAAGAAGAAGAAGAAGAATAGGAGGAGGAGAAGACAAAAAGAAGATCACATGTTTGGTATTTAGTTTTTTGGAATTAATTAGTAGTTTTAGTGGTAGATTCTGTTAGTTAATTAGTAGATTTAGTGGTAGATTCTGTTAGTTTATTCGCCCATCATTATTGCTTAGGTTCAAGACTACTTCAAAGAAGATCACATGTTCTTTTGTTGAAATCAAGTCTGTCAAAATAATGTATCGTCTATATTTATTGGTAACGGAGCAAAACAGGACAACTTAAATAATATTGCCATCCTCAAATCTAGAAAATATCGAAAAGTTTTATATAACCTGAAAAGTAGTATAGGTAACGTGGAAAGTCCTCTCGACGAAAAGGGCAACTTCTGGACCTGCGAACTTTGCGTGGTAGGTGCATGTCCATGCACTAGTGTAATTAACCCAACAATGACATAATTAGCCCATTTAGCTCCAAAATACCATAATAAGCTCAAAATGGCATAAGAACCTTGGTTAGCTCATGAATATTATATACTTAGCTTGTTTTCCTCTAAAATGGGATAATTAGCCCATTTAGCTGAAAAAAGACATAATTAGGTAATTTAGCTCCAACAAGAGGAGAAGAAATAGGCAAAATGAAAAGAAAGAAGAAGTAGAAGAAGAGAAGAAGAAGAAGAGAAAAAGGAGAAGGAGGACGAGGAGGACGAGGAGGAGAAGGCCAAGGACCTTCTAGTCCTACTCCTCCTCCTCCTTCTCCTCCTTCTCCTCCTTCTTCTTGATTTCTTCTTCTTCTCCTCCTCCTCCTCTTCCTTCTCCTCTTTCATATTATCCTTGCTTTAATTTCTGCAACAATGACATAATTAGCCCATTTAGCTCCAAAATGCCATAATAACCTCAAAATGGCATAAGAACCTTGGTTAGCTCATGAATATTATATACTTAGCTTGTTTTCATTTAAAATGACATAATTGGAATATTTGTGTTGATCGGGTGGATTTACATGTGATAGTTGTCTCGTCGCTGTGAGGTCTGTTGTGCGAAGACCTGCCCGTGCGTTGTACGAGCTCGGCCCCTGCATTCGTGGGTCAGTACAAATTTCATCTCCTCCCCGCCCCTTCATTTACTGTGGCTAGGTTTCCGGATGAAACTTTCTAGATTTAGGTAATTCAATTAATTTATCGGTATGCGTGACCAGTATGCGTCTCCTGTTCGAAAGGGCGACATCTATAAATATGCATGTCTTTGCATATTTATAACCGCCATCCTTTCGAATTGTCCAACATTATCCATGGACAGCCCGAGTATGTGTAGATTGGGTTCGTTTTCCCGTATGCTGTGTTCTGGATCCGATGCACATCCTCTCTGTTTATTGCGGAGACGTTTATCAGGAGAACAGCGGGGAGGTGCTGCCGAAATTTTGCGTTGGATCCGGAGCAGAGCATGGGAAAACGAACCCAATCTACACATACTCGG
Organism: Hordeum vulgare subsp. vulgare; assembly: GCF_904849725.1. NCBI lineage: Eukaryota > Viridiplantae > Streptophyta > Magnoliopsida > Poales > Poaceae > Hordeum > Hordeum vulgare. The sequence continues at coordinate 26,059,501 of NC_058524.1, forward strand.
GTGGGATTAGGACCTATCTTTACCTATTAGCGTGTAGGTTGCCTGGACGTAATAAAAATGGCGAACCTGATTAACCGATGAATATAAATGCTAAATTATATATAAATATATTTCTTCTGTCTTTTGTAGCTACGCAAGATGAGTGATCGTGCGTGGATGTATACCAGTCACCCTAGTCAGAAAGAGATGACGAAAGAATGGTTTTTAAAAACAAAGGAATTTGTGAAAGCCGCATTCGCAAATGGCCAGGAAAGAAACTATTGCCCCTGTCCTGGATGCGACAACTATAAAAAGACGACAGAGGCTGTAATGATTAAACACCTGCAGAGGAGGGGTTTTAAGCCTAATTATACGGTGTGGACATTTCATGGTGAGTCTATACAACGCACAAGAGCTGAGGTGGTCCGTCGTCGCACGGACCAGCATGGTACCGGGATCAAAGACATGGTGCAAGAATTTGATGATGCTCGGGATTCGGAAGATGAGATGGAGGAATCTGCAAAGGCCTTTTATGAAATGTTGGAGTCTTCAAAACATCCTCTCCATGAGCACACTGAGCTCTGTCAGCTGGATGCAATTGCACAAGTAATGGATCTGAAGGCTCTGTTCAACTTGGGAAGAGAATGCTACGACGCGATGATGACACTATTTGGACGTTTCCTACCCAAAGGCCATATCATGCCTGCAAACCTGTACTAGTCGAACAAAATACTTCGTGTACTTAAGATGCCCTACGAGAAGATAGATGCATGTGAGAAAGGATGTGTCTTATTTAGGAAGGAGTATGCACACTTGGACTATTGTCCTAATTGTGAGTCTTGCAGGTATCTTGTGGTAGACAACGGTATGGGTGAGAAGAGGCAGACCAAAATCGCAGTTAGTGTTCTTCGGTATATGCCAATCGTACCAAGACTTCAACGTCTTTTCATGGTCGAAGAGACAGCCAGACAGATGACATGGCACAAATTGGGCAAAAGAACCGAACTAGTTGCGGATGGGAATAAGATGATGGTACACACATCCGATGGGGAAGCGTGGAAACATTTCGATGCATTGCATCAGGATAAAGCGGCAGATCCAAGGAATCCTCGAGTCTGCGCCGCCACGGATGGTTTTAATCCCTTCGGCATGACGGCAACCCAATACAGTTGTTGGCCTGTATTTGTCATTCCACTCAATCTCCCCCTCGGGCACATTATGCAAAGAAAGAACATATTTCTGACGTTGATAATTCCAGGGCCCAATTATCCGAGGAAGAATATGAATGTGTACCTGCAACCGCTTAAGGATGAATTGGAAGAAGCTTGGGAAAATGGGGTCAAGACATACGATGCCGCTAGAAAAGAAAACTTCAAAATGCATGTGTGGTACATGTACTCTATGCATGACTTGCGAGCGTATGCGCTATTCTCTGGATGGTGTGTGCATGGAAGGTTCCCGTGTCCCCAATGCAAGGCAGCTCTTCAGTTTCATTGGTTGCAGGAGGGTCAGAAGTATTCTTGCTTTGACTTGCATAGACAGTTCCTGGATCCTGACCATCAGTTCAGAAAAGACAAGAAGAACTTTACCAAAGGTAAAGTTGTCAAAAACTTGGCACCACCTGAGTTCACAGGCCAACAGATCCTGGATTAGTTAAATGCCCTCGAGCCTGATCCAGAGCATCCAGGGTATTTCAAGGGGTATAATTCAAAACACGCCTGGACTCACAAGCCATGCTTCTGGGATGTGCCTTACTTCAAAGACCTCCTTCTTCCACACAATATCGACATGATGCACACTAAAAAGAATATCGGAGAGGCTATTTTTGCTACATTGTTCGACATATATGGGAAGACAAAGGATAATATTAAGGCTAGAGTCGATCAAGAGACACTATGTCATAGACGGTTACAAAACATGCAAGAAGGCAAAGGAAAGCAGAAGTGGTCGAAGCCAAAGGCCTGGTTCAATCTTGGAAGGCCAGCTATGAGGGAAATTATCTTGTGGGTCAAAATGCACTTGATGTTCCCCGATGGGTATGCAGCGAATCTAAAGAGGGGAGCGAGTCTTGAAAAATAAAAAATCTTTGGTCTCAAGAGTCATGATTGGCACATATGGCTAGAGCGGGTAATGCCGGTGATGTTACGTGGCTTTATTCCTGAGGATGAATGGCTAGTACTGGCGGAGCTGAGCTATTTCTTCCGTGTTCTTTGTGCGAAAGAATTGTCGCCTGGCGTGGTAGAAGACATGGAGGAGTTTGCACCGGACTTGTTGTGCAAGTTAGAGAAGATCTTTCCACCGGGCTTCTTTAATCCAATGCAGCATTTGATTTTACATCTACCGACTGAGGCAAGATTGGGTGGGCCCGTGCAAGATCGTTGGTGCTATGCAACTGAGAGGATGCAGAAGACCCTTCGAGCTAAATGTAAAAATAAGCGTAGAATTGAAGCATCGATGGCTGAGGCATTCATTACTGAGGCGGTGGCAAACTTTGTGACAACACACTACGAAGCCAAAAATCATCATTTGCATAATCCGAAGCCTCGGCACAATGATGGAGACCCTAAAAAAGGTGGGTCCAACCTCAACCTATGCAAAGGGAAGCTCGCACCAGCCGGTGCTTCGAAACTAATAACATTGGATATCGAAGAATGGCGGAACATTTCGTTGTATATCTTCAACAACCTAACAGAAGTGCGGCCGTACATCGAGTGAGTTCTCGGCACATTTTCCCGTAACTTCTAATTCATTTGAACTGCTCTTATTCCCGGATATTTCAAACAGCCGTTACGTCATCAAATTCTCGGATGGAGCGGTGATCGAAAATGATTCCGTCGAAGAGTATGAGCTTCTGTCAAAGACAGGAGGCGGCTATCCCGGTTTCATCTCTTGGTTCAAACAAACGGTAATTATCAATAATGGACCATTTCATTCTTGGTCTAACTTGCGGCTAATGCAACAACCGTTTCGTATTAAACTTGTAGGCTAATTCAGAGTCTATGGACGCCGAATTGAGACAAGTCGCTAATGGTTTTGACTATAAGGTCCGTTCATTTGAGAAATACAACATCAACGGGTATCTCTTTCGTACCTTTGGCAAAGAGCTATCTATGCCCGACCGGAAATCTACAAATTGTGGTGTCTCTGCTATCGGCGAAGGTGTTATCGAGTATTATGGAAGAGTTGAAGCAATTTATGAACTTCAATTCTATGGTGAAAACCACCGAACGTCGTAGTCTTCAAATGTTATTGGTTCCAGCCGAAAAAGACTAGAAGGACTCATGAACATATAGGACTAGTCGAAATCAATCCAAACACCCATTTAGATGTTCCCGATGTCTATATTACGGCTCAACACGCGACCCAAGTTTTCTATCTACCGTGGGCATGCCAAAAGGATAAGAATCTGGAAGGTTGGTATGTTGTTTATGAAGTGCCGCCACATGTCAGACCACCTCTCCCAAATCAACAGGATTATGAACCTCACATTAACCCAGACACATATGATGGAGAATTCTTCCAAGAAACACGTCTTTCCAAGAAACGTTTCAAGAACCGCCATGCTTCATCCAAGAATATGGAAGTAGACAGCGACAATGAATCCGACTCCAGCCCTGAGCCGGAACCAAAAGACGTGGAACTCGTAGAGGTTACTGATGCGGATGACATGTCAATGCTTCAACGATTAAAGGAAGGCCTTTCACAACTTCACGCCGTTGAACCCGATGAGCACGTCATTCATGAAGACATGCGTGATAGTGATGATGATGATGCATTTATTGATGATGATTATTAGTTTGTAAGATTCACAACTTAAATTATATATATTTTAATCTTTATTATTCATGTACATATTATTATTCATGGCAGTCATTCAATTTTTTTATGTTTTACTAATTTGTTTTAATCTTTATCATGGCAGGTGTTGAAAGATGGTGGGCGTGGGTTCAGGGCGCTCGACGGGTTCTTCCCAGGCGCCCCGCGCAAGGGGTGGTACTTCCCTTCCACCCCTATCTCTCCGTAGAGCCTTGGCAGACAGTCTTTCGACACCAGCCGTGGGTTCTTCTTCGTTGGCGGCATTGCCCACTGGGAGAGGTGATGGTCGGGTAGGGAAGAAGGGGAAGGGTACAGGGAGAGGTGGTGGCCGCGGAAGATCCAGGAGGACTGTTGAGCCGTCCTCGCCACCACCACCAGCTCATTCATCCGAGCATAGGACTAGTATGGTCGACCCGTTTGCGGAGGAGGCTACGGGGACTCCGGTCCAGGAGCAGCCTCGGGTCGAGGTGCATTCGGCCCAGGAGCAGCCGGAGGAGACTACGGTTCTGGAGGCTTCACCCGACGTGGAGAGGCCCGGATGGGAGCCTTGGCCGGATCGTATCGAGTTGCCGGATTGGACCGAGGGTCCAGGTGGCTCAGGGGGCGGGGATGACGGGGATGAGCTTACGGATAGTGAGGGCGATGTGCAGGTGGATGGGGCCACCGTGTACAAGTGTGGTAGTACACGTCTCCCGGTCGCCCCGGCTACCCGTGAGCAGAGGCCGGTGATTAAACCTGAAGGAGATAGGTAAGTACATTTACCCTTTGTTTAGCTTTTGCCTTCAAGTTTGTTCAAATATCTAATGCGCTGACCTTATCATACTGCAGGGGATGGGTACACCCTCTTGGAGTCCGCAGGCCGAACTCCGTCCTTGGTGTGCTTTGCCGGACAAATTTCCCGGGGTTTGTCACGTTGCCTGGTGAGGGTCAGGTTCCTACACTAGGATTTACCTAGGAGCACTACCAGGCTGCGCAGGCCCCGCCGGAGGAGATTATAGATGGTTTCTTGTGCCACACGAGGGCCGAGATGGTGATCAAGAGCTTTTGGGTAAATTATCCTTTTACAGAATCTAAAACTAACATTATAGCTAATTATTGTACTAATCGGTGTTTTCACGCTTGATTGCAGACCTTCTATAGGTGTGAGGATGGATATGAGGAGGAGGCGGCTAGGGTTCTCGAGGTCGAGTGTAGGCGGTTACTACAGAACTTGCGCCACGAGGCTCGGCCACAGGCTATTCAAGATTACTACGCCATGCGTGGTATTAAGAAGTAGAACAAGGATTGCCGCGGAATGTTTCTGAAGAAGGAGCAATACATGAAGGTAATTACCTATTCTTAAGTCCTTCTACGTAGTTTTCTTGATTTCATTCATAGGCGTAGCGCTGAAAATTCTTTCTAATAACTTACAGGTGCCCCCGAGATGGTGTGCGGATAAGATGGATTGTTGGGAGGCGTTGGTTGATGAGTGGTGCACAGGCAGCTGGCGAGCCGTCCACGAGAATGCGAAGGATCGGCGTAACCAAATGGTTGGTGTGCCACACCATCAAGGCAGCGCCAACTTACTTCAGTTTGGATGAAACTGGGTATGTGATTTGCTTCATGATTCATGCAATTCATTATTGATGCTAATATTTTGTTCCTCTCTTTTAGGCGCATCACAATAAGACTGAGATGCCACACTTGTACGACCTTTATGGCATGGCCCATACTGCCTCGTACAAGAAGGCGAAGGCATTCTCTGAGTCTGACATGGACGATCCCAATAACTTCACCAACATATCATCCCATCAAAAGCTCGTGGCATACAGGGACGCAGGGAAGGCTACAAAAGGGGATGACTTTAACCCTAGCCAAGAACCTTTGGATCCAGAGCTGGTGATGATATCTGGTGGCGGGAGGCCCCATGGCTCGATAGCCATTAGAGATGGGATAATACGTTGTCCACTCACTCTTCCGGAGATCAAGGCGCGCCAGTCGAGCAGCTATCCTGAGATAACGCGTCATCCACGGCCAGTCGAACTTGCCATCGAGGTTAGTTGTACGGACAAAGAACACTTTCATCCATTTCATTATGTGTGTCACCATAGATCATTACTGTGGTAACGAGGAATGGTGTTTCAGGCTGCTCTTCAGAAAGAGAGAGCGGCAAACCAGGCTGCTCTTGAGAAAGAGAGATTGGCAAGCCAGGCTGCTCTTCAGGCTACTCTTGATGAGAGGGACCAGACCACGTCACGATTGCTTGAGGAGGAGAGGGCCCGGAATGAGGTGGGTCAACGGGCCCTCTACGAGCTTTTTGTGGTATGTTTTTTTCACATTAGCCAAATCATGTGTGTAATGTCTGTTTCAATACTAACTAATACGACCCACTCTTCAGGGAATGTCCGAGAAGAGCGGTCAAGTCCCTCCGCCGATGCCCGTCTTCTCTTCGATTGGCACGATGAGTTTCATTATAAACTAGTATTAATAATTGAGTGTCATCATGCTAACTGAGACATTGCAAAATATCTTTTCTGCAGAATAACTCCCGAGCGGCATCACACGACCCTTCTCCAGGGCAACCGTCTCCAAACGAAGCCGGTGCGAGCAACCGTGGTGTTTCTCCTCCTTGATGACCACTACGGTAAATTTCTCCTCCAAACTAAGCTTGTTTTCCTCTAAAATGAGATAATTTGCCCATTTAGCTCCAAGAAGACATAATTAGGTAATTTAGCTCCAACAAGAGGAGAAGAAATAGGAAAAATGAAAATAAAGAAGAAGAATAAGAAGAGAAGAAGGAGAAGGAGGAGAAGGAGGAGGAGGAGGAGGAGGAGGAGGAGGAGAAGGAGGAGAAGGCCAAGGACCTTCTAGTCCTTCTCCTCCTCCTCCTTCTCCTCCTTCTCCTCCTTGATTTCTTCTTCTTCTCCTCCTCCTCCTCTTTCTTCTCCTCTTTCATATTATCCTTGCTTTAATTTCCCCAACAATGACATAATTAGTCCATTTAGCTCCAAAATACCATAATAAGCTCAAAATGGCATAAGAACCTTGGTTAGCTCATTAATATTATATACTCAGCTTGTTTTCCTCTAAAATGGGATAATTAGCCCATTTAGCTCAAAAAAGACATAATTAGGTAATTTAGCTCCAACAAGAGGAGAAGAGGAGAAGAAATAGGCAAAATGAAAAGAAAGAAGAAGAAGAAGAAGAAGAGAAGAAGAAAAAGAGAAGAAGGAGAAGGAGGACGAGGACGAGGAGGAGAAGGCCAAGGACCTTCTAGTCCTTCTCCTCCTCCTCCTTCTCCTCCTTCTTCTTGATTTCTTCTTCTTCTCCTCCTCCTCCTCCTCCTCTTCCTTCTCCTCTTTCATATTATCCTTGCTTTAATTTCCGCAACAATGACATAATTAGCCCATTTAGCTCCAAAATGCCATAATAACCTCAAAATGGCATAAGAACCTTGCTTAGCTCATGAATATTATATACTTAGCTTGTTTTCCTCTAAAATGACATAATTGGAATATTTAGCTCAAAAAAGACATAATTAGGTAATTTAGCTCCAACAAATGATATAATGTCGATGGATGAACTTTATATGTATATCATCTAGTTTTCATTTGAGTTGATGAACAATGTCGAACTATATGTATATGTATATATGGATAAATAGTGCAATACTTGGTATGTTGGTTCTTTGGATATATGGGGATGTACATTGGTGAATCATATATGTGTGGTGAATTATATATATATATGTGTTGGCAAGTATATGTGTGGTGAACTATATATCATATATGTGTGGTGAATTATATAAATGTGCTGTCAAATATATATATATATATATATATATATATATATATATATATATATATATGTGTGTGTGTGTGTGTGTGTGTGTGTGTGTGTGTGTGTGTGTGTGTGTGTGTGTGTGCTGTGAAATAATATAAAACAAAAAAAAACAGGAACTATATGGGCTCTTTGCCGTCTGCCAGCTGATGGCAAAGACCTGTGCCATCAGCTGGCACACGGCAAAGGTGCCACATGGCACCCAGCTGTGCATCCTGGGGTGTCTATGTAGTCTCTTTGCCGTCAGCCTCCAGGGTGGGCAGACGACAAAGAAGAAGGAACAGAGGAGGGGGGAGGAGGAGGCAGACGACAAAGAGTGGAGAGAAAGGGGAGGGGAGGAGCCGGCAGACGGCAAAGATGGACGAGGAGGCAGACGGCAAAGATGGAGGGGGAGGGGAGGGGAGGAGAAGGCAGACGACAAAGATGGACGGGGAGGCAGACGGCAAAGATTGACGGGGAGGCAGACGGCAAAGGCTCCGTTAACCCCTAACGGAGGCAACACGTGTCGGCTGCCTTCTCGAGCGCTTTGCCGACTGCTCCTAAGGAAAGCTGACGGCAAAGAGCTTTGTCGTCTGCCTTGCGCGGGTAGATGGCAAAGAAGGTCCTATGCCGTCGTAGGCTGACGCAGAAATTTTGCCGGCCGTGAGAATCTTTGCCGTCTGTGATATTGTCTTTGCCGTCCGGGATATTGTCTTTGCCGTCTGTGGTGGCAGACGACAAAGAAGTTGATTCCTGTAGTGTATAAACCCTTGCGAGCGGCTCTCCCTGAGCGCGGTGGGACTAAAGTTCCACCGCCTCGCCGCCCCGACGTAGTGCTAGGACCAGGCATTTAGTCCCGGTTGGTGGCCCCAATCGGGACTAAAGGTGATTTTCTCCATCCCAAAGGGCAGGAAACACAAGCATTTAGTCCCGGTTGGTGCCTCCAACCGGGGCTATAGGGCCACCAATCGTGACTAAAGGATCTGTATATAAGCTTCCAGGCCACTGACCTCCTCAAATTGATCCAGTTTATCCTCCTCTCCCCCTCTCCTCCCTCCCCTAATGGCTACGATGACCACCTCGACGTCGGACGCCGCCGTGCCCCGCCCCTCTGTCCCGACGCGTGCCCTGCCCCGACGTTGTTGCTCCCCGCACCCCTGCCCTGCCCTGACGCCTCCGCGCCCTTGCCCCCGACACCGTCGCTCCCTGCGCCCCTGCCCTGCTCCATTACCATCGCGTCCCTACCCGGTTGCCGCTGCGCCCTGCCCCGACACCGCCAAGCCCGTGCCCCGATGTCTCCGTGCCAGGTACTGCCTCCACCCCTCTCTCCGACGTCACCGCGCCTTGCCCCGACGTTTTCTTACCATCTTGATAGAAGCTGGATTGGTCATGCATGCCAGAGATAATAGTTAGTTGGTGTATTGCATTTCTTGGTACTGCTAGAAAGGCTTATAATTTGGGCAGCACCATAACAGCCATCAAACTTGTTAATTCTGTTCAAATGAAGGAGCTGTGGGACCTTGAGCTTTTGTACTTAATTAATATCTGTATTTATAACATCTCATTTCATTTAATATATATATATACTTGCCGTATCGCCGTACTGATGTTTCTAGAAATTGTCGTGTCATGTATCCCCATATCTGTATCGCCGTATTGGTGCTTCGTAGCTTTTTTCTGGAGACTTGTCATTTCCTTCCTTGTGATGGATGTCTATCTGAGTATAGGACTGAATTGATTGCTTTCTGTATAGTTAATTAACAACAAGGCCATTTCCATCTATGAATATATAAACAAATAGTGGCAAAGTCCTTTAGTTTGCTTCAGTTCTCCTCTAAAATGCTTTCCTTCTCGCCAAAGTTTGTGTAGATATTTTGTATAAGTGATTTCCCAAAAACAAATTGCATGTGTACGTGCAAGTAAGCTAAACTGATCATGACTTGGAGAATCTTGTGATGATGTGCATATGTGTACTCCATGGAAATAAGTTATAATGTATAATTTTATAAATCTAACCATTTTGATATGATCAACAAACAAATGGCAAACTGACTTAGAAAGATATGTCTTACTAACTAGTAACTTGTGAATGAAACAAGAGTTTGGGGGCTTTGGGATTCCAAATCTCCATGACCTGAATATCTACATGCTTGGCTCTTGGGTGAAGAGATATATGGCAAGGGAAAGGGAAATTTTGGAGCACTTAGTTGACTCCAAATACCCCCAAACTGCACCCAATATCTTCTCTGGTATAGGAATAGATGGCATTCTCCAAATCAAGGATCATACAATACATAAGGTGGGAATAGATCGCCGCAACGATTGTTTGAGTTAATCTCAAAACATGCTTATCTGCTTCTCATCTTTTCCTCAAGCTAATAGTATTTATTCAGAAATGAATCAGTTTAACTGTCATCTAAAAATTGCAAACAAATGGCTTATGGTTGTGTCTTGCCATGTTGTATTATTTGCACAAACTATGGACAGAAACCTAGAAAAACAATAGTTGTTGGGGAATATAATCCGCGACTAAGGTGATGATATCACCTTGTCGTATCTCAACGACACCGATCGAATGGAGGAGGCAGGAGATGACTGATACATCCATTTTGCATCATGTTTTCATGTTGATATTTATCGCTTCTTTGGTTGTTATTTCACTTCACGGTACTATTCTTATGCCTTTTATCTCTTATTTTGCAAGGTTTACATGAAGAGGGAGAATACTCGCAACTGGAATTCTGGCCTGAAAGTGGAGCAAAGTTGAGATACCTATTCTACGCAACTCCAAATGCCGTGAAAATCAACGGGGATTTGTTTCCGAATTTATAAAAAATACCGGGCCGAAGAAGTGCCAGAGGGGCACCAGGGGGTGCCCACAAGCCTACACGGCGCGGCCAACCCCCCCCCCAGGTCGCGCCATGGGGGCTTGTGGGCAGCCCAATGGCCCACTCGCCCCCCCTCTTTTGCTATATGGAGGGTTTCGTCCAGGAAAAAATCAGAGAGGAGCTTTTTCGTGGTTTCACCGCCGCCACGAGGTGGAACTTGAGCAGAACCAATCTAGAGCTCCAGCAGGACGATCCTGCCGGGGAAACTTCCCTCCCGGAGGGGGAAATCGTCGCCATCGTCATCACCAACACTCCTCTCATCGGAGGGGACTCGTCACCATCAACATCTTCATCAGCACCAACTCATCTCCAAACCCTAGTTCATCACTTGTAACCAATCTCCGTCTCGCGACTCCGATTGGTACTTGTAAGGTTGCTAGTAGTGTTGATTACTCTATGTAGTTGATGCTAGTTGGACTATTTGGTGGAAGAGTTTATGTTCAGATCCTTGAGGCTACTCATTAGCTCTCTGATCATGAGTATGATTATGCTTTCTGAGTAGCTACTTTTGTTCTTGAGGACATGGGATAAGTCATGCTAATAATAGTCATGTGAATTTGGCATTCGTTCGGTATTTTGATATGTTGTATGTTGTTTTTCCTCTAGTGGTGTTATGTGAACGTCGACTACATAACACTTCACCATTATTTGGGCCTAGAGCAAGGCATTGGGAAGTAGTAAGTAGATGATGGGTTGCTAGAGTGACAAAAGCTTAAACCCTAGTTTAATGATGGGCCTAGAGCTAGGCATTGGGAAGTAGTAAGTAGATGATGGGTTCCTCTAGTAGTAAGTAAGGGGCTGATTTGGATCCACTAGTTTAATGCTATGGTTAAACTTTGTCTTAATTCTTCTTTCGTAGTTGCGGATGCTTGCGAGAGGGGTTAATCATAAGTGGAATGCTTGTCCAAGTAAGGGCGGTACTCAAGCGCCGGTCCACCCACGTATCAAACTATCAAAGTAACGAACGTGAATCATATGAACATGATGAAACTAGCATGACAGAAATTCCTGTGTGTCCTCGGGAGCGTTTTTCCTCCCATAAGACTATGTCCAGGCTTGTCCCTTGCTACAAAAGGGATTGGGCCACTTTGCTGCACCGTTGCTACTTTTGTTACTTGTTGCTTGCTACGAATCATCTCACCACACAATCACTTGTTACCGACAATTTCAGTGCTTGCAGATTTTACCTTGCTGAAAACCACTTGTCAGATCCTTCTGCTCCTCGTTGGGTTCGACACTCTTACTTATCAAAAGGACTACGATTGATCCTTCTGCTCCTCGTTGGGTCATCAAGACTCTTTTCTGGCACCGTTGCCGGGGAGTGAAGTGCCTTTGGTAAGTAGAACTTGGTAAGGAAACATTCATATAGTGTGCTGAAATTTATTGTCGCTTGTCACTACGGATACTAATCCTTTGAGGGGCTTGTTCGGGGTATCTTCACCTCGAACGGAAGCACAAATAGTTTCTCCTCAACCTATTGCACCTACTGAAAATATTTTCTTTGAATTTCCTTTGGGTATGCTTGAGAATGTGCTGGCTAATCCTTTTGCAGGAGATGGAACATCACATCTAGACTTGCATCTAATCTATGTAGATGAAGTTTGTGGTTTATTTAAGCTTGCAGGTGTGCCCGAGGATGAGGTCAAGAAGAAGGTCTTTCCTTTGTCTTTGAAGGACAAGGCGTTGACATGGTATAGGCTATGTGATGATACTGGATCATGGGACTACAATCGGTTCAAATTGGAATTTCATCAAAAAATTTATCCTATGAATTTAGTACATCGTTATCGGAATTATATTTATAATTTTTGGCCTCGTGACAGAGAAAGCATCGCTCAAGCTTGGGGGAGGCTTAAATCAATGCTATATTCATGCCCCAATCATGAGCTCTCGAGAGAAATTATCATTCAGAACTTCTATGCTCGGCTTTCTCATGATGATTGCACCATGTTTGACACTTCTTGTACCGGTTCTTTTATGAAGAGAGATATTGACTTCAAATGGAACTTATTGGAGAGAATTAAACGCAACTCTGAAGATTAGGAGCTTGAAGAAGGTAAGGCGTCAGGTCTGAATTTCACGTTTGATTGCGTTAAATCCTTTGTTGAGACAAATACCTTTAGTGATTTTAGCGCTAAGTATGCACTTGACTCTGAGATAGTAGCTTCATTGTGTGAATCCTTTGTTGCTCATATTGATCTCCCCAAAGAGAAGTGGTTTAAATATCCTCCTCCTTTAGAAGTCAATGTAGTTAAACCCACTCCAGTTGAAGAGAAAGTCATTGCCTATAATGATCCTGTTGTTCCCAGTGCTTACATTGAGAAACCACCTTTCCCTGTTAGGATAAAGGATCATTCTAAAGCTTCAACTCTGATACGTAGAGGCTATATTAGAACACCTACACCCCCTGAGAAAATTAGAGTTGAACCTAGCATTGCTATTATCAAATATGTTCTGTCTGAAGAAGTTGAGGGACATAATATTCACTTTTGTGAAGATGGTGCTAGAATTGCTAAACCTCAAGTTAGAGACAAACATAGGCTTGTTGTTGGCATGCCTGTGGTTTCTATTAAGATAGGAGATCATTGTTCTCATGGCTTATGTGACGTGGGTGCTAGTGTTAGTGCAATACCTCAATCCTTATATGACGAAATCAAAGATGAGATTGCACATGTTGAGATAGAGCCCATTGATGTCACTATTCAGCTTGCCAATAGAGATACTATCTGCCCTCTGGGAATTGTTAGGGATGTTGAAGTCTAGTGTGGTAAAACGAACTATACTACTGATTTCCTCGTTCTTGCTACCGCACAAGATAGCTTTTGTCCCATCATATTTGGTAGACCTTTTCTCAATACTGTCAATGCTCATATTGATTGTGAGAAGCCAACTGTCACTGTTGGCTTTGAAGGTGTGTCACATGAGTTCAATTTCTCTAAGTTTGGTAGACAACCTCATGAAAAGGAGTTTCCTAGTAGGGATGAAACTATTGCCTTAGCTTCTATTGCCGTACCTCCTACTGATCCCTTAGAGCAATACTTGCTTGAGCACGAAAATGATATGCATATGGATGAAAGGGATGAAATAGATAGAGTTGTCTTAGAACAATATCCTATCCTTAAGAATAACTTGCCTGTTGAACTGCTTGGGGATCCTCCCCCACCAAAGGGTGATCCTGTGTTCGAGCTTAAACAGTTGCCTGATACTCTTAAGTATGCCTATCTTGATGAAAAAGAGATGTATCATGTTATAATTAGTGCTAGCCTCTCGGAGCACGAATAAAAGAAGTTACTAAAAACTCTGAGGAAGCACCGTGCTGCTATTGGATATACCCTTGATGATCTTAAGGGCATTATTCCTACTCTATGCGAGCACAAGATTAAAACTGATCCCGATTTCAAACCAATTGCTGATCATCAAAGGAGATTAAATCCTAACATGAAAGAAGTAGTAAGAAAAGAAATACTAAAGCTCCGGGCAGCATGTATCATTTATCCTGTTGCTCATAGCGATTGGGTGAGTCCAGTGCATTGCGTTCCTAAGAAGGGAGGCATTACCGTTATCCCCAATGATAAGGATGAATTGATCCCACAGAGGATTATCACTGGCTATAGGATGGTGATCGATTTTAGGAAACTGAATAAAGCCACTAGGAAAGATCATTACCCTTTGCCTTTTATTGACCAAATGCTAGAAAGGTTGTCCAAACACACACACTTGTGCTTTCTAGACGGTTATTCTGGTTTCTCCCAAATACCAGTTGCATAATCTCATCAGGAGAAAACCACTTTCACCTGCCCTTTCGATACCTTTGCCTATAGACGTATGCCCTTTGGCTTATGTAATGCACCTGCCACCTTTCAAAGATTTATGATGGCTATATTCTCTGACTTTTGTGAAAATATTGTCGAGGTTTTCATGGATGACTTTTCCGTTTATGGGTCTTCTTTGATGATTGCCTCAGCAACCTTGATCGAGTCTTACAGAGATGTAAAGACACAAATCTTGTCTTGAATTGGGAGAAGTGCCACTTTATGGTTAATGAAGGCATCGCCTTAGGACATAAAATTTCTGAAAGATGTATCGAAGTCGATAAGGCTAAGGTTGATGCAATCGAGAAAATGCCATACCTCACAGATATCAAAGGGATAAGAAGTGTCCTTGGTCATGTTGGTTTCTATAGAAGGTTCAGTAAAGACTTCTCTAAGATTTCTAGGCCTCTTACCAACCTCTTGCAAAAGGATATTCCTTTTGTCTTCGACGAGGATTGTGAAGAAGCCTTCGAAATACTTAAGAGGGCTTTGATAACTGCACCTATTGTTCAACCACCTGATTGGAACTTGCCTTTTGAGATCATGTGTGACGCTAGTGATTATGTTGTTGGTGCTGTTCTAGGGCAAAGAGTTGACAAGAAGTTGAATGTTATTCACTACGCTAGTAAAACTCTAGACAGTGCCCACAGAAACTATGCTACTACGGAGAAGGAATTTTTAGCAGTCGTGTTTGCATGTGAAAAGTTCAGGTCTTACATAGTTGATTCCAAAGTCACTATTCACACTGATCATGCTACTATTAAGTACCTCATGGAGAAGAAGATCGCTAAACCTAGACTTATCAGATGGGTTCTCTTGCTACAAGAATTTGTTTTGCACGTTGTCGACAGAAAGGCTGCTGATAACCCAGTAGCAGATAACTTGTCTAGGTTGGAGAACGTTCTTGAAGACCCACAACCTATTGATAATAGCTTTCCCGATGAGCAACTGAATGTCATCAATACTTCACGTAGTGCACCGTGGTATGCTGATTATGTGAACTATATCGTTGCCAAATACATACCACCCAATTTCACGTACCAGCAAAAGAGGAAATTCTTCTTTGACTTGAGACACTACTTTTTGGATGATCCTCACCTTTATAAGGAAGGAGTAGATGGTGTTATTAGACGTTGTGTACCTGAACATGAACAGGGACAGATCCTATAGAATGTCACTCCGAGGCCTACGGAGGACACATGCGGGAGATAGAACTGCACACAAGGTATTGCA
Organism: Hordeum vulgare subsp. vulgare; assembly: GCF_904849725.1. Classification (NCBI taxonomy): domain Eukaryota; kingdom Viridiplantae; phylum Streptophyta; class Magnoliopsida; order Poales; family Poaceae; genus Hordeum; species Hordeum vulgare. The sequence goes on from NC_058524.1 coordinate 26,075,027, forward strand.
ATCAGGTTTCTATTGGCCCACTCTCTTCAAGGATACCCATAAGTTTGTCTTGTTGTGTGACGAATGTCAAAGAATAGGTAATATTAGCAAACGTTAGGAAATGCCTATGAACTATTCACTTGTCATTGAACCATTTGATGTCTGGGGCTTTGATTATATGGGACCTTTTTCCAAAATCCAATGGGTAAACTCACATCTTGGTTGTTGTTGATTACGTCACTAAGTGGGTAGAAGCTATCCCCACTAGTAGTGCTGATCACAACACTTCTATCAAGATGCTGAAAGAAGTTATCTTCCCTAGATTTGGAGTCCCTAGATATCTAATGACCGACGGTGGTTCACACTTGATTCATGGTGCTTTCCGTAAAACGCTTGCTAAGTACGATGTCAACAATAGAATTACGTCTCCCTATCACCCTCAGCCCAGTGGTCAAGTAGAGCTAAGTAATAGAGAGATTAAACTGATTCTGCAAAAGACTGTCAACAGGTCTAGAAAGAATTGGTCTAAGAAGCTCGATGATGCACTTTGGGCTTATAGAACTGCCTATAAGAATCCCATGGGCATGTCTCCATACAAAATGGTGTACGATAAAGCATATCATTTACCTCTTGAGCTAGAGCATAAAGCTTATTGGGCAATAAAAGAGCTCAACTTTGATTTCAAACTTGCTGGTGAGAAGAGGTTATTTGATATTAGCTCACTTGATGAGTGGAGAACTCAGGCATATGAGAATGCCAAGCTGTTCAAAGAGAAGATTAAGATGTGGCATGATAAGAGAATACAAAAGCGTGAGTTCAATGTAGGTGATTATATCTTGCTATATAACTCTTGTTTAAGATTCTTTGCAGGCAAACTTCTCTCTAAATGGGAAGGTCCCTATGTTGTTGAGGAAGTATATCGTTCCGGTGCTATCAAGATCAACAACACGGAAGGTAATTTTCCGAGAGTGGTAAATGGGCAGAGAATCAAGTATTATATCTCACGTACTCCCATAAATGTTGAAAGCAATATTATCAATACCATAACTCTCGAAGAATACCTAAGGGATATTTATCAACCTGTTTCAGACTCCGAAAAGGAAGAGGTATGTGATTCGGTAAGAAAACAGAGTCCAAAACTTTTCCAGTAGGAAATTTTCTCCGTTTTGGAATATTTGAAAAAAAATACAAATATTGGAAGTAGTCCGGAAAGTGCCCGAGGAGGCAACAAGCCTGCACGGCGCGGGCCCACCCCCTGGCCGCGCAGTGAGGGCTTGTGGCCACCTCGTGCGCCTCCCGCACTCCGTTTTCGTGCCGGGTACTCCTTCTGGTCTGAAAAAAATCATTATATATACTCCCGTTCGGTCTGACCCCTGCATCACGCAGATCTCTTCTGTTTTTCATTTCGAGCCTATTTTCTGCCGCAGATCTAGGTCAAGATGTCTTCTCAGGATTCAGAGGGGGAGAGCTATGTGGCTGATTACCTTGCTAATCCCAAAGTCTATGGGGACTTGGATCCTTATGGCTGGACCACTGATGTGGAAGAAGATTATGATCCGAAGGGGAAGGAACAAACAAGTTCCGATGAAGAGAAGGTTCCTCTACCTCAACCTGGACACACTCATGTGGAGTTCAAGAAGTCAAGCCTCCCTGACTCAAGGAAGAAGCCTAAGACCTTGTTTATACCTTCTCGTTTCTTGCAGGAGAGTCAGCAGGAATTATGCCAAAGGGTGTTGAAGCTTGAAGAGGAAAATGATGATCTGAGGGAGCAGAATTTTATGCTCAAGTGGAAATCAAACAAACTCAAGACCTCTTCAACAACTCCACCACCATCACCACCAAAGTAAGACAACTCAGCATTGGTATGGGCAATCCCCTTGGCTTGTGCCAAGGTTGGGGGAGTTGCCTCGGTATCGTATCACCATGACATCTTTTGCCTTTACCTTTGTTTTAGTTTTCCTTTTCAGTTTTCTCTTTCTCTAGTAGATTAAAAGTCTTTGTGTTTTAGTCTTGAGTTTTGCTTTGTGTCACCCCCGATGTATTCGAGCTCGGGAGCCATATAATAAAGAGTGTCTTAGTTGAAGGGCTTTGCATCTTGCCATGATAAAAAAAGTGAGAATAGAACAAAAGCATTAAAGATCATGTAATGATCTTATGGGAAGTGATGGCTTCACATATAAAAAGAATGATGATTGAAACTTGTTGAGGGTAGGCAAACGTAGACCTTGCTCATTGTTGCAATTAATAGGAAGTGATAAAGAAGGAGAGGTTCACATACAAATATATCATCTCTGACACCATCTATGATTGTGAACACTCACTAAACTATTGCATGCCTAGAAGTAGATGTTGGACAAGGAATACAACATAATGAATTGTGTTTGCTTGGTTCCAAACAATGTTATATGATTAGAGATCCCTTAGCATGTGACGATTGCTTCCACATCATATTAGCCAAAACTCCCGCACCAAGTAGAGATACTACTTGTGCATCCATAAACCTTCAAACCAGTTTTGCCGTGAGTGTCCACCATACCTACCTATGGATTGAATAAGATCCCTCAGGTAAGTTGTCATCGGTGCAAGCAATAAAAATTACTCTCTAATATGTATGATCTATTAGTGTGTGGAAAATAAGCTTTATACGAACCTGTGATGAGGAAGACATAAAAGCGACAGATTGCATAATAAAGTTCTTTATCACAGGAGGCAATATAAAGTGACGTTCCTCCGCACTAAGAGGACACGCATCCAAACCTCAAAAGTGCATGACAACCTCTGCTTCCCTCTACGAAGGGCCTATCGTGTACCTTTACTTTTTGCCCTTGGAAGAGTCACGGAGCTCTTCACCAATTCCTTATTTCGCCTTTATCTTGGCTAACGTCATATGCTAGGGAAAGATCTATATTCATATGTCAACTTGGAGGTAAGTATTCATGAATTATTATTATTGACATTACCCTTGAGGTAAGCAGTTGGTAGGCAAAACTGTAAGCCCCTATCTTTCTCTGTGTCCAGGTGAAACTTTGATCTCATGAGTACCACGTGAGTTGTAGCAATTGTAGAGAACGAAAGAATGATTGAGTATGTGGAGTTGCTTTACAAGCTCTAATTTGACTGTTTCTGATGTTGTGATAAATTGCAATTGCTTCAATGACTAAAGGCTATTGGTTGTTACTTCTCGGTAAGGTTCTTGATCCATGCTTTACTTTGTGAAGGAATTATCACTTTAGCATGAGAGATTATATGTTGGTATTGCAGTTCAGATCATGATCCTGATGCATGCATGTTCCTATCTTGTTTTGTCAACACCTCTCTCCCTAAACATGTGGGCATATTTATTGAGCTAGGCTTTCGCTTGAGGACAAACGAGGTCTAAGCTTGGGGGAGTTGATACGTTCATTTTGCATCATGTTTTCATGTTGATATTTATCGCTTCTTTGGCTGTTATTTCACTTCATGGTACAATTCTTATGCCTTTTCTCTCTTATTTTGCAAGGTTTACATGAAGAGGGAGAATGCTGGCAACTGGAATTCTGGCCTAAAAGTGGAGCAAAGTTGAGATACCTATTCTGCGCAACTCCAAACGCCGTAAAAATCAACGAGGATTTTTTTCCGGATTTATAAAAATACTGGGCCGAAGAAGTGCCAGAGGGGCACCAGGGGGTGCCCACAATCCTACACGGCGCGGCCAACCCCTAGGCCGCGCCATGAGGGCTTGTGGGAAACCTGCTGGCCCACTTCTCCCCCTCTTTTGCTATATGAAGGGTTTCGTCCAGGAAAAAATCAGGGAGGAGCTTTTTCGTGGATTCGCTGCCGCCACAAGGCGGAACTTGAGCAGAACCAATCTAGAGCTCCGGCAGGACGATCCTGCCGGGGAAACTTCCCTCCCGGAGGAGGAAATCGTCGCCATCGTCATCACCAACACTCCTCTCATTGGAGGGGACTCGTCACCATCAACATCTTCATCAGCACCATCTCATCTCCAAACCCTAGTTCATCACTTGTAACCAATCTCTGTCTCGCGGCTCCGATTGGTACTTGTAAGGTTGCTAGTAGTGTTGATTACTGTTTGTAGTTGATACTAGTTTGATTATTTGGTGGAAGAGTTTATGTTCAGATCCTTGATGCTACTCATTAACTCTCTGGTCATGAGTATGATTATGCTTTGCGAGTAGTTACTTTTGTTCCTCAGGACATGGGATAAGTCATGCTAATAGTAGTCATGTGAATTTGGTATTCGTTCGGTAATTTGATATGTTGTATGTTGTTTTTCCTCTAGTGGTGTTACGTGAACGTCGACTACATAACACTTCACCATTATTTGGGCCTAGAGGAAGGCATTGGGAAGTAGTAAATAGATGATGGGTTGCTAGAGTGACAGAAGCTTAAACCCTAGTTTATGCGTTGCTTCGTAAGGGGCTGATTTGGATCCACTAGTTTAATGCTATGGTTAGGCTTTGTCTTAATTCTTCTTTCATAGTTGCGGATGCTTGCGAGAGGGGTTAATCATAAGTGGGATGCTTGTCCAAGTAAGGGCAGTACCCAAGCGCCGGTCCACCCATATATCAAACTATCAAAGTAACGAACGTGAATCATATGAACATGATGAAACTAGCATGACAGAAATTTCCGTGTGTCCTCGGGAGCGTTTTTCCTCCTATAAGACTTTGTCCAGGCTTGTCCCTTGCTACAAAAGGGATTGGGCCACTTTGCTGCACCGTTGCTACTTTTGTTACTTGTTGCTCGCTACGAATCATCTCACTACACAATCACTTGTTGCCGATAATTTCAGTGCTTGCAGATATTTCCTTGCTGAAAACCACTTGTCAGATCCTTCTGCTCCTCGTTGGGTTTGACACGCTTACTTATCGAAAGGACTACGATTGATCCCCTATACTTGTGGGTCATCACACCCCTGGGGTATAAAGCTCCCTAGGGAGGGCAAACCCTAGCCGAGACCGAATCCTTCCCTCGCTCCCCCTGGCCGCTGCAAGCTCTCCCCACCCGCGAGACCCCCCTCCCTCTCCTCTTGGTACCTCTCGGTACCTCACCAACCCTACCTACCACGACCCTCTCCCTCCCACGCTCACCCACAAATCCCAGGCCGAGCCTCTCCTCTCAGGCTTACACACCCCACGAACCGCAGCACCCACCCCCACCTACCGCTACCGCTCCCCAAGGGAGCCCACGCACCGAACCCTCCCCAACCTCCCGTCGGGCTCCCTCCTCTCGGCTCTCCCTCTCCCGAGCTCCAATCCCCACCGACAGCCATCCCACCCAGCCGGCCGACCTCCCCACCTCCTGTCGGCCCCATCCGCTCCGGCAGCCCTCCCCTACCTCGATCCCAGATCGGCCCTAGGAGCCCCCTCGAGCACTAACCCCCCCCCAACGAGCTCGCCTCCATCCCCAAGAGCCCGAGCCCCGTCGGCCTCCCTCCCTAGGAACCCCATCTCGTCGGTCTCACCCCTCTCGGCGGCTCCATCCCCGAGGGCCCCTCCTCACTGGGGCCCCTCTCGGCGACCCTCCGGCCGGCTCTCCTCGCCGGCACCATCCTCACCGGAGCCGCGCCACCGTCACCGCCTCGTCCTCCTCCTCGCCGTCTCCTCCGCCTCCCGAGAACTTCGGTTTCACCGGGCCCTCTCGTAAATTTTAAACCCTTTTCTGATTTCATTTGCTATTTTTCATGCATTTAATCATTTTTTGATCAAAATGACCCTCAAATTGAAAAGCTTTACAAATGAATTCTGAAAATGTTGAAACTTGGCATGGTATCATAATTTCACCCACATAGCAGGGTTATGGCAAAAACTGGATGCACTTAGTGTACAAACTGGACAATCCCTTTCGAAGTATCACAGTTTGGGACGAGAACTCATCTATTACAAAGGGATTTCATTTTTTAACATATTATAACTACAAATAATTTGTGAGGTTGATATGCACCGTTCAAAACCACATCGTCAATTTTCAACCCTTTTCTAATTTCATTTGATATTTTTCATGCATTTAATCTTTTTGTTTGAGCGACATGACCTTGAAATTGAAAAGCACTACAAATGATCTGTAAAAAGGTTTAAACTTGGCATCGTATCATAATTTCGCCCACATACCATGTGCTAAAAAGTTGAGACGGTTATGTCATAAAATGGATGCACTTTGTTTACAAACAGTCTAATAATTACAATGATTATCATCACACTTCTTTTATCTTAAACCTCAAAAAAGCTGAAAAACTATATGATTACAAACGAATGCCTCTGGCAGTGTACCAGGATGTGCGATGATAGTAGACTAACATATATGTAATGATGAACGGTGTCTTTTCCACAAATATCATGTTATCTATATGATCATGCAAAGCAAAATGACAGTGAATGCTCAAGTGATATGAACGTTAAATGTGCATGTGCATGGAAATATATCTGGAATGGCTATGAGAATGCCATGATAGGTTGTTATAGTGGCTATTTTAAGGAAGATATAATAAGGCTTATGTGTGATAGAGCATATTATATTACAGAGAGTGGATGCACTGACGGAGTATGCGCCCAATATCAAGGTGAGAATGGGCAATGCACGGTACCGAAGAGGCTAGCAAAATACGAAAAATATGGGAAGTCCTTACGTTTTGGAAACTCACATTAGTCACAAGGAACTCAAATTCCTCTTGTGCCCTTTATTATCCCTCTCGAAGCAAAGCAGTTACCGCATGCCCATAGGGAGGAGGTTTGGAGAAGTTAACCATTTCACGCCCCCAGCCAGACAACACACAAGATTTTGAATTAAGTAAAGAAAACACTCCAACTTCCTGGTCATGCCACGACCCGCATTTTAATGAATAGTGGATCATGAACCTTAATATCATTATTCTTACTAGTCAATTTTCATAGACTAGTAAGCCCCCATATTGTAACCTCAATATCATTGATCATGAGTTTCACATTTAGTGATCTACAAGAAAGTTTTTATTGTATCCCCTTGTATACCTATCATTTTCCGACTAAACATGTAGCTCGTGTAAATTACCACTTACTATTCATACTTTCAAAAATATAACTTGCGTTTAATATTGTAACTAGCAAGACTAGGGGCTTGACAACCCTCCTGGAGTGTTAAGTGGAAGTTTGTTTGTGTTGTGTGTGCGGGTGCTGCTTACTTTCCTCCAGCGAGCAGCTTCAACCGGATTGATAACTTTGGTTCTCTAACTTACATTAATACTTGTTGTTCTTCTGATTCACCCATACACTTGATGGAATCCTAACAACTCATGAGGGAGCAAATAAGATTTTTGGCATTGCTGTCGGGGAGCTTCCTCAACAAAAAACAGGTACCTGTACGCCACCACACTACATTATTGTTATACATCTTTCTGAGTTATGCTATCACTATCAAGCTAGATAGGGAATTCTTCTTCTTAACCATGCATTCTATATATATATCAGATGCAAAAACAGATGAGCATAAATATTACCATGCTTTGATTTTCTATTTTAGTAGAGGGGTGGGGCACATTGTTGCACCATTGGTGTTGTTGGGTTTTCATAAATTTTCCTCCCTTTGTTTCAAAATTTACGGTGATAAGTTTTTCGAAAAGTCACACCAATATCAATAATATCAAATTGATGTCATTTGATTCATAATGAAATGAAATTTCATATTTTATTTAATTAGTATTTTAGATGTCAATATTTTTGGCTCCGAACTTGGTCAAAGTTAAAGAACTTTGACTTTTCAAAATTTAATATACCTTATATTTTGAAACGGATGGGATATTTCGTTTTGAGAGTGAGGTAGATCATGAAGTGTGTTCTCTTTTTTACTTGTAATATGGTTGTCCGATGGTCCTTTCAAGGTGTGATTTTATTTCACGAATCATAAATGTTTCACGAATTGATTGATCTACAAGCATGGATGTTCATAGGTAGGCAAAGGATAAATAAAGGTAGCAACATAGTATTTTTATTTATTGGCCAACGCGGTATTTTACTAACCTATGAACCAACTATTATAAGGAATGTATTTTGTAAAACATGGTTCTAACAATAATAGTAGGAAACACCATTTATAGAATGTATTAACCCACAAAATAATATTGCCAATTGTGCCCAAGCATCCAGACTTAATACTATATATACCAATAAGTATGGTTATGAGATCAAAACAAGTTATGATTATCATCTTGCATGACTGTTTCCAAATTACATATACCGTGCTTTGGAGTGCTTCGCGCTACAGAAGGAGATGGACATCTAGAGGAGTTGTTCTGGGGCCACACCCGTGTGGACTTAAATGGCTCTAGTTGTTCCCACTCGAGCCCGACCAAGCGGTAGACTCTGTAGAAGCGAGAAAGGTCAATCGGATTGATAACTTTGGTTCTCTAACTTACATTAATACTTGTTGTTGTTTTGATTCACCCATACACTTGATGGAATCCTAACAACTCATGAGGGAGCAAGCAAGATTTTTGGCATTGCTGTCGAGGAGCTTCTTCAACAAAAAACACGTACCTGTACGCCACCACACTACATTATCGTTATACATCTTTCTGAGTTATGCTATCACTATCAAGCTAGATAGGGAGTTCTTATTCTTGACCCTGCATTCTATATATCAGATGCACCATTGGTGTTGTTCGATTTTCATAAATTTTCCTCCCTTTCTTTCAAAATTTACGGTGATAAGTTTTTTGAAAAGTCACACCTTTTAAGTTTGACAAAAATTCTAGAGAAATATACCAATATCAATAATATCAAATTGATGTCATTTGATTCATAATGAAATGAAATTTCATAATTTTATTTAATTAGTATTTTAGACGTCAATATTTTTGGCTCCGAACTTGGTCAAAGTTAAAGAACTTTGACTTTTCAAAATTTAATATACCTTATGTTTTGAAATTGATGGGATATTTTGTTTTGAGAGTGAGGTAGATGATGGAGTGTGTTCTCTTTTTTACTTGTAATATGGTGCTCCGATGGTCCTTTCAAGGTGTGATTTTATTTCACGAATCATGAATGTTTCGCGAATTGATTGATCTACGAGCATGGATGTTCATAGGTAGGCAAAGGATAAATAAAGGTAGCAACATAGTATTTTTATTTATTGGCCAACGCAATCTTTTACTAACCTATGAACCAACTATTATAAGGAATGTATTTTGTAAAACATGGTTCTAACAATAATAGTAGGAAACACCATTTATAGAATGTATTAACCCACAAAATAATATTGCCAATTGTGTCCAAGCATCCAGACTTAATACTATATATACCAATAAGTATGGTTATGAGATCAAAACAAGTTATGATTATTATCTTGCATGATTGTTTCCAAATTACATATACCATGATTTGGAGTTCTTCACATTACAGAAGGAGATGGACATCTAGAGGAGTTGTTCTGGGGCCACACCCGTGTGGACTTAAATGCCTCTAGTTGTTCCCACTCGATCCCGACCAAGCGGTAGATTGTGTAGAAGCGAGAAAGGTCATGGCCTTGATGAGCATTGTGCCTAAAAATTAAAATTGTCGACTCGTAATTCGCTTGCACCAGCTACTAGTAGTACCAAGCCTCTATTGTTGGAGCTCTCGAGAGAGCAAGAGAGAGAGAGAGAGAGAGAGCTTGGTCGGACATAAGATAGCCAGGAGAGAGAGAGAGAGAGAGAGGTCAAATGAGCGTCGTGGGAAGGAGTGGGGCAGGTTTGTGCCAGCTTATCAAACTAGCGCAAAAATCAGCATATGGAGACATGATTGTAAGGGGTGGTATCGGGTGTAGTATTACTTAGTCGCAAAGCCAATGCATCTGATCAATAGCGAAGATGAGAGAGATAGAGAACTGAGTCGAATGAGCGGCGTGCGGAGGAGTGGGGCAGGGTTGTACTAGTAGGTCAAACTGGCAGTTTCAATTTAGTGAAAAAGTAGTATACAGAGACAAGGTTGGAAGGGGTGCCATCTGGTGTAGTATTACTTAGTCGCGAAGCCAACACATCTGATCTATGGCCAAGAGGAGTGGGTCAGAGAAGGAGAGAGAGAGAGAGAGAGAGAGAGAGAGCTCAGTCGAACGAGTGGCACATGGAGGAGTGGCCAGGGTTGTGCTAGTTGGTCAAACTGGCAGCTTCCATTCAGTGTAAAAGGCAGCATATGGTGACAAGATTGGAAGGTGTGGCATCTGGTGTAGTATTACTTAGTCGCGAAGCCAACACATCTAATCTATAGCCAAGAAGAGTGGGATACAGAGATAGAGATCTCAGTCAAACAAGCTGTGCATGGAGGAGCGGGGCAAGGTTGTGCTAGCTGGTCAAACTGGCAGTTTTAATTCAGTGCAAAAATCAGCATATGGAGACAAGATTGGAAGGGGTGGCATCTACTCTAGTATTACTTAGTCGCGAAGCCAACACATCTGATCTTTGTGGAGGGCACTAGCGTTACGAGTCTGGCGTGTAAAATCAGAGTGAGGGCAAGCCGGAGAGGCCACACACTAGAGCACGAAGATGTCTCTTCCTTATCTCCTCCTCCAATCCTCTCCACCTATAGCCTTCGACCAACATGAGCGAGCGAGGTAGCAATGGAATTGGGGGATGAACATGACGCGGGCTCCAAGAACAACCACCAGCAGCACCAGTGCCAGAAGCACGACCACCGCTACATGACGCGCCAGATTCAAACGCTTGTGACATGATAATACTCTTAATCCTATACTCCATTTCTTCCTGCCTTAATTTTCTACTTTCTCATAATAATCTTATACCGCCGATGATTGATATAGAAATAATGGTGTATTTGTCTTTGTAGGTCATTCAACGAATGTCCCCACCCCACCAATGAGATGCAACGCCCCGATCTCAGTCGTGACCACGGTCTAGAGGCCCGTCAAATTAAGTTTTGGTTCCAGAACCAGTGGATGTAGGTGAATGTCTCTGCTAAGAACAATCTCTTGATTGTCCAAAGTTTCTATATTTTTTCAACGATCTGGTTTTCAACTGTTTCCTAAATGGAATGAAATTTGGTTGTATGCTATTTGTTGTGGGTGACATAGGAGGCGCAACATGAGGGGTAGGACAACCGCTTCCTTCACGTGGAGAACCACAAGATCCTGTGCCAGAACATCGCCTTGCGCAAGATGCTCAGGAACGTCATCTTCCCCAACTATGGTGGGTCACCCCTCGTCGAGGACGACTTCGACGAGAAAAAGCTACTCATGGAGAAACCTCGTCTCAAGGATGAGCTCGACCGCGTCCCCATACGCACCTACCAGTCCCTCGACCGCCCGTTCGTGCAGATATCATAGGGTGGGCCACAAATGTTTGTCTCCCCGCTAGACGTGTCCATGGGTGGCTAATCGATGTATTGTGTACCAATGGGCAGGCACCCCCGAGCTGTTATGCGGCAGCACATAATGGTTGGTGGTGCACGTGCATTGATAAGCCAACAATCGATAGGTCCAGCGAGGAGACAGACATCTGTGACGTGCCCAGTGGCATAGGCATGAATGGGTGGTCGAGGGACTTGGAGGTGAGGCCAGTAACGCGGCTGAGGTCCTCCTTGAGTCGGGCATTCTGCATGCGCAGCTTCTGCTCGTCAAAGTAGTCCTTGACAACGGGTGGGCCCTTATAGTTGAGGCAGATGAAGTTCTTGAGTGCCTTGCACATGTCGATGTTTTGCCACCGGATCTTGTGTCTCTCCACCTGGAGAAAGCAGTAGTCCCGCCACTCGTGTTGTCGTGCCATGCGAACACAACAAACATCGGGCATCCAGATTCCATTATGTTTAGGAACTAGTTGAAAACGAGACTATGTAAAATAATAGTAGAAACTTAGGACAATCAAGAGATTCAGTCCATGGCACACACCTTCATTCACGTATGTTGGTTCAAGAACCAGAACTTAATCTAGTGGGCCTCCAGATCAAGTTCCCGACCGAGAATAGCAAGCTACATCTCATCGGGTTGCGGACATGCATTTAATGACTTGCAAAGAGAAAGACACCATTATTTGTCTATTGATCTCGAGTCGTATAAGATTTTTATGAGAAAGTAGAACATTAAGGCGGGAAGAAATGGAGTATATGTTTAAGAGTACTAGCCGTCAACCCGTGCGACTACACGGGCTAGTAATTTTGATGATAGATTGGGGTGCCTTGGGCCTCTCCAAGCTAAGGGTATAGTTGCTCCTTATTCCTTCATCCACCATAATCTGACCTAAAACATGAAAACTTCAACACACAAAACTCAACAGAAACTTCGTAAGATCCGTTAGTATAATAATAAGATAAAACACCTTAAGTAATATTACAAATAGGTTCATACATGTTACTGCATAATACCTAGTGTATTCTAAATCCTCCATGACTTATACCATCCGATACAATTCATAGAATCATTAAAACAAGCACACTATGCAACAAAAATAGAATCTCTCTGAAACAAAACAATACGTAAACATCTGCATTGAAACCACACTTATGTAACTCCAAAAATTCTGAAAAACTAACAAAACATGGGAAATTTGTATCTAAATACTGTGTGAAAATTTCAGCAATTTATCACGTTCTAGTAAACAAATAATTCAAGTACTGGGCGTAAAAGTTTTAGTTTATGCACCGTATCAATCCAACTATTATCCAAATCATTCTAAAGGGTTTACTTGGCACAAAACTAAAAAGAAAAGATACATCATAATTACTACAGTAATAATAACTATGTTGAGTCAATAAAAATAAAACTGGAAAGCAAACAATAAATGTTCGGTTGCCTCCCAACAAGCGCTATTATTTAATGCCGCTAGCTAGACATAAAGCAAGGTTCACGTTTTATCATGGTACCCATACAAGAGATCGTCCATGTTCATTTCATATTCCCTATTTCAGCAAAAAGGTTTTTAAAGGGTAAACAAAATTAATTGGTAGGGCTAAATTTAATACGATCGAGAGATCCGTGAGGTCAAGTTTGTGAGGAGAAGATTCCTCCTTAGGCCCTTTGTAAGTGATAGATATTTCTTCGTTGCAAAGGTTTCTATAAGGATATTATCTTATATTTTTCTTAAGCATGTGACCTTGTCCATTATTCCATATAGATAAATCATCATTGTGCTCAATAAAGTTTTTCAACCAAGATAGGTGGGGGAACCTTTTTGTTAAGATTTTCATGAGAACTAGCATAGTTTGTTGATTTTAATCTTCACAACTCATCTTGATCATAAAGGATCTCTTCTATAGGTAGATATTCTTAGTGTATCCTATAATAAGAAAATATATATCTAGCCTCTTGTATTATATTACCAAATTCATTTACTAGAAATATAGTGGCTAGGAGCTTAACCGAAGGATCATGAATATTGGAAAATTCTATGAATATTTATTGTATAGAAGCATACATGTGTACAAATTGTCTTTTGAGTTCCACTACAAGCAAAGATATAGCATCCGCTAAACTAGTTGTTCTACCGATAATAGAACCCTTACGATTAGTAAAGCACCTGCGCAAGTAAATAAATCCGGAATAACACTTTTTCCAATTATATCACCATGATACGTCCCAAACGTATCTATAATTTCTGCTTGTTCCATGATTTTTTGGGTGACATTGTTATATGTTTTGCTACACTTTTATATCTTTTTACACATATTTGGACTAACCTACTAACTCAGTGCACCAAGTGTGAGTTTCTGTCTGCTGATGTCTTTTTTGCAGGGAGTTTTACCCAAATTTCCAGAGTCTCAAAAATCCCGAGAAAAATATATAAAAATCAGCGTGATGGAAGCTTCACGAAGCATGAAGATGGGCCAGAGGGCAGCCACCGAGGCGACATGTGTTTACCCCTCCGATCTGAAACCCTTCCATCATACCCAGAATCGCGAATTTCTCCATCGTTCCGCCGCCACAGCGCTCCCGAGATCGGGAGCGTCAGGAGACCGACTCCCAGCACCCTGCCGGAGGGAGGATTGACCTCCGGGAGCTTCTACACCTCCATGGACGCTTCCCGGACATGCCGTGAGTAGTCCTCCTTGGACCATGAGTTCATGACCAATAGCTATGTGATGTCTTCTCTCCAATCTTGTGCTTCAATGATTAGCCCTTGTGAGCTGCCCTACATGATCAATGCATCTGTGTATTTTTCCTGCTATTGCTATGCTCAGTTTGTTAGGACCCGATGGATTATGAGATTATGTTCAGATTTTGATGAGTTATATATTTGATTATCCTTTTATATTATGTTCTTTAGTGATTCATGCATGTTCTTCGTTGCTCTTTATTGCTTTGGCCGAGTACTAGATTGTAACTCCAAGAGGGAGGGTTATGCAGATTGTGGGTTCATGTAAGCAATGGCATAACTCAGTCTTTCTAAGGTCAAGTGTCATGATCACCTTGGTGCCTAGCCAAGAGCTTGACTCGTACTTTTTCACGCGCTTCAGTTTTTTCAACTTCACTCAATACCTAAGCATGATCCATGGACTTTCTTCACTTAAGATGGAATAGAATGATAGTAGGGATTGATACATTAGTGGAAAACAGGCCATTAGTCCCGGCTCCAGAGGGCTTTAGTCCTAGTTCAGCAACCGGGACTAAACAATCAGGACTAATTAAAGGCCCCAACTTTTAGTCTCGGTTGTGTGACGAACCGGGTCTAAAGATGCTCCATGTGGCCGCTGTGGGGCGCGAGGGCAGGGGGACCTTTAGTCCTTGTTGGTAACACGGACCGAGACTAAAAGGCAGCCACGCGTCAGCAGCATCAAGACACTGGTTTTTTTGCACGACGGGTTTTGGAGGGTTTAGAGGTTTCATATTGTGTTTTCCCTTTTTCTTTTTCTGTCCATCATCTTTGGTTCCTTATGCCTGTTAGTGTTCTCGGCCGGTGCCATTATTGAGCTCCATTTAACTAGACGCTAGCTAGTACGTACATGTAGCAATGAAGGAACCGTTAGAGGACATCGTCATGAATAGAGAGAGAACTGACCTCTCTTTCTCCATGCTTGCATTGGTCGAACAACAAGTTTCCGTATATCTATTCGATGCCACTACAAATAGTACATGTTCGTGCATATATACAATTATCTCTTGCGATCCCTAACCTAGCAAATATATATCTATCTATTACCAACATCGCTACAGAAATCAAGATTGTATTCTCCGTCTGTAGGTATGACATGCTCAATAAAGAATCCCACCAATTCCTCTTGAATTGCTCGTATGCGATCAATTGGTAAGAGTTCTTCCCGCTTCCGTTCGATCTAATTTAAAGAAGGCGGTATATATATATATATATGAAACTCAACACAATTGATGATAATAAAATAAAAATATGAATATTGTTTACATACATCAAGTTGTTGAACAAATCTGCCCCTCTCACACGTGGTGTGGTGAATCCACTCTTAAACGTAGTATCCACATAAATTATATCCGGCTTCCTGCCTCAAATAGCACTTTACGAGAATAGAGTTCAATAAAAATAATAATCAAGCATGATAACGGTATTGAAACTAGAATGAATAAGAGATGCGCGGTACTAGCTAGTACTACTTACTTCAGAGTGTGAAAATCGCGGCTCCTTTGGCCATTCACCACTATTGGTGCGGGTGAAATTTATTCAAACCCTCCACGACAAATAAAATGATTATTTGATATCAGAAAGTGAACTAAAGTTGCCGATATGGTGCTAGAATGATTGAAGTTACTTTTGTAGCATTTCACTCATCGTAGCCCACTCTGTACGGTCTTTACATCTCGAGTCCAAGACAATTACTAGTCCCTCCTCAAACCTAATGCTTAACAGAATAAAGTGAAACCTACGAACGCATAACTCATCAATTACACTTAACCTCGAGTAAGAGAAACATAATGTGCACAAGACAGCTAGTAACACTCACTCGAAGTTGTAGGAAAATAGTATTTCCCTTCTGTCATGTTGTCGAGTTAACACATTTAGCAAGATTTTATCCGTATCCATGGGCATCTTATATACCGTAACTGCATTTATGGTATCTGGGTTAATGAACCCAATGTCATATATTTGTTTTTTCATTTGAGGATCTTCAATCCGCATAATATAGTGAGGATAATTATACATGCAATGAACGAGTTGATCTAGAGACTTAATTACAGAAATAATAATTACAGACAATAGGAATTGACGATTGTTTTATCGATGGTGTATTGATTGTATATCTGAAATTCAACGTACAACGAACCGACTCCATTGTAGAAGTGCTCATATTTAAGTCCTACATAGATACTATTGCGCCTATGCTTGCAGGTTTTCAAGTACCAGTCATGGAGTCTTTGCATCATCATTGATAGTTTCGTCAACTGCTCTGGTCTGATGAGAGGCTTTCCGTGCTCAAATATTAAGGCTACTACCTTAGCAGTTTTGAATTGTACATCATCGCTTAAGAAATCACCAAGAGTGAAACCGGGATTAGTGGCCACTACCCCCGGATCAATATTAGTGATATCGCCAAACACCTTGAGTGGAGGGATCGATTGTTTTTCCTATTCTCTGAGCTGGGGAATTGTTTTCCCACTACTTCTTGCATCAGTTTTAGTAGTTCTCGACCGCTTCGCGTCATTGAATGTCTTTACAATAGAGCGGTCATAGTGTGATAGCAGTGTAGTCGATGGTGGTCACTTAAGGGCATGCAGACAACGCTTCGCTTTTATCGGATTTGTTTTCTCTTTTGGAGGTGGACGTTTTGGTGCAAAATGTTGTTACACTTGGGCAGACACGATTTCTGCATTTTCCTCCGGCGTCATGTCGTAGGGTCTCTTGGGAGTAGCTTTCTAGACGCTTGGGAGGCTCTGGATTTCTTTGTTGTTGTATTGCTAGCCACCAGAGCAGTGGCGGCTCTCTTCCGCTGTTGCTGAGGAGGCGCAGTCAGCTGACGCGGTGGAGGAGCATTGTGCTCAGGGGCCTTCTCTGGCGGAGTTTGGGGACGTGGCAGAGGAGGATTCTGCTGAGGGGCCTCCTCCGACAGAGTTCGCTGATACGACGGAGACAACTGAGGTGGCGGAGACAGCTGACGTGCCGAAGACGACGGAGGCAGTGGAGATAGAGTTGGACTGTGATGAGTCTACTCACGGGCCTCCTCGCCTGAGTTTGCTCAAGCGGCGTCTAGCATGGAAGCAGGATGTTTTCCTTTCTCCATAGACAGGTAGTCCTTAAGGCATTTTCCAGATGAATCTCCCCTTCACCTGTAGGGTGATCAAGCTCTAGCTCCTCAAATCTTTCCATTACTTCATCCACCCCGACAACAGCAAAGCTATCTAGAATCGGAGCGAAAAGGAAAATTCCATTAGGTCGACAAGGTAAGACATAGCCGACCGCCACCTTCAATGTTAGGTTATGGCATTTCTCAATTAGCTCGCAATGTTCCCTCTCCGTGATACCATCCATGGGGTAGAAAGGAGCCAAGATATCAAGCTAAACGAGCTCAGTGGAAGCCACGCTGCTTTTCCACATAGATGGTGGGGTAGCTTTGTGGGCAGTATCGAATGAAGGATCTTCGTGCTGCTCACAAGCTCGCTGATTGGTATATGCCTCTAGTTTCTTCTCCTGCAGCGACAATCTTTCTTCCATCCTCTGCATATGGTATGCTTCCTATTTCTTATTTCTCCCTCGGCTTCTATAACCAGTGCTCTGCGGAAACCCATACTTCCAAGGAACGGAGCTTGATGTGCCTCGTGTTTGTCCAGGGTGTTCAGGATTCCCGAGGGCCTTTGACAACTCGTCCTTTCATGAAAACACAGTTCCCTGTTTCTGGGTTCAAAGCTCCCCCATGCCCGAAGAACAAAGTCCTTGACCGGTCGGGCCAGTGCAATGTCGCTAGCTGGATCCCTTTATCGAGCAGGTCATTCTCAGCTTTGTCCCATGTAGTCCGGGCAACATCGTGGCCACCTGATGCCGTAACATGATGATAATTCTTCTTTGCAGCATTTTTCTTATTTACCTGTGACCTTTGCTTAGCTTTCTCCGATTTCTTGTACGTCACAAATGCGGGCCTGTGATCTTTTATCTTCGCATATTGACCGATAAATTCTAGAGTATCGTCTTTCTCGATAAACTCATTCAATCTTTTTTTCTAGTTCTTGAATAGTTCTGCCATCTTCTTAAGAGAAAATGCCTTGACTTGTCGATGTATAACTGGGTTATTTTGATCCTGCTCTGGCGGTAGGCTGAAATTTCTCATCAGTGAGTTCCAAAGCTCATTGTTTTGTCTATCATCGATATAAGAAACTTCACCGTCCTTCTTCTTATTCCATTCTTGGATGCTAATTGGGACTTTTTCCCTAACAATAACTCCACATTGATAAATAAATTTGTCTTTGCTCCGCTTGGGACCAATTGCTGCAGACGGGGAGTGATCGGAAAGTACCATACAACTTTCTAAGGAGCTTTCTTTCATGCCTTATTGTATCGAGAAGGATTGCACACTGGACAATTGGTTTTTTCCGCGTGCTCCCCCCGATAAATGATGCAATAATTGATGCATGTGCGGTACCTAATGTGTGGAAAATGAAAAGGGCAAACGGTTTTCTTGGCCTCCTCGACACTACTAGGACACAGGTTCCCCGCGGGAAGAACTTTATTATGTAGATACTTCAAATGCTCATCGAGGCTTTTGTCTGTCCATTTGTTTTTGGCCTTCGTCTTTAGAAGTTCGAGCGTGAAACTCAAGCAGGTCACCTCGGGATTGCAACCATCATACAATGGAGTCCCCGAGTCCAGTTCAAGTTGAGCCAGCTTGGCCTCCTCTCTAGAAGAAGCTCTCTCGCTAGTCGTACTCTTGCGAAGGAGGTCTTGAACATGAGGGTCTTGCACGACTGCACTTAGTAGCATCGAAGACTGCGGCATGACCACCGCCTCTTCTCCGCCATGTCCGGAATCTTCTCCGCCATCGTCATTTCCGGACTCTTCCCCGCCGCCATGTCCGGCACCGTCGTCTTCGTGTCGATCGGTCATCTCTTTGTCTATCCCCATCTCGTTATTCCATGCCATTTGGACGTCCTCATCATCATCATCTTCTTCACTTATCCACTGAGTATAGCCATCCATGAAACCATTCATCACTAGGTGTGCCTTCAAAGTGCCACGATCAAAAGGGTCCAAAAGGACTCCTTCCTTGCATCTTGCACACGGACATCTAATCCTAGTCCGATTATTTGCATACATGCCCATCACCGCGGATTGCATGTACCGCTCCACCTTCCATCCACTCACCTTCATGACCGACTGCACGGTATAACAAGCAAAAGGCTTATAAAATAAATAATGCATGCATGCTTCAAAGTCATATAAATTTTAGCATGACCTTGCCTAAAAATAGGACATATTGAGTTTGCTCGAAATTCACCGAAACGGAAATAAATTGACATTTCAGCAAAACATAAGCAACTCGATCGAGGGCATGTCACACTCGCACAAATCTCTCCATATATATATATATATCCCAAACACACATATTCTCATTCACACACATATTGCCAACTTTAAATGAACAACTTTTTTTACTCACCTATATATCTCCCGAGAGAGACCGATCGAGAGAGATGATGAGAGAGATCGATCGAAAGAGCACGCGTGGATGGCTAAATAACTAGCTAGATCTAGTTGTTGGGGAGGAGAGGTGAATCTTGCTATCTAACTAATGGAGAGGGAGTTATTGTGGAGGGGGCATTAATATAATGGGGAGAGGAAGAGAGGTTAGCACAAAGAGAGATGTGAGAGAGGCCATTTATGAAGGAGAGTTATGGTGGAGGGGGACATTAATGAGGAGAGAAGGGAGGTAGGAGGAAGAGAGAACAAGAGCAACAATGGTGTGGAGAGTGTGGAGAGGGGAAAGGAGGGGGGAGAGGTCAAAGTGGGGGAGAGGAGGGGGAGGGGGAAAAAGGTGGCACCATCCGCAACTATCAGTAGCGCTGCATACCAGAAAGTGTTGTTGCAATGCTATTAGTAGTAGCGCTTGTCACATGCCAGCGCTACTACTAAGTGGGGCCAACTAGAAGCAACGGTGCTGCAAAACAAAGCGCTACCGCTAAACACTTAGCAGTAGCGCTGGATTTTGGGCAACGCTGCTACTACAGCTACCGTCGGTGGCATCGTCTGGTCCCACATAGTAGTAGCGCGTTTTTAATAAGCAGCACTACTACTAAGGTGTTAGTAGTAGCGCTTAACTGGATCAGCGCCACTGCTAATTAGCAACAACGTTTTCTTTTTTCCAGCGCTACTACTGAGGTCCTGCCTATAAGGTTTTTCCTAGTAGTGACTAGTTAAAGTTTTGACCTCTCCAAACCCACTTTGTTTTTAGTTTTAGCATCAAAATCATCACCCTCCATGAAAAATGGGTGCTCCTTAACTAGAGTTGACTCATCTCCAGTCCCTTTATCATTAATATTTAGAGAAGTAAGCGAAGATTCAATAGGATAAGTACCAATCATTTTACGATCTTCATCATGATTCCTGATGGGGAAAGATTCCGGTTTAGCGGCCATCCTATTTACTAGAGTGGTTTGCTTATCGGCGATTTTTCCTAACAATTCTTCAGTGTGAGAAAATTGTGATTATAGGTTAGACACTTCTTTATTAACTTCTTCAAGTTATTTACTAATAGCATCTAGCAAAGTTGAATGTTCCTTTATTTCAAAAGCAAACAATTTATCGTGCTCATATTGCGAAGTCATGTAGGTTTTCATAGAACCTTACATTTTTTACATTCTTTGGTAGTAAGAGGTAATGTAGAATCTATCTTGAGACATGGTTACGAGCAAGGGAAGTAACACGCGGGACAATTAAACTAGAGAGCAAAGCAAGCAAAGAAGTAAACTAGTGACAAGCAAAGATAAATATTTTTGTATTTTTATTTTTTATGACACATACTAAATAAACCAGCAAATAAAAAATAAGAACACGTGAATGAAAATTTGTGTGAAGTTACTTGGTAGTTGGTGATGATATTCCTCGGCAACGGCGCCACAAATCCTTCCTCATACTTGTGATCCGCATTGGGTTTTCCGTGAAGAGGAACGGGTTATTGCAACACAATGTGGGTAGATATTTCCCTCAGTTATGAAACCAGGGTTTATCAAAACAATAGGAATATCAACAACAACCATCTTTGTCGGCTGCACACAAAAGAACAAACAACTAGCACCCAACGCGGGCACGAGGGTTGTCAATCCCCTTGGTCTCGTTATTTGCAAGCAAGTGAGATGTGTAGATAATTGTAAATTGTAAATTAAAATGAAAACGACTAAATGGAAGCAAGGTATTGAAGGTTTTGTAAGTATATGGTGAATAGACCCGGGGGCCATAATTTTCCCTAGTGGCATCTCTCATGAAAACATCATACGGTGGGTAAACAAATTACTATTGGGCAATTGATAGAAAAGTGGATAGTTATGCGATATCCACGACAATGATCATGTGTATATAGGTATTACATCCATAAAAAAATAGGCCGACTCCTGCCTGAACCTATTAATATTACTCCACTCATCGACCGCTATCCAGCATGCATCTAGAGTATTAAGCAAAGCAGAGTAATGCATGGAGAACAATGACATGATGTATACAAAGTAAACTCAAGCAATACGAATAAACCCCATTATGTTATCCTTAGTAGCAGCAGTGCAAAGACGCATATTGTCCCCTTCTGTCACTGGGATATAGAAACTCGCCAAGTTGAACCTACTACAACGCACCTCTCTCGCCTAACAAATATCAATCTAGTTGGCCAAACTATTTCAGTAGACTAGAGAGAATTACGAAGCTATCATAATCATGAACATAAGAATCATACTAGAATTTAGAGAAGACTCAAATATTTATCATGAATAATCTGAACATAAACCCACAATTCATCGGATCCCAACAAATGCAATGCACAAAAGGATTACATCATATGGATCAATGTGAAGATGTGATGATGATTGTATTGAAGATCAAGAGAGAGAGAGAGAGAGAGAGAGAGAGAAAGAGAGAGAGAGAGGGAGGGAGAGAGAGAGATTGCCATCTAGGTAATAGACATAGACCCGTAGGTCTATGGTGAACTACTCACACATCATTGTCATGATATTTCTTGATTGTTCCATGCTATTATATTATCAATCTTGGATACTTTATATGCAATAATATGCTATTTTATATAATTTTTTGGGAGTAACCTATTAACCTAGTGTCAAGTGTCAGTTCCTTCTTTTTGCGTGTTTTGACTTTTGCAGAAAATCAATACCAAATAGAGTTCAAACACGATGTAACTTTTTGGTGATATTTTCTAGACAATTTTGGACCCATGAAGCTTTAGGAGGAGGCCGGAAGTCGCACGAGGAGGCGACAAGGCTGTAGGGTGCGCCCCTAGGCTTGTGTCCGCGTTGCGAAGCCCCCTCACCTAATTCCACTTCTATAAATTCTGAAATGTTCTGTAAACACCAGAGAGCAACCATAAACAATTTTTATTCCACCGCAAGTATCTGTTCTGCCCTGATCCCATTTGGACACATTTTTTGGTGTCCTATTAGAGGGGCAATCGATCATGAAGGTTGTCTACATCAACCTCTGCCTCCATGATGATGTGTGAGTAGTCCACCACAGCCCTACAGGTCCATAGCTAGTACCTATATGGCTTCTTCACTCTCTATGATCTCCAATACCATGTTCATCATGATTCTCGCGGTGATCTATCCAATGTAATCCTCTTTTTCGGTGTGTTTATTGGGATCTGGTGAATTGTGGGTTTATGATCAAATTATTCAGTGAAAATAATTGAATCTTTTCTAAATTCTATTATGCATGATTGTTGTAGCTTCGTATTTCTCCCTCATCTATCAATTTGGTTTGCCCAACTACATTGATTTGTCTTCAGTGGGAGTACTGCATTGTAATGGGTTCAATATTGCGGTGCTCTATATCCTAGTGACAGAACGGGACAAGACACATATATGTATTGTTGCCATTAAGGATAAAATGATGGGCTCTATTCATATTGCATGAGTTTACATTGTCTACTTCATGTCATCTTGGTCCAAGCATTTTACGATGTTTGTCATGAACTTAATACCTAGAGAGGCAAGCATAGAAGCACTCTCAAAGTGGAGTAATAGTAGTAGACACATGATCATTTTAGTATACTTTTTTATGGATGTGATGCATATATACATAATCATTGCCGTGAATAACATGGCATAACTATGCGCTATTCTGCCAATTTCCCAACAGTTATTTGTTTACCCCACGTATGCTATGTTTGTGACAGAAGCCACTAGCGAAACCTATGGCCCTCGGGTCTACTTAAACATATTTACTAAACCCTAAAATTACCTTGGTGTAATATATTATTGTTGAAATTATGCCCTAGAGGCAATAATAAATATATTTATTATTATAATTCCTGTATCAAGATAATCGTTTATTATCCATGCTATAATTGTATTGAATGAAGACTTATATACATGTGTGGATACATAGACAAAACACTGTCCCTAGCAAGCCTCTAGTTGGCTAGCCAGTTGATCAAAGATAGTCAGGGTCTTCTGATTATATACAAGGTGTTGTTGTTTGATAACTGGATCATGTCATTAGGAGAATCACGTGATGGACTAGACCCAAACTAATAGATGTAGCATGTTGATCGTGTCATTTTGTTGCTACTGTTTTCTGCGTGTCAAGTATTTGTTCCTATGACCATGAGATCATATAACTCACTGACACCGAAGGAGTGCTTTGTGAGTATCAAACGTCGCAACGTAACTGGGTGACTATAAAGATGCTCTACAGGTATCTCCGAAGGTGTTCGTTGAGTTAGTATGGATCAAGACTGGGATTTGTCACTCCGTGTGACGGAGAGGTATCTCGGGGCCCACTCGGTAATACAACATCACACACAAGCCTTGCAAGCAATGTGACTTAGTGTAAGTTGCGGGATCTTGTATTACGGAACGAGTAAAGAGACTTGCCGGTAAACGAGATTGAAATAGGTATGCGGATACTGACGATCAAATCTCGGGCAAGTAACATACCGAAGGACAAAGGGAATGACATACGGGATTATATGAATCCTTGGCACTGAGGTTCAAACGATAAGATCTACGTAGAATATGTGGGATCCAATATGGGCATCCAGATCCCGCTATTGGATATTGACCGAGGAGTCACTTGGGTCATGTCTGCATAGTTCTCGAACCCGCAGGGTCTGCACACTTAAGGTTCGACGTTGTTTTATGCGTATTTGAGGTATATGGTTGGTTACCGAATGTTGTTCGGAGTCCCGGATGAGATCACGGACGTCACGAGGGTTTCCGGAATGGTCCGGAAACGAAGATTGATATATAGGATGACCTCATTTGATTGCCGGAAGGTTTTCGGAGTTACCGGGAATGTGCCGGGAATGACGAATGGGTTCCGGGTGTTCACCGGGGGGGCAACCCACGCCGGGGAATCCCATAGGCCTTGGGGTGGCTCACCAGCCCTTGGTGGGCTGGTGGGACAGCCCAAGAAGGCCCTATGCGCCAAAGGATAATAAATCAAAGAAAAAGAAAAAAAGGGGAGGTGGGAAAGGAGACAAGGACTCCACCTTCCAATCCAAGTTGGATTCGGTTTGGAAGGGGAGGACTTCCCCCCTTGGCTCGGCCGACCCCCTTGGGGCTCCTTGAGCCTCAAGGCAAGGCCCTTCCCCTCCCACCTATATATACAAAAGTATTAGGGCTGATTTGAGACAACTTTTGCCACGGCAGCCCGACCACATACCTCCACGGTTTTTCCTCTAGATCGCATTTCTGCGGAGCTCGGGCGGAGCCCTGCCGAGATCAGATCACCACCAACCTCCGGAGCGCCGTCACGCTATCGGAGAACTCATCTACCTCTCCGTCTCTGTTGCTAGATCAAGAAGGCCGAGTTCATCGTCGAGCTGTACGTGTGCTGAACGCGGAGGTGCCGTCCATTCGGCACTAGATCGTGGGACGGATCGCGGGATGGTTCGCGGGGCGGATCGAGGGACGTGAGGACGTTCCACTACATCAACCGCGTTCACTAACGCTTCTTCTGTGCGATCTACAAGGGTACGTAGATCGGAAATCCCCTCTCGTGGATGGACATCACCATGATAGGTCTTCGTGCGCGTAGGAAAATTTTTGTTTCCCATGCAACGTTCCCCAACAGTGGCATCATGAGCTAGGTTCATGCATAGATGTCTTCTCGACTAGAACACAAAAGTTTTTGTGGGCGGTGATGTGCGTTTTGCTGCCCTCCTTAGTCTTTTCTTGATTCCGCGGTATTGTTGGATTGAAG
The DNA here is from genome assembly GCF_904849725.1 of Hordeum vulgare subsp. vulgare. Classification (NCBI taxonomy): domain Eukaryota; kingdom Viridiplantae; phylum Streptophyta; class Magnoliopsida; order Poales; family Poaceae; genus Hordeum; species Hordeum vulgare. The sequence goes on from NC_058524.1 coordinate 26,100,279, forward strand.
CGGCTTGGACCGACATTACTCGTACGCTTACGAGAGACTGGTTTCATCGCTACGAGTAACCCCGTTGCTCAAAGATGACTGGCAAGTGTCGGTTTCTCCAACTTTAGTTGAATCGGATTTGACTGAGGAGGTCCTTGTATAAGGTTAAATAGCAATTCATATATCTCCGTTGTGGTGTTTGCGTAAGTAAGATGCGATCCTACTAGATACCCATGGTCACCACGTAAAACATGCAACAACAAAATTAGAGGACGTCTAACTTGTTTTTGCAGGGTATGCTTGTGATGTGATATGGCCAATGAAGTGATGTGATATATTGGATGTATGAGATGATCATGTTGTAATAGATAATATCGACTTGCACGTCGATGGTACGGCAACGGGCAGGAGCCATAGGGTTGTCTTTAAACTAACGTTTGTGCTTGCAGATGCGTTTACTATTTTGTAGGATGTAGCTTTAGTAGTAATAGCATGAGTAGCACGACAACCCCGATGGTGACACGTTGATGGAGATCATGGTGTGACGCTGGTGACAAGAAGATCGTGTCGGTGCTTCGGGGATGGAGATCAAGGAGCACGTGATGATGGCCATATCATGTCACTTATGAATTGCATGTGATGTTAATCCTTTTATGCACCTTATTTTTCTTAGAACGACGGTAGCATTATGAGGTGATCTCTCACTAAAATTTCAAGACGAAATTGTGTTCTCCCCGACTGTGCACCATTGCTACAGTTCGTCGTTTCGAGACACCACGTGATGATCGGGTGTGATAGACTCAACGTTCACATACAACGGGTGCAAAACAGTTGCACACGCGGAACACTCGGGTTAAGCTTGACGAGCCTAGCATGTGCATACATGGCCTCGGAACATATGAGACCGAAAGGTCAATCATGAATCATATAGATGATATGATTAGCATAGGGATGCTTACCACTGAAACTATACTCAACTCACGTGATGATCGGACTTGAGCTAGTGTAAGTGGGTCATGAACCACTCAAATGACTAGAGAGATGTACTTTTTGAGTGGGAGTTTAGCAAGTAATTCGATTAAGTTAAACTCTAATTATCTTGAACATAGTCTAAGTCCACTTTGAATATATTTATGTTGTAGATCATGGCTCACGCGACAGTCACCCTGAATTTTAATACGTTCCTAGAGAAAGCTAAGTTGAAAGATGATGGAAGCAACTTTGTAGACTGGGCTCGTAATCTTAAGTTAATCCTACAAGCTGGGAAGAAGGATTATGTCCTTAATGCTGCGCTAGGAGATGAACCACCCGCTACGGCTGACCAGGATGTAAAGAACGCTTGGTTAACACGTAACGAGGACTACTCAGTAGTTCAATGTGCAGTCTTGTATGGCTTAGAACCGGGACTTCAACGTCGCTTTGAGCGTCATGGAGCATATGAGATGTTCCAGGAGTTGAAGTTCATCTTTCAGAAGAACGCCCGGATCGAGAGGTATGAGACCTCCGATAAATTCTATGCTTGCAAGATGGAGGAGAATTCGTCTGTCAGTGAACATGTGCTCAAAATGTCTGGGTACTTAAACCGTCTAGCTGAGCTGGGGATTGAACTCCCGCAAGAGGCTATCACTGACAGAAACTTCAATCACTGCCTCCAAGCTATAAGGGCTGTTGGAATTATGCCCGAGAGGCAATAATAAATATAGTTATTATTATAATTCCTGTATCAAGATTATCGTTTATTATCCATGCTATAATTGTATTGAATAAAGACTTATATACATGTGTGGATACATAGACAAAACACTGTCCCTAGCAAGCCTCTAGTTGGCTAGCCAGTTGATCAAAGATAGTCAGTGTCTTCTGATTATGAACAAGGTGTTGTTGCTTGATAACTGTATCACGTCATTAGGAGAATCATGTGATGGACTAGACCCAAACTAATAGACGTAGCATGTTGATCGTGTCATTTTATTGCTACTGTTTTCTACGTGTCAAGTATTTGTTCCTATGACCATGAGATCATATAACTTACTAACACCGGAGGAATACTTTGTGTGTATCAAACATCGCAACGTAACTGGGTGACTATAAAGATGCTCTACAGGTATCTCCGAAGGTGTTCGTTAAGTTAGTATGGATCAAGACTGGGATTTGTCACTCCGTGTGACGGAGAGGTATCTCAGGGCCCACTCGGTAATACAACATCACACACAAGCCTTGCAAGCAATGTGACTTAGTGTAAGTTGCGGGATCTTGTATTAGGGAACGAGTAAAGAGACTTGCCGGTAAACGAGATTGAAATAGGTATACGGATACTGACAATCGAATCTCGGGCAAGTAACATACCGAAGGACAAAGGGAATGACATACGGGATTATATGAATCCTTGGCACTGAGGTTCAAACGATAAGATCTTCGTAGAATATGTAGGATCCAATATGGGCATCCAGGTCCTGCTATTGGATATTGACCGAGGAGTCTCTCGGGTCATGTCTACATAGTTCTCGAACCCGCCGGGTCTGCACACTTAAGGTTCGACGTTGTTTTATGCGTATTTGAGTTATATGGTTGGTTACCGAATGTTGTTCGGAGTCCCGGATGAGATCACGGACGTCACGAGGGTTTCCGGAATGGTCCGGAAACGAAGATTGATATATAGGATGACCTCATTTGATTACCGGAAGGTTTTCGGAGTTACCGGGAATGTACCGGGAATGACGAATGGGTTCCGGGAGTTCACCGGGGGGCAACCCACCCCGGGGAAGCCCATAGGCATTGGGGTGGCGCACCAGCCCTTAGTGGGCTGGTGGGACAGCCCAAAAGAGCCCTATGCGCCATAAAAAGAAAAATCAAAGAGAAAAGAAAAAAAAAGAGGAGCTGGGGAAAGGGGGAAGGACTCCTCCTTCCAAACCTAGTTGGACTCGGTTTGGAAGGGGAGATCTCCCCCCGCCCCCTTGGCTCGGCCGAAGCCCTTAGTGGTCCTTGGACCCCAAGGCAAGGCTCCCCCTCTTCCCCCTTTATGTACGGAGGTTTTAGGGCTGATTTGACACAACTTTGCCACGGCAGCCCGACCACATATCTCCACGGTTTTACCTCTAGATCGCGTTTCTGCGGAGCTCGGGCGGAGCCCTGCTGAAACGAGATCATCACCAACCTCCGGAGCGCTGTCACGCTGCCGAAGAACTCTTCTACCTCTCCGTCTCTCTTGCTGGATCAAGAAGGCCGAGATCATCATCGAGCTGTACGTGTGCTGAACGCGGAGGTGCCGTCCGTTCGGCACTAGATCGTGGGACTGATCGCGGGATAGTTCGCGGGGCGGATCGAGGGACGTGACGACGTTCCACTACATCAACCGCGTTCACTAACGCTTCTGTTGTACGGTCTACAAGGGTACGTAGATCACACATCCCCTCTCGTAGATGGACATCACCATGATAGGTCTTCGTGCGCGTAGGAAAATTTTTGTTTCCCATGCGACGTTCCCCAACAGTGGCATCATGAGCTAGGTGCATGCATAGATGTCTTCTCGAGTAGAACACAAAAGTTTTTGTGGGCGGTGATGTGCGTTTTGTTGCCATCCTTAGTCTTTTCTTGATTCCGCGGTATTGTTGGATCGAAGCGGCTCGGACCGACATTACTCGTACGCTTATGAGAGACTAGTTTCATCGCTACGAGTAACTCCGTTTCTCAAAGATGACTGGCGGGTGTCAGTTTCTCCAACTTTAGTTGAATCGGATTTGACCGAGAAGGGTCCTTGGATGAGGTTAAATAGCAACTCATATATCTCCGTTGTGGTGTTTGCGTAAGTAAGATGCGATCCTACTAGATACCCATGGTCACCACGTAAAACATGCAACAACAAATTAGAGGACGTCTAACTTGTTTTTGCAGGGTATGCTTGTGATGTGATATGGCCAACGATGTGATGTGATATATTGGATGTATGAGATGATCATATTGTAATAGATAATATCGACTTGCACGTCGATGGTATGGCAACCGGCAGGACACATAGGGTTGTCTTTACAACTAACGTTTGTGCTTGCAGATGCGTTTACTATTTTGCTAGGATGTAGCTTTAGTAGTAATAGCATGAGTAGCACGACAACCCCGATGGCGACACGTTGATGGAGATCATGGTGTGGCGCCGGTGACAAGAAGATCGTGTCGGTGCTTTGGTGATGGAGATCAAGGAGCACATGATGATGGCCATATCATGTCACTTATGAATTGCATGTGATGTTAATCCTTTTATGCACCTTATTTTGCTTAGAACGACGGTAGCATTATGAGGTGATCTCTCACTAAAATTTCAAGACGAAATTGTGTTCTCCCCGACTGTGCACCGTTGCTACAGTTCGTCGTTTCGAGACACCACGTGATGATCGGGTGTGATAGACTCAACGTTCACATACAACAGGTGCAAAACAGTTGCGCACGCGGAACACTCGGGTTACGCTTGACGAGCCTAGCATGTGCAGACATGGCCTCGGAACACATGAGACCGAAAGGTCGATCATGAATCATATAGATGATATGATTAGCATGGGGATGCTTACCACTGAAACTATTCTCAACTCACGTGATGATCGGACTTGAGCTAGTGTAAGTGGATCATGAACCACTCAAATGACTAGAGAGATGTACTTTTTGAGTGGGAGTTTAGCGAGTAATTTGATTAAGTTAAACTCTAATTATCTTGAACATAGTCTAAGTCCACTTTGAATATATTTGTGTTGTAGATCATGGCTCATGCAACAATCACCCTGAATTTTAATACGTTCCTAGAGAAAGCTAAGTTGAAAGATGATGGAAGCAACTTTGTAGACTGGGCTCATAATCTTAAGCAAATCTTACAAGCTGGGAAAAAGGATTATGTCCTTAATGCTGCGCTAGGAGATGAACCACCCGTTACGGCTGATCAGGATGTTAAGAACGCTTGGTTAACACGTAAGGAGGACTACTCAGTAGTTCAATGTGCAGTCTTGTATGGCTTAGAACCGGGACTTCAACGTCGCTTTGAGCATCATGGAGCATTTGAGATGTTCCTGGAGTTGAAGTTTATCGTTCAGAAGAACGCCCGGATCGAGAGGTATGAGACCTCTGATAAATTCTATGCTTGCAAGATGGAGTAAAACTCGTCTGTCAGTGAACATGTGCTCAAAATGTCTGGGTACTCAAACCGTCTAGCTGAGCTGGGGATTGACTCCCGCAAGAAGCTATCACTGATAGAATCCTTCAATCACTGCCTCCAAGCTATAAAGGCTTTGTGTTGAACTACAACATTCAAGGGATGAACAAGTCTCCTGGCGAGTTGTTTGCGATGCTGAAAGTCGCAGAGTCTGAACTCCGTAAAGAGCATCAAGTGTTGATGGTGAATAAGACCACTAGTTTCAAGAGAAACGGCAAAGGCAAAAAGGGTAATTCAAAGAAGAGCGGCAAGCCTGTTGCCAATCCGACGAAGAAACCCAAAGCTGGACCTAAGCCTGAAACAGAGTGTTACTATTGCAAGGGTATGGGTCACTGGAAGCGCAATTGCCCCAAGTATCTGGCTGATAAGAAGGCGGCCAAAGAAAAATCAGGTATATCTGATATACATGTTACTGATGTGTACTTAACCGTCTCTCGTAGTAGTGCCTGGGTATACGATACCGGTTCAGTTGCTCATATTTGCAACTCGAAACAGGAACTACGGAATAGACGAAGGCTGGCGAAAGATGAAGTGACGATGCGCGTAGGAAATGGTTCCAAGGTTGATGCAAACGCCGTCGGCACAGTTTCACTTCAGTTACCATCAGGATTAGTTATGAACTTGAATCATTGTTATTTAGTGCCTACGTTGAGCATGAACATTATATCTGGATCTTGTTTATTGCGAGACGGTTACTCTTTTTAAGTCAGAGAATAATGGTTGTTCTATTTCTATGAGTAACATGTTTTATGGTCATGCACCCAATGTGAGAGGATTGTTCATATTGAATCTTGATAGTGATACACACATACATAACATTGAGACCAAAAGAATTAGAGTTAACAATGATAGCGCCATATTTTGTGGCACTGCCGCTTAGGTCATATTGGTGTAAAGCGCATGAAGAAACTCCACGCCGATGGACTTTTGGAGTCACTTGACTTTGATTCACTTGACACGTGCGAACCATGCCTCATGGGCAAGATGACTAAAACTCCGTTCTCCGGAACAATGGAGCGTGCAAGTGACTTGTTGGAAATCATACATACCGATGTGTGTGGTCCGATGAGCGTAGAGGCACGCGGCGGATATCGTTATTTTCTCACCTTCACTGACGATTTGAGTAGATATGGTTATGTCTACTTAATGAAGCATAAGTCTGAAACATTTGAAAAGTTCAAGCAATTTCAGAGTGAAGTTGAAAATCATCGTAACAAGAAGATCAAGTTCCTACGGTTTGATCGTGGGGGTGAATATCTGAGTTTCGAGTTTGGTGCTCACTTAAGACAATGTGGAATTGTTTCACAGTTGACACCGCCTGGAACACCACAGCGTAATGGTGTGTCCGAACGTTGTAATCTTACTTTATTAGAGATGGTGCGATCTATGATGTCTCTTACCGATTTGCCATTATCATTTTGGGGTTATGCATTAGAAACAGCTGCATTCACTTTAAATAGGGCACCATCAAAATCCGTTGAGACGACACCATACGAACTGTGGTATGGCAAAAGGCCAAAGTTGTCGTTTCTTAAAGTTTGGGGATGTGATTCTTATGTCAAAAAGCTTCAGCCCGAAAAGCTGGAACCCAAAACAGAAAAGTGCATCTTCATAGGTTACCCAAAAGAGACAGTTGGGTAGACCTTCTATCTCAAATCCGAGGGCAAAGTGTTTGTTGCTAAAAAAGGAGCTTTTCTCGAGAAGGAGTTTCTCTCGAGAGAATTGAGTGGGAGGAAGATAGAACTTGACGAGGTTGTCGAACCTCCCATCCCTCTGGATGGTGGCGCGGGGCAAGGGGAAACCTCTGTCGTTACGACGCCGGTTGAGGAGGAAGTTAATGATGATGATCATGAAACTCCGGTTCAAGTTTCTGTCAAACCACGCAGGTCGACGAGACCACGTGCTGCTCCAGAGTGGTACGGTAATCCCGTCTTATCAATCATGTTGTTAGACAACAATGAGCCTGCAAATTATGAAGAAGCAATGGTGGGCCCAGATTCCAACAAATGGCTAGAAGCCATGAAACCCGAGATAGGATCCATGTATGAGAACAAAGTGTGGACTTTGGAAGTACTGCCTGAGGGCCTCAAGGCTATTCAGAACAAATGGATCTTTAAGAGGAAGACGGACGCTGACGGCAATGTGACCGTTTATAAAGCTCGACTTGTGGCAAAGGGTTTTTCACAAGTTCAAGGAGTTGACTACGATGAGACTTTCTCACCCGTAGCGATGCTTAAGCCCGTCAGAATCATGTTAGCAATAGCTGCATTTTTCGATTATGAAATCTGGCAGATGGATGTCAAAACGGCGTTCCTTAACGGTTTCCTTAAGGAAGAGTTGTATATGATGCAACCCGAAGGTTTTGTCGATCCTGAGAATGCTGACAAGGTGTGCAAGCTCCAAAGATCCATTTATGGACTGGTGCAAGCATCTCGGAGTTGGAACAAACGCTTTGATGAGGTGATCAAAGCATTTGGGTTTATACAAGTGGTTGGAGAATCTTGTATTTACAAGAAAGTGAGTGGGAGCTCTGTGGCGTTTCTAATATTATATGTGGATGACATATTGCTGATTGGAAACAACGTAGATTTTTTGGAGAGCATAAAGGATTACTTGAATAAAAGTTTCTCTATGAAGGACCTAGGGGAAGCTGCTTACATTCTAGGCATTAAGATCTACAGGGATAGATCAAAACGCCTGATAGGACTTTCACAAAGCACATACCTTGATAAAGTTTTGAAGAGGTTCAAAATGGAACAGTCCAAGAAGGGGTTCTTGCCAGTTTTACAAGGTACGAGATTGAGTAAGACTCAGTGCCCAACAACTAATGAGGATAGAGAGCATATGCGCTCCGTCCCCTATGCTTCAGCCATAGGTTCTATAATGTATGCAATGTTGTGCACTAGACCGGACGTTAGCCTGGCCATAAGTATGGCAGGTAGGTTCCAGAGTAATCCTGGAGTGGATCACTGGACGGGGGTCAAGAATATCCTGAAGTACCTGAAAAGGACTAAGGAGATGTTTCCCGTGTATGGAGGTGACGAAGAGCTCGTCGTAAAAGGTTACGTCGATGCAAGCTTTGACACAGATCCGGACGACTCTAAGTCGCAAACCGGATACGTATTTATTCTTAACGGGGGTGCGGTAAGCTGGTGCAGTTCCAAGCAGAGCGTCGTAGCAGATTCTACATGTGAAGCGGAGTACATGGCTGCCTCGGAGGCGGCTAAGGAGGGTGTCTGGATGAAGCAGTTCATGACGGATCTTGGAGTGGTGCCAAGCGCACTGAATCCAATAACCTTGTTCTGTGACAACACGGGTGCCATTGCCCTAGCAAAGGAACCACGGTTTCACAAGAAGTCCAGACACATCAAACGACGCTTCAACCTCATCCGCAACTACGTCGAAGGGGAGGACGTAAATATATGCAAAGTGCACACGGATCTGAATGTAGCAGACCCGCTGACTAAACCTCTTCCACGGGCAAAGCATGATCAACACCAGAATTGTATGGGTGTTAGATTTATTACAATGTAATTCGCATGATGATGTGAGGGCTAGATTATTGACTCTAGTGCAAGTGGGAGACTGTTGGAATTATGCCCTAGAGACAATAATAAATATAGCTATTATTATAATTCCTGTATCAAGATAATCGTTTATTATCCATGCTATAATTGTATTGAATAAAGACTTATATACATGTGTGGATACATAGACAAAACACTGTCCCTAGCAAGCCTCTAGTTGGCTAGCCAGTTGATCAAAGATAGTCAGTGTCTTCTGATTATGAACAAGGTGTTGTTGCTTGATAACTGGATCACGTCATTAGGAGAATCACATGATGGACTAGACCCAAACTAATAGACATAGCATGTTGATCGTGTCATTTTATTGCTACTGTTTTCTGCGTGTCAAGTATTTGTACCTATGACCATGAGATCATATAACTAACTAACACCGGAGGAATAGTTTGTGTGTATCAAACGTCGCAACGTAACTGGGTGACTACAAAGATGCTCTACACGTATCTTCGAAGGTGTTCGTTAAGTTAGTATGGATCAAGACTGGGATTTGTCACTCCGTGTGACGGAGAGGTATCTCAGGGCCCACTCGGTAATACAACATCACACACAAGCCTTGCAAGCAATGTGACTTAGTGTAAGTTGTGGGATCTTGTATTACGGAACGAGTAAAGAGACTTGCCGGTAAACGAGATTGAAATAGGTATATGGATACTGACGATCGAATCTCGGGCAAGTAACATACCGAAGGACAAAGGGAATGACATACGGGATTATATGAATCCTTGGCACTGAGGTTCAAACGATAAGATCTTCGTAGAATATGTAGGATCCAATATGGGCATCCAGGTCGTGCTATTGGATATTGACCGAGGAGTCATTCGGGTCATGTCTACATAGTTCTCGAACCCGCAGGGTCTGCACACTTAAGATTCAACGTTGTTTTATGCGTATTTGAGTTATATGGTTGGTTACCGAATGTTGTTCAGAGTCCCGGATGAGATCACGGACGTCACGAGGGTATCCGGAATGGTCCGGAAACAAAGATTGATATATAGGATGACCTCATTTGATTGTCGGAAGGTTTTCGGAGTTACCGGGAATGTGCCGGGAATGACGAATGGGTTCCGGGTGTTCACCGGGGGGGCAACCCACCCTGGGGAAGCCCATAGGCCTTGGGGGTGGCGCACCAGCCCTTGGTGGGCTGGTGGGACAGCCCAAGAAGGCCCTATGCACCGAAGGATAAGAAATCAAAGAGAAAGAAAAAAAAAGGGAGGTGGGAAAGGAGAGAAGGACTCGGTTTGGAAGGGAAGGACTTCCCCCCTTGGCTCGGCCGACCCCCTTGGGGCTCCTTGAGCCTCAAGGCAAGGCCCCTCCCCTCCCACCTATATATACAGAGGTATTAGGGCTGATTTGAGACAACTTTTGCCACGGGAGCCCGACCATATACCTCCATGGTTTTTCCTCTAGATCGCGTTTCTACGGAGCTCGGGCGAAGCCCTGCCGAGATCAGATCACCACCAACCTCCGGAGCATCGTCACGCTGCCGGAGAACTCATCTACCTCTCCGTCCCTCTTGCTAGATCAAGAAGGCCGAGATCATCGTCGAGTTGTACGTGTGCTGAACGCGGAGGTGCCGTCTGTTAGGCACTAGATCGTGGGACGGATCGCGGGACGGTTCGTGGGGCGGATCGAGGGACGTGAGGACGTTCCACTACATCAACCGCGTTCACTAACACTTCTGCTTTGCGATCTACAAGGGTACGTAGATGGGAAATCCCCTCTCGTAGATGGACATCACCATGATAGGTCTTCGTGGGCGTAGGAAAATTTTTGTTTCCCATGCAACGTTCCCCAACAATTATTTGTTTTTTCTTTTTATATTTGTATCATCTGTCTCTATCAAAACTTTATCCTTGCAAGTAACGATTTAAAGAGGCTTGAGAACCCTCTTGCCACGTTGGGTACAAGTGTTTGGTTTTGTGTCTGTAGGTGCTGGCACCAAGGGTACAAAAGACCTTCCAATGGCGCCAGAAATAGGAGTGTTGCTTGATACTCCTCAGCAACGGCACCAGGAATCCTTCAGCTGCGGCTACGCCTTAAGGGACTTCCTAGGCAAGTATGCAAAGGATTTCCCCCGTGGCCTTGGAGCCTTGCCTTGGTGTTCCCTTGAAGCAGAAAGGGTGATGTAGCATAGCGGTGGTAAGTATTTCCCTCAGTTTGAGAACCAAGGTATCAATCCGGCGGAAGAGTATCTCAAGATCCTGCACAAACACAAAATCTTGCACCCAATGCTATGAAAGGGTTGTCAATCCCTTATAGATTGTTTGCCAAGTAAGAACTGAAAGCAACAAAGTAACAAAGCAAAGTAAAAGCGGAGGTGTAAACGATGGATGTGAATAGACCTAGGGGCCGTAGTGTTTACTAGTGGCTTCTCTCATGAAAGCAAGTAGATGGAGGGTGAACAAATTACTGTTGAGCAATTGATAGAACTGTGCAGAGTCGTGACGATATCTATGCAATGATTATTTCTATAGGCATCACGTCCGAAACAAGTAGATCGATACTGTCTGCATCTACTACTATTACTCCACACGTCGACCGCTATCCAGCATGCATCTAGTGTATTAAGTCCATAAAAACAGAGTAACGCCTTAAGCAAGATGACATGATGTAGAGGGATAATCTCAAACCAATGATAAAAACCCCATCTTTTTACCCTTGATGGCAACTGCTCGATGTGTGCCTTGCTGCACCTACTGTCACTACGAAAGGTCACCTCATGGAAGAACCCAAAACCAAGCACTTCTCCCATTGCAAGAATCATAGATCTAGTTGGCCAAACAAAACCCAAGACTCGGAGAGACTTACAAGGATATCAAATCATGCATATAAGAAATCAGCAAAGACTCAAATATATATCATAGATAATCTGATCACAAGTCCACAATTCATTGGATCTCGACAAACACACCGCCAAAGAAGATTACATCGGATAGATCTCCATGAAGATCATGGAGAACTTTGTAGTGAAGATCCAAGAGAGAGAAGAAGCCATCTAGCTACTAACTATGGACCCGTAGGTCTGAAGTGAACTACTCACGAGTCATTGGAGCAGCGATGATGATGATGAAGAAGCCCTCCACCTCCAAAGTCCCCCCCCCCCCCGGAAGGGCACCGGGAAGGGTCTACAAATGAGATCACGCGGAAAAGGAAGCTTGCGGCGGCGGAAAAGTATTTTCGAGGCTCCCCTGATTTTTTGCGGAATATTTGGGAATATATAGGCGCAAAACCTAGGTCAGGAGGCGGCCAGGGAAGCCACAAGCTTGCCCACCGCCGCCTCCCCCCTGGTGGCATGGTGCAATCTTGTGGGCTCCCTGGGGCCCACCTGGCTTGGCCCAAAGGCTCCCTGGTCTTCTTTCATTCAGGAAAGAAACATTTCGGGGATTTTATTCCGTTTGGACTCCATTCCAAAATCATATCTCAAAAGAGTCAAAAACACGGAAAAATAGGAACTGGCACTTGGCACTGAATCAATAAGTTAATCCCCAAAAAGATATAAAAAGGTACATAAAACATACAAAGAAGACAAGATAACAGTGTGAAACCATCAAAAATTATAGATACGTTTGAGACATATCAAGCATCCCCAAGCTTAACTCCTCCTCGTCCTCGAGTAGGGAAGTGATAAGAATGAATTTTTTACGCTTTAATGCTACCTAGCATAGGTGTCCTTTGTAGTTCCTCTTATGTGACGTGAATGTTCAGATCCATTAGATTCAAAACAATAGTTTGCTATTGACGTGGAAATAATAATAATTCAAGCAAACTAGCAAAGTAATCATGAACTTTCAAAATAACAAGGCCAAAAGAAAGTTATCCCTACAAAAACATATAGTCTGGCTATGCTCTATCATCATTGCACAACGAATTTAAATCATGCACAATCCCGGTATTGGCCAAGTAATTGTTTCACACCTTTACTTTCTCAAACATTTTCAACTCTCACGCAATACATGAGCGTGAGCCATGGTTATAGCACTATAGATGGTGTGGAATGTGGTGGAGTTTGCGAGAAAAAAAGGAGAAGATAGTCACATTAACTAGGCATATCAATGAGCTGTGGAGATGTTCATCAAGAGATATCAATGTGAATGAGTAGGGATTGTCATAAAAATGATGCACTAGAGCTATAAGTACGTGAAAGGTCTTAAAGAAAACTAGTGGGTGTGCATCCAACTTGCTTGCTCACGAAGACCTAAGGCAAATTTGAGGAAGCCTATCATTGGAATATACAAGCCAAGTTATATAATGAAAAATTCCCACTAGCTATATGATGGTGACAAAACAAGAGACTCTCAATCATGAAGATCATGGTGCTCAAAATGCACAAGTGTGGAAAAAATGGTAGCATTGTCCCTTCTCTCTTTTTCTCTCATATTTTTTTTGGTGGGATCTTTGGCCTCTTTTTTATGGGCTTCTTTGGCCTCTTTTATTTCCTCACATGGGACAATGCTCCAATAATGATCATCATCACAGTTTCAACTCAAAACTTAGAGCAATTATTACTCTATATGGAATGCCTTCGGTGGTGTACTGTGGCAATGATCTAGCATGTAATAGACATCAATGGAAACATCATGCTAGCTATCTTACGATCATGAAGTGGCAATGTAGACGTGATGGCACATATCATGGTGGTAGTTGCATGGCAATATATCTCGGAATGACTTTGAAAAAGCCATAGTAGGTAGGTATGGTGGCTGTTTTGAGGGAGGCTAATGGTGGGTTTTGTGCACCGATGAAAGTTGCACGGCACTAAGAAGATAGTGATGGTGGAAGGTGAAAGTGCATCTAAACCATGGACTCAACATTAGTCATGAAGAACTCATATACTTGTTGCAAAAGTTATATTAGTAATCGAAACAAAGCATTCAACGCATACTCCTAGGGGAAGGGTTGGTAGGTATAAACCATCGCGCGATCCCGACCGCCACGCAAAGGATGACAATCAATAAACTAATCATGCTCAGATTTCATCACATAACAGTTCACCATAAGTGCATGCTACGGGAATCACTAACTTCAACACAAGTATTTCTAGATTCACAACACCTCACTAGCATTATTTCAATATTACCATAACCACAACTCGAAACTAATTGAGATGAATCAAACTTCTCTAACTATTCAATGCACATGAAGGAGGAAGTTTTCGTATCCCTTTGGATAACTACCCCTTTTGAGACTACTTTCAAAGCATGGAGCAACTACCAAGCCACGCACCGTTGCGCTCTAAAAGATATAAGTGAAGCACATAGAGCAAAAGTATCTAGCTCAAAAGATATAAGTGAAGCACATGTGAGCTGAATTGTCTACCAAAAGATATAAGTGAAGCTCGACAAAATCACGGTGTGTGCATGTCTCTCTCTCTAGGTGTGCAGCAAGGATGATTGTGACACAACAAAAATAAAAGACTCCTACGATACAAGATGCTCCAAGCAAAAACACATAACATGTGGTGAATAAAAATATAGCCCCAAGTAACGTTACCGATGGATTGGAGACGAGAGAGGGGATGCCTTCCCGGGGCATCCCCAAGCTTAGGCTTTTATGACATCCTTGAATCTCTTGGGGTGCCTTGGGCATCCCCAAGGTTGATCTCTTGCCACTCTTTATCTTTTTTTCCATAAGAACTTCACCCAAAACTTGAAAACTTCACAACATGAAACTTAAACAGAAACTCGTGATAACATTAGTACAAGAAACCAAACCACCACTTCCTTAGTATACTATCCATAGTTTCATCAAAATAAGCAACCAACACAACAAAAACAGAATCTGTTAACAGCAAACCAGTCTGTAGCAATATGTATGTTTCGTATACCTCTGGTACTTCACAAATTCCGAAAAATTACGACCGTCTGACGAATTTGCGTAGAAATCAGCAGCAAAAAGAATCAACTCAAAATCTCTTACAGAAAAACAATGAAAATTCTTTTCGTGAGCAGAAAGTTTCTGTCTTTCCCAGCATGACCAAACGATCATCCTCAAGACAAATCATAACGGTTTTGCTTGGCACAAACGCAAAAAGAAACACAAAAAACACAATCATAACATAATTATGAAAGTGTGGAAAATACAAAATAGAAATAAAAAGTATAAATTCATTGGGTTGCCTCCCAACAAGCGCTATCGTTTAACGCCCTTAGCTAGGCATTGATTTCAATGATGCTCACATAAAAGGTAAGGATTGAAACACAACGAGAGCATCATGGAGCAAATGTCTAGCACATTTGAGTCTAACCCACTTCCTATGCATAGGGATTTTGTGATCAAACAATTTATTGGAGGAAGAATCAACTAGCATAGGAAGGCAAAATAAGCATAGCTTCAAAAATTTCAACATATGGAGAGGAAGCTTGATACAATTGCAATAAGTAGAAGCATATGATCCTCTCTCATAGTAATTTTCAGTAGCATCATGAATGAATTCAACAATATAACCAGAACCTAAAGCATTATTTTCATGATCTACACGCATAGAAATTTTACTACTCTCCACATAAGGAAATCTATTCTCAAGAATAGTAGTAGGAGTATCGTAAAAGACTTGAGCACTACAAATTGTGTCCACAATGAAAAAGCAAGGTTTAGCAAAGGGGTTCTCGAGAGTATGACAAGTTCATCAAAATAATTTTGATCATTCAAAGTGGAAGAACTAAAAAGATCATCTTCATCAAATATAGCATCTCCAAGCTTGTGGCTTTGCATATCATTAGCATCATGGGTATTCAAAGAATTCATGCTAAGGACATTGCAATCATGCTCATCGTTCACATATTCTATGCCAAGCATTCTATTTAATTCTTCTTTCAGCACTTGAGCACAATTTTCCTTCCCATCATGCTCACGAAAAACATTGAAAAGATGGAGCATATGAGGCATCCTCAATTCCATTTTTTTTTTGTAATTTTCAGCGAAAGAACAAGAAACAAAAATATTTTCTAGTCGCAAAGTTTGGTGTTTTCAGCCATGATGACTTCAACAAACAAACAAGCACACAAGCAAGCGAGAAAACCGGCAAAGGGAAACGGCAAAGGCAAAAGAAGAAGGGCAAATGAAAACGGCAAATGTGAAGTGGGGGAGAGGAAAACGAGAGGCAACTGGCAGAAAAAGTAAATGCAAGAGAAGAGTTTGTGAGACCTACTTGGATAGATCTTGATTTCTCTTCCCCGGCAACGGCGCCAGAAATTGGCACGTTGTCGGGAGAATATTCTTGACGATCTTCTTCCCCGGCAACGCGACCAGAAATTCTTCTGCTACTGCAACAAAAGACCTTCCAATGGCGCCAAAAATAGGAGTGTTGCTTCATACTCCTCGGCAACGGCACCAGGAATCCTTCAGCTGCCGCTACGCCTTAAGGGACTTCCTAGGCAAGTATGCAAAGGATTCCCCCGTGGCCTTGGAGCCTTGCGTTGGTGTTCCCTCGAAACGGAAAGGGTGATGTAGCGTAGCGGTGGTAAGTATTTCCCTCAGTTTGAGAACCAAGGTATCAATCCGGCGGAAGAGTATCTCAAGATCCTGCACAAACACAAAAGTTTGCACCCAACGCTATGAAGGGGTTGTCAATCCCTTATAGATTTTTTTCCAAGTGAGAACTGAAAGCAACAAAGTAACAAAGCAAAGTAAAAGCAGAGGTGTAAACGATGGATGTGAATAGACCCGGGAGCCGTAGTGTTTACTAGTGGCTTCTCTCATGAAAGCAAGTAGACGGAGGGTGAACAAATTACTGTCGAGCAATTGATAGAACTGTGCAGAGTCGTGACGATATATATGCAATGATTATTTCTATAGGCATCACGTCCGAAACAAGTAGACTGATAATGTCTGCATCTACTACTATTACTCCACACGTCGACCGCTATCCAGCATGCATCTAGTGTATTAAGTCCATAAAAACAGAGTAACGCCTTAAGCAAGATGACATGATGTAAAGGGATAATCTCAAACCAATGATAAAAACCCCATCTTTTTACCCTTGATGGCAACTGCTTGATGTGTGTCTTGCTGCCCCTACTGTCACTGGGAAAGGTCACCACATGGCAGAACCCAAAACCAAGCACTTCTCCCATTGCAAGAATCATAGATCTAGTTGGCCAAACAAAACCCAAGACTCGGAGAGACTTACAAGGATATCAAATCATGCATATAAGAAATCAGCAAAGACTCAAATATATATCATAGATAATCTGATCACAAGTCCACAATTCATCAGATCTCGACAAACACACCGCCAAAGAAGATTACATCGGACAGATCTCCATGAAGATCATGGAGAACTTTGTATTGAAGATCCAAGAGAGAGAAGAAGCCATCTAGCTACTAACTACGGACCCGTAGGTCTGAAGTGAACTACTCACGAGTCATTGGAGCAGCGATGATGATGATGAAGAAGCCCTCCACCTCCAAAGTTCCCTCCGGCAGGGCGCCGGGAAGGGTCTCCAGATGAGATCTCGCGGAAACGGAAGCTTGCGGCGGCGGAAAAGTATTTTCGAGGCTCCCCTGATTTTTTGCGGAATATTTGGGAATATATAGGCGCAAAACCTAGGTCAGGAGGCGGCCAGCGAAGCCACAAGCTTGCCCACCGCCGCCTCCCCCTGGTGGCGTGGTGCAAGCTTGTGGGCTCCCTGGGGCCCACCTGGCTTGTCCCAAAGGCTCCCTGGTCTTCTTTCATGTTGGGGAACGTCGTATGGGAAACAAAAAATTTCCTACGCGCACGAAGACCTATCATGGTGATGTCCATCTATGAGAGGGGATATTCGATCTACGTACCCTTGTAGATCGCACAGCAGAAGCGTTAAGAAACGCGGTTGATGTAGTGGAACGTCCTCACGTCCCTCGATCCGCCCCGCGAACCGTCCCGCGATCAGTCCCACAATCTAGTGCCGAACGGACGGCACCTGTGCGTTCAGCACACGTACAGCTCGACGATGATCTCGGCCTTCTTGATCCAGCAAGAGCGACGGAGAGGTAGATGATTTCTCCGGTAGCGTGACGGGCTCCGGAGGTTGGTGGTGATCTAATCTCAGCAAGGCTCCGCCCGAGCTCCGCAGAAACGCGATCTAGAGGTGAAACCGTGGAGATATGTGGTCGGGCTGTCGTGGCAAAGTTGTCTCAAATCAGCCCTAAAACCTCCGTATATATAGGGGGAAGAGGGGGAGCCTTGCCTTGGGGTCCAAGGACCCCCAAGGAATTCGGCCGAGCCAAGGGGGGGAGTCCTCCCCTTCCAAACCGAATCCAACTAGGTTTGGAAGGAGGAGTCCTTCCCCTTTTCCCACCTCCTCTTTTTTTCTCTTTGAGTTTCTTCCTATGGCGCATAGGGCCTTCTTGGGCTGCCCCACCAGCCCACTAAGGGCTGGTGCGCCACCCCCAAGGCCTATGGGCTTCCCCGAGGTGGGTTCCCCCCCCCCCCCCCCCGGTGAACACCCGGAACCCATTCGTCATTCCCGGTAACTCCGAAAACTTTCCGGTAATCAAATGAGGTCATCCTATATATCAATCTTCGTTTCCGGACTATTCCGGAAACACTCGTGACGTCTGTGATCTCATCCGGGACTCCGAACAACATTCGGTAACCAACCATATAACTCAAATACGCATAAAACAACGTCGAACCTTAAGTGTGCACACCCTGTGGGTTCGAGAACTATGTAGACATGACCCGAGAGACTCCTCGGTCAATATCCAATAGCGGGACCTGGATGCCCATATTAAATCCCACATATTCTACGAAGATCTTATTGTTTGAACCTCAGTGCCAAGGATTCATATAATCCCGTATGTCATTCCCTTTGTCCTTCGGTATGTTACTTGCCCGAGATTCGATCGTCAGTATCCGCATACCTATTTCAATCTCGTTTACCGGCAAGTCTCTTTACTCGTTCCGTAATACAAGATCCCACAACTTACACTAAGTCACATTGCTTGCAAGGCTTGTGTGTGATGTTGTATTACCGAGTGGGCCCCAAGATACCTCTCCGTCACACGGAGTGACAAATCCCAGTCTCGATCCATACTAACTCAACGAACACCTTCGGAGATACCTGTAGAGCATCTTTGTAGTCACCCAGTTACGTTGCGACGTTTGATACACAAAAAGTATTCCTCCGGTGTCAGTGAGTTATATGATCTCATGGTCATAGGAACAAATACTTGACACGCAGAAAACAGTAGCAACAAAATGACACGATCAACATGCTACGTCTTTTAGTTTGGGTCTAGTCCATCACGTGATTCTCCTAATGACGTGATCCAGTTATCAAGCAACAACACCTTGTTCATAATCAGAAGACACTGACTATCTTTGATCAACTGGCTAGCCAACTAGAGGCTTGCTAGGGACAGTGTTTTGTCTATGTATCCACACATGTATATAAGTCTTCATTCAATACAATTATAGCATGGATAATAAACGATTATCTTGATACAGGAATTATAATAATAACTATATTTATTATTGCCTCTAGGGCATAATTCCAACATTTCGTTCGGGAAAAAATCATTTCGGGGATTTTATTCCGTTTGGACTCCATTCCTAAATCAGATCTGAAAAGAGTCAAAAACACGAAAAAACAGGAACTGGCACTTGGCACTGAATCAATAAGTTAGTCCCCAAAAAGATATAGAAAAAGGGTACATAAAACATACAAAGAAGACAAGATAACAGCGTGAAACCATCAAAAATTATAGATACGTTTGAGACGTATCATCCTATTGGTTCGATAACCTTGGTTCTCACTCATGGAAATACTTACCGCTACTATATTGCTTCACCCCTCCTCTTCGGGGGAAATCCAACACAGCTCACAAGTAGCATTGCCCCCTCCAGTAGTTCTCTTCTCCAGTATGTTTTATATATTATAGAAATATTCTCCATAAATTTTCAACCCAATCTGAGAACTTCTATTTCTGCACAAAAATAACACCATGGTAGTTTTGCTGAAAACAACATCAGTTCGGGTTAGTTTCATTCAAATCATGCAAATTAGAGGCCAAAACAAGAGCACGAGTGTTTTGAAAAGTAGATATGTTTAGGATGTGTCTGGCCTCTATAGGATTTGGTCCCCATCTCCCCCGACACTGCTTAAAAGACCGCGCAGATGACATGGGCCCGGGGGCTAAACTATACACTATCAGCATGACACAACGCGGCCCGCGGAGTGGTTGAAAATCAAAACAAATCTCAAGGAAAGGGATCTATCACTCCTGTTAGAAGCAAGGTATGCCCCTATGGTAATACAAGACACCAACTAGACACAGTGAAAAGCTTGAAACAACGAATAAAGAATACAGGTATCAATTCAAGACGGGCACTACGTGCGTGACACCGATAAAGTCCATGAGTTCTTGATATGTATCCAACGTATCTATAATTTTTTATTGTTCCATGCTGATATATTATCATTATAGGATAATTTTTGGGTATTTATATACCAATTATAATATTTTTGAGCACTAACCTATTGACCGAGTGCCCAGTGTCAGTTCCTGTTTTCTGTGTATTTTTTGCTTTGCAGGTTTATCCTACCAAACAAAGTCAAAATGCAACGAAACTTTAATATGTTTTTTTCTCGACTAAATGAAGATGTGCAAGCATCGGAAGTGGACGAGAGGCCACACGAGGGAGGCACAAGCAAATAGGGACCCACCCAGGGCTTGGTCGCACCCTGATGGCTTGTGCCCCCTGGATGCCTCACGACATCCTGATACGTCTCCATCGTATCTACTTTTCCAAACTCTTTTGTCCTTGTTTTAGACTCTAATTTGCATGATTTGAATGGAACTAACCCGGACTAACGCTGTTTTCAGCAGAATTACCATGTTGTTTTTTGCGCAGAAATAAAATTTCTCGGAATGACCTGGAAATTTACGAGGATTTTTTGTGGAATATATAAAAAATACTGGAGCAAAAATCAACCGAAGACGTGGAGCGAGGAGCCCACAAGCCCAGGAGGCGCGGCCCCCCTGGCCACGCCTGGCAGGCTTGTGGGCGCCTCCAAGTCCAGCTCAATTTAGTCCCTTTCGCCCAGAAAAAAAATCAAGGAGAAGAGTTCATTGCGTTTTACGATACGGAGCCACCGCCGCCACCACCTGTTCTTCCTCTAGAGGGCAGATCTGGAGTCCGTTCTGGGCTCCGAAGAGGGGAGATCGTCACCCTCGTCATCACCAACCTTCCTTCATCGTCAATTCCATGATGCTCTTCACCGTTCGTGAGTAATCTCATCGTAGGCTTGCTGGACGGTGATGGGTTGGATGAGATCTATCATGTAATCGAGTTAGTTTTGATGGGGATTGATCCCTAGTATCCACTATGTTCTGAGATTGATGTTGCTACTACTTTGCTATGCTTAATGCTTGTCACTACGGCCCGAGTGCCATGATTTCAGATCTGAACCTATTATGTTTTCATCAATATATGTGTGTTCTTGATCCTATCTTGCAAGTTGTAGTCACCTACTATGTGTTATGACCCGGCAACCCCGGAGTGACAATAGCCGGAACCACTCCCGGAGATGACCATAGTATGAGGAGTTCATGTATTCACTAAGTGCTAATGCTTTGTTCCGGTTCTCTATTAAAAGGAGAACCTTAATATCCGGTAGTTTCCATTAGGACCCCGCTGCCACGGGAGGCATGGACAATAGATTTCATGCAATTTCTTTTCCTTAAGCACGTATGACTATATACGGAATACATGCCTACATTACATTGACGGACTTGAGCTAGTTACATATCTCCCCATGTTATAATTGTTACATGATGAATGTCATCCGGCATAATTATCCATCACCGATCCAATGCCTACGAGTCTTTCCTACTAGTACTTGCTATGTTACTTTGCCGCTACTGATGTCACTGATGCTACTGTTACCGCTACTGCTGTCACTATTGCTGCCGTTACCACTGCTACTCTTACTATCACGCTACTTTGATACTGAAACTTTGCTGCAGATACTAAGTCTTTCAGGTGTGGTTGAATTGACAACTCAACTGCTAATACTCAAGAATATTCTTTTGCTTCCTCTTGTGTCAAATCAACAAATTTGGGTTGAATACTCTACCCTCAAAATCTGTTGCGATCCCCTATACTTGTGGGTTATGAATACTATTTTCTGGCGCCGTTGCCGGGGAGGCCTAGCACTATTCTCTGAGTCACTTGGGATTTATGTCTGTTGATCACTATGAGGAATCCGAGAGATCCAAAAACTAAAGTCTTGCCCTCAACTACGAGGACAGGTAAGGAACTGCCATCTAGATTTGCACTTGATTGACCTTCAGTTATGAGTAAGTTTGCGACACCACCACCTACTAGAAATTCTGATGTGTCGCCTGTGCTTGATGATGCTACTTCTTCTATCCATGATGCTTGTGATGATGCTTTGCTTGATACTGCTTTGCCACTAGGTGAATTCCTAGATGCACAAATTGCTAGAGTTTCTACTGAATGTGAGGATACTTCTGAAACTGCTGAGATTATTGAAGTAGAACCTGCTATTTCACCTGTTAGAACTAGCTCTCCTAGATATGAATTGCCTGATATACCTGAGGGTTATGTTATGGAGGGAGAGGTAGCTGAGGACTTTCTTGCTTGTAAGGATAGTTATGATCTTGAGAAATTACTGTGCAAGTGGAAAGAAAAATCTCTGAACGCTAGGATGAAATACGACCCTAAGTTTGCTACTTCGCCTATCTTTGTGACCGATAAGGATTATGAATTCTCTGTCGATCCTGAGTTAATCACTTTGGTCGAATCTGATACTTTTCATGGTTATGAGTCTAAAAAGGTTGTAGCACATCTTACTAAGCTGCACGATATAGCCACCCTATTCACGAGTGAGGAAAAGATCCGCCACTACTATATCCTTGAGTTGTTTCCTTTCTCGCTAAAGGTGATGCTAAGACTTGGCTCACTTCTCTTTCTCCTGGTTGTGTGTGTAGTCCCCAGGATATGATCTACTACTTCTCTGAGAAATATTTTCCTGCCCATAAGAAACAAGCTGCCTTGCAGGATATATATAACTTTGTGCAAGTTGAAGAAGAGAGTCTCCCACAAGCTTGGGGAGGCTTGTCCAGTTACTAAATGCTTTGCGTGATCACTCTCTTGAGAAAAATGAAATACTTGATATCTTCTATAATGGACTAACCGATGCTTCTAGGGACCACCTAGATAGTTGTGCTGGTTGTGTTTTCAGGGAACGAACTGTGGAACAAGCTGAGATTCTATTGAATAATATCTTGTGCAATGAGAATGCTTCCCGAACCACCTCCGAAGCCAACTCCGAAGAAAAGAGGTATCCTATTCCTCAGTCCTGTAGATATGCAAGAAGCTAAGAAATCTATGCAAGAGAAAGGCATTAAATCTGAAGATGTCAAGAATCTACCACCTATCGAAGAGATCCATGGTCTTGATAACCCGACACAGGTAGTAGAGGTAAATTCTCTTCGTAGATTCAATGAGAGTGATATTCCTTTTGATAAACCTGCTAGCTTATGCTTAGATGAATTTGATAACTTTGTTGCCAAACAACAAAGTTTCAATGATTATGTTAGCAGACAATTGGAACAGAATGCTCGTATGCTTAGTCATTTAAGTGCTTGTGTGGATAGAAATGTCAATGATCTTAAGCTTTTGAGTAAACATGCCTCTATGGTCACTACTCAAGTAGAACAAGTACTTAAGGCTCAAAATGACTTGCTCAATGAGTTGAATGACAATTTTGTTAGAGTCGTCACTAGAGGCGGTAGAATGACCAAGGAACCTTTGTATCCTGATGGTCATCCTAAGAGAATTGAACAAGATTCTCAAGGAGTTAGCATCGAGGCACCTAGTCATCATAGGAAGAAAAAGAAAGATGATAGGAACTTCCATGCTAGCAAACCTCCTGCTGTTACACCCAAGAATCCAAACAATGTCCATGTTTCTGATGCCGAAACACAATCTGGTGATGAACATGAGCCTAGTGATAAGATCGATAGTGGTGTTCATGATGATGCTCAACCTAGCAATGATAAGGATGTAGAGATTGAACCTGTTGATCTTGATAACCCACAACCTAAAGATAGGAGATATGATAAGAACGACTGCATTGCTAGGAAGCATGGTAAAGAAAGAGAACCATGGGTTCAGAAACCCATGCCCTTTCCTCCCAAACCATCCAAGAAAAAGGATGATGAGGATTTTGAGCGATTTGTTGAAATGATTATACCTATCTTTTTGCAAATGCGTTTGACAGATATGCTCAAAATGTCTCCTTATGCTAAGTACATAAAGGATATTGTGACTAATAAGAGGAGGATACCTGAGGTTGAGATTTCCACCATGCTCGCTAATTACACCTTCAAGGGTGGAACTCCTAAGAAATTAGGTGATCCCGGAGTGCCCACTATACCTTGCTCCATTAAAGGAAACTACGTTAGAACTGCTTTATGCGATCTTGGAGCCGGTGTTGGTATTATGCCTCTCTCTCTTTATGGTAGACTTGAATTGGATAAGTTGACACCCACTGAAATCTCCTTGCAAATGGCCGACAAATCAACTGATTTCCCTATCGGCATTTGCAAGGATGTGCCTGTTGTGGTTGCTAACGTTACTATCTTAACGGACTTTGTTATTCTCGACATTCCCGAGGATGATGCCATGACTGTCATCCTTGGAAGACCCGTTTTAAACACCGTTGGGGCTGTTATTGATTGCAACAAAGGCAATGTCACTTTCCATGTCAATGGTAATGAGCATACGGTGCACTTTCCAAAGAAACAATATCGAGTACATTGCATTAATGCTATTGAAAAAACTTCATCAATTCTTATTGGGAGCTTTGAATGACCTATACCTACTGTTAAGATGAAGTATGATTTGCTTGTTGGGGATATGCACATCCCCCTTGAGGTAACCTAGTGACTATTCGAAAATCCTCCGGTTTTATGCGATTCAAAAAAAGTTTGTCAAGGAGACTTGATCAACCCCATTGACGGATTTCTTTTGATGGCCATGAGATGGATGAATCTAGGAGTCACAACCCTCTGTTCCGAACTTTTACCTTCGGTTGCTTAGAAGAAAAATGATATATTTAGCTTTAGTTTTTCCTGTTTTCTGCTTTTTGCGTCCCTTAGAAAAGTGTCCCGAAAATAAAAGTTTTTCAAATCCCTGAAAATCAAATATGCTTTTTTCTGGAATTTTTGAAAAATTCTGAGACAAAGAGCTAGTCAGGGGGATGCACCAGTGGGCCACAAGCCCAGGAGGCGCGGGCACCCCCCTGGTCGCGCCTACCAGGCTTGTGGGCCCCACGTGGCCCCCCTCCACTTATTCCAGCTCCCATCTCCTTCTCCTACCGCCAGAAAAAATCATTCCATAGCTCAAACCCGTGTTCTTGCTCTTCTTGCTGCGTTTTTCGATCTCCTTGTGCAAAGCCCCATTCACCAAACTGTTTTGGGGGAATTGTTCCTTGGTATGTGACTCCTCCATTGGTCCAATTAGTTTTTGCTCTAGTGCCTTGTTCGTTGCGTATTTTTGCTGCCTTGGTGACCCTGTTCTTGAGCTTTGCATGCTAATTTTAGTTGGTCCCAAGTAGTTTTGATGCATGATATGGCCTCTAGGCACATGAAGGAGTAGTTGCTATGAGTTTTGTTGAGCCTTGTTCACTTTTCCTTTGAGTCACTAAAAATTTCAGAAAAGGAAGATGTTCAGGAAAAACTATCATGGTGGTTCTTCAAGCAAGAGGGGTCCCCGTCTCACGATTTGGGAGCCCGATCCTTACCAACCGAGGAACGCACAGGTACAACCATGTGAATGGCCTTCTGATGAATTCATGATTGATGCAGGTTTCAAAGACGAGTTTGATACACTTGTTCACAACGCCGGACTTGAAGAATTCATCTCCAATAAATGTGAATAGTATACTTCTCTCACTGCCTCTTTTGTTCGTAGATTCAAATTTTCAGCTGGCTGTGACACATCCATACTGTTTGATCTATATGACAAATCGTATACCATGGATTTAGAAGATTTCAATAGAATTTGCAAGATACCTGATTGGGGTAGTCTTAGTGATCCTCCTAGTCTTCGGTTAGAGATTTTATCTCTAGTATAACTATCGGAGAAACTAGAGATATTACGCAGGCTACCATGGGGAGCATTCATTTTCCTGCCTTGCATTACTTTGCCCTCTTCATAGGTAGATGCATTAACGGCAAGATTGAGCATTGTCACCTCTGCGCACCTGACCTTAGTATTCTTAAGAGCGCAGTAATGGGTGATAGAAGTTTCAACTTGAGAGCTATAATCGCAAGGAGGCTAAATAATAATGCTAATGAAGGGGATTTCTTTGGTGGGATCTATGCCACTCGCATAGCAAATTTTCTTGGAGTACCCATCCGCGAAGGAGATCTCCCGCTCCATACAGCTTTCCTTGATCGCGCCGCTATGACACCTTGAGAGGGATAACGAATCCGTCCTATACCGGTTAATATTTAACTGACAGCGTGTTTTCCATATTACCCTTCCTGCTCCCGCCTTCTTTGACTTTTAGGTAAAACAGAGATATTACATAACCAGAGGAGAGGCAGAGGAGTATCAAAGGGAGGCAAAGGCTACTCGCCTCCGTGAGGCAGCTATTCAGGCGGTAGCTGCCGCGCTCCCATACAACCCCCATTATGATTTTGGATATCGCCCGGACCAGCCTTGGGAGTAGACCAACTTAGGCCAAAAGTCTAAGCTTGGGGGAGTTATGATATTGATGATATTGGTCTCAACATTTATGGGAGTACCAGAGATATAATGCTTGATTCTTTGCCCGTTTACCACTCTAGGAAAATTGCATTCCGTGTTATTGATTTTGATGGCACCGGAACGATATACTTCCTCGACAACGTAGGGACCTTCCCATTTAGAGAGGAGCTTGCCTGCGAAGAATCTTAAACGAGAATTGTATAGTAGAACATAGTCACCTACATTGAACTCTCGTTTTTGTATTCTTTTATCGTGCCATCTCTTAACCTTTTCCTTGAACAACTTGGCATTCTCATATCCCTGGGCCCTCCATTCATCTAATGAGCTGATATCAAACAACCGCTTCTTACCGGCAAGTTTGAAATTAAAGTTGAGCTCTTTGATTTCCCAATAAGCTTTGTGTTCTAGCTCAGGAGGTAAATGACAAGCCTTACCGTAAACCATTTTATACGGCGACATGCCCATGGGATTCTTATAAGCAGTCCTATAAGCCCATAGCGCATCGTCAAGTTTGCTAGACCAATTCTTCCGAGATCTATTGACGGTCTTTTGTAAGATCAATTTGATCTCCCTATTACTCAACTCCACTTGACCACTAGACTGAGGATGATAAGGAGATGCAACTCTATGGTTGACATCGTACTTAGCGAGGATCTTGCGGAAAACACCATGAATGAAGTGTGAACCGCCATCAGTCATCAGATATCTAGGAACTCCAAATCTTGGGAAAATGACTTCTTTAAGCATCTTAATAGAGATGTGGTGATCAGCATTTTTAGTGGGGATAGCTTCTACCCACTTAGTGACGTAGTCCACAACAACTAAGATGTGAGTGTATCCACTGGAGCTCGGGAAGGGTCCGATATAATCAAAGCCCCAGACATCAAACGGTTCAATGATAAGTGAATAGTTCATAGGCATTTCCTGACACTTACTAATGTTCCCTTTTCTTTGACATTCGTCACAAGACAAAACAAACTTACAGGCATCCTTAAAGAGAGTGGGCCAATAGAAACCTGATTGCAATACCTTATGAGCAATTCTGTCTCCAGCATGGTGTCCTCCGTAGGCCTCGGAATGACACTTCTGCAGGATCTGTCCCTGTTCATGTTCAGGCACACAACGTCTAATGACACCATCTACTCCTTCCTTATAAAGGTGAGGATCATCCCAAAAGTAGTGTCTCAAATCAAAGAAGAATTTCTTCTTTTGCTGGTAAGTGAAACTGGGTGGTATGTATTTGGCTACGATATAGTTTGCATAATCGGCATACCACGATGCACTATGTGAAGTGCGGATGACACTTAATTGCTCATCAGGAAAGCTGTCATCAATAGGTCGTGGGTCATCAAGGATATTCTCCAGCCTAGACAAGTTATCTGCTATAGGGTTATCAGCACCCTTTCGGTCAACGACGTGCAAATCAAATTCCTGTAGTAGGAGAACCCATCTGATTAGCCTAGGCTTAGCGTCCTTATTCTCCATAAGGTACTTAATAGCAGCATGGTCAGAGTGAATAGTGACTTTGGACTCAACTATATAAGATCTGAACTTTTCACATGCAAATACGACTGCTAAAAACTCCTTCTCTGTAGTGGCATAGTTTCTTTGGGCACTGTCTAGAGTTTTACTAGCGTAGTGAATGACATTCAACTTCTTGTCAACTCTTTGTCCTAGAACAGCACCAACAACATAATCACTAGCATCGCACATGATTTCAAAGGGCAAGTTCCAGTCTGGTGGTTGAACAATAGGTGCGGTTATCAAGGCCATCTTAAGTATTTCGAAAGCTTCCTCACAATCCTCATCAAAAACAAAAGGATCATCCTTCTGCAAGAGGTTGGTAAGAGGCCTAGAAATTTTAGAAAAGTCTTTAATGAACATTCTATAGAAACCAGCATGACCTAGGAAACTTCGTATACCTCTGATATCTGTGGGGCAAGGCACTTTCTCAATTGCATCAACCTTAGCCTTATAAACTTCAATGCCTCTCTCAGAGATTTTGTGTCCTAAGACGATGCCTTCATTAACAATGAAGTGGCACTTCTCCCAGTTCAAGACGAGGTTGGTATCTTTGCATCTCTGTAAGACTCGATCAAGGTTGCTGAGGCAATCGTCAAAGGAAGAACTGTAGACGGAGAAATCATCCATGAAAACCTCAACAATCTTTTCACAAAAGTCAGAGAATATAGCCATCATACATCTTTGAAAGGTGGCTGCTGCATTGCACAAGCCAAAAGGCATGCGTCTATAAGCAAAGGTACCGAAGGGGCATGTGAAGGTGGTTTTCTCTTGATCGGATTGTGCAACAGGTATTTGCGAGAAACCTGAATAACCATCTAGAAAGCAGAAGTGCGTGTGTTTAGATAGCCTTTCTAGCATCTGGTCAATAAACGGCAAAGAATAATGGTCTTTCCTAGTTGCCTTGTTCAGTTTACGGAAGTCTATAACCATCCTATAGCCTGTAATAATCCTTTGTGGGATTAATTCATTCTAATCATTTGGAACGATGGTGATACCTCCCTTCTTAGGTACGCAATGTACTGGACTTACCCAATCACTATGAGCAACATGATAAATGATTCCTGCTTCGAGAAGCTTTAATATTTCTTTTCTCACGACCTCTTTCATCCTAGGATTTAATCTCCTTTGATGATCAGCAACTGTCTTAGAATCAGGATAGGTTTTAATCTTGTGCTGACATAGAGTGGGACTAATACCCTAAATATCATCAAGAGTATATCCAATAGCCTCACTGTGCTTCCTCAAAGTTATTAATAACTTCTTCTCTTCATGATTCGAGAGGTGAGCACTAATAATAACAGGATATATCTCCTTCTCATCAAGATAACCATACTTAAGAGTATCTGGTAACTGTTTCATCTCGAACACAGGATCACCCTTTGGTGGGGGAGGATCCCCAAGCAGTTCAACACGCAGATTATTCTTGAGAATAGGATATTGTTCTAAGACAATTTTATCTATCTCATCTCTTTCCTCCATATGCATATCATTTTCATGCTCAAGCAGATATTGCTCTAAAGGATCCGTAGGAGGTACGATAATAGAGGCAAGAGCAATGATTTCATCCCTACCAGACGACTCTTTTTCATGGGGTTGTCTTCCAAACTTGGAGAAGTTAAATTCATGGGACACACCCTCGAAACTAACAGTGACAGTCTGTTTAATGCAATCAATGTGAGCATTGACAGTGTTGAGAAAGGGTCTACCAAATATGATGGGACAAAAGCTATCTTGTGCAGTACCAAGGACGAGGAAATCAGTAGGATACTTCGTCTTACCACACAGGACTTCTACGTCTCTCACAATTCCCACAGGGCAGATAGTGTCTCTATTAGCTAGCGTAATAGTGACATCAATGGGTTCTAACTCAGCAGGTGCAATCTTATCTTTGATTTCATCATATAGGGAACGGGGTATTGCACTAACACTAGAACCCATATCACATAAACCATGGTAAGAGTGGTCTCCTATCTTGACAGAAACAACGGGCGGGCCAACTACAGGTCCGTATTTGTCTTTCGCGTGAGGCTTAGCAATTCTAGCAGAGTCCTCACAGAATTTGATAACATGCCCATCCATGTCTTTGGCTAAGAGATCTTTGATAATAACAACACTAGGTTCGACTCTAATTTCCTCACGGGGTGTAGGTGGTCTAATGTAACCCCTACGTATCACAGTTGGAGCTTTAGAATAATCCTTTATCCTAGCACGGTAAGGTGGTTTCTCAGCGTAGGCACAAGGAACAACAGGATCACTAAAAGCAATGACTTTCTCCTACACTAGATTGGTTTTGGCTATGTTGATTTCTACAGGAGGATGATATTTAAACCACTTCTCTTTGGGAAGATTAACATGAGCAGCAAAAGATTCACATAGATAAGCTACTATCTCAGAGTCAAGTCCATACTTAGCGCTAAAATATCTAGAAGTGTTTGTTTTAACAAAAGATTTAACGCAATCAAACTGGAAATTCATACCTTACTCCTTACCTTCTTCCAGCTCCCAATCTTCAAAGTTACGTTTGATTCTTTCCAATAAATTCCACTTGTGGTCAATATCCTTCTTCATAAAAGAACCGATACAAGTGTCAAGCATGGTACGATCTTCATGAGAAAGGCGAGCATAAAAGTTTTGAGTGATAATTTCTCTCGAAAGCTCATGATTGGGGCATGAATATAGCATTGATTTAAGCCTCCCCCAAGCTTGAGCTATGCTTTCCCTGTCACGAGGCCAAAAGTTATAAATATAATTCCGATCACGATGTACTAAATGCATAGGATAGAACTTTTGATGAAATTCCAATTTCATCCAATTGTAGTCCCGTGATCCAGTATCATCACATAGCCTATACCATGTCAACGCCTTATCCTTCAAAGATAAAGGAAAGACTTTCTTGTTTACCTCATCCTCGGGCAAACCTGCAAGCTTAAATAGACCACAAACTTCATCTACATAGATTAGATGCAAGTCTGGATGTGAAGATCCATCTCCTGTAAAAGGATTAGCCAGCAGTTTCTCAAGCATTCCCGAAGGGATTTCATAAAAGATATTTTCAGTAGGTACCTCAGGTTGAGGAACAACTCCTCGTGCTTCCGTTCGTGGTGAAGATACCCTGAACAAACTCCTCAAAGGAACAGTTTCCATAGTGACAAGTGACAATGAATTTCAGCACAGTATATAAATGTTTCCTTACCAAATTCCACTTACCAAAGGCGCTTCCTCCCTGGCAACAGCGCCAGAAAAGAGTCTTGATGACCCACAAGTATAGGGGATCAATCATAGTCCTTTTGATAAGTAAGAGTGTCAAACCCAACGAGGAGGAGAAGGCTCTGATAAAAGGTTTTCAGCAAGGTAATAACTGCAAGCACTGAAAGTAGCGGTAACAAGTGATGGTGAAGTGAGGTGAAACGTAGCAAGCGAAAACTAACAAGTAACAAGTGGTAGCAACGGTGCAGCAAGTGGCCCAATCCCTTTTGTAGCAACAAGCCTGAACAAAGTCTTATAAGAGGAAAAGCGCTCCCGAGGACAGACGGGAATTTCTGTCATGCTAGTTTCATCATGTTCATATGATTCGCGTTCGTTACTTTGATAGTTTGATATGTGGGTGGATCGGTGCTTGGGTACTGCCCTTACTTGGACAAGCATACCACTTATGATTAACCCCTCTCACAAGCATCCGCAACTACGAAAGAAGAATTAAGACTACGTCTAACCATAGCATTAAACTAGTGGATCCAAATCAGCCCCTTACGAAGCAACGCATAGTCTGGGGTTTAAGCTTCTGTCACTCCAGCAACCCATCATCTACTTACTACTCCCCAATGCCTTCCTATAGGCCCAAATATGGTGAAGTGTTATGTAGTCGACGTTCACGTAACACCACTAGAGGAAAAACAACATACAACATATCAAAATACCGAACGAATACCAAACTCACATGACTATTATTAGCATGACTTATCCCATGTCCTTAGGAACAAAAGTGACTACTCACAAAGCATAATCATAATCATGATCAGAGGTGTAATGAATAGCATCAAGGATCTGAACATAAACTCTTCCACCAAATAATCCAAGTAGCATCAACTACAAATAGTAATCAACACTACTAGCAATGTTACAAGTACCAATCGGACTCGCGAGATGGAGATTGGTTACAAGATATGAACTAGGGATTGGAGAGGAGATGGTGCTGATGAAGATGTTGATGAAGATGCCTCCCCTGCGACGAGAGGAGTGTTGGTGATGACGAAGGCGATGATTTCCCCCTCCGGGAGGGAAGTTTCCCCGACAGGATCGTCCTGCCGGAGCTCTAGATTGGATCTGCTCAAATTCCGCCTCGTGGCGGCGGCGAAACCATGAAAAAGCTCCCTAATGATTTTTTTTCTAGCACGAAACCCTTCATATAGAAAAAGAGGGGGGCCAGTGGGCCGCCAGGCTTGTGGGCCCCTGGTTGCTCCCCTCTGACACTTCTTTCGCCCAGTATTTTTTATAAAATCCAAAAAAAAAATCCACGTTGATTTTCAGGACATTTGGAGTTGCGCTGAATAGAGCACTCAGACTTACTCCTTTTCCAGTCCAGAATTCCAGCTGCCGGTATTCTCCCTCTTCAAATAAACCTTGCAAAATAAGAGAGAAAAGGCATAAGTAAGGTTCCACAAAGTATAATAACAGTCCAAAAAGCGATAAATATCAACATGAAAGCATGATGCAAAATGGATGTATCAATCATCAAGACTCTTTTCTGGCGCCATTGTTGGGGAGTGAAGCGCCTTTGGTAAGTGGAACTTGGTAAGGAAACATTCATATAGTGTGCTGAAATTTGTTGTCACTTGTCACTATGGATACTAATCCTTTGAGGGGCTTGTTCGGAGTATCTTCACCTCGAATGGAAGCACAAATAGTTGCTCCTCAACCTGCTGCACCTACTGAAAATATTTGCTTTGAATTTCCTTCGGGTATGCTTGAGAAACTGCTAGCTAATGCTTTTACACGAGATGGAACATCACATCCAAACTTGCATCTAATCTATGTAGATGAAGTTTGTGGTTTATTTAAGCTTGCAGGTGTGCCCGAGGATGAGGTCAAGAAGAAGGTATTTCCTTTATCTTTGAAGGGTAAGGCGTTGACATGGTATAGGCTATGTGATGATACTGGATCATGGGACTACAATCGGTTGAAATTGGAATTTCATCAAAAGTTTTATCCTATGCATTTAGTACATCGTGATCGGAATTATATTTACAATTTTTGGCCTCGTGACAGAGAAATCATCGCTCAAGCTTGGGGGAGGCTTAAATCAATGCTATATTCATGCCCCAATCATGAGCTCTCGAGAGAAATTATCATTCAGAACTTCTATGCTCGGCTTTCTCGTGATGATCGCACCATGCTTGAGACTTCTTGTACTGGTTCTTTTATGAAGAGAGATATTGACTTCAAATGGAATTTATTGGAGAGAATTAAACGCAACTCTGAAGATTGGGAGCTTGAAGAAGGTAAGGAGTCAGGTATGAATTTCACATTTAATTGCGTTAAATCCTTTGTTAAGACAAATACTTTTTGTGACTTTAGCACTAAGTATGGACTTGACTCTAAGATAGTAGCTTCATTGTGTGAATCTTTTGCTGCTCATATTGATCTCCCCAAAGAGAAGTGGTTTAAATATCATCCTCCTTTAGAAGTCAATGTAGTTAAACCCACTACAGTTGAAGAGAAAGTCATTGCCTATAATGATCCTGTTGTTCCGAGTGCTTACATTGAGAAACCACCTTTCCCTGTTAGGATGAAGGATCATTCTAAAGCTTCAACTGTGATACGTAGAGGCTATATTAGAACACCTACACCCCTGAGCAAATTAGAGTTGAACCTAGCATTGCTATTATCAAAGATCTTCTGTCCGACGATGTTGAGGGACATAATATTCACTTTTGTGAAGATGCTGCTAGAATTGATAAACCTCACATTAGAGACAAACATAGGCCTATTGTTGGCATGCATGTGGTTTCTGTTAAGATAGGAGATCATTGTTACCCTGGTTTATGTGACGTGGGTGCTAGTGTTAGTGCAATACCTCAATCCTTATACGATGAAATCAAAGATGAGATTGCACCTGTAGAGATAGAACCTATAGATGTCACTATTCAGCTTGCCAATAGAGATACTATATGCCATGTGGGAATTGTTCGGGATGTTGAAGTCTTGTGTGGTAAAACGAAGTATCCTGTTGATTTCCTCATTCTTGCTGCCGCACAAGATAGCTTTTGTCCCATCATATTTGGCAGGCCCTTCCTCAATACCGTCAATGCTCATATTGATTGTGAGAAGCAAACTGTCACTGTTGGCTTTGAAGGTGTGTCACATGAGTTCAATTTCTCTAAGTTTGGTAGACAACCTCATGAAAAAGAGCTGCCTAGTAAGGATGAAACTATTGCCTTAGCTTCTATTGTCGTGCCTCCTACTGATCCCTTAGAGCAATACTTACTTGAGCATGAAAATGATATGCATATGGATGAAAGGGATGAGATAGATAGAGTTGTCTTAGAACAATATCCCATTCTTAAGAATAACTTGCATGTTGAACTGCTTGGGGATCCACCCCCACCAAAGGGTGATCCTGTGTTCGAGCTTAAACAGTTGCCTGATACTCTTAAGTATGCCTATCTTGATGAAAAAGAGATATATCATGTTATTATTTGTGCTAGCCTCTGAGGGCATGAAGAAAAGAAGTTACTAAAAACTCTGAGGAAGCATCCTGCTGCTATTGGATATACTCTTGATGATCTTAAAGGCATTAGTCCTACTCTATGCCAGCACAAGATTAAAATTGATCCTGACTTCAAACCAGTTCCTGATCATCAAAGGAGATTGAATCCTAAGATGAAAGAGGTAGTAAGAAAAGAAATACTAAAGCTCCTGGAAGCAGGTATTATCTATCATGTTGCTCATAGCGATTGGGTGAGTCCGGTGCATTGCGTCCCTAAGAAGGGAGGCATTACCGTTGTCCCTAATGATAAGGATAATCGATCCCTAAGAGGATTATTACTGGCTATAGGATGGTGATCGATTTTAGGAAACTGAATAACGCCACTAGGAAAGATCATTACCCTTTGCCTTTTATCGACCAAATGCTAGAAAGGTTGTCCAAACACACACACTTCTGCTTTCTATACAGATATTCTGGTTTCTCCCAAATACCAGTTGCACAATCTGATCAGGAGAAAACCACTTTCACCTGTCCTTTCGGTACCTTTACTTATAGACGTATGCCTTTTGGCTTATGTAATGCACCTGCCACCTTTCAAAGATGTATGATGGCTATATTCTCTAACTTTTGTGAAAAGATTGTCGTGGTTTTCATGGATGACTTCTCCATTTACGGGTCTTCCTTTGATGTTTGCCTCAGTAACCTTGATCGAGTCTTGCAGAGATGTAAAGACACCAATCTTGTCTTGAATTGGGAGAAGTGCCACTTTAAGGTTAATGAAGGCATCGTCTTAGGACATAAATTTTTTGAAAGAGGTATTGAAGTCGATAAGGCTAAGGTTGATGCAATCGAGAAAATGCCATACCCCACAGATATCAAAGGTATAAGAAGTTTCCTTGGTCATGTTGGTTTCTATAGAAGGTTCATTAAAGACTTCTCTAAGATTTCTAGGCCTCTTACCAATATCTTGCAAAAGGATATTCCTTTCGTTTTTGACGATGATT
This sequence comes from Hordeum vulgare subsp. vulgare, assembly GCF_904849725.1. NCBI lineage: Eukaryota > Viridiplantae > Streptophyta > Magnoliopsida > Poales > Poaceae > Hordeum > Hordeum vulgare. The sequence continues at coordinate 26,135,995 of NC_058524.1, forward strand.
GTGAGGAAGCCTTCGAAATACTTAAGAGGGCTTTGATAACTGCACCTATTGTTCAACCACCTGATTCGAACCTCATGACCCACAAGTATAGGTGATCAATCGTAGTCCTTTCGATAAGTAAGAGTGTCGAACCCAACGAGGAGGAGAAGGCTCTAATAAACGGTTTTTAGCAAGGTAATAACTGCAAGCATTGAAAGTAGCGGTAACAAGTGATGGTGTAGTGAGGTGAAACATAGCAAGTGAAAAGTAACAAGTAACAAGTAGTAGCAACGGTGCAGCAAGTGGCCCAATCCCTTTTGTAGCAAGGGACAAGCATCAGCAATGTCTTATAAGAGGAAAAACGCTCCCAAGGACACAAGGAATTTCTGTCATGCTAGTTTCATCATGTTCATATGATTCGCGTTCGTTACTTTGATAGTTTGATATGTGGGTGGACCGGCACTTGGGTACTTCCCTTACTTGGACAAGCATCCCACTTATGATTAACCCCTCTCGCAAGCATCCGCAACTAAGAAAGAAGAATTAAGACAACGTCTAACCATAGCATTAAACTAGTGGATCCAAATCAGCCCCTTACGAAGCAACGCATAGACTGGGGTTTAAGCTTCTGTCACTCCAGCAACCCATCATCTACTTACTACTCCCCAATGCCTTCCTCTAGGGACAAATATGGTGAAGTGTTATGTGGTCGACATTCACATAACACCACTAGAGGAAAAACAACATACAGCATATCAAAATACCGAACGAAAACCAAATTCACATGACTATTATTAGCATGACTTATCCCATGTCCTCACGAACAAAAGAAACTACTCACAAAGCATATTCATAATCATGATCAGAGGTGTAATGAATAGCATCAAGGATCTGAACATAAACTCTTCCACCAAGTAATCCAAGTAGCATCAACTACAAAGAGTAATCAACACTACTGGCAACCTTACAAGTACTAATCGGAGTCGTGAGACGGAGATTGGTTACAAGAAATGAACTAGGGCTTGGAGAGGAGATGGTGCTGATGAAGATGTTGATGGAGATGCCTCCCCTCCGACGAGAGGAGTGTTGGTGATGACGATGGCGACAATTTCCCCCTCCGGGAGGGAAGTTTCACCAGCAGGATCGTCCTGCCGGAGCTCTAGATTGGATCTGCTCAAGTTTTGCCTCGTGGCGGCGGAGAATCCACGAAAAAGCTCCACCCTGATTTTTTTTTTGGACGAAACCCTTCATATAGCAAAAGAGGGGGCCAGTGGGCCACTAGGGTGCCCACAAGCCATGTTGCCGCGGCTAGGGGGGTAGGCCGCGGCAACCAGGCTTGTGGGCCCCTGGTTGCTCCCCTCTGACACTTCTTTCGCCTTGTATTTTTTATAAAATCCAAAAAAAGTCCACGTTGATTTTCAGGACATTTGGACTTGCGCAGAATAGAGCACTCACACTTGCTCCTTTTCCAGTCCAGAATTCCAGCTGTCGGTATTCTCCCTCTTCAAATAAACCCTGCAAAATAAGAGAGAAAATGCATAAGTAAGGTTCCACAAAGTATAATAACAGTCCATAAAGTGATAAATATCAACATGAAAGCATGATGCAAAATGGACGTATCAACTCCCCCAAGCTTAGACCTCACTTGTCCTCAAGCAAAAAACCAAGACCCAAAACATGTCCACATGTTTAGGGTTGAAGGTGTCGATAAAACATAATACGGACATGAGGGCATCATGATCACACATAGAACAACAATACATCATAGAGATTCTTATGGGAAAGTAACAATTCCTTCACAAAGCAAAGTATGAAACAAAAACCTTACCGAGAAGTAGCCAACAACAGTCCATAGTCATTGAAGCAATTGCAATTATCATATTATCAGAAAGAGTCAAATAAGAGCTTGCAAAGCAAATCCACATAAGCAATCATCTCTTTTGTTTTCCACAATTGTTACAACTCACGTGGTACTCATGGTATCGAAGTTTCAGTTGGACACAGAGAAAGATAGGGGCTTATAGTTTTGCCTCCCAACCATTTACCTCAAGGGTAAAGTCAACAATAATAAAGCATAAGTACTCAGCTCCAAGTTGATATATGAATATAGATCTTTCCCAAGCATATGACGTTCACCAAGAAAAAAGGCTAAATAAGGAATTGGTGAAGATCACCATGACTCTTACAGGGGCAAAAAGTAAAGGTACAAGATAGGCCCTTCGCAGAGAGAAGTAGAGGTTGTCATGCCCTTTTGAGGTTTGGATGCGTGTCCTCTTAGTGTGGAGGAAAGTCACTTTATATTGCCTCCTGTGATAAAGAACTTTATTATGCAGTCTGTCGCTTTTATGTCTTCCTCATCACAGGTTCGTATAAAGTTTATTTTCCACACACTAATAGATCATACATATTAGAGAGAAATTTTTATTGCTTGCACCGATGACAACTTACTTGAGGGATCTTATTCAATCCAAAGGTAGGTATGGTGGACACTCATGGCAAAACTGGTTTGAAGGTTTATGGATGCACAAGTAGTGCGAGAGTTTTGGCTAATATGAGGTGGAAGCAATCGTCACATGCTAAGGGATCTCTAATCATATAACATTGTTTGGAACCAACCAAACACAATTCATTATGTTGTCTTCCTTGTCCAACATCTACTTCTAAGCATGTAATAGTTTGGTGAGTGCTCCCAATTATAGAAAGTGTCTAAGATGATATATTTATATGTGAACCTCCCTTTCCTTATTACTTCTTATTAATTGCAACAATGATTGGGGTCTATGTTGGTCTATTCTCAACAAGTTTCAATCATCATACTTGTTGTATGTGAAGCTATCACTTTCCATAAGATCATCTCATGATCTTTCATGCTATCGTTCTTTTCATACTTTTGATGACGGCACAAAACAAAGCCCTTGACTAAGATACTCTTTACTATATAGCTCGCAAGCTCGAATACAACGGGGGAAACACAAGGCAAAAGACTCAAACTAAACACTAAAGACTTATCCGACTAAGAGAAGAAATAAAACTGAAAAGGAAAGAACTAAAACAAAGGTAAAAGAAAAAGATATAAAGGTGATACGATACCAGGGCAACTCCCCCAAGCTTGGCAAAAGCCAAGGGGATTGCCCATACCAATGCTTAGTTGTCTTCCTTTGGTGGTGATGGTGGTGGTGTTGTTGAAGTAGTCTGTTCCTCCGTCTTCCAAGGCATAGGTGCTCCATCATGGCAGGATGAATGAGTCGCCGGAATCCTCAAATCTGCAGCCAACCGTATTGATTTAAATCTATACTCATACTCACAGTTTTGGTTCTGTAGGTCATAGATCTGGCCCTGGAGTTGATCAACCCTGTCATAGAGCCTGGAGAGGTGCTTCCCAATGTCAATGGCATCCATCTTGTGATTGTTGGTGAACTCCGTGATCATCATGTGGTTTGCGTTGAGTCCACGCTTCCGGTCTTCTTAGGCCCCTCAACATCACGGATGTGCAACATCCCCTCACTCATCTTAATAGATTGAGGGTTTTTTAGCACCTTCGTGAGGTAGGGATTGATGACCTTCTCGAAGATCTTATCCTTAGGAGCTCTTGGGGAAGTCATGATGGTCTAGATCTACGACAGAAACAAGATCGAAATGAAAACAGAGGAAAACTGCGCGATACGGAGATCAAAACCCTCGGGCGTATATATAATGATTTTTTCTAGACCAGAAGGAGTGCTCCGCAAGAAAACGGAGTCCGGGAGGCACCCGAGCTGCCCACAAGCCATGTTGCCGCAGTCAGGGGGAGGCCGCGGCAACCAAGCTTGTGGCCACCTCGTGTGCTCTCCGGACTGCTTTTTATTTTTCTAATTTTCCATAAATTCCAAAACGGAGAAAATTTCCTATTGGAAAAGTTTCGGAGTCCAATTACTTACCGAAACAGATACCTCTTCGTTTTCAGGGTCTGAAACAGGCTGATAAACATCCCTTATGTACTGCTTTGGAGTTACTATATTGATGATATTGGTCTCAACATTTATGGGAGTACCACAGATGTAATGCTTGATTCTTTGCATGTTTACCACCCTAGGAAAATTACCTTACGTGTTATTGATTTTGATGGCACCAGAACGATATACTTCCTCGACGACGTAGGGACCTTCCCATTTAGAGAGAAGCTTGCCTGCGAAGAATCTTAAACGAGAATTGTATAGCAGGACATAATCACCTACATTGAACTCTCGTTTTTGTATTCTTTTATCGTGCCACCTCTTAACCTTTTCCTTCAACAACTTGGCATTCTCATATGCGTGGGCCCTCCATTCATCTAATGAGGTGATATCAAACAACCGCTTCTCACCGGCAAGTTTGAAATCAAAGTTGAGCTCTTTGATTGCCCAATAAGCTTTGTGTTCCAGCTCAAGAGGTAAATGACAAGCCTTACCATAAACCATTTTATACGGTGGTACGTCTCCATCGTATCTACTTTTCCAAACTCTTTTGCCCTTGTTTTGGACTCTAATTTGCATGATTTGAATGGAACTAACCTGGACTGGTGCTGTTTTCAGCAGAATTGCCTTGGTGTTGTTTTTGAGCAGAAATCAAAGTTCTCCAAACATCCTGAAAATTTACGGGGAGCATTTTTGGAAAATATGAAAAATATCTGCGCCAAGATCCACCTGAGGGGGTGGGCCACAGGGCCACAAGCCCTGCCTCCGCCACCCCCCTGGTGGTGGTGGGCAAGCTTGTGGGGCCCACACAGCTCTACCGCTCCCAACCTCAGCTCTATAAGTTCACTTCCGTCCGAGAAAAAATAAAAAGAGAAGATTTTGTTGCGTTTGCGATACGGAGGCGCAGCCACAACCTATTCTTCATCTGGAGGGCAGATATGGAGTCCGTTTTGGGCTCCGAAGAGGGGAAATCATCGCCATCGTCATCATCCATTCCATGAAGCTCTTCGTCGTTCGTGAGTAATCTATTCGTAGGCTCGCTAGGCGGTGATGAGTAGGATTAGATCTATCATGTAATCAAGTTAGTTTTGATGGGGATTGATCCCTAGTATCCACTATGTTCTGAGATTGATGTTGCTACTACTTTGCCATGCTTAATGCTTGTCACTAGGGCCCGAGTGTCATGATTTCAGATCTGAAATTATTATGTTGTCACCAATATATGTGTGTTTTAGATCCGATCTTGCAAGTTGTAGTTACCTGCTACGTGTTATGATCCGGCAACCCCAGAGTGACAATAACCGGAACCACTCCCGGCGATGACCATAGTTTGAGGAGTTCATGTGTTCACCAAGTGCTAATGCGTTGGTCCGGTTCTTTATTAAAAGGAGAACCTTAATATCCCATAGTTTCCTTTTGGACCCGCTGCCACGGGAGGGATGGACAATAGATGTCATGCAAGTTCTTTTCCCTAAGCACGTATGACGACACATGGAATGCATGCCTACATCACATTGACGAACGGGAACTAGCCACATATCTCTCCGTGTTATAACTGTTGCATGATGAATATCATCCAAACAAATCACCGACCCATTGCCTACGAGTTTGTCCTACTGCTGCTATTACTTGTCTTGCTCTGCTGCTGTTACTTGTCTTGCTCTGTTGCTACTGTTGCTACTACTGTCGCTTGCTACTGTTGCTACTTGCTACTGCTGTCACTACTGCTGATCCTTGCCACTGCTATTACTCGTTACATTCTTCTACCTGCTACAATCTTGATCGCTAGTCGTTGACGGGAACAGAGAATTTCCGTCAACGAGGCAACTTGCCGCCATTGATACAATCGTTAGAAATAGTCTGCCGTCAACAGATCGTTTCTGACACCGTTGTTATTATACTACTTTGTTGTTACTACTTTGCTTGCAGATACTAATCTTTCAGGTGTGGTTGAATATGATAAATTCAGCTGCTAATACTCGGGAGTATTCTCTCACCTCCTGTTTGGTGAATCAACAAATTTGGGTCGAATACTCTACCCTCGAAAACTGCTATGATCCCACGCGTTGGTGGGCCGTCAACAACATTCTTCTAGTTTCGATTGCCGGAGAGTGCTAGCAGCATTCTTGTGGTGCCGTTGCAAGGGAAGGTCTGCTCTTACAGAGTGAGCATTTTTATGGTGCCGTTGCCGGGGAGGTATTGCTATATTCTCTAAGTTACTTGGGATTTATATTTGTTGATCACTATGAAGAATCTGAAGGATCCAAAAACCAAAGTCTTGCCCTCAACTATGAGGGCAGGTAAGGAACTGCCATCTAGCTCTGCACTTGATTCACCTTCAGTTATGAGTAAGTTTGCGACATCACCTCCTGCTAGAAATCTTGATATGTCGCCTGTGCCTTATGATGCTTATGATGCTACTGCTAGAGATGTTATGCTTGATACTATGCCTGATACTGCTAGAGATGCTATGCTTGATACTGCTTTGCCTGATGATGCTAGAGATGTTGTTTTTCCTGATGATGCTATGCTTGATACTGCTAGAGATACTACTTTGCCTGATGTTCCACTAGGGGTATTCCTTGATGCTCATATTGCTAGAGTTACTGCCAATGCTCGTGATACTTCTGAAACTGCCGATACTGTTGAGTTAGAACCTGCTTTTGCTCCTGTTAGATCTAGCTCTCCTAGATATGAATTGCCTGATATACCTGAGGGTTACGTTATGGAGGGAGATATAGTTGAGGATTTTCTTGCATGTAAGGATGCCTATGACGCTGAGAAAATACTTCTCAAGTGGAAGGAAAAATCTCTGAAAGCTAGGATGAATACGACCCGAAGTTTGCCACTTCACCTATCTTTATTACCGATAAGGATTATGAATTCTCTGTCGATCCTGAGATAATCTCTCTAGTCGAATCTGATCCTTTTCACGGTTATGAGTCTGAGACGGTCGTAGCCCATCTTGCCAAACTACACGATATAGCCACCCTTTTCACTAATGAGGAGAAGATCCGCCACTACTATATCCTTAAGTTGTTTCCTTTCTCTCTAAAGGATGACGCTAAAGCCTGGTTCACCTCTCTTGCTCCTGGATGTGTGAGTAGTCCCCGGGATATGGTCTATTACTTCTGTGAGAAATATTTCCCTGCCCATAAGAAGCAAGCTGCCTTGCAGGAAATATACAACTTTGCTCAACTCCAAGAAGAGAGTCTCCCACAAGATTGGGGGAGGCTCGTCCAGCTACAAAATGCTTTGCCTGGTCACCCTCTTAAGAAGAACGAGATACTTGATATCCTCTATAATGGACTTACCAATGCCTCTAGAGACCACCTAGATAGTTGTGTTGGTTGTGTTTTTAGGGAACAAACTGTAGAACAAGTTGAGACCCTACTGAATAACATCTTGATCAACGATAATGCTTGGACTATTCCCGAACCACCTCCTAAGCCAACTCCAAAGAAAATAGGTATTTTATTCCTCAGTTTCGAAGATATGCAAGAAGCCAAGAAATCTATGCAAGAGAAAGGCATTAGATCTGAAGATGTCAAAAATCTACCACCTATCGAAGAGATCCATGGTCTCGATAACCCGATACAAGTAGTAGAAGTGAATTCTCTGCGTAGGTTTGATGAGAGTGATATTCCTTTTGACAAACCTGCTAGCCTATGCTTTGATGAATTTGACAACTTTGTTGCCAAACAACAGAGTTTCAATGATTATGTTAGCATACATTTGGAACAAAGTACTCGTATGCTTAGCCATTTAAGTGCTTGTGTAGACAGAAATATCAATGATCTGAAGCTTCTCAGTAAACATGCCTCTATGATTACTACTCAGGTAGAACAAGTACTTAAAGCTCAGAATGACTTGCTCAATGAATTAAATGACAACTCTGTCAGAGTCATTACGAGAGGAGGCAAAATGATTCAGGAACCTTTGTATCCTGAATGTCATCCTAAGAGAATTGATCAAGATTCTCAAGGAATCAATGCTGATGCACCGAGCCATCCTAAGGAGAAGAAGAAGGATGATAGAAACCTACATGCCAGTTCACCAAATACTGTCACACCTGAAGAACCTAATGATATTTCTATGTCTGATGCAGAAACACAATCTGGTGATGAACATGAACCTGGTGACAATATGGACAGTGATGTTCATAATAATGCTCAACCTAGCAATGATGAGATGTGGAGATTGAACCTACGGTTAATCCTGATAATCCACAACCCAAGAAATACGATAAGAATGACTTTACTGCTTGGAAGCATGGTAAAGAAAGGGAGCCATGGGTTCAGAGATCTATGCCCTTTCCTCCTAAGCCATCCAAGAAAAAGGATGATGAGGATTTTGAGCGCTTCGTTGAGATGATAAGACCCATCTTTCTGCAGATGTGGTTAACTGATATGCTCAAGATGTCTCCGTATGCCAAGTACATGAAAGATATCGTGACTAATAAACGGAAGATACCAAATCTTGAGATCTCCACCATGCTTGCCAACTACACTTTCAAGGGTGGAACTCCAAAGAAACTTGGTGATCCCGGAGTGCCCACTATACCTTGCTTCATTAAAGGAAACTATGTAAGAACTGCCTTATGTGACCTTGGAGCCGGTGTTAGTGTTATGCCGCTTTCTCTTTATCGTAGACTTGAATTGGATAAGTTGACACCCACTGAAATTTCTCTGCAAATGGCCGACAAATCAACTGCTTTCCCTATCGGCATTTGCGAGGATGTGCCTGTTGTGGTTGCTAACACCACTATCTTAATAGACTTTGTTATCTTGGATATTCCCGGGGACGATGACATGGCTCTCATCCTCGGAAGACCCTTTTTAAACACTGCAGGGGCTATTATAGATTGCAACAAAGGCAATGTCACTTTCCATGTCAACGGTAAGGAGCACACAGTGCACTTTCCGAAGAAACGATATCAAGTACATTGCATCAATGCTATCGAAAAGACTTCATCGATTCTTATTGGGAGCTTTGAATGCCCTATTCCTCATGTCAAGATGAAGTATGATTTGCTTGTTGGGGAGATACATATCCCCATTGAGGTGACTTAGTGGCTATTAGAAAATTCTTTGTTCTCTCTTGAGATTTGAGAAGGTTTTGTCATGAGGACTTGATCAATCCTATTGACGGATTTATTTCGATGACCATGAAATGGATGAATCAAAGAGTCACATACCTCTGTTTTGAGCTTTCATTTTCTTTTGCTTAGAAGAAAAATGATGGAATTATTTTAGTTTTTCCTGTTTTCTGTTTTAGCGTCCCGGAGAAAATACCTCGAAAATAAAAGTTCTCCGATGGTCTTGAAAATTTAGTATGATTTTTCTGGAATTTTTTAAAATTACTGGGCCTAAGAGCTGGCCTGGGGGCCAGACCAGTGGGCTACAAGCCCTGCCACCGCCACCCCCCTGGTGGCGGAGGGCAAGCTTGTGGGGCCCACAGGGACCCCCTCCACTCATTCCAGCTCCCAGCCTCTTCTTCCACCTCCAGAAAAAATTGTTTCGCAACTCAAACCCGTGTTCTTGCTCATTTGGCTGTGATTTTCAATCTCCTTGCTCAAAGCACCATTCTCCGAACCGTTTTGGGGAAATTACTCCTTGGTAAGTGACTCCTCCATTGGTCCAATTAGTTTTTTCTCTAGTGCTTTATCCTTCGCGAATTCTTGCTACCTTGGTGACCCTGTTCTTGAGCTAGAAATGTTGATTTTAGCTCGTCCCAAGTAGTTTTAGCGCGTGATACGGTCTCTAGGCACTAGCAGGAGTAGTTTCTACAAGGTGTGGTGGGTCTTCATTCACTTTTCTCTTGAACTCCAAAAATTTCAGCAAAAGGAAATTATGTTCAGGAGGAAGTTTCATGGTGGTTCCTCAAGTAAGAAGGGTCCTAGTCTTTCTTTTCGGGAGCCCGAACCTTTTCAACTAAGGGACGCACCGGTACAACCATGTGAATGGCCTTCCGATGAGTTCATGATCGAAGTAGGTTTCAAGGATGAGTTTGATACACTTGTCCGCAATGCCGGGTTAGAAGAGTTCCTCCCAGATAAATGTGAACAGTATGCTATGCTCACTGCCTCTTTCGTGCGTAGATTTAAATTTTCAGTTGGCCGTGACTCATCCGTACTGTTTGATTTGTACGATAAATCCTATACCGTGGATTTGGAGGATTTCAATAGGATTTGTAAGATACCCGATGGGGGTAGTATTATTGATCCTTCTAAGTCTTCGGTCAGAGACTTTGTCTCTAGTATAACTGTTGGAGAAACCATAGATATCACGCAAGCCAACATAGGAAGCATCCATTTCCCTGCCTTGCACTACTTTGCCCTCTTCGTAGGTAGGTGCATTAACGGCAAGGGTGCACATTGTCACCTATGCGCTTCCGACCTTAGTATCCTTAAGAGCGCAGTAACAGGTGACAGGAGCTTCAATATGGGAGCTATAATAGCAAGGAGGCTGAATAAAAATGCCAGTGAGGGGGATTTCTTTGGTGGAGTTTATGCTACACGCTTAGCAAATTTTCTTGGAGTATCCATCCGTCTAGAAGACCCTCCTCTCATACAGCCTACCTTGATCGTGTCGCTCTAACACGCTACCAGTTCCTTGAGAGAGATCATGGATCCCTCCTATACCGCTTGATATTTAACCGGCAGCGTGTTTTCTATATTACCCTTCCTGCTCCTGCTTTCTTTGACTTTCACGTAAAACGAAGATACTACATAACCATAGGAGAGGCAGAGGAGTATGAGAGGGAGGCGACGGTTGCTCGACTTCGTGAGGCAGCTATTCAGGCAGTGGTTGCAGCACTCCCGCATAACACCCATTATGATTTTGGGTTTCGCCAGGACCATCCATGGGAGTAGACCAAGCTAGGCCAAAATCCTAAGCTTGGGGGAGTACGTGTTCTCACCGACTTTACATTCATGCTTATTTTTTCACTTTGTTAGCCGGTGTTTACACTTTGCCATTGTATTATACATGCTAGTTTATTTTTGTTGTCTTGTTTTCTTGTTTTGTGTCCTTTTGAGAAAACCCAAAAAGATTTTTCTTTCTTCTTTTGCTTGTTGGGAGTTTTCCCGTGTAAATAGTTTTCTATTTCTTTGGGTCAAGGTAGAAGATATTGGTTTCAATGTTTGGTGGTTCTTGCATGCATACCTATTTAGCTTTCAAAGAGCCATATTACTTTGTCTTCTCCTTTGTGTTTGCCTGCAGATTCAGCTTAGTCCAATGCACGAGCACTCTTATTATTGTTCACATCGTTCGATCGTGCAAGTGAAAGGCAATAATGATGATATATGATGAAGTGACTGAGACTGAAAAGCTGGTATGAACTCTATCTATTTTGTTTTTGTAAATATGACTAGCTTGTCGACCCAGATTTAGCTTTGTTGTGAGAGAACCATGTTTGCAATGACAACTTAGAGATCATAGTTTCTGATTCCATGCTTATTTAGCTGAGAGTTTATAATGGTTTGTATTGAATGCTAACATAGATTTTGAAATGACTATGATGTAGTATGATAGGATGGTATTCTCCTTTGAATGTTTCAAGTGGCTTGACTTGGCACATGTTCATGCATGTAGTTGAAACAAAATCAACATAGCCTCTATGATGTTCGTGTTCATGGTGATTTATATCCTGTTCATGCTTGCATTCAATGTTAGTCAAACTCATTGCATCTTGATGACTGTTGTCGCTCTCTAGTTGGTCGCTTCCCAGTCTTTTGCTAGCCTTCACTTGTACTAAGCTGAATACTTCTTGTGCATCCACTTCCATAAACCCAAAAGTTTTTCCATGAGAGTCCACCATACCTACCTATTTGCGGTATCTACCTGCCGTTCCAAGTAAATTTGCATGTGCCACTCTCTAAACCTTCAAGAAATAATCTGTTTGGCATGCCCGAACCGCTCATGTGGTGACAGGGGGCTATTGGTATCTTCCATGCTAGGAGTGTTATCCTCGACATGTGTTTATTCACTGTCATTCACGAGAAAGGGGCCGGTAATTGGAATGCCCAGTTCCACGCTTAAATCGAAAACATAACTATAAAACAAGACTCCCCCCGGATTGATGTTAGTATGGACGGTACCCGAGGATTCGGCTAGCCGTGGAGTGTGATTGATTGGTGGTGGGGGAGTTAAAACTTTACTTTTCTGTTTGGGAACCGCCTATAGCATGAGTAGTATGGAAGATATTGAGAACTCTTGGTCATTGCGTTGACAATGAAAGCATGCCACCCAAAATTATTATCTTTGTTTTCAAAGCTTGAGCTCTGGCACCTCTGCAAATCAATGCTTCCCTCTGCGAAGGGCATGCCTATTTATTTTCCTCTTGAGTCATCCTCCTCTTTTATAAGCACCAATTAGAGAGCACCTCTGTCATTTTATGCTTTGCTTTTGATTGATATTGAGTATGACTATGATTGTATCTTCGTTGCTATGAATTACAATGTTTAGTCAGCCCTTGATCTTTGAAAGTGTTCTGCATTTATGTTTTGCGGTCTCAGAAAGAGCTAGTGAGATACCCCCTATTCGTATTGCTTCATGCTTGTTTTGATTGAAGTGTTGGTATTTGAAACTCATTATTATTTGCTCGTTAGCTGATTATGCCATTGATATTAGTTTACCGTGAGACCTTTGTGTCATTTGCTTATGTGGTTAACTTGTGATCTTGCTGAAATTCTGGTTATGAGTTAGACATAGTTGCAACAACAAGATCAAACAGAGTTTGTCAAAGTTTTTCTTTCTTTCTCAGTTTGTCAACTGAGTTGCTTGAGGACAAGCAAGTTTCTAAGCTTGGGGAGTTGATACGTCTCCATCGTATCTACTTTTCCAAACTCTTTTGCCCTTGTTCTGGACTCTAATTCGCATGATTTGAATGGAACTAACCTCGACTAACGCTGTTTTCAGCAGAATTGCCTTGGTGTTGTTTTTCTGCAGAAATCAAAGTTCTCCAAACGTCCTGAAAATTTACGGGGAGCATTTTTGGAAAATATGAAAAATATCTGCGCCAAGATCCACCTGAGGGGGTGGGCCAGTGGGCCACAAGCCCTGCCTCCGCCACCCCCTGGTGGCGGTGGGCAAGCTTGTGGGGCCCACACAGCTCTGCCGCCCCAACCTCAACTCTATAAGTTCACTTTCGTCCCAGAAAAATAAAAAGAGAAGATTTCGTCGCGTTTCCGATACAGAGGCACCGCCACAACCTGTTCTTCATCTAGAGGGCAGATCTGGAGTCCGTTTTGGGCTCCGGAGAGGGGAAATCATCGCCATTATTATCATCAACCTTCTTCCCTCTCCAATTCCATGAAGCTCTTCGTCGTTCGTGAGTAACCTATTCGTAGGCTCGCCGGGCGGTGATGAGTAGGATGAGATCTATGATGTAATCAAGTTAGTTTTGATGGGGATTGATCCCTAGTATCCACTATGTTGTGAGATTGATGTTGCTACTACTTTGCCATGCTTAATGCTTGTCACTAGGGCCCGAGTGCAATGATTTCAGATCTGAAATTATTATGTTGTCACCAATATATGTGTGTTTTAGATCCGATCTTGCAAGTTGTAGTTACCTACTATGTGTTATGATCCGGCAACCCCGGAGTGACAATAACCGGAACCACTCCCGGTGATGACCATAGTTTGAGGAGTTCATGTGTTCACCAAGTGCTAATGCGCTGGTCCGATTCTTTATTAAAAGGAGAACCTTAATATCCCGTAGTTTCCTTTTGGACCCCGCTGCCACGGGAGGGATGGACAATAGATGTCATGCAAGTTCTTTTTCCTAAGCACGTATGACGACACACGGAATGCATGCCTACATCACATTGACGAACGGGAACTAGCCACATATCTCTCCGTGTTATAACTGTTGCATGATGAATATCATCCAAACAAATCACCGACCCATTGCCTACGAGTTTGACCTACTGCTGCTATTACTTGTCTTGCTCCGCTGCTGTTACTTGTCTTGCTCTGCTGCTACTGTTGCTACTACTGTCGCTTGCTACTGTTGCTACTTGCTACTGCTGTCACTACCGATGTTCCTTGCCACTGCTATTACTCGTTACACTGCTGCTACCTGCTACAATCTTGATCGCTGGTCGTTGACGGAAATAGACAATTTCCGTCAATGAGGCAACTTGGCGCCATTGATACAATCGTTAGAAATAGTCTCCGTCAACAGATCGTTTCTGACACCGTTGTTATCATACTACTTTGATGTTACTACTTTGCTTGCAGATACTAATCTTTCAGGTGTGGTTGAATCTGATAAATTCATCTGCTAATACTCGGGAGTATTCTCTCACCTCCTGTTTGGCGAATCAACAAATTTGGTTCGAATACTCTACCCTCGAAAACTGATACGATCCCACGAGCTGGTGGGCCGTCAACAACATTCTTCTAGTTTCGATTGCCGGAGAGTGCTAGCAGCATTCTTCTGGTGCCGTTGCAAGGCAAGGTCTGCTATTACAGAGTCATACGGCGACATGCCCATGGGATTCTTATAAGCAGTCCTATAAGCCCATAGTGCATCGTCAAGTTTGCTAGACCAATTCTTTCGAGATTTATTGACGGTCTTTTGTAAGATCAATTTGATCTCCCTATTACTCAACTCCACTTGACCACTAGACTGAGGATGATAAGGAGATGCAACTCTATGGTTGACATCATACTTAGCGAGCATCTTGCGGAAAACACCATGAATGAAGTGTGAACCGCCATCAGTCATCACATATCTAGGGACTCCAAATCTTGGGAAAATGACTTCTTTAAGCATCTTAATAGAGGTGTGGTGATCAGCATTTTTAGTGGGGATAGCCTCTACCCACTTAGTGACATAATCCACAGCAACTAAGATGTGAGTATACCCATTTGAACTCGGGAAGGGTCCCATATAATCAAAGCCCCAGACATCAAACGGTTCAATGACAAGTGAATAGTTCATAGGCATTTCCTGACGCTTACTGATGTTCCCTATTCTTTGGCATTCGTCACAAGACAATACAAACTTACGGGCATCCTTGAAGGGAGTGGGTCAATAGAAACCAGATTGCAATACCTTATGAGCAGTTCTGTCTCCAGCATGGTGTCCTCCGAAGGCTTCGGAATGACACTTCTACAGGATCTGTCCCTGTTCATGTTCAGGCACACAACGTCTAATAACACTATCTACTCCTTCCTTATAAAGGTGAGGATCATCCCAAAAATAGTGTCTCAAATCAAATAAGAATTTCTTCTTTTGCTGGTAGGTGAAACTGGATGGTATGTATTTGGCTACGATATAGTTTGCGTAATGAGCATACCACAGTGCACTATGTGAAGTGCGGATGACATTCAATTGCTCATCAGGGAAGCTGTCATCAATAGGTAGTGGGTCATCAAGGACATTCTCTAGCCTAGACAAGTTATCTGCTACAGGGTTATCGGCACCCTTTCGGTCAACAACGTGCAAATCAAATTACTGTAGAAGGAGAACCCATCTGATTCGCCTAGGCTTAGTGTCCTTCTTCTCCATGAGGTACTTAATAGCAGCATAACCAGAGTGAATAGTGACTTTGGAGTCAACTATATAAGATCAGAACTTTTCACATGCAAACACAACTGCTAAAAACTCCTTCTCCGTAGTGGCATAGTTTCTTTGGGCAGTGTCTAGGGTTTTACTAGTGTAGTGAATGACATTCAACTTCTTGTCAACTCTTTGTCCTAGAACAGCACCAACTGCATAATCACTAGCATCGCACATGATTTCAAAGGGCAAGTTCCAATCAGGTGGTGGAACAATAGGTGCGGTTATCAAGGCCTTCTTAAGTATTTCAAAAGCTTCCTCACAATCCTCATCAAAAACAAAAGGAACATCCTTCTGCAAGAGGTTGGTAAGAGGCCTAGAAATCTTAGAGAAGTCCTTAATGAACCTTCTATAGAAACCAGCATGACCTAGAAAACTTCGTATACCTATGATATCTGTGGGGCAAGGCATTTTCCCAATTGCATTAACCTTAGCCTTATCAACTTCAATGCCTTTCTCAGAGATTTTGTGTCCTAAGACGATGCCTTCATTAACCATGAAGTGGCACTTCTCCCAGTTCAAGACGAGGTTGGTATCTTTGCATCTCTGTAAGACTCTATCAAGGTTGTTGAGGCAATCGTGAAAGGAACAACCATAGACGGAGAAATCATCCATGAAAACCTCAACAATCTTTTCACAAAAGTCAGTGAATATAGCCATCATACATCTTTGAAAGGTGGCAGGTGCATTGCACAAGACAAAAGTCATACGTCTATAAGCAAAGGTACCGAAGGGGCATGTGAAGGTGGTTTTCTCTTGATCAGATTGTGCAACAGGTATTTGCGAGAAACTTGAATAACCATCTAGAAAGCAGAAGTGTGTGTGTTTAGATAGCCTTTCTAGCATCTGGTCGATAAACGACAAAGGATAATGGTCTTTCCTGGTTGCCTTGTTCAGTTTCCGGAAGTCTATCACCATCCTATAGCCCGTAATAATCCTCTATGGGATTAGTTCATTCCTATCATTAGGAACAACGGTGATACCTCCCTTCTTAGGTACGCAATGTACTGGACTTACCCAATCACTATGAGCAACAGGATAAATGATTCCTGCTTCTAGAAGCTTTAATATTTCTTTTCTCACGACCTCTTTCATCCTCGGATTTAGTCTCCATTGATGAACAGCAACTCGCTTAGAATCAGGATCGGTTTTAATCTTGTGCTGACATAGAGTGGGACTAATACCCTTAAGATCATCAAGAGTATATCCAATGGCAGCACGGTGCTTCCTCAAAGTTTTTAATAACTTCTTCTCTTCGTGACTCAAGAGGTGAGCACTAATAATAACAGGATATATCTCCTTCTCATCAAGATAGGCATACTTAAGAGTATAAGGTAACTGTTTCAGCTCGAACACGGGATCACCCTTTGGTGGGGGAGGATCCCCAAGTAGTTCAACAGGCAGATTATTCTTGAGAATAGGATATTGTTCTAAGACAATTTTATCTATCTCATCTCTTTCCTCCATATGCATATCATTTTCATGCTCAAGCAGATATTTCTCTAAAGGATCCGTAGGAGGTACGGCAATAGAGGCAAGAGCAATGATTTCATCCCTACCAGACGACTCTTTTTCATGGGGTTGTCTTCCAAACTTGGAGAAGTTAAATTCATGAGACACACCCTCGAAACTAACAGTGACAGTCTGTTTAATGCAATCAATGTGAGCACTGACAGTGTTGAGAAAGGGTCTACCAATTATGATGGGGCAGAAGCTATCTTGTGCAGTAGCCAGGACGAGGAAATCAGTAGGATACTTCGTCTTACCACACAGGACTTCTACGTCTCTCACAATTCCCAGGGGATAGATAGTGTCTCTATTAGCTAGCGTAATAGTGACCTCGATGGGTTCTAACTCAGCAGGTGCAATCTCATCTTTGATTTCATCATATAGGGAACGGGGTATTGCACTAACACTAGCACCCATATCACATAAACCATGGTAACAGTGATCTCATATCTTGACAGAAACAACGGGCAGGCCAACTACAGGTCCGTATTTGTCTTTCGCGTGAGGTTTAGCTATTCTAGCGGAGTCCTCATAGAATTTGATAACATGCCCATCTATGTCTTCGGCTAAGAGATCTTTGATAATAGCAACACTAGGTTCAACTCTAATTTCCTCAGGGGGTGCAAGTGGTCTAATGTAACCCCTATGTATCATAGTTGGAGCTTTAGAATAATCCTTTTTCCTAGCAGGGTAAGGTGGTTTCTCAGCGTATGCACAAGGAAAAATAGGATCACTAAAGGCAATGAGTTTCTCTTCAACTAGATTGGGTTTAACTATGTTGATTTCTACAGGAGGATGATACTTAAACCACTTCTCTTTGGGAAGATCAACATGAGCAGCAAAAGATTCACATAGAGAAGCTACTATCTCACAGTCAAGTTCATACTTAGCGCTAAAATCTCTAGAAGTGTTTGTTTCTTCCATCAGACTCGAAATCCAAACTGGAAATTCATATCTGACTCCTTACATTCTTCCAGCTCCCAATCTTTAGAGTTACGTTTGATTCTTTCCAATAAATTCCACTTGTGGTCAATATCCTTCTTCATAAAAGAACCGGTACAAGAAGTGTCAAGCATGGTACGATCTTCATGGAAAAGCCGAGCATAAAAGTTTTGAGTGATAATTTCTCTCGAAGCTCATGATTGGGGCATGAATATAGCATTGATTTAAGCCTCCCCAAGCTTGAGCTATGCTTTCCCTGTCACGAGGCCAAAAGTTATAAATATAATTCCAATCACGATGTACTAAATGCATAGGATGAAACTTTTAATGAAATTCCAATTTCAACCGATTGTAGTCCCATGATCCAGTATCATCACATAGCCTATACCATGTCAACGCCTTATCCTTCAAAGATAAAGGAAATACTTTCTTCTTCACCTCATCCTCGGGCAAACCTGCAAGCTTAAATAAACCACTAACTTCATCTACATAGATTAGATGCAAGTCTAGATGTGAAGATCCATCTCCTGTAAAAGGATTAGCCAGCAGTTTCTCAAGCATACCCGAAGGAATTTCATAAAAGATATTTCCAGTAGGTACCTCAGGTTGAGGAACAACTCCTCGTGCTTCCGTTCGTGGTGAAGATACCCCGAACAAACTCCTCAAAGGAACAGTTTCCATAGTGACAAGTGAAAATAGATTTCAGCATAGTATATAAATGTTTCCTTACCAAATTCCACTTACCAAAGGCGCTTCCCTCACCGGCAATGGCGCCAGAAAAGAGTCTTGATGACCCACAAGTATAGGGGATCAATCATAGTCCTTTCGATAAGTAAGAGTGTCGAACCCAACGAGGAGGAGAAGGCTGTGATAAACGGTTTTCAGCAAGGTAATAACTACAAGCACTGAAGGTAGCGGTAACAAGTGATGGTGTAGTGAGGTGAAACGTAGCAAGCGAAAAGTAACAAGTAACAAGTTGTAGCAACAGTGCAGCAAGTGACCCAATCCCTTTTATAGCAAGGGACAAGCCTGAGCAAAGTCTTATAAGAGGAAAAACGCTCCCGAGGACACACGAGAATTTCTGTCATGCTAGTTTCATCATGTTCATATGATTCCCGTTCGTTACTTTGATAGTTTGATATGTGGGTGGACCGGCGCTTGGGTACTGCCTTACTTCGACAAGCATCCCACTTATGATTAACCCCTCTCGCAAGCATCCGCAACTATGAAAGAAGAATTAAGACAACGTCTAACCATAGCATTAAACTAGTGGATCCAAATCAGCCCCTTACGAAGCAACGCATAGACTGGGGTTTAAGCTTCTGTCACTCCAGCAACCCATCATCTACTTACTACTCCCCAATGCCTTCCTCTAGGGACAAACATGGTGAAGTGTTATGTGGTCGACATTCACATAACACCACTAGAGGAAAAACAACATACATCATATCAAAATACCGAACAAAGACCAAATTCACATGACTATTATTAGCATGACTTATCCCATGTCCTCAGGAACAAAAGTAACTACTCACAAAGCATAATCGTAATCATGATCAGAGGTGTAATGAATAGCATCAAGGATCTGAACATAAACTCTTCCACCAAGTAATCCAACTAGCATCAACTACAAAGAGTAATCAACACTACTAGCAACCTTACAAGTACCAATCGGAGTCGCGAGACGGAGATTGGTTACAAGAGATGAACTAGGGTTTGGAGAGGAGATGGTGCTGATGAAGATGTTGATGGAGATGCCTCCCCTCCGACAAGAGGAGTGTTGATGATGACGATGGCGACGATTTCCCCTTCCGGGAGGGAAGTTTCCCATGCAGGATCATCCTGCCGGAGCTCTAGATTGGATCTGCTCAAGTTCCGCCTCGTGGCGGCGGAGAATCCACAAAAAAGCTCCACCCTGATTTTTTTTCCGGATGAAACCCTTCATATAGCAAAAGAGGGGGGCAGTGGGCCACCAGGGTGCCCACAAGCCCTCTTGCCGAGGCCAGGGGGGTAGGCCGCGGCAACCAGGCTTGTGGGCCCCTGTTTGCTCCCTTCTCACACTTCTTTCGCCTAGTATTTTTTATAAAATCCAAAAAAAACCGTTGATTTTCAGGGCATTTGGAGTTGCGCAGAATAGAGGACTCAGACTTGCTCCTTTTCCAGTCCAGAATTCCAGCTGCCGGTATTCTCCCTCTTCAAATAAACCTTGCAAAATAAGAGAGAAAAGGCATAAGTAAGGTTCCACAAAGTATAATAATAGTCCATAAAGCGATAAATATCAACATGAAAGCATGATGCAAAATGGACGTATCAGAACCTACCTTTTGAGATCATGTGTGATGCTAGCGATTATGCTGTTGGTGTTGTTCTAGGGCAAAGAGTGGATAAGAAGTTGAATGTTATTCACTACGCTAGTAAAACTCTAGAGAGTGCCAAGAGAAACTATGCTACTACGGAGAAGGAATTTTTAGCACTCGTGTTTGCATGTGAAAAGTTCAGGTCTTACATAGTTGATTCCAAAGTCACTATTCACACTGATCATGCTGTTATTAAGTACCTCATGGAGAAGAAGGACGCTAAACCTAGACTTATCAGATGGGTTCTCTTGCTAGAAGAATTTGATTTGCATGTTGTTGACAGGAAGGGTGCTGATAACCCTGTAGCAGATAACTTGTCTAGGTTGGAGAATGTTCTTGATGACCCACAACCTATTGATGATAGCTTTCCCGGTGAGCAATTGAATGTCATCAATGCTTCACATAGTGCACCGTGGTATGCTGATTATGCAAACTATATCGTTGCATACCACCTAGTATCACGTACCAGCAAAAGAAGAAATTCTTCTTTGACTTGAGACACTACTTTTGGGATGATCCTCACCTTTATAAGGAAGGAGTAGATGGTGTTATTAGACGTTGTGTACCTGAACATGAACAGGGACAGATCCTACAGAAGTGTCACTCCGAGGCCTACGGAGGACACCATGCGGGAGATAGAACTGTTGGAAATATGCCCTAGAGGAAATAATAAAATGGTTATTATCATATTTCCTTGTTCATGATAATCGTCTATCGTTCATGCTATAATTGTATTAACAGGAAACAGTAATACATCTGTAAATGAATAGATCACAATGTGTCCCTAGCAAGCCTCTAGTTGGCTAGCTCGTTAGTCAATAGATGATCATGGTTTCCTGATCATGGACATTGGATGTCATTGATAACGGGATCACATCATTGGGAGAATGATGTGGTGGACAAGACCCAATCCTAAGCCTAGCACTAGATCGTATTGTTCGTATGCTAATGCTTCGTTAATGTCAAGTATCTTTTCCTTCGACCGTGAGATTGGGCAACTCCCGGATACCGTAGGAGTGCTTTGGGTGTATCAAACGTCACAACGTAACTGGGTGACTATAAAGGTGCACTACGGGTACCTCCAAAAGTGTCTGTTGGGTTGGCACGAATCGAGATCGGGATTTGTCACTCCGTGTGACGGAGAGGTATCTCTGGGCCCACTCGGTAGAACATCATCATGAGCTCAATGTGACTAAGGAGTTAGTCACACGATGACGTGCTACGGAACGAGTAAAGAGACTTACCGGTAACGAGATTGAACAAGGTATAGGTATACCGACGATCGAATCTCGGGCAAGTTCTATACCGACAGACAAAGGGAATCGTATACGGGATTGATTGAATCCTTGACATCGTGGTTCATCCGATGAGATCATCGTGGAGCTAGTGGGAGCCACCATGGGTATCCAGACCCCGCTGATGGTTATTGGCCAGAGAGGTGTCTCGGTCATGTCTGCCTGTCTCCCGAACCCGTAGGGTCTACACACTTAAGGTTCGATGACGCTAGGGTTATAGGGAATTGTTATATGAGATTACCGAAAGTTGTTCGGAGTCCCGGATGAGATCCCGGACGTCACGAGGAGCTCCGGAATAGTCCGGAGGTAAAGATTGATATATAGGACGGATGGTTTCGGACACCGGAAGTGTTTCGGGCATCACCAGTAACGTACCGGGACCACCGCGACCACCGGAGGTGGTCCCGGGGGACCACCGAAGGGGGGCAACGACCCCGGGAGGTAAGGTGGGCCAAGTGGGGGTGGGAACCAGCCCCTAGGTGGTCTGGTGCGCCTCCCCACTCAGCCCATGGCGCAGGGGAAGAAAAAAGGGGGGGCAAACCCTAGGCCAGGTGGGCCTAAGGCCCACCAGTGGGTGCGCCACCCCTCCTCCCCATCTTGGCCGCCACTCCCCCCATCTGGGAGGGCTGCCGCACCCCTAGGGTGGGAACCCTAGGGGTGGCACCCCCTCTCCCCTTCCCCTATATATAGTGGGCACTTTTGGCCTTTGGAGGACACGGTTTTCCCTCTCCCTCGGCGCAGCCCTGCACTTCTTCCTCCTCCTCTCTGTCGGCGCTTGGCGAAGCCCTGCCGGGAGACCTCGTCTCTCCACCAACACCACGCCGTCGTGTTGCTGGTCTTCTTCCCCAACCACTCCCTCCTCCTTGCTGGATCAAGGTGCGGGAGACGTCACCGGGCTACACGTGTGTTGAACGCGGAGGTGCCGTTGTTCGGCACTAGATCGGAATCGCTGTGAGTACGACTCCATCAACCGCGTTCTAGCAACGCTTCCGCTTAGCGATCTTCAAAGGTACGAAGATGCTCTTACCCCTCTCTCGTTGCTGGTCTCTCCATAGGAAGATCTGAACATGCGTAGGAAAATTTTGAATTTATGCTACGTTACCCAACAGTGGCATCCGAGCCAGGTTTTCTATGCGTAGATTCTATGCACGAGTAGAACACAAAAGTTGTGGGCGATGGTTTGTCAATTTGCTTTCTGTTACTAGTCTTATTCTTCTCCGGCGGTATTGTGGGATGAAGCGGCCCGGACCGACCTTACACGTACGCATACGTGAGACTGGTTCCACCGACAAACATGCACATCGTGCATAAAGGTGGCTAGCGGGTGTCTGTCTCTCCTACTCTAGTCGGATTGGATTTGATGAAAGGGGTCCTTATGAAGGGTAAATAGCTTTGGCATATCATCGTTGTGGCTGTCACGTAGGTAAGAAGGCGTTCTTGCTAGAAACCCAAATCAGCCACGTAAAAAACTTGCAACAACAATTAGAGGACGTCTAACTTGTTTTTGCAGGGTTTGACATGTGATGTGATATGGCCAAAGTTGTGATGTTGCATGTATGATGTATGATATGATCATGTTATTGTAATAGGTTTCACGACTTGCATATCGATGAGTATGACAACCGGCAGGAGCCATAGGAGTTGTCTTAATTTATTGTATGAGATGCAACGCCATGTGCTTACTACTTTTACTTCATTGCTAACGGTTAGCCATAGTAGTAGTGATAGTAGTAGTTGGCGTGACGACTTCACGGAGACACGATGATGGAGATCATGATGATGGAGATCATGGTGTCACGCCGGTGACGATGATGATCATGCAATGCCTGAAGATGGAGATCGAAAGAGCAAAGATGATAATGGCCATATCATGTCACTATATGATTGCATTGTGATGTTTATCATGTTTTACATCTTATTGCTTAAAACGTCGGTAGCTTAATAAGGTGATCCCTCTTAAAATTTCGAGAACGTATTCCCCTAAGTGTGCACCGTTGTGAAGGTTCGTTGTCTCGAAGCACCACGTGATGATCGGGTGTGATAGATTCTAACGTTCGCATACAATGGGTGTAAGCCAGATTTACACACGCGAAACACTTAGGTTGACTCGACGAGCTTAGCATGTACAGACATGACCTCGAATACAAGAGACCGAAAGGTCGAACATGAGTCGTATGGTTGAATACGATCAGCATGAAGTTGCTCACCATGGTGACTAGTCCGTCTCACGTGATGATCGGACACGGGTTAGTCAACATGGATCATGTATCACTTAGATGACTAGGGGGATGTCGATTTAAGTGGGAGTTCATACTTAATTTGATTAAATAAACTTAATTGTCATGAACTTAGTCTAAAATTTGTCTTTATAAATATTGTCCAACGTCAACCTCAACTTCAACGCGTTCCTAGAGAAAAACAAGCTGAAAGATGATGGTACCAACTATGCGGACTGGGTTCGCAACCTGAAGCTCATCCTTGAAGCAGCTAAAAAGGCTTATGTCCTTAATGCGCCGCTAGGTGACCCTCCCGCTCCCGCAGCAGCCCAGGACGTTCTAAACGTCTGGCAAGCGCGGAGTGATGACTACTCTCTGGTCAGGTGTGGCATGTTATACAGTTTAGAAACGGGGCTCCAAAGACGTTTTGAGCAACACGGGGCATATGAGATGTTCCAAGAGCTGAAACTAGTTTTTCAAGCTCATGCCTGTGTCGAGAGATATGAAGTCTCCGACAAGTTCTTCAGCTGTAAGATGGAGGAGAACAGTTCTGTCAGTGAGCACATACTCAAAATGTCTGGGTTACACGGTCGTCTGAGTTCACTTGGAGTCGAACTTCCGGATGATGCTATCATTGACAGAATCCTCCAGTCTCTCCCACCAAGATACAAAGGCTTTGTGCTTAACTACAACATGCAAGGGATGGAGAAAACCATTCCCGAGTTGTACTCGATGCTCAAGTCTGCAGAAGTAGAAATCAAGAAGGAGCATCAAGTGTTGATGGTCAACAAGACCACTAGTTTCAAGAAAGGCAGGGGTAAGAAGAACTTCAAGAAAGACGGCAAAGCTGTTGCCGCGCCCGGTAAACCAGATGCCGGGAAGAAGAAAAAGAACGGACCCAAGCCTGAGACTGAGTGCTTCTACTGCAAGGGAAAAGGTCACTGGAAGCGGAACTACCCCAAATACTTAGCGGACAAGAAGGCCGGCAACGTTAAAGGTATATGTGATATACATGTTATTGATGTGTACCTTACCAGCACTCGTAGTAGCTCCTGGGTATTTGATACCGGTGTTGTTGCTCACATTTGCAACTCAAAGCAGGAACTGCAGAATAAGCGGAGACTGGCCAAGGACGAGGTGACGATGCGCGTCGGGAATGGTTCAAAGGTCGATGTGATCGCCGTCGGCACGCTACCTCTACATCTACCGTCGGGATTAGTTTTAAACCTTAATAATTGTTATTTAGTAACAGCTTTAAGCATGAACATTGTATCAGGGTCTTGCTTAATGCGAGACGGCTACTCATTTTAAGTCAGAGAATAATGGTTGTTCTATTTATATGAGTGATATGTTTTATGGTCATGCTCCGCTGGTGAATGGTTTATTCTTGATGAATCTCGATCGTGATGTTACACATATTCATAGTGTGAGTACCAAAAGATGCAAAGTTGATAATGATAGTCCCACATACTTGTGGCACTGCCGCCTTGGTCATATCGGCGTTAAGCGCATGAAGAAGCTCCATACTGATGGACTGCTAGAGTCTCTTGACTTTGAATCATTTCACACATGCGAACCGTGCCTCATGGGCAAGATGACTAAGACTCCATTCTCAGGAATAATGGAGAGAGCAACCGACTTATTGGAAATAATACATACTGATGTGTGTGGTCCAATGAACGTTGAAGCTCGCGGTGGTTATCGTTATGTTCTCACTCTCACCGATGACTTGAGTAGGTATGGGTATATCTACTTGATGAAGCACAAATCTGAGACGTTTGAAAAGTTCAAGGAATTTCAGAGTGAGGTTGAGAATCAACGTGACAGAAAAATTAAATGTCTACGATCTGATCGTGGAGGAGAATATTTGAGTCACGAGTTTGGCACACACCTAAGGAAGTGTGGAATCGTTTCACAACTAACGCCGCCTGGCACACCGCAGCGCAACGGAGTGTCTGAACGTCGTAATCGCACTTTATTAGATATGGTACGATCTGTGATGTCTCTCACCGACTTACCGCTATCATTTTGGGGATACGCATTAGAAGCTGCAGCATTCACTTTAAATAGGGCACCGTCTAAATCCGTTGAGACGACACCGTATGAACTGTGGTTTGGCAAGAAACCTAAGTTGTCGTTTCTTAAAGTTTGGGGCTGAGATGCTTATGTGAAGAAACTTCAACCAGAAAAGCTCGAACCCAAAGCGGAGAAATGCGTATTCATAGGATACCCTAAGGAAACTATTGGGTATACCTTCTATCTTAGATCCGAAGGTAAAACCTTTGTTGCCAAGAACGGATCCTTTCTAGAGAAAGAGTTTCTCTCGAAAGAAGTAAGTGGGAGGAAGGTAGAACTTGATGAGGTAATTACACCCCCTCTCGAACAGGAAAGTAGCGCAGCGCAAGAAGTTGTTCCTGTGGTGCCTACACCGACTGAAGAGGAAGTTAATGATGATGATCATGAAGCTTCGGATCAAGTTACTACTGAACCGCGAAGGTCCACAAGGGTACGCTCCGCACCAGAGTGGTACGGCAACCCTGTGATGGAAATCATGTTGTTAGACAACGGTGAACCTTTGAACTATGAAGAAGCGATGGCGGGCCCAGATTCCAACAAATGGCTTGAGGCCATGAAATCCGAGATAGGATCCATGTATGAGAACAAAGTATGGACCTTGGTGGACTTGCCCGATGACCGGCGAGCCATAGAAAATAAATGGATCTTCAAGAAGAAGACTGATGCAAACTGTAATGTAACCGTTTACAAAGCTCGACTTGTCGCAAAGGGTTTTCGACAAATTCAAGGAGTTGACTATGAAGAGACTTTCTCTCCTGTAGCGAAGCTAAAATCAGTCCGAATCATGTTAGCAATTGCCGCCTTTTATGATTATGAAATTTGGCAAATGGACGTCAAAACAGCGTTCCTTAACGGGAACCTTAAGGAAGAGTTGTATATGATGCAACCAGAAGATTTTGTCGACCCTAAGGGTGCTAACAAAGTATGCAAACTCCAGCGCTCCATCTATGGGCTGGTGCAAGCATCTCGGAGTTGGAACATTCGCTTTAATGAGGTGATTAAAGCGTTTGGGTTCATACAGGTCTACGGAGAAGCCTGTCTGTACAAGAAAGTGAGTGGGAGCTCTGTAGCTTTCCTCGTATTATATGTAGATGACATATTATTGATGGGGAATAATATAGAGATGTTGGAGAGCATAAAGGCCTATTTGAACAAGAGTTTTTCAATGAAGGACCTTGGAGAAGCTGCATACATATTAGGCATCAAGATCTATAGAGATAGATCGAGACGCCTCATAGGTCTTTCGCAAAGTACATACCTTGACAAGATATTGAAGAAGTTCAATATGGAAAACTCAAAGAAAGGGTTCTTGCCAGTTTTGCAAGGTATGAGATTGAGTAAGACTCAGTCGCCGACCACGGCAGCAGATAGAGAGAAGATGAGTTCTGTCCCCTACGCTTCAGCCGTGGGCTCTCTAATGTATGCCATGCTGTGTACCAGACCTGATATAAACCTTGCGATAAGCTTGGTAGGGAGGTACCAAAGTAATCCCGGTGCGGAACACTGGACAGCGGTCAAGAATATCCTTAAGTACCTGAAAAGGACTAAGGAAATGTTTCTCGTTTATGGAGGTGACGAAGAGCTCGTCGTAAAGGGTTACGTCGATGCTAGCTTCAACACAGATCCGGATGACTCTAAGTCACAAACCGGATACGTATATGTGTTGAATGGTGGGGCAGTGAGCTGGTGCAGCAGCAAGCAAGAAGTCGTGGCAGCATCTACATGTGAAGCGGAGTACATAGCTGCTTCAGAAGCGGCTCATGAAGGAATTTGGATGAAGGAGCTCATCACCGACCTTGGAGTGGTTCCAAGCGCATCGGGTCCTATGACACTCTTCTGTGATAACACTGGAGCCGTTGCCATAGCCAAGGAGCCTAGGTTTCACCGGAAGACGAAGCACATCAAGCGCCGCTACAACTCCATCCAGGACCATGTCCAGAGTGGAGTGATAGATATTTGTAAAGTACACACGGATCTGAATATTGCAGACCCGTTGACTAAACCTCTTCCACGAGCAAAACATGATCAACACCATAATGCTATGGGTGTTCGATACATCACAATGTAACTAGATTATTGACTCTAGTGCAAGTGGTAGACTGTTGGAAATATGCCCTAGAGGCAATAATAAAATGGTTATTATCATATTTCCTTGTTCATGATAATCGTCTATCGTTCATGCTATAATTGTATTAACAGGAAACAGTAATACATGTGTGAATGAATAGATCACAATGTGTCCCTAGCAAGCCTCTAGTTGGCTAGCTCGTTAGTCAATAGATGATCATGGTTTCCTGATCATGGACATTGGATGTCATTGATAACGGGATCACATCATTGGGAGAATGATGTGGTGGACAAGACCCAATCCTAAGCCTAGCACTAGATCGTATTGTTCGTATGCTAATGCTTTTCTAATGTCAAGTATCTTTTCCTTCGACCGTGAGATTGTGCAACTCCCGGATACCGTAGGAGTGCTTTAGGTGTATCAAACGTCACAACGTAACTGGGTGACTATAAAGGTGCACTACGGGTACCTCCGAAAGTGTCTGTTGGGTTGGCACGAATCGAGATCGGGATTTGTCACTCCGTGTGACGGAGAGGTATCTCTGGGCCCACTCGGTAGAACATCATCATGAGCTCAATGTGACTAAGGAGTTAGTCACACGATGACGTGCTACGGAACGAGTAAAGAGACTTATCGGTAACGAGATTGAACAAGGTATAGGTATACCGACGATCGAATCTCGGGCAAGTTCTATACCGACAGACAAAGGGAATCATATACGGGATTGATTGAATCCTTGACATCGTGGTTCATCCGATGAGATCATCGTGGAGCTAGTGGGAGCCACCATGGGTATCCAGACCCCGCTGATGGTTATTGTCCAAAGAGGTGTCTCGGTCATGTCTGCCTGTCTCCCGAACCCGTAGGGTCTACACACTTAAGGTTCGATGACGCTAGGGTTATAGGGAATTGTTATATGAGATTACCGAAAGTTGTTCGGAGTCCCGGATGAGATCCCGGACGTCACGAGGAGCTCCGGAATGGTCCGGAGGTAAAGATTGATATATAGGACGGATGGTTTCGGACACCGGAACTGTTTCGGGCATCACCGGTAACGTACCGGGACCACCGGGACCACCGGAGGTGGTCCCGGGGGACCACCGAAGGGAGGCAACGACCCCGGGAGGTAAGGTGGGCCAAGTGGGGGTGGGAACCAGCCCCTAGGTGGGCTGGTGCGCCTCCCCACTCAGCCCATGGCGCAGGGGAAGAAAAAAGGGGGGGCAAACCCTAGGCCAGGTGGGCCTAAGGCCCACCAGTGGGTGCGCCACCCCTCCTCCCCATCTTGGCCGCCACTCCCCCCATCTGGGAGGGCTGTCGCACCCCCTAGGGTGGGAACCCTAGGGGTGGCACCCCCTCTCCCCTTCCCCTATATATAGTGGGCACTTTTGGCCTTTGGAGGACACGGTTTTCCCTATCCCTCGGCGCAGCCCTGCACTTCTTCCTCCTCCTCTCTGTCGGTGCTTGGCGAAGCCCTGCCGGGAGACCTCGTCTCTCCACCAACACCACGCCGTCGTGTTGCTGGTCTTCTTCCCCAACCTCTCCCTCCTCCTTGCTGGATCAAGGTGCGGGAGACGTCACTGGGCTGCACGTGTGTTGAACGCGGAGGTGCCGTTGTTCGGCACTAGATCGGAATCGCTGCGAGTACGACTCCATCAACCGCGTTCTAGCAACGCTTCCGCTTAGTGATCTTCAAAGGTACGAAGATGCTCTTACCCCTATCTCGTTGCTGGTCTCTCCATAGGAAGATCTGAACATGCGTAGGAAAATTTTGAATTTATGCTACGTTACCCAACAAGAACTACACACAAGGTATTGCAATCAGGTTTCTATTGGCCCACTCTCTTCAAGGATGCCCGTAGATTTGTCTTGTCTTGTGACGAATGTCAAAGAATAGGTAATATTTGCAAACGTCAGGAAATGCCTATGAACTATTCACTTGTCATTGAACCATTTGATGTTTGGGGCTTTGATTATATGGGACCTTTTCCCAAATCCAATGGGTATACTCATATCCTAGTTGTTGTTGATTACGTCACTAACTAGGTAGAAGCTATCCCCACTAGTAGTGCTGATCATAACACTTCTATCACGATGCTTAAAGAAGTTATCTTCCCTAGATTTGGAGTCCCTAGATATCTAATGACCGACGGTGGTTCACACTTCATTCATGGTGCTTTCCGTAAAACGCTTGCTAAGTTCGATGTCAACCATAGAATTGCGTCTCCCTATCACCCTCAGTCCAGTGGTCAAGTAGAGCTAAGTAATAGAGAGATTAAACTGATTCTGCAAAAGACTGTCAACAGGTCTAGAAAGAATTGGTCTAAGAAGCTCGATGATGCATTGTGGACTTATAGAACTGCCTATAAGAATCCCATGTGCATGTCTCCGTACAAAATGGTGTACGGTAAAGCATGTCATTTACCTCTTGAGCTAGAGCATAAAGCTTATTGGGCAATCAAAGAGCTCAACTTTGATTTCAAACTTGCCGGTGAGAAGAGGTTATTTGATATTAGCTTGCTTGATGAGTGGAGAACTCAGGCATATGAGAATGCCAAGCTGTTCAAAGAGAAGGTTATGAGGTGGCATGATAAGAGGATACAAAAGTGTGAGTTCAATGTAGGTGATTATGTCTTGCTATATAACTCTCATTTAAGATTCTTTGCAGGAAAGATTCTCTCTAAATGGGAAGGTCCCTATGTTGTTGAGGAAGTATATCGTTCCGGTGCTATCAAGATCAACAACACGGAAGGTAATTGTCTGAGAGTGGTAAATGGGCAGAGAACCAAGCATTATATCTCAGGTACTCCCATAAATGTTGAAAGCAATATTATCAATACCATAACAACAGAAGAATACCTAAGGGATATTTATCAGCCTGTTTCAGACTCCGAAAACGAAGAGGTATGTGATTCGGTAAGAAAACAAAGTCCAAAACTTTTCCAGCAGGAAATTTTCTCCGTTTTGGAATATTTGAAAAAATACAAAAATTGGAAGTAGTCCGGAAAGTGCGCGAGGAGGCGACAAGCCTGCACGGCGTGGGCCCACCCCCTGGCCGCGCCGTGAGGGCTTGTGGCCACCTCGTGCGCCTCCTAGACTCCGTTTTCGTGCGGGGTACTCCTTCTGGTCTGAAAAAAATCATTGTATATACTTCCGTTTGGTCTGACCCCTGCATCACGCAGATTTCCTCTGTTTTTCGTTTCGAGCATGTTTCTGTTGCAGATCTAGATCGCTATTGATGGAGCACCTATGCCTTGGAAGACGGAGGATCAAACCCATGTTGCAACAACGCCTCCACCATCACCACCAAAGGAAGACAACTAAACATGGGTATGGGCAATCCCCTTGGCTTGTGCCAAGCTTGGGGGAGTTGCCCCGGTATCGTATCACCATCACATCTTTTGCCTTTACCTTTGTTTTAGTTTTCCTTTTCAGTTTTATTTTTCTCTAGTAGATTAAAAGTCTTAGTGTTTTAGTCTTGAGTTTTGCTTTGTGTCACCCCCGATGTATTCGAGCTCGTGAGCCATATAATAAAGAGTGAAGGGCTTTGCCTCTTGCCATGATCAAAAGAGTGAGAATAGAACAAAAGCATGAAAGATCATGTAATGATCTTATGGGAAGTGATGGCTTCACATATAAAAAGAATGAGGACTGAAACTTGTTGAGGGTAGGAAAACGTAGACCTTGGTCATGGTTGCAATTAATAGGAAGTGATAAAGAAGGAGAGGTTCACATATAAATATATCATCTCTGACACCATCTATGATTGTGAACAAGCACTAAACTATTGCATGCCTAGAAGTAGATGTTGGACAAGGAAGACAACATAATGAATTGTGTTTTCTTGGCTCCAAACAATGTTATATGATTAGAGATCCCTTAGCATGTGACGATTGCTTCCACCTCATATTAGCCAAAACTCCCACACTAAGTAGAGATACTACTTGTGCATCCATAAACCTTCAACCCAGTTTTGCCATGAGTGTCCACCATACCTACATATGGATTGAATAAGATCCCTCAACTAAGTTGTCATCGGTGCAAGCAATAAAAATTTCTCTCTAATATGTATGATCTATTAGTGTGTGGAAAATAAGCTTTATACGAACCTGTGATGAGGAAGACATAAAAGCGACAGACTGTATAATAAAGTTCTTTATCACAGGAGGCAATATAAAGTGACGTTCCTCCGCACTAAGAGGACACGCATCCAAACCTCAAAAGTGCATGACAACCTCTGCTTCCCTCTGCGAAGGGCCTATCTTATACCTTTACTTTTTGCCCTTGAAAGAGTCATGGTGATCTTCACCAATTCCTTATTTCGCCTTTATATTGGCTAACATCATATGCTTGGGAAAGATCTATATTCATATGTCAACTTGGAGGTAAGTATTCATGAATTATTATTGTTGACATTACCCTTGAGGTAAGCAGTTGGGAGGCAAAACTGTAAGCCCCTATCTTTCTCTGTGTCCAGCTGAAACTTTGATCTCATGAGTACCACATGAGTTGTAGCAATTGTAGAGAACGAAAGAATGATTGAGTATGTGGATTTGCTTTACAAGCTCTTATTTGACTCTTTCTGATGTTGTGATAATTTGCAATTGCTTCAATGACTAAAGGCTATCGGTTGTTACTTCTTGGTAAGGTTCTTGATCCATGCTTTACTTTGTGAAGAAATTATCACTTTAGCATGAGAGATTATATGTTGGTATTGTTGTTCTCATCATGACCATGATGCATGCATGTTCGTATTTTGTTTTGTCGACACCTCTCTCCCTAAACATGTGGACATATTTTTTGAGCTCGGCTTTCGCTTGAGGACAAGCGTGGTCTAAGCTTGGGGGAGTTGATACGTCCATTTTGCATCATGTTTTCATGTTGATATTTATCGCTTCTTGGGCTGTTATTTCACTTCACGGTACTATTCTTATGCCTTTTCTCTCTTATTTTGCAAGGTTTACATGAAGAGGGAGAATGCCGGCAACTGGAATTCTGGCCTGAAAGTGGAGCAAAGTTGAGATACCTATTATGCGCAACTCCAAACGCCGTAAAAATCAATGAGGATTTTTTCCCCGATTTATCAAAAATACTGGGCCGAAGAAGTGCTAGAGGGGGGCATGCAGGTGGCCACAAGCCTGCACGGCGCGTCCACCCCCCCCCCCCCAGGTCGCGCCATGAGGGCTTGTGGGCACCCTCTAGGCCCACTTGCCCCCTCTTTTGCTATATGAAGGGTTTCGTCCAGGAAAAAATCAAGGAGGAGCTTTTTTGTGGATTCGCCGCCGCCACGAGGCAGAACTTGAGCAGAACCAATCTAGAGCTCCGGCAGGACGATCCTGCCAGGGAAACTTCCCTCCCGGAGGGGAAAATCGTTGCCATCGTCATCACCAACACTCCTCTCATCAGAGGGGACTCGTCACCATCAACATCTTCATCAGCACCATCTCATCTCCAAACCCTAGTTCATCACTTGTAACCAATCTCCGTCTCGCGACTCCGATTGGTACTTGTAAGGTTGCTAGTAGTGTTGATTACTCTTTGTAGTTGATGTTAGTTGGATTATTTGGTGGAAGAGTTTATGTTCAGATCCTTGATTCTACTCATTACCTCTCTGGTCATGAATATGATTATGCTTTGTGAGTAGTTACTTTTGTTCCTGGGGACATGGGATAAGTTATGCTAATAGTAGTCATGTGAATTTGGTATTCATTCGGTAATTTGATATGTTGTATGTTGTTTTTCCTCTAGTGGTGTTATGTGAACGTCGACTACATAACACTTCACCATTATTTGGGCCTAGAGGAAGGCATTGGGAAGTAGTAAGTAGATGATGGGTTGCTAGAGTGACAAAAGCTTAAACCCTAGTTTATGCGTTGCTTCGTAAGGGGCTGATTTGGATCCACTAGTTTAATGCTATGGTTAGACTTTGTCTTAATTCTTCTTTCATAGTTGTGGATGCTTGCGAGAGGGGTTAATCATAAGTGGGATGCTTGTCCAAGTAAGGGCAGTACCCAAGCGCAGATCCACCCACATATCAAACTATCAAAGTAACGAACGTGAATCATATGAACATGATGAAAACTAGCATGACAGAAATTCTCGTGTGTCCTCGGGAGCGTTTTTCCTCCTATAAGACTTTGTCCAGGCTTGTCCCTTGCTACAAAAGGGATTGGGCCACTTTGCTGCACCGTTGCTAGTTTTGTTACTTGTTGCTTGCTACGAATCATCTCACCACACAATCACTTGTTACCAAAAATTTCAGTGTCTGGAGAATTTACCTTGATAAAAACCACTTGTCAGATCCTTCTGCTCCTCGTTGGGTTCGACACTCTTACTAATCGAAAGGACTACGATTGATCCCCTATACTTGTGGGTCATCACTTGGGTAAACAAATTATAGTTGAGCAATTGACAGAATTATGAACGCACCGCAATGCTAATTATGCTACTTGATAGTTATAGGTTCAATAGTAATGGGCAGTACGCGAAGACAAGTAGACCGTTTATTCATCAACATCTACTTACTAATCATCCACCTTGAGATATCTATCCAGAACATCTCGTCGGTATTAAGTTGCGAGCCCCACCCAAAGTGTAAACTCAAAGCAACGGACAACTGCATTAACGAACTATGCATAAGGTAAACAATCCTTGCAACCGTGGTCACAAGCACAGTTGTTTTCTCCCTGGTGGCAACAACACATACCCTAGTCTCATGTTTCTGTCACTCAAGCTAGACATCGAGGGGTATGAACCCACAATCATGCATAACGCTCCCTCTTGGAGTTACAATCTACTACTCGGCCAAAGGAATAAATAGCAAAGGAGAACATGCATGAATCACTAAGGAACATAATATAAAAGGATAATCAAATATATAACTCATAACAATCTGAACATAATCTCATAATCCATCGGATCCCAACAAACCGAGCATAGCAATAGCAAGAGAATTACATAGATGCCTTGATCATGTAGGGCAGCTCACAAGGGCTAATCATGGAAGCACAAGATTGGAGAGAAGACATCACATAGCTACTGATCATGGACTCATGGTCCAAGGAGGACTACTCACGGCACGTCCGAGAAGTGTCCATGGCGGTGGAGAAGCTCCCGGAAATCAATCCTCCCTTCGGCAGGGTGCCAGGAAGAGGTCTCGTGACGCTCCCGATCTCGGAAGCGCTGCGGCGGCGGAACGGTGGAGAAATTCGTGATTCTGGATGTGATGGAAGGGTTTTCTCTCGGAGGAGTAAATATAGACCGAAGGAGGGCACCAGAGGAGGTGGGACCCACCCAAGCGGCCTCTTGGCGCGGCCAGGGGGTAGGCCGCGCCCACAGGTCGCCTGGGCGGCCACTGGCCCCCCTCTGGCCCATCTTCGGTGATCTGGAAGCTTCCGTTACGTTGATTTTTTTATATATTTTTCTCGGGATTTTTCGGTCTTCGAAAAATTGGGTAAAAGCCCCTGCAAAATAGACATCAGCAGACAGAAACTGGCACTAGGTGCACTGAGTTAGTAGGTTAGTACAAATATGTGTAAAATGATATAAAAGTGTAGCAAAACATACAACAATGTCACCCAAAAGATCATGGAACAAGCATAAATTATAAATATGTTTTGGACGTATCAGAGGGCTCGAAGCAGAGACGTCGCGTTGTTCCTTCTGGGTGCCGACGATGCGGGGCTCCAGCGAGGACACGGCCTGGCCGGCCATGGGGACGGCGAGGTCCGACGCTGCTCCTTCAGTGCAGCTCCTACAGAGGGCAGCAAGGAGCGACGGGCTCGAGGTCGAGGAAGAAGGACGCAGAAGCCGAGGTAGATGCGCTCACGGCGGGGAGGCTAGGGCCTCGGGCTGCAGGGGCGCTACAGGCAAAGGGAGGGGATCAGACTTCAGGTTCCTCTCGAGGCACAACAGAGGGAGGCGTGGAGGAGCTCGGGGTTGCTGCTGCCGCGGAGGAAGCAGAGAATGTTTGTGGGAGGATTGGTTGCCACGTAAATTGAGGAGGGACAAGGGGAGGCCGCGGATCTCGGAGAATCCCGAGGTGGGAGAAGACGAGGTGAAGGTGGCGGTGGCTAGGAGGATCCCTATAAATTAGGGATTAGGTCTAGGAATGGATATATATATAGTGGATGGGTTTTTGGTATGGGCTATCTCGTCCCTACAATCGTAATCGTACGACCAAGAAATATAGGCTAGGAAGTCCAATTCCAAAACCGATGATGGTTTGCGGTATTACAGGGTTGATCCGGAACCAATGGTCACGACCGTATGTTTCGGACTCCGTGGGGTTTCGGACTAGGTTGCAGGCAGGTCGGTGCACTATGCAGAGAGGCTAGGCGGAGATGAGAGGGAAAACGGGCAGTCCGGCAACAAGGTTTTAAACACCGAAAATGTCTGACGTTTGGCCGACTATAGTGTCGCTATAGGTTTCACGGTTCGGGTATCGAACGAACTCATATTGCGACGAAATTTGGCCGGCGGCCTACCTACACTAAAACAAGACCGCACGCCAACTTTCATCCCAATCCAAGAAAGTTTTATACACACTTTTAAAAACAATATTTTAATGATGCCACACGCACGTGCGAGTGTGGTTGGTCTCAAAACGGTCAACGGCAAAACAAAGAGAACCAGCAACTAATAATGGATGCAAGTTTTGAAAAAATGATGGCAACAAAGTGTCGATGCAATACAGATGATGCGAATGATGCGACGATGAATGCGACAAACAAATAGATCACACGGCGGCAACGAAATAAAAGGGGAATCTTCTGGAGCGTTGTTCTCGGGCTGTTACAATAAACTTCGAGAGGAGAGTGAGATTTTGACTTTATTTGCTCTTATTTGGTTTTAAATTTTTTGGTCTTTTGGATGACTTTATCCCGTTATCTGTGTTTGATCGTACGCTTTGCTTGGTTGATGCTACATTATTATCCTCTTAGCTATCTTTGTGATGATCATTCACTTATCTTGTTGGTGTCCTGTGCATTGCTATTCATTCCTATCTTGTATGCGCACCACCAATATGTATGGGACATGGAAGAGTGACCCATGATCCTAATCGATTGTGCATTTGCATTCAAATGCAAATTTTAAATAATGCACAAATTTAGGGGGAGCTCTTGCTTGTCACATACTTCTCAAAGAGTGGATGCTAATCATTGATTGTATCTTTTGTCAAAGCTTTGATCTATATGTTGTCACACTAGTAGAAAACAACGCTTTGGTTCACGCGAGAGAAGGGCTATAATCTCGGTTCTGTTATGAACCGGGACCAATGGGTGCATCAGTCCCGGATCTTGAGCCCAGGGCGCCAGACGGGTCCTGGTTCGTCTCACCCCTTTGGTCCCGGTTCCAGACAGGAATCGGGACTAATGGTCCTCGCTCCTGGCACAACGCCATTAGTCACGTTTCGTGTCTAAAACCGGGACAAAAGGTGAGTCTTCTGTCCCTTTTTCAATTTCGAGGTCATTTAGCTCAAAATAATCAGTAAATGCATGAAAAAAAACAAATGAAGTCAAAAAGGGTTGAAAATTGATGACGTGGCTTTGAATGGTGCATGTTGAACGCACAAAAAGTCTGTAGTTGAAATAAGTTCAAAAAGATGAAATCCCTTTGTAACACATGAGTTTTCGTCCGAAACCCTGATACTTCAAAAGAGATTGTCCATTTTGTACACGAAGTACATCCAGTTTTTTCCATAACCCTCTCAACTTTTTAGCACATGCTATGTAGGTGAAATGATAATACCATGCCAACTTTCAACAAATACAGAGTTCATTTGTAGTGCTTTTCAATTTCAAGGTCATTTAGCTCAAAATAATCACTAAATGCATGAAAAATACCTTATGAAGTCAGAAAGGGTTGAAAATTTATCATGTGGCTTTGAATGGTGCATGTTGAATGCACAAAAAGTCTAGGGTTGAAATAAGTTCAAACAAATGAAATCCCTTTGTAATAGATGAGTTTTCGTCCGAAATCGTGATATATACTTCAAAAGAGATTGTCCATTTTGTACACAAAGTGCATCCAGTTTTTGTCGTAACCCTCTCAACTTTTTAGCACATGATATGTGGGTGAAATGATGATACCATGGCAACTTTCAACCTATTCAGAGTTCATTTGTAGTGCTTTTCAATTTCAGGGTCATTTATATCAAAATAATCACTAAATGCATGAAAAATACGTAATGAAGTGAGAAAGAGTTGAAAATTGATGATGTGGCTTTGACTAGTGCATATTGAATGCACAAACAGTCTCGAGTTGAAATAAGTTCAAAAAATGAAATCCCTTTGTATCACATGAGTATTCGTCCTAAAACCCTCATACTTCAAAAAAGATTGTCCATTTTGTACACGAAGCACATCTAGATTTTGCCGTAACCCTCTCAATGTTTTAGCACATGATATGTGGGTGAAATGATGGTATCATGCCAACTTTCAACCTATTCAGAGTTCATTTGTCGTGTTTTTCAATGTTAGGGTCATTTAACCCAAAATAATCACTAAATGCATGAAAAATACCTGATGAAGTCATAAAGGGATGAAAATTGATGATGTGTCTTTGAATGCTGCATTTAAATCGCACAAAAAGTCTGGAGTTGAAATAAGTTCAAAAAATGAAATCCCTTTGTAACACATGAATTTTTGTCCGAAACCCCGATACTTCGAAAGAGATTGTCCATTTTGTACACGAAGTGCATCCAATTTTTGTCATAACCCTCTCAACTTTTTAGCACATGCTATGTGGTTGAAATGATGATACTATGCCAACTTTCAACCTATTCAGAGTTCGTTTTTAGTGCTTTTCAATTTCAGGGTCATTTAGCTCAAAAAAATCACTAAATGCATGAAAAATACCTAGTGAAGTCAGAAAGAGTTGAAAATTGATGATGTGTCTTTGAATGGTGCATGTTGAACGCACAAAAAGTCTGGAGTTGAAATAAGTTTTAAAAAATGAAATCCCTTTGTAACATATGAGTTTTCATCCGAAAGCACGATACTTTAAAAGAGATTGTCCATTTTTTACACGAAGTGCATCTAGTTTTTGGCGTAACCCTCTCAACATTGTAGCACATGCTATGTGGGTGAAATGATGATACCATGCCAACTTTCAACCTATTCAGAGTTCATTTGTAGTGCTTTTTAATTTCAAGGTCATTTAGCTGAAAATAATCACAAAATGCATGAAAAATACCTCATGAAGTCAGAAAGAGTTGAAATTGATGATGTGGCTTTGATTGGTGTATGTTGAACGCACAAAAAATCTGGAGTTGAAATAAGTTCAAAAAATGAAACCCCTTTGTAAGAGATGAGTTTTCGTCTCAAACCCTCATGCTTTGAAAGAGATTGTCTATTTTGTACACGAAGCATATCCAGTTTTTTCCGTAACCCTCTCAACGTTTTAGCACATCCTATGTGGGTGAAATGATGGTACCATGCCAACTTTCAACCTATTCAGAGTTCGTTTGTAGTGTTTTTTCAATTTTAGAGTCATTTAGCTTAAAATAATCACTAAATGCATGAAAAATAACTAATGAAGTGAGAAAGAGATGAATTAAAAATAATCAAAAAATGTTAACTAAAATGATCAAAGTATTTATTTGTTAAAAATAATGAACAAAAAAGAATCAACTAAAATATTAACTAAAAATAATCAACTAAAACATTAACTAAAAATAATGAACTAAAAAGAATCACTAAAATTATCAAAATAATTTTTTTAAAGAATGAACTAAAAAGAATATAGTAAAACATTAACTAAAAATAATCAACTAAAAAGAATCAAAAAATATTAACTAAAACTATTAAAGTATTTATTTGTTAAAAAAATGAACTAAAAATAATCAACTGAAATATTAACTAAAAATAATCAACCAAAACATTAACTAAAAAATGAGCTAAAAAGAATCAACTAAAATATTAACAAAAAATATCAAAGTATTTATTTGTTAAAAAAATAAACTAAAAAGAATCAAGTAAAAGTTAACTCAAAAGAGTCAAAAAAAATAACTAAAATTATCAAAATATTTTTTTTAAAGAATGAACTAAAAAGAATGAAGTAAAACATTAACTAAAAAGAATGAACTAAAAAGAACGAAAAAATATCAACTAAAAAGAATTTTCATAAAGTTTTTTAGTTAAAATCTTTAGTAGCAAACTTAAGTAATAGAAAAAATGCAACCTAATGGGTCACCACGGCATGCATACGACTAGAAAACCCTACACGCTAGTTGGGCTAGGATGGAGGCCCGCAGTAGGCCCAGTAGGCCCTCAGGTAGAGAGAGTGCTTTTAGGCCTGTAGGCATGTGTAAGAGAGGAGCTCGAGAGGGCTGGCGAAGCCGCGCTTATAAACAACTATCGACGCTTCTCACCTAGCGAGGTGGGACTAAACATCCACGCGCCCGAGGCCGTGCAAGCCGCAAGAGTTTAGTCTCGGTTGGTGGCCGCAACCGGGACTAAAGGCTTGCGGTTTCCGCCCTTTGCGCTCCTAAAAATGCGCTTTAGTCCCGGTTGGTGGCTGCAACCGGGACTAAAGGGTGGCCTTTAGCCCCGGTTGTAGCCACCAACGGGGACTAAAGGTGGGGCTATATTAGCGGGACTTTGCAGTTTTCCCAAATCCATTGCTTTCGATCTCCTCCTCTCCCCCGACGGCTCCAAGACCACATCGATGCCTCCACGCTGCCAGACCTCATCGTCGCGTCCCTGAGCCCTGCCCCGATGTCGTCCCCCGCTCCCCTCACTCGGCCCGCCCTACCCCGACGTCGTCGCCGTTGCTTGCCCTGACGTTGCCCTCGCCACGCCCTGCCCCGATGTCGCCCCGTGCGCTCCCCTCATCATCGGCCGACCCCTCCATCTCCATCGTTCGCAGCTCCCGGTGAGCTCCTCCATCTCCATCGCTTCCCGCGCGCTTCCCTCTAGATTTCGTTTTTGATATATTTGTTCGTATATTCCTTGCATAATCACCTATGCATGAGTCCTTTTAGAGATGAATGTACACTCTAAATTGTGTGTATATACATCCGTATTTAGTCCTTAAGTGAAACCTCTAAAGAGACTTATATTTACGAACAGAGGAAGTACTTTTGTGTACGAGTACAATACACAACAAGAATTATTTGGGTGAAATTTTGTATATGCTCGAATTTACTAGGTGTAATTATCTGAGGAATTTTTTGGCCAAATAAAAAACTTGGGGCAGCGGAAGAGAGACGTTGCATATAGGAAGAGAGGTACAACACATGTGGGCCTTATGATAACCTACAAAACAACTCAACGAAGAAGAGTGGTAACTAAGTATATATATGTTTGTGTCATAACTCATGACTATTTATACATGCATTTTAGAGAAAATTAAGCATTGTGTGGTTCAAAATAGTGTGTACATGAAGACTTGTCGAAATCATAAAAATATCATAGTATTTCAACTTTAATGTTGACTAAGCAATATAAACATGCTAGTGTGGTTACACAATTCACTTGTTAGATGTCTAGCTATTTCTTGCTTAATCAAGTAAAAAAGAGCAACTACAACAAGGGACAATGGCCAATCACATGCCCCATGTCCTAAGCCTTTTTCGATAGTGTTCGACATTACTTGAGGAGATTTTCCAATATGAGGTATTTAAAAGTCATCCAAGTGTATGAAATCCTAAAGATGCGTGTTAGATATGATTAGTGTAACTATAAGACCATGTATGCCCCCACAACAATTACTATGCATTTTGGTTTGTCCTTTATTTAAAGTTTTGATGCTCATAGCATCCTAGTACATATTTGTTTCTCTTCCTGCTGCTACCTAAATTAGAATTTGCAAACAAATCATCAACGACATATATTAATTTTAGATTTATTCTCTAAATAGTTTTAGAAATTGTTCTCAACGTCGATGATGCGTGTCATGCATCCTCGTCGTCGACTCGGTGGCGATAACCTGCTTGAGAGGCGCCATGTCCGGGACTGGGCTCCGCCGGGCTGGCACTGAGAGGTGCTACTTTCTGGGGTGCGCATCTTGGTGAGGAGCCAGGCTCCCGTCGTCGACTTGGAGCTTCTTTTGTGGCGGTCGCGTGAGCCACTTTTGGTGCGGACGCAGCCGACCCCCGAGGAGGAGGTACTTCGTCGTGTCAGGGAGGAGGACGAGCACGTCCATCACTACTTGGTTGCGTTGGACGCCAGGTTCTCCAATACCTGGCAGGTTCTTCAGGGATCTCACACGAGTTATGATCCTATGATGGTTCCTTCTCTGTGGGTGTCAACCGCCCGCGCCTCAGTATAACAGCAGCTCTTTGGGTGATCAGTTTGATGAGGAACCGCGAGTGAACTAGATTATACCAGAGATGTATTCGAGATTATATTTGATAATATTCAAGATTTATTAAGTTAATTATTGGTTGTAACTGAAAGAGAACCTTTTTGTCTCTTGAGATCTATTGCAGGACAAGCACTTTTGACTTTGTTGCTAGAAAAAATTAAGCTTCTTAGTGTCGGCAGGTCCATCATTGCATGATTTTTGTTTTTTTGTTGTTGTAGCCTTTAGGATGGGTTTTTATTTGTCCAATGTCAGTGATTTTTAATCTTATATAGAATTATGAACACAGGAAATAACGTGGTCTGATGACGATAGGATCTCCGTGTGCCATTTTTGCTGGGATAATAGGGGTATATGCGATCATTATCCTCACCTAGATAATGATACGTTATTCACCGTCAAGCTGACGGATGACTTCCCAATTATTACGGTATGTAAAGATGGCATGTATTTTTTGTTAGTCAAGTATGACGTGTGCTTCTTTTCTTTAGTTAACCTTTAATTTTCTTTTGTATAATTAGACTAGTGTGTTCCCTGCCATGCAAGATTTGCTGTCTTGGACAAGTTTCATTTTAAAGAGAAGGACAATACAGAGCCTAAGATAGCTCACCTAAGAACGGAGCATTTCACTTTTGTTGTCAAGGTAAAAAATAATGAAGATCACACATATTTTGGTTGTTCTAATTGAGAGCATTTTGCAAGGCATATGGGTTGAATGAGGACACGAACATTACCTTCGATCTTGGTACGTAATGATGATGTCCGTGATAATAATATAGAATTTTGGGTGCATGCTGAGGATGACTTGATTCCAGTTCTACCTCCAGGTGTGTTTTGTCAACATATTTGTTAGGTATTTTTTATTGATTATTGAAAAGTATCTTGTACTCACCCCAATTAAATTTCTTTATTTTCAGTTATTAGCTTATTTCCATGCTACAAGAACTACATGGGAGATAGTAGATCAGACCTACTACAGTTTTGGCTCCAACCTTACTTGGTTGGAGAAAAATCATCTCACCTCATTTATTCATGATGTTGACAATCATGCTAAAAATTACATGACTCGCAACATTTATCATCAA
The DNA here is from genome assembly GCF_904849725.1 of Hordeum vulgare subsp. vulgare. Taxonomy (NCBI): domain Eukaryota; kingdom Viridiplantae; phylum Streptophyta; class Magnoliopsida; order Poales; family Poaceae; genus Hordeum; species Hordeum vulgare. The sequence continues at coordinate 26,179,332 of NC_058524.1, forward strand.
TATGTGCCACTAGTGCACCAGTTGAACCCTCATAACATCACTTCAGACAACTTTATAAGATTTTTATACCATTGCGTCACTAATCCATCTTTTTTATACATTCTTCTTAAGCAAAACTAGTTTGCTAACTATATTATTATTACTAACAGGTACTCCCAAAGAGATCGTGCCTAAATGGATGTTTACCACCGATGATTTGGAAATGGTTAGCCTACGGCCAACCCCGATTAATTACCGTGGTAAATACATGATATCTCAAAGTGAAGACATTCTGAAATCAAAGGATGGAGAAAGTAATACAAGCATCCATGATACCATTTGGAGAGGAATCCTTGCGCATCCCACAAGTTGGAGATAGGTTGATCTGTGTTCTTCGATACGGAGATGTCAGAGTTCGCCTTTATTTTTATTTTTTTACCTAGGAGAGAGTAGTACTTAGTGTTTCAACCTTGTGATAACTTGGTCATTTGCTACTATGATAACAACTAGAATGATGAGGAGTTCATCTTTTTATGCTATTTTACCTAGAATGATGTAGAGTTTTTTAACTAGTATGTACAATGATGAGGAGTAATATAAGATGTCGTGTAATGCTTTATGTACGTACTAGCTAGCGTCTAGTTGACACCGACCGAAAACACCAACACGCATAAGGAACCAAAGATGATGGACACAAAAAGAAAAAGGGGGAACACAATATGAAACCCCTAATAAAACCCTCCAAAACCCCTAACCCCCCCTTTTTTTTAAAACGCAGCGCCCGGAGGTCCTGACGTGTGGTTGCCTTTGGGTCCTGGTTGGTGTTACCAACCGGACTAAACGTCCTCCTGCCTGGGCGCCCCGTAGCGGTCAGGTGGACCTCATTTGGACCCGGTTCGTAAGCCAACTAGGACTAAAGGTTTGGGCCTTTAGTCCCGATGGCTTTGTCCCGGTTGAAGAACCGGGACTAAAGGCCCTCTGGAACCGGGACTAAAGGCCCTCTGGAACCGGGACTAATGGCCCTTTTCCTACTAGTGCATCAATTGCCAAAAAGGGGGAGATTGAAAGCACAATTGCTCCCTAGGGTGGTTTTGATAATTGATCAAAACATATGCATCATTGGACTAATATGTTTTCCAAGTATATTTCGAAAAAATTCAAAAGATTCTATGTCTAAAGGCTTATGTGGAGAGGCCCCTTGATGCAAGAAAGGACCAATATTGGCTCAAGCTTCAAGATAAAAGACTCTTCATTTTATATTTGTATAAATCACTTTTAGTCCATAGGAAAGCCAATACTATTAAAAGGGGGTGAGGTAGTAAAATGAACTGATTGCTTAAAGTGCTCAAAGTTAGCCACCAAAATACTTAGTCATTTTCCCACATATCCATTCTGTCAAATTCCACATACTCAAATTCGGTGTCACCAACTTCCACATTTTGGACTCACGGAGTTTGACCTCAAACAGAATCCCTAGCCATTCCCACCAAATCGATGCAACCGAATCCGTATTGGTGCTACCGAGTTCAGTGTGACCAACATTTTGTTGCCTCGGTACACAAAATCGGAATTTTCGAGTTTGAGTGTCGGTGCCACCGAGTTTGGGCATCTGACTGTTAGCCACCTTTTCGGTGCCACCGAGTTGTGTATATCGGTCTTACCGAGATTCAAAAGTTCTGCCTTTTGTGCTAATTGGTACCATCGAGTTTATAACTTCGGTGCCACCGAGTTTGCCACTTTAGGTGTGCGGTTGGATTTTGTGTGTTGCCTATATATAGCCCTTCACCCACGTCTCATTCATGGGAGAAGCACTCAGAACACACACTTCATTGCGAGATCCATTTTCCGAGAGAGAACCACCTACTCATGTGTTGAGACCAAGATATTCCAATCCAACCATTTGAAACTTGATCTCTAGCCTCCCCGCACTACTTTCCACCAAATCAATCTCTTCTACACATGCATATTCTGTGAGAGAGTGATTTTGTGTTGAAGAGACTATCTTTAAAAGCACAAGAGCAAGGAGTTCATTGATCTACCACATCTATTACCTTTTGGAGGGTGGTGCCTCCTAGATTGGTTAGGTGTCGCTTGTGAGCCTCCTACTTAGTGTTGTGCAGTGAAACCAAGATGTTTGTAAGGTCAAGGAGATCGCCTACTTCGTGAAGATCTACCGTGAGTAAGGCTAGTCCTTCGTGGGCGGAAGCGGTGGTGGAATAGACAAGGCCGCTTCTTTGTGGACCCCTTATGGGTGGAGCCCTCCGTGGACTCTCGCAGCCGTTACCCTCCGTGGGTTGAAGTCTCCACTAACATGGACGTACGATAGCACCACCTATTGGAACCATGCCAAAAATCGCCGTGTCAACCTCATGCATTTGATCTCCCTACCTTACTCCTGTACTTTACACTTGCATGTTTTACTTTCCGCCGCTATACTCTTAGAACTACATGTGTAGGGTGTACTTGACTTGCTATAACTGCCGAAGTTGCCTCTCAACTAAAATTGGGAAAAGGCAATTTTTTTATCTTTTCAAGTAGTCTAATCACCCCCACTACACATACTTTCGATCCAACAAAAACAATGACCATTCAGTGACAAATATTGATGGTAACAAGTTGACATATTTCTTGTAGTGCAATCAAATAACATACATGTGGCTGATTTTTTCAATGTACCCAATGACAATGATAACTACCAAGGGAATAACACCCAAGGTAATGCTTTGCGAGATGAAATTGCAATGCAAATGTGGAATGAATTCCCACATAACTAACCCTTTGTAAGTTTGTGGATCTAATGGACTCTTTCTAACTCAACTGATTGATTGTCTTCAGTTTGTGTGTTAATTGGCTTTTACCTAAACAAATATGTATGCAAAAGGATGTCCCAAATTCAACTTGGCACAGGTTGCTGCCTTATTAAGAAAGAAAGGTCTTCTTGGTGCTAAAATGGATTCACCAAAGGTTACCAAAAAGAGTTCTCCAAAAGGTATTCTTGTTTGTCACTATGATTTCTTCATGTCACAAGTATTTTTATGCACATAGCCATTTGATCTGGATTTGAATTTTCCAAAAAAGATTATTAGCCTCGTGCTTTAATTGGCTTTTGTAGATGTGAAACAAAGAGCACAATGGATTTTAGGAATTGAAAAAGGTTTGGTGGAGATACTTATGAAGCAAGATACTCCTTACCACCGAGGGAAAAATGGAAGGAGCAAGGAAACTTGGAACGTTATGGTGACAAAATTCCATGCAAAACACAAACATGTGAAGTTATCAAAGCCTCAAATTCAAGATAAGGAGAAGGAGGTCAAAAGAGAATATAGGATGTTAAAAGAAGCTCGAAAGCAAAGCAGTGTTGGCTGGGATGACAAAAGATGTATGATAGAAGCTCACACCGACCTTTGGGACAATCTGTTGATTGTAAGTTCTTTAATTCCACCCTTAGATATGGCTACAGTTTTATACCAAGCTAATACTCATCTATTACTCTGGTTCTTTGTAGTCATATCCAAGTATGGGGAAATTCAAGAAGAAATCGTTTCCTCTCTTTGACTTGATAGGAGAACTCTATGATGGTAAGTTTACCAACTTCTATTGCTACCTCTTAACTCTTAACTCTGCCTATTGCTTGGTTACTTACATGCATTTTGTAGGGCACACAGCTGAGGGTACCTATAATTTCACATCCATTGCACAACCATCACAAATTGACGAAGACTTTAAAGATGAAATAGAGGTTGAGGAAATAAAAAAAAAGATGACTTGGAGATGATGAATCAAGTGCAACATGATGAAGATGACTTGCAAATGCTGGATCAAATGGATGTTGCACATAGGAAGGGGGATGTCAATGCAAGTGAAGAAGTGGGTCGTACAATGGCTGGTTCAGGAAAGATGCCCCAAGAGAAGCCCAAGAAGGAGAAGCCCAAGAACAGTGGATATGTGATTGCTGGAGCATTAGAGAAGTATATAGAGTTGAAGAAAAGGCAAGTAGATGATGAAGCTACATACTTGGCCAATGAAAAGGTAGAGGCAACAAAATTACATGATTTCTCTATCACCAAGTGCATGGATGTGTTGAAAACAATGAAGGATGTCACCCTTATCGAGAAGATCAAATCATTCAACGTCTTCAAGGATGCTGCAAACTGTGAGATTTTCATAAATGCCGCTCATGATGATAAAGAGACCGCTGTTATGTGGCTTCAGAGCCAGATGTCCCATGAGGCATGTTCAAGATTTGAGCTCTCAAGTGTTGACTATAATGCTTTGTTTTATTTCTAGATGACTTTCTGTTATATGTAATATGTGCTGGAACATACAAAGCTATTTAGTGATCCCCTGCATGAATTTAGCAAATATCTATACATTTACAGAACAAGTGATATATGTTTCCCTCAAAATAAAAAAAGCTACATATAGTGTCTTTAGCTTTCAAATTCCCCCTCTTAAAATTGTCTATAGCCAGGATACTTATTTCAAGTTTTAGAGGAATACTAGCTAGGCTACCACATCTTCTTGTGAGGACACAACATCTGCTCAGGTTTCAAAGTAGAGTACAGATACCTTATAGTAAACTTGCCAACCCTATTTTAGTTAAAAGTCTTAAAGTGTTTATCCAAATTTTCTGTTAATTGGACAACTGAGCATAAAGCTTTCTTAAAAGCCCTATTATTAATAACGTTTGTAAAGATTTTAAAATAACATTGATAAGGCAGATAAGCCTATACTATTGTAAACTATTTGCACTAGCAGATTTAGGTAACAAAGTTACAAATCCATAATTAAACCTAGCCAAATACAACTTGTTCTCATAGAAATCTTGAAAGAGAACTAAAAGATTACCCCCTGATAAGTCCCACAAGTGCTCATAAAACTCTACTGGTAGCTCATCTAATTTTTGCAAGGAGCTTTATTATGTTTCATACTGAAAACAACCACTCTAATTTCTTCTAGATAATTTTTTTGCAAGGGCTTTATTATCTTTGCAATAAAGCAATATTTTGAGTTATCTAGGATTACAATTCTGAAACGATTATTCTGCTTGCTTTGAACTTAAACATTGGCCACTGATTATGGTTGCGCAGATCATATATACCATTCTTGAGTGCAAAAATGGATTCACGAAAGATTACCAAAAGGACGACCATGACATCAAAAGAGCAACTCATCTCCATTACAACATCATTTCTCATCATTTCTTGGTTTGTAATAATACCCAGCCTTGGACGCAAACATCAACAAAGGGCAAGCTATTGTGTGACTATGTTGCATTATTATTGTTGCAAAAGTTTGTCGTGAATGTGATGTAGAATTATGTTGTTGATGTGATGATCTGCAAAATTAAGTCATGCAAAATTATGATGTTGCTATGATGCAAAGATCACATTTTTATTTTGATTATCCAATAATCTTTGTCCCAAAATTATGTTATGGTTGTGATAAAGTGTTGTTATGATAAGATACTGATTCCAAGGCATGTAGAATTATGTTGTTGCTGTGATGATCTACAAAGATCACATTATTATTTTGATTATCCAATAGTACAAAGACAATACCCACCTATGAACGTAGGGGATTTGAATGAATGGGAATGTGGGGGATTTGGATGAAAGGGGATGTGGGGGGATTTAAAGGGATTGGGTGAAGGCAAGCAAATCATCAAATCCCCTACAATTCCCAACCCCTGGTGGTTGGAAAAAAGCTTGTGCTGAACAAGGCCTTAATGATTTCGTTCACAAGTGTATTGAGGGGGATCATCCGAGCCCATCCCAAACGAAATCACTAATTAGCGAGCACACCTTTCAACGATTACTCTCACCTCCACAGATTGCGACAAGTGGCGTACTGCATGCGTGCCACTTGTCGCAACCTGGGAGTTTTCCCTTTTTTCATAGATTCGTATTTTCAATACGCTTCATCTCCTAAACCGTGCGTCCAAATCTCAAACCGTTTTCATCGTTGGCTTTCTCACGTCTAGATCTTCAAAACTACATCCCATGTTGATATGTTTTGACGAACATATTTTTCACGAAAAAACCGGACGGAAAAACCATGCCTCTCACGGAAAAAGAAAGAGAGCAGAAAACACGTTTTTTCCCTTTCGGGGAGAGGCACGGGCTGCCTCTCATGAAGTCAAAACCATGCCTTTCGTGGAAGCAAAACTGTGTCTCTCGTGAAAAAACAAACAAACAGAAAACACGTTTTTCCCCTTTCCGAAAGGCACGGGTGTGCCTCTTGCAAAGGCAAAACCGTGTCTTTTGCGGAAGCAAAACCGTGCCTCTCGCAAAAAAAAAGAAAACGCGTTTTTTCCCTTTCCGAAAGACACGGATGTGTCTCTCGCGAAGGCAAAACCGTGCCTTTCATGAAAACAAAACCGTGCCTCTCGCAAAAAAACAAAAAATGTGTTTTTCCCCTCCCCGAAAGGCACGGACGTGCCTCTCGCGAAGGCAAAACCATGTCTTTCGCGGAAGCAAAACCGTGCCTCTTGCAAAAAAAAAAAAACGCGTTTTCCATGCCTCTCACGAAGATAAAACCGTGCATCTCGCGGAAACATAACCGTGTCACTCGCAAAAAAAAGCAGAAACGTGTTAAAACACATTTTTTTCCAAAAAAAATCTATCCAAAAGTTACGAATGACTCGTGAAAAAATGAAACACCAATTTTTTTTACAGAAAACCATTTAAAAAAGACGAAAATGCGTGCGAAAAAATAAAAAACAAAATTCAAAGAAAATGTTCAAAACGTGTCAAGTAGCGACGCGCCGGAGCGATCGCTACGTTTCAAAAAAAAGCGCTGGATAACTAGCTGCTCCCCAACCCAAAACTCCGTAAAACCCCCAACTCTTCATTTGGTGGGCCGGTTTTAGACCGGATCAGCCCAGCCCCCGTAATCCCCCACGACCCCCACCCTCGTTTATCCTCCACCCGCCGCCACCGCCTCCATCCACATCGGCCGTAGCCGACGCCTCCATCCACATCCGCCGCTGACGCTGCTCGCCCGGCGGCTCCATCCTACGTCGACTCTCCTCGACACGAAGGCCAGCCCGGCGGTCTCCCCCCTCCCCCCATCGTGTGCTGCCTCAATCCCTACCGTCGCTGGACGCCCCTCCTCCGCAGGCCTCTTCCCCGGCGCCACAACCGGCATTATCTCCGGTAGTCCTCCACCTCATCCCCTTTTGTCCTCCTAGGTTTCACTGCCACGGTCTCAAGAAGATCTCACCATGGCTGCGGGCAGTCTTTACAGATGATTCTTTGGATTCCTCACCATGGCTGTACGCAAGAAGACGGAGAAAGCCTGCATTGTAGTTTCTGTCAGCGTATACTGTCAGTGTACACCTTTTCATAAACTGTCAGTGTATATGGTCAGTTCATTTGGTTAGCTAGTTCATGCTAAGTTCTTGGTCAGAAGCGAATGATAGTTCTGTTGATTACTGTACTTAGTTTGGTACTTTCTCTAGTTCCACTGTCATGTTCATGCTAGTTTGTGCAGACTTTTGTTTGGTGATCTTATATATTACTTTCGGGAGAAATAGTTTCATGCTAATTTATGAGTGAAGACACGGACTCGTTGTTGCTCGTCGTTTGATTTCTGGAGATGAGAAGTCACAAATTCCACTTATCTTCAGCTACAGAGGAACATGTGACATGTCTTCTCTCATAAACTTTGTCTTGTGTACTACCACTAGCATGTATATGTATACAGGGGGGTTTGGCTTAAAATTCGACAGTAAGATTAGCTTGTACTAAAAAAAGTTGTTCTACAGCTTTGTGAGGAGGGTAGGTATTTTAGCTCCTGAACATGCATGTTTATGTTTTATTTCTCTTTTGATTGCATGTTGACACATATCATGTTCCTTAATACTTGTTGACAATAATGATTAACTTAATTGCTGGTGCCAGAATTAGTTTGCAATCTTGCATCAAATTCATATAGAACTTTTGATAATATTTATAATCTCTGTTTCAAAGTGAGAGCATTTAGCTATGTGATGCTTTCGCTACCTTAGAGCTAATTTATCTATTTTGCATCATATTTTTTGTCATTGGCAGTACCATTTGCTATTAGCTATGTGATGCTTTCACAACCTTAGAGCTACAAGGTTACCCTTATAAAAAAAATGTGCATACGACCATTGTCCTTTAGCTATATGACCTTTGTCCTTCAGAATTTCTATTAGATGTTGAACATTGATCTGAGGGCTAAGGGTTGTTGGCCAGTTCTTTTATTATTAGACATTGGGGCAAGTTGCAACCGACAGGTGTTTTAATGTCCAAACATATATCGTGATCTGAATAAATATCAGAGTATATGTTCTTGCAGTATACGACATTGCTGTTTGTGTTAGCCAAGAGAGTGCTTTTCATTTGATTGTTCTTGCATAGTAATCCATATGCGTGCATTCCACGTGAGAAGGGCTGTTTTATATTGTCCATCTAGTCGACAACGACGACATAACCTACTTATTATAGTTGTATGTTATAGTTGCAGTGTATTCGTATGATTAGTATTTTTGCTCATTATTTCTTATCCAACCCATGCTTATTGGCAGATGAGTGAAATAGGCATGGTTGATGAGAAAGAACAATCTTTTTCCTATTGTTATCTTTGTCAAAGTGTTGAAATGTATGGAGCAGATTCCCACCTTTTCCAATGCTTCAACTCTTGCTTCTATCCTTTTCATTGTGCTTAGTGCATCCACACTCTTGTTACGGCACAAATATTGCGACTTGTGTATGTCAGTTTTCTTATTAGTTGTTATTATCTTTGTTATGCTTTCGCAATCGTCATTCCTTGTTTAGCCCATTTCTTACCTACGTAGCAAATTGCATGTGAAAGCTGTACTCATGTATTCATATTACTCTGCTTGTCGTGCTCTGTACGTGGAATACTCCAAAGTGCCTGCTGCTGAATTCATATTACTGTGCCAAACCAAACACTGTCAAGGGATCTGTTACCTTTATATAGCAGAACCAAACAAAACATGGTTTGTTGAGTCTGGAGCTGTTAAACTGGGTAATCTGTTTCCCTTTACCCTTACGTTACCACTCATGTAAACAAACACTTCCTTAGTGTGATTCTGTGAGCAGAAAATACGTATCAATATGTGCGTTTCTGTGGGCATAAAAAACCTGCATATATATGTTTGATTCTATGTGTAGAGAAATGCATGCATATATTTGTACGGTAGGCCATATGCATATGCATTTTTGGTGGTGGATTTGGCAACCAAACACCCTCTAAACCCATTCCCGTGCAGAACCTAGAACGGCGGCGAAGGCGATGGTGAGGGAGGACAGGAAGCGGAGGCAGCCCGACGATGAGGCGGCGGACGAGGACGAGAGGAGGGGGCGGAGGGATAAGAGGCCCAAGGAGGAGAAGTCGGCGCCGCCACTGCCGTCGGAGATCAGGAACAAGGAGAAGCGCAGCGAGGTGTACGCCAAGCTCAAGCGCGAGAAGAAGGCCCAGAAGCGCAGGCTAGGTCGTGAGCGTGGCCAGGCCGCCCAGCGTGCCGCCGAGCTCGGCGAGGAGGCAAGCGCCATCTCCCCCTCTTTCCCTCCCCAGAAACGAATTTCCCGTGGGGTGCGAGGCTCTAGATGGATTCTGACGGTCTTTTGGCGTGATTGGGTGTTTACAGGTGCCGGAGAAGCAGGTGCCCCGGACGATCGAGAACACAAGGGAGCCCGACGAGACCGTTTGCCGGCCTGACGACCAGGAGGTTCGTACAATGTCTTTCGTGCTATTTAATTGATAAATATAATCAGTGCGGGGGTCCCTAGTATTGAAATGATTGCAGATTTACACCTTACAAATAAATGGCTTGGCTAGTTAGAGTTCCAAACATCAAATCTAAGGGTGCTTATGCTATGTTCAGTTTATAAGAACAGTAGAACTAGTCCCTTCTTATTTCTGACTAGTAGAATGCCCGTGCGTCGCTACTGGCCTTCAATTTCTTGTTCTGATCACATCGTAGTATACCCCCATATTGTTGCACAAAAATCGATGAATATTTGGCCCTTGCCAATGACATCGCCTTGACCTTTGGTATTATGATGTATACATATAATTATTTGTATGCATCTCATTTGATGTGTATAACTCGATGGGTTTTTAGTTCGTTCCATCATAATTACGTTAGTTACTTTGTCAATTGAGAGATGACGAATGTGTTGAAGAAGAAGAAGAAAGACTTGGTTAAGCCATTGATATTAAATATAATATATGAACATCAATTATTAGCTTCAATTTTTCGTGAGGACGAACATGGAACTATATGGTTTGAGGGTCGTATCTTTGTGCCCAATGACCCAGAGCTCAGGAAGTTAATACTTTAGGAGGCCCACGATTCACCATACTCGACACACCCAGGCAACACACCAAGATCTATCTGGACTTGAAAGAAAGTTTCTGGTGGACAGGCATGAAGATGAAGTCAAGGACCTTCTGGAGAGGATCAAGAACTTGAAGACTTATGTGGCAACTTTGGAGGAGAAACTCGACCAAGGAAAAAACCTTTACCTAGATGATGACAAGGGTCCCTTCGTCAGCAACGATGATGACTACGAGGAGAGCACCACTGGAGGACGCACCACCATGGAGTTCTCAAGAGCACCCTTAGTCATGATCGCCATGTTATCTTTATTTTCTGGTTGATCGCTTGACCAAGGTAGCTCACTTCATTCCCATGAAGACCACCTATACCAATGCTAAGTTAGCCAAGATATATATGACCAGGATCGTATGCCTGCATGGAGTTCCGACGAGTATTGTACCAGATAGAGGAACACAATTTACCTCAAAGTTTTGGCATAAGTTACACGAAATTGTGTGTTGCGTGTATAGATACACAAATTACTCTGCGTAGGGCAAATTATCATCCCAGGTAGATCCATAGTCTAGCGCACAAGCTCTCAACATGTCCTCCAGAATCTGGTTGACTCTCTCGGTCTGTTCATCTGTCCATGGATGAAAAACTATACTGAACTCCAATCTTGTACCCAAAGTTCCATGTAACCGATGCCAAAACTTTGAGATAAATTGTGTTCCTCTATCTGATACAATGCTCCTCGGAACTCCATGCAAACATACAATCCTGGTCATATATATCTTGGCTAACATAACACTAGTATAGGTGGTCTTCACGGGAATGAAGTGAGCTATCTTGGTCAAGCGATCAACCAGAAAATAAAGATAATATGGCGGTCATAACTAAGGGCCCTCCTGAGAACTCCATGGTGGTGCGTCCTCCAGTGGTGCTCTCCCCGTAGTCATCATCGTTGCTCACGAAGGGGCCCTTGTCATCTTTTGGGTGAAGGTTTTCTCCTTGGTCCAGTTTCTCCTCTTGAGTTGCCACATAAGTCTTCATGTTCTTGATCCTCTCCAAAAGGTCCTTGACTTCATCTTCATGCTCGTCCATCAGAAACTTTTCTTCAAGTCCAGATACATCTTGGTGTTGCGTGGGTGTATCGGGTACGGTGGATCGCGGGCCTCCAGAAGTATTAACTTCCTGAGCTCTGGGTCATTGAGCACATAGATACGATCCTCAAACTATATAGTTCCGTGTTCATCCTCATGAAAACCTTTGGCTTTTTCGTTTTTAGTTCTTTCCATCATAATACAGTTTAAGTATAATCAAAACAGAACACAAAACCGAATGAAACAAAGTCGATGTCAGAATTATTCAGTGGCATATAAGAAAGCAATCAAAACAAAGATAACAACATCCTATACCCTAAAGCAAAGTAATCTCCCTTCTAAAAGATACTAATAACTACCAGATTGAAAACAAATCCTCGCATGCAACTATAATTGGCAACAAATTTCAATTTTAAGAAGGTGAATGAGTAGATCTCGTCGAGGTAGCATGCAAGGCACACAAACTTGACTTTGACATCGGTCTCACGGTGCCTCATGGGCAGAGGAAGCGGTTGTGTCGATCGCCATTGAAAGGCATGGCAGAGTCAAATGAACTATGACATTCTCACAACTAAAAATACAGTCTTTTCTCTTACTCATTTCACTTACTAAATGGCATAGAAGCAAAGTCCACTCATTGTTCAGATAACTTGGAAAACTAAATTCAGAAGTGTCTAATAAAAGGATGTAGAAAACACTATTCGCTACCCTTGATTGCATGTTGTTTACCGGAGAGGAAAAAAAAAGCAAAACATGATAGAATCTATGGAAGCAAGCAATAATCAAATGGATGGCCAAACGGTTGTTTTGGCAGTATAATGTTGCATGTCTATGGTTCCCAAAAAACATTTGCTCTGACATTATCACTTCACATGTTGGTTGTCAGATGCATAAGTATGACTTAACAGAATAATGACGAGTAATATCTTAAATTCTACAATATACAGTGCCATTAGAATTGTAACAGAACTAACTTGCATCCTAGAATCAGGAAAGGTCCCCACTAAAATTTGAATAACATAGGTTTAATTTTTTCTAATCAAGTTAAATCAATAAACACCCGAACCACATTGTAAATTCTAGAAATAGTTGTACTGCATCCAGTAAGCTAATAGGTCCTCACTAAAATTTGAATGACACAGGTTTAATTTTTTCTAATCAAGTTAAATCAATAAACACCCGAACCAAATTGTAAATTCTAGAAATAGTTGTATCGCATGGAGGAGCATGACCCACAATTTGGCCCACAAACGTTAAGAATCTATTACCGAATTGTTAATGGTTAAAATGAGTAGAGTGAAAACCTACAAGTATGGAGGCCTCCTTGCTTCTCCTTTTCTAGTGAAACCATTCAAAGTAGAGAAAGCATGAGGCGGAAGCTGCAGCTCCATTATTCTGCCTTTCAATTATAAAACATGACAATGCCATTAGCTATGTGAAGTTTTTAACTCAACAAACAAGAATAATTAATTACAACTCTGAACTCTACAGGATCATAACCTCTACAGCTGGTCAATAAAAGGACCAACTCTAAAGTCCATTACTGTGATTTGCATGTAGAAAGTGGTAAAAGAAAGGAAACATAAACATGGTTGATTCTTACCACAAAAAGTGTATCCGAAGCCTGCAGTTTTGAGCTAAGGAATGTTAGCACCAATGCTCGATTGATGTCATCCATGGAGTCACAAGAAATTGATGGTCTTCAGTTTAGCAATTCTTGTTTCCGAATCTGCAAGAACCCGACATATAGGTGGGGTAACAGAGCAGAGGACAATCAGTGTGGCGGCCGTTGCTGTGAAATTAATCAAAAGAGTCATCTCCGAAGGCACCGACGGCTACTACAGCTGGCACTTGCCATTGCTATCGTCGTAATCCAAGGAGGTAGATGCACCGAGAGGATCAGGAGGTGCAACATGTATAGCAAGATTTGTTGATTGCTGGTCACTCTTGCTGTGGGGTGGAGTGCGAGATGTTTGGATCGTGTTCGCTGCACTATACCCTGCTCAAACAAAAAATACAGGTCATTTTGTCATTCAAGGAGAGATAACAGAGAGAGGACGAAAGTGTCCGTCACAAAAAAATGGCTCTCCTAGCAAAATCTGTACAGAATTCTGTACATAATTCATCCAAGCACAATCAAGCACGCACGCACTAAGCACTGACGCATGCATCGCCCTGGCTTGCCCAGTTGTCATGCACCCTGGCTTCTCCGCCTTTGCGACACCTTCAAATACGAGAGGGAGAGGAGGGCCTACCTGGGTCGCTGCTGCCACTCGCAACATTTTGGCCGCCGCCCCTACATCTTGATCTACCACTTTGAGATTGATTCAACTCACCTCCCATCGGCAACGATGAACTTGGCGGCGGCGCATGGAGGCTTCGAGAGACATGCGGTAGAGAAGAGATAAGGTGGGAGAAGAGCAGAAGAGTGATGGGTGGACCTCATGGGGCACGTAGCGTGTGGAGGCGACGGTTTACGAGAGAGAAATCAGTCGGTTGATTTAGACGATTTCCCCATTGGTTTTCCCTTTTTTGGAGAAGTATGTCGTGGCGGGAGGATAACAAAAGGAAAACATGTGTTTACGTATCAGATTTCTTAAAATCCATTATTTGTTTCCTAAAGAAAATTGCACTGATGGAGGGATCGACTGATTTGATTAATTTAGGAAAGTTAAATCCGTGATTTTTTGTATGTTAGGAAAGTACTGATTTGTAAGGAAAGAGTGGAGAGGAAATAAATCAGTGGATTTTCTAAAGAAAATTGCACTATTGGAGGGATCAGTTGATTTGGTTAATTCCGGAAAGTAAGATCTGTGATCTTTTGTATGTTAGGAAAGTATTGATTTGTAAGGAAAGAGTGGAGAGGAAATAAACCGGTGGACAAGAAACCAGCGTGGAGGGGTGATGGTGGGAGGTGAGACGGGAAAAATCAGACAAATAGATGTTGGTGGCGAAAAAAATCGGACGAAGGTGGAAGGAGAGACGAAAATAAACCAGACGAAGGTGGGAGGAGAGACGACAATAAACCGGTGAACGCCGGCTACCAAACCTACCATCACGACGGCAGACTCCCCCTTGAGGAGTAGAGGTAGCATGACTAAATATGAGAGAGTAGGTATGGACATGAGGCTGGAGGGAGATATTTCCTTGTTTGATATGGTTGGGTGAAGTTAGGTGTGCATTTGGGTGGTTACCATTCGTTGACTGGGCTGCTTGCTTAGGGGATTGTTTTCAAGTTCAAGTGAAAGCAAACATTTGGGTGCTGGAGATTTTGATCAGAATTTGTGTTTTGGCTGCTGCAGTATTGTGCTTAATTCTTGTTATTAACTTGCACAATTTGAGTACACATGTCAGTTGTGTAACATTAACATGACACACATACTGCTTAATTGTATTTATGGTACTATTATTTTGCGATAGATACAGTACTTATGGATTTCCAGAATCTCTTCGGTAGTAGCATGCTAATAATACAGAATCTATTCTGTAGTATTCAGATTTTCAGTAATTTCACACTTATAATTATATATATTGGGTGAACGATTACAATAGTTCTAGTTAATTAACAGGTCCGAAGTTAGATTTGCAATGCTCGTGATGCTGTTGTACCGGGTGTCATTACGACCATTTTTTTATATGATACAATGTACACATTCACATTCCTCTGTTATTATCAATACGGTTATATTAACAGCTGCTTTTGTAGTTGTTGAATACTTCAATATCATTGTTTAGAACCAAAACCAGTATTTTCTGATCATCTTGTTGACTTCTTACCTCACTGTCAGTGAAAACAAACTGTGAAAGCATTAAGCGCTTCTTTTAGGTATGTTAGGACATGTTATTTAGACCACTACCACTGTCTTTATTCTGATGTATCTATAACGTAATTCTCTCCATGGACAAATGCTTATGTAGGCTAGAGTCAACTCTACCCCGTCTATGTATGCTCTAATAATAGTTCCTGTGTGCAGCTGTTTGCAGGGAATGATGCTGATGAGTTCAATGCAGTGCTTAAACAAGTAGTAACCCCGAAAGTATTGATCACCACATGCCGCTTCAATTCAGGCGTATGCATTTTTTACCTCCTCGTCACTGATTTTGTGCTCGATATTCTGAATCTGTGATAATTTGATAACTTGTACTAAGAATTTATCATCTGACGATGTATGTTCTGCTCCGTATGCTCGCAGAGGGGACCTGCTTTTATTAAGGAGTTAATGCAAGTGATTCCAAATGCTCAATATGTTAATAGAGGAACTTATGACCTCAAGAAAGTATGATTAGTTCTCATGTTATGTTCCTTTCATTTAGTCCAGTTATTCACGTCTTCATATCCATAGTAACACTGTTATTTTCAGATTGTGGAATATGCAAATAACAGAGAGTTCACTTCAGTCATGGTTGTCCACACAAATCGAAGGGAACCTGGTTAGAATTCATCATTTTGTTGTCTTTTTTAATATTCTTCTTTCTGACATCTCGTGTTGGCATTTGTGTAACAGATGCGCTGCTGATCATCAACCTACCTGAGGGCCCTACTGCACATTTTAAGCTATCCAAGCTCGTTCTGCGGAAGGATATAAAGGTACTATATCTGTACTTTTTATACTAATATTAGCACCATAGTTTTTAGTATCTTCTTTCATGTCAAGTTATTACATGTGTGTCTTCCATTTTTGATTGCTTGTGTGCATTTCCTTACTTGTGTCTTCTTTGCTGTGCATAGTACTTGAATAGAGGTTTATTAGTCAATGAACAAGATCTAGTGATTCTAGTCAACTAGTGAGCATAACTGCATACTCTCAATCTCTTTTCTTAGATAAATTGTTTGAGGTTTTACTGGAAATACCGAAATAAGGACCCATAAATTTGTGAAGAATTTGTTGAAGTGCTTTATTGTTATCACTTATTGACATCAGCAGTTATAATGACTGTGAGACCTAGTCTTGAGCATTTCTCTTCCGGTCTTCCCTCTACCTTCTTGCTATGAAACTACGAAGTATTATTAAACATCTATACCAATATAAAAAGACTCTTAAGGGGCAGATCCAACCAATCTCGGCCATCAAACCATGTCAATCCAACGACCTAGATTGCTCCAATGGCGAGCGCTCAACATGTTTAGCATGCCATTAATATCATATTGAATATCAATATCAGCATTAATCACACAATTAGCATGTAATTAGTATCCTACCTAATATCAACTTGTAAATAATATTCTACCAAATAACAACGTGCAATACTAGTGCTAACCAAGTATAACCATTTTTTGTAGTAACCTAGCATAATTATTCTCCAAAGGGAAAAATGCAGTAATGCTGTGCTCCGTGTGCTAAGCTGTCTACTCTTAAAAAAATAGTTGCTGTATGAAGGGCGGAACCTTTAATTTCTCCTCTCTAATAAGTATTGCGCATAAGGGCAAGCTAGTGCTAGTTGATTGTTGAAAGGACGCATCTTCTGTGCTGATAATCCCATATTGCTTTTATTTATATAATTGGCATAACTATTTGATGTGATCAAGCTGTCAATTGTGACCCCATAAGCAACCTCTATGTACTGCATAAAAGGACATAAAGCCTCTCCCTTCCTCTTCCTTATTTTAAAACCTGTGAGGCATTTTAGAAAATGTGAAGTGGCTTATCTTGTCAGATTGATTTTTTACAGCAAGATGGTTGTTTGCTTAGTGTTTTGTCTTTTATAGTGACTAAAGATCAATATATATGCTACTTCCTGCTTGCCCTAGGTTCTGTGAAGATCTTCACCTTGTTAGCTGCATATAAGAACATTGTTTTTGTTTTTAGGGATTTAGAAAAAAGTTTGGTATATATTACTCTTATTTCTACATCCTCTGATCCATATTAATTGTCGCTCATTTAGTACAAAGTTGTACTAAAATTAATGATCAGGGGAGTAATTTATTAGAAGGAAGGAACTGCATTATACTAGTATTCTCTGTGCTGGAAGGAGGATTGCTTTATATTATTCTCTGTTTTCTATGAGACTCCTGCTGTGTTCTAGTAAGGCAGAAATGTTAGAATCGACTGTGCAATGTTATTGTTAAGTCTTTGTTTGATTATTTCAAAAATAAGTCTTCAAATTTGATCACGGTTCAGATAGCACCAGCAGTTGGGAATTTCTGGTGTGTTCTAGTAAGGCAGAAATGTTAGAATCGACTGTGCAATGTTATTGTTAAGTCTTTGTTTGATTATTTCAAAAATAAGTCTTCAAATTTGCTCAGGGTTCAGATAGCACCAGTAGTTGGGAATGGTTATGTCATAAATACATATATTACGGTGCTTACCTTTTGAACTAAAGTTCATTGAACATAAAAAAAGTTAAGTTGCCATCATTTGATCATCCTACTTGTCTCTAGCTTTTCTCTTGTCTCTAGCCTCTCTAGTTTGTCTTAGACGTGTTACATTTGTCTACGCAAGACATATTTGCATATGTCAATGTTCGGTATGTCATGTCTGCTAGAGACTGGTCCATGTCTCTCGTCTGACATATCCATGTTACTTGTTTTAATTTTGCCATGCTTTACAGCATTTGATTTGTACTTATTGCAATGAAGGAGTTGGGCTCATCTGTTCATGGCTATGTAGATGATCTTCTAGATTGATGGGACGCTGAAAAGTGTAATAGCAGATAGGACATCTTGATATTCGCTTTCTGTAATCACGATATTTGTATTTTGATGTGCTCTTATTATACGACAATATGTGTTGTTGGGCATTTTGCAGTTTATCTGTATAGAAAGCTAGTTTACTTGAAACCTCCAGTACTGACCATTGAAGATAACCTTCATTTACCGTTTGGTTTATCTTTCTGTGTATGACAGAACCATGGGAACCCTACAAGTCATAAGCCAGAGTTGGTGTTGAACAATTTCACTACGCGGCTTGGTCATCGTGTTGGGAGGTGATTCGAGAGTATGCATTCCTTTCACAAAAGGACGACCTTATATTCATGTTCTTAACACGTCTACTTTCCCATCTTGTTTATTCAGGATGATACAATCTCTTTTCCCTCAAGACCCAAATTTCCGCGGCCGACGAGTTGTGACCTTCCATAACCAGCGAGACTATATATTCTTCCGTCATCACAGGTGAATATATATGAAAACACAATTAACTCAGAAGCACACTGCTAACAATTAGAGATGTGAAAATTTTGGTTTTCACGAGTTCATACAATAGTTTATATATTTGTATATCACATGTGTAAATGTGCAATGCAACCAGGCAGTAGCGTGTGTTACAAGGGTGTCACAAGTTTGTAATTCTGCATACTATTTTATCTAAAACTTCCCCGTCTAGAGCTACTCCTCAACCTAGAGTAGCTTAGTGTGGAAGTAAAATCAACCCTATATATGGGTGTCACAAGTCTGTAATTCTGCATACTTTTTTATCTTCAGCATTTGAAAATTAATGATCTGCAATTCTCACTATAGGTACATCTTTGAGGAGAAAGAAAAGAAAATTGTTTCAAAGGACAAGAAATCGAAGGGTGAAACCAAAACCGAGAAGCAAGTGAACTGTCGCCTTCAGGTACTTGAGATACACTACTACATACCAGAGTGTTTTTTTTTGTGTGTGATTGCAAGAATTTTCATTCACAGTACTGTAATTGACCAACCTTGAAAGGACCAAATCCTCGCAATCCTTCTTTG
Source organism: Hordeum vulgare subsp. vulgare (assembly GCF_904849725.1). NCBI lineage: Eukaryota > Viridiplantae > Streptophyta > Magnoliopsida > Poales > Poaceae > Hordeum > Hordeum vulgare. The sequence goes on from NC_058524.1 coordinate 26,198,404, forward strand.
TTGCATATGTTTAGATAGTGATGGTTGTTTTCCAAAAAAAAAGTTCATACTAAGTGAAAAACCACAAGTTCATGTACTCCCTCTGTTTTTATTTACTCTGCATATTAGCTTTGATTGAAGTGAAACTTTATAAAATTTGACCAAGTTTGTAGCAAAGCAATATGAACATTTACAATAACAAATTTATATGATGTGAAAATATATGGAATGATGAATCTAATGGTATTATTTGGTGGTGTATATGTCAATGTATTTTTCTATAAACTTGTTGAAAGTATTTAAGGTTTGAGTTTATATAAACCTAATATGCGGAGTAAATAAAAATGGAGGGAGTACCTTGACTATCCTGCCCGTTACATGTTAGCGATGATGGTATTTGACTACTGCTGATGGAGTCCATTCTAGAATAGCAACCTTTTTCTACCTTGGCCGCTTTTATCAGTAAGCCTGAACTATTATTTGTGGCTTTGTTGATGATATAGGAATGCGGCCCTCGCTTCACACTCAAGCTGCTCACATTGCAACACGGGACCTTCGACACGAAAAGCGGGGAGTACGAGTGGGTTCACAAGGTACTACTATCATCATCATCATACATTCACCATTCCACTCTCCTCGCTGCATTATTAATCCCCGTGACATAACCCGGAACCTTGTTTGCAATTTGCAGCCTGACCTGGACACGAGCAGGAGAAGGTTTTTCCTGTGATTTGGCCCTGTGCTTTACCCACACACACGAAAAAAGTAACCTGTAGTAAGACGGATAATTGACTTCTAAAAGTTGAATTAACCAGTTAATATGTCCCTAGAAATAGGACATACCTAACCTGCCTGATAACAAGGGGTAATGCTTATTTTTGTTTCTCCATGTTGACTCAGGAGTTTCTAACAGTGTGACTGTGTTTCCTCCCTTCTCATGATATTCTTGCAGTGCATCTAGCTTTCTCGTTGAAGTTGATTTTGTGAGTTCAACGATGAGAATAAAACAAATATGTGTTTCCTACTCGCTTGTAGATATATCTTTCACACAATGCATTTGTATATAGTATCGTCCTCTCCCAAAACCACTGTGACAGGTGATATAAAAACGGATTTGCTACTTCTCATATAGATGAAAAATAGCCATGTCACATCTAAGTCTTTCACCATCCGATCAAAACGCTTTAATCAGGAGGCGGGAGCCTGCTGCTCGTCGCGGCCTCTTGCCTGCATATCGGAATTTGCTGTTCATTTCCAGAAGCTTACTTTTGTGCATTTCCAGAAGGGTACTTTTGTGGTTTTTTTTTAATTTGAGAGGGTGTCGTTTAAGAGAAACCTCGAGATCCGTGACACAACTGAAAGAAGATGAAAGCTGATCCAGTATATGCCCCCATTGTTTGATAAGCACTGAAAAGGGGCTCACTCGCCCAACACCCTTAGCTTAAAGGAAGTAAAAGGAGGAGAAAGATAGGAGCATCTGGTGCTTTGCCATGATGGAACTGAGTGCTTGGCCATGGCTATGGCTTTAGCGTTCCAGCTCACTGCAGAGCTTGTCATCAGTGACTGACATCGGCGAAGTTTTGAATCTGGAGCCGCGCTTGGACAGCCACAAAGGGCAGTGGCGCAGCGAGGAATAAAATGATGGGTGTGCACACTCCAAAATACAGTAATTGATTGGCTTGTTGTTTATTATGCTTGAGTTGTTTGAAATGATTATTTTGGCCAAATTTCTATATGGTAAAAAGAATACCTGAAAATTTTGGGTACTGACAAAGGGTATCGCATCGAACAATGGTGTGGCCGCCGCCATTTTATCCTTGTCGCAGAAAGCAGCACCATGATAGCAGTGCGGATGGGGTAGCCCAGGATGAGATTTCTCCCTTGCTTTCAGCTGGTTTAGCCGAGTGCCAAAGCTTTGTCCAGGCATCAGGAGGATGCTAGCTAGCTAGATGTACTACTACTTGCTGCTGCGTGTGAGGTTGCACGGGAACAGGGGGATACCAAACCTTTGCCCTGCGTGCTGCTCCAGCTCCACCACCACCAAGAAGAGAGCTAGTCCTCCTTGGTGGGGCAAGCCAACGTACGTACGTTGCCGCCGGCCGACGCTCAAATAAGGCCGTCGCATTCGCGTCCCCTGATGCTCCTTCTCTGCAGTGTCTCCCGATCCCGATGTCCAACGCCACGGGCAACTACGACGGCGGCGAGCACAACGGCCCCGCCAATGGCGGCGGCCACCACTGGCGGCAGCGGCAGCGGCACTGGCGGCCCCCGCAGCCGCACAGCAGCAGGGCTTACCGGTCCGGGGTGCTGCGGTGGGCGATGGCGGTGGTGTTCACGGTGCTGGCGGTGCTAGTCCTGGTGGCGGCCGTGGCGATTCTGCTGGTGGTGCTGGTGCTGCAGCCCCGGGCGCCGTACCTGGCCGTGCAGGCGGCGCGGCTGGGGGACCTGGTGTACGACCAGCAGGGGGTGCTGGACAAGGCGGAGCTGGAGCTGGACGTCCGGGCGGCCAACGTCAACGCCCACGCCGCCGTCGCCTTCTCGGAGCTGGAGCTGCGGCTGAGCTTCCACGACATGGTGATCGCCATCCTGCGCGCCGACCCCTTCGTGGTGCCGCCCAGGGGCGAGCGCCCGCTGGAGTACGCGGCGTCGTCGGCCGCCGTGCCGCTCGACGGCGCCGGGCGCGCCGCCATGGAGGGCGCGCTGAACCGCGGCGTGGTGCCGTTCCGGGTGAGCGGGCAGGCCAGGACGCGGTGGAAGGTCGGCGGGCTGGTCGCCGTCAAGTACTGGACGCGCATGGCTTGCCAGATCCGATTCTTCTGGCCCAACGGCACCGCGCTCGACTTCACCTGCAACTCCAAGTCTAGGACACGCTACTGACGTACGTCCATCGCCATCACCCATCACAGCGGCTACCTCTCCTTCTTTCCCAGCTCCAATCGGATCAACAACAAGACAGCCATTAACGCGCTTTCTTGCCTCTGCTAACTACGTACTGGATTTTTTTTCATGTATGTAATTATTTGGAAAACTAAAGAAATACATATATTTGTACAATTGTTCCATGACGTGCCTATAAGTAGTTTCATTTAGGGCACTCCTAGAGTAGAAAGTCAAAACATGGTCATTTGTTGTTACCTCAGCTGTATGAAGCAGGAGGGTCCAACAGATGAAAATCGTTAAAAGAGTGCCTACCATCTACTCCCTCAGTCTCAAAATAAATGACTTAAAAGTGACTCAAGTTTGTATTAAAGTTAGTATAAATTTAAGTTACTTTTGAGTCATTTATTTCGGAACGGAGGGGGTAGAACCGAAAGCCTCAAACGACCTTCCATACGCTCTAAGGCTTGTCTAGCTTGTTTCGAGGGAACTATGTCACTTTTAAGTTGGGCCTGTCTTTTTTAAGTTGTGGTTGTTTTTATTGTGCAAAATAAAAAAAGAAAAAATCTGAAAAAAAAAAGTTGGATCTAGGCTTCTGGCTACACATGAGAGTTTGTTTCTTTCTGCGAACCAACCCGTGATTGAATGGTTAGAGAGACTGGATATCTTCAGTCCATCAAGATTCAAATCCTGATGTTTGCATTTATTTCTGAATTTACTTCAGGATTTCCGGCGATGCGCATTCAGCGAGAGGAGATGTTTCGATGTGCATGTGTATATTCACAGGGATGCGTATATGCATGTGTATATAAACGCTTGAGTCCGTACGATGATAAAAAAAAGTTTGTTTCTTGCTTGTAACGTGTCGTGAGTGGGCTTGAATAGAGCTTGGCGAATGTTTGAGGCATCCCATGTATAGCTAGTGGGAAATGCTGTGATGTTTTAGTTCTCTTAATTTTGTTTCTTGGTGAAAAGAATTAGCAATTTTGAAAAATATTCATGATTATAAGAAAAATAGCAAATAAAAAAATGTTTGAAAAATTAAAATGTAAACGGATTTTGTAAAATGTTCATTATTACGTAAATATTAATAACACAAATTTGAAAAAGAAGTCATGATTTTAAAAAGTTGATGACTTCTTATAAATAGAAAAAAATCACAACTATTTTAAACGTGGACATGCAAATTGGCAGACAAACCTCATCCCGCCTTGCTCCCGCCTCGTCCTGGCACCATCCGTTCCCGTCCACGCATGCAGTGGAGGAGCCTGCACTGCCCGCCACGACCTCACACTCCTTGGCGCGCCCACCCGTTCCCGATTGAGTCCGGCACTGCCCGCCGCAGCGCATGCGTTTCCCGTCATGGCCGCGCGAACTCCCCCACCCCCGCCTCGCTCTTCTCTGGTGCCGCCCCACTTTGATTCGGGCTGCTGGTGGCCTGCTCCACCCTGCCCGTGGATGGCCTCACCTCGGCAGTGAAGGTCGAGCCGGCCGCAATTCGGACCGTCTGCGACAATTTCCGGCGTGTGGTGGCTGCTTCCGACATGCGGCGACGGATTCTGGTAAAGTTGTATAGTAGACATCAACGGCACGTTGCGGCAACATGCAGATCAAACGAGGGGTCGGAGGTTCATTTCAGCGATTTTGATTTGGAAACATTCTAGAAGGTTCCTAAACCGGTTGTTTTCCTTTTTTTCCTTTTATTTTTTATGTTTTTTCTTTATGTGTTTCCCTTTTTTCTAGTTTATTTTCTCTTTCAACATTTGTTTAGAAAATTGTAAAAATATTTGCATTTTCCTAATTTGTTCAAATTTTCAAGAAAGAAAACCTTCTTTTGAAAATGTGCTTAGAAATTCTCAAAAAGTTCAGAATTTCAAATATTATTAACTTTATTTTCAAAAAATATTTGAAAATTCAAATACATTAGACTTTCATAAATTGTTCATTTAGTTTCATAAAATGTTTGAAAATCCAATAAATTTTGTAATTCCCAATTTCATTTTTTTGCATTTCTTAATTTTTGTTCATAAATTCAAAAAATGTTAGGAGTTTCAAAAAATGTTCTTGTTAGCGAAATGTGTTCATAAATTAAACAAATATATCATGTTTTGTAAAATTTGTTTGCAAATTCAATATTAAAGGTATTTGACAAAAAAGTTGAGTTTGCAAAAAATGGTTCATAACTCTTAAAAAATCGCATTCTCAATTTTATTCCTGTTTCAAAATATTACTTGTAATTTTCAAGAAAAATCTCGTTTTGAATTTTGTTCCTATGTTTCCAAATTTTTTTTGACATTCCCAAAAATTGTTCAATATTTACAGAACTGAATAAGTATTCGGAATTTTGAAAGTAATCCAAAAAATAATTAAAAAAATCGAATCAGCTAATAATTATTATAATTCAACGCGTCTAATAATTCGTCACTTGGGCTTGGTATGCCTAGTGGCTTCAAACTCCCTTTATTGTGCATGAGGTCTGGTGTTTAATTCCCATACCCATCTCTTTTTTGACATTTTACTTCACACCAGGGCGTGTTTGGGCAGCATAGCCGATGTGGCGGCCCATTCGGGTGGTGCCCCTTGCCTAAATGAAAACATATGCCGGGCATGTGGACGACATATTTTTAGAAAAGACCATCCTACTATCCTTTATTATAAAAAGGTATGGAGAGATCTCCTTCTTTGATGTGTTTAGGGATTTGTACCAAAACAAAAGTGATAAGAAGACAATACTGAAAAAAAAAAATCCTCTTTGATCTATTCCAAGCTGTGTGCCGAGCTCCCACTCATGGGCGCACGACAACATGATACTTGCCAAACCATATGTACAAAACTGACAATCTTGGCAAACCACATGTTCGATGTTAATAATGTGCATCCAGGGGCCTCAGCTGCCAAGAGCTGCACTCGGTAAAGGGTACCTTTATCGAGTCCAGCCCCGTTGATGAGGGAGGCCAAGTTGGCCGACGGCACAGGGCCTCCAAATTTTTGGGGCCCCGGTCCAGCAAATAATACGTATATATATGTAGAGAAAAAAATGACAATGAACATGCACGTGCACATGTCGACAGCCCACTTAGCACTTCTGATTCTTTCGATTTGCAATCAACCAATATACATACATGTACATAGCCCAACAGCCTGGCAGTTACTAGTTTCCATGAGACCGTGACTCCCGCTTAGAACTCTCGATTCGCACGCAACAGTTTCGCTCGAGTTAACCATCGATCGTTAGAACATAGATCGAGGAGAGAGAGGTCTTGACTCTGTATTAGGGCGAGGATGGCTGCCGGCTACGTGAGCACGACAGACGTCAGGTCATACGTGCGTACGCGGCTGCTGGCCGTCCTTTCCCCATGGCAAAGTTTATACGGTGGCATGGTGCATCGTCCCTTGCCGTCGTTCTCAGCTTAAATTGTTCATAGGAGGCTGGATTTTATTTTACTAGTGTATTTTATTTTTTGTTGAACATTTTTTTTTTCATAATCTTACATCAAGGTAAAGCCTTATTTTATTTTATTAGCTATAAAGTCTTATTCATAGTGTAAGTTGATTCATGTTACTTGTGTATGTTTTAGAAAACAGGAAGAATCATCAATCATGTATCCCACAAGGAGGTGTGATCCCGGAGCTGAAAAGAGTTCGTATACGATAATTATACAGATATTATATTAAATAACACATGTTTGAAGTTATATAATAAAGTAGAAGTTTGCTTTACTTATAGGTTCTTTTTGGATATTTAGAGCCCTATTTTTGATTTTCGTCCCGGGCCCTCAAATTCCTGGAGACGGCCCTGATCGAGTCCAGTACTCACAAGAGCAGACAGAAGCGTCAAGATGGTATTTTTTAAAACATATAATAGATCGATTACATACGACAAACCATCTTTAGAAACATGATAGAAGATGCACACCAACTGGTTTATTACTTCCCAAAGCGAACATTGCACGAACGATAAAGCAATGGATTAAGTTGGGCACTTAAACTACTTACGGGCCATGCAACTTACATGCGCCTATACCACAATATCTTATGGATAGACCTCAATGATGCATCGAGCTCCTAATTTCTTCACAATTTTGTAGTCCGTGTACCCCGCTTTAATGAATAGTTTGCTCCAGTCATTTTCATCCCGTTGACGTCCTTTTGAGTTCACCATCATGAGCATATCCATAAGCAGTTGGGCTTCAAACATTATCGGCCCTAAGGAAGGTCCAACCACAATTTCAACGATTATTATCTTCCCTCCCTCCTCGCGGGAAGGAATGGCCTTCCTGCACTGAGCTAGGATTTTCACGCAATCCTCATCGCTCCAGAAGTGTAGCACAAGCTTCAAGAATATGCAAAGCATAAGAATTTAAGCATAATCTCTTGAATTGCTACTATCTACCTTGAGCATCACAGCCTGTGATGATGGGACGGAATGGAACAAATCACCTGCGACATAGGTGACGACACCATCCGCTGGGGCTTTGTCGACCACCTTCGGAAGGTCCAGCACAGTGCACTTAATGTGCGGGTAAGCCCTGATGATGGCTCTCGCCGTCGTACCATCGCCGCCGCCGCAGTCAGTCAATGAGTCCACCCCTTTAAAAAGGTCATGGCATTCCCGCATAACAGTGGCGATCCCGAGGTTGTCATGGGCAGCCAAGCCTTGAGTGACAACATCGTCCAGCTCTTTGTCAAGGAGCGGTGTTCTGTCATCACAGAGCGGCACGCCGAAGATGTCCTCGAATGGCGACGGCACTGGCGGCTCATGGTCTTTCCTGAACCAGCCGGCCAGCCCCATCGCCGCCTCCGTGTAATGCGGCGAGGTCACGCCGAGCACAAAATACTTCTGGCTGTGATGCTCATCCGCTACGACACCGTGCACCAGGATGCGGGACAACGGTGTGAGGCGGTAGATCGCCTCGGACTCGGAGTTGTTGTTGGCTGCGAAGACACCTGATGTGACGAGCACGCGCATGACCCGGCGGAGAAATGGCCTCTTAACCGGGGGAAGGGACAGCGCGGCCATCAGGTCGGGCAGCGAGGCCGCCCCGCCGAGGCGGTGGATGGCAGTCGGGATCTCGAGCTCGACGGCGCACCGGAGGGCCATGGAGGAGAGGTAGTAGAGGCTGTGGCGCCACAGGTCTGCCTGTGCCTGCAGCAGCTCAGCGTCTGTGGGAACCTCTATGGTCTGTGCCTGAGCCGCCATTGCTCCTCTCTTTCTGGTCACTCTGCCCTTTTGGGTTCAGTTCTGTACTTCTATGACGAGTGTGTAGTGCTATATATTGCTTGCTTTGAGAGCTCACTTGTGTCTATGCAAATGTTGATACATAGGTAGCATTAGCCGTGGTAGTTCAGCAACTGTTGAGGAGGAGCAGCGAACATATCCATGTCTGGATATCCGTGGAGGCAAAGGTGACAGCTAAAGTAAACCACGCGGCGCGCGTGCATAAATAAAATATGAATACGTAACTGTATATGGAACTCAATTCAGTCACACGCGACACACGAGAAAATAAACTATGAATATCAGTGTAATGATAGGCACTCATACACACACACAAGTGTTTCTTTGATGGACACACACAAGTTTGCAGAACAGGTGATTACAAACATCAAAAAGGTGATTACGGGGATTATTTGAGGAAAAAGTCCAAAACAAACCTTGAAGTGGTAGACGAAAGTTAAATCAAACCCTGAACTTTGAATCCCAAAAATTGACACTTCGAACTTACAATTCCGATCTATTTTAGACCTTAGATCTGTTCAGTACGTTCGGAATACTACAATCTCATCCGGGATTACGTACTACTCTCAGGGCTGAGAATTTGAGCCGGCCCACTTCACAAGAACAAGGTTTCATGAGTTTTAAAATGTTGACGCATTTCTAAATTGTTCGGAAGTTAAAAAAATGTTCTCTTTTTTTGGCAGATACTCAATTTCGTTTTTTTAAGTTTAGAATTTTGAAATTCTATTCACATTTTTTAAGACTGTCTGTGATATCTAAAAAATCACATTTGTCAGAAAACTTTTTCTAAACTTGAAAAATGGGAACAATGTTTAAAACCTAAACAAATGTGTAAAGACATGTTTGTGACATCTAAAAAAATATCACGAGTTTAGAAAAAGCTACATGGCATTTCAAGACTGTTCACGAGTTTTATAAAAAAATATCATGTAGTTTTATAAAAAATCATGTAGTTTTATAAAAAATATTGTCGTTAAGAAATGTAAAGCGTCTATTTGAAAAATAATTGCGTGTATTCAATTTTTTGGAAAACAAGTATCCAAAAAAATGTAATACAGTGTATTAAAAATATATTTGTGCTTAATATTTACTATGGTATTAAGAATAATTAGACATGTGTAAAAAAGAAAGCTGGTTACTGATAAAGAAACAAAACAAAAGTAAAAAAATATATGAAGAAAATCAAGAAAGAAACAAAAGAAACCGAAAGTATAACGAAGAAAGAAAAACCAGATAAAGTCGGCAAAAAATTAAAGTATAACGAAAGAAAATTCAGAGAAAAATCATGAAAATGAGACCAGCACGAGCGACTGCATTAATGCGTCCTTTTCTATTTAACGCTACAGGCGCCCGTTTGTATTCATTTTAGCAAACTCGCGCCTGCAGCGCCCTGTGTGGGCTGGGCCGTTACTTTATATTTTCACCCGTAAAAAACGATAGCGTTCGCTGGGATCGAACCAGCAACCTGACTTCATCTAACCTTTCATTTGGTTTTATTACTTCCTTCTCTTTTTTATTTTTAGATTTATCCTCTTCCTCTGTTTGCCCCTACATATATAGGATATTTTAAGAAATGAGCATCTTTCTTCGTAGCAGGATCAGGGAAAAAAATGGGAATAACAATTTCACTATATTTCTTATCGGGAACAAGGTCTATTACAAGAATATTTTTTTATCGGGACGATAACTCTGAAAAGCAATATTTCCTATCTTTTCTTTTAACTCAGGGGAAATACGGTCGGGCGGCGCTAATTCAAATCCCTCGGCCAAAAAGTTTTGTGTGTTATCTGTTTTCCTTCTTCCTTGTTTCTTCCTTCATCATTTTTTTACTTTCCTAAATGCCACAAATCTTTGAAATTGATGATTTGTTTTCTATAATTTGCTTACTATTTTTTCTAAAATAACTGTACATTGAGAAAAAAATTATGAAATATTTTTAAAGTTGATTTGTTTTCGAATTTCTATTTCTTTCCTATTTTATAAACATTTTTCAAAGTTTATGGAAAAACTAAACTCGATTAACTTTTTTCAAATTGATAACCTTTTTTAAAATTTGATGAAATTTTCTTCAAATTCGACGAAGAAAATAAATCTGATGATTTTTTTCAAATTTGATGAATTTTTTTAAGTTTATAAAAATAATTCAAATTCAATTTTTTTAAATTGATGAGCTTATTTCTAAAATAATATAAACTTTTTTTCAGATCTTTGAACTTTTTTCAAAATTGAAGAACGTTTTTAAAAATGGTGAACTGTTTTGAAAAAATTGACAATTTATTTTTGAATATTTTCTGAACTATTTTTGTAAATTGATTTTTTTTAAATCGTTGAACTTTTCTTGAATAGGGGTCAGTTTTGTTTTTGCATGTTTATTTACATTTTTCCGAAATCTGCGAAGTTCCTTTTCTTAATGAAAAATCATTGAACTAGCTAAGATAGTTTTTAAAGTTTTAGCGCTGCATTATGTCACTTGTGGCGGCATGCCTTAGTGGTTACTGAAAACATGTAAAGTAGTGCAGGTCGAAAGTTCGATTCTCGGCCGAAGGCCCTAACTAGGGACTCCTATTGGATGAACTAACCTTCTTATAGCAGACCCTGCACTGGGCGCGAGTCTATTTGATATATCTCGCAGAAAGCGATCGTGCATTCATCTTGGCTGAAGAATTTTTTTCTTCCCACAACGTAACTGGCAATTTCCAATTTCAACCTAGGTTGTGGTGGCATGCCTTAGTGGTTACTGAAAACATGTAAAGTAGTGCAGGTCGAAAGTTCGATTCTCGGCCGAAGGCCCTAACTAGGGACTCCTATTGGATGCGCTAACCTTCTTATAGCAGACCCTGCACTGGACGCGAGTCTATTTGATATATCTCGCAGAAAGCGAGCGTGCATTCATCTTGGCTGAAGAATTTTTTTCTTCCCACAACGTAACTGGCCTGTTTCATTATTTTTTTCATTTCCAATTTCAACCTAGGTTGTGGTCGGCCTAGAGGTTTGGTTCCTTTTTTTCGTTTTATTATATTATATGTTCTCCTTTTCTCTGTTTTCTTCACCGGTTTTCTTTTGTTTTTAGTTCTCATTTTGTTTTGCACCTGTTTTCTCTGTTTCTTCCATTTTTCTTTGTTTCTTTCTCGCTTTCTGGAAGTGTTTAGACTGAAAGTGTACATTATGTGTTGGAAAAACTAGACATGTGTTAAAGAAAGAAATAAAGGAAAAAAGGAAAGAAAACATAGAAAATCAATGCTAACCGGTGCAAAAATACCAAGAAACACAAAATGGAGAAGACGGTTGAAAATGATTAAAAAAACAAGAAAACGGCTTAAGAAACAAAGTAAAACAAAGAAAATGTAAGAAAAACAAGGAAATACAAAAATGAAAAGGAAGCCAGTCAAAAGCAAAGAAAAACCAACAACGACCGAGCGAAGTGAACATGCTAATATGAGCCAGCCCAGAAACAACACACGAGGAAATGTTTTCTTTCGTGGCGTAATACGTTTCGGTATGGGTGACACATTGCCCTGGTGCGTGCTAGTGTATTCATTGCTGGAGATGTGTTTAACTGCTCTGTGGTTAGAGCGTATGAATTTTCACTAAAACACGCATAGTTTGTATTTAGTAATGTTTTCTTGTCAGGTTTAACCCCCTTTTTCAATAAAACTAAAGGCGACGTCCGAGGGGTTTAAAATGTCATAATGTATTTAACTCCTTCAATAGATGAAGTTGCGTGTTGATATCGTTGCCTAGTTGAATCGGTCCTTGAATTAGGCAAACCATGTGTATATACTTCTATTTCATCAAGAGCCACGGGGAGGTTATACATTCAATAGACACATGTCATATGCTATGTGTGTTGCTCTAGTTGCCAAATGGATTGAATCCACTTTTTCGGATTTGGCTTAAACCTAATGCGAAAATAAACTAAGAGGATACTTGTCAAGCATAAATCCTAAATGCACTAGACACTGCAACGTGTATCAACAACGCGATCTACCAAGATGGACACAATACAGTTACTAACAAGCACAAGTAAGTTACACAAACTTACTTGAGCTATATCATACGACAAGTAGGTGAACGACACAAGATACTAGATCACACTATAGCACACGATATATCAAAAGCTGCAAGTGTGAACGTGTGGATATAAAGGATATGCTTGAATGATTAATCTTGTATAAGAAATAGCCAACACAATATAATGAGCACAAACAATATGCAATGTATGTATGCTCAAGTAACACAAGTAAACCACAAGTAAGGAGTTAGGGTTAAGGATAACCAAGGTCACTGAGACGAAGATGTATCCCGATGTTCACTTCCTTGGAGGGAAGCTAGTCACCGTTAGAGAGGTGGATGTTACCACGAAGGCACACCAACGCCACGAAGGCTCACCCTATTCTCCCTTTGAGATAACACCACGAAGGCGTTTCGCAACCACTAGTGGTAAGCCTTTTAGGTGGCTACCAAACCCTCACAAACTTTTCCGGGGGTAATCACACGGATTGATTCCTCTCCGAAGAACTCCTACCGCCTAGGAGTCTCCAACCTCCAAGAGTAACAAGATCACGGGGGAATGCTCAAAACTTGCTCAAATCTCAAATAGCTTGGGTTGAGAGAAGGAGAGGGAGACGATTTATCTTTTGATTGGAACAACTCTCAAAGGGGCTCACAAATGCTCTTGGGATCTAAGATTTGGTGTGAGCAAATGTATGTGGGGGTAGAAATGTGTTCTTATGAGGATATGGCCGTGTTGGGCACCCTCTCATGAAGTGGGAGGGGGTATATATAGTGGGGAGAGTAAAACAACCGTTGGGGACACTTTAAGTCACACAGGGGTCGGACATCCAACAGTTCACGGATGTCCGGGCGTCCACAAGGGGTCGGACGTCCGACAGGGGTCGGTCGTCCGAGGGCTATAAATACATCCGTAACCACTGTGGAGTTGAACAGGGACTGGACGTCCGGAGAAGGCCGGAAGTCCGAGTTATTCGACTCAAACTTCTCTCGTGCAAGATTCCGGATTTCCGAAAGGGGACGGACGTCCGGCCCTCGGACGTCCGGAGGGAGCCGGAAGTCCGAGTTATATGGCTCAAGTTCTTCTGGTGCAAAGCTCCGGATTTCCGAAGCTGGTCGGACGACCGGCCCTCGGACGTCCGGAGGGAGCCGGAAGTCCGAGTTATATGGCTCTGATTTCTCTGGTAAAGGATTCCGGATTTCCGAAGCAGGTCAGACGTCCGGAGGAGGCCGGATGTCCGAGGCACTGGTCCTGTTTTCTGATAACAGCAGAGCAGTGGAGATGTGGTATGAGCAGAACAGTGGCTATCTAGTTTGAGCAAGTTCATCACAAAACCTGTGATCCCCTCTTAATAGTGCGGGATCCCTAAAGACTCAAGAAATTATAAAAGGGGTACCGATGATCCATACTTGAGTGTATACTTTTATTCGCTGATCATCACTCCGCACCACTAACGTCAAAGGAACTGATGCCTTTGAGTTAGCCCTTTCACTTGAGCTTGATGTTGTTGTTCCTTCTTGGCTCAAGTTGAAAGCAAGACATGATGAAGTCTTCAAGTAACTCTCTCGTACACAATGTGGAAAGCCTAGCTTATGTATTCATCTTCATTTGTCCACCATGTGAACATCCACAAGAATCAAGCATGTAGTGCTCAGGAATGCTTATCTTGATCTTGTCCTTGTTAGCACATGAGCTTGTCCTTATCAACACATGATCATTCACAATAGCTTAAAGGAGATTAGTGATTAGTTATCTATATGTGTGTTGTCAACAACACCAAAACACGATTAAGGGCATGACTGCACTTTCAATGGTGATGTGCCTGAAAAGGGGACTCTTGTCGGATGGACTAATGATTATATTTGACGCATTTTTAGAGCTCATGTGGTACGTGTTCTCTTCAGATATCATGTCTCACTGAACAAAATATATGTCGAGCATGCATGATTATCATTTTTTACAATTTTCATTGTGAGCATTGATTTTTTTTTTACTTGTGTCTATAGGTGTTTTGGAGCAACCTAGAATCAAGCACCATGATGAAAAGGGCAAAGACATGTTCAATATGGAGTATTGATGACGCGAGTAGACTTAGGCAGTTGAGAGGTCAAAAAAGTGATATTGTTTTTTTGAATTACTCCAAATCAAGATCAAACAACACTCGCATGCTGACGTCCCTCTCTAGATTCCAACAAGCCCAAGACTGTCAAAATTCAAAATTGGAGTTCGTATGAATAAATAGAGACCAAAATACCGAAGATCTCCAAAGCGCAAGACGTTGTCTCGTACGACCACGCGGTCATTCAAGATGAAATCAAGTGTGTAAGTTGTCCTTCCATATGGGATTTTCACTGATTTTGTCCCCCTTTGTTTCCATGCTATCATTGTCCAATAAGTATGGGTTTGGGAGAGGATTAGACTTGTCTTGAGCCATTGGATGATCACATGTACGGATAAGAAATCAAGAGACCACTTATATACGCACCTCCAACCTTAGTCACCGTCATATTCATTACATCTATCCATAAGCCACTGACATTCATCGTCATTTCTGCTCTAGATCACCTCCATAGAGAGATGATGGGCCTTGCCAAGATGAGGTGCCCCCACCAATCGCACATGCCTTCGGGCCAGTGTAGTCTGCAACTCATCACGGGTGCTGCCACCATCGCCATCTCCACCTCTTGTGCTGTTTCAATCACAAACGCCGCCATGCTCCTCTCCTCCACCGGCTCCGTGCTGGCTTGTAACTTGCCTCCCCTTCATGATGTTTGAGTAGCTGTATTAGTTCTTGAGGATTTGAATGAACACTTGAATGATTAATACTTGATGATTAAATAAGCAATCCGACCATCCTCTTTTATACGTATTAAGTTGATTTGTCTCGTGGTGTTGTGAAGGGCACCCACACAACATTAGCTTCTTGTGGACTTGAGGGAATTAATATTGGTGTGAAGGCTGGTTGAGGAGGTTGGTTAGTAATGCTCCTAACACCCTTCGTCCCTGATCATTGTAATAGGGAATAACAGAGAACCCTAGAAGTTTATGTCATGTTCACGGGGAAACTCTAGAGTGGGGATGCATAATTTATTTGGCTCCGCCCACACGAGATCATATCGAGTGGATTAGCGGTACAAATCATCATCATACTTGTGGTGATTACTTTGAATCTCTCAAAAACGTTAACTATTCAAGCACCATTTCGCGTAGCTTAGGCTTCTTTAATTTTCTATTTTTTAATTTTCATATATAGTTTAGCTAAACTCCCTTTTCTATTTCGTCTTTCCAGCAACCGATTGAACTAGACTATTTTCAAACTTCGATTTGGGTGCGTATATAACTGTGCAAGTAAAAACATAGTTGCATGGTTTGTTTTTTTAGAAAAGGAGGATGACCCCCGGCCTCTGCATCAGGGAGATGCATGCGGCCATTTTATTAATTATTCTCGAGGACCTTACAAAGTATTACAACAATATGTCTGAATCCACCATCTTCGCATCATCTGTCGCTACTCCTATCCATATGATGAAGGGGTGCTAGCTGGGCCACATACCCAGATCACTTACCTAAGCCTAACATCAAAAGTTGGAAGCCCCAACAGATCCGGTCAAGCCATCTGCCACATACCGGGTCTAGGGCACAAAACCGATCTAACGCACTCGTGTGCTATCGCCGCCATCTTCCACCGGTCCGTCTTCAGAGCAAATATTGAGGCTTCTACCTTGTGTAGCCACTCTGCCATTGACGTCACCATGACGCCAGATAGCTACCTCCTCCTGCGTGAGTCCATCTCCACGCATCGGACGCCGAGTCCTCACAACGCCATGCCGCCGATATCCGCCGCCATCAATGTGTGAGATGAAGCACCGCTCCACCATTCCTCCAGCCAGCACTTGCTCCAAAACGATGCCCCCAGGAGGGAGGGCGATAAAACGCCATCATCGTCCGATCCAGGAAGACCCAGATCTAGGGTTTCCCTCGGAGCATCCAGAGCCTGATGACGCAAACAACAATGCCGTTGCTCCACCAGACGAGCGCCGCCGACGTCACAGCCTCCAAGATGTAGCAGGCCAAAATGCGCCGACATCGAACCGCCGCCACCTCCACCACCGCTTGAGCAGCCCCCGAGCAACGCCTTCAGGAAGGAACACGCCACCGCGGTGTCGTCGTCGCTTGGACCAAGGGGATCTGAGGTTTTCACCTGAGCTCCTGGGAGGGGTGGAAGGAAGGGGATCCTCTCCAAAGCCTCCAACAAGGGGAAGAACACCCAAAGGCGTTGCCTTCGGAGTGGCCGCCGCACCGGCCAAGGGACTCCCCCGGAACCCTTCCAACCACCGGATCTGCAGGGCCAGCACCCAAGAACAGCGAGAAGCCATCTGGGGCCGGATCCGCTGCAGATCGGAGTAGATCGGGGTCGACGAGAAGCAACACCATGGCCACCAGCATCCAGCGAGGACCGCCGCCGCAGCCGCCGCCACCCCCCGCGCCGTCCGGGTCAAAGAGGGATCCACCGACCGCGTACAGGGGCCAGCACCGCCTGCACCCGCCGGAGCACCGCCGCTAGCCCAGCGCCCGCCACCGCCTGCCGCGGGCCGCCGCCGTGCGCCCCACTCCCCGCCACCGCTCGCCGAGGCCTGCCCCCTCGCGTCCGATCGCGATCGCCACAAGCCACTGCCGTCAACCACCTAGATCCGCCGCCCGCGGAGGAAGGGGAGCCGGGAGAGGGAGTCCCCCGCCGCCGCCGTCTGCCACATGTGTTTTACCGGCGGCGTCACCCGGCGGCGGCGAGGAGGGGAGTGAGAGAGCGGCGGCGGCGCCTAGGGCTTGGGAGCCCCCGAGTCGCCCAGGGCCTGTTGCATGGTTTGTAATTCCTTCCTTTCCGCTTATCGTGGGTTCGACACGTACTTATCACGAAAGTGCTACAACAATGTTGTGTTCTTGCAGGACATCTTGGTTTCCTTCAGATCCAGCCCAGGTTTTGGCCACACTTGTTAGTCTGAAGAGTATTTTGTCCCCTGCCACACTTGTTAGTCTTGCAGACATCTTTTATTTGATCTTCCCACCTTTTTCACATAGTTAAGAACCAGCCCTGTGATTGCAAATGATGTGTTGCAGGGCTTCATGGACCAGTGTTGGCAATATAAGCCCTTCTAGTTAAAGAAATTCATTATGCTCATCAGCTTGGTGCACTTTTCATTGTGAACAAAGAACCCTACAAGGGCAAATAGGCCTACGAGGCTATCTCTGAGTGCACCAACGCTTATGGCATTTATTAGTACAAACATAAACACGCTAACCTTTTTCCTTATGCACTGAAGCTTGTACAGGATGGTCCTTTGCCGCTGAACTGCACCCCATTGTCGTTGGGTGACCATTAGCTTGTCAGGCATCCTAGGTCCTGAACGGACTTGCCATGATTTTCGTAACATGTACTCCCTCCATAAACTAATATAAGAGCATTTAGATGCACAACTACCACTCTTCCGACCATAGAACAACACTTTAGAAACCCATCTCTGGTCCTTCGCGGGTATCTAACGCTTTCACTCATCAGTTCAGATACTACTACGATTCTGTGTTTTCATTTTCGGTTTGTAATTTTTCTTCCCCCAGGGCGATATGTCCGAATTTCGGTCATTTAAAAAAAATTCGGCTGAAATTTGACCGGAATTTTACTGGAATTTGATCAAAATTTGACCAAAATCATTTTTTTCAGCCGATAGATACTTCTCGCCCCAGGCCGGGATAGCCGAAATTCAAAACACAGCTACGATTGCAATGGTGATATCTGAGACATTTGGACTATAAAAAAATTCAACTATTTCATCTGTTTTACCCGCTCCTATGTTATGGAGTATATGTTATCATTGGTGCATGTGTTGCACTGAGTTACCTGGAGATCCACATACGTCATCTTTCGCATTTACATTTCTCCTATTTCCACTTTATAATATTGCGGATTGCTAGCCAGGTGATTCACCGCATTGCAATATCCATTCATGCAGTTCAAAATTTTCCATTTAGCACGAAATAAACAATGATATTATTGATACAGAAATTAATAAATACGAGAACAATACTATATAAGCACGACAACAAACTACAAGCACACACCGTTGGAGCACACTAACATGACAAACACATACATATGCCAATATAAAGTGCTTTAATACTTTTCCGAGCGAACGCTGCATGGACCTTGAAGCAACTAATCTTTATACTTTAGCTACTTCAAGACCCGTGGAACATTCCCTAAGAAAAATAAGCACCTCCTTTATTTTTACCTTTAAAGCACAATATCTTACGGGTAGACCTCGATGACTGATCGGGCTCCCAATTTCTTCACAATTTTGTAGTCAGTGAATCCCGCCTTCTTAAATAACTCACACCAGTGATTTTCATCACGTTGACCCCCTCTCGTGTTCACCATCATGAGCATATCCATCAGGAGTTGGGCTTCAAACATTACTGGCCCTAAGGAAGGTCCAACCACAATCTCTATGATTATTACCTTTCCTCCCTCCTCCCGCGGAGGAATCGCCTTTCTGCACTGGGCTAGGATTTTCACGCAATCCTCATCGCTCCAAAAGTGTAGCACAAGCTACAGAAACAGGTAATAAATTTCAAAGAATGCAAGATAGAATGAGGGTCACTTTTATGAGTTGTAGTTTTTCATGTTATACCTTGAGCATCACCACTTGAGATGGTGGGACGGTGTGGAACAGGTCACCCGCGACATAGTTAATGACTCCATCAGCTGAGGCTTTTTCGACCACCTTTGGAAGGTCCAACACAGTGCACTTGATGTGCGGATAAGCCTTGACGAGGGCCCTCGCTGTCGTACCATCGCCGCCGCAGCAGTCGGTCAGGGAGTCAAGCCCCTTGAAGATGTCACCGCATTCGCGGAGTATGGTAGCGATCCCAAGGTTGTCGTGGGCAGCCAAACCTTGGTTGCAAACAGAGTCAAGCTCTTCATCGAGTAGGGCAGTTTTTTCATCAAAGAGTGGCACACCGAACTTCTCCTCGAAAGGTGACAACACTGGAAGTTCTGTGTCCTTCTTAAACCAGTCGGCCAGCCCCAACGCCGCCTCCGTGTAGTGCGGCGAGGTGACACCAAGAACAAAATACTTTTGGCTATGGTGCTCGTCCGCTAGGACGCCGTGCACCAGAACGCGGGACAGTGGGGTGAGGCGGTAGAGCTCCACCCCGTACTCGGAGCTGTTATCGGCTGCGAAGACACCCGAGTTGACGAGCACGCGCATGACCCGGCCGAGGAAAGACATCTTAACCGAGGGAAGGGACAGCGCGGCCATCAGGTCAGGCAGCGAGGCGACCCCGCCTAGGCGGTGGATCGCAGTCGGGATCTCGAGCTCGACGGCGCACCGGAGCGCCATGGAGGAGAGGTAGTAGAGGCTGTGGCGCCACAGGTCTGCCTGTGCCTGCAGCAGCTCAGCGTCCGCGGGAACCTCAATGGTCTCTGCCTGAGTGGCCATTGCTCTCTCTCCCTTTCTTGGTTTAATTATGTGATTGAATGTTTTGCTTTGAGAATTCCTTGGTGGGATTTTGCGTAGCATGAAAGTGTCTATATATAGCTGCTAGCTTACTAGTGTTGAGGAGCAGATCGTGTAAATATTTGGTTACCTCTGGAGGGAAAGGTGACGGTTCAAAAAACTCACACGCGACGCACGAGACTATAAAAAAAATGAATGTGGAAGTCTCTAGACGGCACCCCAAATCAGTCTCACGCGACACACGGCCCACTGTCCAGTTGTACTAGTAATGTGGCGTCAGAACAGTCATCATATCTTCATGAGGGACTCCAAAAAGAAAAAAAAAATCAGATCTCCATGAGTTAACGGGTCTGTTGAAGGAAGAGAGGTTTTCTTTCTAATCAGGCGCATTAGGAGAAGCGTATTGCTTTGTGGCTTTGATCCTGGCCGCCTGGTGAGGTCCCTGAACTTAGTGTAGACATGTTTGGTACTTTGGTGCTTTGGTTTATGAACTCTTTTTACTTCATGAATTAATGGGGTTGTTGATAGCTGACACTATCGATTGCCTGGGGAGTCTGATCTAGCAGACCTTATTTCTAGAACCTTGCAGAAAAAAGTATTGAAGACAACTGACACCTGCTGCGTGGCAATTGATATTCGCGATCCCACAAATCTCCATGATGGGTGTCTCATTTCTGTCCCGATTGTCCAGATCACCCACCCCCAGCATCGTCCCTGCCATTTCTGGCTGCCGACGACGTTTACGGCCCACCGAGAGGTACAACCGTAGAAATAGTTATGTGAGACAGAAGCTGAAAGCTACTGATCTTTACAAAAAAAACTTGTGACGTCCTCCCCCGGCATCTCTACCGTGAGCGACCGAGGGGCTAACCCAAGCCGCCGGAACCAAGATCTCTCCTTCCCCTCGGCGTCGCCGGCCTAGGCCGTCAAAGAAAGCTCGGTCGATGCTGGCGAATGCAGGGTCATCTCTCTCCCCTGCGTGGTGGGAATTGGCGCGGGCCAGTGCCCCGTCGTGGTAGTGCGGCGCTAGTCCAGGGCGGCGCAGCGCTAGGGCTGGCTCGACGACGGTGTGGGGCCTCGCACGGTGCACGAGGGTTGGTCGTGGCGGAGTTTCGGCCTGGGGCAACGACAACCTGCTGGGCTCTGCCCAGATCCGCCCGTGTGTGCACCCTGAGGGCCTCCTACTGCTACTCGAGGCACCGTCTTGGTCGCGGTGACCATGATTGCGACGGCAAGTGCTCGACATCTCGAAAGTAGTGGTTGGATGCGTCTGCAACCGTCATATTGGCAGATCATGCGTCAGCTAGATCTAGTGAATAGCAGGGGCGGGGGCGCGGGCTGCGATGTGGTGGCAGCGTGGACTCGTGTCCTTTGTCATGGTGGTGATGACATGGTCAGGGCAGCAACATGATGGGCTTTGACTGTGGCGGTGGCGGGCAGCCTAGGGCGGCGGTGCGGGTTTGTGGTGGTGCCAGTGGCGGGGAGGTGGCGGCGATCCTCTTTCTCCTGGGTCTAAGCCAAAGGTGGCATCAGACCTAGGGCCCATGCTCGGGTGAACCATGTCAGGGCCTGGGGTGTGTCGGAACTATAGTTCCTCGTTGGTGTGGTTGGGCATGGTTCGGGTGTTGTTCGCGAGCATTGAGGTCCCTCTCATCATGGGCAAGGTGGGTGTTTGTCGTGGTTTTTTCACGACAAATGTCCTCGTGAAAGTACTTAGGTGTGAGGCCATTGCAGCTAGGTGGTGGATTGAATGGGGTTGATTGAAATCGAGAGACGTGAGTTTACCTAGGTTCAGCCCCTTCGATGGAGATAAAAGACTACGTCCTACTTTTGGTGTTATTGATGATGATCTCGATTACAAGTCCGAGAGGAAAAGCCAGATAACACACATTGGACAATACACTTTGATGGGTCAAGACAGCTGGAAGGCTCAGGGGCTAGAGTTACTTTATCTTCCCCGAGTGGTGAAATTTTTTCTTGTGTCTTACAACTCTTGTTTTCTTATACTAACAATGCAGCTGAGTACGAAGCTCTCCTTCATGGACTTCGCATAGCCAAGGAGATAAATCTTAGTCGGGTCAGATGTTTGGGCGACGCGAGTTTACCCAGGTTTGACCCCTCCGATGGAGGTATAAGTCTAAGTCCTCCTTTTGGTGTTATTGATGATGATCTCAATTAAGCGTGCACAATTGTTAACCTAGATCTCGAGAGTTTTGCAACTTGTCCTTTCTACCTCAGGGGCTTCCCTTTATATATAGGTTGAAACCCTAAGATTACAACAGAGTCCGGATCGTACTACAACCCATGACATTCAACTTCTATCTTAGGTACGGGAGAGTTTTCCATGTCTTCCTTATTGAGCCGGTCAGCCGGGTGGTGGGCTATAAGCCGGCCTCCTCATCGTCGACCCGCCTTCTGGGTCTTCGTGTTTAGGGACCTTCAGCCCAAGTCATAGTCTAGCCGTGTTGTTCCCTGGACGGGTCAACCCGTGTGGTATATCCCCAAGAGTGTTCGTGGTGTTCGTGACATAGCTGCGTCGGCAGACGGATCCATGCCGGTGACCATGGATGTGGCGTCAAGCGAGCTCTCCTTGGCCAAAGGCTAGGGCTTGCTCGTCGGTGGCCGTCCATAGTCATTGCGTCATGTCCCCCTTGGTCCAAATATTGTCGATTGAGTCATGCCCCCCGTTGTGTGTGGCTTCTCCGTCTGCAGGGCCATGATATCACCATATCCAAATACTAACATACAAGTTTGCATATTTCAATCTTCATTTTTCTTGCGAAGGACATAAGATACAATCCGATTGCTGGAGAACAAAGCTGGTTGTAAGTTTTATTAACTCAGTGCATCGCCGCATTTGCACGGAAATGATACACGCAACAAATAAAAATGAAAGCAAGATATACTGAAATAATAACAAAGCTTCCAAATATTTTGGAGAGGGGCTGGAGTTTTGCAAAATTCTGTACACACGAAGGAGATAACTTTCAGTTTTTAAATTCGTCAATTTTCAGCTCCAATTCATGTTGAACTTCACCTAAAGTAGATAAACATTAAAGTCCAATAATTTCAAGTAAGCAACGTAGTCATGGGCAACTAGGAGTGCGTGAATTTTGTTAAATATATTAAACTCGCCTAGTGACTCTAATCTACAGTAAATGTTGTTTGAGTAGCAACATAGAAGAAGTTAATCGGTCCCAAACAATGCATGAATAGTAAAAAAAATCACAATACCCTAATTTAGTTTTTTTTTGGCTGAGAGGTGCTTAGATGTTCAAATGAGTTGAAATTTGGCACGGACCTCATGCACTAACAAAACATTCATGCGAAACATTCTGAATTTTTGAATTTTGCTAGTATTTCTTTTGATTTTATTGTTCATGTGTGTGAGCAAATGAGTTCGGGAGCCCGTCTCGGAAAATAGGTACTTCTCATACGATATGACAAGGAAACAGTAACTGAAAAGAATAAGAACCTGTGATGGTGCGATAATGATAGGAGAGGAGCGGTCCAGCTCATAAAAAGAAATTCATTGATCGTCACACAATCATGCACACGACAAACGCATCCCACATCTTTTGGTGATTCACAAGAGACTGCAAAAGTTTCTCAAAAAAAAAAGAAGGAAAATAATGGAATTATTTTCTCTCTCTAGAAACATCTGAGGAATTTCCACCACACAAGTCTGATGGAAGTCGATCATCTCAAGTTCTCAACATGCACCCGCAAAAGTGAAAATCAAATGAAAAATGAAAACATGGTCCCATCAAGCTCAAAGCTAGGCATATATTTTCTTGAAGAACAAGAGTTATACAATCCACACGAGCGGAACCTATTCAAGATTAAGAACTACCGCAAGAAGCAACATAGAAGAAGTTAACGTCATGGTGTCACAACCTTCATGGAGGCCGAGCGGAGAAAGCTGAGGAGCGACCTGAAAATAAAGCAAAAGAAGGAAGACCGATTGGCGTGAGTTCTCTGGACCGCCAAAGGAGATGTCAGGCCGGCGTCGAGTATCATGCAACCTAGCCAAGCATGCATCAATATTTTTTAACAATATGTATCGAAATGTTTCTGTCTTTTTGGAGTGGATTTTTGGCACGCAGGTGCTGGGGCACCAACCTCATTTTTGTCGTGGCTTTAGATTTTCAATCTTTCATATCCTTGAACAAGAGTCCAAATTAAGTTTCTTTTGCATATTTGTGTTTCTTGTGATGTGGGCTTTCAAATAAGATTTATTTTGGACACGTCTTGATGAATTTTTGCAACATTCTTAAGTTTCAACAGCTGAAACTTGATACGATCGAACGAGAAAATCGCAAGTTTTAAAAGCTAAAACTTAAAACTTGGTGTGACCTCGTTCAGAGTTCAACGAATTTGCAGACCGTGAGGAAAACCGGCCGGGCACGGCTGGGCTGCATGCCACCTCACCTCTGAGTTTCCGTTGGCTTTCTCCTACATGCTTGTTTCTCCTTTCTCCCCCATTCTCTAACAATATTGCTCTTCACTTTCTCTATATCCTGTGTGCCGTAGAGAAACTTTCATGTATATGATTCACTATATTAATAGAGAGAGCATATTTGTCTTACACACAATCAAGTAGAGACCTAGGCTACCATTTCAAATAAACGTAGAGCTTCAGCGATCGATGGATGCATGATAAGATGACCAGGTGATGTTGGTACCACCACCACTCCATGTAGGTACCCATCCGTCTTTGCCTACTCAAGTGTTCCACCGATAACAGACTGCAACCCTGGTATCCTCCACCCCTTCCGACAACTCCCATGGCGGATACCACCCTAGCAAGTATTTGACCAATGTTCTTACCATTTTTTTACATTCTTGTTGTTTACTTTGAAGGAAATTCGATGGATTCGGTAGAGGAGTACTTCTATGTTGTGTTCATGGATTATCTTCGTCAAACAAGGATGAAAATATTGATGAACATGAGGAGGAGCATGTTCTCAATGACAAGGGTTGAACAAAGGGACCTTGAGTGCTGAATCGGATCAGGGGACAAATCCATATGATGTTGTATGATGACTACTTTGCCCCTAGTGTGCTATTGTAACCTTATTTCCACCACCGATTTCCTATGCAGCAACATGTGTTGGGAAACCAAGGTATCACAGCCTATGATGATTACATCAAGCTAAATAAGGATCTCGCTCTATATATTAGGTTCTTTGGTTACCAAAAGTGCATGACTACTATGAGTATGCTTGCCGATGGGACGACCACAAAATCGTGGGTCGAGTATCTTCGGATCGCTGAAAGCACATGCCTCCAAGCCACAATCCGATTTGATGTTGTTGTAGTCAAATTTTTTGGACCGGAGTACTTTAGAACCAAATGTCGCAGAAACAACAAAGCTCATGACACTTGAAGAATCAGGATGCTTTCACGGTATGTTCGATCCATGGATTGCATGCACTGAAAATCAAATAACTGCCGATATGCATGACAATATAAATACCAGGCCATTGCAAAAAGCTCACGATTCTTCTTGAAGCAGTTGCATCGCAAGACCATTCGATTTTACATTCTTTCATTGACATGCACGAGTCTCATAATGACATCAATGTGATGAAGTGATCTCCGTTAATTGTTTGCAAGGTTGTGTACAGAAGAATCTCTTGCGTGCAACTATACCATCAATGGTAAAAATTATAACATGGGTTAATATCTTTGTGATAGTATCTATCCTCCGTGGGTGCCCTTCGGCAGTACCATCTTTGAGAAAAGGGGTGAAAAGATGTCTTTTCGCCCTAAAACAAGAAGGTGCTATAAAGAACGTGGATAGGTCATTCAAAGTGATCCAAGCCCATTTTTCCAAAAAAATAATAATTTGGACCTACTAAACTGTGGGATCCAGAAACATTGTGGGGATGATGAAAACTTGTGTGATCATGCATAGCTTGCATGTGGAGAATGAGGGTGAGGGAGTTCGCCAAGGTCTGGAATTTCAAGAGATGAGTGATCCTATCCAGCTTCCAGAGCAGAATCAGGCGATGTTCGATGATCTTTTCCAAATGCACCAGCAGGTTTGCCATCGAGAAACTCATGAGTTGTTCCAGAATGATTTATATGACCAACTGTGGGTGTTTCATATGGACACCTATGACTTGTGTCCGTATTTGTTGAATTCAAATTTGAACTATTTTATTTCAAAACTTTCTGTTTGGATTGTAGTATTTATATTTGAATTATTGTTGCAGTCCTTCATTTATCAAATATTTGTTCTATTTATATTTGATTATTTTCAGTGCTGCATGCATAGGAACAAAAATAAGTGAGCGGATATTTGTTGCCTGTCAACTTGTCCATGGCCATCCTTTCTCATTGCTTGTTGAGGGCCCTCCAAAGGTGCATTAATCCAGACAGTTTGAAAACCAAATTGGTGGCCCTGTTGGGGTAAATATGCTCGTAATGAATTTATTTCTAATACACCACATGGTCCATGCTGAGGTGCAAAAATTCACCCACATCATCCTGCAGACCTAGCTGAAGAAAGCCGCCTTAATCTAGTACACCTCAGGAAAGGTTTTGGGGGCACCACCCATTGCCCCAAACCTCCCTAAACCAGCTCCACATCAACTCGGCTGAGAGAAAATAAAAGAGTATATGGTTCGGTCCTCCTCCTAGTGACACACATGATACTACCCATTGCCAGGACCAATACATTTTAGCACTTGTTATCCCGAGGGCATCCTACAATGGATTAGCTACCAAAGAAATATCTTAATCCGGGGTGGGAGCCGCACCTTCTAAAGCTCCATTAACTCGGTTAGTCCACCTCCCTATGCAAAATAGTATATGTGGATTTGATAGAGAATCTACCTAGGGGCCATAACCGCCATGTGGATACATCCATCAAACCTGACATCACGATGCCCGACATGGCTAATGATATTCATATCCACTCGGTGAGCTCAAGGGGGACAAAGATGTGGTGGAACGAGGTGTTCCTTCCCGCGTCGACCACCGCAAATGACATGGACATAGCCGGCAGCTGCTCAGCAAATGCCAACAACAAAGGGAATTGTTCACAAAATAGCTAATCAAGCCATAAATCAACCTGAAATAGGGTGTATGTACCTCTCCCACAGTCACAGATGTCCCCTGAAAGAAATAAGGCTTGAGAGATTGGATGGCTTTCTAGAACTACAAGCCCTTAGTCCTAGGACACATGACAAAACATTGGCACTGAAGATATTTGGCCTCCCCTTTCATAATCCTCCAAATCCAATTGGTCATTGTGCACAGGTTCATAGGACGAGTAGAGATGATGTCGAGCCCCCTGCTCTTATGGAGTGCAAATGCCTTTTCATTTGTACATATGCTATTTCTTTTATCATCCCCCCTTGCTAAAAAAAATTGTCTGATATTTGCCAATGTTCGCATGTGCTCCATTAGGAAATATGTACAAACCCAATGCAAACATCGGGATGCTAGATGTTGAGGAGATAATGAGCATTGCTTTTCCAACCTTAGACACGAACCTACCTTGTGAGGGATGAATCTTGTGTTTCACCCTCTCTACAACTAGTCTAAAATCTTTCACGAGGATATCACTAACTGGAAGAGCTAGATAGGGTATGGGGAATGAACTTATGTGGCAGTTGAGGAGGTTGGCAATGTTTGACCTCTCCTAGTCAGAATAACACATCACCAATACCTCACTCTATGTGAAATTAAAAGACAAACTCGTCTCTTTGGAAACAAAGCAAGAGGAACTTTAAGTTTATTACATGCAACAAAGTTCCTTCAACGATAAGGAATGTGTTGTTCGCATACTGCAAGTATGGGACTCCACATCCCGCAGTCAAATGAGCTAGAACACTACACAGATACCCAGCATTCCTCGCCACATCCATAATGTCCACAAGGTTACCTACAATGAGATGAAACAAGAGTGGTGATAAGGGGTCACCCTGCCTCACCCTTGTTGTTAGTAAACATGTTAACAATTTGGACTGTATAGTTTCAGTCAGTTTTCCTATTGGACTGCTTTTGGATGGGATGAAATAGACTAATACCCTAAATTAATTTAGTTTGGTTTGGGTTTTACCTATTATTGGATTGGATTGGTATGGTCGGGTCAGAGATTGACTGGTCTCAAATGGTTTCGATCCATGGATGGAAACCAAATCGTTAGACCACTCCTGCAGCTTGTGGTTGTAGAAGAGCACATCCATGAGGTTATCCATGAACCCATCCACGAAGGAGTTGCAGGCTTGCATCCTAGCGTGAGCATCTCGTCTATCCAGGCACCTGCTGGAGACCCACGACCTCGCTCTGCAGCCGCTTATGTACGCTGCCGCCAGCGCCATACTGTCACCGGAGTATGGAGAGATGTGTAGGTCTAGAGCACGATCTTGTCCTGCCTCGGCTACTTCTTTTGCTGCTGCAGAGGCACCGCCTCATGGACAACTAGCTCGCATCGGCTACTTTGGCTACCTCTGCTGCATCTACCAGGGTGGTCGAGACGGGAACGTCCGCCTAGTTCGCCCACGTTTTGTGTGCACATGTCCGTAGTTTGAAACTTCAGGCTCAAACCAATTTTAAGGAATGGATTGGACTGGTTTGGCTCAAAAACAAAAACAATTTGGTTTGGTTTGGATCATAGCACCTATAGTTTGGATTGGTTTGGTTTTATAGGTGGACTTGTACATGTATAGGGTTATTTTGTCCCGGGGCCGAATCCAACTTTATTGATTTTATCGCCGCTTCCACCTTGACCACGGAGAATGCTGCCAGCAGGCTCATTAGGCCACTTCCAATGCATTGGTGCTAAGATGAGGTGCTAAGCATATTAAATAGTTTAGCAACTAAAGTCCTCAATGCATAGTTGCTTAGCTTATTGTAGCTAAGCCTTCTTATTCAATGCTTTTGCAATTAAAGTTGTTCATGCATTGGTGCATTTCTTTTATTTAATTGTTTTACCTAGGTTCACGCGCTTAGCATTGTTTCTTTCTGGGATCACCACACTCATCTCTCTCCTATTAATTAGCTTGTCACATCAGATTTTTTTGTCTATGTGATAGCCTTAGCATCTGTACAAGGTGGAGCATTGGGAGTAGCCTTAAATATCCTCGTAGCAATCGCCCAGGTATTATCTTAGCATACCAACCATTCCCAATCATGTTTTTCCTTAAACGAAGAGCCTCCTCGTCGACTTGTACTTTCTAGTTTTTGCATTTAATTTGAAGTAAAATAAAATCCATTATTGATATTAAAAGATAATGTGTCAACAGTACATAATATGCATGCCAAGTAACAAGAAAGCATTGTTGGATGTTTGAAAGCACACCGACATGGTAAAGACTAAACAAAAAAACACACACACACACACACACAGTGCTTTAGTACTTCTCTAAATGAACCTTGCATGGACCTTATGGAAGCTAATTCCAACGCTTGAGCTACTATATAAGATGCATGAAGCTATCCATTTAGAAAAGCAAACACCTCTCTTTATTCATATCCTTAGAGCACAACATCTTATGGGTAGACCTCGATAACGCATCGAGCTCCCAGTTTCTTCACAATTTTATAGTCTTTGAACCCTGCTTCCATGAATAGCTTGCGCCAGTCATTTTCACTCCGTTGGACCCCTCTTGTTGTCACCATCATGAGCATATCCATCAGGAGTTGGGCTTCAAACATTATTGGCCCTAAGGATGGTCCAATCACAATGTCTATGATAATTATCTTTCCTCCCTCGTCGTGCGGAGGAATGGCCTTCTTGCACTGGGTTAAGATTTTCACGCAATCCTCATCGCTCCAAAAGTGTAGCACAAGCTGCAACAACAGGTAAAGTTCAAAGAATGAAAGATGGATATGCGTGCCTTCTACGAGTTGTAACTTGTAAGATCGAAATGTAAGAATTTCCCATGGTTTGCCATGTTAGATATACCTTAAGCATGACGGCTTGAGAAGATGGGACGGTGTGGAACAGGTCACCCGCTACATAGTTAACGACACCATCCTTTGGGGCTTTGTCGATCACCTTCGGAAGGTCCAACACGGTGCACTTGATGTGCGGATAAGCCTTGACGAGGGCCCTCGCCGTCGTACCATCGCCACCGCAGCAGTCAGTCAGGGACTCGAGCCCCTTGAAGATGTCGCCGCACTCCCGCAATATGGTGGCGATCCCCAAGTTGTCATGGGCAGCCAACCCTTCATTGGCAACGGCGTCAAACTCTTCGTCCATGAGGGGTGTTCTCTCATCAAAGACAGGTGCGCCATGCATGTCCTCGAAGGGAGACGGCACTGGTGGCTCAAGATCCTTCTTGAACCAGTCCGCCAGCCCCAGCGCAGCCTCTGCGCAATGCGGCGCGGTCACGGCGAGCACGAAATACTTTTGGCTGTGGTGCTCATCCGTGACACCGTCCACCAGGATGCGGGACAGCGGGGTGAGGCGGTAGAGCTCCCCGCCGGACTCGGAGTCTTTGTCCGCTGCGAAGACGCCCGACGTGACGAGCACGCGCATGAGCCGGTGGAGGAACGGCATCTTCACCGATGGAAGGGACAACGCGGCCATCAGGTCGGCGAGCAAGGCCACGCCGCCGAGGCGGTGGATGGTGGTGGGGATCTGAAGCTGGACGGCGCAGCGGAGCCCCATGGAGGACAGGTAGTAGAGGCTGTGGCGCCACAGGTCAGCCTGTGCCTGCAGCAGCTCAGCGTCCGTGGGCACCTCAATGGTGTCAGCCTGAGCCGCCATCGCTCTCCCTCGCCGTTCTCCGTTCCGGTCGGTGATGAGTGTGTGGTTTCTATATGTGATAGCATCAGTGCTTAAATAGGCCACACACCGACACAAACCGGCTGTGAAGTTCTCCATCTCAAATGAATAGGTATAGCTCAAACCAGTCACACGCGGCACACGAGATAATAAAATATGAATATGCAGCCAGGTGTATATGTTTCGAGGTCCACTCTCCCAGTTGTGGTCATGTAGCGCAACATCGACCATGGAATCTTTGTTTTGATGAATTTATGGGCTTGTTGGCACGCACTGCTGATTGCCAGGACAGTTTGATCTAGCAGATTCATCTAGAATTGCAAAGATATTATAAATTATAAGAAATATCTGAAGACAGACATGCATGGCATTACACTATCCCCACAAAAGGAAAAAAAAAGGCACCAGTAACATTAGGCGTGTCAACTGTTGATGCACAGTTAAAATCACAAACCGCTTCTTCGCACATTAATTAACCTCCATTATGGGTGTGTCGCCTAATTCGGCATCACATTCTACAGACAGGGAAACCCCAAAGGTGTGAAACTTGGTTGTGATGATCCGTTCTATTTTCAGATAATAATACAGTAAAAAAGTACACTACAAACTGCATAAAATAAGTGAATCTATACTTTAAAATATATCTATATATATTCATATGTAGTTTATAATAAAATTTTAAAAATATATATTTATTTAAGAACGGAGGAAGTATATAACTGCATGAAGAAGTAACTACGTACTCCCTCCGTTCCTAAATATAAGTTTTTTAAGATATTTTACTAGGAGTCTACGTACGGAGCAAAATGAGTGAATCTACGCTCTAAAGTATGTCTATATACATCCGCATGTAGTCCACTAATGAAACATCTTTAAAGACTTATATTTAGGAACGAAGGGAGTACATGGTAAACCATTCTTACCCTGAATAAGATATGGCGTTCACTAATTTTTCAAGAAAACGCAGGATATTAAGATCAAGATAATGTAAAAAGGAAAACGGACACCGGCCAATGATTTGCAACAGATATGACATTCACTAATAGTCTGCTGTTATGTTGAAGGTGAAGCAGGGCAAAGCTGGTAATGCATGATCAGCGGTGTGCAGTGAGTTACAAACGCCATGTACCATTATGATATTGCTTTCACCTTCCGTAATTTTCTATATATATTTTTTAGAAAAGCAGGATGACCCCGGCCTCTGCATCAGAGAGATGCATGCGGCCATTGTATTGATTATTCTCGAGGACCTTACAAACTAGAACAACAATATGTCTGAATCCGTCATCTTGGCAACACCTGCCGCTACCTTATCCATATGATGAAGGGGTGCAAGCCAGGCCAATATACCCAGACCTCTTACCTAAGCCTAACATCTAAAGCCGGAGACCCCGACCGAGCCATCTACCGGGTCCGGGGCACAAACGGTCTGACTCACTCACATGTGTCGTCGTCGCCATCTTTCATTGGTCCATCTTCAGAGCATATTGAGGTGTCAACCTTATCAGGTCCTCCGTCATCAACGCCACCACGACGCCAAACAACGACCACCACCTATGCGAGCCTTGGAAGGTCTTCCGCCATGGACGCCACCACGACGCCAAACGACGACCTCCACCTAAGCGAGTCCATCTCCAAGCAACATACATAGATCCATGCTAGGATAGGTTCACACCACCACTGTCGCCCACCACCCATAAGCGCCACCCAACCCCAAGGTTTCGTAAGCGCCGCCTTCAAGAAGGTAACGGCGCCGTGAGCGCCGCCGCCGCCCAACAAAGTTACGATTTTCGCCCGGGAGACCTAGGGGAAGGGGAAGTGAGGAGATCAATCCATACCGACGCCTCCAAGGAGGGGAACGGCGCCCAAGGCGTCGCCGTCGGCGCGGCCGGCCATGGCCGGCCAGGGATTTCATCCGAACTAGATCCCCGCCACCAGCAGCGCCTCCTGTACAGAACCAGCGACCAAGGGAAGCGCGGCCCGACCAGGCTGGCCCACACGCCGAACAGAGGACGAGGGGAGGCACCAGATCGCGCACATCAACCATTGCAGAAGCTGCCGCCAATGACCACCGGGATCCCATCGCCCGTACAGCCAGGATGCCAGCTCCACCGCCCGTACAACTGCTCGCCAGAGCCTGCCGTGCCTCTCCAAAAGGAGCCGCCGCTCCAGATCCGGGACTCCCCACGCAGAGCTAGGGCAGCCGAGATCCCGCCGCCACCATCCTTGGCGCCCCGGGCTTGCCCGGCGGCTGCCTCAGGCGGCGGCGAGGAGGTGGGACGAGGTGGGGAGGGGGCCGAGGCGGCGTGGCTAGGGTTCCCTCGCCGCCTTCCCATACACATGTGCTTGTGGCCAATCGGAATATTTCAAGTACCAACTTCGTCGGGTTTTGGCTTAGGGCATCTTCAACGATGACGGTTGGGACTCGCCACAAGATCAATCACATCAAATTACAATGAAACATGCGTGCGTCAAACGTTAGCCAAATATCCCTTGTCGTGCCCACTTTTTTATCTTTTTATTTCCCATTTTCTTCACCTCGCGGTTACAAAAGACTCACGGCCGGTCTCCCCTAAATCTTGACTAGTCATCTGTTGTGCTTCTTCTGACCTTGACTTACTGTAGAGTCACGACTGGTCGATCCAAACTCGTAGTGGATTATTTCTAACACTAACTTCTAAATAGACACATTATTTGTCTGCAAACAGATGGGTGGGATCAGTCCGTGGGCACTGATACAATGTCTTCTATTGATGTGCACGTCACGGTTGAGCAGTGAGAGGTGATTTCCGGCGTGGTGGATTTTTGATTAGATAGACGGATTGGATGTCCGGACTCTCTCAAAAGACCCCCAAATTTCATTCTAGTTTCGGAGAGTTTGGATGCCCGGACACATCTTCGGACACTCTCAGGTCTAGTTTACGGACTAAGAGCATGGTTAATAGTATAGCCAACTGCTGGCTATAAGCCATCTTATAGCGTACTTTATAGCTAGCTTGTACAACAGTTAGCTACAAAAGAGTACTACTTTTATCATATATGGCTCACCTTTTATTCTCACAAAACACCTAGGAGCACGTGCTAGAGGTGTCTCTTCACGAAGAGTCCGCTTCTCTTCTCTCTCCTCTTCTCTCTCATCCAACTTAGCAAAAATATAATATTTTAATCCTTACAGCCTGCTGACTGTACCTTATTGTACTTGCTCTAAAACCGTAATTGGGCTTAGTGCTTCGATTGCGCCTTACGACTAAGACTAGTAGGTAAATGCCTCTTATTCAACCAATGAAGGAGGGTTGGGATTTTATTTGTTTTGTTTAGGATTGGCAAGAGGATGGCGGCCTCAGCTTGAAAGCTATTAGAGAATGCGCACCACTACAGGGACGTGAGAAAAATTCATTGTAGGTAGTATCAAAGGGATGGGGCATTACGGGTGTTAGCGACGAAGGGATTGTTTGCAAAAGGATAGTATGTCCGGGCTCTTGCAAAGAACATATAGGGGCAGTCTCACATATTTTCTGAAGGAATGGAATCAGATTCTAGGAGGGCAAATGGTTAGGTAATGCCACACTCTGAAACAATATCCAACACTATACAATATTTTTATTCACAAGAGTAAGACTATCGTCACGGTATTGGAATGCTTTCCTCTGAATGTGACATTCAGAAGATATTTAATAGCCCCAGACTTGCATCGTGGATTTTTTTTTTGATTAATCGTCTCGCCATGGTGCATTTATCATGCAGAGCTGATGAATTTCGTTGAAATTTAAAAGCAAGTGGCAAATTCTCGGTGTATTCTATGTATAGAGCTTTGATCCAATCTGATGTGTCAGTTGATAATATTAAAAAGATTTGAAAGATGAAGAGACCGCTTAAGAATAAGATCTTTGCATGGTATCTTCGTCGAGGATTCATTCTTATCAAGAATAATCCTATTAAGAGAATTTGGCATGGAATTATGCAAAGTGTGTTTTGGCATCGCGACGAAACAATAAAATATTTGTTCTTTCAATACAAATTAGCTCGTTATATATGGCCAGTCATCCAACTTCAAGCTTATATCTGCCATGTAGTGTTGCTAACATTTTTGATAACTCGCTAGATGGGATTGATCACAAGTTAGAGTTTTAATCAGGGTTGAAGAGTTTGTCGTTATTTGGTTGTTTTCATTATATACAAATGATAAGGTTTTTAAGAATAAAAGTACTTCTCTTATGCAGGTTATCTACATGTGTACATATACGCTTCATTTACGATCATTTCTCTACAATGTGTTGAGAATCAAGACTCGTTTACGACGTGTGTACACGCTTCAAGCATATGGCTAGGGATACTTTATACAACATGAATAACATTAGGATCATAGGATTGGCCGTCCTACATTTTAGGCGTCATACAAACTGATGATTTCTTGAATTTTGCTTTTTTTCATTCTGGACTAGATTTGATTGTGTGCATTTTAATTATGCAGAGACCGTGTGTAACTTTAAACTTTTAAATAATAAAACACTGTATGAAAAAAAAATGGATTCGAACTTTCATGTACAATATATTTTTTGCGGGTAATGTTCAATAATTTAAGTCAACTGATGTATATGTCATCAATGACATAACTCATAAGTGTATATCATATCCATATTACGGATTACCAGACGTGCACATCGCAGACAGGAATTTTTTTAATAAGAATTCATGGTCTCATTTAGCACACGCAGGAAGTCTTAGCAAAGACACACTCGCGGTCTCTGCTCCAAGATGATGGTAATGGTATTTATATTTTTCCCAAGGATTATTGTTAAAGAATCTGCCTCTGGGACCTCGATTTCATTATAAAAGGAAGGTTGGTCGGTTAATTAACGGAACACGCGCTAAAACTGTTACAACATCCCACACAGGGCAAAACCGGCCGACCTCGCCATCCACACGGAGATAAACAAACGTCATAGAGAAGAACAACAATGTCAAAGTCATCACCAAAAGCCACCATCATCACTCCTCCACGAGCCAGCAACTTCGACTTCACCATCGACTTCCAGAAACGAAGACCTCTTCAGTACAAACACCCGAACCCATGTCGGTCCATGCCAAACAATCGAATGCTGGTGCAGGCGCCAGACAGCTCCGACCGAGAAGACCATCAAAAGACAAGAAAAATGGGTAGAGTTGGTGCCAACCAACACTTCCATGGCGACCACCAGCCACTTGTCATCACACTACTAGAAAAAAGGCTGTTAGTGGCGCACCTATTTTATTTATTAATAGCGCACTATAGGTGCGTCACTATTATCACGCCACTATTAATAAATAGTAATGGTACACACCTGGTGCGCCATTGTTAATCTACATAACAGTGGCGCACCACCTCGTGCGCTATTACTAGGCCCAAAAGTGCGCCACTGCTGTGGGTTACTAATGGCACACTTTTAGATGGTGCGCCACTACTATGAATATTAGGAATTTTTTTTTGCTTTTCTGATATTTGCACAGGTTACAAAATACATTACATCACAGAATATAAACAACACAACATATAAACCGCAGATTTATCGAATACAATAGAAGATTAGTCTTCGAATACAATTCATCATAGTGATACATATATAAGTGATGTAGAAGTAAGTGATACATATTCTATACAATAGTTTCATAAAATATCATCACATCATCCCGAAAATAGCGATACATAGTGATGTAGAAGTAATCATCATAGTCAATGAGACATCATATAACAAAAGTTGGTCACTAGTCATAATCACAACTCCTCCTCCTCATCATCGTCAACTCTAACACATTGTAGCACATCATCACATCATCTCGGAAATAGTTAATAATCATCATAGTCATTACCACCAATACTATTTAATACATTGTAGCACATCATCACATTAACACATTGTAGCACATCATCACATTGTAGCACATAATAACACATTGTACCTAGGACCTACTCCTCTGCTTAAGTAGAATATCATAAAACAAGATAGGCCCTGACTCTCCATTATGGAGAATGGAGATCATCTTGTCTTCAATTCTTGGCCTACGCACAATGTTGCTTCCAAGTAGCTCTCTACGATTGACCATACATTTTTTCCAATCTTTGATTGTCATGACTTCATCGGTTTTAGAAATCTGGTATGGACAGGAGTGATGCAGATACCTAGGCTGACCTGGGCGTATCATCATAACATGAACGCGACATCTTGGCAACATCAGATGAGGCACACAATCTTCCGGGATTTTCTGTTGAAAAACATAATATTAGCTTTGTAGCTAGCAATGTAGTTTAGTTTTACAAGAATTTATGCAAAAAATGCATGGATGTCGTAATAGTAGAAAATCTTATCATGAAATCTCCATGCATGTTACCGTAGTTCACCACGTGCACTAGTGACACATATTAACCATAATGTTGGGGAGTTTGCTGATAGGTATTGTAATTCTCAAGATCATTGATAAATTGGACAAGATGATGTTTCTCCTTACAAGTTAATTCTGCTTCATCATTGTAGTAATAGGTTCTGTCTACCATTTTTCGTACATTTTTTGAAGAACGAAAATAAGCTGTCAATGGAAATAAGTTGTCAACTATTTTTAAATAAACAATATAAATTACTTAATAAATGTGGTTGAGAAACTCACATAATGGTAGAACTGGAGGCGTCTGCACATCGACCCAGATGTCGATATTACCTTCAATTTCATCTTCCAGACGAATATCAAAGGTGATAAGCATATTAGACTCAAATGCATAAGCCTTGCATGGTGCTACCCAAGTTTTGCATTCAAAAAAGGAGTAGCTGTCTGCATTGTACAATTTTACGGCAAAAGTATAACCATGCTCGGTCCTCAAGTGAACTATCTTTACCTCCATATTTATTTCAGTACTGAAACCAATCTTATCCAACACATAATGTCTTGCATTACAGGGATACGCTAATAGAATAGTAAAAAAACAAAAATTATAAGTTGAAGCAAAAGAAGTCATGCTTAATTACGAAAAAGACTTGTCGTTATGACTTACTGTATCCACTTCGAAGTCCTCATCCAGCATGATGCTGAAGCGCCTATCATCAACTAGGTAAGGCGTGTCGTAAAGGCCGCGCTTGTCTTGATAGTATTCACACATAATGAATTCCTCTTCGTCATCAAACATTTCCTAAAACAGAGAAAATTTGGGCATGACATTTACTAAAAAGTGAACATATGGAGCGCCTGAAATTTGCCGGAACGGAAATGAATCAACATTCCGGCAAAACATTAAGTTGACCAAACCTCAGAAATACAAGCAAAGCTACCAAACATGAAGATCACTCTTTCGGTGCAAGGGAAGTATCAAAAAGGAAAAGCATGAATGAACAAGAATAAAGAACATCAACATTTTACTTTCATCTTTGTCAGATAATAATTGGTTCGGATTTTATTTCGCACGGCAAGCACCCTAGGCATATTTAGGAATTACTTAAAGGTTCTAACACAAATATTTATGCACAATATGTTACTTGCCTACTGTTTGGAGATTACAACACCATAATATGTTCCTCCCAGAACACTACATGAAGCAATCTCTTCCCAAATTCCGTTGCTAAGCATATGCAAATATTACCCTCAAATGCATCAAAAGAGTGTGGCGCTTTCTGTTCGGAGATATGTTCCTCCCAGAATACTAAACGAAGCAATTTCTTCTTGATAAGAGGATATAGCTATTACACTGTAATGAAGATGAAGCTCAACATCACCAATTTGAGCACCCGATCCAAAATCTAGCTTCAGCACAACAAACACTCACCATACCTAGCCCTACGAACTTGGAGGGTTAACATAAACAGTCATTTCGAACCTACTTCTCGCCCAATCAAACAAATCCTACAAGAGGCAGCGAGCCGCGGCTGGAACACCGGCACAAACCGCGGACTGATTTCAAGAGCCGAACCATAGACCCGAAGCTGCATGCGTATGGCTGGGTAAACCCTAGGGGAACGAAGGAGGCGTGAAGGGAGGGAGGGGGCGAGAGGGGAGAACCTCGCGGCCGGAGGAGGAGAGCGCGGCGGAGGCGGAGGGGGAGGCGGCGGCCTTGTCGTCCCCCATCATCGGGGGTCGGTCCGCGCGCGGTGGCCGACGCGGGTCGTCGCGACCGATCGCCGACCCAAGGCACGAGGGGAGGGGAGAGGAGACAAGACGCTCTTTTTCCCCCTTCTTCTTCTTTTCCGTTGTCAAAAATATCTAGCTGCTCTCAGGTTACCAATGGCGCATCTCCTAATAATGCGCCATTGGTAACCAGGGTCACTAATGGTGCACCTGGTGTGTGGTGCGCCATTAGTAGTTTTGAAAAAAAATTGGAAAAAAATTGTTAGTAGTGGCGCACCGTGGGTGTGGTGCGTCATTACTAGTTAACTGGCTCACTTTCCCCTGGTGCGGCACTGCTAAGTCTGGAAAGGGTGTGGGGCAGGACAAAAACTAGTAATGGCGCACCGCACACCAGGTGCGCCATTAGTAATATGGCCAATAATGACACACCTGTATCTGGTGCGCCATTAATGTCCATATTAGCTATAGCCGTTTTTCTAGTAGTGTCATGACCACCTAGCACTCCAAGGCAGCTCCAACTCCTAGATGGCATGGCGAGACGTAGACGGGACCTGTCGAGCACGTGGGGGAAGAACTGACAAACGAAGCGCTGTTGCGACCCTGAACCGCTGGCCATCATCATTGTTGCAAAACTGGACATCACACCATCACATTGCCGGGTGAGCGACTAGCACATGGAGAGCACGAACGAGAACCAAAGGTCTTCCAAACGACACCCCAAAGAGGGAAGCGACGATGCCGACGCCGTCGTCCTACCCGACCGGAGTAGATGCTTTCACCCGAAGAACTGAATCCGACCTTGTGTATGGGTTGAACACTACGAGGACACCTTCAATAAGGTGCAACGGCATCCGCGGCCACCACCACCATCAGCCGGCAAGCTTTCGCCCGAAGCACCGCCCAACACCACACCCCCGCACACCCTGCCTCCGCTAGCCCGCACACCTCCCGCGAAGCCGCTGCGCCCCAGCTGCCCGACAAGAAGCATCAACATCCTGGATCTGCACTACAATACCCACGCAGTCGGTCGCCGTCAGCAACCAGGGGGCACGCACCATGCAAGCGCAGCCTTGCTCGCCACCCTGCCGCACGATCCCGGCCGGAACTGGAGGGCAGAGGTGAGTACCCGAGGCCACCTCCACAGGATCACGCGAGAGGCCCGCTAGTTCCATAGGAGCACGCCTTTGGGGGTTCGTCGTACCGTGCTTGGGTAGACGTCGATTGCCAGAACAGAGCAGAACAAGGTGAAGCCTCCTCCACAACAGAATGCGTGGTCGTGAAGGAGCTTCCCACCACCACCATTTGCCGGGTGGGCTTAGCCCACCGGCATCTTCCGGCGACGACGAGGGGGAAGGAGGTGCATAGAGGGGCCGGTGGTGGGGGCGGGCTAGGGTTCCACCCGAGCCGCCGCACGAGCGACCCGGGCTTGGAGGCTGGTTTGTTGTTATTGTTATACGTATTAGCAAGGATAAGTTGCAATGTACTCATCTTGGAGAATTCATGTTTATTTTACTTTAAAATGGAAAAGGACAAGATGCAAGTTTCACTGAGGGCATGACAATGATAAGAGATGAGTGGAGCCATCACAAATCACATTGTTATGTAGTTGTTTCACAAAGCTCTACGGCTCCTTCTCCCCGAGGGCTAGGGCCACTTCACCGATGCTTCCTTCCTTGCCCGTTGTGTCGGTTGCTGATGTGGGTGAGCCCGTTGTCGTGAGTCTGGCTCTAGTGTTGTAGATCATGCCCGAGCTACAGAGGATGTATGAGGGTACGGTTTCATCGTTGTCAACGGAGTATCCAAATGTGGACTCGCTTGTTCCTTTAGTCGTGGCTTAGGCACCCAATGCTCCCCTGGAGCCTACCCGGGCGTCACCAGATGAGGAGTGTGTTGGTAGTGTTGTTGTCGTTCCTATGGTCGATGATGGCATGTCTGTGGTGATTCCGAGGAGCCTCTTGATTGACGACAACTACACAAAGAAACTCAATGAGTTTTAAGATTTTCTTGACAAATGGTGCCCGATCAATTTGGCTCTGACAAGGCAAGTGGTTTTATCGTGAAGGGGAAAGCAAGCAGGTCCAAATCAAAGAGGAACAAATGTAAGAAGGGTGACAGCATCAGGAAGACTTCCGCGATTTCATGATGAAGCGTGCCCAGCTTTTGTCATTGTTTGTGTCCTCGTCACGAGTTTCGTTGTGTTGCACAAGTGTCGAGGTTTGTGGTGCGTTTGGAGGGTCGTTGGTGCGGTTATGGTGTTTCGTGCTTTGTGAGTAGTCTGCTTCAGAGTGTTTGTACGGGTTTTCGTCGGTTTTTTATAAGTTAACTCGGCAACTATCTTTTTGTTAATTAATCGACGAGGCAAATATTTCGTCTCCATTCCAAAAAACAAAAAAAATTGTGTCCGGAAGGAGAACATCGGAATAACCATCATCAGTTTTTCTATCTCTAATACTTCAAAAGAATGTAAAGTTTCTATGTTTAACTTTTATTCACACCATCCATTCATCCAAACTTTCATGTATGATAATCAATCACTTTAATATACTTACCTTCTGAATCGATTTCACTTTAATTTACTTACATAACTTTTTATCAAAATATAAGGTAAACAATCATATTAATATGAACAAGGAAATCATAAGCGAACTTACGAGAATATTATATCCCGTTGCCACATACGGGCATTGTCCTACTGAACAACTAATGCATAAGATTTTTAAAGATTAGTATGTATTTGATTGTTTGGGCTATATTGCATAGTATTCAATATTTTGAATGCAATGCTTTATGATTGGACAAAATAGATAAAGCATGGCAAAAACAAGGAGAGACAAAAGAAACAGTCATGTTTTTGTAGTTGTTTCGGTTTCATGTTGATTGGACACTGATGGATAAAATCTCCTTTGATTTCTATTTCACTGGCACAAAATTAACAAGAAAAACTTCAATATACATACTCCATACGTTCCAAAATTCTTGTCTTAAATTTGTCTACATATGAATGGATCTAGTCACGTTTTAGTATTTAGATACATCCATTTCTAGACAAACTTAAGACATGAATTTTGGAATGGAGAGAGTATATAATACTTCAAGCTAGAAACCGTCATAAGACAGGGGTCAGTAGTGAAAAACGGATCATTAGTCCTGGTTCAAGAGGGCCTTTAGTCCCAGTTTTCCAACCGAAACTAAACAACCGGGACAAAAGGTTGAAACTTTTAGTCCCGTTTGTCTTACGAACCGGGTCTGAAGGTGCTCCACGTGGCCGTTGTGGGGCTCCAGGGGGCGGGGACCTTTTGTCCCGGTTGGTGACACCAACCGGAACTAAAAGGTTGGCCACGTGTCAGTAGCTGTCAGGCGCTGTTTTTTCAGAGGAGGTATTTCACTGACACCAACCGGAACTAGTTTTGCTTAAGAACAATGCATAAAAAAGATGGATTAGTGATGCAATGGTAAAAAAAATCTTACAAAGTAGTCTCAAGTGATATTATAAGGGCTCAACTGGTGCACTAGTGGCACATATCCATGATAAACGTTGTCAGTCATGTAATTTTTAGCGTGATAGTCAACATCATAAATAAATGAGATGAGATGATTTTTCTCCAACCAAGTAAGCTCGAACCCATAACTGCAGTAGGTACGATCTATTATCTGTCGTGTAGTTCTTGTAGCACGGAAATAAGCTTATAATTGAAAATAAAGAAATTTAATCGGGATGAGTACCGGATGCTTTTCAATAATCAATATAAATTACCTCACAAATCTGTTGTCAAACGCGTCTGGAGGTAGAACTGGAATCAAGTCATCCTCCGCATGCACCCAAATTTCTATATTATTATCACGAACATCATCATTACCAAGATCAAGTTAATGTTTATGTCTTGATTCAACCCATATGCCTTGTAAAATGCTCTCCTATTAGAACAACCAAAATATGTAGAATCTTAATCATTTGTTACCTTGACAACAAAAGTGAAATGCTCTGTTCTTAGGTGAGCTATCTTAGGCTCTTTATTGTCCTTTTCTTTTAAGTGAAACTTGTCCAAGACAACAAATCTTGTATGGCAGGGAACGCACTAGTCGAATTGTACAAAAGAAAATTAAAGGTTAATTAAAGAGAAAAATCACACTTCATACTTGACTAACAAAAAATACATTCCGTCTTTACATACCGTAATAATCTTAAAGGCATCTATTAGCTTGACGGTGAAGGATGTACCGTTGTCTAGGTAAGGGATCCTATCATCGTCGGACCACCCCATTTCCTGTGTTCATGACTCTATATAAGATTAAAAATCATAAACATTGGACAAATGAAAACCTATCCTAAAGGCTACAACAACAAAAAATAAAAATCATGCAATGACGGACCTGCCAGACACTAAGGAGATTAATTTTTTCTAGCAACAAAGTCAAAAGCGCTTGTCCTCCAATAGATCTCAACAGGCAAAAAGGTTCTCTTTCAGTTACAACCAATAATCCACTTAATACATCTCGTATATTATCGAATATAATCTCGAATACATCTCGAGTATAATCTAGTCCACTCGCGGTTGACGATCAAACTAATCACCCAAAGAGTTGTCGCTGTACTGAGGCACCGGCGGTGGACACCCATAGAGAAGGAATCATCACAAGATTATAGCTCGGGTGAGATCCCTAAAGAACCTTCCAGGTATTGGAGAACCTGGCGTCCAACGCAACCAAGTAGTGACGGACGTGCTCCTCCTCCTCCCTGAAACGGCGACGTACCTCCTCCTCGGGGACCGGCTGCCTCCGCACCGAAAGTGGCCCACGCGATCGCCACCAAAGAAACTCCGGTTCGATGATGGAAACCCGGTTCCTCACCAAGATGTGTGCCCCGGAAGGTAGCACCTTCAAGTGCCAGCCGGCGGAGCCCAGTCCCGGACATGGCGCCTTCTCAAGCAGGTTGTCGCCACCGAGTCGGGGATGAGGATGCGGGAGGGCTATCGTCGACGTTGAGAACAAATTCTACAACTATTTAAATTCCTACTATTCAATAAACTTTTCACCAAAAAATGAACCAGTACATCCACTACATTGAAATACACTTAAATATGAAAATGAGGAAATTTACTATTAGACCGAGGGAGCTGTCAAGACATGATTCTTTTTTCCTAATGGCAGTTGTTGTGGTCAATTGTTTTTATTCTTTCATCTGTAAGATAATTAAGAAACTGAATGATGTGTCTACTGAGATGATACCTGCTGATACATGCATTTTTGAATCGTAGATTTTGTTGTGTCACTGTGAAGACACAGTGACTTGCCTTAAAATTAAATTCAACTTCTACCTACACATCCACAATGATTTGCCCTCCGATTGAATGATGCAGAGTAAGTATCGAATCAAGAGTAAAAAGGAAAACATAGAGTAAATAGCAGGTCTGGTTTGTCAAGGACAATTTTTCAAAAAATTGTCCAGTTCAACTCTTTTACCATTTGCAATGCCTGGTGCGAGTGAACATGTGTCACCCTATGTTTTATTCCATTAAATCACGTAGGGAAAAGGTCGTGTAAGTTTGGATTATTTATTTGTAGCAAGACTGGTTGACACCACCCCAAAATATTCATGTCAACACCACCTACAACAGGACAGTCAATTTCCTATACGCCCAATAAGTTAAAGAAGTATGTTTCTTGATTCCTAATGGTGTGATCCTATATGTCCATTGATGGACTGTAAATAGTGCTGATGAATATGATTTTAAGAAAAAAAGAAAGAAAATGCTAGTACACTAGTAAATAAACATACATAAAACCCCTAGCTAGCAAGGAAATAGTACAGTGCAAATGTAATGAAGCTATCCATGAGAATGTGCTAGTTACAGCCCCTGGACAGCTAGTACAAAATAGCATAATTGTAATGAAGCGATCCATCAGAATCATACATACAGAGCAGTGTGTAGAGTTTCAGTTTCAGAGTTGGACTTGGTTTATATATCAAGTTTCATGCATCTCTCGCTCTCATATTGTCCCGGTGTTCATGTATTGTTTGATGCTGTTTGAGCTTGGCTTGGTTGATTTGGTGATGGAGGGCCTGATGATATCTCCTATTTTTTCTTTATGCTGACATAATTGACCGATGAATTGGTATTGCACATTTTTATCATTGCAGTATGTAGTATTTTTCACTTGGTTTTCTAGTACAAGTGGACATGTTGGCCATCAGTACTTTCTGTAGTAAGAAAACATTTAGGGTGCACAAACCCTGTTACTTGTGACAAATTGGATTTACCTCTAAACTGTTATTATTGTCATGTTTTTGGTCGAATAAAGACACTAGGATTTATCCTTCCTTGGTTGAGACACAAAAGTATTATTATTCAGATTATTAGACGGTGAAATCAAAACTTGTATGACATTTCACATGAGTTTGAGAACACAAAAGTATTATTATTCCCATGAATTACGCAAGAAC
Organism: Hordeum vulgare subsp. vulgare; assembly: GCF_904849725.1. Lineage (NCBI taxonomy): Eukaryota > Viridiplantae > Streptophyta > Magnoliopsida > Poales > Poaceae > Hordeum > Hordeum vulgare. The sequence goes on from NC_058524.1 coordinate 26,243,296, forward strand.
AACATATATGGGTGCGGATTTTATTTACATCCGGTATTTTATTTGGTAATGAAAACAAAGATTTTTTAGGGCAAAATGAAAGCAATGAAAATGCTAGTAAAAGTAGAGGCCGGCGACGGAGGCTCACCGTGGGAGGAGGCGGCAGAGTCGATGGAGGCCGACCGGTGGTGTCTGGGTCGAGTCGCGGGGTCGGGGGAGGAGCGGCGACAGTGACGTCGGGGTCAGAGACGAGAGGAGAGGCGACGGCGGCACAGGGGTTATAGACGAGGAGCGGCGACGGCGGCGTCGGGGTTGGGGGAGTGAAGACGGCGGCGATCCAGCAGCCTGGCGGCGTCGTGGGTGGAGAGGAAGATTGGCGTCACGGGAGTGGAGAGGAAGATTGACGAGGGAGGGCCGCGAAGGTTATATACCCCGACCCTTTAGTCCCGGTTGGTGGCCACAACCGGGACTAAAGGAACCTTTAGTCCCGGATGAAACCACGAACAGGGACTAAAGGATTGGGATCCCGTGCTTCTGCTGGCCAAATTTAACCTTTAGCCCCGATTGGAGGCTCCGAATGGGACTAAAGGTTTGGTCTCCCTCCATTTGCACTCGCGGAATTTCACCTTTAGTCTCGGTTGGTGGCTCGCACCGGGACTAAAGGACTAAAGGTATCCTTTAGTCTCGGTTGGTGGCTCCAATCGGGACTAAAGGTATCCTTTAGTTCTGGTTGGAGCCACATCCCAGAACTAAAGGGTTGGTGCTGGCACGGACAAGGAGGGGTGGAAGTTTAGCCCCACCTCACCTGGTGAAGGTCGCTCGCAGCGGTTTATAAGCCCCACTACGACTATCATCCCGAGCTTCACTCTAAAGCAGGTAGTAAATGCCTAAATTTTATATCTATCCTGTTGGGCCTACTAGCTACGCGGGCGTGCATACTGTCCCATGTGTAAATGGGTTTCTAGTCGTATGCACGCCGTGGTTCCTTAGTACGCGGGCATTTTTTTAATTTTTTGCTATTAAAGTATTTAACAAAAAATACTTTATGAAAATTCTTTTTGTTAGTATTTTTTGTATTCACCATGCAAAGCCACGTAATAAATTTTCAACCCTTTTCTGACTTTATTTTCTATTTTTCACGCATTTAATGATTTTTTTGAGCTACATGTCCGTGAAATTGAAAATCAGTACAAATGAACTCTAAAAAGGTTGGAACTTGGCATAATATCATAATTTCACCCACATAGCATGTGCTAAAAAGTTGGGAGGGTTACGACAAAAACTGGATGCACTTCGTGTATAAACTAGATAATCTTTTTCGAAGTATGAGTGTTTCGGACAAAAACTCATCTCTCGTAAAGGGATTACATTTTTTAACATATTTGAACTCCACACATGTTTGCATTCAATATGCACCATTCAAAGCCACGTAATAAATTGTCAACCCTTTTCTGACTTGATTTTCTATTTTTCATGCATTCAATGATTTTTGAGCTAAATGACCCTGGAATTGAAAAGCACTACAAATAAAATTCGAAAAGGTTGAAACTTGGCATGGTATTATAATTTCACCCACATAGCATGTGCTAAAAAGTTGAGAGTGTTACGGCAAAAACTGGATGCATTTCGTGTACAAACTGGACAATCTCTTTCGAAGTATGAGGGTGTCGGACGAAAACTCATCTCTTACACAAGGGATTTCATTTCTTGACACGTAAGTGCAATGATATTGTAGAATCAAAGCTTGGATAATCTTATTGCTTATTGCACCGTAACCATGGATAATATTCACCGTTTAACAAGATGTTTGGGTGTGCCTTCACTTTGAAAAGAGGAATTTCATTAAACTTTTCATAATCTTGTGACATGTCTGCCTTGTCCTCCACTCCCACGATGTTTCATTTTCCTGAAAGAACTTTGTGGCGCCTTGTCTCATCGTATGATGCATTCGTTTCTTTATCTTTTCTTTTTCTCAGTTTGGTAGACATGTCCTTCACATAGAAAACTTGTGCCACATCATTGGCTAGGACGAATGATTCGTGTGTGTACCCAAAATCGTTGAGATCCACTATGGTCATTCCGTACTGCGGGTATTTCTTTACCTCGCCTCCTTTCAGATTGATCCATTTGCACTGAAACAAAGGGACCTTAAAATTGTTTCCATAGTCAAGTTCCCATATCTCCTCTACGTAACCATAATATGTGTCATTTGGCCTACTGGTGTTTGTTGCATCAAATCGGACACGGTTGGTTCTCTTTTTATCTTGGGCGATCGTGTAAAATGTATTTCCATTTATCTCGTATCCTTTGAAAATTCATATAGTCAAAGATGGTGTCCTGGCCAACAAGTACAAGTCATCTGCAACAATGTTGTTACCCATGAGATGTGTTTGCATCCAACCGCCGAAAGTCCCGATGTGTTCACGTGTAATCCATTCGTCAGACTGCTCCGGGTGTTTGGAGCGTAGAATATTCTTGTGTTCATTGATATACATGGTCACTAAGGTAGAATTGTGTAGAACTGTGTAGTGTGCTTGCGCCCAAGAATGCCCGTCCCTACATATTATTGATTTTGGTCCTAGCGTGCCTTTTCCACTCAGTCTCCCCTCATGCCGCGATTGAGGGACACCAATCAGCTTAATGTCAAGAATAAAGTCAACACAAAATGCAATGACCTCCTCTGTTTCGTGGCCCTTGGAGATGCTTCGTTCCGGCCTAGCACGTTTACTGACATATTTATTTAAAACTCCCATGAACCTCTCAAAGGGGAACACATTGTGTAGAAATAGAGGACCCGGAATGACAACCTCATCGACTAGGTGAACTAGGACATGCGTCATAATATTGAAGAAGGCTGGTGGGAAATTATAACATCACTTGTACGAGGACAGGCTTCTTCCGGTGATCTGCCTCACCTTTGAAATGCTTACTTTTCTTTCTTAAGTGATGCCTGCACTGAAGAAATCGATGATGTCCGAGGTACACATTCTTCTTACATTTTTCCAAATATATACTTTCACTCTCATCTAAACAGTGTGTGCATGCGTTGTATCCTTTGTTTGTCTGTCCTGAAAGGTTACTAAGACCAGGCCAATCATTGATGTTTACAAACAGCAACACTCGTAGGTCAAATTCCTGCTATTTGTGCTCATCCCACACGCGTACACCTTTTTTACCCTACAACTATAAAACTTCTTCAACTAATGGCCTTAGGTACACATCAATGTCTTGTGGGGTTGCTTAGGGCCTTGGATGAGCACCGACATCATAATGAACTTTTGCTTCATGCACATCCAAGGAGGAAGGTTATAGATGCATATAGTTAGAGGCCAAGTGCTATGATTGCTGCTCTGCTCCCCAAAAAGATTAATGGCATCTGCGCTTAAACCAAACCATACGTTCCTTGCGTCATCTGCAAAGTCCCCTCACTTTTTCTTGATTTTTCTCCACTGTGACCCGTCAGCGGGTACTCTCATCATCCCGTCTTTCTTACGGCCTTCTCTATGTCATCGCAACAACTTGGCATGCTCTTTGTTTCTAAACAGACGTTTCAACCGTGGCATTATAGGAGCATACCACATCACCTTGATGTTGGAATTATGCCCTAGAGGCAATAATAAATATAGTTATTATTATAATTCCTGTATCAAGATAATCGTTTATTATCCATGCTATAATCGTATTGAATGAAGACTCATTTACATGTGTGGATACATAGACAAAACACCATCCCTAGCAAGCCTCTAGTTGGCTAGCCAGTTGATCAAAGATAGTCAGTGTCTTCTGATTATGAACAAGGTGTTGTTGCTTGATAACTGGATCACGTCATTAGGAGAATCACGTGATGGACTAGACCCAAACTAATAGACGTAGCATGTTGATCGTGTCATTTTGTTGCTACTGTTTTCTGCGTGTCAAGTATTTATTCCTATGACCATGAGATCATATAACTCACTGACACCGGAGGAATGCTTTGTGTGTATCAAACGTCGCAACGTAACTGGGTGACTATAAAGATGCTCTACAGGTATCTCCGAAGGTGTTAGTTGAGTTAGTATGGATCAAGACTGGGATTTGTCACTCCGTGTGAACGGAGAGGTATCTCGGGGCCCACTCGGTAATACAACATCACACACAAGCCTTGCAAGCAATGCAACTTAGTGTAAGTTGCGGGATCTTGTATTACAGAACGAGTAAAGAGACTTGCCGGTAAACGAGATTGAAATAGGTATACGGATACTGAGGACAAAGGGAATGACATACGGGATTATATGAATCCTTGGCACTGAGGTTCAAACGATAAGATCTTTGTAGAATATGTAGGATCCAATATGGGCATCCAGGTCCCGCTATTGGATATTGACCGAGGAGTCTCTCGGGTCATGTCTACATAGTTCTCGAACCCTCAGGGTCTGCACACTTAAGGTTCGACGTTGTTTTATGCGTATTTGAGTTATATGGTTGGTTACCGAATGTTGTTCGGAGTCCCGGATGAGATCACGGACGTCACGAGGGTTTCCGGAATGGTCTGGAAACGAAGATTGATATATAGGATGACCTCATTTGATTATCGGAAGGTTTTCGGAGTTACCGGGAATATACCGGGAATGACGAATGGGTTCCGGGAGTTCACCGGGAGGGGGCAACCCACCCCGGGGAAGCCCATAGGCCTTGAGGGTGGCACACCAGCCCTTAGTGCGCTGGTGGGACAGCCCAAAAGGGCTCAATGCGCCAAGGAAAAGAAAATCAAGAGGAAAAAAAAGGGGAGGAGGTGGGAAGGAAGGGGGACTCCCTCCCACCAAACCAAGTCCAACTCGGTTTGGGGGGGGGAGTCCTCCCCCCTTGGACTTGGCCGACCCCCTTGGGGCTCCTTGAGCCCCAAGGCAAGGTCCCCTCCCTCCCACCTATATATACGGAGGTTTTAGGGCTGATTTGAGACGACTTTTCCACGGCAGCCCGACCACATACCTCCACGGTTTTTCCTCTAGATCGCGTTTCTGCGGAGCTCGGGCGGAGCCCTGCTGAGACAAGGTCATCACCAACCTCCAGAGCGCCGTCACGCTGCCGGAGAACTCTTCTACCTCTCCGTCTCTCTTGCTGGATCAAGAAGGCCGAGATCATCGTCGAGCTGTACGTGTGCTGAACGCGGAGGTGCCGTCCGTTCGGTACTAGATCGTGGGACTGATCGCGGGATTGTTCGCGGGGCGGATCGAGGGACGTGAGGACGTTCCACTACATCAACCGCGTTCTCTAACGCTTCTGCTGTACGATCTACAAGGGTACGTAGATCACTCATCCCCTCTCGTAGATGGACATCACCATGATAGGTCTTCGCGCGCGTAGGAAAATTTTTGTTTCCCATGCGACGTTCCCCAACAGTGGCATCATGAGCTAGGTTCATGCGTAGATGTCTTCTCGAGTAGAACAAAAAAGTTTTTGTGGGCGGTGATGTGCGTTTTGCTGCCCTCCTTAGTCTTTTCTTGATTCCGCAGTATTGTTGGATTGAAGCGGCTTGGACCGACATTACTCGTACGCTTACGAGAGACTGGTTTCATCGTTACGAGTAACTCCGTTGCTCAAATATGACTGGCAAGTGTCGGTTTCTCCAACTTTAGTTGAATCGGATTTGACCGAGGAGGTCCTTGGATGAGGTTAAATAGCAACTCATATATCTCCGTTGTGGTGTTTGCGTAAGTAAGATGCGATCCTACTAGATACCCATGGTCACCACGTAAAACATGCAACAACAAAATTAGAGGACGTCTAACTTGTTTTTGCAGGGTATGCTTGTGATGTGATATGGCAAATGATGTGATGTGATATATTGGATGTATGAGATGATCATGTTGTAATAGAAACATCGACTTGCACGTCGATGGTACGGCAACCGGCAGGAGCCATAGGGTTGTCTTTATACTAACGTTTGTGCTTGCAGATGCGTTTACTATTTTGCTAGGATGTAGCTTTGGTAGTAATAGCATGAGTAGCACGACAATCCCGATGGCAACACGTTGATGGAGATCATGGTGTGGCGCCGGTGACAAGAAGATCGTGCCGGTGCTTTGGTGATGGAGATCAAGAAGCACGTGATGATGGCCATATCATGTCACTTATGAATTGCATGTGATGTTAATCCTTTTATGCACCTTATTTTCCTTAGAACGACGGTAGAATTATGAGGTGATCTCTCACTAAAATTTCAAGACGAAATTGTGTTCTCCCCGACTGTGCACCGTTGCTACAGTTCGTCGTTTCGAGACACCACGTGATGATCGGGTGTGATAGACTCAACGTTCACATACAACGGGTGCAAAACAGTTGCGCACGCGGAACACTCGGGTTAAGCTTGACGAACCTAGCATGTGCAGACATGGCCTCGGAACACATGAGACCGAAAGGTCGAGCTTGAATCGTATAGTTGATATGATTAGCATAGAGATGCTTACCACTGAAACTATTCTCGACTCACGTGATGATCGGACTTGAGCTAGTGTAAGTGGATCATGAACCACTCAAATGACTAGAGAGATGTACTTTTTGAGTGGGAGTTTAGCAAATAATTTGATTAAGTTAAACTCTAATTATCTTGAACATAGTCTAAGTCCACTTTGAATATATTTGTGTTGTAGATCATGGCTCACGCGACAGTCATCCTGAATTTTAATACGTTCCTAGAGAAAGCTAAGTTGATAGATGATGGAAGCAACTTTGTAGACTGGGCTCGTAATCTTAAGCTAATCTTACAAGCTGGGAAGAAGGATTATGTCCTTAATGCTGCGCTAGGAGATGAACCACCCGCTACGGCTGATCAGGATGTTAAGAACGCTTGGTTAGCACGTAAGGAGGACTACTCAATAGTTCAATGTACAGTCTTGTATGGCTTAGAACCGGGACTTCAACGTCGCTTTGAGCGTCATGGAGCATTTGAGATGTTCCAGGAGTTGGAGTTTATCTTTCAGAAGAACACCCGGATCGAGAGGTATGAGACCTCCGATAAATTCTATGCTTGCAAGATGGAGGAAAACTCGTCTGTAAGTGAACATGTGCTCAAAATGTGTGGGTACTCAAACCGTCTAGCTGAGCTGGGGATTGAACTCCCGCAAGAAGCTATCACTGACAGAATCCTTCAATCACTGTCGCCAAGCTATAAAGGCTTTGTGTTGAACTACAACATGCAAGGGATGAACAAGTCTCCCGGCAGTTGTTTGCGATGCTGAAAGTCGCAGAGTCTGAACTCCGTAAAGAGCATCAAGTGTTGATGGTGAGCAAGACCACTAGTTTCAAGAGAAAAGGCAAAGGCAAGAAGGGCAATTCGAAGAAGAGCGGCAAGCCTGTTGCCAATCCGACGAAGAAACCCAAAGCTGGACCTAAGCCTGAAACGGAGTGTTTCTATTGCAAGGGTATGGGTCACTAGAAGCGCAATTGTCCCAAGTATCTGGCAGATAAGAAGGCGGGCAAAGAAAAATCAGGTATATTTGATATACATGTTATTGATGTGTACTTAACCGGCTCTCGTAGTAGTGCCTGGGTATTCGATACCGGTTCTGTTGCTCATATTTGCAACTCGAAACAGGAACTGCGGAATAGGCGAAGGCTGGCGAAAGATGAAGTGACGATGCGCGTAGGAAATGGTTCCAAGGTTGATGCAATCGCCGTCGGCACAGTGTCACTTCAGTTACCGTCAGGATTAGTGATGAACTTAAATCATTGTTATTTAGTGCCTGCGTTGAGCATGAACATTATATCTGGATCTTGTTTATTGCGAGACGGTTACTCTTTTAAGTCAGAGAATAATGGTTGTTCTATTTCTATGAGTAACATCTTTTATGGTCATGCACCGAATGTGAGACGATTGTTCATATTGAATCTTGATAACGATACGCATATACATAACATTGAGACCAAAAGAGTTAGAGTTAACAATGATAGCGCCATATTTTTGTGGCACTGCCGCTTAGGTCATATTGGTGTAAAGCGCATGAAGAAACTCCATGCTGATGGACTTTTGGAGTCACTTGACTTTTATTCACTTGACACGTGCGAACCATGCCTCATGGGCAAGATGACTAAGACTCCGTTCTCAGGAACAATGGAGCGTGCAAGTGACTTGCTGGAAATCATTCATACCGATGTGTGTGGTCCAATGAGCGTGGAGGCACGCGGCGGGTATCGTTATTTTCTCACCTTCACTGACGATTTAAGTAGATATGGTTATGTCTACTTAATGAAGCACAAGTCTGAAACATTTGAAAAGTTCAAGCAATTTCAGAGTAAAGTGGAAAATCATCGTAACAAGAAGATCAAGTTCCTACGGTCTGATCGTGGGGGTGAATATCTGAGTTTCGAGTTTGGTGCTCACTTAAGACAATGTGGAATTGTTTCACAGTTAACACCGCCTGGAACACCACAGCGTAATGGTGTGTCCGAACGTCGTAATCGTACTCTATTAGAGATGGTGCGATCTATGATGTCTCTTACTGATTTGCCATCATTTTGGGGCTATGCATTAGAAACAGCTTCATTCACTTTAAATAGGGCACCATCAAAATCCGTTGAGACGACACCATACGAGCTGTGGTATGGCAAAAGACCAAAGTTGTCGTTTCTTAAAGTTTGGGGATGTGATGCTTATGTCAAAAAGCTTCAGCCTGAAAAGCTGGAACCCAAAGCGGAAAAGTGCATCTTCATAGGTTACCCAAAAGAGACAGTTGGGTACACCTTCTATCTCAAATCCGAGGGCAAAGTGTTTGTTGCTAAAAACGGAGCTTTTCTCGAGAAGGAGTTTCTCTCGAGAGAATTGAGTGGGAGGAAGATAGAACTTGACGAGGTTGTCGAACCTCTCATCCCTCTGGATGGTGGCGCAGGGCAAGGGGAAACCTCTGTCATTGCGACGCCGGTTGAGGAGGAAGTTAATGATGATGATCATGAAACTCCAGTTCAAGTTTCTGTCGAACCACGCAGGTCGACGAGACCACGTGCTGCTCCAGAGTGGTACGGTAATCCCGTCTTATCAATCATGTTGTTAGACAACAATGAACCTGCAAATTATGAAGAAGCAATGGTGGGCCCAGATTCCAACAAATGGCTGGAAGCCATGAAGTCCGAGACATGATCCATGTATGAGAACAAAGTGTGGACTTTGGAGGTACTGCCTGAGGGCCGCAAGGCCATTCAGAACAAATGGATCTTTAAGAGGAAGACGGACGCTGACGGTAATGTGACCGTTTATAAAGCTCGACTTGTGGCAAAGGGTTTTTCACAAGTTCAAGGAGTTGACTACGATGAGACTTTCTCACCCGTAGCGATGCTTAAGTCCGTCAGAATCATGTTAGCAATAGCTGCATTTTTTCGATTATGAAATCTGGCAGATGGATGTCAAAACGGCGTTCCTTAACGGTTTCCTTAAGGAAGAGTTGTATATGATACAACCCGAAGGTTTTGTCGATCCTAAGAATGCTAACAAGGTGTGCAAGCTCCAGCAATCCATTTATGGACTGGTGCAAACATCTCGGAATTGGAACAAACGCTTTGATGAGGTGATCAAAGCATTTGGGTTTATACAAGTGGTTGGAGAATCTTGTATTTACAAGAAAGTGAGTGGGAGCTCTGTGGCGTTTCTAATATTATATGTGGATGACATATTGCTGATTGGAAACAACATGGAGTTTTTAGAGAGCGTAAAGGATTACTTGAATAAAAGTTTCTCTATGAAGGACCTAGGAGAAGCTGCTTACATTCTAGGCATTAAGATCTATAGGGATAGATCAAAACGCCTGATAGGACTTTCACAAAGCACATACCTTGATAAAGTTTTGAAAAGGTTCAAAATGGAACAATCCAAGAAAGGGTTCTTGCCAGTTCTACAAGGTACGAGATTGAGTAAAACTCAGTGCCCAGCAACTGATGAAGATAGAGAGCATATGCGCTCCGTCCCCTATGCTTCAGCCATAGGTTCTATCATGTATGCGATGCTGTGCACTAGACCGGATGTTAGCCTGGCCATAAGTATGGCAGGTAGGTTCCAGAGTAATCCAGGAGTGGATCACTGGACAGCGGTCAAGAATATCCTGAAGTACCTGAAAAGGACTAAGGAGATGTTTCTCGTGTATGGAGGTGACGAAGAGCTCGCCGTAAAAGGTTACGTCGATGCAAGCTTTGACACAGATCCGGACGACTCTAAGTCGCAAACCGGATACGTATTTATTCTTAATGGGGGTGCAGTAAGCTGGTGCAGTTCCAAGCAAAGCGTCGTAGCAGATTCTACATGTGAAGCGGAATACATGGCTGCCTCGGAGGCAGCTAAGGAGGGTGTCTGGATGAAGCAGTTCATGACGGATCTTGGAGTGGTGCCAAGCGCACTGAATCCAATAACCTTGTTCTGTGACAACACTGGTGCCATTGCCTTAGCAAAGGAGCCACGGTTTCACAAGAAGACCAGACACATCAAACGATGCTTCAACCTCATCCGCGACTACGTCGAGGGAGAGGACGTGAATATATGCAAAGTGCATACGGATCTGAATGTAGCGGACCCGCTGACTAAACCTCTTCCACGGCCAAAGCATGATCAACACCAGAACTGTATGGGTGTTAGATTTATTACAATGTAATTCACATAGTGATGTGAGGGCTAGATTATTGACTCTAGTGCAAGTGGGAGACTGTTGGAATTATGCCCTAGAGGCAATAATAAATATAGTTATTATTATAATTCCTGTATCAAGATAATCGTTTATTATCCATGCTATAATTGTATTGAATGAAGACTCATTTACATGTGTGGATACATAAACAAAACACCGTCCCTAGCAAGCCTCTAGTTGGCTAGCCAGTTGATCAAAGATAGTCAGTGTCTTCTGATTATGAACAAGGTTTTGTTGCTTGATAACTGGATCACGTCATTAGGAGAATCACGTGATGGACTAGACCCAAACTAATAGACGTAGCATGTTGATCGTGTCATTTTGTTGCTACTGTTTTCTGCGTGTCAAGTATTTATTCCTATGACCATGAGATCATATAACTCACTGACACCGGAGGAATGCTTTGTGTGTATCAAACGTCGCAACGTAACTGGGTGACTATAAAGATGCTCTACAGGTATCTCCCAAGGTGTTAGTTGAGTTAGTATGGATCAAGACTGGGATTTGTCACTCCGTGTGAACGGAGAGGTATCTCGGGGCCCACTCGGTAATACAACATCACACACAAGCCTTGCAAGCAATGCAACTTAGTGTAAGTTGCGGGATCTTGTATTACGGAACGAGTAAAGAGACTTGCCGGTAAACGAGATTGAAATAGGTATACGGATACTGACGATCGAATCTCGGGCAAGTAACATACCGAAGGACAAAGGGAATGCCATACGGGATTATATGAATCCTTGGCACTGAGGTTCAAACGATAAGATCTTCATAGAATATGTAGGATCCAATATGGGCATCCAGGTCCCGCTATTGGATATTGACCGAGGAGTCTCTCGGGTCATGTCTACATAGTTCTCGAACCCGCAGGGTTTGCACACTTAAGGTTCGATGTTGTTTTATGCGTATTTGAGTTATATGGTTGGTTACCGAATGTTGTTCGGAGTCCCGGATGAGATCACGGACGTCACGAGGGTTTCCGGAATGGTCCAGAAACGAAGATTGATATATAGGATGACCTCATTTGATTACCGGAAGGTTTTCGGAGTTACCGGGAATGTACCGGGAATGACGAATGGGTTCCGGGAGTTCACCGGGAGGGGGCAACCCACCCCGGGGAAGCCCATAGGCCTTGAGGGTGGCACACCAGCCCTTAGTGGGCTGGTGGGACAGCCCAAAAGGGCTCAATGCGCCAAGAAAAAGAATCAAGAGGAAAGAAAAAAAAAAGGGGAGGAGGTGGGAAGGAAGGGGGACTCCCTCCCACCAAACCAAGTCCAACTCGGTTTTGGGGGGAGTCCTCCCCCCTTGGACTCGGCTGACCCCCTTGGGGCTCCTTGAGCCCCAAGGCAAGGTCCCCTCCCTCCCACCTATATATACGGAGGTTTTAGGGCTGATTTGAGACGACTTTTCCACGGCAGCCCGACCACATACCTCCACGGTTTTTCCTCTAGATCGCGTTTCTGCGGAGCTCGGGCGGAGCCCTGCTGAGACAAGGTCATCACCAACCTCCGGAGCGTCGTCACGCTGCCGGAGAACTCTTCTACCTCTCCGTCTCTTTTGCTGGATCAAGAAGGCCGAGATCATCGTCGAGCTGTACGTGTGCTGAACGCGGAGGTGCCGTCCGTTCGGTACTAGATCGTGGGATTGATCGCGGCATTGTTCGCGGGGCGGATCGAGGGACGTGAGGACGTTCCACTACATCAACCGCGTTTTCTAACGCTTCTGCTGTACGATCTACAAGGGTACGTAGATCACTCATCCCCTCTCGTAGATGGACATCACCATGATAGGGCTTCGCACGCGTAGGAAAACTTTTGTTTCCCATGCGACGTTCCCCAACACTTGACAGGAACCCTCTTCCTGGGGCGCTGGCCCTCAACATCACCGGGGTCATCTCGTATAATCTTATACCGCAATGCACCGCATATCGGGCATCCATTCAAATTCTCATACTCCTCACCGCGTTAGAGGATGCAGTCATTAGGACATGCATGTATCTTCTGCATCTCTAATCCTAGAGGGCAGAGAATCGTCTTTGCTTTGTACGTACGGTGTGGCAATTCGTTATCCTTTGGAAGCTTGTTCTTCATTATTTTAAGTAGCTTCTGAAAATCCCTTGTCAGATATACCATTCTCTGCCTTCCATTACAACAATTAGAGTGTGGTATCTTTGCAATTTGGGTACATCCCTTTTTTGTGATCCTCTAACATGCGATCGAACTTCAACTTCTCCCTTTCACTTTCACATTCTCTCTGTGCATCAACAATGACCCGGCGAAGATCATCATCAGTGGGCACATCTGACGCCTCTTGATCTTCAGCTTTCCCCATTGCAGTATCACCGTATTGATGGAACATAGGATCCGGATAGTTGTTATCATCCTCTTCTTCTTCATTGTCTTCCATCATAACCCCTCTTTCTCCGTGCTTGGTCCAAACATTATAGTGTGGCATGAAACCCTTCTCAAGCAGGTGCAGTGAAGGGTTCTCGAGGAAGATTAATCCTTGTATTTCCACAGACAGTACATGGATAATACATAAAGCCATTCTGCTTTTTTGCCTCAGCCACTTCAAGAAAATTATGCAGGCCGACAATGTAGTCGGAGGTGCGCGGTCACCGTACATCCATTGCCGGTTCATCTGTCGTGCTTTAGCACACACATTTGTTTTGTAGTGTAGGCTCTTCAAGATAACAAGGACAACATTCTTCACGACACTCATGTGTCTATGATTTCCTCACCAAATCTAAAATTATTTAGCCCCTAAATTATAATCCCCTGTGAGCAAGCACCCTTCCTCTACCCCACCAATGTCAACTTCCGAATCAAGCTGAAAGTCCAGGTCACTCCCTGTGACAGCCCGATGCCGACGTTCCAGAAGATTCCCCTCTCTTTCCGTTTTTGTCGTGTGTCTATTTATATTTGTCGCATCATCATCGCATCATGCGCATCATCAGCATTGCATCGGCATCTCCGTTGCCGTCAGTTTTCAAAACTTGCATTCGTTAGTAGTCGCCGGTTCTCGTCGTTGTCCGTTCCGAGCCCGACCGCACACGCACGCGCCCGCGGCACCGTCGTAACTCTGTTTTTAAAGCGTGTATAAACTTCCTCTGATCGGGTTGAGATTTGTCGTGCGGTATTATTTATATATAGGTAGGCCGTCTGTCGAATTTCGTCGTGAACGGAGTTCGTCTGGTCCCCGAACGGTCGACCCTAGCGGCACCGTATTCGGTCTACCGTCGGACGTGTTCCGGTGTTTTAAATTGTGTCGCCGCGCCGCCCGTTCTCCCACTCGTCTCCGGTTATCCCCTCTACACGGCCGCGTACCCGTTCCCGCGTTCGGAATCGTCCGAATCCGACCCCGCGGTTGCATCCGGAACGCGATTCAGGTTAACCGAGCCCCTCTTTTCCCTATATATACCCCCTCCTCCTAATTTTTAGACAGTCATCCCCATCTGCCTCAAAAACCGTGCCTAACCCTAATCCCCTCTCTCTCTCCCGCCAGCCGCCAGCCACCGCGGGTCCGCCGAGCCCATCCGAGGCCCGCCGGGCCCATCTGCGCGCCGCCGCCTGGACCCGAGCCGCCGCCGCCCCCGTTCTCCCTGCCCGAGCCGCCGCCGCCCCCGTTCTCCCTGCCCGAGCCGCCGCCGCCCCCGTTCTCCCTACCCGAGCCGCCGCCGCCCCCGTTCTCCCTGCCCGAGCCGCGGCTCCCCATGGCTCTCCCTGCCCGCGCGCCCTCGCCGGAGATCCTCGCCGGCCGCCGCCTCCGCGCCGCTGGCCGCCGGCCTTCCCCTGCCCTGCCGCCTTGCCTCCTCGCCCGAACAAGCCGCCAGTTGAGCAGATCCGCCGCGCCCGATCTCGCCGCCACATCGGCCTCCGGCCTCCATGATGCCATGTGCCGCCGCCGTTCCCCCTATTGCGCCGGATCCGCCACCACCGAGCCCCGCCGTGGCGTCAGGCGCCCCCACGCCCGACGGCCGCCGCCACGGCTCGCGCAGTTCGCCCAGGAGAACGACGAGCCGCCAGGCCCGATCTGGTCGAGCAGACGACCAGTTGGGCCGATTCCTGCACGCCTGGGCCCAGCTCGGCCTCCCCACCCCGCCGCGCAACCGGCCCACCTGCAGCAGGCCTTCGACGGCCCTGCCGGCCAGCCGCTCGCCCGAGCGCGCCTGAGGCACTGCCTCCCGCTTCGCCCTTGGGTCGACCGACCAACTGCCAGGCCTCGGCCTCCTCCCCGCAACATGGGCCAGGCCCACTAAGGTGACCAGCCCCCCAGCCCCTTTATTTTACGCATAGACGCCTCTTAGTAATTTTACGCCGCAGTTTCGGCCCGGTAGCTATTATGGGATTATTTTCGGTTTAGATAATTTCAGGATTTAGCTAAATATTTAAACGCTCGTAGATTCTTAACCGTAAGTCGGATCGCGACATATTGTATATGGTTTTGTGGTAGTTTCGCGTGTAGAATACGAATTTGAAACATGCAAAATTGTTTCAGGTAGTTTAACGTGCCAAACGCCTAGTTTTGCGTGCTGTTTCAATAGGACGCGCCCCGTATTTAATTTTCATGCAAGACCGGGTTGCCTGTATGCCTTAGATTAAATGCCCGTGTTTTAGGACTCATTTTTGCATGTATTTTAGAGCGGTCAATTGTATTTTTACGTGTAGGGATTTGCCGTTAATTTATTTTCCCGCATTTATGTGAGGCTTTATTTTGTGTTGCAAACTCCACATATTTCATATGTTTTCGGGGTAGAAAAATCCCATGGATTTTTCTGTGCAATTAGTTTTAGCTTTTGAGCAAGTTATTTCGCGCGATATTTTGCTATGTTGCCCTTTTGTTTAATTCGTAGGATTTATTCCGTGCGTCGTTTGACGGAGTTGTCAACTAGAGAGTTGATCTTGGATGTTTTGTTTAGCCCCTGGTATTTTTGGTTGCAATAGAAATGCATGTTTAGGTGTGTTTTCTTGCTCTCAAGTTGCTAGAAAAAGTGTTGTTTTAGACGTGCTGAAATATTTCTAAGTCTGGAATTTGTTATATTTTGTTGTTGTCTTGTCTTGCTTGCATCTTGTGATCTGTAGCTCTTTTGAGGTTGGTCCAATGGAGTTAGTTGTACCCCTTGTGTTTCTCTAGCATGCTGTAAATTTTCATGCCATTTGGAGTCCTGTAGCTATAGGTTTTGCTGCTGTCAATATTGCTTCAGATCGACAACTGCACTTTCATGTGGTGTAATTTTCACTAAGTCTGAAATAGTGTGTGAGATGCCATTTTGTGACTTCTTTCCCTAGTGTTCCTTGCTGCCATGCTAGTTGTTGTTAGTTGTTGGTAGTAGTGCTTCTTGCCCTCTTCCGTGCCATGCCTTGCTTGAGCTTATCGGAGTTGTGTAGCCGAAGTTGTGAGGCGTAGAAAATGCTATGTGGCTGATTTTGGCAGATTATAGTCAATTCTTGTTTTGCTCGTAGTTTTTGAACCGTAGCTCCGATTAGATCGTGTCCTACATGAAACTTGCTTAGAATCTTGTGTAGTTTCATTTTCTCTTGCTGGTTGTTTGTTTTGAAGTGCTCGTAGCCATCGTTGCACACATATTGCATTCATGCCATCATATCTTGCGCTGCTTGTAACTTTTGATCCGTAGCTCCGTTGGAGATGTTCTTCATGTGTAGATTGCTTTCCTTGACGTGTAGAATCACGTGAACCTATTTGTTTTTCTGTTTAACAACTAATTAAATGTATTAGTTCAGATCTGGACAGAATTGTAAATTAACATGTGAGGTCGTCTCGGAGGTGCTATATGTCATTTCCGACCTCATTTAAAATGCCTAGATAAGTAGTTTAATTACGCTTCACCTCTTGCCATGTTTAATCATATTTAATATTGTCGTGTAGCTAATTGGGATAGAAACTAAATAAATAGACGTGGAGTATCGTCAATATGCAACTCGTTGCATATTGAACTTCACTTAATGTGTAGTGTTTGATTGCGTGAATTGTCATGCCGTGTCTTGCATGTATTCAACTGCTCATGCATCATATGTGTTGTGCATCCTATGGTGAATTCGTGTGTTGATTCGTGTTTCCGGTTTGCTTCATCTCGATAGAGTTCCGCAAGCGTGTCGGATGTGAGGACCCGTTCGACTACGTCGGTTCGTCTGCTTCACGGAGGCATTCTTCTTCCAAGCGGGATCTCAGGCAAGATGATCATTTCCCCAGATACCAATACTATCACTGCCATGCTAGTTTTACCGTTGCTACCGTTTATGTCTCGTTGCCTACCACATGTTAAATATCAGACTCTCAACCATGCCATGTTAACCTTCAACCTATTCGACCTAGCAAACCACTGATTTGCCATGTTACCGCTTGCTTAACCCTGTGTTAGCGTTGCTAGTTGCAGGTGCATTGCTTCCATGTGAAAGCATGGGTTCCTTGTTATATCACCATATTTAAATACTATTTAATTTAATGCACCTATATACTTGGTAAAAGGTGGAAGGCTCGGCCTTTCTAGCCTGGTGTTTTGTTCCACCTTTGCCTCCTTTAGTTACCGGCTACCGGTGTTATGTTCCATAATTGAGCGCTCCTAACACGATCGGGGTTGTTATGGGGACCCCCTTGATAATTCGTTTTAGATTAAAGCTGGTCTGGCAAGGCCCAACATTGGTACTACATTTGCCTAATCACCTAATAAAATTGCATAGGGACTTCCCGGGCCCCGTGGATAATTTAATCAACCCCCGGGCCAGTGCTCCTCATGAGTGTTGGTCCAAAACAGAGCAGCTTATTAACGCTACCTGGGGCAACTCGGTGTTTGGCGTGGTAACCATCGCTCATCCGTCGTGTCTTGAGAACGAGGTACGCGACTCCTATCGGGATCGTCGACACGTCGGGCGGCCTTGCTGGATTAGTTTTACCTTTGACGAGATATCTTGTGTATCGGGATTCCGGTGATGCTTTGGGT
Source organism: Hordeum vulgare subsp. vulgare (assembly GCF_904849725.1). Lineage (NCBI taxonomy): Eukaryota > Viridiplantae > Streptophyta > Magnoliopsida > Poales > Poaceae > Hordeum > Hordeum vulgare. The sequence continues at coordinate 26,260,876 of NC_058524.1, forward strand.
AATCTCAGAGTTGAGGTTTTCCACTAGGGAATCCGACAAGATCGCGAGCTTCGTGATTGAGGATTTCTATGCGGCTTGTGGTAATTTGTGATGGACTAGTTGGAGCACCCCTGCAGGGTTAAATCTTTCGGAAAGTTGTGCCCACGGTTATGTGGCAACGTGGAAACTTTGTTTAACACTGGTTCTAGATAACTTAAAGTTAAATTAATTAAAATATGCCAACTGTGTGCGTAACCGTGACTGTCTCTTTCGTGAGTTCCTTCTTCGATCGAGGACACGGTGGGGTTATGTCTGGCGTAGGTAGGTGTTCAGGATCATTCATTTGATCATCAGTAGTACACGTCCGTTATGCGTAGATTTTCCCCCTCTTACCTCTTGTACTCGTAAGTTAGCCACCATATATATGCGTAGCCGCTGCTGCAACCTCACCACTTAACCATGCCTCACCCATTAAGCTTTGCTAGTCTTGATACCTTTGGAAATGAGATTGCTGAGTCCCCTGTGGCTCACAGATTACTACAACACCAGTTGCAGGTACAGGTAAAGGTTACTTGACGCGAGCGCGTTGATTGTACATTTGGAGTTGCCTCTTCTTCTTCTTCTTCTTCATCGATCTAGGATGGGTTCTAGGCCGGCAGCCTGGGATAGCAAGGATGGACGTCGTTCTTATTTTCTCGTTTGTTTTCGTCCGTAGTCGGACCCTGCTCTTACTCTTGATGAATATGTAATGTACTGTTGTGACTCTGATGTAGCTTGTGGCGAGTGTAAGCCAATTCTATATATATATATATCTCTTCTTTTCAGTACATGTACCTGTAACGATATCCATTCTTGCGACACGACGAGATGCGCTTCTATCCCTGACGAGGCCTTCGTGCCAAATTGAGGATAGGGTCGCATCTTGGGCGTGACAAGTTGGTAGCAGACCAGTACCGACCTAGGAGCCCCCTTGATTGATCGAATTTGGCCGAGTCGAGTCTAGTGAAAAACTATTTGAGTCTTAGTTATATATCGGAGAGTAGGATTATTTTTTCTCCTCTTCTATGCTTTGGTGAGGAATCTTGATGTAATATTTTAATTCTACTCCTCTTCTCACTCAAATTTTTTTAGGATCACGCGGATATTCTTGGGATCTATATGATGCCGATGTGACGGAGTTCTGTCTTGGTGCCTCCTGTCTAACTTGATTTTCTTCCGGGGAGTTGAGCTCCAGGGGATTCTCGAGCACATCGTTATCATTCAGATTTCTTAGTATCTCAGGACGAAGGATGTTCGTAATTGCTTCAATACTAGTAGTGGCGAGATAACCCCGACGTCCCCAGTACTGGTGCAGATTGTTCGGAAGTACTGCCATACTTTGTATCGTTGTGATTACGAGGGTCTGTTGTAGATGAAGGTCCGAGATTCTGGTCGTGTGTTGACGGATGTGATACAAGTGACGGGTTAGTATAGGAGTTGTGTGATTATTACTCCTTGTATCCGTGCACCAGATTGCATGACCAGATATTTCGGGAATTCATAGGTGGGAATTCAAGTAGTTGCTTATAGGACAATCTTTCAACAAATACATGATGTTAGGTTGGGGTTCGACATCTAGTGGATTCATTTGTTCAGGGTCGACTTACAGCGGTACACGTTGTGTCTTAAAGAGTCCTTGTAGCTTGCTACGACTCGGGGACGCTTCGTATGTCGGGTGCACTGCCTTGCACTTGATGGCTACTGTAAAATCGAGCCCGTGCGATCCTGTCCACGAAAATATCGGACGAAATCTTCCTCATGAGTTTGTTCTGGCTTGTTTCATAAGCCTCACCCTTTGTTTTGTTGAACTATGGTAATTCAAGTTGCTTCGATGTCAAGTGGTGATTTCAGATCTTTCCTAAGAGGTGTTCTCATATTTTTATGAGAGTATTAATTCTTTTGCTCTATCAATTGTCTTGTCAATTCCTTTCAACCAGAGTCATCGTATCAATTCTTTCCAACCGGTGTGCTTCTCTTCAGTGAACTCAATCCTCTTCAATTGTTGTTGATCATTCTCTCATTTGTATTCCAGAGTTCATCTCATCTAGCCCAAGTTGTCTTTGTTTTTCCCCACCCTCCCTCCCTTTTTTCTCAGTGATTCATTTTTCATCCAAGAGTTTTCTTTTCATTGTGCTTCCGCTGTCTGTTCTTTCTCTCTTACCCGGTGAATTTAATTTAGTTGTCCGTGTCATCTTATCCATTCATCCTTGTAATTCTTTCCTATGTTAGGAATTCTTATGAGCCTATCTTGTTATTTATTCCTCTCTTTTCGATCCGGAGCGTTGAAACTATCTTAGAAGTTTTTGTTTCCAATCTTTTCTATCATTTTGAGGTGCTAACCTCATCTAGTTCTCTTCATACCGGTGCATTATCTCTCTTCTAAGCAATCTTTTCTAACGGTGGTTTCTTTGAGTGGGCCCATAACCCACAGGTTTTCCCAAGATCTTGTCTGGCTCTTGTAATCATCCGGAGATCTTTAATTCTTTTCAACTATGACGTAAGTATGAATTTCACCAGTCATATCCCTTCTCCAAGATCTATTGGAATTTATTCTCGTCTTTGGCTCAACCTTTCATTCCTCATTATTCCGGAGTGTCTCAGTTAATTCTTGGTGGTGTTCTTCTCATCATTCTCCTCTTTCAAGACCGAAGGAGTGTTTCTCTCAATCTTGGTTCATTTTCTTGGAGATTAATCATTTCAGCTTGGTGCCATCATCTTAACTGTTGTCAATCATGAGTAACCCCTTTCTGCCTATCTGGTGCACTTCTGAGTTGTTTTCATTCTCGATCCTCCGAAGGCCATCATTTCATAAGATTCTTCGTTCTCAGCTTTCAGCTTTCATCCTCAATTCTTCTCAATTGTTGTCTCTTCGTTCGTCTCTCGGTTATCCGGTGCCTGGTTCAAGTTTTCTCTCAGGTGGCTCATGATCTCTTCATTCTCAGGTGTTTCCATGCATTCTTGGAATTTCCCATTCAGTTGTGAATTCTTACCGGTGCGTCCTGCAATCATGCCTCAAGTGGTGCTTATCTCTCTGTCTCCTCAAGATCATTTCAAGAGGAATAAGTTGCATGAATAATCTGTTGCTTGTCGTCAATTTAACTTGATGAAGGATGAGCATAACATAATTCTTATTCTTTTTCTTCCTTCTTCCAAGAGATTTCAATTGTTCTTCCGGAGCGGCTCATGATATCAATTCTTTTCTCAAGTGTTCTTATCTTTTCTTTTCCGGAGTTCTAAGTTTTCTCATGTATCTCTTTGTGAGGCTTCATCTAAATCCTGGCAAGGCCATAATCTTATTCTTTTCTACCTTCTTGTCTGTGCATCATTCATTTGTATACGGAGGTCCTTCATGGTGTTTCATCAAAGTTTCAATTCATTCTCAAGTGTTCTTCAAGATTCTTGTTGGAGAACCTCAAGTATCTTTTCTCTTGCATTTCTATGTGCAATTGTTCTTCCTTTATCCTTTGCGGTGGTATTATAGCATTCTTGTTAGTGTAGGAGTCTCGAAGAGTTTTCCTCTCAAGAATGAGATAATTAAACCCACCAATTCTTTGATCATGAGATATTTGCAACCCACGGTTTCTTCATTGAGCCATCTTGGTTTGGGTGTCACCTAAAGCTTTTCCTATGGATTGTGGCTATCATGGTGCTTGTCTTTAATCCAAGTTCTCAATGTATCCTCTTGGTGCAAGAAATTGTTCATATCTTGTTTCTCCCAATCAACCCTTGTTTCTTTTAGTGGTTGGTTGTCACCTCATAAATGTTGTGATGATTTCCGTAAGCCCACTACTGTCTTGTTCTTTTCGTTGTTGTTTTTCCAACAACTTTGTCCAATTCTTCTTGCAAGGATGCTTGCCAAGTTCATTGGAGTTAGTAGTTGTCATTCTCTCTTCATTCTCTTCTTCCGTATGAGCTAGTTCGTATTCTCTTGTTCCGGAGGCATTGTGTTATTGCTCTTTTGGGTCAATCTTGTTGTTCTATCAAGATCATGGTGTTCCCTTGTTCTATTTAGTTGTTTGTTATGAATATTCTCTAATTCTCTCTTCTTATCGAATTTTTTGTCCCATTTTCCTACCGAAGTGCTGCCGAAATTTTCCGTGAATTCTGGCTTCTTTCTCATGTAATTCTTCATCTCTTTGCAACCTTCAAGGATCGTTGGTTTCACTCGTTTGTCAAAGAAGCGACTAAGTTTTTACCTCTTGTTCTTTCTCATCCTCTCCCCCTTTCATTCTTGGATCTCGGGGCGAGATCCTCTTGTAGTGTAGGAGAGTTGTGACAGCCCGATACCGACGTTCCAGAAGATTCCCCACTCTTTCCGTTTTCGTCGTGTGTCTATTTATATTTGTCGCATCATCATCGCATCATGCGCATCATCAGCATTGCATCGGCATCTCCGTTGCCGTCAGTTTTCAAAACTTGCATTCGTTAGTAGTCGCCGGTTCTCGTTGTTGTCCGTTCCGAGCCCGACCGCACACGCACGCGCCCGCGGCACCGTCGTAACTCTGTTTTTAAAGCGTGTATAAACTTCCTCTGATCGGGTTGAGATTTGTCGTGCGGTATTATTTATATATAGGTAGGCCGTCTGTCGAATTTCATCGCGAACGGAGTTCGTCTGGTCCCCGAACGGTCGACCCTAGGCGGCACCGTATTCGTTGCTAGGAAAAGTGCTGTTTTAGACGTGCTGAAATATTTCTAAGTCTGGAATCTGTTATATTTTGTTGTTGTCTTGTCTTGCTTGCATCTTGTGATCTGTAGCTCTTTTGAGGTTGGTCCAATGGAGTTAGTTGTACTCCTTGTGTTCTCTAGCATGCTGTAAATTTTCATGCCATTTGGAGTCCTGTAGCTATAGGTTTTGCTGCTGTCAATATTGCTTCAGATCGAAAACTGCACTTTCATGAGGTGTAATTTTCACCAAGTCTGAAATAGTGTGTCAGATGCCATTTTGTGACTTCTTTCCCTAGTGTTCCTTGCTGTCATGCTAGTTGTTGTTAGTTTTTGGTAGTAGTGCTTCTTGCCCTCTTCCGTGCCATGCCTTGCTTGATCTTATCGGAGTTGTGTAGCCGAAGTTGTGAGGCGTAGAAAATGCTATGTGGCTGATTTTGGCAGATTGTAGTCAATTCTTGTTTTGCTCGTAGTTTTTGAACCGTAGCTCCGATTAGATCGTGTCCTACATGAAACTTGCTTAGAATCTTGTGTAGTTTCATTTTCTCTTGCTGGTTGTTTGTTTTGAAGTGCTCGTAGCCATCGTTGCACACATATTGCATTCATACCATCGTAGAATCACGTGAATCTATTTGTTTTGCTGTTTAACAACTAATTAAATGCATTAGTTCAGATCTGGACAGAATTGTAAATTAACATGTGAGGTCGTCTCGGAGGTGCTATATGTCATTTCCGACCTCATTTAAAATGTCTAGATAAGTAGTTTAATTACGCTTCACCTCTTGCCATGTTTAATCACATTTAATATTGCTGTGTACCTAATCGGGATAGAAACTAAATAAATAGACGTGGAGTATCGTCAATATGCAACTCTTTGCATATTGAACTTCACTTAATGTGTAGTGTTTGATTGCGTGAATTGTCATGCCGTGTCTTGCATGTATTCAACTGCTCATGCATCATATGTGTTGTGCATCGTGTGGTGAATTCGTGTGTTGATTCGTGTTTCCGGTTTGCTTTGTCTCGATAGAGTTCCGCAAGCGTGTCGGATGTGAGGACCCGTTCGACTACGTCGGTTCGTCTGCTTCATGGAGGCATTCTTCTTCCAAGCGGGATCTCAGGCAAGATGATCATTTCCCCAGATACCATTACTATCATTGCCATGCTAGTTTTACCGTTGCTACCGTTTATGTCTCGTTGCCTACCACATGTTAAATATAAGACTCTCAACCATGCCATGTTAACCTTCAACCTGTTCGAACTAGCAAACCACTGATTGGCCATGTTACCGCTTGCTTAACCCTGTGTTAGCGTTGCTAGTTGCAGGTGCATTGCTTCCATGTGAAAGCATGGGTTCCTTGTTATATCACCATATTTAAATGCTATTTAATTTAATGCACCTATATACTTGGTAAAAGGTGGAAGGCTCGGCCTTTCTAGCCTGGTGTTTTGTTCCACCTTTGCCCCCTTTAGTTACCGGCTACCGGTGTTATGTTCCATAATTGAGCGCTCCTAACACGATCGGGGTTGTTATGGGGACCCCCTTGATAATTCGTTTTAGATTAAAGCTGGTCTGGCAAGGCCCAACATTGGTACTACATTTGCCTAATCACCTAATAAAATTGCATAGGGACTTCCCGGGCCCCGTGGATAATTTAATCAACCCCCGGGCCAGTGCTCCTCATGAGTGTTGGTCCAAAACAGAGCAGCTTATTAACGCTACCTGGGGCAACTCGGTGTTTGGCGTGGTAACCATCGCTCATCCGTCGTGTCCTGAGAACGAGGTACGCGACTCCTATCGGGATCGTCGACACGTCGGGCGGCCTTGCTGGATTAGTTTTACCTTTGACGAGATATCTTGTGTATCGGGATTCCGGTGATGCTTTGGGTAATCTCAGAGTTGAGGTTTTCCACTAGGGAATCCGACAAGATCGCGAGCTTCGTGATTGAGGATTTCTATGCGGCTTGTGGTAATTTGTGATGGACTAGTTGGAGCACCCCTGCAGGGTTAAATCTTTCGGAAAGTCGTGCCCACGGTTATGTGGCAACGTGGAAACTTTGTTTAACACTGGTTCTAGATAACTTAAAGTTAAATTAATTAAAATATGCCAACTGTGTGCGTAACCGTGACTATCTCTTTCGTGAGTTCCTTCTCCGATCGAGGACACGGTGGGGTTATGTCTGACGTAGGTAGGTGTTCAGGATCATTCATTTGATCATCAGTAGTACACGTCCGTTATGCGTAGATTTTCCCCCTCTTACCTCTTGTACTCGTAAGTTAGCCACCATATATATGCGTAGCCGCTGCTGCAACCTCACCACTTAACCATGCCTCACCCATTAAGCTTTGCTAGTCTTGATACCTTTGGAAATGAGATTGCTGAGTCCCCTGTGGCTCACAGATTACTACAACACCAGTTGCAGGTACAGGTAAAGGTTACTTGACGCGAGCGCGTTGATTGTACATTTGGAGTTGCCTCTTCTTCTTCTTCTTCTTCATCGATCTAGGATGGGTTCCAGGCCGGCAGCCTGGGATAGCAAGGATGGACGTCGTTCTTATTTTCTCGTTTGTTTTCGTCCGTAGTCGGACCCTGCTCTTACTCTTGATGAATATGTAATGTACTGTTGTGACTCTGATGTAGCTTGTGGCGAGTGTAAGCCAATTCTATATATATATCTCTTCTTTTCAGTACATGTACCTGTAACGATATCCATTCTTGCGACACGACGAGATGCGCTTCTATCCCTGACGAGGCCTTCGTGCCAAATTGAGGATAGGGTCGCATCTTGGGCGTGACACTCCCTTAATTTTAGGTAGAGATATTGTCTGCTAGATGTGTCTGAATCCCTCTATTATTCCAGTACGGTAATCATTCTTATTTGACCATTTAAGTGAACAATATCTAATATTTGATACTTAGTTAAGTTCGGTCCTTTTTGGGTAATCTATACAGTATAGGGCATGCAAGAGTTGGCTGCAAATCCACTATTTCCCCTCTCTATTTTTAGTGCAATATAATGCATATACCTAGAACTAGCATCTCATGGACCACCAATTTAGCATCTGCTCCTCTAACATCCATGTCAGTGCAAATCTTATTATGATTATGTATCAACATGAATAACCTCGTATACTATTTGAAAGTTCATTGCATGTTGTTAGTATTCCTTTATTTTCATTGAAGTGGGGTTGTGAAACATGCTAAATCCTGTAGAGAAGAAAGGACGGGTGTGCATCTCCAGGCTTATAGCTGACCGTCATGCTTTAGCCGAGGAAGGATGGAGTTACCAAGAAATAAATGAGCAAGTCCGTCACCTGAACATGATCATTGAAGAGATTAAGGACAAGAATGGAGCTTATATCAACAAGCTCATTGGCAAGAGAAGGAAGCTTCAAGCTGAACTTAGATCAAATGAGCCTTTGACAGCTGAGGTTGTGCATCTATGTGCTGAAATCGAGAAGCTCCTCGCCGTTAGGAAAGAACTCTCTACAAAGTCTGCATCACTCATGCACAAGCTTAGTATGGACAAATCAGGTAGATAACAGGAACTTACACATGCAAGGTACACACCTCGACGCACGGTCTCTTTTGCACGCCCAGACTCTCAAGTATCCCGGTAAATCTGTTGAACGGAAACTTTGAATATCATTGGTTTGTATAAATATATTTATTTGCAAGAATGTGTGTGAATTACAGCATGCAGAAGTGGAGTTTCAAGTTGGTGGAACAAGTGAAAGTAATGGAAAAGAATGTGATTTTGACGGGGCAAGAAATTCAACAACTGCGGGCCAAATTAGCTAATTTTAATAGCTATGGGGCACAAGTATGTTATTGCGACCCATTATAGTGTTGTAAATTCAGCTATTATTTTTACATGTATTTTCCTTTCTTTCTTGTCATATCTTGTCATATGTTGTTTGAATTTGACGTTGCACATGCACACTTTGGTGGGTTTGAGCAATCCTGATTTAGGAATCTGGTATGTCTCGGCACTTTACATGAGTTTCTGTGAAACAACACCAATTCTTTGGTTTGTAACGCCAATGGACATGCTCACTTCTCTTAGCCAAATAAAATATTGATGCGTCTAATATTGGCGGGTAAAGTCACTAATTAGTGTCTCGGTATTTAATGGTTGAAAAACTTTTCATTTGTAATATCGATAGTATGAGACCAAATTTATTGTCTTATTTAAGTACCATTCTTTGTTCTGTTTGATAAATGGAGATTGTTGTTGTCCTATGTTTTGTTTTATGGTGTTCCAGTTCAGTAAGGGACATGGTAATCTATCAAAGATCAGTGCTACGATATTAATCAACGACTCAAAGGTATGCAACTGAATTCATTGATAGATTTAGCTGCCATTGTATTTTGTATTTGTTTGGGTTATGCTAACTGAATTCATTGATAGATTTAGCTGCCATTGTATTTTGTATTTGTTTGGGTTATGCTGCAAAAGAAATGCTTTACACGGCCCAACCTTTTGCTAGCATAGAAGCATGACCGAATTTGGCTTGGCATTGTAACATTTTTGTAATTTGATATTTATCAACTTAGATGTGTTGTTGTTTTTTTGGCGGATCCTGGATACTTATTCTCCCGTTGCAACACACGGGTATTTTTGCTAGTTAAGTATATAAACAACATACAGACCAAATTGTGCATCTAAATCAAATAAACTCATACATACACTCCTTCACTAAAACCCGCAAACCACAATAGTTCTAGAGCATTTGAAATGATCTAAACTAGTAGTAAGAGATGAGGATGAAGCTGCTAACCTTTTTAGAACACTTGGATAGTTGGTGCACCGCCAAACCTAGAAAAATCTTGGGGGGAAATGAAGCTTGGAGGTCGAGCTTAGACAGGAAAGAAAGCTTAAGTGTGGCTCGGGCATTTCATCAAACACCTCATGTGCATAGAAAAGGTGATAACAGAGTAGCACACATCTACACACGCTGGCCGGCCAAAAATGAAAGGAGTGAGCGGGCAGGGATGAGCATATATATAGGCAATCTTTTAGTCCCGATTGGTGTCTAGAACCGGGACTGAAGGCAGACATTTAATCCTGGTTCCAGAGACGAACAGGGACTAAAGGGTTTGCGCCACGAGCCAGGCCCATCAGTCCCGATTGGTAGTGGGAACTGGGTGTTGGGGAACGCTGCATGGGAAACAAAAACTTTCCTACGCACACGAAGACCTATCATGGTGATGTCCATCTACGAGAGGAGATTTGGATCTACGTACCCTTGTAGATCGCACAACAGGAAGCGTTAAGAAAGGCGGTTGATGTAGTGAAATGTCTTCACGTCCCTCGATCAGCCCCACGAACCGTACCACGAACCGTCCCGCGATCTGTCCCATGATCCATTTCGATCTAGTGCTGAACGGACGGCACCTCCGCGTTCAGCAAACGTACAACTCGACGATGATCTCGGCCTTCTTGATCCAGCAAGCAAGACGGAGAAGTAGATGATTTCTCCGGCAGCGTGATGGCGCACCGGTGGTGGTGACGATCTACTCCTGCAGGGCTCCGCGCCCGAGCTCCGCAGAAATACGATCTAGAGGTAAAACTATGGTGTCTAGATCTGAGTTGCACGTGGGAAAAGTTGTCTCAAATCAGCCCTAAATCACCACTATATATAGGAGGGAGGGGGAGGAGTCTTGCCTTGAGGACCAAGTCCCCAAGGGTGCGCCGGCCAGGAAGGAGAGGAGGAATCCTACTCCAATTAGGATTGGAAACTGGAGTCCTTCTCTTCCTTCCCACCTCCCCTTTTTTTCTTTCTCTTTGGTTTTCCCTCTTCTTGGCACCTAGGCCCTCTTGGGCTGTCCCACCAGCCCACTAAGGGCTAGTGCGCCACCCTAAGGCCATTGAACTTCCTCCGGGTGGGTTGTCCCCCTCCCGGTGAACTCCCGGAACCCATTCGTCACTCCCGGTACAATGTCAGCCGGTAATGCCCGAAAACCTTCCGGTAACCAAATGAAACCATCCTATATATCAAACTTCGTTTCCGGACCATTCCGGAAACCCTCGTGATGTCCGGTATCTCATCCGGGACTCCAAACAATATTCGGTAACCACACATATAACTGAACTATACTAAAACATCATCGAACCTTAAGTGTGCAGACCCTGCGGGTTCGAGAACTATGTAGACATGCCCCGAGGTATTCCTCGATCAATATCCAATAGAGGGACCTGGATGCCCATATTGGATCCTACATATTCTCCGAAGATCTTATCAGTTGAACCTCAGTGTCAAGGATTCATATAATCTCGTATGTCATTCTCTTTGTCCTTCGGTATGTTACTTGCCCGAGATTTGATCGTCGGTATCCGCATACCTATTTCAATCTCGTTACCGGCAAGTCTCTTTACTCGTTCCGTGATACAAGATCCCGTGACTTACACTTAGTCACATTGCTTGCGCGGCTTGTGTGTGATGTTGTATTACCGAGTGGGCCCCGAGATACCTCTCCGTCACATGGAGTGACAAATCCCAGTCTTGATCCATACTAACTCAACAGACACCTTCGGAGATACCTGTAGAGTACGTACCTTTATAGTCACCCAGTTACGTTGTGATGTTTGATACACACAAGGTATTCCTCCGGTGCCAGTGAGTTATATGATCTCATGGTCATAGGAATAAATACTTGACACGTAGAAAACAATAGCAATAAAATGACACGATCAATATGCTACGTATATAATTTGGGTCTTGTCCATCACATGATTCTCCTAATGATGTGATCCCGTTATCAAGTGACAACACTTGTCTATGGCCAGGAAACCTTGACCATCTTTGATCAACAAACTAGTCAACTAGAGGTTCACTAGGGAGAGTGTGTTGTCTATGTATCCACACATGTATTTGAGTTTCCAATCAATACAATTCTAGCATGGATAATAAATGATTATTATGAACAAGGAAATATAATAATAACTAATTTATTATTGCATCTAGGGCATATTTCCAACACTGGGAATAGAGGTCCTAGATGAATCGGGACTTGTGCCCGCCGAGGCCTGATCGAAGTCTTGGCTGCTCGAACCGGGACTGATGCATGCATTATTCCCTCTTTGTAAGTCGACCGGGACTAATGATCTTATCTGATCAAGACCAAGCCCTATTTTCTATTAGTGAGTGGGACGGGGCGACGACACTACTGTTGTCGGCGCAATGGCTTGGCGAATGAGGGCACGACGATGCAGCCGTGCAAGTGCATTGCGAAGGCAGAAAACGCGGCGGCGGTGCAGATCCTGATAACCATTTGTTGACATTGCCCAAATAGGAAATGCTTTCACCGTTGGCTCGTTCGATTCTGTGGTTCCTATACCTTATTCCGTTGAATTTTATCGTAAGAGGTATTCCTCGCTCGTACCGAGATGAAATGGGCGGGGGCAACATTAGAGCGCAACTAACACGAGTACTCCTTTTTTTTAGGGGAAATACCTCTTTTTATTCAACCATAGCTAGGAATCTCGTCCGAAATTACAGAAAGAAGAAAGTCTGGTGGAGAATCCACCCAAATACCATTACGATGCTCGCCTACCCCTACTTTAGCTAGCTTATGCGCGGCCATATTTCCCGATCGTCGAATCCAAGTGACCTTGAACTCCAGAAAAGAGGTAAGCAAGGTCTTTATCTCCTGTACCCAAGGCCTAATAGCAGACAGGTTCGTCACCGGATTGTTAATCTTCGTTTCCAGTGTCTTGCTACCCAATTCCAGGTGCGCGCGCTGGATATTCAAGCCAATCGCCATTTGAAGTGCCTTCCTACACGCCAGCGCTTCTACCGCCTCGGGATCAACAATGCCTGGGAAGAACTGGCTAGCCCCAGCCACAAACGCTGCATGATGGTCCCTGAAGACTGCCTCCCCTCCACTGTTTGTTCCTGCCCTGGAGACCGCGCTGTCAGAGTTGATCTTAATCAACCCATTGTCAGGAGGCTCCCATTTCTGGGTAGGTTTTGGCTCCGATTGTGACGCCCTTGTCTCATTCGCTATTTTCCACTCCGCTAAGTGAACCTTCAGCTGTTCTATGATTTCATGTGGCTGCTGTAGTTTCCTCCCCTCTCTCGTGTTGTTTCTGGCAATCCAAAGCCCATAGGCAGCCTAGACCATGAGCTCTATCTCCTCCTCTGCAGCAAGAGCAAACCAATCAAGCAGCCAAGTAGAGAGTGCCCTCTGGGATGTCAACCAGCCAAGTGGAGTAGCCAACTCCACACCCAACTCTTCTCCCCCCAACTGCCATAAACGAACCGAGTGATGACAGGCCCAGAAGAGATGGACCATAGTTTCTTCTCTCCCACAAGCTACACAAAATACTCCTTCCTTTATTCGGCGCCTGTGGAGTTCTGAACCGACAACTAATGTTGGAAATATGCCCTAGAGGCAATAATAAATTAGTTATTATTATATTTCTTGGTTCATGATAATCGTTTATTATCCATGCTATAATTGTATTGATTGGAAACACAATACTTGTGTGGATACATAGACAAAACACTGTCCCTAGTAAGCCTCTAGTTGACTAGCTCGTTGATCAAGGATGGTCAAGGTTTCCTAGCCATAGGCAAGTGTTGTCACTTGATAACGGGATCACATCATTAGGAGAATCATGTGATGGACTAGACCCAAACTAATAGACGTAGCATGTTGATCGTGTCATTTTGTTGCTACTGTTTTCTGCGTGTCAAGTATTTGTTCCTATGACCATGAGATCATATAACTCACGGACACCGGAGGAATGCTTTGTGTGTATCAAACGTCGCAACGTAACTGGGTGACTATAAAGATGCTCTACAGGTATCTCCGAAGGTGTTCGTTGAGTTAGTATGGATCGAGACTGGGATTTGTCACTCCGTGTGACGGAGAGGTATCTCGGGGCCCACTCGGTAATACAACATCACACACAAGCCTTGCAAGCAATGTGACTTAGTGTAAGTTGCGGGATCTTGTATTACGGAACGAGTAAAGAGACTTGCCGGTAAACGATATTGAAATAGGTATGCGGATACTGACGATCGAATCTTGGGCAAGTAAACATACCGAAGGACAAAGGGAATGACATACGGGATTATACGAATCCTTGGCACTGAGGTTCAAACGATAAGATCTTCGTAGAATATGTAGGATCCAATATGGGCATCCAGGTCCCGCTATTGGATATTGACCGAGAAGTCTCTCGGGTCATGTCTACATAGTTCTCGAACCCGCAGGGTCTGCACACTTAAGGTTCCACGTTGTTTTAAGCGTATTTGAGTTATATGGTTGGTTACCGAATGTTGTTCGGAGTCCCGGATGAGATCACGGACGTCACGAGGGTTTCCGGAATGGTCCGGAAACGAAGATTGATATATAGGATGACCTCATTTGATTACCGGAAGGTTTTCGGAGTTACCGGGAATGTACCGGGAATGACGAATGGGTTCCGGGAGTTCACCGGGAGGGGGCAACCCACCCCGGGGAAGCCCATAGGCTTTGGGGAGACACACCAGCCCTTAGTGGGCTGGTGGGACAGCCCCAAGGGGGCCTATGCGCCAAGAAAAGGAAATCAAAGGAAAAGAAAAAAAAAAGAGGGAGGAAGTGGGAAGGGAGGGGGACTCCTCCCACCAAACCAAGTCCAACTCGGTTTGGGGGGGGAGTCCTCCCCCCCTTGGCTCGGCCGACCCCTTGAGGGTCCCTTGGACCCCAAGGCAAGGTCCCCCTCCCTCCTCCTATATATATATGGAGCAATTAGGGCTGATTTGAGACGACTTTCTCACGGCTGCCCGACCACATACCTCCATAGTTTTTCCTCTAGATCGCGTTTCTGCGGAGCTCGGGCGGAGCCCTGCCGAGACAAGATCATCACCAACCTCCGGAGCACCGTCACGCTGCCGAAGAACTCTTCTACCTCTCCGTCTCTCTTGCTGGATCAAGAAGGCCGAGATCATCGTCGAGCTGTACGTGTGCTGAACGCGGAGGTGCCGTCCGTTCGGTACTAGATCGTGGGACTGATCGCGGGATTGTTCGCGGGGCGGATCGAGGGACGTGAGGATGTTCCACTACATCAACCGCGTTCTCTAACGCTTCTGCTGTACGATCTACAAGGGTACGTAGATCACTCATCCTCTCTCGTAGATGGACATCACCATGATAGGTCTTCGTGCGCGTAGGAAAATTTTTGTTTCCCATGCGACGTTCCCCAACAGTGGCATCATGAGCTAGGTTCATGCGTAGATGTCTTCTCGAGTAGAACACAAAAGTTTTTGTGGGCGGTGATGTGCGTTTTGCTGCCCTCCTTAGTCTTTTCTTGATTCCGCGGTATTGTTGGATTGAAGCGGCTTGGACCGACATTACTCGTACGCTTACGAGAGACTGGTTTCATCATTACGAGTAACCCCCTTTGCTCAAAGATGACTGGCAAGTGACGGTTTCTCCAACTTTAGTTGAATCGGATTTGACCGAGGTGGTCCTTGGATGAGGTTAAATAGCAACTCATATATCTCCGTTGTGGTGTTTGCGTAAGTAAGATGCGATCCTACTAGATACCCTTGGTCACCACGTAAAACATGCAACAACAAAATTAGAGGACGTCTAACTTGTTTTTGCAGGGTATGATTGTGATGTGATATGGCCAACGATGTGATGTGATATATTAGATGTATGAGATGATCATGTTGTAATAGAAATATTGACTTGCACGTCGATGATACGGCAACCGGCAGGAGCCATAGGGTTGTCTTTATACTAACGTTTGTGCTTGCAGATGCGTTTACTATTTTGCTAGGATGTAGCTTTAGTAGTAATAGCATAAGTAGCACGACAACCCCGATGGAAACACGTTGATGGATGATCATGGTGTGGCGCCGTTGACAAGAAGATCGTGCCGGTGCTTTGGTGATGGAGATCAAGAAGCACGTGATGATGGCCATATCATGTCACTTATGAATCGCATGTGATGTTAATCCTTTTATGCACCTTATTTTGCTTAGAACGGCGGTAGCATTATGAGGTGATCTCTCACTAAAATTTCAAGACGAAATTGTGTTCTCCCCGACTGTGCACCGTTGCTACAGTTCGTCGTTTCGAGACACCACGTGATGATCGGGTGTGATAGACTCAACGTTCACATACAACGGGTGCAAAACAGTTGCGCACGCGGAACACTCGGGTTAAGCTTGACGAGCCTAGCATGTGCAGACATGGCCTCGGAACACATGAGACCGAAAGGTCGAGCATGAATCGTATAGTTGATATGATTAGCATAGAGATGCTTACCACTGAAACTATTCTCGACTCACGTGATGATCGGACTTGAGATAGCGGATTTGGATCATGTACCACTCAAATGACTAGAGAGATGTACTTTTTGAGTGGGAGTTCTTAAGTAATATGATT
The DNA here is from genome assembly GCF_904849725.1 of Hordeum vulgare subsp. vulgare. Taxonomy (NCBI): domain Eukaryota; kingdom Viridiplantae; phylum Streptophyta; class Magnoliopsida; order Poales; family Poaceae; genus Hordeum; species Hordeum vulgare. Next base: position 26,276,946 of record NC_058524.1, read on the forward strand.
AATTGAACTAATTGTCATGAACATAGTCTAATGGTCTTTACGAATTACGATGTAGCTTGCGCTATAGCTCTACTGTTTTTTATATGTTCCTAGAGAAACTTTAGTTGAAAATTGATAGTAGCAAACTTTGCAGACTGAGTCTGTAAAACCGAGGATTGTCCTTGTTGCTGCGCAGAAGGCTTATGTCCTTAATGCACCACTCGGTGTGCTGCACCTCGAGCGTCGTCTGTGGATGCTGTGAACATCCGACATACACGTTTCTGATGACTACACGATAGTTCAGTGCAAAGTACTTAATGGCTTAGAAGCAAGGCACCGAAAACGTTTTAAAACGTCACGGAACATAAGTGATGTTCTAAAGAGATGAAATTGTGATTTCATGCTTGTGCCCTTGTTAAGAGGTACGAGACCTCCAACAAGATTCTTTGTCCACAAAGTAAAGGAGAAAATCTCAATCGTTGAGCGTGTGCTCAGATTGTCTGAGTACGACAATCACTTGAATCAAGTGGGAGTTAATCTTCCAGATGAGATAGTGATGGTTCTCCAAAGTCACTGCCACCAAGCTGTGAGAGCTTCGTGATGAACTATAACATATCAAGGATAGATACAATGATCCTTGAGCGATTCGCGATGTTTGACACTGCGAAAGTGGAAATCAAGAAGGAGCGTCAATAGTTGATGGTTTGTAAAACCACTAAGTTTCAAGAAAGGCAAGGGCTAGAAGGGATACTTCGTGAAACGGCAAAACAGTTGCTGCACTAATGAAGAGACCCAAGATTAAACCCAAACCCGAGACTAAGTGCTTCTGTAATGAGGGGAACAGCCACTGAGGCGGAGCAACTCTAGATACTTGGTAGATAAGAAGGCTGGCGAAAGTCGAGAGAAGTATATTTGATATACATAATGTTGATGTGTACTTTACTAGTACTCCTAGTAGCACGAGGGTATTGGATACCGGTTCGGTTGCTAAGTGATTAGTAACGCGAAATGAAAGCTACGGCATAAACGGAGACTAGCTAAAGGTGAGGTGACAATACGTGTTGGAAGTGTTTCCAAGGTTGATATGATCAAACGTCGCACGCTCCCTCTACCATCGGGATTGGTGTTGAACCTAAATAATTGTTATTTGGTGCTTGCGTTAAGCATGAACATGATTGGATCGTGTTTATTGCAATGCGATTATTCATTCAAAGAGAATAATGGTTACTCTATTTGCTTGAATAATCACCTTCAATGGTTTATTGAATCTCGATTGTAGTGTTACACATTGGTGCCAAAAGATACGAGTTAATGATGATAGTACCACTTACTTGTGGCACTGCCGCTTGAGTCATGTTAGTATAAATTGCATGAAGAGGCTCCATGCTGATGGATCTTTACTCACCTGATTTCGAATCACTAGTGACATGCAAATCATACCACATGAGCAAGGCCTTGTTTTCATTGAGATGAAACAAGATAGTAACTTGTTGGAAGTGATACATTTTGATGTATGCAGTCCAATGAGTGCCGAGGCACGCAGTGGATATCATTATGTTCTTACTTCACTTACGACTTGAGTAGATACAGGAGTATTTACTTAATGAATCACAAGTCTGAAATATTGAAAAGTTCAATTCCGTTTCAGAGTGAAGTTCGTCGTAACAAGAGGATGAACTGTCTACGATATGATCATAGAAATGAATATCTGAGTTACGAGTTTTTGGTACACAGTTAAGACAATGTGGAAATTGTTTCACAATTCATGCCAACTGGAACATCATAGTGTGATGATGTGTCTGAACGTCATAGCCACGCACTATTTAGTATGGTGCATGCTGTGATGTCTCTTATCGAATTACCACTATCGTTTATGGGTTATGCATTAGAGACAACCGCATTCACTTTAAATAGGGCACCGCGTATTTCCGTTGAGATGACACAGTATAGACTGAGGTTTAGAGAAATCTAAACTGTCGTTTCTTGAAAGTTTGGGGTTTCGACACTTATGTGAAAAAGTTTCAGTCTGATAAGCTCGAACCCAAAGCGGATAAATGCATCTTCATAGGATATCCAAAACAGTTGGGTACATCTCCTATCTCAGATCCGAAAGCAAAGTGTTTGTTTCTAGAAACTGATCCTTTCTCGAGGAAAGGTTTCTCTCGAAAGAATTGAGTGGGAGGGTAGTAGAACTTGATGAGGTTATTGAACCATCACTTCAACCAGTGTGTAGCAGGGCGCAGGAAGTTGTTCATGTGGCGCCTACACCAATTGAAGTGGAAGCTGATGATGATGATCATTGAGCTTCGAATCAAGTTACTACAAACCTCGTAGGTCGACAAGGTCGCGTACTGCTGCAGAGTAGTACGGTAACCCTGTCTTGGAGGTCATGTTGTTGAGCAACAGTGAACCTACGAGTTATGGAGAAAGCGATGGTGGGCCCAGATTCCGACAACTGGCTGGAAGCCATGAATTCCGAGAGAGGATCCATGTGTGAAAACAAAGTGTACACTTTGGTAGAACTACTTGATGGTCATAGGACTATTGAGTAAAAATGGGTCTTTAAAAGAAGACAGACGATGATGGTGATAAGTCACTATTAAGAAAAGCTCGACTTGTCGCAAAGATGTTTTCGATAAGATCAAACAGTTGACTATGATGAGACTTTCTCACTCGTAGCGATGCTAAAAGTCTGTTAGAATTATGTTAGTTGTTGATGCATTATTTATGAAATATTGCACGTAGGATGTCAAAACATTGTTTTCTCGACGGTTTCCTTGAGCAAACATTGAATGTGATACAACCAGAAGGTTTTGTCGATCCTAAAGATACTAGCAAGTATGCAAGCTCCAGCGATCCTTCAATGGACTGGTGCAAGCATCTCGGAGTTGGAATATATATACTTTGATGAGATGATCAAAGATTTTGGGTTTGTACAAGGTTTATGAGAAACTTGTATTTCCGAAGAAGTGAGTGGGAGCACTATAGAATTTCTGATAAGTATATGTGGTTGACATATTGTGGATCAGAAGTAATGTAGAATTTCTGTAAAGCATACAAGGTTGTTTGAAAGGAGTTTTTTCAAAGGAATACCTAGATTGCGCTACTTGAACGTTGAGCATCAAAGATCTATGGAGATAGATCGAAAGCGCTTAATAGAAGTTTCAACAAGATGCATGCCTTGACAAGTTTTTGAAGGAGTTCAAAATAGATCAGTAAAGAAGGAGTTCTTGGTTGCGTTGTAAGGTGTGAATTTGAGTAAGACTCAAAACCCGACCACGGCAGAATAAAGAGAATAGACTAAGGTCGTCTTCTATGCCTTAGCCGTAGAATCTAAAGTATGCCATGCTGTGTACCGCACCTGATGTGTGCCTTGACTCAAAGTCTGTTGAGAGGTACAGAGAGTGATCCATGATTGAATCACTAGCAGCGGTCAAAATTTATCCTTAGTAACAAATGGACTAAGGAATTTTTCTCGATTATGGAGGTGGTTAAAGAGTTCGTCGTAAAGGGTTACGTCGATGCAAGCTTTGACACTAATCCGGATAACTATGAGTAGTGAAACGGAGTCATATAGTAGAGTAGATATTTGGAGCATTTCCGAATAGCACGTAGTAGCAGCATCTATAAGATGACATAAAGATTTGTAAAGAACGCACGGATCTGAAAGTTTCAGAACCGTTGACTAAAACCTCTCTCACGAGCAAGACGTGATCAGACCCCATAACTATATGGGTGTTGGATTCGTTGGAATCACATGGTGATGTGAACTAGATTATTGACTCTAGTGCAAGTGGGAGACTGTTGGAAATATGCCCTAGAGGAAATAATAAATTAGTTATTATTATATTTCTTGGTTCATGATAATCGTTTATTATCCATGCTATAATTGTATTGATTGGAAACACAATACTTGTGTGGATACATAGACAAAACACTGTCCCTAGTAAGCCTCTAGTTGACTAGCTCGTTGATCAAGGATGGTCAAGGTTTCCTGGCCATAGGCAAGTGTTGTCACTTGATAACGGGATCACATCATTAGGAGAATCATGTGATGGACTAGACCCAAACTAATAGACGTAGCATGTTGATCGTGTCATTTTGTTGCTACTGTTTTCTGCGTGTCAAGTATTTGTTCCTATGACCATGAGATCATATAACTCACGGACACCGGAGGAATGCTTTGTGTGTATCAAACGTCGCAACGTAACTGGGTGACTATAAAGATGCTCTACAGGTATCTCCGAAGGTGTTCGTTGAGTTAGTATGGATCGAGACTGGGATTTGTCACTCCGTGTGACGGAGAGGTATCTCGGGGCCCACTCGGTAATACAACATCACACACAAGCCTTGCAAGCAATGTGACTTAGTGTAAGTTGCGGGATCTTGTATTACGGAACGAGTAAAGAGACTTGCCGGTAAACGAGATTGAAATAGGTATGCGGATACTGACGATCGAATCTTGGGCAAGTAAACATACCGAAGGACAAAGGGAATGACATACGGGATTATACGAATCCTTGGCACTGAGGTTCAAACGATAAGATCTTCGTAGAATATGTAGGATCCAATATGGGCATCCAGGTCCCGCTATTGGATATTGACCGAGAAGTCTCTCGGTCATGTCTACATAGTTCTCGAACCCGCAGGGTCTGCACACTTAAGGTTCGACGTTGTTTTAAGCGTATTTGAGTTATATGGTTGGTTACCGAATGTTGTTCGGAGTCCCGGATGAGATCACGGACGTCACGAGGGTTTCCGGAATGGTCCGGAAACGAAGATTGATATATAGGATGACCTCATTTGATTACCGGAAGGTTTTCGGAGTTACCGGGAATGTACCGGGAATGACGAATGGGTTCCGGGAGTTCACCGGGAGGGGGCAACCCACCCCGGGGAAGCCCATAGGCTTTGGGGAGACACACCAGCCCTTAGTGGGCTGGTGGGACAGCCCCAAGGGGGCCTATGCGCCAAGAAAAGGAAATCAAAGGAAAAGAAAAAAAAGGAGGGAGGAAGTGGGAAGGGAGGGGGACTCCTCCCACCAAACCAAGTCCAACTCGGTTTGGGGGGGGGAGTCCTCCCCCCCTTGGCTCGGCCGACCCCTTGAGGGTCCCTTGGACCCCAAGGCAAGGTCCCCCTCCCTCCTCCTATATATATATGGAGCAATTAGGGCTGATTTGAGACGACTTTCTCACGGCTGCCCGACCACATACCTCCATAGTTTTTCCTCTAGATCGCGTTTCTGCGGAGCTCGGGCGGAGCCCTGCCGAGACAAGATCATCACCAACCTCCGGAGCGCCGTCACGCTGCCGGAGAACTCTTCTACCTCTCCGTCTCTCTTGCTGGATCAAGAAGGCCGAGATCATCGTCGAGCTGTACGTGTGCTGAACGCGGAGGTGCCGTCCGTTCGGTACTAGATCGTGGGGCTGATCGCGGGATTGTTCGCGGGGCGGATCGAGGGACGTGAGGACGTTCCACTACATCAACCGCGTTCTCTAACGCTTCTGCTGTACGATCTACAAGGGTACGTAGATCACTCATCCTCTCTCGTAGATGGACATCACCATGATAGGTCTTCGTGCGCGTAGAAAAAATTTTGTTTCCCATGCGACGTTCCCCAACAACTAAACCATTCTGAATCATTCGCCACATATGAATTTTTGTCTTTCCTGGTGTGTTAGTCTCCCAGAGCACCCGATAGCCGTGTTGATTCGCCATCGAGCTAGAACCCCCAAGTTGTCCGGTTCTGGCATTGTTCAAAGACATACAGAGATGATAATCGGGCTTGACGGGGAAGATGTCGTCCCTTGTGAAGTTCCAGGCCAGCCGATCCTCCATGCCTGGTCCCCCTATAGTGATCTTCTATATGTATGCAACGTCAGACGGGGTGAACATGGTCGCCAGCCTACTCCCATTCGATTCAGTTCCTGCCTCATTAAGCAGATCAGACACCCAGTGACCCCCTGCACATAAATCTGCCCCAAAGGATGGGGGCTTCCACATCGAGGAATCCAGGGGTCATGGTGGATCTTTATATTCAGACCGTTGCCAACTCCCCAGATAATACCTTCCCTGAGCAGATCACGTCCATGCAAGATACTCCTAAAAGTATACGACCCAACGGACGGGCATGTAGCCACCAAGAGCGAGCAGTCCTTGAAATATCTCGCTTTGAGTACTCTTGCGCACAAGGAGGAGGGCACTTGAAGGATTCTCCATGCCTGCTTTGCCAACAACGCTTGGTTAAACGCTACATGATCCCTAAAACCCATCCCCCCATTCCTTTTGCTATTGCACATTTTCTGCCAAGCAATCCAGTGCACCTTTTTCTCACCATTCATTTCCCCCCACCAGAATTTTGATGAAATAGAAGTAAGATTCCGGCACATTTTCTTGGATAGGTGAAAGCAACTCATAGTATAGGTTGGCGACGCCTGCAAGACAGATTTTATTAGGACTTCTCTAGCCGCTTTGGACATGCCTTGCACCTTCCATCCACTCACTTTGCCTTTGGAGCACTCTGTAACGTGCTTGAAAGTGCCATCCTTGGATCTACCAACCAGTGTTGGTAATCCTAAATATCTCTCGCTGAGAGCTTCAGATTGGATACCAATAACACTCTTCACATGCTCCTTCAGGGCATTCCTGCTCCCCTTACCAAAAATTATTGAAGATTTCTGCAGGTTTACTCTCTGGCCAGAGGCCTTCTCATATGTGGTAAGAATCTATTTTAGTGTCTCCATGTTTCCTCTTGCCCCCTCAAGAAAAATGACACTATCATCCGCAAATAGGAGATGAGTAACATGGGGGCCAGTGCTCCCAAATTTCACCCCAGAGATGCGCTTCTCCAATTGTGCTTTCTTCAACAGAGGAGAGAAGCCCTCCACACAGAACAGAAAAAGGTAAGGTGATAGTGGGTCTCCCTGTCGTAGCCCTCGTGAAGGTAAAAAACATCTCGAAAAACCTCCATTGAGCTTGACCGAGAATCTCGCTGAAGTAACACACAACATGATCATAGCAATCCAGTGGGGAGTAAATCCAAACTTGGCCATCATTTGTTCCAGAAATATCCAGTCCACCCTATCATAGGCCTTCATCATATCCAGCTTCACCGCACAAAGGTTTTTCTTCTTTCGCTTCCTGGTGCAGATGGCGTGGACACATTTGTATGCTACCAAGACATTGTCTGTGATGAGTCTTCCCGGGACGTACGCACTCTGTTCATCTGAAATGAGAAAGGAGAGGATACCCTTCAATCGGTTAGCCAGGACCTTGGTGCAAATCTTGTACAAGACGTTACATAAACTGATAGGTCTAAACTGCGAAAGTAACTCCGGTGAGTTAACTTTCGGAATCATCACTATATATGGTAGTAAAATTAAACCCCTCCAGGGCCGGAGCACCACCTAGGAACTCTCTAACAGCCGTGCGGATGTCCGCTCTAACCAGCGACCAGTGTGGTTGGTAGAAAAGCGCAGGCAAGCCATTGGGACCAGGCGTTTTAGTTGGTCCCATCTGAAAAAGAGCCACTTCAATTTCCTCGTCAGATATAGGGGCAGTCAATTTGATGTCCATCTCATTAGACACAGCCGGGGGTATGTTATCCAGGACCACTTGCCCCTCCGCAGATCCTTCGGACATGAATAGCTGCTCATAAAATGAGGCTGCCATCTCCCTCATATCCTCATCCACCATGCATTTGGAGCCATCCTCTCTACTCAGAGCCCGGACAGTGTTCTTTCTTTTGCGATGAGAAGCCCGGTTCTGCAAGTATTTGGTGTTCTGATCACCAGCATGAAGCCATTCCACTCGTGATCTTTGCTTGTGCATCACCTCCTCTCGATCATAAATCTCTTTCAGCTGCTCCTCCAACGCCCGTACCTCCAGTGAGGATCCGGTAGTATTAGCCCTAATGCGTGCATCCACCAATTGGTCCTTAAGTTTAGCTATCTGTTTTCTAATGGACCCGAACACCTGTCGAGCCCACCTTTGCATGTTGCCCGTCACCCGTTTAAGCCTGTTGTGAACAGCTTCCAGCTAGTGATCACGAGTATGTGCATCCTCCCAGGCAGCTTGGACCATCCCGTCGTATTGATCATGCTTTGTCCATGCTTCCTCAAACTGGAACGGTCGTGGCCCTCTCCTCTTAGTGCTTATAGCAGCCTCCAGAACATGTACCAATATAGCATGATGGTCCGATTCTTCAGTCACAAGGTGCTCAACATAAGTCTCAAGAAAAAGATCAAGGAAGTTCCCTGTGCACGTAGCTCGGTCTTGGCGCACTTGAATATTTGATGTTCCGTCACGCTTGTTGTTCCATGTATATGGGTATCCAGGGAAACCCAAGTCCGCTAGGTCACATTCTGCTAAGCAGTCTCGAAACGCTTCCATCTGCGAGAACTGCCGCGGGTTGCCTCCGAGCTGATTAGACAAGAATAACGCCTCATTGTAGTCCCCCACACATATCCAGGGGAGATCATCTTGTGCACGCAAATAACGAATAGCATCCCACGATTTCTTCCTCAGTTCAGTATTAGGTTCACCATAGAATCCAGTGAATCTATAGTTCTCACCATCCTAAACCATCTCAGCATCAATGAAGTATTGGCACCAAGGCCACTCAATCCTTTACAATCCACAGCCACACCACACCTAAATCCAAGCGTCCACATGAGTCTCTCCATTGCTCGCCCTGTTTTCTTTGTCTCCGAAAGAAACACCACCACTGGGTTGTTAGACCTGATTAGGTCCCTTAGCTCCCCAACTATCGAGTCCAACCCCAGTCCCCGACAGTTCCAGGATAAGAGATTCATGGAGATCGGCGGCCCCGCTCTCCGGGGTCCGTCGATGAGATATTACGTGAGATACGCTCGAACACATTGGAGGTCTTCCTCCTAGTATCGCGAACAAATGCATCACCGTCCCCCTGTCTATCCGGATCATCCTTCGCTACCCATATCTGTTTGGTCCTTCTCTTCCTAGAGTCCACCCTAGACATAGGAAGGGATTGCGACTGACGAATCAGCCGATATTCTCTCCTGGGTTGCCTTCTGAATTTGCCCCTTGTCCTTGCATCAGCCTCATGACCTTGCGGCCTAGACGCTTCATCAGCCCACCGTGACTTACCCTGATAATTCGGGTGTTGCATCCCTCTATCCTTGCTCGACCAATCTCCATTGCGACCCTGGGAAGATTCTTTCTCCCGTTGCTGTTCTACTAGCTTGTTCCTTAGGTCCTTTTCTCTGCGATTTTCCAACGCCTCTCGTAGATCACATCCATCCACAGGGTCTTCACATGCACGGTGTTTGACGAGACTCCGAACCTCCCCTTGGCTCTGCATATGATCAGCGCCAGTGCGCGATCCTGCCGAGCGGGTGAATTGAGCATGCAAGTTGCGCTTTGTAGGTAGATCCCGCACCCTCACATGTCCCGATCTACTCCTCTCACTGTCACCCGTCTGGCCAGTGCCAAGACTGTGTGAGCTACTAGCTCCTGCTCCCGATGAACCCTCCTTAAAAGAGCCATTCCTAGCCGGCGACGCTCTCAGCCAGCCATCCCACTGATCAGAAGAATCAACCGGAGGTTCGCATGTTCCATGCACATGCACCAACCGGCCACATGCAAAGCAGAAGTGGGGAATTCTCTCATAATGGAAGTCATACCACGTACCCTGCTTATCCTCCAGTGAGGATTTCAAGAGGAAGCCTCTGACTAAAGGTTCATAGACCGAGATCTGAGCTCTAACCCTCAGGTGTTCACCTCTGGCTCCTCCGTCAGAATCGACGCCGACCTTCACCACTTCGCCCAGCTAGTTACCTAGGGCTATCCAAAACGTCTTGTTTCTCTTCCCAGGTGGCAGATCACGAACCTGTACCCAAACATCAACTGTGTCAAAGATCATCTTGGAGGGCCTCGTGTTTCCATCATACTCGTACTGCCAGGGACTATTGTTCATAGCATGCTTCCAGTCTCCCTCACTACCGAACTGTACCTCAAAGATATTCCCGCCCAGATCCCTGAATCTTGCCTCCTTGTGTAATCCCCTTGCTCTTTGCATGGATCTTTCCAACACCATCTTGTTCAAAGGCCTAGCCGTACACGCCTTACCGATCGCCGCCCAGCGTGGGGGCCTGATCGTCGTCTCCTCGCGATCTTCGAACACTATACCCTCTGCCTCATTCTCTAACAGCACCATACTCCCCAATCTGGCAGACAGACTTGCGGTAGGGTCCGGGGTCTTGCTCTCAACCGGGGATCGAGACGATCCGCGGCTAGCTGATCAATCCTGCTGAGGTGCCCGTGGTGTGGCCGTCGCCGCAGTCTTCTCCATCGTCCTCTCCGCCATCAGCTCCGCTCCTGGCGAAAAGGAGAACGTCGATCCGCGGCAAGGGTTGCGCCGTCGCCCCCCAAGCCACCACCAGATTCAAAGCCACCCCCGTCAGACGAAAACCCTAACCCTAGCGTGAGAAGCTAATCGCCATGCGATCGCCTCCCTAATCGCTAGAGCGGTTTCCTAACGTGGTGAACCCCAAGATTGACACGAGTACTTCTCTCTATGATTTTCCTATCGATTTTCACTATTTGAATCGATTTTTTGGTTTTTCTTTGGTTTTTTGCTTTTCTTTGAGTCTTTCTCTGTTTTTCCTTTTTTCAAATTTTAAAAACATGTCCATTTCCTCACACACATAGCACATTTTTTTTGTACAATCGATGCATTTTTTCTGCACATTTACATTTTATTTAATATACAGTTCTTTCCAAATGTATTTTTACATGTCTCTTTTTTATACACATTGTACATTTTTCGTTTACATGAGAAATAGATTTATAGACCACTTTTCAAGTACAGGATTAACAGTTTTTAATATGAATATTTCTTAGTATGTGTTTGATATTTTCAAATACATGTTGACTATTTTTCTTAACGATAATTGCTTTTCAAATATGTGAACATTTTATAAGTTTCAAAAACTTATATTTGAAAATGTGGCATACATTTTATCGAATGCTATGAAACATTGATATATTGTATTAACATTTTTGAACTACAACGCATATTTTCTGAATACAAGAGCATTTTTAGTGTCACAAACATTTTTCTTAAATCACATCAACGTTTTGATTAAATTAAGCTAACAAATATTTTACACTGTTCTACATTTTTCCAATTCACTGTTTTAAATATATCAAGTAAATATAGTTTCTTTAATATATGTACTTATAATATTATATAAAATACGTACAAAAGAATAAAAACAATTGAAAAATGGGAAGGGAAATGAACTATCCCATAGGAACCTACTTGACCCAACAAATTAATCGGAACGCTGAGACGAGAGACCTTCTGTCTACCATAAAGCGAGACAAAGCCCCTCCCAAATTTTAGGTAGCTCCTACTTATCGCTCTTTGCGGCAACCCAGATTTATTTTTGTCTCCCAAGAATCATATAATTAACATTTTCCGTTTTTTCTCTTTCTTTTATTTCTATTCTTTCTTGCCTCGTTTTTTATTTACTTTTTCATTTTCTTTTGAAATTTGAAGAAAAATATTTTTCAAATTTGAAGAACGATTTTGGAAATCCAGACTATTTTTAAAAATTTAGCAATTTTTTGAATTTATGAATAAATTTCAAATTGACAAAAAAATTATATTTGATTTCTTAAATGTAAGAAGATTTTTGGGAAACTAAGAACATTTTTTGAACATTAACTTAATTTAAAACTTGAACAAAATTTTGATATTCCAAACAGTATTTGAAAATACCGAACATTTCCATAAAATATGGAACATTTGTTTTTGAAATATCAAACATTTTTCTAAACTCCACAACATTTTTCGAAGTTATCAATGTTTTTGAAAAACAGAAAATATTTGCAATTTGGAACATTTAAAAAAGAAATCAATTTGTTTTTAAAATTTATGAACAATGTTTGAAAAACAAATTTTTTTAAATTTGGAACACTTTTTATAAGCACAAATGTTTTTAAAAATTAAAAATAATTTTCGGACATGAATTTATTTTACAAATTGAACAAATTTTGCAAATTTCTAACACTTTTTGAAAATACCAAATATTATTCTAAAGTACTGAACATTTCCTTAAAATACCGACCATTTTTTGGAACTCCCAGTCATTTTTTGAAGTTATGCAACCTTTTGAAAAACGGCAATTATTTGAAATTTAGAAAATCTTTTAAAATGCAAAAAAGTAAATTCAAAATTGAAGAACAATTTTTTTAATCCAGAACATTTATTAAATTTATGGAAATTTTGAAAAAAACGACATTTTTTTAGATTTCAAACATTTTTTAAAAGCAAGAACATTTTTCGAAATATAAACAATTTTCAATCACGAAATTAGTTTCAAAATTTAAGAAACTTTTGATATTTCGAACAGTTTCTCAAAATACCAAACATTTTATTAAAATAACGATCATTTCTTAAAAAACCAAAAAAAATACCAAAACTTTTTTTGAAGTTATGTATATTTTTTAAGAACGCAACTATTTAAAATGTAGAACATTTTTGTATTTACCGAAAATATTTAAATCTGGCAGACAGACTTGCGGTAGGGTCCGGGGTCTTGCTCTCAACCGGGGATCGAGACGATCCGCGACTAGCTGATCAATCCTGCTGAGGTGCCCGTGGTGTGGCCGTCGCCGCAGTCTTCTCCATCGTCCTCTCCGCCATCAGCTCCGCTCCTGGCGAAAAGGAGAACGTCGATCCGCGGCAAGGGTTGCGCCGTCGCCCCCCAAGCCACCACCAGATTCAAAGCCACCCCCGTCAGACGAAAACCCTAACCCTAGCGTGAGAAGCTAATCGCCATGCGATCGCCTCCCTAATCGCTAGAGCGGTTTCCTAACGTGGTGAACCCCAAGATTGACACGAGTACTTCTCTCTATGTTTTTCCTATCGATTTTCACTATTTGAATCGATTTTTTGGTTTTTCTTTGGTTTTTTGCTTTTCTTTGAGTCTTTCTCTGTTTTTCCTTTTTTCAAATTTTAAAAACATGTCCATTTCTTCACACACATAGCACATTTTTTTTGTACAATCGATGCTTTTTTTCTGCACATTTACATTTTATTTAATATACAGTTCTTTCCAAATGTATTTTTACATGTCTCTTTTTTATACACATTGTACATTTTTCGTTTACATGAGAAATAGATTTATAGACCACTTTTCAAGTACAGGATTAACAGTTTTTAATATGATTATTTCTTAGTATGTGTTTGATATTTTCAAATACATGTTGACTATTTTTCTTAACGATAATTGCTTTTCAAATATGTGAACATTTTATAAGTTTCAAAAACTTATATTTGAAAATGTGGCATACATTTTATCGAATGCTATGAAACATTGATATATTGTATTAACATTTTTGAACTACAACGCATATTTTCTGAATACAAGAGCATTTTTAGTGTCACAAACATTTTTCTTAAATCACATCAACGTTTTGATTAAATTAAGCTAACAAATATTTTACACTGTTCTACATTTTTCCAATTCACTGTTTTAAATATATCAAGTAAATATAGTTTCTTTAATATATGTACTTATAATATTATATAAAATACGTACAAAAGAATAAAAACAATTGAAAAATGGGAAGGGAAATGAACTATCCCATAGGAACCTACTTGACCCAACAAATTAATCGGAACGCTGAGACGAGAGACCTTCTGTCTACCATAAAGCGAGACAAAGCCCCTCCCAAATTTTAGGTAGCTCCTACTTATCGCTCTTTGCGGCAACCCAGATTTATTTTTGTCTCCCAAGAATCATATAATTAACATTTTCCGTTTTTTCTCTTTCTTTTATTTCTATTCTTTCTTGCCTCGTTTTTTATTTACTTTTTCATTTTCTTTTGAAATTTGAAGAAAAATATTTTTCAAATTTGAAGAACGATTTTGGAAATCCAGACTATTTTTAAAAATTTAGCAATTTTTTGAATTTATGAATAAATTTCAAATTGACAAAAAAATTATATTTGATTTCTTAAATGTAAGAAGATTTTTGGGAAACTAAGAACATTTTTTGAACATTAACTTAATTTAAAACTTGAACAAAATTTTGATATTCCAAACAGTATTTGAAAATACCGAACATTTCCATAAAATATGGAACATTTGTTTTTGAAATATCAAACATTTTTCTAAACTCCACAACATTTTTCGAAGTTATCAATGTTTTTGAAAAACAGAAAATATTTGCAATTTGGAACATTTAAAAAAGAAATCAATTTGTTTTTAAAATTTATGAACAATGTTTGAAAAACAAATTTTTTTAAATTTGGAACACTTTTTATAAGCACAAATGTTTTTAAAAATTAAAAATAATTTTCGGACATGAATTTATTTTACAAATTGAACAAATTTTGCAAATTTCTAACACTTTTTGAAAATACCAAATATTATTCTAAAGTACTGAACATTTCCTTAAAATACCGACCATTTTTTGGAACTCCCAGTCATTTTTTGAAGTTATGCAACCTTTTGAAAAACGGCAATTATTTGAAATTTAGAAAATCTTTTAAAATGCAAAAAAGTAAATTCAAAATTGAAGAACAATTTTTTTAATCCAGAACATTTATTAAATTTATGGAAATTTTGAAAAAAACGACATTTTTTTAGATTTCAAACATTTTTTAAAAGCAAGAACATTTTTCGAAATATAAACAATTTTCAATCACGAAATTAGTTTCAAAATTTAAGAAACTTTTGATATTTCGAACAGTTTCTCAAAATACCAAACATTTTATTAAAATAACGATCATTTCTTAAAAAACCAAAAAAAATACCGAAACTTTTTTTGAAGTTATGTATATTTTTTAAGAACGCAACTATTTAAAATGTAGAACATTTTTGTATTTACCGAAAATATTTAAATCTGGCAGACAGACTTGCGGTAGGGTCCGGGGTCTTGCTCTCAACCGGGGATCGAGACGATCCGCGACTAGCTGATCAATCCTGCTGAGGTGCCCGTGGTGTGGCCGTCGCCGCAGTCTTCTCCATCGTCCTCTCCGCCATCAGCTCCGCTCCTGGCGAAAAGGAGAACGTCGATCCGCGGCAAGGGTTGCGCCGTCGCCCCCCAAGCCACCACCAGATTCAAAGCCACCCCCGTCAGACGAAAACCCTAACCCTAGCGTGAGAAGCTAATCGCCATGCGATCGCCTCCCTAATCGCTAGAGCGGTTTCCTAACGTGGTGAACCCCAAGATTGACACGAGTACTTCTCTCTATGTTTTTCCTATCGATTTTCACTATTTGAATCGATTTTTTGGTTTTTCTTTGGTTTTTTGCTTTTCTTTGAGTCTTTCTCTGTTTTTCCTTTTTTCAAATTTTAAAAACATGTCCATTTCTTCACACACATAGCACATTTTTTTTGTACAATCGATGCTTTTTTTCTGCACATTTACATTTTATTTAATATACAGTTCTTTCCAAATGTATTTTTACATGTCTCTTTTTTATACACATTGTACATTTTTCGTTTACATGAGAAATAGATTTATAGACCACTTTTCAAGTACAGGATTAACAGTTTTTAATATGATTATTTCTTAGTATGTGTTTGATATTTTCAAATACATGTTGACTATTTTTCTTAACGATAATTGCTTTTCAAATATGTGAACATTTTATAAGTTTCAAAAACTTATATTTGAAAATGTGGCATACATTTTATCGAATGCTATGAAACATTGATATATTGTATTAACATTTTTGAACTACAACGCATATTTTCTGAATACAAGAGCATTTTTAGTGTCACAAACATTTTTCTTAAATCACATCAACGTTTTGATTAAATTAAGCTAACAAATATTTTACACTGTTCTACATTTTTCCAATTCACTGTTTTAAATATATCAAGTAAATATAGTTTCTTTAATATATGTACTTATAATATTATATAAAATACGTACAAAAGAATAAAAACAATTGAAAAATGGGAAGGGAAATGAACTATCCCATAGGAACCTACTTGACCCAACAAATTAATCGGAACGCTGAGACGAGAGACCTTCTGTCTACCATAAAGCGAGACAAAGCCCCTCCCAAATTTTAGGTAGCTCCTACTTATCGCTCTTTGCGGCAACCCAGATTTATTTTTGTCTCCCAAGAATCATATAATTAACATTTTCCGTTTTTTCTCTTTCTTTTATTTCTATTCTTTCTTGCCTCGTTTTTTATTTACTTTTTCATTTTCTTTTGAAATTTGAAGAAAAATATTTTTCAAATTTGAAGAACGATTTTGGAAATCCAGACTATTTTTAAAAATTTAGCAATTTTTTGAATTTATGAATAAATTTCAAATTGACAAAAAAATTATATTTGATTTCTTAAATGTAAGAAGATTTTTGGGAAACTAAGAACATTTTTTGAACATTAACTTAATTTAAAACTTGAACAAAATTTTGATATTCCAAACAGTATTTGAAAATACCGAACATTTCCATAAAATATGGAACATTTGTTTTTGAAATATCGAACATTTTTCTAAACTCCACAACATTTTTCGAAGTTATCAATGTTTTTGAAAAACAGAAAATATTTGCAATTTGGAACATTTAAAAAAGAAATCAATTTGTTTTTAAAATTTATGAACAATGTTTGAAAAACAAATTTTTTTAAATTTGGAACACTTTTTATAAGCACAAATGTTTTTAAAAATTAAAAATAATTTTCGGACATGAATTTATTTTACAAATTGAACAAAGTTTGCAAATTTCTAACACTTTTTGAAAATACCAAATATTATTCTAAAGTACTGAACATTTCCTTAAAATACCGACCATTTTTTGGAACTCCCAGTCATTTTTTGAAGTTATGCAACCTTTTGAAAAACGGCAATTATTTGAAATTTAGAAAATCTTTTAAAATGCAAAAAAGTAAATTCAAAATTGAAGAACAATTTTTTTAATCCAGAACATTTATTAAATTTATGGAAATTTTGAAAAAAACGACATTTTTTTAGATTTCAAACATTTTTTAAAAGCAAGAACATTTTTCGAAATATAAACAATTTTCAATCACGAAATTAGTTTCAAAATTTAAGAAACTTTTGATATTTCGAACAGTTTCTCAAAATACCAAACATTTTATTAAAATAACGATCATTTCTTAAAAAACCAAAAAAAATACCGAAACTTTTTTTGAAGTTATGTATATTTTTTAAGAACGCAACTATTTAAAATGTAGAACATTTTTGTATTTACCGAAAATATTTAAATCTGGCAGACAGACTTGCGGTAGGGTCCGGGGTCTTGCTCTCAACCGGGGATCGAGACGATCCGCGACTAGCTGATCAATCCTGCTGAGGTGCCCGTGGTGTGGCCGTCGCCGCAGTCTTCTCCATCGTCCTCTCCGCCATCAGCTCCGCTCCTGGCGAAAAGGAGAACGTCGATCCGCGGCAAGGGTTGCGCCGTCGCCCCCCAAGCCACCACCAGATTCAAAGCCACCCCCGTCAGACGAAAACCCTAACCCTAGCGTGAGAAGCTAATCGCCATGCGATCGCCTCCCTAATCGCTAGAGCGGTTTCCTAACGTGGTGAACCCCAAGATTGACACGAGTACTTCTCTCTATGATTTTCCTATCGATTTTCACTATTTGAATCGATTTTTTGGTTTTTCTTTGGTTTTTTGCTTTTCTTTGAGTCTTTCTCTGTTTTTCCTTTTTTCAAATTTTAAAAACATGTCCATTTCCTCACACACATAGCACATTTTTTTTGTACAATCGATGCATTTTTTCTGCACATTTACATTTTATTTAATATACAGTTCTTTCCAAATGTATTTTTACATGTCTCTTTTTTATACACATTGTACATTTTTCGTTTACATGAGAAATAGATTTATAGACCACTTTTCAAGTACAGGATTAACAGTTTTTAATATGAATATTTCTTAGTATGTGTTTGATATTTTCAAATACATGTTGACTATTTTTCTTAACGATAATTGCTTTTCAAATATGTGAACATTTTATAAGTTTCAAAAACTTATATTTGAAAATGTGGCATACATTTTATCGAATGCTATGAAACATTGATATATTGTATTAACATTTTTGAACTACAACGCATATTTTCTGAATACAAGAGCATTTTTAGTGTCACAAACATTTTTCTTAAATCACATCAACGTTTTGATTAAATTAAGCTAACAAATATTTTACACTGTTCTACATTTTTCCAATTCACTGTTTTAAATATATCAAGTAAATATAGTTTCTTTAATATATGTACTTATAATATTATATAAAATACGTACAAAAGAATAAAAACAATTGAAAAATGGGAAGGGAAATGAACTATCCCATAGGAACCTACTTGACCCAACAAATTAATCGGAACGCTGAGACGAGAGACCTTCTGTCTACCATAAAGCGAGACAAAGCCCCTCCCAAATTTTAGGTAGCTCCTACTTATCGCTCTTTGCGGCAACCCAGATTTATTTTTGTCTCCCAAGAATCATATAATTAACATTTTCCGTTTTTTCTCTTTCTTTTATTTCTATTCTTTCTTGCCTCGTTTTTTATTTACTTTTTCATTTTCTTTTGAAATTTGAAGAAAAATATTTTTCAAATTTGAAGAACGATTTTGGAAATCCAGACTATTTTTAAAAATTTAGCAATTTTTTGAATTTATGAATAAATTTCAAATTGACAAAAAAATTATATTTGATTTCTTAAATGTAAGAAGATTTTTGGGAAACTAAGAACATTTTTTGAACATTAACTTAATTTAAAACTTGAACAAAATTTTGATATTCCAAACAGTATTTGAAAATACCGAACATTTCCATAAAATATGGAACATTTGTTTTTGAAATATCAAACATTTTTCTAAACTCCACAACATTTTTCGAAGTTATCAATGTTTTTGAAAAACAGAAAATATTTGCAATTTGGAACATTTAAAAAAGAAATCAATTTGTTTTTAAAATTTATGAACAATGTTTGAAAAACAAATTTTTTTAAATTTGGAACACTTTTTATAAGCACAAATGTTTTTAAAAATTAAAAATAATTTTCGGACATGAATTTATTTTACAAATTGAACAAATTTTGCAAATTTCTAACACTTTTTGAAAATACCAAATATTATTCTAAAGTACTGAACATTTCCTTAAAATACCGACCATTTTTTGGAACTCCCAGTCATTTTTTGAAGTTATGCAACCTTTTGAAAAACGGCAATTATTTGAAATTTAGAAAATCTTTTAAAATGCAAAAAAGTAAATTCAAAATTGAAGAACAATTTTTTTAATCCAGAACATTTATTAAATTTATGGAAATTTTGAAAAAAACGACATTTTTTTAGATTTCAAACATTTTTTAAAAGCAAGAACATTTTTCGAAATATAAACAATTTTCAATCACGAAATTAGTTTCAAAATTTAAGAAACTTTTGATATTTCGAACAGTTTCTCAAAATACCAAACATTTTATTAAAATAACGGTCATTTCTTAAAAAACCAAAAAAAATACCGAAACTTTCTTTGAAGTTATGTATATTTTTTAAGAACGCAACTATTTAAAATGTAGAACATTTTTGTATTTACCGAAAATATTTAAAATCCGGAACATTTTTTGAAACAGAAACAGAAATATAATAAAATAAAATAAAAATAAAAAAGAAAATGAAAACAAAAATCGGTTCAGGAAACTTTTTAGATGTTTCCCAAAACTAGAAATAAACAGGTTCAAACCTCTGAAAGGATTTCAAAACCGGAATCAGTGAAAGGCGCTAATGCGTTAGCCCATTAAAATGTCTCACCTCACCTTCGCCGTGCGTTTGCCGGACCACTCGCTGCAGCGAGCGATAAATAGAAGATTCCCAAATTTTATACAGGTTATAAAGCAAGAGAAATAGTTGGGCTGTCAACAGACCGAACAAGCGAACATTGCGCGCTCTGCTCCAGCCCCTCTCATCGGCCAAGATCCCACTAATAACAGTTTACCGGTTTTTTCTTGTTGCTATATATTTTCTCCCTTTACTTCTGTCTTGTTATACGTCTGTTTCTTCATATTTTTTCTTTGGGAGTATACTTTTTATAAGCTACACGAGCAATAGTTTGGAAATATGAATTCGAAATATCAACAATTTTAAAAAGAGCATATAAATTTTTTGTATTCCTGAACACTTTCCTTATGGTATAAATAAATTTTCTTTTACCATACATGAGAAACTATCCCATTAAATCGCATCTGTTGATAAATATGAAATGAGTGTGAAAATTATAAATGAACTAGTTTTAATGACATATGCGTATTTTATGGTGTATGAAATTTCTTAAATATGTAAATCTATTTTGTTTCATTCTTATTGAACTAATTGTAAAATAGTAAAATTAATATTCAGTTTAAATGTATAAAAGGAAAAACATATTTTCATGGGGTGACAACCTATTTATATCTTGCCTGTGTGCATTATTCGCTACCTATGTTAGTTTTGTTCATTCCTTTTCCTTTTTATTCTTTCTAAAAAATGCATTGAAATTTTTTGAAAATAAACATTTCTAAATTTCTTTACATATTGTTCTAAATAGTTCGCACCATTCAAAACAATGTTCGACATTTCCAAATAAATGTACATGACAATGAAAAAAATGTTCACACGCTTCAAAAATTGCCCATGAAAATTTTCAAAAATATTAACACGATGTAGAATAAAATGTGCATGTAGTGTACAGAAAATGTTTCATTGTATCAGCTTGGCCATAACTACAGTACCTTCAGCGCCCGCCACTCCGCCCTCACAATAGTAACACTAGAATTATGAAAGAGGAGTTGCACTTGGCGCGCGATACATCCGTGGGGGAGCGGTTTCATGGAGGTTGGATGGGGCGCCCACTGGCGAGACCAAACAAGGGCAAAGAAGAGAGGAGAACGAAAGATCAAAAATGTTTACAGATTTAAGAAAAAATGCCAGTGCTACCAACCCGAACCTGTTGGACCAAAAAAAATGGAACTAAAGTAGTCAGAAGCGGAAAGAAGCACCGCCCACTAGAGTACTTTCCTGTTTTTCGTTTCTGATTTTTTGTTACGAAAAAATATATAATAAAAAAGGTTTACAGATTTAAAGAAAAAAGGTTCATCCATTTGAAAAAAGTTCATATCTTTAAAAAAGTATCAATATTTTTGAAAACATTTCATCAATTTGAAAAAAAAGTTCATCCGATTTAAGAAAAGTACTTTATTATGAAAAAAATCATAAAATTTTCAAAGAAATATCATGTATTTTCTAAAAAAGTTCATTGAACAGAAAAAAAAGTTCGTAATCTTAAAAAAGTTCATCCATTTTCCAAAATATGTTCATTAAATTTCAAAGAAATTCATCAATATTCAAAAGAGTTCATCAATCTTAAAAAGTATTCACTGAAATTTTTAAAAAGTTCATCGATATTCAAATAAGTTCAAAGAACTTTTTCTCAAAAAGAAAGTATCACAAGCGCCTCGATGGCCGGCTCAGTTCGAACGCAACGGGCGCCAGTTAACAACCATGCATGGTAACTGGCGCCTGTGGCGCCAAATAGGAAATGCCGCAAAATTAATCTGACAGTTGGATGACTTGGCTCAAGCAATGTTTTAGTGGGATAGCCCACTAGTTATCATGAGAGATAGTTTGGTTGGTTGGTTTGCTTGTTTCGTTTTTTTACATTTACATTTTATTTACTTTTTCATATTTCAGAATATTCAACATATACTGTAGAAATTAATTAATTAATTTGGAGAAAATTTCACATCACGTAAACATGTTCGTGCAATGTAAAAAATTGTTTGCAGAATTTGAAAATTCTTCATATCATTCAAAAAATGCCTGTGTTGGTTCAGAAGTGTTCACACAGTTCATGACATTTTGTGAAAGTGTTCATGAAAATGTCAAGAAGTATTTTCTTAAGTTTTAAAAGAAAAAATGTACCATTATAACTTTTTTCAGTAACATTTTGTGAAAGTGTTCATGAAAGTGTTCATGAAAATTACCGGGACATGTTTCAGTAACGTTTTTTCCATGAATAAAAAGCTATCAATGTATTGTATCATTGTATGTAAGTTATTGGCTGTCTGGTGCGTAAATTACCATGCTATATGCACTAGGTTATCACGGGATATTTCTAGAACTCTTCGCCTAAGGTGGAAAGTTATCAGGTTAGTTATACTTAAATTATCATCTTATTTACACAAAAGTAATCGGGGGTATATTTCAATAATTTTTTCACATCGGATGGCAAAAAAAGTGATATTTTATTTGAACTTGTCAGGAGCCAAGTAGTGGGCGAGTTGACTAGTGTGTTAAGATCTCAATATTGAAGTCTTGAGTTTAATTCTCAGCTTTAGCAAGATTTGTTTCAACATCTTTTTCTCTCAAAAATTTATGATGTCTACGACGTGTGAGTTACCAAGCTATTTACACAAAAATTAGCCGAGGGTATTTCGTCAATGTGCCTCCCTCCACCCGATCGCAAAATTTACCAAGACCGAGGTACATAAGTTATCAGGTCAGCGAGGTGTGACTTACCGTGATATTCACATAAAAGTTATCGGGGGTATATTTCATCACGTCTCTTCGCCAAAGTTACCAGCACCGGGCTGCATAAGTTATCAGGTCTCCCATGTGTGAGTTACCATGCTATTCACACCAAAGTTACCGGGAAATATTGCGTCAGCCCCCACCCCACGCCAAAGTTATCAGGACTGGGTTATATAAGTTATCAGGTATGTGATATGCGAGTTATCCTAATATTCACACAAAAGTGACCGGGGAGTATCCTCCTGGTCGCCAAAATTACCACGGTGTCATCAACTCTAGATGAGTTGATAAAATAGTCTACTTATGTGCGGAAAAGATTGGACATTGTATTAACTTTTGTGCCAACATAAAAGAGGAGACAAGTTAAATAGCCTATTTGATTTCATTTTGTCAAGAATAAGGAACATAGGTAAGCTGGTAGGCTAGTTGAGTTACCTCATGAAGGGTACAAGGATCAAATCTTGTGTGCACCATTTTTATGTGAAAAAAACAAAGGAAAAACTCGGACATACTATGGTTTTCTGCAGAAGGAAATAACAATCGATCTAAAACAAGTAGAGGGATCACGTGGGAGAAGCGAGCGATCGTCGGGCCCTGCGAATCTGTCGCTAACGTCCGGTCGACTGGACGTTAGCTTTCTTGGTTTGTAAAAATGTTTGTGACATAAAAAGTCATGAACTCAATATGTTTTGTGAATTTTAAGAAAATTGTAAATGTTCATGGATTAGAAAATGTCCATGAATTCAAAATAATAATCATGAATTTTACAAATGTATATGAAATTGGTTTTTTTTATGAAATTTAACTTTTTTTTATGAATTTGGAAAAGTCAAGGAATTCAACAAACATTGCTCTCTCTTATCTAGATTAATTGATTCTGCTAGTGCAGCGTCACTTAATTTGAATGAGAGGGGGTATTGAATTTGAAAACAAAAAAATAAGAATTAAAAAATGTTCACAAGTTTGAACAATATTCATGACTTTGAAAATTTTCATGAATTTGAAACTGCTTGCTACTTCAAACAATGTTTAGAAATTTTGCAAAATCACAAATTGAAAGTTGTTCACTTATTTGAAGATTTTCATGGAAAGAAATTTGTTTACAATTTATACAGTGTGTAGGAATTTAAAGAAACAAATAGAAAAAAGTAGAATTGGTTGAAAAAAACAATTTGGAACCTTCCTAAAACCGCTAGAAGGTTCCGAAAACCGGTCCCCCAAAGCCTTCTAAAAACCGCTCGCTCAAAGCGCAAACATGTCATCCCCCTGTGAGTGTAGAGTTATTGATCACTATGCTTCACGATAATTACAAAAGATATATAGCATTCAAGCAACTAGCCGAACCGACCATCCATAAAGGTATAAGGGGTGTTAGAATATTTTCTAGCCCCTAGGCATTGGCCTTACTGGCTTGTATTATGAGTACCGAGAGCTAGGGTTTGAGGAAGAGCAGCTGCCGTCAGAAAATACTTTTGGCCCCTCGCCTCTGGATGCCATATTGGCACTCAGAGTTGAGGGGACCTCGGATCATTCATAATTTTATGGTATTCGTAGGAGTCCAGTGGAGGTCGTGATGTCTTTTACTAATATAACTACTCTGGCCTATTTGTCGGTGCCATGGAAGCAGAGATTTGCGTCCTCGCTGATTTGATTATCTAGATTTCATGAGTTGTTAGTATATCATGTTTCTTTTGTTGGTTTAGTTTCTTGCGGAGCTGGAAACTTTTCTTCACACAACAATGAAAATCTTGTGATTCGACGTCCTGCACTCCTAGGGGATCACGATCATCCCCGGCCCAAGTACGTTCATTGCTCATGGCTTCCTTTTCTTTGGATGGACGACTTATTAGGCTTTCAGAAATCTTTATTGGAGATCAAGTTCGTGCAGATAAATGAGTGATAGTACCGTTTTGCTTCGCTCCAGTTGCAGTTTCTTCATTGAAGTCTTGGAAGTATTTCGTCTTTTCTTTTCAAGAGTATTTCGTCTCTTGCAAGGGGTAGTTTCTTGGATTTTGGATCGAAAGCATTGAACCTCTAATGTTTGTGAGTATGAATAATGTTTTGGGTGTTTTCCAAACAAAAAACCTACAAGTATTCCCAAAAGAATCAACATGTTGCATTCATATAAAGAATTCCAAATTTTGGAGAAGTCACATATAAATGTCTCACTCATATACGATAAGACAAAATTTTGGAGGTGACATATACACTTTTTTGTTCTCATGTACAAAAAGGACAAATTTTGGACAAGTGTACATCTTGTCCACAAGCGCGTTAGCAAAAGCGTGCATCTTATCCACATAATTTTTTTCTTATCCAGGCCTTAGTGTGGATAACATTTATATTGAAAATTCCAGCCAACATATGATTTATGTTTTTTCTTCTTCAGTGTGGAACAATCATGATATATTCATACTTGTTGAAATGATAAATAACTGATACTACTTTCTATCCGTAAATGTTGTTGCGAATTCATGTTTGATCTTATCATGAACCAAAACTTAGCTCCTGTAAAAAAAGGGTAATACTTAGCCATCTGGTGAATAGGAGAAGAAATTTAGTAGTGCCGTGCTTGATTGGGTGTAGGACAAGGACAGGAAACGGGCGGGCTGGCACATCAGGAGCGATTCGCGTCATGTCATCATGCACGCGACAATCGTGACCCCGAATCCCGTATGATTCATCATAATAATCCGAAAAGCAATGAATTATCACTTTCTTTCTTTTCTTTCTCTATGTCAAGATCATCGCCCCAGATGAGATCCCTGTTCATCGATCATCTCCTCGACGCAATTACAGAGGCATGCATCATGCATATTCGAAGTAAAACAGCACAGGAAACAAAAACCAGAAGGGAAAACAGAGATCGGGCTCGTTGAAAAGCTCGAGAGAAACGAGGTAGCATCGATCCTTTTCTTGAAGAACAGACACACGCAACTAAGACGCGCCAAAAACAAAAAACTAGGACGCGCAGAGTATACAAAGAGGGAGAACCGCAGGAGGTTAATTACAGGATGGAGCCGTAGCGAGCGAAGGCATGAACATGATGGTCGGATTGTGGCCGGCCGATGAGGATCAGGGGATGACGGTGGCGGAGTCGAGGCGGTCGAGGCGGCTCCAGACCTCGGCGAAGGCGGCCGGCGTGCGGCGGCCGCAGGCGACGACGAGGAGGATCCGCTGCAGCTCCCGCACGAGGTGCACGAGCCGCCGCGCCGGCGCCAGCAGCAGCGTGAAGGGCAGCAGCCAGACGCCCAGCTCCAGGATGAACATCGTCGCCAACCACCCACCTTCTCTGCCTCTCTTCTCGATCGTCTGCCTGTTCCCGGCACGATGGATCAGCTAATCCTCCGGTGGTTCCCAACTAACGCGCAATAATTCGGCGCGAATGATGGATGGATGGTTCGTTGCGCCGGGGTGGTAGGGTGGTAGCTTATAAGATAGTGGCAGAGTTAACCAAGCGTGTGTGCGTGGCCTGGCGAATGGGCCGAAGGAATATGATTGGCATGCTGCTGGGTGCTGGCCATGGCTATAGTTGGTCACACGCCAGGTCTCCACGTACGCCCAACGCCCAACGCATCGTGGATTTATATATGCAACCACCACTATCAGACTCGATCGGTTCATCCGGTAGCAGGCTAGCAGCTGTGATGCGACCCGTTGGCGATCGAGCATGGTGCGGTGGAATTAATGGCTCAAATCTGGAGGACACACATGGCCGAACGACGACCTGGAAGCGTAGCGTGTTGCGCGTGGTCGTGTGCTACTGCAGGCGTAGTGGCCCAGGCGTCGCTGCAGTACAGTAGAGGATATACTCCATGATGCAACATGGTGTGGACCGATCGGGTCTCCGATTTATGTGCCGTCCCGTAGGCTCCACCCGGATCGACCTAAGAGGAAGGGCTGGGTCGCCCGCCACCTCGCTTGGATGTGACCCACTGGCTGTCGACAACTGAACTGAACTGACAGGTTCAGCAGAGAGAGACAGATAAGATTAATTGGTCAACGTGTTGTGAAAGATTTCTAACCACAATTAGCAAGCAAGTCGTTGTAGTATAGTGGTAAGTATTCCCGCCTGTCACGCGGGTGACCCGGGTTCGATCCCCGGCAACGGCGATACGTTTTTTGTTTCTTTCCCTTCCTTACAAAAATTTATACTCTAAGATATACGCTGTGGATGGGTATCTTGTGTACATGTCACTGTCACGTATACTAGTATTACGTAGTAGCGATCGCAACCGCCCAATAATTCGGGCGACACGCATGTCGGCACGTAGTACGTACGAAGATTGATGTTGGAGTCTCCAAGAGAGACCTGCGCGATCTTATCGACTCCTCCCACACCCCATTCGCCATTGGCTGCTCCCTGCGCTGTTCTCCGTCCCGGATCTGTCGGCCTATCAACCTGTGAAAGAACAGCCCAACGACCGAGATGCTTCGGCGCCAGAGAGGGCCCGATATTGTTGGTTTCACTCTTTCTTTCTTTCTTTGAGCATAATGAATGTCTCACTCAATCATGGGGTGGTTGATGTTGATGACCTTGTAATCATTCATTCATTCATGCGACTTTTAGAAAGCTCGGCGATTTAAACGGGGAAGGATTGGACGAGCGCGCGCAGTTTTTGATAAAAAGTGAAACAATTTTGGAAATAAATCCCGTCATTAGTGCTGTCGTCTCAGCTAACCCTGCCTGCATTGGCTCTTTCCTTCTCTCACGGGCCATGCATCCTCGTGGGAAGTGAATAAAGAAGAAGAGGTGGGTCGTAGTATTTCGAGGGGCATTCAATTGAGTATGAGGTTGTTGAGATAAACGAGGGCATTCAATTGAATTACGCCTAACACTTTTGAAATTCTTGGATTCTCAAAGTCGCCCTATGCACTTGGACGGAGGGAGTAATTGCCTACTAAGATGCAAATTGGGTATATGTAACTCTTGAAACGGGGCCACTGATCCATATGCAATATGGTTTCCCTGACCAGGTGGCATAGACATTTCATTATACAGGTTACTAGATCATTGATGGCCAACGTTGCCGCACCCATTCATTTTAATAATAAAATGATAGGGATTTGTAAATATATGGCATTTGGTCATTAATTTTACTCATAAGCTCATATAATAAAAGGAAATTAAAATAAATCAAGCTACAAAAATATGAATATCAAATTTGCATGAACTTACCCATAATTGGGTAGTAATCCTAGTGAAGAATTTATGGGTTTTAAATTAACTACTCCCTTCATCTCAGTTTACAAGTCATGTTGGGGAACGTCGCATGGGAAACAAAAATTTTCCTACGCGCACGAAGACCTATCATGGTGATGTCCATCTACGAGAGGGGATGAGTGATCTACGTACCCTTGTAGATCGTACAGCAGAAGCGTTAGAGAACGCGGTTGATGTAGTGGAACGTCCTCACGACCCTCGATCCGCCCCGCGAACAATCCCGCGACCAGTCCCACGATCTAGTACCGAACGGACGGCACCTCCGCGTTCAGCACGCGTACAGCTCGACGATGATCTCGGCCTTCTTGATCCAGCAAGAGAGACGGAGAGGTAGGAGAGTTCTCCGGCAGCGTGACGGCGCTCCGGAGGTTGGTGATGACCTTGTTTCAGCAAGGCTCCGCCCGAGCTCCGCAGAAACGCGATCTAGAGGAAAAACCGTGGAGGTATGTGGTCGGGCTGCCGTGGAAAAGTCGTATCAAATCAGCCCTAAAACCTCCGTATATATAGGTGGGAGGGAGGGGGCCTTGCCTTGGGCTCCAAGGACCCTCAAGGGGGTCGGCCGAGCCAAGGGGGAGGACTCTCCCCCCCAAACCGAGTTGGACTAGGTTTGGTGGGAGGGAGTCCTCCTCCCTTCCCACCTCCTCCCCTTTTTTTTCCTCTTGATTTTTCTTCTCTTGGCGCATAGACCACTTGTGGGCTGTCCCACCAGCCCACTAAGGGCTGGTGTGTCTCCCTCAAGGCCTATGGGCTTCCCCGGGGTGGGTTGCCCCCCCCCCCCCCCCGGTGAACTTCCGGAACCCATTCGTCATTCCCGGTACATTCCCGGTAACTCCGAAAACCTTCCGGTAATCAAATGAGGTCATCCTATATATCAATCTTCGTTTCCGCACCATTCCGGAAACCCTCGTGACGTCCGTGATCTCATCCGGGACTCCGAACAACATTCGGTAACCAACCATATTACTCAAATACGCATAAAACAACGTCGAACCCTTAAGTGTGTAGACCCTGCGGGTTCGAGAACTATGTAGACATGACCCGAGAGACTCCTCGGTCAATATCCAATAGCGGGACCTGGATGCCCATATTGGATCCTACATATTCTTCAAAGATCTTATCGTTTGAACCTCAGTGCCAAGGATTCGTATAATCCCGTATGTCATTCCCTTTGTCCTTCGGTATGTTACTTGCCCGAGATTCGATCGTCAGTATCCGCATACCTATTTCAATCTCGTTTACCGGCAAGTCTCTTTACTCGTTCCGTAATACAAGATCCCGCAACTTACACTAAGTTACATTGCTTGCAAGGCTTGTGTGTGATGTTGTATTACCGAGTGGGCCCCGAGATACCTCTCCGTCACACGGAGTGACAAATCCCAGTCTTGATCCATACTAACTCAACTAACACCTTCGGAGATACCTGTAGAGCATCTTTATAGTCACCCAGTTACGTTGCAACGTTTGATACACACAAAGCATTCCTCCGGTGTCAGTGAGTTATATGATCTCATGGTCATAGGAATAAATACTTGACATGCAGAAAACAGTAGCAACAAAATGACACGATCAACATGCTACGTCTATTAGTTTGGTCTAGTCCATCACGTGATTCTCCCAATGACGTGATCCAGTTATCAAGCAACAACACCTTGTTCATAATCAGAAGACACTGACTATCATCGATCAACTGGCTAGCCAACTAGAGGCATGCTAGGGACGGTGTTTTGTCTATGTATCCACACATGTAAATGAGTCTTCATTCAATACAATTATAGCATGGATAATAAACTATTATCTTGATACATGAATTATAATAATAACTATATTTATTATTGCCTCTAGGGCATAATTCCAACAGTCTCCCACTTGCACTAGAGTCAATAATCCAGCCCTCACATCACCATGTGAATTACATTGTAATAAATCTAACACCCATACAGTTCTGGTGTCGATCATGTTTTGGCCGTGGAAGAGGTTTAGTCAGTGGGTCTGCTACATTCAAATCCGTGTGCACTTTGCATATATTTACGTCCTCTTCCTCGACGTAGTCGCGGATGTGGTTGAAGCGTCGTTTGATGTGTCTGGTCTTCTTGTGAAACCGTGGTTCCTTTGCTAAAGCAATGGCACCAGTGTTGTCACAGAACAAGGTTATTGGATTCAGTGCGCTTGGCACCACTCCAAGATCCGTCATGAACTGCTTCATCCAGACACCCTCCTTAGCCGCCTCCGAGGCAGCCATGTACTCCGCTTCACATGTAGAATCTGCTACGACGCTTTGCTTGGAACTGCACCAGCTTACTGCACCCCCATTAAGAATAAATACGTATCCGGTTTGCGACTTAGAGTCGTCCGGATCTGTGTCAAAGCTTGCATCGACGTAACCTTTTACGGCGAGCTCTTCGTCACCTCCATACACGAGAAACATCTCCTTAGTCCTTTTCAGGTACTTCAGGATATTCTTGACCGCTGTCCAGTGATCCACTCCTGGATTACTCTGGAACCTACCCGCCATACTTATGGCCAGGCTAACATCCGGTCTAGTGCACAGCATCGCATACATGATAGAACCTATGGCTGAAGCATAGGGGATGGAGCGCATATGCTCTCTATCTTCATCAGTTGCTGGGCACTGAGTCTTACTCAATCTCGTACCTTGTAAAACTGGCAAGAACCCTTTCTTGGACTGTTCCATTTTGAACCTCTTCAAAACTTTATCAAGGTATGTGCTTTGTGAAAGTCCTATCAGGCGTTTTGATCTATCCCTATAGATCTTAATGCCTAGAATGTAAGCAGCTTCTCCTAGGTCCTTCATAGAGAAACTTTTATTCAAGTAACCTTTTATGCTCTCCAAAAGCTCTACGTTGTTTCCAATCAGTAATATGTCATCCACATATAATATTAGAAACGCCACAGAGCTCCCACTCACTTTCTTGTAAATACAGGATTCTCCAACCACTTGTATAAACCCAAATGCTTTGATCACCTCATCAAAGCGTTTGTTCCAACTCCGAGATGCTTGTGCCAGTCCATAAATGGATCGCTGGAGCTTGCACACCTTGTCAGCATTTTTAGGATCGACAAAACCTTCGGGTTGCATCATATACAACTCTTCCTTAAGAAAACCGTTAAGGAACGCCGTTTTGACATCCATCTGCCAGATTTCATAATCGAAAAATGCAGCTATTGCTAACATGATTCTGACGGACTTAAGCATCGCTACGGGTGAGAAAGTTTCATCGTAGTCAACTCCTGGAACTTGCGAAAAACCCTTTGCCACAAGTCGAGCTTTATAAACGGTCACATTACCGTCAGCGTCCGTCTTCTTCTTAAAGATCCATTTGTTCTGAATAGCCTTGCGGCCTTCAGGTAGTATCTCCAAAGTCCACACTTTGTTCTCATACATGGATCCTATCTTGGATTTCATGGCTTCTAGCCATTTTTTGGAATCTGGGCCCACCATTGCTTCTTCATAATTTGCAGGTTCATTGTTGTCTAACAACATGATTGATAAGACGGGATTACCGTACCACTCTGGAGCAGCGCGTGATCTCGTCGACCTGCGTGGTTCAACAGAAACTTGAACTGGAGTTTCATGATCATCATCATTAACTTCCTCCTCAACCGGCGTCGCAACGACAGAGGTTTCCCCTTGCCCTGCGCCACCATCCAGAGGGATGAGAGGTTCGACAACCTCGTCAAGTTCTATCTTCCTCCCACTCAATTCTCTCGAGAGAAACTCCTTCTCGAGAAAAGCTCCGTTTTTAGCAACAAACACTTTGCCCTCGGATTTGAGATAGAAGGTGTACCCAACTGTCTCTTTTGGGTAACCTATGAAGACGCACTTTTCCGCTTTGGGTTCCAGCTTTTCAGGCTGAAGCTTTTTGACATAAGCATCACATCCCCAAACTTTAAGAAACGATAACTTTGGCCTTTTGCCATACCACAGTTCGTATGGTGTCGTCTCAACGGATTTTGATGGTGCCCTATTTAAAGTGAATACAGCTGTTTCTAATGCATAACCCCAAAATGATAACGGCAAATCAGTAAGAGACATCATAGATCGCACCATCTCTAACAAAGTACGATTACGACGTTCGGACACACCATTACGCTGTGGTGTTCCAGGCGGTGTCAACTGTGAAACAATTCCACATTTTCTTAAGTGATCACCAAACTCGAAACTCAGATATTCACCCCCACGATCAGACCGTAGGAACTTGATCTTCTTGTTACGATGATTTTCCACTTCACTCTGAAATTGCTTGAAGTTTTCAAATGTTTCATACTTGTGCTTCATCAAGTAGACATAACCATACCTACTCAAATCGTCAGTGAAGGTGAGAAAATAACGATATCCGCCGCGTGCCTCCACGCTTATTGGACCACATACATCGGTATGTATGATTTCCAATAAGTCACTTGCACGCTCCATTGTTCCGGAGAACGGAGTCTTAGTCATCTTGCCCATGAGGCATGGTTCGCACGTGTCAAGTGAATCAAAGTCAAGTGACTCCAAAAGTCCATCAACATGGAGTTTCTTCATGCGCTTTACACAATATGACCTAAGCGTCAGTGCCACAAAAATATGGCGCTATCATTGTTTACTCTAACTCTTTTGGTCTCAATGTTATGTATATGCGTATCGCTATCAAGATTCAATATGAACAATCCTCTCACATTCGGTGCATGACCATAAAAGATGTAACTCATAGAAATAGAACAACCATTATTCTCAGACTTAAAAGAGTAACCGTCTCGCAATAAACAAGATCCAGATATAATGTTCATGCTCAACGCAGGCACTAAATAACAATGATTTAAGTTCATCACTAATCCCGATGGTAGCTGAAGTGACACTGTGCCGACGGCGATTGCATCAACCTTGGAACCGTTTCCTATGCGCATCGTCACTTCGTCTTTCGCCAGCCTTCGTCTATTCCGCAGTTCCTGTTTCGAGTTGCAAACATGAGCAACAGAACCGGTATCGAATACCCAGGCACTACTACGAGAGCCGGTTAAGTACACATAAATAACATGTATATCAAATATACCTGATTTTTCTTTGCCCGCCTTCTTATCTGCCAGATACTTGGGGCAATTGCGCTTCCAGTGACCCATACCCTTGCAATAGAAGCACTCTGTTTCAGGCTTAGGTCCAGCCTTGGGTTTCTTCGGCGGATTGGCAACATGCTTGCTGCTCTTCTTCGAATTGCCCTTCTTGCCTTTGCCGTTTCTCTTGAAACTAGTGATCTTGCTCACCATCAACACTTGATGCTCTTTACGGAGTTCAGACTCTGCGACTTTCAGCATCGCAAACAACTCGCCGGGAGACTTGTTCATCTCTTGCATGTTGTAGTTCAACACAAAGCCTTTATAGCTTGGCGGCAGTGATTGAAGGATTCTGTCAGTGATAGCTTCTTGCGGGAGTTCAATCCCCAGCTCAGCTAGACGGTTTGAGTACCCAGACATTTTGAGCACATGTTCACTGACAGACGAGTTTTCCTCCATCTTGCAAGCATAGAATTTATCGGAGGTCTCATGCCTCTCGATCCGGGCGTTCTTCTGAAAGATAAACTCCAACTCCTGGAACATCTCAAATGCTCCATGACGCTCAAAGCGACGTTGAAGTCCCGGTTCTAAGCCATAGAAGACTGCACATTGAACTATTGAGTAGTCCTCCTTACGTGCTAACCAAGCGTTCTTAACATTCTGATCAGCCGTAGCGGGTGGTTCATCTCCTAGCGCAGCATTAAGGACATAATCCTTCTTCCCAGCTTGTAAAATTAGCTTAAGATTACGAGCCCAGTCTACAAAGTTGCTTCCATCATCTTTCAACTTAGCTTTCTCTAGGAACGTATTAAAATTTAGGATGACTGTCGCGTGAGCCATGATCTACAACACAAATATATTCAAAGTGGACTTAGACTATGTTCAAGATAATTAGAGTTCAACTTAATCAAATTATATGCTAAACTCCCACTCAAAAAGTACATCTCTCTAGTCATTTGAGTGGTTCATGATCCACTTACACTATCCCAAGTCCGATCATCACGTGAGTTGAGTATAGTTTCAGTGGTAAGCATCCCTATGCTAATCATATCAACTATATGATTCATGATCGACCTTTCGGTCTCATGTGTTCCGAGGCCATGTCTGCACATGCTAGGCTCGTCAAGCTTAACCCGAGTGTTCCACGTGCGCAACTGTTTTGCACCCGTTGTATGTGAACGTTGAGTCTATCACACCCGATCATCACGTGGTGTCTCGAAACGACGAACTGTAGCAACGGTGCACAGTCGGGGAGAACACAATTTCGTCTTGAAATTTTAGTGAGAGATCACCTCATAATGCTACCGTCGTTCTAAGCAAAATAAGGTGCATAAAAGGATTAACATCACATGCAATTCATAAGTGACATGATATGGCCATCATCACGTGCTTCTTGATCTCCATCACCAAAGCACCGGCACGATCTTCTTGTCACCGGCGCCACACCATGATCATCCATCAACGTGTTGCCATCGGGGTTGTCGTGCTACTTATGCTATTACTACTAAAGCTACATCCTAGCAAAATAGTAAACGCATCTGCAAGCACAAATGTTAGTATAAAGACAACCCTATGGCTCCTGCCGGTTGCCGTACCATCGACGTGCAAGTCGATATTTCTATTACAACATGATCATCTCATACATCCAATATATCACATCACATCGTTGGCCATATCACATCACAATCATACCCTGCAAAAACAAGTTAGACGTCCTCTAATTTTGTTGTTGCATGTTTTACGTGGTGACCAAGGGTATCTAGTAGGATCGCATCTTACTTACGCAAACACCACAACAGAGATATATGAGTTGCGATTTAACCTCATCCAAGGACCTCCTCGGTCAAATCCGATTCAACTAAAGTTGGAGAAACCGTCACTTGCCAGTCATCTTTGAGCAAAGGGGGTTACTCGTAACGATGAAACCAGTCTCTCGTAAGCGTACGAGTAATGTCGGTCCAAGCCGCTTCAATCCAACAATACCGCGGAATCAAGAAAAGACTAAGGAGGGCAGAAAAACGCACATCACCGCCCACAAAAACTTTTGTGTTCTACTCGAGAAGACATCTACGCATGAACCTAGCTCATGATGCCACTGTTGGGGAACGTCGCATGGGAAACAAAAATTTTCCTACGCGCACGAAGACCTATCATGGTGATGTCCATCTACGAGAGGGGATGAGTGATCTACGTACCCTTGTAGATCGTACAGCAGAAGCGTTAGAGAACGCGGTTGATGTAGTGGAACGTCCTCACGTCCCTCGATCCGCCCCGCGAACAATCCCGCGATCAGTCCCACGATCTAGTACCGAACGGACGACACCTCCGCGTTCAACACACGTACAGCTCGACGATGATCTCGGCCTTCTTGATCCAGCAAGAGAGACGGAGAGGTAGGAGAGTTCTCCGGCAGCGTGACGGCTCTCCGGAGGTTGGTGATGACCTTGTCTCAGCAGGGCTCCGCCCGAGCTCCGCAGAAACGCGATCTAGAGGAAAAACCGTGGAGGTATGTGGTCGGGCTGCCGTGGAAAAGTCGTATCAAATCAGCCCTAAAACCTCCGTATATATAGGTGGGAGGGAGGGGGCCTTGCCTTGGGGTCCAAGGACCCTCAAGGGGGTCGGCCGAGCCAAGGGGGAGGACTCTCCCCCCCCAAACCGAGTTGGACTAGGTTTGGTGGGAGGGAGTCCTCCTCCCTTCCCAACTCCTCCCCTTTTTTTTTTCTTTTCCTCTTGATTTTTCTTCTCTTGGCGCATAGACCACTTGTGGGCTGTCCCACCAGCCCACTAAGGGCTGGTGTGTCTCCCTCAAGGCCTATGGGCTTCCCCGGGGTGGGTTGCCCCCCCCGGTGAACTTCCGGAACCCATTTGTCATTCCCGGTACATTCCCGGTAACTCCGAAAACCTTCCGGTAATCAAATGAGGTCATCCTATATATCAATCTTCGTTTCCGGACCATTCCGGAAACCCTCGTGACGTCCGTGATCTCATCCGGGACTCCGAACAACATACGGTAACCAACCATATAACTCAAATACGCATAAAACAACGTCGAACCCTTAAGTGTGCAGACCCTACGGGTTCGAGAACTATGTAGACATGACCCGAGAGACTCCTCGGTCAATATCCAATAGCGGGACCTGGATGCCCATATTGGATCCTACATATTCTACGAAGATCTTATCGTTTGAACCTCAGTGCCAAGGATTCGTATAATCCCGTATGTCATTCCCTTTGTCCTTCGGTATGTTACTTGCCCAAGATTCGATCGTCAGTATCCGCATACCTATTTCAATCTCGTTTACCGGCAAGTCTCTTTACTCGTTCTGTAATACAAGATCCCGCAACTTACACTAAGTTACATTGCTTGCAAGGCTTGTGTGTGATGCTGTATTACCGAGTGGGCCCCGAGATACCTCTCCGTTACACGGAGTGACAAATCCCAGTCTTGATCCATACTAACTCAACTAACACCTTCGGAGATACCTGTAGAGCATCTTTATAGTCACCCAGTTACGTTGCGACGTTTGATACACACAAAGCATTCCTCCGGTGTCAGTGAGTTATATGATCTCATGGTCATAGGAATAAATACTTGACACACAGAAAACAGTAGCAAGAAAATGACACGATCAACATGCTACGTCTATTAGTTTGGGTCTAGTCCATCACGTGATTCTCCCAATGACGTGATCCAGTTATCAAGCAACAACACCTTGTTCATAATCAGAAGACACTGACTATCATCGATCAACTGGCTAGCCTACTAGAGGCATGCTAGGGACGGTGTTTTGTCTATGTATCCACACATGTAAATGAGTCTTCATTCAATACAATTATAGCATGGATAATAAACTATTATCTTGATACAGGAATTATAATAATAACTATATTTATTATTGCCTCTAGGGCATAATTCCAACAAGTCATGCACGTGTACCAAGGTAGTCAATTTGACCAACTTAATAAGAAGTGAGCGTGGCCGAACACCTGGCGGGTGTGGTGGATGGGCAGCTGCCGGTATCCCTGCCCGCGTGGCCCTGGAAAGATCGCCCAGGAGAGCGGGATGGAGGCTGCCACGAAATCGGCGGGAAAATGACCTTTTCCAGCGGCGGGGCAGGGGCTGTGGGCAGGTGGGCGGCATCGGGATAGGCATGACGGCAAGGTGTCCTGTGGTGCGCGAGGGCGAATCTAGCGGGGAAAAGGCGTGTCCTTCTGCCGGAGCCCCCAAATGCCCCCAGCGCGATGGGTTTGGCCAGCCCAAAAAATGGGCGCAACAGGAGAAAAACAAGGTCCTGGGGACACGACTGAGCGTTTTTTTAGCGTCGGCGACAAAAAAAGGGCATTGAGGGGGGGGGGGGGCTGTTAGGGGAGCGGCTGGAGATGCTCTCACATATTCATGTCCAAACTTGTGACAAGCAGCTAGCCTCGAAGGTGCTCATGCATCCCGGTCAAGCACCACGGATACTAGAACCATGACACTCTGCTTTCCGACCAACATCACCATATCCAGACTGCTTAACACGGCAAGATACTGACCCCACTCGGCTCCGACCACCCGAAGTCTACATGATGCTTGGATATTCATTTCAGGTGTTGAGAACCATATCAAGTATCTTTAAGAGACGAAAAATTAATTTTAAGAGAAAAAAACATGTGGACCAACTTAAGAACTGTGCGGTATTAGAGAAGTAATCAACCGTGTGTCCTCGTTCCATATGTCTACAAAAGAACAAAAAAAATCTATCCAAGTCATTATTTTCTATGCGAGCTACAATACTCATATGATTTTATTTTATGGAACATTGTACACCGTATCACAACCAAAAAATGTTATAAAACATGTCCTAGCTCAAACATGAGGGGGGCTAGTGTGAAGAAGGGAAGGAATGGATACAAAACTTTGTCTCCACGGTTCGAACATTGATTTGTACCCAAACCAAAATGGTTCAAGTATTAAGCTTGAGAGCTGCCGAGAAGGTAGAGATCACTTACCGCTTTCTCTCAAGATGTAGAATTCATTTGTTAGTGTTGCAAGGATGTAATCGTAGTTTATCATCTTTAGGCATAAGTTATAAATGACCACATACCAGAAGGTGGTTTTGAGTGCGTCCAAGCAACACTTGGCGCTGAAGATTTCTTTCCATAAAAGTGAGCTATTCCGTTTCGGCGAGGGTGCAATATATGATTACGTAGACATGCAGCATAATTGTTTGGATGTGGAATCAGACAGATACCCCTATGTTACCTAGGTATTATGATACTTTATCATAGAATCATAAATGGTGATTGTAAAAGGGTGGAAGAAAGATTGGAGGCGGTACCATGTTGTGAAAGAAAAACGATTGTCCTCTATGTAAAATCTATCATAATTAACTTATGCCTTACTAGTTTGATACATTATTATACACAATGTAGTTCTTTGAATCCCTTGCGGCCAAAGATAGGACGCTACCGATGAGGAGGAGATTGGGACCATGTCGTGGCATGACCTTGGTAGTACGAAAGGTGCTGAGTAGGGTGGTGACATGGAACGAGGATGAAAATTCCATGGGAAGCAAACTTCTAGTAGATATGTATTTGAAAGTTGTCCTTCATCTGCTTGGTACATCTCCACAAATAAATTTTGTTGGAAAGTTGCCCTTATTATGATATCTCGTTGAGAGTTCAATGGACCCACTATCAATGACAAAATACAACGTATCAATGCGATTTGTTCTTGTAGTGAAATGATATTCAAGACACATCATGTCAATGATGTTGCTATATTAATTGATGTGCAACTCCCAAGAGATTGGTGTTGATTGCATTGACATGCAACACTGATTTGATTTTCTTGAATCAACCATGCATGGTGGATGCAAGAATTCCCAATAGACACATGGTCATTGTTTAATTCAATCTCAAATGTGCGACAAGAACCAAGCCCCCTCCCCCTCCCCAACGCCACAATTCGATGTCCATCGGTCTTTTTTCAGACATGAAAAATGATATTTAAGAAAAAGTACAAAATTGCATGAGATATTTTAGAGAGGAGAGAAGAGATCAACCACGTGATCTCTACCCATATTCCCATACCAGAACAAGGGAATCATAAGATATTTCTTGCTATCTGAGCAACAACATGCATCTGCATTTATTTTGTGAAGTATTATATACCCGTTTTCTACATAGCCTTATTACAAAAGGCGACTTAGCGCCAAAGTTGAGGAGGCTGAATGTGAGAAAGGAAGCAGAGAAGCAAGAGAAATACAAGTTCACCATGATGTTCTTAACATTGATTATAACTGAAACTAAAATTATTTCCGGAATCGTGTGTTTGAGAGGTATCAGGAACATGGTAGCCACTTGCTGGCTTCATTGGACATGCACCACTAGTATTTTAGTAGTGCAATGATGTAAAATAAGTTCCACGACATACATTTGAGTACAAGTGTTGTCCTTCCCAAGAATGGCGACTTGAAGACGACAAGGGATTCCTTTCTCCCGTCGGCGTCAAAATCGGTCGGCTTCAACGGAGGCGTGCTAAACTTTGACCCTTGCAGCTCGTAAGGGTCCTGATCCCTTTTTTTGGTGTCCTTTAGGTCAATTAAGGTTTGTGTCATGTTCAGAAAGGCTAGGCGACAGTGGCTTTCTAAAGATGGAATAAAGTCCTCTCCATCTAGGCCTTGTCCCGGCCGCAGATCCAGCATCATCGGACGGTGTGTCGATATGTGTCCCCGACGGATCTTGTGGGATTTGGTTAGTTTTGGCTTTCGATTGATATCCATCGATCCAATCTCCATTCATCTGTGTTCGTGTGTCTATAGATTGAATCCTTTTAATTGATACTTCTCTTCATTGGCAAGGGCCGTTGTTCTGATGTGCTAGTTCAGTGGGGCCTT
The DNA here is from genome assembly GCF_904849725.1 of Hordeum vulgare subsp. vulgare. Lineage (NCBI taxonomy): Eukaryota > Viridiplantae > Streptophyta > Magnoliopsida > Poales > Poaceae > Hordeum > Hordeum vulgare. The sequence continues at coordinate 26,316,622 of NC_058524.1, forward strand.
AGCATGCCGACTTCCTGACTATCTGCTATAATAAAAAAAATGTCCGGCTTAGGTGAGGGAGGGACGAAAACGGTGGCCCACATTCGGCTTGCATCAGTGATTGTAGTCGTCGCTTTGTTGTCTAAGAACATGAACGCTATTTCTGCTACTTCTGATCTTCTTTATACCCTCATGACAATTGATAAAAATAGATCGTAAGTTCTTTTGTCGAAGATAAATTTAGATCAATGATAGTCTTAGGCTATCTTCTTTATACACGTCTTGAAAGATGCATTCGCGAGCATGTTTCAGATGCTCTGAAGCAACTCATCAAGCCGACGAGCAAAAAATAATTCTTCTAAAAGAAAGCCATTATATTTTTACGGGGCACGCAGACATGATAACGCTTTCGCTTTCCCATTGCTTCCACATCTTAGAAAAGGACGATGCCGACCACCAGGGCTGTTTGATCTGGTAGTAGCTGCGCAAGCCTTGATTTGTTCGTGTAGTATCAGTGAGCCTATGGGCTGTTTGATCTGCTAGTATCAGTGACAAACACCAGCTATGTATGGCGATTTGTTCGTGTAGAAAAATAATATTCAAGGCACATCATGACAATTGGTACCCTATTATGCTATTCCCCAGAGATTGTGTTGACTGCATTGACATGTGGCACTGATTTGCTTCTTATTCTCGACAATTAGTAGTCGACATGTTTTAGATGCCCATTTTCTTGAATCAAAAGTTCATCAACCATGGTGGATGCACGAATTCTCAATTGACAAATGATCACTGTTTAATTCAACCTCAAACATGTGATAAGAACCTAGCCCCCTCGCAACCCCACAATCCAAAGCCCACCGGTTGCTTACATATGTGTTGGGAATCGCTTCGAGTAAACTTCTCAGACATGCAAAATGATCTTTAAGAAAACAATATATACAAAATTACATGGAAACTTTTAGAGACAAGAGACACGATAACCCACGTGATCTCTACCCATGTGTCAATACCCGAACAAGAGGATCAAAAATCATTATTTTCAATCTGAGCTACAACATGCATTTGCATTTATTTTGTGAAATATTGTATGCTCGTGCTCAACTAAACCCTGTTATAGAAGGTGACAGCGCCAAAACTTAAGATGCTAAATGTGAGATAGGAAACACAGAAGTAAGAGAAACGGAAGTTCATCTCCATGTTCTGAACATTGATTATGATTGAAACTAATTAAAACTGTTTTCCAAATCATGAGTTTGAGAGGTATCAGGAACAATGGCGGAGCTACGTAGGGGAAAAAGCGTGCTATGGCCCGCCCTATCCGGACGAAACACAGTGTAATGTGAGGGCAAACTTTCTTCTGTCCAAAACGCATTGGCCCGCCCAACTGTTCCTAGCTAGCTCCGCCGCTGATCAAGAACATAGAGAACACTTGTTGACATTCTTCGGCATGCGCTCCTAGTATTTCAGTAGTGCAATGATGTAAAATAAATTACACCAATGTCAGTTTGGTGCAATTGAGTGCAAGTTTCCTCCTATCCATGAAAGACAACTCTCAGACGACAAGAGATTCCTGCGGCCAATTGACGCCATAGCTGAGTTGGTTCATCCCATAAGGCCTTAGGACCACTGAGGCAGATCCTGCTTTATTTCTAGGTGTTTTTTTAGATTGATTAGGATTTGTGTCTTGCTTAAGAAGGTGAGGCAGGGGCGACTACCTGAAGAAGGAGTAAGGTGCTCCCTGTCAAACCCCTATTTCAACGGTGTCTCTAGCATCATCGTAAGGCGCCTGTTGGCGCAGGTCCCGATCTTGACACGGCGATCCCTTGAGTACGCACACAGGTTAATTGATTTCCACGTACACTACCGCATGCACGTATGTGGCCCACCGGCGTATTGCTCGAACGATGGCGCAACTCGCCGAGACACATGCACGCAAGAACACGAGATTGATGTCTAATAGGACCGTGTCAGTACAGGAGTATACGGATGTATATATAGCAGTAGCTAGGACCGATTCTATCTAGTCAAACTCGGCTAGAAATTCTAATCCTACTACAACTACACCTAGGTGATTGAGCGTGTACAAACTGGACATGAACCACGTCGTGGTTATTTCCAGCAACGCCTGTATATAGGTTGGTCTTCGATGCATTTTCGATGGTCCAATCTTCGTTCATCTGCATTCTTATACATATAGGTTAAATCTTTTTGATCTATACTTCTTTTCATGAATGAGAGTTGTTGTTTTGATGTGTTGGTCCAGTGAGACTTTAGCAAGACGTCTTGCTGACCGTCTACTATGATAAGGTTTTGCCCGGCTCCGGTCAGGCAGGCGCAATGATGACAACACGCCTTCGGCTCATTTTTAGTGATTTTAGTCGTTGTTACGTAGTATTAGAACCTTGATGTAACTTCTGTTACTTCTGGTCTTCTTTATACTATCATCACAATTGATAAATATAGAGTACTAGACAATAAATTTTTCTGTAAATAAAATAGCAGTGCAATGACGTAGTGTTAGGATATCGTCTTTATACATGACTTGAAAGACGCCTCGATAATATTTTGAATGCTTTGAAGCAAGTCATCATGTCGAAGATTAATTTTCATAAAAGTGAGCCTTTATATTTTTCATGAGGCATGCAGACATGATAAAGCTTCTGTTTTCCCATTGCTTCCGATGTTTGATCTGGTAGCAGCTGCGCAAGCCTGGTTCGGTATGGTACCTCAAATTAATCACTCAATAAGGCAATTTGGCAGCTCCACATACACGAAGGTGGTTTTGAGTGCTTCCAAGCAACACATGGGCCTTCAGATTTCCTTTCATAAAAGTGAGCTGTTCCACTTTGGTGAGGGCGCAATAGATGACTATCTAGACATGCATGCATAAATTTTTGTACTCCTGTGTTACCTAAGTACTGTATTATGATATCAGACCATAACCCTGTGTTACCTAAGTACTGTATTATGGTATGTCGTATGGTATCAGACCATACCCCTGTGTTACCTAAGTACTGTATTATGATGCCTTACATAGTCTATGAAATGCTGATTGTTTTTTTATTTAAAAAAAAGGAGGTTCAACCCCCGGCCTTTGCATCAATCGATGCATACAACTATTTTTATTAATTATTTCATAAAAGTTTCACAAGATCATACATCAAGCCACCCGAAGCCACCACTCACACCTACAAACATGATAATGTTGAGTGCTCTCACTCTCCTTATCAAAAATCGTTGTCATCACCGATCCATCCCTATAACGTACCGGAACAACAAACGGTGCAGCAAACCTAAATCGTATACCACTTGCACACGTTTTAGAAGCCGCCATCATCATCGAACCACTGCCCCATCTTCAGGAGAGAGATCCGTATCATCCTTGTCAGTCCGTCCATTCGTCGACGTCACCACGGCGCCCAACGGCGCCACCGTCCTGCCCTCATCCATCCTGACATGAAGGCTCCGAAAGATCTGTCATTCGTAGCACCTGCCGAGCATGCATGACACAGCGTAACACCTATCGGCCAGGCATGACTTGACATCTCCACTGAAGCTCCGATCAAGATGAAGCCGCTCAATCGCCTTCCTCTGTCATCCAACGCTGCTCCAGAAATGATGCTCCCAAAAGAGGCACACCACCGTAGTGCCGCCATCTTCCGATCTAGCGATCAGATCTTAGGCTTTCCTCCTGAGCATCACGAGCGGGTCAACAGTAGTTACACGACGATGCCTTCATCAACGTAACGACGCAGAACACCGCCATCGTCTGCCATCGGCTCGGTTTTCACCGGCAACTATGTCTTCCCGACTCACAGCCAGGACTGGATGACGGATCGTGAGATCCAACCACCCAGCCTAAGGCCGACCACCTCCGACGGAGGAGATGAGCGCCACTGCCGGCTGCACCGGCCATAATAGATCTGATAGGAGGCCGCCAAGCAATCCACCAGGCCCTCGGCGCCGCCGCTAATCTGAAGCCGGATGACGCGCCGCCGCAGCATAGCCCGTCGCTGCCACCCGAACCAGGTCAGCCGCCGCATGTCGCTGTCCATGACCGACCAGCCGACGTGCCTGCAGCCACCTTTGCTCGAGGCAGGGACGAACACCGCCGCCGTCGATGCAGCCATCGCCGTCGCTCCGCAGATCGGCCATGCCTCCGCGCGTATAGGGCCCCGCACCACCCCTGAAGACGTGGTAGAGAGGGATGCCTCCGCCACCGCCGTCGGCCCCCGAGCGTTTCCCGGCGGCATCCCCAGACGGCGATGGAGGGAGTGGAGGAGGGAGCGCGCGCCCCGACGGCTAGGGTTTAGGCGCCGCCCGTCATGAAATGCCAATTGTAAAAGAGTTGAAGAAAGACCGGAAACGGTGTCATGTAGTGAAAGAAATGCAATTGTCCGCTAGTTTCTGATTTATCATAATTAACTTAGTGCTTACCAGTATATATGATACAATACTATACATGCTGTACTTCTTTGAACAGCGATGAGCAGGACATTGCGATCGTATTGTGATTTGAAGGTGGTGAGTAGGCTGGTGATGGACAACGAGTAGTTAAAAGCCATGGTAAGCAAACTGTTGGCTTTTCGTTCTTTGGATCGAACACACGATCACCCTGTAGCTTGATTAGTCGTGTACGTGCAACTCGGCTCAACGTATACGAACTAGTTGTAGTACTCGATATCTCACCGGCGCTTACGCAAACACCGGGACCAAAACACACGCACGCGAACGCAGCAACACGAAGATGGCCAGAGGCACGTGTCATGTCTCGTAATAATCTCTTTATTGCTTTTCTCGTTTTTCTGGTGTTACAAAACTCACGTCTACCGCTGCTTATATAGATGCAGCAATGACTCCCAACCCAAAAGCTGACTCGTAAACTATACCGACTCAAATACAAAGATCTGTCCAACCTTTCCTAATCTAATCAGCCGGCAGCTTGACTTGATCACAATTACCAAAACTGATCTGACTACGATACTAAAACTAGTCGTACATGGACTAGCCTGAACTAGCACTAGTACATACTACTATACCAGGACACGACCTAAGAACTAGTCCTAGCTGAACATGACTCCGTTTGGATTATTCCTACATTCACCTCCTAATCCAAACTATCGACTCAGAGACTTAGAACCAACACATCATCTAGATTACCAGCCCACGCCGTCACATCTTAGTGTGCTACCTGCAGACTAAACACATAGCCTCTCACGTAGGAACTCAACTTAACTGGTGCGCATCCATCTTCACGTTGGCCTTCGTCTTCTCGCCGAGACACACTAACGACTCAGACACAAACAAAAACTAAAGACATGATTTTTTTTGTTTTTTTTCTCGCCGCGGCTTCTTTATCAAAGCAACCCTGGGCCATCATCCACGCCCACTTTAGCTAGTTGCATAATCTCGTGCTCCTTCTTTGCCTCCTTCCACGGATCAGGACACTCTCGAGAATAGTGTCCATAGTTCTGACAATTGTAGCACCGAACTTTAGATTTGTCAAACTTCCTGTACTTCTGCTTATCTTTCTCCTTATTTCACGAGAACATCAATTGCTCCTCTTCTTGATCGCGTTCCTGTCTTTTCAATGTCAACTCATAGGTCTTTAGCCGCCCGATCACCTCCATCACCGACATCTTCGTCACATCGCCCCACTGCTCGATGGTGCCAACGATCGGTAAAAACTTGTTGGGAACGGCTCGTAGTAATTTCTTCACAACCACGATGTCTTCCATCTTTGATCCGAGAGCTCGCGTCTCATTAACTAGGGAGTTTAGTTTTAACGCAAATTCACCAACCCCTTCTGACGCCTTCATGCTCATCCTCTCGAACTCCCTCCTTAGAGCTTGAACACGTGCCTTCTTGACACGATCATCTCTAGCATGCATCTCTTTGAGTGCTTGCCAAGCTTCCTTTGCCGTCTCTTTCTCCGATATAGACATGAAAACGGCATCAGACACACCTTGGGCTATGATGGCGAAAGCCTCTTGGTCCTTTGTCTCTTCGACCGCGCCTTCACCTTCCACCGCTGCCCAAACTCCACGCGCACGCATGAAGATCTTCATGTTCGCAGCCCACACCCCATAATTGTCACCATCAAGCATGGGGTACTGGATGGTCACACCACCACCACTCGCCTTCGAAGTCGACATGATCCTTTTCTTCGATTTTCCGTCGTCCGTGACACAACTTGACGGCGACGACAACTCCACCGTGACGCAACTTGACGGCGAATCCTCCACACCTTGCTCTGATATCAATTGTTGGCTTTTCGCCCTCAGGATCGAACACACGATCACCCTGCAGCTCGACTAGTCATGTACGTGCAACTCGGCTCAACGTATAAAAACTAGTTGTAGCACTCGATATCTCACCGGCGCTTACGCAAACACCGGGACCATAACACACGCATGCGAACGCAGCAACACGAAGATGGCCAGAGACACGTGTCGTGCCTCGTAATAATCTCTTTATTGCTTTTCTCGTTTTTCTGGTGTTACAAAACTCACGTCTACCGGTGCTTATATAGATGCAACAATGACTCCCAACCCAAAAGCTGACTCGTAAACTAAGCCGACTCAAATACAAAGATCTATCCAACCTTTCCTAATCTAATCAGCCGGCAGCTTGACTTGATCACAATTACCAAAACTGATCTGACTACGATACTAAAACTAGTCGTACATGGACTAGCCTGAACTAGCACTAGTACATACTACTATACCAGGACACGACCTAAGTACTAGTCCTAGCTGGACATGACTCGGTTTGGATTACTCTAATGTTTCCCTTCATCTGTTCGGCACCTCTCCACAAATAACTTTGGTTGGAATGCTGATTTTGTTTATTTATAATGCAATCTCGTCGAGAGTTCAATAGAGCCACTGTCAGTGACAAACACCAGCTATGCATGGCGGTTTGTTCTTGTTGAAAAATAATACTCAATGCACGTCATGACAATTAGTACCCTAGCATGAACATTGCCCTCACTTTCAATTGCGAGCTTTCCTCCTTCCCTCAAATCTATCTTGGCCTTCTTCTCTTTCACACGCGACTTTCGTCCTTTGCTTTTGAATCCGTCATCCAGTGCTTCCTAAAATACCTCTCTGATTTGGCGGCAAAACTCGTTTCTGATGGTGCCAGGCTTATCCTCATCTCCTCCACTCTAGACGCCCTCGCCATTCACTTCATGTTTGTGTTTAGACTTCTCAAAAAGATCCTTAAAAAGCTAGATGTTATCTGTAGGTCCTTCTGGGCTGCTGAGGAATCTTGCTCCAAAGCAATATTTTTTATCGCCTGAAAAAAAGTTTGCAAACCCAAGACGGTTGGGGGTCTTGATATAAAAAATCTCACTCTCCAAAACAACTGCCTCCTCATGAAATTCGCCTACAAATTCCTTCAAAAACCAGACTTACGGTGGGTAAACTAGCTAGTTCCCCCAACACTACTCTCTAGAGTTCGCTAATAAGCCACAACCCCTACCTGTGGAAAATCGTAAACCAACAGCTCTGCCACCTTTGTAATATCTCCTTCGTCCTTACCAACGCCCTCATATTCTCGCACTCCACTTGCCCCTTTGACCTGGTATCTCATGGCATGCATAATGGTTTACTCGCTACTCTTCAAAACCGCATAACCAATGTGGCTTCTATCGAGCTTGTGTCTGTTTTGTTTTGTTGCTGGATGTTAGCATTTGCGATGCGTCCGATGACATGACAGGTTCCTCACCCATGGCTCCTCGTTCACCTCGAGGTGCGCCTACTCACGGCTTTCATCCAAGCACGAGCTCGACTTCAACGCTGGGTATGTATGGGGTTCCAAAGCACCTATGAAGGTCAAGATCTTCGGTTGGTTCATCTGTCGTGACAGGCTAAGCATGATGGCGAACTTACATCGCAAGATCATCACTACAGGCTCGTCTTGCCCTCGTTGCGGCATTTCTCTCGAGGAGATGCACCTCACCCTGCTATGCCCATGTGCGGCTCAGGTTTGGTCATGCCTGGGGCTCCAGGTGTCTCTCGCCATCGACCTCATCTGGGATACTCCGATTCCGATTGGCCTCGACATCAACATTTGGCCTACCGTCGTCATCTTCATCCTCTGGAAACTGCCGGACTCCAGGAACGCTCGTGTTTTTCGTAACGTGATGCACTCCCCCCCCCCCCCCCCAAGATACTATTAGGAATATAATCTTGGATTTTATGCTTTGGGTCTTTAGATTTAAGGACCCAATTAGTAGGGAGGCTCCCATATCTTGGCGCATGTACCTCTCCACTCGATGCAACCCTTAACGTGATGTGCAACTCACCTTCGGGCCTTTGAGTAATATATTCAGGTGAGGACCATCTCCCCCGGTGATTGTTCAAAAAAAAAAACAATTGGTAGCCTATTACGCTACTCCATAGAGATTGTGTTGGCTGCATTGACACGTGGCATCGATTTGCTTCTTATTCAGGACAATTAGTAGTCGACATGTTTTACATGCCGATTTTCTCGAATTAAAAATTCATCAACCATGGTTGATGCACGAATTCTCAATCAACAAATGGTCACTGTTTAATTCAACCTCAAACATGTGTCAAGAACCTAGCCCTCCTCCCAACCCCACAATCCAAAGTCCACCGGTTGCTTACATATGTGTTGGGAATCGCTTCGAGTAATTTGTTCAGACATGAAAACTAATCTTTAAGGAACCAAATATATAGAAAATTACATGAAAAACTTTTAGAGACAAGAGACACAATAGCCCACGTGATCTCTACCCGAACAAGAGGATCAAATGTCATTATTTTCAATCTGAGTTACAACCTGCATCTGCATTTATTTTGTTAAATATTGTATACTCGTGCTCAACCATTCCCTGTTATAAAAGGTGTCAGCGCCACAACTTATGAGGCTAAATGTGAGATAGGAAGCAGAGAAGTAAGAGAAATGGAAGTTCATCTCCATGTTCCGAACATTGATTATGATTGAAACTAAAACTGTTTTTCCAATCGTGAGGCTGAGAGGTATCAGGAATATAGAGACCACTTGTTGACAGTCATCTGCATGCGCTACTAGTATTTATTAGTGCAATGATGTAAAATGAATTTCACCGATGTCAGTTTGGTGCAACTCAGTGCAAGTTTCCTTCTACCCATGAAAGACAACTCTCACACGACAAGAGATTCCTGCATCCAGTTGGCGCCATAGCCGAGCTGCTTCATCTGATGTGGCCTTAGGATCATAGAGGCGTGGTGGAGCATGGCCCTTTCCAGTGGGAGGGATCATACTTCATTTTTGGAGTTTTTAGGTCGATTAGGGTCAGGAACGGTCCATACACATATTTTGGGCCCTCGGACGGGAAAACCAAATGGGACCCTTGTGGACAAAGAAAAATTCAGAATATATTGTATTTCGAGTGCTATTTAGTACATAGCATAGATTGATGGTCTCTGAACTAAAACCACATAAGGTTTTGTTGTTTTTCCTAACACTTCTTGAAGAAAAGTCATCAATAACCACATCAGTATTTACTACATCAAACTTCTCTTTCTCAATGTATATTTTTTTCACTTCCTTTCTCACTGATAAACATTTTTTTAGAAGACATGTCACCATACAATTGCATAAAAACAGTCGATATAGGGAACAAAAGCACCTGAGAATATGGGCATATGGTGGCTTGATGTCGAATTGTTGGTGTAGCTTTCCAGATCTACATGGCTTCAACACTTATTCCCCGTGCCCTCTTCTCATCCTTGGATCCAATTAATCTTTTAAGAACATGTCAACAGAAGAGTAGGAACAAGAAATACAAGAATTAGAGATGTCAGATGGAGCAATCAGACGTGGAGCGCAGGACTATTTGACAGCGAATCAAAAGGGTAGTACTCGATGAGGGTATAAAGGAGGTAGACGAACCTTCTCTGATGCGGTGATGCCTCAAAAATCTAGTTGATGGGGAACATTGATGATGCAAAGAGAGATGCCCCGGGAAGGGAATAACACCTTTGGTCTCCATTAATGGATGCACGGAGCGGCTCCTCGAATTTGGAAGTGCACTGGACCGGGGGCGCTATTCTTTGGGATATGAGAATTTTGGGGAGGAGGTGAGGAGGAGGGGAGGCTGGAGACGTGATTGGAGGAGACTGATGGTGTGCTCCATCAGCGTAGTTTATTTTTGAGGTAATCCAGCAACATAGTTAACTAGCGACCGATTCTTTTGGTCCGTCGGTGCTAACTTGCTAGTGTCTTGGGCCTTATTTTTCATCTTATTTTCTGTGTCTAAGGAAGAATATCGCAAAACGTATACTGTGCTACTACCTGGGCCGGGGCCCCTACCTCCCACGGGCACATGGCGGGCGCACCATTGCCCCGGCCTATGGGTCGGCCCTGATTAGGGTTTGTGTCTTGTTTAGGAAGGTGAGGCAGCAGTGGCTCCATGAAGAAGGAGTAAGGTCTGTTGGAAATATGCCCTAGAGGCAATGATAAAATAGTTATTATTATATTTCCTGTTTCAAGATAATCGTTTATTATCCATGCTATAATTGTATTAAATGAAAACATAGATACATGTGTGGATATATAGACAAAACAATGTCCCTAGCAAGCCTCTAGTTGGCTAGCCAGTTGATCAAGGATGGTCAAGGTTTTCTGACTATACGCAAGTGTTTTCACTTGATAACTGGATCACATCATTAGGAGAATCATGTGATAGAGTAGACCCAAACTATGAACGTAGCATGTGATCGTGTCATTTTATTGCTATTGTTTTCTGCGTGTCAAGTATTTATTCCTATGACCATGAGATCATATAACTCACTAACACCGGAGGAATACCTTGTGTGTATCAAACATCGCAACGTAACTGGGTGACTATAGAGATGCTCTACAGGTATCTTCGAAGGTGCCCGTTGAGTTAGTATGGATCAAGACTGGGATTTGTCACTCCGTGTGACGGAGAGGTATCTCGGGGCCCACTCGGTAATACACCATCACAAACAAGCTTTGCAAGCAATGTGACTAAGTGTAAGTCACGGGATCTTGTATTACAGAACGAGTAAAGAGACTTGCCGGTAACGAGATTGAAATAGGTATACGGACACCGACGATCGAATCTCGGGCAAGTAACATACCGAAGGACAAAGGGAATGACATACGGGATTATATGAATCCTTGACACAGAGGTTCAACTGATAAGATCTTCGGAGAATATGTAAGATCCAATATGGGCATCCAGGTCCCGCTATTGGATACTGACCGAGGAGTGTCTCGGGTCATGTCTACATAGTTCTCGAACCCGCAGGACACTTAAGGTTTGATGATGTTTTAGTATAGTTGAGTTATATGTGTGGTTACCAAATGTTGTTCGTAGTCCCGGTGTTGTTCGTAGTTCCGGATGAGATCACAGACGTCACGGGAGTTTCCGGAATGGTCCGAAAACGAAGATTGATATGTAGGATGGTTTCATTTGGTCACCGGCAAGTTTCAGACATTTCTGGTAGTGTACCGGGAGTAAGGAATGGGTTCCGGGTATTCATCGGGAGGGGCCCACCCACCCGGGAGTGAGCCCAGTGACCCTAGGGTGGCGCACCAGCCCTTAGTGGGTTGGTGAGGCCAGCCCAATAGGGCCATGGTGCCACAAGTTGAAAATACCAAAAGGAAAGAGAAAAAAAAGGGAAAGAGGGAGATGGGAAGGAAGGAGTGGACTCCTTCCCCCAAACCGAATTGGGGTGGGAGTCCACCTCCTCCTTCGGTTGGCGCCCTTGGGGCTCCCTTGAGCCCCAAGTCTAGACCCTCCCCTCCTCCTATATATACAGGTGGTTTTAGGGCTTTTGAGATACAACTTTTCCACGTGCAACTCAAACCTATACCATGTAGTTCTTCCTCTAGATTGGATTTCTGTGGAGCTCGGGCGGAGCTCTGCAGGAGTAGATCATCACCACCACCGGAGCGCCGTCACGCTGCCAGAGAACTCATCTACTTCTCCATCTCTCTTGCTGGATCAAGAAGGCCGAGATCGTCATCGAGTTGTACGTGTGTTGAACGCGGAGGTGCCGTCCGTTCGGCGCTAGATCGGAACGGATCGTGGGACAGATCGTGGGACAACACTGATTTGAATCACGAAGCTGTACCACTACATCAACCGCGTTTCTTAACGCTTCCCGCTTAGCGATCTACAAGGGTACGTAGATCTAATCTCCTCTCGTAGATGAACATCACCATGATAGGTCTTCGTGTGCGTAGGAATTTTTTTGTTTCCCATGCAACGTTCCTCAACAGTGGCATCATGAGCTAGGTTCATGCGTAGATGGTATCTCGAGTAGAACACAAAAGGTTTTGTGGGTGTTGATGTTCGATTTGCTGCCCTCCTTAGTCGTTTCTCTCGATTCGGTGGTATTGTTGGATTGAAGCGACCCGGTCCGACATTACTCGTACGCTTACGAGAGACTGGTTTCATCGGCTGACATGCAACTCGTTGCATAAAGATGACTGGCGGGTGTCAGTTTCTTCAACTTTAGTTGAATTGGTTTTGACCGAGGCGGTCCTTGGAGAGAGGTTAAATAGCAATTTGCACATATCGGCTGTGGTTTTTGCGTAAGTAAGATGCGATCATACTACATACCCATAGCAACCACGTAAAACATGCAACAACAAATTAGAGGAAATCTAACTTGTTTTTGCAGGGTATGCTTGTGATATGATATGGCCAATGACGTGATGTGATATATTGGATGTATGAGATGATCATGTTGTAATAGTTAATATCGACTTGCACGTCGATGCTACGGCAACTGGCAGGAGCCATAGGGTTGTCTTTAAACTAACGTTTGTCTTTGCAGATGCGTTTACTATATTGTTAAGTCGTAGCTGTAGTAGTAATAGCATAGATAGCACGACAACCTCGATGGCGGCACGATGATGGAGATCATGGTGTGGCGCCGGTGACAGGAAGACCATGACGGTGCTTTGGTGATGGAGATCAAGAAGCACAAGATGATGGTCATATCATGTCACTTATGAATTGCATGTGATGTTAATCCTTTTATGCACCTTATTTTGCTTAGAACGACGGTAGCATTTTAAGGTGATCTCTCACTAAAATTTGAAGATGAAATTGTGTTCTCCCCGACTGTGCACCGTTGCGACAGTTCGTTGTTTCGAGACACCACGTGATGGTCGGGTGTGATAGACTCAACGTTCACATACAACGGGTGCAAAACAGTTGCACACGCGGAACACTCACGTTAAACTTGATGAGCCTAGCATGTGCAGACATGACCTCGGAACACAAGAGATCGAAAGATCGAGCATGAATCGTATAGTTGATATGATTAGCATAGAGATGCTTACCACTAAAACTATTCTCAACTCACGTGATGATCGGACTTGAGTTAGTGGATTTGGATCATGTACCACTCAAATGACTAGAGAGATGTACTTTTTGACTAAGAGTTTATTAGTAATTTGATTAGTTAAACTCTAATTATCTTAAACATAGTCTAAGTCCACTTTGCAATATTTTATGTTGTAGATCAATGTCTCTCGCAGTAGCAACCCTGAATTTCAATACGTTCCTAAAGAAAACTAAGTTGAAAGATGATGGAAGCAACTTTGTAGACTGGGCTCGTAATCTAAAGCTACTCCTGCAAGGTGGGAAGAAGGATTATGTCCTTAATGCTGCGCTAGGAGATGAACCACCCGCTACGTCTAGCCAAGATGTTTTGAACACCTGGTTAACACGTAAGGAGGACTACTCAGTAGTTCAATGTGCAGTCTTGTATGACTTAGAACCGGTACTTCAACGTTGCTTTGAGCGTCATGGAGCATATGAGATGTTTCAGGAGTTGAAGTTTATCTTTCAGAAGAACGCCCGGATCGAGAGGTATGAGACCTCCGATAAATTCTATGCTTGCAAGATGGAGGAGAATTCGTCTGTCAGTGAACATGTGCTCAAAATGTCTGAGTACTCAAACCGTCTAGCTGAGCTGGGGATCGAACTCCCGCAAGAGGCTTGATGACCCACAAGCGTATGGGATCGCAACAGTTTTCGAGGGAAGAGTATTCAACCCAAATTTATTGATTCGACACAAGGGGAAGCGAAAGAATATTCTCAAGTATTAGCAGCTGAGTTGTCGATTCAACCACACCTGAAAGATTAGTGTCTGCAAGCAAAGTATCAGTAGGAAAGTAGTATGATAGCAACGGTGCCAGAAAAGGTGTGTTGACGGCAGACTATTCCTGACTTGTTGTATCAATGGCGCCAGTAAAAGTGTTGCAGCAGGTAACAACAAAGTAGCAAGGAACAGCAGTAGTGACAACAGTAGCAAGGAACAGTAGTAGTGACAACAGTAGCAAGGAACAACAGCAAGGAACAACAGTAGCAACAGAGTAACAACAGTAGCAACAGAGTAACAGCAGCAGAGTAACAAGAGTAGCAACAGAGTAACAGTAGCAGCAGAGTAAGGTAGCAAGGACCAGTAGTAAAAGACTCGTAGGCAGTGGATCGGTGATGGATGAGTATGTCAGATGTGATTCATCATGTAACATCTATAACACGGAGAGATAAGTAACTAGCTCCCGTTCGTCAATCTAATGTAGGCATATATTCCGTATGTAGTCATACGTGCTTAGGGAAAAGAACTTGCATGACATCTATTGTCCATCCCTCCCGCGGCAGCGGGGTCCTAACGAAAACTACGGGATATTAAGGTTCTCCTTTTAATAAAGAACCGGACCAACGCATTAACACTTGGTGAATACATGAACTCCTCATACTATGGTCATCTCCAGGAGTGGTTCCGGCTATTGTCACTCCGGGGTTGCCGGGTCATAATGTTGGAAATATGCCCTAGAGGCAATAATAAAATGGTTATTATCATATTTCCTTGTTCATGATAATCGTCTATTGTTCATGCTATAATTGTATTAACAGGAAACAGTAATACATGTGTGAATAAATAGATCACAATGTGTCCCTAGCAAGCCTCTAGTTGGCTAGCTCGTTAGTCAATAGATGATCATGGTTTCCTGGTCATGGGCATTAGATGTCATTGATTACGGGATCACATCATTGGGAGAATGATGTGATGGACAAGACCCAATCCTAAGCATATCACTAGATCATATTGTTCGTATGCTAAAGCTTTTCTAATGTCAAGTGTCTTTTCCTTCGATCGTGAGATTGTTCAACTCCCAGATACCGTAGGAGTGCTTTGGGTGTATCAAACGTCAAAACGTAACTGGGTGACTATAAAGGTGCACTACGGGTACCTCTGAAAGTGTTTGTTGGGTAGGTACGAATCGAGATCGGGATTTGTCACTCCGCGTGACGGAGAGGTATCTCTGGGCCCACTCGGTAGAACATCATCATGAGCTCAATGTGACTAAGGAGTTAGTTACACGATGACGTGCTGCAAAACGAGTAAAGAGACTTACCGGTAACGATATTGAACAAGGAATAGGTATACCGATGATCGAATCTCGGGCAAGTTCTATACCGACAGACAAAGGGAATTGTATACGGGATTGATTGAATCCTTGACATCGTGGTTCATCCGATGAGATCATCGTGGAGCAAGTGGGAGCCACAATGGGTATCTAGACCCCGCTGATGGTTATTGGCCGGAGAGGTGTCTCGGTCATGTTTGCCTGTCTCCCGAACCCGTAGGGTCTACACACTTAAGGTTCGATGACGCTAGGGTTATAGGGAATTGTTATACGAGGTTACCGTAAGTTGTTCGGAGTCCCGGATGAGATCCCGACCGTCACGAGTACCTCCGGAATGGCCCGGAGGTAAAGATTGATATATAGGATGGATGGTTTTGGACATCGGAAATGTTTCGGGCGTCATCGGTAATGTACCGGGACCACCGGGAGCACCGGAAATGGTCCCGGGGGTCCACCGGGAGGGGCCACCAGCCCCAAGAGGTAGCATGGGCCAAAAGATGGAGGTCAACCAGCCCAAAGTGGGCTGGTGCGCCTCCCACAAGGAGACCCAAGGCGCAGGAGGTGGAGAGGGGGGAAACCCTAGGCGCTGGTGGGCCTAAGGCCCACCTAGGGGTGCGCCACCCCCTCCCCCTGCCCTGGCCGCCGCACGTCCCATCTGGGGGGGGGGGTTTGCAGCACCACCTAGGGTGGGAACCCTAGGGGTGGCACCCCCCTCCCCTCCTCCTATATATAGTGGGGTTTTGGGGCTGTTTTACACACGGTTTTCCCTCTCCCTCGGCGCAGCCCTGCCCCCCTTCTTCCTCCTCTCCCACGATGCTTGGCGAAGTCCTGCCGGGAGACCTCGTCTCTCCATCGACACCACGCCATCGTGCTGCCGGAGATATTCCCCAACCTCTCCCTCCTCCTTGCTGGATCAAGGTGCGGGAGACATCACCGGGTTGCACGTGTGTTGAACGCGGAGGTGCCGTGGTTCGACATTAGATCGGAATCACACCACGATCTGAATCGCCGCGAGTACGACTCCATCAACCGCGTTCTAGCAATGCTTCTGCTTAGCGATCTTCAAAGGTATGAAGATGCACTCACCCCTCTCTCGGTGCTGGTCTCCATAGGAAGATCTGAATATGGCGTAGGAAAATTTTGAATTTATGCTACGTTACCCAACAGTGGCATCCGAGCCAGGTTTTCCATGCGTAGATTCAATGCACGAGTAGAACACAAAAAGTTGTGGGCGATGATTTGTCAATTGCTTGCCTCTACTAGTCTTATTCTTTTCTGGCAGTATTATGGGATGAAGCAGCCCGGACCGACCTTACACGTACGCTTACGTGAGACTGGTTCCACCGACAGACATGCACACCGTACATAAAGGTGGCTAGCGGGTGTCTGTCTCTCTACTCTAGTCGAATTGGATTTGATGAAACGGGTCCTTATGAAGGGTAAATAGCTTTGGCATATCATCGTTGTGGCTGTCACGTAGGTAAGAAAGCGTTCTTGCTAGAACCCTAAATTAGCCACGTAAAAACTTGCAACAACAATTAGAGGACGTTTAACTTGTTTTTGCAGGGTTTGACATGTGATGTGATATGGCCAAAGTTGTGATGTTGCATGTATGATGTATGAGATGATCATGTTATTGTAATAGGTTTCAAGACTTGCATGTCGATGAGTATGACAACCGGCAGGAGCCATAGGAGTTGTCTTAATTTATTGTATGAGATGCAACACCATGCGCTTACTACTTTTACTTCATTGCTAACGGTTAGCCATAGTAGTAGTGATAGTAGTAGTTGGCGTGACGACTTCACGGAGACACGATGATAGAGATCATGATGATGGATATCATGGTGTCAGGCCGGTGACAATGATGATAATGCGATGCCTCAAGATGGAGATCGAAAGAGCAAAGATGATAATGGCCATATCATGTCCCTATATGATTGCATTATGATGTTTATCATGTTTTTCATCTTATTGCTTAGAACGACGGTAGCATAATAAGATGATCCCTCTTAAAATTTCGAGAACGTATTTCCCTAAGTGTGCACCATTGCGAAGGATCGTTGTCTCGAAGCACCACGTGATGATCGGGTGTGATAGATTCTAACGTTCGCATACAACGGGTGTAAGCCAGATTTACACACGCGAAACACTTAGGTTGACTCAACGATCTTAGCATGACCTCGAATACAAGAGACCGAAAGTTCGAACATGAGTCGTATGGTTGAATACGATCAGCATGAAGTTGCTCACCGTGGTGACTGGTCCGTCTCACATGATGATCGGACACGGGTTGGTCAACATGGATCATGTATCACTTAGACGACTAGAGGGATGTCGATTATGTGGGAGTTCATGCTTAATTTGATTAAGTGAACTTAATTGTCATGAACTTAGTCTAAAAGTTGTCTTTATAAATATTGTAGATGACCAACGTCAACCTCAATTTCAACGCATTCCTAGAGAAAAACAAGCTGAAAGATGATGGTAGCAACTATGCGGACTGGGTTCGCAACTTGAAGCTCATCCTTGAAGCATCTAAAAAGGCTTATGTCCTTGACGCGCCGTTAGGTGACCCTCCCGCTCCCGCAGCAGCCGAGGCCATTCTGAACGTCTGGCAAACGTGGAGTGATGACTACTCTCTGGTTAGGTGTGGCATGTTATACAATTTAGAAACGGGGCTCCAAAGGCGTTTTGAGCAACACGGTGCATATGAGATGTTCCAAGAGCTGAAATTGGGTTTTCAAGATCATGCCCGTGTCGAGAGATATGAAGTCTCCGACAAGTTCTTTAGCTGTAAGATGGAGGAGAACAGTTCTGTCAGTGAGCACATACTCAAAATGTCTGGGTTACACGGTCATCTGACTTCACTTGGAGTCGAACTTCCGGATGATGCTATAATTGACAGAATCCTCCAGTCTCTCCCACCAAGCTACAAAGGTTTTGTGCTGAACTACAACATGCAAGGGATGGAGAAGACCATTCCCGATTTGTACTCGATGCTCAAGTCTACAGAAGTAGAAATCAAGAAAGAGCATCAAGTGTTGATGGTCAACAAGACCACTAGTTTCAAGAAGGGCAAGGGTAAGAAGAACTTCAAGAAAGATGGCAAAGCCGTTGCCGCGCCCAGTAAGCCAGATGCCGGGATGAAGAAAAAGAATGGACCCAAGCCTGAGACTGAGTGCTTCTATTGCAAGGGAAAAGGTCACTGGAAGCGGAAGTGCCCCAAGTACTTAGCGGACAAGAAGGCCGACAATGTTAAAGGTATATGTGATATACATGTTATTTATGTGTACCTTACCAGCGCTCCTAGTAGCTCCTCGGTATTTGATACCGGTGTTGTTGCTCACATTTGCAACTCAAAGCAGGAACTGCGGAATAAGCGGAGACTCGCCAAGGACGAGGTGACGATGCGCGTCGGGAATGGCTCCAAGGTCGATGTGATCACCGCCGGCACGCTACCTCTACATCTATCGTCGGGATTAGTTTTAAACCTTAATGATTGTTATTTAGTACCAGCTTTGAGTATGAATATTGTATCAAGGTCTTGCTTAATGCGAGACGGCTACTCATTTAAGTCAGAGAATAATGGTTGTTCTATTTATATGAGTGATATGTTTTATGGTCAAGCTCCGCTGGTGAATGGTTTATTCTTGATGAATCTCAATCGTGATGTTACGCATATTCATAGTGTGAGTACAAAAAGATGTAAAGTTGATAATGATAGTCCCACATACTTGTGGCATTGCCGCCTTGGTCATATCGGTGTTAAGCGCATGAAGAAGCTCCATACTGATGGACTATTAGAGTCTCCTGACTTTGAATCATTTGACACATGTGAACCATGCCTCATGGGCAAGATAACTAAGACTCCATTCTCAGGAATAATGGAGAGAGCAACCGACTTATTGGAAATAATACATACTGATGTGTGTGGTCCAATGAACGTTGAAGCTCGCGGTGGCTACCATGATGTTCTCACTCTCACCGATGATTTGAGTAGGTATGGTTATATCTACTTGATGAAGCACAAATCTGAGACGTTTGAAAAATTCAAGGAATTTCAGAGTGAGGTTGAGAATCAACGTGACAGAAAAATCAAGTGCCTACGATCTGATCGTGGAGGAGAATATTTGAGTCACGAGTTTGGCACACACCTAACAAAGTGTGGAATCGTTTCACCGCCTGGCACACCGCAACGCAACAGAGTGTCTCAACGTCGTAATCGCACTTTATTGGATATGGTACGATCTATGATGTCTCTTACCGACTTACCGCTATCATTTTGGGGATACACATTAGAAACTGCAGCATTCACTTTAAATAGGGCACCGTCTAAATCCGTTGAGACGACACCGTATGAACTATGGTTTGGCAAGAAACCTAAGTTGACGTTTCTTAAAGTTTGGGGCTGCGATGCTTATGTGAAGAAACTTCAACCAGAAAAGCTCTAACACAAAGCGGAGAAATGCGTATTCATAGGATACCCTAAGGAAACTATTGGGTATACCTTCTATCTTAGATGTGAAGGTAAAACCTTTGTTGCCAAGAATGGATCCTTTCTAGAGAAAGAGTTTCTCTCGAAAGAAGTAAGTGGGAGGAAAGTAGAACTTGATGAGGTAATTACACCCCCTCTCGAACAGGAAAGTAGCGCAGCGCGGGAAATTGTTCCTGTGGCGCCTGCACCAACTGAAGAGGAAGTTAATGATAATGATCATGAAGCTTAGGATCAAGTTACTACTGAACCGCTAAGGTCCACAAGGGCACGCTCCGCACTAGAGTGGTACGGCAACCCTGTGATGGAAATCATGTTGTTAGACAACGGTGCACCTTCGAACTATGAAGAAGCAATGGCGGGTCCGGATTCCAACAAATGGCTTGAAGCTATGAAATCCGAGATAGCATCCATGTATGAGAACAAAGTATGGACTTTGGTGGACTTGCCCGATGACGGAGAGCCATAGAAAGTAAATGGATCTTCAAGAAGAAGACTGATGCAAACGGTAATGTAACCGTTTATAAAGCTCGACTTGTCGCAAAGGGTTTTCGACAAATTCAAGGAATTGACTACGAAGAGACTTTCTCTCCCGTAGCGAAGCTAAAATCAGTCCGAATCATGTTAGCAATTGTCGCCTTTTATGATTATGAAATTTTGAAACTGGACGTCAAAACAGCGTTCCTTAACGGGAACCTTAAGGAAGAGTTGTATATGATGCAACCAGAAGGTTTTGTCGACCCTAAGGGTGCTAACAAAGTGTGCAAGCTCTAGCGCTCCATCTCTGGGCTGGTGCAAGCATCTCAGAGTTGGAACATTCTCTTTAATGAGGTGATTAAAGCGTTTGGGTTCATACAGGTTTATGGAGAAGCCTGTTTGTACAAGAAAGTGAGTGGGAGCTCTGTAGATTTCCTCATACTGTATGTGGATGACATATTATTGATAGGGAATAATATAGAGATGTTGGAGAGCATAAAGGCCTACTTGAACAAGAGTTTTCAATGAAGAACCTTAGAGAAGCTGCATACATATTAGGCATCAAGATCTATAGACATAGATCGAGACGCCTCATAGGTCTTTCGCAAAGTACATACTGTTGGGGAACGTCGCATGGGAAACAAAAAATTTCCTACGCGCACGAAGACCTATCATGGTGATGTCCATCTACGAGAGGGGATGAGTGATCTACGTACCCTTGTAGACCGTACAGCAGAAGCGTTAGTGAACGCGGTTGATGTAGTGGAACGTCCTCACGTCCCTCGATCCGCCCCGCGAACTATCCCGCGATCAGTCCCACGATCTAGTACCGAACGGACGGCACCTCCGCGTTCAGCACACGTACAGCTCGACGATGATCTCGGCCTTCTTGATCCAACAAGAGATACGGAGAGGTAGAAGAGTTCTCCGGCAGCGTGACGGCGCTCCGGAGGTTGGTGATGACCTTGTCTCAGCAGGGCTCCGCCCGAGCTTTTTCATAAACGCGATCTAGAGGAAAAACCGTGGAGGTATGTAGTCGGGCTGCCGTGGAAAAGTCGTCTCAAATCAGCCCTAAAACCTCCGTATATATAGGTGGGAGGGAGGGGACCTTGCCTTGGGGCTCAAGGAGCCCCAAGGGGTTCGGCCGATTCCAAGGGGGAAGGCTCCCCCCCCCAAACCGAGTTGGACTTGGTTTGGTGGGTGGGAGTCCTTCCTTCCCTTCCCACCTCCTTTTTTTCTTTTCTCTTTGATTCTCTTTCTTAGGCGCATAGGGCCCTTTTGGGCTGCCCCACCAGCTCACTAAGGGCTGGTGCGCCACCCTCAAGGCCTATGGGCTTCCCCGGGGTGGGTTGCCCCCCCCGGTGAACTCCCGGAACCCATTCATCATTCCCGGTACATTCCCGGTAACTCCGAAAACCTTCCGGTAATCAAATGAGGTCATCCTATATATCAATCTTCGTTTCCGGACCATTCCGGAAACCCTCGTGACGTCCGTGATCTCATCCGGGACTCCAAACAACATTCGGTAACCAACCATATAACTCAAATACGCATAAAACAACGTCGAACCTTAAGTGTGCAGACCCTGCGGATTCGAGAACTATGTAGACATGACCCGAGAGACTCCTCGGTCAATATCCAATAGCGGGACCTGGATGCCCATATTGGATCCTACATATTCTACGAAGATCTTATCGTTTGAACCTCAGTGCCAAGGATTCATATAATCCCGTATGTCATTCCCTTTGTCCTTCGGTATGTTAGTTGCCCGAGATTCGATCGTCAGTATCCGCATACCTATTTCAATCTCGTTTACCGCCAAGTCACTTTACTCGTTCCGTAATACAAGATCCCGTAACTTACACTAAGTCACATTGCTTGCAAGGCTTGTGTGTGATGTTGTATTACCGAGTGGGCCCCGAGATATCTCTCCGTCACACGGAGTGAAAAATCCCAGTCTCGATCCATACTAACTCAACGAACACCTTCGGAGATACCTGTAGAGCATATTTATAGTCACCCAGTTACGTTGCGATGTTTGATACACACAAAGTATTCCTCCGGTGTTAGTAAGTTATATGATCTCATGGTCATAGGAACAAATACTTGACACGCAGAAAACAGTAGCAACAAAATGACACGATCAACATGCTACGTCTATTAGTTTGGGTCTAGTCCATCACGTGATTCTCCTAATGACGTGATCCCGTTATCAAGTGACAACACTTGCCTATGGCCAGGAAACCTTGACCATCTTTGATCAACGAGCTAGTCAACTAGAGGCTTACTAGGGACAGTGTTTTGTCTATGTATCCACACAAGTATTGTGTTTCCATTCAATACAATTATAGCATGGATAATAAACGATTATCATGAACTAAGAAATATAATAATAACTAATTTATTATTGCCTCTAGGGCATATTTCCAACAGTCTCCCACTTGCACTGGAATCAATAATCTAGTTCACATCACCATGTGATTCCAAGGAATCCAATACCCATATAGTTATGGGGTCTG
This sequence comes from Hordeum vulgare subsp. vulgare, assembly GCF_904849725.1. Classification (NCBI taxonomy): domain Eukaryota; kingdom Viridiplantae; phylum Streptophyta; class Magnoliopsida; order Poales; family Poaceae; genus Hordeum; species Hordeum vulgare. Next base: position 26,339,530 of record NC_058524.1, read on the forward strand.
ATCACGTCTTGTTCGTGAGAGAGGTTTTAGTCAACGGTTCTGAAACTTTCAGATCCGTGTGTTCTTTACAAATCTTTATGTCATCTTATAGATGTTGCTACTACGTGCTACTCGGAAATGCTCCAAATATCTACTCTACTATACGAATCCGTTTCACTACTCATAGTTATTCGGATTAGTGTCAAAGCTTGCATCGACGTAACCCTTTACGGTGAACTCTTTAACCACCTCCATAATCGAGAAAAATTCCTTAGTCCATTAGTTACTAAGGATACATTTTGACCGCTGCTAGTGATTCAATCATGGATCACTCTCTGTACCTCTCAACAGATTTTGAGTCAAGGCACACATCAGGTGCGGTACACAGCATGGCATACTTTAGATTCTACGGCTAAGGCATAGAAGACGACCTTCGTCTATTCTCTTTATTCTGCCGTGGTCGGTTTTGAGTCTTACTCAAATTCACACCTTACAACACAGTCAACAACTCCTTCTTTGCTGATCTATTTCGAATTACTTCGAAAATTTTTCAAGGCATGCATCTTGTTGAAACTTCTATTAAGCGTTTTGATCTATCTCCATAGATCTTGATGCTCAACGTTCAAGTAGCGCAGTCGAGGTACTCCTTTGAAAACTCCTTTTAAACAACCTTGTATGCTTTACAGAAATTCTACATTACTTCTGATCCACAATATGTCAACCACATATACTTATCAGAAATTCTATAGTGCTCCCACTCACTTCTTTGGAAATACAAGTTTTTCATAAACCTTGTACAAATCCAAAATCTTTGATCATCTCATCAAAGTATATATATTCCAACTCTGAGATGCTTGCACCAGTCCATTGAAGGATCACTGGAGCTTGCACAATTGCTAGTATCTTTAGGATTGACAAAACCTCCTGGTTGTATCACATACAATGTTTGCTCAAGGAAACCGTCGAGGAAACAATGTTTTGACATCCTACGTGCAATATTTCATAAATAATGCAGCAACTACTAACATAATTCTAACAGACCTTTAGCATCGCTATGAGTGAGAAAGTCTCATCATAGTCAACTGTTTGATCTTGTCGAAAACATCTTTGCGACAAGTCGAGCTTTTCTTAATAGTGACTTATCACCATCATCGTCTGTCTTCTTTTAAAGATCCATTTTTACTCAATAGTCCTATGACCATCAAGTAGTTCTTCCAAAGTCTACACTTTGTTTTCATACATGGATCCTCTCTCGGATTTCATGGCTTCCAGCCATTTGTCGGAATCTGGGCCCACCATCGCTTTCTCCATAACTCGTAGGTTCACTGTTGCTCAACAACATGACCTCCAAGACAGGGTTACCGTACCACTCTGTAGTAGTACGCGACCTTGTCAACCTACGAGGCTTGTAGTAACTTGATCCGATGCTTGATGATCACCATCATCAGCTTCCACTTCAATTGGTGTAGGCGCCACAGGAACAACTTCCTGCCCTTGCTACACACTGGTTGAAGTGATGGTTCAATAACCTCATCAAGTTCTACTACCCTCCCACTCAATTCTTTCGAGAGAAACCGTTCCTCGAGAAAGGATCCGTTTCTAGAAACAAACACTTTGCTTTCGGATCTGAGATAGGAGATGTACCCAACTGTTTTGGATATCCTATGAAGATGCATTTGTCCGCTTTGGGTTCGAGCTTATCAGACTGAAACTTTTTCACATAAGTGTCAAAGCCCCAAACTTTCAAGAAACGACAGTTTAGATTTCTCTAAACCTCAGTCTATACTGTGTCATCTCAACGGAAATACGTGGTGCCCTATTTAAAGTGAATGCGGTTGTCTCTAATGCTTAACCCATAAACGATAGTGGTAATTCGATAAGAGACATCACAACATGCACCATACCAAATAGTGCATGGCTATGACGTTCAGACACATTATCACACTATGATGTTCCGGGTGGCATGAACTGCGAAACAATTTCCACATTGTCTTAACTGCGTACCAAAACTCGTAACTCAGATATTCATTTCTATGATCATATCGTAGACAGTTTTCCTCTTGTTACGACGGACTTCACTCTGAAACGGAATTGAACTTTTCAATATTTCAGACTTGTGATTCATTAAGTAAATACTCCTGTATCTACTCAAATCGTCATTGAAGTATGAACATAATGATATCCACTGCGTGCCTCAGCACCCATTGGACTGCATACATCAGAATGTATCACTTCCAACAAGTTACTATCTTGTTTCATCTCAATGAAAACAAGGCCCTGCTCATGTGGTATGATTTGCATGTCACTAGTGATTCAAAAACAAGTGAGTACAAAAATCAATCAGCATGGAGCCTCTTCATGCAATTTATACCAACATGACTCAAGCGGCAGTGCCACAAGTAAGTGCTACTATCATCATTAACTCGTATCTTTTTGCACCAGTATCATGAACATGTGTAACACTACGATCAAGATTCAATAAACCATTGAAGGTGATTATTCAAGCAAATAGAGTAACCAATATTCTCTTTAAATGAATAATCGTATTGCAATAAACACGATCCAATCATGTTCATGCTTAACGCAAGCACCAAATAACGATTATTTAGGTTTAACACCAATCCCGATGGTAGAGGAGCGTGCGACGTTTGATCATATCAACCTTGGAAACACTTCCAACACGTATCGTCACCTCGCTTTTAGCTAGTCTCCATTTATGCCGTAGCTTTCATTTCGTGTTACTAATCACTTAGCAACCGAACCGGTATCCAATACCCTCATGCTACTAGGAGTACTAGTAAAGTACACATCAACATCATGTATATCAAATATACTTCTTTCGACTTTTGCCAGCCTTCTTATCTACCAATCATCTAGAGTTGCTTCCACCTTAGTGACTGTTCCCCTCATTGCAGAAGCGCTTAGTCTCAGGTTTGGGTTTAATCTTGGGTCTCTTCATTAGTGCAGCAACTGTTTTGCCGTTTCACGAAGTATCCCTTCTAGCCCCCGCCTTTCTTTAAACTTAGTGGTTTTACAAACCATCAACTATTGATGCTCCTTCTTGATTTCTACTTTCGCAGTGTCAAACATCGCGAATCGCTCAAGGATCATTGTATCTATCCTTGATATGTTATAGTTCATCACGAAGCTCTCACAGCTTGGTGGCAGTAACTTTGGAGAACCATCACTATCTCATCTGGAAGATTAACTCCCACTTGATTCAAGTGATTGTCGTACTCAGACAATCTGAGCACACGCTCAACGATTGGGCTTTTCTCCTTTACTCTGTGGATAAAGAATCTTGTCGGAGGTCTCGTACCTCTTAACAAGGGCACAAGCATGAAATCACAATTTCATCTCTTTAGAACATCACTTATGTTCCGTGACATTTTAAAACGTTTTCGGCGCCTTGCTTCTAAGCCATTAAGTATTTTGCACTGAACTATCGTGTAGTCATCAGAAACGTGTATGTCGGATGTTCACAGCATCCACAGACGACGCTCGAGGTGCAGCACACCGAGTGGTGCATTAAGGACATAAGCCTTCTGCGCGGCAACGAGGACAATCCTCGGTTTTACAGACTTAGTCTGCAAAATTTGCTACTATCAACTTTCAACTAAATTTTCTCTAGGAACATATAAAAACAGTAGAGCTATAGCGCAAGCTACATCGTAATTCGCAAAGACCATTAGACTATGTTCATGACAATTAGTTCAATTAATCATATTACTTAAGAACTCCCTCTCAAAAAGTACATCTCTCTAGTCATTTGAGTGGTACATGATCCAAATCCACTATCTCAAGTCCGATCATCACGTGAGTCGAGAATAGTTTCAGTGGTAAGCATCTTTAGGATAATCATATCAACTATACGATTCATGCTCGACCTTTCGGTCTCATGTGTTCCGAGGCCATGTCTGCACATGCTAGGCTCGTCAAGCTTAACCCGAGTGTTCCGCGTGCGCAACTGTTTTGCACCCGTTGTATGTGAACATTGAGTCTATCACACCCGATCATCACGTGGTGTCTCAAAACGACGAACTGTAGCAACGGTGCACAGTCGGGGAGAACACAATTTCGTCTTGAAATTTTAGTGAGAGATCACCTCATAATCCTACCGTCGTTCTAAGCAAAATAAGGTGCATAAAAGGATTAACATCACATGCAATTCATAAGTGACATGATATGGCCATCATCACGTGCTTCTTGATCTCCATCACCAAAGCACCGACACGATCTTCTTGTCACCGGCGTCACACCATGATCTCCATCATCATGATCTCCATCAACGTGTCGCCATCGGGTTGTCGTGCTACTCATGCTATTACTACTAAAGGTACATCCTAGCAAAATAGTAAACGCATCTGCAAGCACAAACGTTAGTTTAAAGACAACCCTATGGCTCCTGCCGGTTGCCGTACCATCGACGTGCAAGTCGATATTAACTATTACAACATGATCATCTCATACATCCAATATATTACATCACATCGTTGGCCATATCACATCACAAACATACCCTGCAAAAACAAGTTAGACGTCCTCTAATTTTGTTGTTGCATGTTTTACGTGGTGACCATGGGTATCTAGTAGGATCGCATCTTACTTACGCAAACACCACAACGGAGATATATGAGTTGCTATTTAACCTCATCCAAGGACCTCCTCGGTCAAATCCGATTCAACTAAAGTTGGAGAAACTGACACCCGCCAGTCATCTTTGAGCAACGGAGTTACTCGTAGCGATGAAACCTGTCTCTCGTAAGCGTACGAGTAATGTCGGTCCGAGCCGCTTCGATCCAACAATACCGCAGAATCAAGAAAAGACTAAGGAGGGCAGCAAAACACACATCTCTGCCCACAAAAACTTTTGTGTTCTACTCGAGAAGACATCTACGCATGAACCTAGCTCATGATGCCACTGTTGGGGAACGTCGCATGGGAAACAAAAAATTTCCTACGCGCACGAAGACCTATCATGGTGATGTCCATCTACGAGAGGGGATGAGTGATCTACGTACCCTTGTAGAACGTACAACAGAAGCGTTAGTGAACGCGGTTGATGTAGTGGAACGTCCTCACGTCCCTCGATCCGCCCCGCGAACTATCCCGCGATCAGTCCCACGATCTAGTACCGAACGGACGACACCTCCGCGTTCAGCACACGTACAGCTCGACGATGATCTCGGCCTTCTTGATCCAGCAAGAGAGACGGAGAGGTAGAAGAGTTCTCCGGCAGCGTGACGGCGCTCCGGAGGTTGGTGATGACCTTGTCTGAGCAGGGCTCCGCCCGAGCTCCTCAGAAACGCGATCTAGAGGACAAACCGTGGAGGTATGTGGTCGGGCTGCCGTGGAAAAGTCGTCTCAAATCAGCCCTAAAACCTCCGTATATATAGGTGGGAGGGAGGGGACCTTGCCTTGGGGCTCAAGGAGCCCCAAGGGGGTCGGCCGAGTCCAAGGGGGAAGGCTCCCCCCCAAACCGAGTTGGACTTGGTTTGGTGGGTGGGAGTCCTTCCTTCCCTTCCCACCTCCTTTTTTTTCTTTTCTCTTTGATTTTCTTTCCTAGGCGCATAGGGCCCTTTTGGGCTCCCCTACCAGCCCACTAAGGGCTGGTGCGCCACCCTCAAGGCCTATGGGCTTCCCCGGGGTGGGTTGCCCCCCCCGGTGAACTCCGGAACCCATTCGTCATTCCCGGTACATTCCCCGTAACTCCGAAAACCTTCCGGTAATCAAATGAGGTCATCCTATATATCAATCTTTGTTTCCGGACCATTCCGGAAAACCTCGTGACGTCCGTGATCTCATCCGGGACTCCGAACAACATTCGGTAACCAACCATATAACTCAAATACGCATAAAACAACGTCGAACCTTAAGTGTGTAGACCCTGCGGGTTTGAGAACTATGTAGACATGACCCGAGAGACTCCTCGGTCAATATCCAATAGCGGGACCTGGATGCCCATATTGGATCCTACATATTCTACGAAGATCTTATCGTTTGAACCTCAGTGCCAAGGATTCATATAATCCCGTATGTCATTCCCTTTGTCCTTCGGCATGTTAGTTGCCCGAGATTCGATCATCAGTATCCGCATACCTATTTCAATCTCGTTTACCGGCAAGTCTCTTTACTCGTTCCGTAATACAACATCCCGTAACTTACACTAAGTCACATTGCTTGCAAGGCTTGTGTGTGATGTTGTATTACCGAGTGGGCCCCGAGATACCTCTCCGTCACACGGAGTGACAAATCCCAGTCTCGATCCATACTAACTCAACGAACACCTTCGGAGATACCTGTAGAGCATCTTTATAGTCACCCAGTTACGTTGCGACGTTTGATACACACAAAGTATTCCTCCGGTGTTAGTAAGTTATATGATCCCATGGTCATAGGAACAAATACTTGACACGCAGAAAACAGTAGCAATAAAATGACACGATCAACATGCTACGTCTATTAGTTTGGGTCTAGTCCATCACGTGATTCTCCTAATGACGTGATCCCGTCATCAAGTGACAACACTTGCCTATGGCCAGGAAACCTTGACCATCTTTGATCAACGAGCTAGTCAACTAGAGGCTTACTAGGGACAGTGTTTTGTCTATGTATCCACACAAGTATTGTGTTTCCATTCAATACAATTATAGCATGGATAATAAACGATTATCATGAACTAAGAAATATAATAATAACTAATTTATTATTGCCTCTAGGGCATATTTCCAACACATACCTTGACAAGATATTGAAGAAGTTCAACATGGAAAACTCAAAGAAAGGGTTCTTGCCAGTTTTGCAAGGTATGAGATTGAGTAAGACTCAGTCACCGACCACGGCAGCAGATAGAGAGAAGATGAGTACTATTCCCTACGCTTCAGCCGTAGGCTCTCTAATGTATGCCATGCTGTGTACCAGACCTGATATAAAACTTGCCATAAGTTTGGTAGGGAGGTACCAAAGTGATCCCGGTATGGAACACTGGACAGCGGTCAAGAATATCCTTAAGTACCTGAAGAGGACTAAGGAAATGTTTCTCCTTTATGGAGGTGACGAAGAGCTCGTCGTAAAGGGTTACGTCGACACTAGCTTCGACATAGATCCGGATGACTCTAAGTCACAGAACGGATACATATATGTGTTGAATGGTGGGGCAGTGAGCTAGTGCAGCAGCAAGCAAGAAGTCGTGGCAGCATCTACATGTGAAGCAGAGTACATAGCTGCTTCAGAAGCAGCTCATTAAGGAATTTGGATGAAGGAGCTCATCACCGACCTTGGAGTGGTTCCAAGCGTGTCGGGTCCAATGACACTCTTCTGTGATAACACTGGGGCCATTGCCATAGCCAAGGAGCACAGGTTTCACCAGAAGACGAAGCACATCAAACGCCTCTACAACTCCATCCAGGACCATGTCCAGAGTGGAGTAATAGAGATTTGTAAAGTACATACGGATCTGAATGTTGCAAATGCGTTGACTAAACCTCTTCCACGAGCAAAACATGATCAACACCATTATGCTATGGGTGTTTGATACATCACAATGTAACTAGATTACTGACTCTAGTGCAAGTGGGAGACTGTTGGAAATATGCCCTAGAGGCAATAATAAAATGGTTATTATCATATTTCCTTGTTCATGATAATCGTCTATTGTTCATGCTATAATTGTATTAACAGGAAACAGTAATACATGTGTGAATAAATAGATCACAATGTGTCCCTAGCAAGCCTCTAGTTGGCTAGCTCGTTAGTCAATAGAGGATCATGGTTTCCTAGTCATGGGCATTAGATGTCACTGGTAACGGGATCACATCATTGGGAGAATGATGTGACGGACAAGACCCAATCCTAAGCATAGCACTAGATCGTATTGTTCGTATGCTAAAGCTTTTCTAATGTCAAGTGTCTTTTTCTTCGACCGTGAGATTATGCAACTCCCAGATACCATAGGAGTGCTTTGGGTGTATCAAATGTCACAACGTAACTGGGTGACTATAAAGGTGCACTACGGGTACCTCTGAAACCGTCTATTGGGTTGGTACGAATCGAGATCGGGATTTGTCACTCCGCGTGACGGAGAGGTATCTCTGGGCCCACTCGGTAGAACATCATCATGAGGTCAATGTGACTAAGGAGTTAGTCACACGATGACGTGCTGCGGAACGAGTAAAGAGACTTACTGGTAACGAGATTGAACAAGGTATAGGTATACCGACGATCGAATCTCGGGCAAGTTATATACCGACAAACAAAGGGAATTGTATACGGGATTGATTCAATCCTTGACATCGTAGTTCATCCGATGAGATCATCGTGGAGCAAGTGGGGGCCACCATGGGTATCCAGACCCCGCTGATGGTTATTGGCCGGAGAGGTGTTTCGGTCATGTCTGCCTGTCTCCCGAACCCGTAGGGTCTACACACTGAAGGTTCGATGACGCTAGGGTTATAGGGAATTGTTATACAAGGTTACCGAAAGTTGTTCGGAGTCCCGGATGAGATCCTGGCCGTCACGAGTACCTCCGGAATGGTCCGGAGGTAAAGATTGATATATAGGATGGATGGTTTTGGACACCAGAAATGTTTCGGGTGTCATCGGTAATGTACCGGGACCACCGAAAATGGTCCCGTGGGTCCACCGGGAGGGGCCACCAGCCCCAAGAGGTAGCATGGGCTAAAAGAGGGAGGGAAACCAGCCCAAAGTGGGCTGGTGCGCCTCCCACAAGGAGGCCCAAGGCGCAGGAGGTGGAGAGGTGGGGAAACCCTAGGCGCTGGTGGGCCTAAGGCCCACCTAGGGGTGCGCCACCCCCTCCCCCTGCCCTGGCCGCCGGACGTCCCATCTGGGGGGGCTGCCGCACCACCTAGGGTGGGAACCCTAGGGGTGGCACCCCCCTCCCCTCCTCCTATATATAGTGGGGTTTTGGGGCTGTTTTACACACGATTTTCCCTCTCCCTCGGCGCAGCCCTGCCCCCCTTCTCCCTCCTCTCCCACGGTGCTAGGCGAAGCCCTGCCGGGAGACCTCATCTCTCCATCGACACAACGCCGTTGTGCTGCCGGAGATCTTCCCCAAACTCTCCCTCCTCCTTGCTAGATCAAGGTGCGGGAGACGTCACCGGGCTGCACGTGTGTTGAACGCGGAGGTGTTGTGGTTCGGCACTAGATCGGAATCACACCGCGATCTAAATCGTCGCGAGTACGACTCCATCAACCGCGTTCTAGCAACGCTTCCACTTAGCGATCTTCAAAGGTATGAAGATGCACTCACCCCTCTCTCGTTGCTGGTCTCTCCATAGGAAGGTCTGAATATGGCATACGAAAATTTTGAATTTATGCTACGTTACCCAACACATAACACATAGTAGGTGACTACAACTTGCCAGATAGGATCTAAAACACACATATATTGGCGACAACATAATAGGTTCAGATCTGAAATCATGGCACTCGGGCCCTAGTGACAAGCATTAAGCATGGCAAAGTAGTAGCAACATCAATCTCAGAACATAGTGGATACTAGGGATCAATCCCCGTCAAAACTAACTCGATTACATGATAGATCTCATCCAACTCATCACCGTCCAGCAAGCCTACGATGAGATTACTCACGAACGATGAAGAGCATCACGGAATTGGCGATGGAGGAAGGTTGATGATGATGATGTCGATGATTTCCCCTCTCCGGAGCCCACAACAGACTCCAGATCTGCCCTCCAGATGAAGAACAGGAGGTGGCGGCGCCTCCGTATCATAAAAGGCCATGAATCCAAGCGAAACAGAATATATAGAGCTGAGTTTGGAGGCGGTGGAGCTCTGTGGGCTCCACAAGACTGGTTGGTGCGGCCTGGGTGGGGGGGGGGGGTGGTAGCGGCCAGTGGGCTTGTGGCCCACTGGCTCACCCCCTCCGGTGGATCCTTGCGCAGGTATTTTTCATTAATTCCACAAAAATTCTCCGTAATTTTCAGGTCATTCCGAGAACTTTTATTTCTGCACAAAAACAACACCATGGCAATTCAGCTGAAAACAACGTTAGTCCGGGTTAGTTCCATTCAAATCGTGCAAGTTAGAGTCCAAAACAAGGGCAAAAGAGTTCGGAAAAGTAGATACGATGGAGACGTATCAACTCCACCAAGCTTAAAGCCTTGTTTGTCCTCAAGCAATTCAGTTGACAAACTCAAAGAGATAAAAGAAAAACTTTGACGAACTCTGTTTGATCTTGTTGTTGTAACTATGTCTAACTCATAACCAGAATTTCAGCAAGATCACAAACAAGCCACATAAGCAAATGAAACCTAGGTCTCACTGTAAACTCATGTCAATGGCATAATCAACTAGCGAGCAAATAATAAAAAGCCTCAAATGTCAACACTTCAATCAAAACAACATGAAGCAGTACGAACAGGTAGTATCTCGCTAGCTCTTTCTGAGACCGCAAAACATAAATGCAGAGCACCTTCAAAGACCAAGAGATGACTAAACATTGTAATTCATGGCAAAGAAGATCCAGTCACAGTCATACTCAACACTGTTAAAAGCAAGGCATAAAAACGACAGAGGTGCTCTCTAATTGGTGCTTTTATAAGAGGAGGATGACTCAACAGGAACATAAATAGACAGGCCCTTCGCAGAGGGAAGCATTGATTTTCAGAGGTGCCAGAGCTCAAGCTTTTAAAATAGAGATAATAATTTTGGGTGGCATGCTTTCATTGTCAATTCAATGACTAAGAGTTCTCAACATCTTCCACGCTACACATTCTATAGGCAGTTCCCAAATAGAAAAGTAATGTTTTGACTCCCCACCACCAATCAATCACACTCCATGGCTAACCGAATCCTCGGGTACCGTCCATACCAACATCAATCCTGGGGGAGTTTCGTTTGCAATTATCTTTTCGATTTGAGCATGGAAGTGGGATCCCAATTACCGACCCCTTTCCCGTGAATGATAGTGAATAAACACATATCGTGGATAACACACCTAGCATGGAAGATACTGATAGCCCTCTGTCACCACATGAGCGGTTCGGGCACGCAAAACAGATTATTTCTTGAAGGTTTAGAGAGTGGCACATGCAAATTTACTTGGAACGGCATGTAGATACCGCACATAGGTAGGTATGGTGGACTCACATGGAACAACTTTGGATTTATGGAAGTGGATGCACAAGCAGTATTCCCACTTAGTACAAGTGAAGGCTAGCAAAAGACTGGGAAACGACCAACTAGAGATTGACAACAGTCATCAAAATGCATTGAGATTAACTAACATTGAGTGCAAGCATGAGTAGGACATAAATCACCATGAATATGAACATCATAGAGGCTATGTTGATTTTGTTTCAACTACATGCGTGAACATGCGCCAAGTCAAGCCACTTGAATCATTCAAAGGAGGATACGATCCTATCATACTACAACACAGTCATCTCAACATTCATGTGGGCATCCAAGACAAACCATTATAAGCTCCTAGCTAAATAAGCATGGCATAAAAAACTATGATCTCTAAGTTGTCATTGCAAACATGTTTCTCTCACAACAAAGCTGAATCAGGCATGATGAGCCTAATAACCTACTAAGCCATCTTTTGTTGTTATCTATTGTAGATAATCAATGTTATTTGAACCTTTCTTATTTCTGCCATATAAAACATAATAATAAAGATTGGTTTCGTAAGTTTGGCATGACCAGCGTGATAAATATAGTATGAGCAACATGTTACCGTGATATTCACACAAAAGTTATCGGGGGTATATTTCATCACGTCTCTTCGCCAAAGTTACCGGTACCGGGTTGCATAAGTTATGAGGTCTCCCATGTGTGAGTTACCATGCTATTCACACCAAAGTTATCGGGGGATATTGCGTCAACCCCCACCCCACGCCAAAGTTATCAGGACTGGGTTATACAAGTTATCACGTATGTGATATGCGAGTTATCCTAATATTCATAGAAAAGTGACCGAGGAGTATCCCCCTGGTCGCCAAAATTAACACGGTGTCATCAACTCTACATGAGTTGGTAAAATAGTCTACTTAAGTGCGGAAAAGATTGGACATTGCATTAACTTTTGTGCCAACATAAAAGAGGAGACAAGTTAAATAGCCTATTTGGTTTCATTTCGTCAAGAATAAAGAACATAGGTAAGCTGGTTGGCTAGTTGAGTTACCTCATGAAGGGAACAAGGATCAAATCCTGTTGTGTGCACCATTTTTTATGTGAAAAAAACAAAGAAAAAAACTCAGGCATACTATGGTTTTCAGCAGAAGGAAATAACAATCAATCTAAAAAAATAGAGGGATCACGTGGGAGAAGCGGATCGAGCGATCGCCGGGTCATGCGGATATGTCGCCAACGTCCAGTCGACCGGACGTTAGCTTTCTTGATTTGTAAAAATGTTTGTGACATAAAAAGTCATGAACTCAATATGTTTTTTGAATTTTAAGAAAATTGTAAATGTTCATGAATTAGAAAATGTCCATGAATTCAAAATAATAATCACAAGTTTTACAAATGTATATGAAATTGGTTTTTTTCATGAAATTTAACTTTTTTATGAATTTGGAAAAGTCAAGGAATTCAACAAACATTGCTCTCTCTTATCCAGATTAATTGATTCTGCTAGTGGAGCGTCACTTAATTTGAATGAGAGGGGGTATTGAATTTGAAAACAAAAAAAAACAGGAATTAAAAAATGTCCACAAGTTTGAACAATATTCATGACTTTGAAAATGTTCATGAATTTGAAACTGCTTGCTACTTCAAATAATGTATAGAAATTTTGCAAAATCACAAATTGAAAGTTGTTCACTTATTTGAAGATTTTCATGGAAAAAAATTGTTTACAATTTATACAATGTGTAGGAATTTAAAGAAACAAATAGAATTGGTTGAAAAAAACAATTTGGAACCTTCCTAAAACCGCTAGAAGGTTCACAAAACCGCTCCCCCAAAGCCTTCTAAAAACCGCTCGATCAAAGAACAAACATGTCATCCCCGTATGATTGTAGAGTTATTGATCACTCTGCTTCACGATAATTATAAAAGATATATAGCATTCAAGCAACTAGCCGAACCGACCATCCATGAAGGTACAAGGGTGTTAGAATATTTCCTAGCCCCTAGGCATTGGCCTTACCGACTTGTATTATGAGGACCGAGAGCTAGGGTTTGAGGAAGAGCAGCCGTCGCCAGAAAATACTTTTGGCCCCTCGCCTCTGGATGCCATATTAGCACTCAGAGTTGAGGGGACCTCATATCGTTCATAATTTTATGGTATTCATAGGAGTCCAGTGGAGGTCGTGATGTCTTTTACTAATATAACTACTCTGGCCTATTTGTCGGTGCCATGGAAGCAGAGATTTGCGTCCTTGCTGATTTGATTATCTGGATTTCATGAGTTGTTAGTATATCATGTTTCTTTTGTTGGTTTAGTTTCTTGCGGAGCTGGAAACTTTTCTTCACGCAACAATGAAAATCTTGTGATTCGACGTCCTGCACTCCTAGGGGATCACGATCATCCCCGTCCCCAAGTACGTTCATTGCTCATGGCTTCCTTTTCTTTGGATGGACGACTTAATAGGCTTTCGGAAATCTTTATTGGAGATCAAGTTCGTGCAGATAAACGAGTGATAGTACTGTTTGCTTCGCTCCAGTTGCAGTTTCTTCATTGAAGTCTTGGAAGTATTTCGTCTTTTCTTTTCAAGAGTATTTTGTGTTGCAAGGCCGGGGTAGTTTCTTGGATTTTGGATCCAAAGCATTGTACCCACTTGGATGTGACCCACTGGCTGTCGACAACTGAACTGAACTGATAGGTTCAGCAGAGAGAGACACATAAGATTGATTGGCGACCGTGTTGTGAAAGATTTCTAACCAAAATTAGCAAGCAAGTCATTGTAGTATAGTGGTAAGTATTTGCCTTCCTTTCAAATTTTATACTTTATTCTTTGCCGTCCTCTCAAAAATTTATACTCTAAAATATACGCGGTGGATGAGTATCTAGTGTACATGCCACTGTCACGTAGCGATCGCACCCCCCCCCCCCCCCCCCCCCACAATAATTCGGGCGACACGCATGTCGGCACGTAGTACGTAGTGTAAACCTGCGCGATCTTATCGAGTCCTCCCACGCCCCATTGGCCATTGCCAATGCCCACAGCAAAACTGCCGCTGCTCCCCGTTCTCCGTCCCGGATCTGTCGGCGTCCACAGTTGTGTCATTGATTTTTTGTACTCGGTACGTATTATTCACAAGGCGGTTACAAAAGCGGACACCGACAGTGATTAACACTTGATTAATTCATTTCTAGCAGGATCATCGGCCTATCGACCTGTGAAAGAACGGCCCAACGACCGAGATTCTTCGGCGCCAGAGAGGGCCCGATATTGTTGGTGTCACTCTTTTTTTTGTTTCTTTGAGCATAATGAACGTCTCACTCAATCATGGGGTGGTTGATGTTGACCACGGAAGGCGGGAGCTGATCATGATGACCTTGTAATCATTCATTCATTCATTCATCTAATTACCTCCTAAGACGCAAATTGGGTATATGTAACTCTCTTAAAACGGGGCCACTGATCCATATGCAATATAGTTTCCCTGACCAGGTGGCATAGACATTTCATTATACAGGTTACTAGATCATTGATGGTCAACGTTGCCGCACCCATTCATTTTAATAATAAAATGATAGGGATTTGTAAATATATGGCGTTTGGTCATTAATTTTACTCATAAGCTCATATAATAAAAGGAAATTAAAATAAATCAAGCTACAAAATATGAATATCAAATTTGCATGAACTTACCAATAATTGGGTAGTAATCCAAGTGAAAAATTGATGGGTTTTAAACTAACTACTCCCACCATCTTAGTTTACAAGTCTTGCATGTGTACCAAGGTAGTCAATTCGACCAACTTAATAAGAAGTGAGCGTGGCCGAACACCTGACGGGTGTGGTGGATGGACAACTGCCGGTATCCCTACCCGCGTGGCCCTGGAAAGATCGCCCAGGAGAGCATCGGGATCGGCATGACGGCAAGGCGTCATGTGGTGTACGAGGGCGAATCTGGCGGGGAAAAGGCGTTTCGCTCCTAACAGTGGTGTGCCTCACCCTGCTTTTCCTTCCATCGGAGCCCCCAAGTGCCCCCCAGTGCGCTGGGTTCGGCCCGGGATCGCCGGCCCAAAAAATGGGCCCAACATGTGAAAAACAAGGTCTTGGGGACGCGACTGAGCAATTTTTAGCGCCGGCAACTAAAAAGGGGCTTTGGTGGAGGGGTCTGTTGGGGGAGCGGCTGAAGATGCTCTCACATATTCATGTCCAAACTTGTGACAAGCAGCTAGCCTCGAAGGCGCTCATACATCCCGGTCAAGCACCACAGACACTAGAACCATGGCGCTATGCTGTCCGACCAACATCACCATATCCAGACTGCTTAACATGGCACGATACTGACCCCACTCGGCTCCGACCACCCGAATTCCACATGATGCTTGGATATTCATTTCAGGTGTTGAGAACCATATCAAGTATCTTTAAGAGAATAAAAATTATTTTTAAGAGAAAAAAACATGTGGACCAACATAAGAACTATGCGGTATTAGAGAAGTAATCAACCATGTGTCCATTGGCGGAGCTATGTTGAGGCCGAGGGGGGGGGGGCAGCCTTGGACCAAACTCTAAAGAAAATTTTTAAGAGAAGGCTTAGATGAGATTTTTTTTAGCAATTTACACCCTAAATACTCATGTTTTTGCATTAGCCCTCCCAACAATTTGTACCAAGCTCCGCCACCGCGTGTGTCCTCGTTTCATATGTCTACAGAAGAACAAAAAAAAATCTATACAAGTCATTATTTTCTATCCGAGCTACAATACTCATATGCATTTATTTTATGGAACATTGTACACCGTGTCACAACCAAAAAATGTTATAAAACATGTCCTAGCGCAAACATGAGGGGGCTAATGTGAAGAAGGGAAGGAATGGATACAAAACTTTGTCTCCATGGTTCAAACATTGATTTGTACTCAAACCAAAATGGTTCAAGTATTAAGCTTGAAAGATGTCGAGAAGGTAGAGATCACTTACTGCTTTCTCTCAAGATGTAGAATTCATTTGTTAGTGTTGCAAGGATGTAATCGTAGTTTACCATCTTTAGGCATAAGTTGTAAATGACCACACACCAGAAGGTGGATTTGAGTGCGTCCAAGAAACACTAGGCGCTGAAGATTTCTTTCCATAAAAGTGAGCTATTCCGTTTCGGCGAGGGTGCAATATATGATATACGTAGACATGCAGCATAATGTTTGGATGTGGAATCAGACAGATACCCCTATGTTACCTAGGTATTATGATACTTTACCATAGAATCATAAATGGTGATTGTAAAAGGGTGGAAGAAAGATTGGAGGCAGTACCATGTTGTGAAAGAAAAACGATTGTCCTCTAGTATAACATCTATCATAATTAACTTATGGCTTACTAGTTTGATACAATATTATACACAATGTAGTTCTTTGAATCCCTTGCGGCCAAAGATAGGACGCGACCGATGAGCAGGAGTAGGGACCATGTGGCGGCATGACCTTGGTAGTATGGAAGGTGCTGAGTAGGGTGGTGACATAGAACGAGGAGGAAAATTCCATGGGAAGCAAACTTGTAGTAGGTATGTTATTGAAAGTTGTCCTTCATCTGCTTGGTACATCTCCAGAAATAAATTTTGTTGGAAGTTGCCCTTATTATGATATCTCTTCGAGAGTTCAATGGACCCACTATCAATGAAAAAATACAACTTATCAATGGCAATTTGTTTTTGTAGTGAAATGATATTCAAGACACATCATGACAATGATGTTGCTACATTAATTAATGTGCAACTCCCAAGAGATTGGTGTTTATTGCATTGACATGCAACTCTGATTTGCTTCTTATTTACGAAAATTACTAGTGTGACATGTTTTAGATGCCGATTTTCTTGAATCAAAAATCCATCAACCATGCATGGTGGATGCAAGAATTCTCAATCGACACATGGTCACTGTTTAATTCAATCTCAAATGTGCGACAAGAACCGAGCCCCCTCCCCCTCCCCAACGCCATGATTCGATGTCCATCGGTCTTTTTTCAGACACGAAAAATGATATTTAAGAAAAGGTACAAAATTGCAAGAGATATTTTAGAGAGGAGAGAAGAGATCAACCACGTGATCTCTACCCATATTCCCATACCAGAACAAGGGAATCATAAGATATTTCTTGCTATCTGAGCAACAACATGCATCTGCATTTATTTTGTGAAGTATTATATACCCGTTTTTTACCTAGCCTTATTACAAAAGGCGACTTAGCGCCAAAGTTGAGGAGGCTGAATGTGAGAAAGGAGGCATAGAAGCAAGAGAAATACAAGTTCACCATGATGTTCTTAACATTGATTATAACTAAAACTAAAAATATTTTCAGAATCGTGTGTTTGAGAGGTATCAGGAACATGGTGACCACTTGCTGGCTTCATTGGGCATGCACCACTAGTATTTTAGTAGTGCAATGATGTAAAAAAAGTTTCCCGACATACATTTGATGCAATTGAGTATAAGTATTCTCCTTCCCAAGAATGGCGACTTGAAGACAACAAGGAATTCCTGCTCCCCGTCGGCGCCAAAGTCGGTCGGCTTCAACGGAGGCGTGCTAAACTTTGACCCTTGTAGCTCATGAGGGTCCTGATCCGTTTTTTGGTGTCCTTTAGGTCAATTAAGGTTTGTGTCATGTTTAGAAAAGCTAGGCGGCGGTGGCTTCCTAAAGATGGAATAAAGTCCTCTCCATCTAGGCCTTGTCCCGGCGGTGGGTCCAGCATCATCGGATGGTGTGTCGATATGTGTCCCCGACGGATCTTGTGGTATTTGGTTAGTTTTGGCTTCCGATTGATCTCCATCGATCCAATCTCCATTCATATGTGTTCGTGTGTCTATAGATTGAATCCTTTTAATTGATACTTCTCTTCGTTGGCAACGACTGTTGTTCTAATGTGATGGTTCAGCGAGGCCTTAGCATGCCGACTTCCTGACTATGTACTATAATAAAAATCAGTCCGGTTCAGGTGAGGGAGGGGCGATAACGGTGGCGCACGTTCGGCTTGCATCAGTGATTGTAGTCGTCGCTTTGTTGTCTAAGAACATGAACGCTATTTCTGCTACTTCTGGTCTTCTTTATACTCTCATGACAATTGATAAAAATAGATCAGAAGTTTTTTTGTCGAAAAAAATAATAGATCAATGATAGTCTTAGGCTATCTTCTTTATACACGTCTTGAAAGATGAATCGCGAGCATGTTTCGGTTGCTTTGAAGCAACTCATCACGCCGATGAGCAAAAAATATTTTTTATAAAAGCGAGCCATTATATTTTTACGGGGCACTCAGACATGATAACGCTTCCCTTTCCCATTGCTTCCACATGTTAGAAAAGGACGATGCCAACCGCCAGGGCTGTTTGATCTGGTAGTAGCTGCGCAAGCCTTGATTTATTCGTGTAGTATCAGTGAGCCTATGGGCTGTTTGATCTGCTAGTATCAGTGACAAACACCAGCTATGTATGGCGATTTGTTCGTGTAGAAAAATAATATTCAAGGCACATCATGACAATTGGTACCCTATTTTGTTACATATGTGTTGGGAATCACTTCGAGTAATCTTCTCAGACATGCAAAATGATCTTTAAGAAAACAGATATATACAAAATTATATGAAAACTTTTGGAGACAAGAGACACGATAACCCACGTGATCTATACCCATGTGTCAATACCCGAACAAGAGGATCAAAAATCATTATTTTCAATCTGAGCTACAACATGCATCTGCATTTATTTTGTGAAATATTGTATGCTCGTGCTCAACTAAACCCTGTTATAAAAGGTAACAGCGCCAAAACTTAGGATGCTAAATATAAGATAGGAAACACTGAAGTAAGAGTAACGGAAGTTCATCTCCATGTTCTGAACATTGATTATGACTGAAACTAAAACTGTTTTCCAAATCATGAGTTTGAGAGGTATCAGGAACAATGGCGGAGCTACGTAGGGGTAAAAGCGTGCTATGGCCCGCCCTATCCGGACGAAAGACAGTGTAATGTGAGGGCAAACTTTCCTCTGTCCAAAACGCATTGGCCCGCTCAACTGTTCCGAGCTAGCTCCCCCGCTGATCAAGAACATAGAGAACACTTGTTGACATTCTTCGGCATGCGCTACTAGTATTTCAGTAGTGCAATGATGTAAAATAAATTTCACCAATGTCAGTTTGGTGCAATTTAGTGCAAGTTTCCTCCTATCCATGAAAGACAACTCTGAGACGACAAGAGATTCCTGTAGCCCATTAGCGCCATAGCTGAGTTGGTTCATCCCATAAGGCCTTAGGACCATTGAGGCAGATCCTGCTTTATTTTTAGGTGTTTTTAGGTTGATTGGGATTTGTGTCTTGCTTAAGAAGGTGAGGCACCGGCGACTACCTAAAGAAGGAGTAAGGTGCTCCCTGCTAAACCCCTATTTCGACGGTGTCTCTAGCATCATCGGAAGGCGACTGTTGGCGCACGTCCCGATCTTGACACGGCGATCCGCCGAGTATGCACACAAGTTAATTATTTCCGCGTACACTACCGCATGCACGTACCTATCAATCCCACCGGCGTATTGCTCAAACGATCCCGCAACTCACCGAGACACATGCACGCGAGAACACGAGATTGATGTCTAATAGGACCGTGTCAGTACAAAAGTATACAGATGTATATAGCAGCAGCTAGGACCGATCCGATCTAGTCAAACTCGGCTAGAAATTCTAATCCTACTACAACTACACCTAGGTGATTGAGCGTGTACAAACCGGACATGAACAACGTCGTGGTTATTTCCAACAACGCCTGCATGTGTATCTGGTGGATCTCGTGAGATTTGGTCGGTGTTGGTCTTCGATGGATTTTCGAGGATCCAGTCTTCGTTCATCTTTGTTCTTATACAAAGAGGTTGAATTTTTCTGATCTATACTTCTCTTCATGAATGAGAGTTGTTGTTCTGGTGCATTGGTCCAATGACGCTTTAGCAAGATGTCTTACTGGCTGTCTATTACAATAAGGTTTTGCCCGGCTTTAATAAGATGATGAAAAAACACCATCGCTCACTTTTAGTGATTGTAATCATTGTTAGGTGGTATTAGAACCTTGATGTAACTTCTGTTACTTTTGGTCTTCTTTATACTGGCATCACAATTGATAAATACTACTCCCTCCGTTTCATAATATAAAATTGTTTTTTTACACTGGTGTAGAGTAGGGAGTAGATAGTAATTTTTCCGTAAATAAAATAGCAGTGCAACGATTTAGTGTTCGGATATCGTCTTTATACACGACTTGAAAGATGCCTCGATACTGTTTGAATGCTTTGAAGCAAGTCATAATGTCGAAAGATTAATTTTCATAAAAATAAACCACTATATTTTTTATGGGGCACGCAGACATGATAACACTTCTGCTTTCCCGTTGCTCACCTGATCCATCTAGATCTGCGAAAGAACTGTCAACCCGAGATATTCGTCTTCTGTCTTTTGATTAGGGGGGAAGAAAGTTAGATCCGCATGTGTTCCTTACTCATTGATACTTCTATTCTCAACCCCCACTCCGAAGTTTACCTGGTGTCGCTCGTGATGTGGTTGATGTTGACCTGGGACTACGAGAGAGCTGGTCATGATGTCCCGTACTCATTGATACTTCTATTCTCAACCCCCACTCCGAAGTTTACCGTGTTGAAATGTGTTGAGAATGACTCCGAGTATTCTCGTGCAAAATGAACTTTAAGAAATAAAACATGCGTACGGACTTTTCCACTGAAGAGAAGTGCTCAACCACATAAAGGCTACACGATAACTAGAGAATAAATCTATACTTACTTATAGTAATTTGTGACTCCCTAGAAATTACCACGTTAATTAAAAATTACCAGCCGTTTATCTGGTGGGGGCGAATTATAACGGGGGAGATCAATCAATGAAATCCTAGGCAAAAAAAAGTTATCCATCCGGTCATGATATTAACTATCTACAACCGTTGGATGAGGTTTAAGAGTCCTCACCCAATGTCCCACGTCCTCTCTACACATCTATTCAACCAATGCACTCCTAGCTGTCAAAAAGAAAGAAAAAAAATCCACAACTACTCCGTCCAACTGTCCGAATGGGTGCTTGGGAAAATCTGGAATTTATTATCACAAGATTGTAGGCAGGCTTTCCATCACGTACACAGTCTTTTCTTTTCACATAGCGACGTTACCCAGCGCTCCACCCCATGTTCTTCATCCTTTTCAACTGCGTGTGTCTTCATCTGGGCTGCAGGCCTATCCGGCAACCACCGCATCCAATTGCATATATATATATATATATATATATATATATATATATATATATATATATATATATATATATATATATATATATATACTATTAAAGGAGATCTGCCGTCGTCGTGATGGTTCGACCACGACAGATCCCCTCGTCAGTACTGCCACCGCTAGCAGTTCCATCGATTTTTTTCCATCCCTCCATAAATATATATATATATATATATATATATATATATATATATATATATATATATATATATATATATATATATATATATATTATTAAAGGGGGATCTACCGTTGTCGTGATGGTTCGACCACGACAGATCCCCTCGCCAGCACTGCCACCGCTAGCAGTTCCATCGATTTTTTTTCCATCCCTCCATAAACCGATCGATTAAATACAGAAAAAACCGGTTTACAGGGAAAACCCGACCCACACCCCCACGTACGACATGCCCAGAAAACAGCCCACACAATCCCATCCCCCCACGCACTTCTCCCCCTTCCCAACTCCCAACTCGCTCCAGCTCCAGATCCCATCTCCCTACAGAAAAGTCGCCGCCGCGACCAGTCCGATCCGACGCCACCCTTCTCCACCACCGCACTCTTGCCGCGATGCGGCCTCAACCTGCGACGCCGCTCGCCGGGGCACAACAGACCGCGGTTTCCATTGGCGAGCGCCGGCCGTGGTCTCTACTCCACGTGATGCCGTCGTCTTGTCGTCGATGACATATTAAGGGATTCTTCTCTTCACACGTCGCCACCTCACATGTGATGTGCCACGATCTCCACCAGCGTGGTGCCGGTCGAATAGGACGACCAACACACTCCTCCTTGAATCTAGGTTTTGACGTCGACCAGAGCAGTGCCTGGTGCAAAAGCTGGAGGAATCGGCAGATGCACATGCCAGCAGAGGCATGGGCGTGGAGGTGTTCAGGGACGTGGGCGTGGAGGTGTTCAGGGACGTGGGCGCTGGCCGACGGGTCACTAAGAACACGGCGGCCTTCTGCCAGCAGAGGCGTGGGCGTGGAGGTGTTCAGGGACGTGGGCGTGGAGGTGTTCAGGGACGTGGGCGCTAGCCGACGGGTCACTTAGAACACGGTGGCCTTCCCACATGGTGGTTGCACTTGTGATGGAGCTTGGAGGAGAGGAATGCAAGCGGAGGCGCCAAGTTGGAGGTGCCTGGCCAGCCGCGCTTCATCTCTTTCTGAACCATGGAACAACCAACCTCAACTCCGAGGTACATTATCCATCCAAGCATGTCACCTAATTCATCTTCAGAGTAATTTATTCATTTGTATCTTCATGTATTTGCTGTCGTCGTTTTTTTCTTTCTTATTTGTGCTAATTGGACAAATACATGCAATATGGAAATTTATGCAGAGGAGAAGGGACCCATCACTCCAGGCAAAGTTGGGTAAAATGTAATCTTTTTATGATCCGTGATCTGCAGGAATTTAAAAGA
Source organism: Hordeum vulgare subsp. vulgare (assembly GCF_904849725.1). NCBI lineage: Eukaryota > Viridiplantae > Streptophyta > Magnoliopsida > Poales > Poaceae > Hordeum > Hordeum vulgare. The sequence continues at coordinate 26,362,356 of NC_058524.1, forward strand.
ATCGACAGTTTGGTTAGGCACCAAATAGTATTTTGGTATCACTACTGAAATTCAGAAATTTGCCGTCTGCCAAGGCGGACGGCAAAGGGTGCAACCACGAACGGCAAAGGCTTTGCCGTCGGTCAGCTGACGGCAAAAAAAAATCCGGTGAAGAGGTTCTTTACCATGAGGGGGCACACGGCAAAATAAATGGGATGGCACATATTGCAACGTCCCCGTTAAGTGTTAACGGCAGGCCTCCTCCTTTGCCGTCTGCCTTCCCCCCTTTGCCATGTGGGGGCGGACGGCAAAGAGGGGAGAAAGAGGGGGCAGATTCCCCCCTTTGCCGTCTGCCTTCCCCCCTTTGCCATGTGGGGGCAGACGGCAAAGAGGGGAAAGAGAGGGGGCAGATTCGCTGCTTTGCCGTCTGCCTTCCCCCCTTTGCCATGTGGGGGCAGACGGTAAAGAGGGGAGATAGAGGGGGCAGATTCCCCCATTTGCCATCTGCCTTCCCCCCTTTGCCATGTGGGGGCAGACGGCAAAGAGGGGAACCAGCCCCTTATTTATTTATTTTTTGTTATATCCAGCATTTTTAACAATAATCAGGATATATATATATATATATATATATATATATATATATATATATATATATATATATATATATATATTTGACATAAATAAATTTCTTTCCGTACTCATAACCATATTAAAATAACCTCTTATATCCAGCTTTCAAGTTGCATCCGTACCAAACCATATATTACACGAGTTTCATCCACGTGCATACAAAGTTTCATATACTACAATAGTTTCAATACAACCAATGGTACAAGAAATCATCTTCAAGCATTCCATCAATATTTTCCAAGCTTCCCGTGAAGTGAAGGTAATGTGCAAAATGACAAATAAGAAAGTTAGAAGAATAATACTACATGAAGTAGTGTATATATAGGTTATTTCGGAGAGAAATTAGCTAAGTATAGACCATTTAGGAGCTAACTAAGCCAATTATGTAATTTAGGTGGAACCCTAGCTAACTATAGGTCATTTTGGAGATAACTTGGGTAAAATAGGTCATTCCGGAGCAAACTATGCTTATTAAGCCATTTTTGATCTAGCTAGGCTAATTATAGGCCATTTAATACCTAAGTTAGGGGGAATAGGTCATGTTGCTGCTACGTAAGCCTTATTATGTCATTTAGGAGAGAACTTAGCTAACTATAGGTCATGCTTTATTAAATAGACCATTTAGGAGCTGACTAAGCTAATTACGTCATTTCGTAGGATAATTAGCCAATTTAGCCTTTCTTGGATGAGTCTAAGCTACGTAGAAGAAGAGAAAGAGAAGAAGAAGTAAAAGAAGGAGGATGAGGAGGAGGAGGAGAAGGAGAAGGAAGAGGAGAAGAAGAAGAAAAGAAGAAGGACAAGGAGAAGGAGGAAGAAGAAGGAGAAGGAGAAGGAGGAAGAAGAAGGAGAAGGAGGAGCTCCTTCTCCTTCTTCTCCTCCTTCTTCTCCTTCTTCTTATCCTCCTCCCTCTCCTTCTTCTTCTCCTCTTCTTCTTCTTCCTTCGTTTCATTTTTCCTCTTTCTTCTCGTCTTGTCCCCTTCTTCGGGCTAAATTGGCTAAGAATGCCTTTTTGGAGCTAATTATGTCATTTCGAGGATAATTAGCTAAGTATAGGTCATTTTTTATTAAATAGGTCATTTTGGAGCTAACTAAGCTAATTATCTCATTTAGATGGATAATTAGCCAATTTAGCCTTTCTTTGATGAGTCTAAGCTACGTAGAAGAAGAGAAAGAGAAGAAGAAGTAAAAGAAGGAGGAGGAGGAGGAGAAGGAGAAGGAAGAGGAGAAGAAGAAGAAAAGAAGAAGGAGAAGGAGAAGGAGGAAGAAGGAGGAAGAAGAAGGAGAAGGAGGAGCTCCTTATCCTTCTTCTCCTTCTTCTTATCCTCCTCCCTCTCCTTCTTCTTCTCCTCCTCTTCTTCTTCTTCCTTCCTTTCATTTTTCCTCTTTCTTCTCCTCTTGTCCCCTTCTTCGGGCTAAATTGGCTAAGAATGCCTTTTTGGAGCTAATTATGTCATTTCGAGGATAATTAGCTAAGTATAGGTCATTTTTTATTAAATAGGTCATTTTGGAGCTAACTAAGCTAATTATGTCATTTAGATGGATAATTAGCCTATTTAGCCTTTCTTGGATGAGTCTAAGCTACATAGAAGAAGAGAAAGAGAAGAAGAAGTAAAAGAAGGAGGAGGATGAGGAGGAGGAGAAGGAGAAGGAAGAGGAGAAGAAGAGGAAAAGAAGAAGGAGAAGGAGGAGGAAGAAGGAGGAAGAAGAAGGAGAAGGAGGAGCTCCTTCTCCTTCTTCTCCTCCTTCTTCTCCATCTTCTTATCCTCCTCCCTCTCCTTCTTCTTCCTCTCCTCTTCTTCTTCTTCCTTCCTTTAATTTTTCCTCTTTCTTCTCCTCGTGTCCCCTTCTTCGGGCTAAATTGGCTAAGAATGCCTTTTTGGAGCTAATTATGTCATTTCGAGGATAATTAGCTAAGTATAGGTCATTTTTTATTAAATAGGTCATTTTGGAGCTAACTAAGCTAATTATGTCATTTAGATGGATAATTAGCCGATTTAGCCTTTCTTGGATGAGTCTAAGCTACGTAGAAGAATAGAAAGAGAAGAATAAGTAAAAGAAGGAGGAGGAGGAGGAGAAGGAGAAGGAAGTGGAGAAGAAGAAGAAAAGAAGAAGGAGAAGGAGGAGGAAGAAGGAGGAAGAAGAAGGAGAAGGAGGAGCTCCTTCTCCTTCTTCTCCTCCTTCTTCTCCTTCTTCTTATCCTCCTCCCTCTCCTTCTTCTTCTTCTCCTCTTCTTCTTCTTCCTTCCTTTCATTTTTCCTCTTTCTTCTCCTCTTGTCCCCTTCTTCGGGCTAAATTGGCTAAGAATGCCTTTTTGGAGCTAATTATGTCATTTCGAGGATAATTAGCTAAGTATAGGTCATTTTTTATTAAATAGGTCATTTTGGAGCTAACTAAGCTAATTATGTCATTTAGATGGATAATTAGCCAATTTAGCCTTTCTTGGATGAGTCTAAGGTACGTAGAAGAAGAGAAAGAGAAGAAGAAGTAAAAGAAGGAGGAGGAGGAGTTGGAGGAGGAGGAGGAGAAGGAAAAGGAAGAGGAGAAGAAGAAGAAAATAAGAAGGAGAAGGAGAAGGAGGAAGGAGGAAGAAGAAGGAGAAGGAGGAGCTCCTTCTCCTTCTTCTCCTCCTTCTTCTCCTTCTTCTTATCCTCCTCCCTCTCCTTCTTCTTCTTCTCCTCTTCTTCTTCTTCCTTCCTTTCATTTTTCCTCTTTCTTCTCGTCTTGTCCCCTTCTTCGGGCTAAATTGGCTAAGAATGCCTTTTTGGAGCTAATTATGTCATTTCGAGGATAATTAGCTAAGTATAGGTCATTTTTTATTAAATAGGTCATTTTGGAGCTAACTAAGCTAATTCTGTCATTTAGATGGATAATTAGCCAATTTAGCCTTTCTTGGATGAGTCTAAGCTACGTAGAAGAAGAGAAAGAGAAGAAGAAGTAAAAGAAGGAGGAGGAGGAGGAGGAGGAGAAGGAGAAGGAGAGGAGAAGAAGAAGAAAAGAAGAAGGAGAAGGAGAAGGAGGAAGAAGGAGGAAAAAGAAGGAGAAGGAGGCGCTCCTTCTCCTTCTTCTCCTCCTTCTCCTTCTTCTTGTCCTCCTCCCTCTCCTTCTTCTTCTTCTCCTCTTCTTCTTCTTCCTTCCTTTCATTTTTCCTCTTTCTTCTCCTCTTGTCCCCTTCTTCGGGCTAAATTGGCTAAGAATGCCTTTTTGGAGCTAATTATGTCATTTCGAGGATAATTAGCTAAGTATAGGTCATTTTTTTCTAAATAGGTCATTTTGGAGCTAACTAAGCTAATTAGTTCATCTAGATATCTTTTATTAAAACACTAGAAATAACATACCTAAGTTAGGGTCAAGCACGGTGCCTCTGGCTTGTTTCACCTGGAGAAGACTGTCCTGGAGAAGGCTCTACTGTAGAAGGGTCGTGCGATACGTTTCGGGAGATATTCTGCACCAAACATCGTTTGCAATGTGTAGTTAGCATGAGGACACTCTTAAGATCACTCCACTGAAACGAAACTCACCGTCCCCGCCACGTTAATGACTGGCATCGGCGGAGGGACTTGGCCGTTCTTCTCGCACATAGTCTATACATTTGGTTTCGACAAGTCAAACTTTTTATTTATTAATGAAACGGACATTCAAATGCAAGATTTGAAATAACATGAAGAAGAAACTTACCACGAAGAGCTCGTAAATGGCCCTGGTAGACGCATCATTCCGTGCCCTCTCACCTCCACCAATGCAGTCGTCCTCTCCTCCAGCTCCCTAATTTCCTTATCCATCTCCGCCATAGCCGCCTGTATTGCCTCTCTCTCTTTCTGAATAGTAGCCTACAACACAACTCATTGTTAGCAATGTAATCATATTGGTTCCAACGCACAACATAATGCGGAAACATAGTTGAGTCCATTAAACTAACCTCGATGGCGAGCTCGACTGGCCGTGGACGACGTGTTATCTCCGGACAAGAGCTCGTTTGGCGTGCCTTTATCTGCCGGAGAGTGCTAGGACAATGTATAAGGCCGTCTCCAATGGCGATCGAGCCATGGGGCCTCCCGTTGCCAGCTATCATCACCAGCTCTGGATCAATAGGCCCCTCGCTCGGGTTAAAGTCCTCCCCTTTCCTCGCCTTCCCGTGATCTCTGTACTTCACGAGCTTGTCGTGGGAGGAGATGTTGGTGAAGTTTTCTGGATGCTCGAGGTCAAACTCAGAGAATGCCTTGACCTTCTTGTACGAGGCAGTATGGGCCATCGCATACAGGTCGTACATCTGTGGGCCCTCCGTCTTATTGTGACGTGCCTAAAAGAGAGAGAGAGAGGAAAATTGTATTGGTAAAGGGCTCAAGATAGCATTAAGAATGAATTGCATGAGGCATGAAGCAAACCACATACCCAGTTCTCGCCAAATTGGATTAAGTTGACGCTCCCTTGATGGTGTGGCACGCCAACCATTTTTGCACGCCTCTCCTTGGCGTTGTTGTGGCTGGCCTCCCACGTTTCGGAGCACCACTGATCCACCAAGGCCTCCCAACAATCCATCTTATCCACACACCATCTCGTGGGCACCTAAGTTAATAAAGAGAAATATGAGCGCGTAAGAACCAAATCAAGGAAACTAACTACAAAGCCTTAATAATATGTAATTACCTTCATGTAATGCTCCTTCTCCATCTTAGCATCACGGCACTTCGCCTTGTCAAGCCTAATACGCCGCGTGGCATAGTAGTCTCGAACAGCCTACACCCGAGCCTCGTGCCGAAAGTTTTGAAGTAGGCGGCGACATTCGGTTTCGATAACCTTTGTCGCGTCCTCCTCGTATCCCTCCTCACACCTATAGTAGGTCTGCAAACGAGACAACACCGATTAGTACAATAAATAGATATGGTTGATTTATAATTGTGTGAAAGAGAAATTACCCAGAACTTTCGGATCACCATGTGCGCCCTCGTGTCACACAAAACACCGTCGATCTCCACCTCCGCCGGGGCCGGGGCACCCAAGTAGTGCTCCCAGGTCATTCCTACCTCTCGCTCCCGACCGAGCAACGTAACAAACCCTGGGAAGTTTTGACGGCAAAGAACACCAAGGAAGCTGTTGGGCTTGCGGACATCCTTGGCAACAATCCAACCCCTACAGTATGACAAATTAAAGCCAAAACATTAGATATTTGAGAAAACGCGAATGCAAAAGGTTAAATAAGAGTAAATTAACTTACTTGTCCCCATTTGGCCTAATCGACCACCTCTGCTCGGGGGTCGCTGGCACGAGCGGAACCCTGAACTACCACGCTGGTAGACGGTAGCCCCCTCACCCAGCTCCTCGTCGCTACCAGCATGGCCACTTGGCTCAGGCTAGGTATCCCACTGGGTCTCTTGGGACGTACCCTCATCCCTGCTTTGCTCCGGAGTCGCCTGGAAGGAAGCCTCCGGGACACGAGTCTCGTGGGTCGAAGGCTCGTCGACCTGAGGCTCGTCGACCCGAGGCTCGTGAACCGGAGACCGTGTAGCCTCCACCTCAGACGAATCCACCCTAGAAGTCCTGTGCTCAGGTGAATCAGCTTGGGGTGGTGGCGGAGACCGTGTAGCCCTACCTCTCCCGCGGCCACGTGTACCTTTAGTACAACATAAATACGAACATGAGTAATAAAATGTATATAAATATCAATATGCATACAACATGAGTACAACATAAATACCAACATGAATACAACGTGTACCTTTAGTGCCTCTCGGCTTCGCGGGGGGTCGACCTCCTCTCACGGGGGCGCTCCTTGCAAAGTAGAGAGCAACACTCTCCGAAGAGGCGAGGCAGGAATGGAAGTACCCATCCCATCACCCGCCGACGAAGAAGCAGCCGCGGAGTTCTTTCGACCCTTTCCCACCATCTTTCAACACCTGTCATGACAAAGAGTAAATGAAATTAGTGCAACATAAATACCAACAGGAGTAATAAAATGTATATAATTTAAGTGTATCATCGTCATAAATACCAACATGACTAATAAAAATTGAATACCTAACATGAACTCAAAATTTATATATAGTATAATAGTTGAATACCTGACATGAACTAATAACAATCGTCCTCGTCTATATATGCTTCGGGGTCAATAAATGCATCAGGATCATCACTATCATCAATAAATGCATCATCATCATCACTATCACGAAGAACATGTGGAAGGCCACCATTATGTAATCGGTCAAGAAGTGACAGGTCATCCGCAGCAGTAACCTCTTCTTTTTCCAGCTCTTCCTGTTCGGGCTCAGGGGTTAAGACGGATTCACTGTCGCTGTCTACTTCAATGTTCTGGGGTGAAGTAGAGCGGTTCTTGAAACGTTTCTTGGGCATACGTGTTTCTTGGAAGAATTCTCCTTCATATGTGTCTGGGTTAATGTGAGGTTCGTAATCCTCTTCATTGAGGGTAGGTGGTCTAAAATGTGGTGGCACATCATAAACGACATCCCAACCTTTGAGATTTGGATCAGTTTGGCAGGCCCACGGTAGATAGAAAACTTGTGTCGCCTGTTGAGCCGTAATATAGACATCGGGAACATCTAAGTGGGTGTTTTGGTTGATTTCGACTAGTCCTATATGTTCATGAGTCCTTCTAGTCTCCCTCGGCTCAAACCAATAACATTTGAAGACTACGACGGTCGGTGGGTTTTCATCATAGAATAGAAGTTCATAAATTGCTTCAACTCTTCCATAATACTCGGTGTCTCCTTCGCCGATAGCAGAGACAGAACAATTTGTAGTCTTTAGGTCGGGCATAGATAGCTCTTTGCCAAAGGTACGAAAGTGATACACGTTGATATTGTATTTGTCAAATGAACGAACCTTATAGTCAAAACCATTAGCGACTTGTCTCAACTCGGTGTCCATAGACTCTGCATCAGCCTACAAGTTTAATATGAAAGAATGGATGCATTAGCCGCAAATTAGACCAATAAATCAAATGGGCCCTTAATGGTAATTAATTACCCTTTGTTTGAACCAAGAGATGAAACCGGGATAGTCGCCTCCATGCTTTAGGAGAAGCTCATACTCTTCGACGGAATCCTTTTCGATGACCGCTCCATCCGAAAATTCGGCGACGTATCGACTATATCAAATATCCGGGAATAAGAGTAGTTCAAAGCAATTAGAAGTTGCGGAACAATAAATTACCGAGAACTTACTCGATGTACGTCCGCACTTCTGTTAGGTTGGTGAAGATATACAATGAAATGGTCCGCCATTCTTCGACATCCAACGATTTCTCTTTCGAAGCACCGGATGGTGCGAGCTTACCTTTGAATAGGCTGAGGTTGGATCGAACTTTTCTCGATCGCCATCATTGTACCGAGGCTTCGGGTTATGCAAATGATGATTTTTGGCTTCGTAGTGTGCTGTCACGAAGTTTTCCGCCTCCTCAGTAATGAATGCCTCGGCCATCGATGCTTCAATTCTACGTTTATTTTTACACTTAGCTCGAATCGTCTTCTGCATCCTCTCAGTTGAGTAGCACTGTCGATTTTGAACGCCCCCCCCCCCATTCTTGCCTCGGTCGGGAGATGCAAAATCAAATGTTGCATTGGATTAAAGAAGCCCGGTGGAAAGATATTTTCTAATTTGCAGATCAACTCCGGCGCCAACTCTTCCATTTCATCTAGCACGCCAGGCGATAGTTCTTTCACACAAAGAGAACGGAAGAAATAGATCAGCTCTGCCAGTACTAGCCATTCATCCTCAGGGATAAAGCCACGCAACATCACCGGCATTACCCGCTCAATCCATATGTGCCAATCATGACTCTTGAGCCCAAATATTTTCAATTTCTCAAGACTCGCTCCCCTCTTTAGATTCGCAGCATACCCATCGGGGAACATCAACCGCATTTTCACCCACAATAGCATTTCCCTCATAGCTGGCCTTTCAAGATTGAACCATGCCTTTGGCTTCGCTATGCTTTGCTTTCCTTTTCGTTGTCGCAAGTTTTGCAACGGTCTATCACATAGAGCCTCCAGGTCAATTCTAGCCTTAGGGTTATCTTTTGACTTCCCCTCTATGCCGAACAATGTACCAAAAATGGCCTCCGCAATATTCTTTTCATTGTGCATCACGTCAATGTTGTGTGGGCAAAGGAGGTCTTTGAAGTGAGGGAGATCCCATAAGCATGACTTGTGAGTCCAGGCGTGTTCCGTATTATACCCTTTGAAGTATCCTAGACGCAAAGGATCAGGCTCGAGAGCGTTTAACTGATCAAGGGTCTGTTGGCCTGTCAACGCAGCTGGTGCAGTGTTTTTGACAACTCTACCTTTGATGAAATTCTTCTTGTCTTTTCTGAACTCATGGTCAGGATCCAGGAATTGTCTATGCATGTCGAAGCAAGAATACTTGCGACCAGCCTGCAGCCAACGGAACTGAAGAGCTGCCTTGCATGTGGTGCACGGGAACCTTCCATGCATACACCAGCCAGCGAATAGCGCAAACGCCGGATAATCATGCGTCGAGTACATGTACCACACATGCATTTTGAATTTTTTTTTGGTAGCTGCGTCGTAGGTCTTGATCCCATTATCCCAGGCTTCTTGCAACTCATCCTTAAGCGGCTGCATGTATACATTCATATTCTTCAACGGATAGTTGGGCCCTGGAATTATCAACGTCAGGAAAATGTTCTTTCTTTTCATAATCTCTTCGGGTGGCAAATTTAGTGGAATGACAAATACAGGCCAACAACTGTATTGTGCTGCCGTCATACCATACACATTGAACCCATCCGTGCTGATGGCAACTCTAGGTTGCCTTGGATCTTCCGGTTTATCCTTATGTAATGCATCGAAGTGCCTCCACGCAAAACTATCTGAAGTGTGCACCAGCATCTTGTTCCCATCCGCATCTAGTTCGGTTCTTTTGCCCAATTTGTGCCATGTCATTTGTCTGGCCGTCTCTTCGACCATGAAAATACGTTGAAGTCTTGGTACGATTGGCAGATTCAAAGAACACTAATGGGGATTTTGGTCTGATTCTTCTTACCCATGCCGTTGTCTACCACAATATACCTAGAAGAATTGCAAATGGGGCAATAGTTCAAGGCCGCATACTCAAGCCTAAATAAGGCACATCCATTCTCACAGGCATGTATCTTCTCATAGGGCATCTTAAGTACACGGAGGATTTTCTCTGACTGGTACAGGTTTGCAGGCAGTACATGGCCTTTGGGTAGAAAGCATCCAAATATCGTCATCATCGCGCCGTAGCATTCTCTGCCTAGGTTGAATTGAGCCTTCTGAGCCATTACTTGCACGATGGCATCCAGCTGACAAAGCTCAGTCTGCTCGTGGACAGGACGTTTTGAAGACTCCAGCATTTCATAGAAGGCCTTTGCAGATTTCTCCATCTCATCGTCCGAATCACGAGCATCATCAAAGTCTTGCACCATGTCTTCAATCCTGGTACCATGCTCGTCGGTGCGACGATGAATCACCTCAGCTCTGGCACGTTGGTCAAACTCACCATGAAAAGTCCACACCGTATAATTAGGCGTAAAACCCCACTTCTGCAGGTGTTTACCCATTTCAAACTCTGTCTGCTTTTTCCAGTTGTCGCAGTTGGGACAGGGGCACCATGTTTTATGCTGGCCATTTGCAAATGCGGCTCTCACAAACCCCCTGGTTTTTGTTAACCATTCATGGGTCATGTCTTTCTGACTAGGGTGACCAGTGTACATCCAAGCACGATCACTCATGTTGCCTATCTACCTATGGGGGCACAAGAAATAAATATATAATTCATCATCTATATTCATACGCTAATCAAGTTTGTCAGTTTTATTACGTCCATGCAACCTACACGCTAATAGGTAAAGATAGGTCCTAATCCCACCCGAGTATGTGTAGACTGGGTTCGTTTTCCCATGCTCTGCTCCAGATGCGACACAGAATTTCGGCAGCACCTCCCCGCTGTTCTCCTGATACACGTCTCAGCAATAAGCAGAGAGGATGTGTACCCGGAGAACAACAGGGGAGGCACTGACGAAATTCCGCATCGGATCCGGAGCACAACATACGGGAAAACAAACCCAATCTACACATACTCGGGCTGTCCATGGATAATGTTGGACAATTCGAAAGGATGGCGGTTATAAATATGCAAAGAAATGCATATTTATAGAAGTCGCCCTTTCGAACGGGAGACGCATACTGGTCACGCATACTCATGATTGAAGAAACCTATAGCTAGCAAGTTTCATCGGCACGAAGACCGGGACAAAGAAAATTAAGGGGGTAGGAGGAGAAGTCATTTGTGCTCACCAACAAACGCAAGGGCGGAGCTCGTCCAATGCACGTGGAGGTCGTCGAACAACTGCACATTGAAATTCACAAGATCAACACAAATACGATGTTTTTATAGTTAACATAATCGAAAAATATGTGACCTAACTCATAATTTACAAAATTATGACCCCGTGGGCCTCTAGAAGTCCGAAAAGCACCTTCTCGTTCAACAGAAGGCAGAAGAGGTGTCGGGGGTCGAGGCTTAGTGGCGTCGGGAGTCAGTCCCGTCGAGGGTCGGTGATGTCGGGTGTCGGTGGTCGGGAGTCGGGTTAAATGCGTCGATGGTCGGGGGTCAGTGTCATCGGGGGTCGAGGGTCACTAGCGTCGGGGGTTGGGGTATTTTCGATCAACAAGAAGCCAAAGAGGTGTCGGGGGCCCAGGGTTGGGGGTTAGTGGCGTCGGGGGTCGGGGGTAGGGGGTCGGGGGTCGAGGGTCAGTGGCGTCGGGTGTCGGGGGCCGGGGGTCGGGAGTCGGGGGTTGGAGGTCGGGGGTCAGGGGTGTCGCACGTCGGGAGTTGGGGGTCGGGGGTCAGTGGTGTCGGGCGTCGGGGGTCGGGGGTCGGGAGTCGGGTGTCAATGGCGTCGGGGGTCGGGGGTCGAGGGTTGGGGGTTGGTGGCGTCGGGCGTCGAGGGTTGGTGGCGTCGGGCGTCGGGGGTCGAGAGTCGGGTGTCGGGGGTCAGTGGTGTTGGGTGTCGGGGGTCGGGAGTCGGGTGTGAGTGGCGTCGGGGGTCGAGGGTCGGGGGTTGGTGGCATCGGGCCTCGGGGGTTGGTGGCGTCGGGCGTCGGGGGTCATGGGCGGGGGGTGTTGGAGATATGCCCTAGAGGCAATAATAAATTAGTTATTATTATATTTCTTTGTTCATGATAATTGTTTATTATCCATGCTATAATTGTATTGATTGGAAACACAATACTTGTGTGGATACATAGACAAAACACTGTCCCTAGTAAGCCTCTAGTTGACGAGCTCATTGATCAAAGATGGTCAAGGTTTCCTGGCCATAGGCAAGTGTTGTTACTTGATAACGGGATCACATCATTAGGAGAATCATGTGATGGACTAGACCCAAACTAATAGACGTAGCATGTTGATCGTGTCATTTTGTTGCTACTGTTTTCTGCGTGTCAAGTATTTGTTCCTATGACCATGAGATCATATAACTCACTGACACCGGAGGAATGCTTTGTGTGTATCAAACGTCGCAACGTAACTGCGTGACTATAAAGTTGCTCTACAGGTATCTCCGAAGGTGTTCGTTGAGTTAGTATGGATCGAGACTGGGATTTGTCACTCCGTGTGATGGAGAGGTATCTCGGGGCCCACTCGGTAATACAACATCACACACAAGCCTTGCAAGCAAAGTGACTTATTGTAAGTTGCGGGATCTTGTATTACGGAACAAGTAAAGAGACTTGCCGGTAAACGAGATTGAAATAGGTATGCGGATACTGACGATCGAATCTCGGGCAAGTAACATACCCAAGGAGAAAGGGAATGACTTACGGGATTATATGAATCCTTGGCACTGAGGTTCAAACGATAAGTTCTTCGTAGAATATGTGGGATCCAATATGGGCATCCAGGTCCCGCTATTGGATATTGACGGAGGAGTCACTCGGGTCATGTCTACATAGTTCTCGAACCCGCAAGGTCTGCACACTTAAGGTTCGACGTTGTTTTATGCGTATTTGAGTTATATGGTTGGTTACCGAATGTTGTTCGGAGTCCTGGATGAGATCACGGACGTCACGAGGGTTTCCGGAATGGTCCGTAAACGAAGATTGATATATAGGATGACCTCATTTGATTACCGGAAGGTTTTCGGAGATACCGGGAATGTACCGGGAATGACGAATGGGTTCCGGGTGTTCACCGGGGGGGCAACCCACCCCGGGGAAGCCCATAGGCCTTGGGGTGGCGCACCAGCCCTTGGTGGGCTGGTGGGACAACCCAAGAAGGCCCTATGCGCCAAGGATAGAAAATCAAAGAGAAAAGATAAAAAAGGAGGTGGGAAAGGAGAGAAGGACTCCACCTTCCAATCCTAGTTGGACTAGGATTGGAGGAGGACTCATCCTCCCTTGGTGGCGCAGCCCTTGGGGCTCCTTGAGCCTCAAGGCAAGCTTCCCCTCCCCTCCTCCTACATATATGGAGCTATTAGGCTGATTTGAGACTACTTTTTAAAGGCAGCCCGACCACATACCTCCACGGTTTTACCTCTAGATCGCGTTTCTGCGGAGCTCGGGCGGAGCCCTGCCGAGATTAGATCACCACCAACCTCCGGAGCGCCGTCACGCTGCTGGAGAACTCATCTAACTCTCCGTCTCTCTTGCTGGATCAAGAAGGCCGAGATCATCGTCGAGCTGTACGTGTGTTGAACGCGGAGGTGCCGTCCGTTCGGCACTAGATCGTGGGACGGATCGCGGGACGGTTTGCGGGACGGTTCGTGGGACGGTTCGCGGGGGCGGATCGAGGGATGCGAGGACGTTCCACTACATCAACCGCGTTCACTAACGCTTCTGCTGTGCGATCTACAAGGGTACGTAGATCGGAAATCCCCTCTCGTAGATGGATATCACCATGATAGGTCTTCATGCGCGTAGGAAATTTTTTGTTTCCCATGCGACGTTCCCCAACAGTGGCATCATGAGCTAGGTTCATGCGTAGATGTAATCTCGAGTAGAACACAAAAGTTTTTGTGGGCGGTGATGTGCGTTTTGCTGCCCTCCTTAGTCTTTTCTTGATTCCGCGGTATTGTTGGATCGAAGCGGCTCGGACCGACATTACTCGTACGCTTACGAGAGACTGGTTTCATCGCTACGAGTAACTCCGTCGCTCAAAGCTGACCGGCGAGTGTCGGTTTCTCCAACTTTAGTTGAATCGGATTTGACCGAGGAGGTCCTTGGATGAGGTTAAATAGCAATTCATATATCTCCGTTGTGGAGTTTGCGTAAGTAATATGCGATCCTACTAGATACCCATGGTCACCACGTAAATCATGCAACAACAATTAGAGGACGTCTAACTTGTTTTTGCAGGGTATGCTTCTGATGTAATATGGCCAACGATGTGATGTGATATATTGGATGTATGAGATGATCATGTTGTAATAGTTAATATCGACTTGCACGTCGATGGTACGGCAACCGGCAGGAGCCATAGGGTTGTCTTTAAACTAATGTTTGTGCTTGCAGATGCGTTTACTATATTGTTAGGACGTAGCTTTAGTAGTAATAGCATGAGTAGCACTACAACCCCGATGGCGACACGTTGATGGAGATCATGATGATGGAGATCATGGTGTGACCCCGGTGACAAGAAGATCGTGCCGGTGCTTTGGTGATGGAGATCAAGAAGCACATGATGATGGCCATAACATGTCATTTATGAATTGCATGTGATGTTAATCCTTTATGCACCTTATCTTGCTTAGAACGACGGTAGCAGTTCAAGACGAAAGTGTGTTCTCCCCGACTGTGCACCGTTGCGACAGTTCTTCGTTTTGAGACACCACGTGATGATCGGGTGTGATAGACTCAACGTTCACATACAACGGGTGCAAAACAGTTGCACACGCGGAACACTCGGGTTTAGCTTGACGAGCCTAGCATGTGCAGACATGGCCTCGGAACACATGAGACCGAAAGGTCGAGCATGAATCGTATACTTGATATGATTAGCATAGAGATGCTTACCACTGAAACTATTCTCGACTCACGTGATGATCGGACTTGAGATAGTGGATTTGGATCATGTACCACTCAAATGACTAGAGAGATGTCCTTTTTGAGTGGAGTTCTTAAGTAATATGATTAATTGAAATAATTGTCATGAACATAGTCTAATGGTCTTTGCGAATTACGATGTAGCTTGCGCTATAGCTCTACTGTTTTTATATGTTCCTAGAGAAAATTTAGTTGAAAATTGATAGTAGCAAACTTTGCAGAGGATTGTCCTTGTTGCTGCGCAGAAGGCTTATGTCCTTAATGCACCACTCGGTGTGCTGCACCTCGAGCGTCGTCTGTGGATGCTGTGAACATCCGACATACACGTTTGTGATGACTACACGATAGTTCAGTGCAAAATACTTAAATGGCTTAGAAGCAAGGTGCCGAAGACGTTTTGAAACGTGACGGAACATAAGTGATGTTCTAAAGAGATGAAATTGTGATTTCATGCTTGTGCCCTTGTTAAGAGGTACGAGACCTCCGACAAGATTCTTTGTCCACAAAGTAAAGGAGAAAAGCTCAATCGTTGAGCGTGTGCTCAGATTTTCTGAGTACGACAATCGCTTGAATCAAGTGGGAGTTAATCTTCCAGATGAGATAGTGATGGTTCTCCAGAGTCACTGCCACCAAGCTGTAAGAGCTTCGTGATGAACTATAACATATCAAGGATAGATACAATGATCCTTGAGCGATTCTCGATGTTTGACACTCCGAAAGTAGAAATCAAGAAGGAGCATCAATAGTTGATGGTTAGTAAAACCACTAAGTTTCAAGAAAGGCAAGGGCTAGAAGGGATACTTCGTGAAACGGCAAAACAGTTGCTGCATTAATAAAGAGACCCGAGAATAAACCTGAACCCGAGACTAAGTGCTTCTCTAATGAAGGGAACAGTCACTGAGGCGGAGAAACTCTAGATACTTGGTAGATAAGAAGGCTGGCAAAAGTCGAAAGAAGTATATTTGATATACATGATGTTGATGTGTACTTTACTAGTACTCCTACTAGCACGCGGGTATTGGATACCGGTTCGGTTGCTGAGTGATTAGTAACACGAAATAATAGCTACGACATAAACGGAGACTAGCTAAAGGCGAGGTGACGATACGTGTTGGAAGTGTTCCCAAGGTTGATATGATCAAAATGTCGCACGCTCCCTCTACCATCGGGATTGGTGTTAAACCGAAATAATTGTTATTTGGTGCTTGCATTAAGCATGAACATGATTGGATCGTGTTTATTGCAATACGATTATTCATTTAAAAGAATAATGGTTACTCTATTTGCTTGAATAATAACCTTCAATGGTTTATTGAATCTCGATCGTAGTGTTACACATGTTCATGATATTGGTGCCAAAAGATACGAGGTAATGATGATAGTACCACTTAGTTGTGGCACTGCCGCTTGAGTCATGTTGGTATAAATAGCATGAAGAGGCTCCATGCTGATGGATCTTTATACTCACTTGATTTCGAATCACTAGTGACATGCAAATCATACCACATGAGCAAGGCCTTATTTTCATTGAGATGAAACAAGATAGTAACTTGTTGGAAGTGATACATTTTGATGTATGCAGTCCAATGGGTGTTGTGACACGCAGTGGATATCATTATGTTCTTACTTCAATGACGATTTGAGTAGATACAAGAGTATTTACTTAATGAATCACAAGTCTGAAATATTGAAAAGTTCAATTCTGTTTCGAAGTGAAGTTCGTCGTAACAAGAGGATAAACTGTCTACGATATGATCATAGAAATGAATATCTGAGTTATGAGTTTTGGTACGCAGTTAAGACAATGTGGAAATTGTTTCGCAGTTCATGCCACCTGGAACATCATAGTGTGATGATGTGTCTAAACGTCATAACCACGCACTATTTGGTATGGTGCATGCTATGATGTCTCTTATCGAATTACCACTATCGTTTATGGGTTATGCATTAGAGACAACCGCATTCACTTTAAATAGGGCACCGCGTATTTCCGTTGGGATGACACAGTATAGACTGAGGTTTAGAGAAATCTAAACTGTCGTTTCTTGAAAGTTTGGGGCTTCGACACTTATGTGAAAAAGTTTCAGTCTGATAAGCTCGAACCCAAAATGGATAAATGCATCTTCATAGGATATCCAAAACAGTTGGGTACATCTCCTATCTCAGATCCGAAAGCAAAGTGTTTGTTTCTAGAAACGGATCCTTTCTCGAGGAAAGGTTTCTCTCGAAAGAATTGAGTGGGAGGGTGATAGAACTTGATGAGGTTATTGAACCATCACTTCGACTAGTGTGTAGCAGGGCACACGAAGTTGTTCCTGTAGCGCCTACACCAACTGAAGTGGAAGCTGATGATGGTGATCATTGAGCTTCGGATCAAGTTACTACAAACCTCGTAGGTCGACAAGGTCGCGTACTACTGCAGAGTGGTACGGTAACCCTGTCTTGGAGGTCATGTTGTTGAGCAACAGTGAACCTACGAGTTATGAAGAAGCAATGGTGGGCCCGGATTCCGACAAGTGGCTTGAGGCCATGAAATCCGAGAGAGGATCCATATATAAAAGAAAGTGTAGACTTTCGAGGAACTACTTGATGGTAGTAAGACTATTGAGTAAATATGGATCTTTGTAAGGAAGACAGACGATGATGGTGATAAGTCACTATTAAGAAAAGCTCGACTTGTCGCAAAGATGTTTCTGACAAGATCAAATAGTTGAAAATGATGAGACTTTCTCACTCATAGCGATGCTAAAAGTATGTTGGAATTATGTTAGTAGTTGTTGCATTATTTGTGAAATATTGCACATAGGAAGACAAAACATTGTTTCCTCGACGGTTTCCTTGAGCAAACATTGTATGTGATACAACCAGGAGGTCTTGTCGATCCTAAAGATACTAACAAGTATGCAAGCTCCAGCGGTCCTTCATTGGACTGGTGCAAGCATCTCAGAGTTGGAATATACACTTTGATGAGATGATCAAAGATTTTGGGTTTGTACAAGGTTTATGAGAAACTTGTATTTCCAAAGAAGTGAGTGGGAGCACTATAGAATTTCTGATAAGTATATGTGGTTGACATATTGATGATCAGAAGTAATGTAGAATTTCTGTGAAGCATAAAAGGTTGTTTGAAAGGAGTTTTTCAAAGGAATACCTGGATTGAGCTACTTGAACGTTGAGCATCAAGATCTATGGAGATAGATCAAAACGCTTAATAGAAGTTTCAACAAGATGCATGCCTTGACAAGTTTTTGAAGGAATTCAAAATAGATCAGCAAAGAAGGAGTTCTTGACTGTGTTTTAAGGTGTGAATTTGAGTAAGACTCAAAACCCGACCACGGCAGAATAAAGAGAATAGACGAAGGTCATCTTCTATGCCTTAGTCGTAGACTCTAAAGTATGTCATGCTGAGTACCGCACCTGATGTGTGCCTTGCAGCAAGTCTGTTAAGAGGTACACAGAGTGATCCAGGATTGAATCACTAATCAGCGGTCAAAGTTATCCTTAGTAACTAAATAGACTAAGGAATTTTTCTCGATTATGGAGGTGGTTAAAGAGTTCGTCGTAAAGGGTTACGTCGATGCAAGCTTTCACACTAATCCGAATAACTCTGAGTAGTGAAACGGATTCGTATAGTAGAGTAGATATTTGGAGCATTTTCGAATAGCACTTAGTAGCAGCATCTATGAGATGACATAAAGATTTGTAAAGAACGCACGGATCTGAGAGTTTCAGAACCGTTGACTAAAACCTCTCTCACGAGCAAGACGTGATCAGACCCCAGAACTATATGGGTGTTGGATTCGTTGAAATCACATGGTGATGTGAACTAGATTATTAACTCTAGTGCAAGTGGGAGACTGTTGGAGATTTGCCCTAGAGGCAATAATAAATTAGTTATTATTATATTTCTTTGTTCATGATAATTGTTTATTATCCATGCTATAATTGTATTGATTGGAAACACAATACTTGTGTGGATACATAGACAAAACGCTGTCCCTAGTAAGCCTCTAGTTGACTAGCTCGTTGATCAAAGATGGTCAAGGTTTCCTGGCCATAGGCAAGTGTTGTTACTTGATAGCGGGAACACATCATTAGGAGAATCATGTGATGGACTAGACCCAAACTAATAGACGTAGCATGTTGATCGTGTCATTTTGTTGCTACTGTTTTCTGCGTGTCAAGTATTTGTTCCTATGACCATGAGATCATATAACTCACTGACACCGGAGGAATGCTTTGTGTGTATCAAACGTCGCAACGTAACTGGGTGACTATAAAGATTCTCTACAGGTATCTCCGAAGGTGTTCGTTGAGTTAGTATGGATCGAGACTGGGATTTGTCACTCCGTGTGACGGAGAGGTATCTCGGGGCCCACTCGGTAATACAACATCACACACAAGCCTTGCAAGCAAAGTGACTTAGTGTAAGTTGCGGGATCTTGTATTACGGAACGAGTAAAGAGACTTGCCGGTAAACGAGATTGAAATAGGTATGCGGATACTGACGATCGAATCTCGGGCAAGTAACATACCGAAGGACAAAGGGAATGACTTACGTGATTATATGAATCCTTTGCACCGAGGTTCAAACGATAAGATCTTCGTAGAATATGTGGGATCCAATATGGGCATCCAGGTCCCGCTATTGGATATTGACCGAGGAGTCACTCGGGTCATGTCTACATAGTTCTCGAACCCGCAGGGTATACACACTTAAGGTTCGACGTTGTTTTATGCGTATTTGAGTTATATGGTTGGTTACCGAATGTTGTTCGGAGTCCCGGATGAGATCACTGACGTCACGAGGGTTTCCGGAATGGTCCGGAAACGAAGATTGATATATAGGATGACCTCATTTGATTACGGAAGATTTTCGGAGTTACCGAGAATGTACCGGGAATGACGAATGGGTTCCGGGTGTTCACCGGGGGGGCAACCCACCCCGGGGAAGCCCATAGGCCTTGGGGGTGGCGCACCAGCCCTTGGTGGGCTGGTGGGACAGCTCAAGAAGTCCCTATGCGCCAAGGATAGAAAATCAAAGAGAAAAGAAAAAAAGGAGGTGGGAAAGGAGAGAAGGACTCCACCTTCCAATCCTAGTTGGACTAGAATTGGAGGAGGACTCCTCCTCCCTTGGTGGCGCAGCCCTTGGGGCTCCTTGAGCCTCAAGGCAAGCTTCCCCTCCCCTCCTCCTATATATATGGAGCTATTAGGGCTGATTTGAGACAACTTTTTCAAGGCAGCCCGACCACATACCTCCACGGTTTTACCTCTAGATCGCGTTTCTGCGGAGCTCGGGCGGAGCCCTGCCGAGATTAGATCACCACCAACCTCCGGAGCACCGTCACGCTGCCGGAGAACTCATCTACCTCTCCGTCTCTCTTGCTGGATCAAGAAGGCCGAGGTCATCGTCGAGCTGTACGTGTGCTGAACGCGGAGGCTCCGTGTCGTCCGTTCGACACTAGATCGTGGGACGGATCGCGGGACGGTTTGCGGGACGGTTCGTGGGACGGTTCGCGGGGCGGATCGAGGGACGTGAGGACGTTCCACTACATCAACCGCGTTCACTAACGCTTCTGCTGTGCGATCTACAAGGGTACGTAGATCGGAAATCCCCTCTCGTAGATGGAGATCACCATGATAGGTCTTCGTGCGCGTAGGAAAATTTTTGTTTCCCATGCGACGTTCCCCAACAGGGGGTCGGGGGACGGGGTCCTTTTCTTTCTTCTTCTCCTCTCTCCTCTTTTTCTTCTTCTTCTTGTATATCCCTTGTGACCTCACTCGTCTTTTTTCTCCTCCTCCTCCTCCTCCTCCTCTTCTTCTTCTTCTTCTTTCTTTTATCTTTCTCCTCCTCTCCTCTTTCTTCTTCTTCTTCTTCTTCTTTTTTCTTCTAGTTTATTATTCTCTTTTTTTCTTCTAAGTTTTTTTCTATCTATTTTTTTTCTTTTCTATCTACTTTTTCTACCTAATAAACTAACTATCTAATTTAACATAAAAAAAACTAAACCTAGCACTAAACTACGTATTCTTCTTCTACTTTTTCTACTTTTTCTTTTTATTATTCGGACTTTCTAGCAAAAAAGAAGAGGAAACAACAGGAAAAAAACAAAACAAAAAAGAAAAAACACTAACCGGAGGGGAGGGCGTCGGTGTCGCCGGCACAGGGGAGGTGTGGCTGGGGCGGCGACCGGGAGGGAGGTGGGAGGGGCCGGCGGCGGACGGGAGGGAGGAGGGAGGGGGCGCCGGGAGGGAGGGAGGTAGGATGGGGGGCGCCGGGAGGGAGGTGGGAGGGGGCCGCGACGGCCGGGAGGGATGTGGGAGGGGGCGCGGCGGCCGGGAGGGAGGTGGGATGAGGGCGGCGGTCGGGAAGGAGGTGGGATGGGGCGGCGGTTGGGAGGGGGGTGGGAGGGGGGCAGCAGTCGGGAGGGCGGCGGCGCAGGTGGCTGGGGAGGGGAGCTACCGCGGCGGCGGGTGGGCAGACGACAGCGCGTGCGCGCGAGAGAGAGAGAGAGAGGGGGTAGGCGGGCAGGGCGTGGGTGGGGGTGGGAGCCGTTAGGGGAGGCGCCCAAGCCGTTAGGGCCATGTCCCCTTTGCCGTCTGCAAAGGGAGGGTGGCGGACGACAAAGGGGCGGGGTGGGTGGGGTGGGGTTTCGGCCGTTGGGGAGGGGCTTTGCCGTCTGCCCACCCTTTGTCGTCCGCATAGGGCTCCTTTGCCGTCCGCGAGCAGAAGGCAAAGAGGTGGCCGACGGCAAATAAAACCTTTGCCATCAGCCACCTCTTTGCCGTCAGCACTGTGCCAACTGACGGCAAAGAGTACCTTTGCCATGCGTCAGCAGACGGCAAAGGCAAGGCAGACGGCAAAATTCTCAATTCCAGTAGTGTATTAAGGTATTAATTTCCATCTTCATATATTCTGTTGTAATGTTCTTTCCTAATTCTGCTGAATTGGACGTATACATTTTTTTTAAAAGGAGGCAAAAGTATTGCCTGATTCAGTAATTAAGAAGAAAAGAGTTGCCTAATTAATTAACGGAAAACCGGGTAAAAACTGTCACAACGAAGGGCTCACATGCGAACAACTCCCGAACTCAAGGGCGGATCCAGGTATCTGGCATGGTTTGGATGCTGCCATACCTACTTTTTTGTGCAAATACTAGGTACAGGTATTGTATATGGTTCAAAGTTTTAGCTCTGCATTCTGCTGCCGTCGATGGACATCACCGGAGGAACAAACACTGGATGGAAAGAGAAAATAAAGACGCTGAACTGGCTATTAGGAAGTAAAGATTCGTGGTTTGGGTTGGTGAGTAAGTCTTATGTACTTTAGAAACTTGCAAATCATCTAGACTCAAGTACTTATTCATGACAACATATCAAGTTTCTAAAGTGTAAATGTTGTCAAAAGTGCAATTCTTATGTATTATGTCTCTATTGGAATATAAGAACAACAACAAATAATGTTCATGTGATCATCAATGATAGGTCAGCATGAAGCCGAGGCTTCTGATGTTGGCAGAGGATAACAAAGTAGTGGAGGCAGTTATCATATGCACATCCATGTACAGATGGCCGGATGTGTCTGTTGATTGTGGTAGCCTCACCACTCTGATGTACTAATATTTGCAAAGTACTAATAGACTGCTCACTGATTTAGTTTTTTCTTCAAGGGACGAATCAGGCTGTACTTTGTTTGAAACAATTCAAGATAATGATGGTGGCACGCGGCAATCAAGAGAACAAGGTCGAGCCAATCTTAGACTTGATGAGAAACATAATTAGATTCAGATGGTTCCTTGCACCCTCCTCTCAAAATTAAACCTGATGCTATATTTTGTTTGAGTTTCTAAAATAAGAAAAAGACACGCCAACCTTTTCATGTGTTTTGGCCGCCTTCTTGGTCCGGGGAAAAAACTTTTCTGTAAGTAGGGTTTTAGGGTTACCTAGCGCCTGTGTGGATGGAGGATAAATCGAGAATGCCCTGGGTGTCGGAGTGGGCAAACTCGCTGAATTCATTCGTGGGTGTGCTGCAAATTGCGAATTAATAGACATTGTGGAGTTTGGCGTCGTGAACTAATGGCCTGATGCTTTTGTCACCTGCAGATGCTCTCAGGACGAGCAAGCGAGAGATGTCAGTCACCACAAGAGGTGATAATTTCACAGAATAAGATTACATCGGACAACGATACTAGCTTAAGAAGCGGCTGTTGAAGAAAAATGTAGTTGGCAATGTGCTAATTTCTGACACCATTTCTCTCCCGTTGCATATTTTAGAAGTTGAGAGAGAGATTGGCTCTGCAAATGGAGGTATGTAGTAAGCGAAGGGCCTTTTCTCTTTCTTTCCACAAGGCAAACAATGGGCAGATTTCACAAAGTTGGTTGGTTGGGTTGAACTGGTCTCACATAGTATGAGTAAACTGATTGGTACAAACAATATGCTACTGTCTTTAAGCCCATAGGATTTATTTTTTCCTTTTAGGAGTGTGATAGTAGTTCCACTGTCATACTAAACTAGAATAGAATGGGTGTCAAGCTCCCACCACACAATAGAGGCAAGACAAGACTGATTCAGTTGAGATTGAGTAGCGTTGCCACTGTTGATATTATTCTATTATTATGCTTCTGGTGTGCAATGGACCAGACATCGGGGTTTGCTCCTGAGATGTTTTTGGATAGTACCAAAAATAACTTTTCTGGAAGATAGCTCACTATTATTTGTTTTGGGATCTTTGTTCAGGAATTAAAGCAACCAATTGCAAATCTGATCAGTGCCATATGCTGTTGATACTTCATTTTGGACCTTATGCTTAAATTTATGCCTTGGTTTTCTTCGATAAAATTGCATTAAATTATACCAAGTGAAAATTGTGCTAAAATATTCTTATTTTTGCAACTGAAATGCTTATACACACTTTTATTGAGGATGTGAAGTGCCTCAAACTCCTAGAGGTCTTCATGCCCTCTAGGAAAGACGGTTCAACACGTACATGTTCTTAGTGCTAAACTAGTCCAAATTCCATTGTCCAGTTGATACCCTTATTTTAAATAATTAGTGTCGTGTTATTTGTGTGACACTAAGCAAACAACATATAAAGCATTCTTATCACCTACTCCCAACTAAAACCACGCCACTTCTTTATTCCAACCCCTTCACCCCACCCAGGAATTGTTGATGTGGAGCGTGAGGGAAATTTGTTTGCACATTAGTTCGCATTGTTAAGTTTTGGTTGCATCATGTTGTTATTGCTATGTTTTCCTCCTTGATTATCTATTTTTTGAAGTTTCTTTATTGTTTATATTAATGTGTGACTTTTATGTGTTACCACTCTTTGTAGGAAACAAGAATAAACTCAAGCCGGAGGCACGAATGAAGACCAACCAAAAAGAGAAGTAGACAATGATAAGGAAATTCACCCTCACACTTTATCTTCTTAAACATGGTGATCACCGTAGAGGGAAAAAGACATCTGAGTTTGTGAATGATTTTTCAAAATTTAACGGGGAGAGACATTAGTTCAATGCGTGGTAGGAAACTTCAATCCATGTTTGTAAATAAATAAGCTCAGTATGCACTTAGATAAAAAGAGAAGGAAGAATGACTTTTGTCTTATTAGTGGGGTATGTGAAATAAGATGCGGGTCAACAAAAATAAAACCAACAGAGAGAGAAATGAAACAAAGTAATAGAACTAGAACGATATTGTTATACAATCCCGTAACAACGTACGGGCATTCAGCTAGTCATTAGTAAATCTCTAAAAAACATATTCTTCTATTTCAGTTTTTATTTTCCTAAAACAGAAAAAAATAATGTTTTCTCTCATCCGACTTTGTACGATATCCATTTACATCATCTACTGCCGGCTTCGTCCGCTTCAACGAATTCATGGCAATCGGAACTCTCATCCGACTTTGTATGATATCTGTTTTCTTTGTAGTAGGGTCCAGGATTTATATCATCTACTGTCAGCGTCGTCTGCTTCGACGAATTCATGGCAACCGGAGCGTGGCTAGGGTTCAGGTTTATATCACTTACTGCCGGCATCATGGACATGATGAATTCATGGCAGGCGCAGACCATGTACCAGATGCTGGGATCTGGGATCAGTTGACCCTCTGGGTTCAGAACCGTGTAGGTCGATTTGCACATCAACGGCCATCACGTAATTAAGCCCATGCATGTTGAAATTATTTATTCTTCGGATGCATAAGTAGGCATATGTACCACGGATGCATGTTATTATTGTTGAGATCCGAGGATTCATACATGGAAGGTGCGTACGAGTACATTAGAGGCTCCTTACGCTCAATAGTAAGAACTAGCAGAAATAGGCTCTTTACAAAGGATCATCAGTACCAGCAAGTAGAGAGAGAACCGGGAGCCTGGATAGGCCAATGGTTGAGTGCGATATGTGGTTTGCTATAGCGGCAAGAGTTTCTGTTAGAGTTGTGTCGACTTGTACAAGGTAGGCTACAGTTGGACTTTGAGTAGTATTGTGTTTAGACAAGATATGGAATCGCGTCCTGATAGGACACTTGTATCCTAGGCCTCTCATATATAGCGGGGGTAGACACACGATGTAATCTAAGCCAACATAATAGCACAGGCACACGGGGGAGCCGACGGCTTGTGCCGGCGCCCGGGCGGCCGGCGTGCGGTATTGTGACGGTGTCACGGGGAGGAGCGCCCGTAGTCAGGCCCCGGGGATGTAGCCATATCGGTGAACCTTGTTAACAAATATCGGTATTGTGCTCGTGTGATTGCTTGGTCCTCGATAGATCAACGAAGTGCCTCAGATTATTTTAACAAGTGGTATCAGAGCAAGGTTCGAGGAAGTTGCAGATCGTTGGTCTAGAGGAGAGGAGAAAAAGATTCGTCAGATCGATTGTGCAAAAGTCGGTTGGTTGAATCGGCAAGTGTTGAAGGTTGATGGTGCGGCGTGGTTCTATTCGGGTTTATGGAAGCGATCAGAGGCAGCAGATTCATGCAACAACACACGTATAGAGCTCGCGAGATCAGAAGCGGGCAACAGGCTGGCGGCGCGTGCAGGCGGGTAGTATGCGGCAGATCAATTCGGATCGAGGCTAGCCGAGCGACGCATTCGATCAGGAAGCGACTTGGCGGTGGTGGAACGTGCGTCAGCAGAATGGCTTGGGGCGCGCGCTGCAGGGGTTGTCGTGCGTTGCGGGCATATGGCCGGAGGGCGATCGAGACAAGTCGCAAGTGCTGGAGAGTTGCAGGAGGCTGTACGTATATGTGCATGTAAGATTTGTTAGAAAAAAAAGATTGAAACAAGTCCCAGGAATGAGGTGAGAGACGGACGCACATGACTCTGAAAGTTTTGGAAACATGTCATGCAATGCATGGGCGTGGTGGGTGCATGCAATTATCAATTGGTGGGTGCACATGGTATGTATTTGCATCGTGTGGCTGTCTGAAACAAGCTGGAGTCGGACGTGGGTGTGGTCAAAGTGGCATTGACTCGAGAGAGCAATGAGTAATCATGAAGCGGTAAGGTATACGGGACAAGTTTCAAGGCTGGTGACGTGGGTATAAGGCTTGGGGAATCTGGCAGCAGGTTCATGCATATACAGGGCCTCAAGCAACGCAGGAAGATGCGCGGGCGGACACGACGCAGGGTGAAACATACTTACAGTTGGATAACTTCGGCTGGGTCGGACTGGACAATCTGACGGATCAACGTGGATGTTAGTCAAAGCAGAAGACGACGATGATTTCAGCGACGACGACATAGGAGCGTGATGCTGATGGTGGCCAACTTCTGGGGCGTGGAAACACGTGGTGCAGGTCTGAGGGCTTGTGTGACTTCGACAGACTATGACGCAGGGTTGATTGAAGGCAGTGCACACATGAGAGCTTGAAGTCTACAAGGCGCAGGGTAGCACGACCAGCTACATGGAGTCATGTTGAAGGTGGAGCAGGAGTCTGGTGGAAGACTTCACTCTGTGCTGATGGAGGGGCTACGGCGTAAGAATTCGGAGAATCGTAGCCTGTTTCAGTGGGATAGCGAGAGACACATGGATTGGACTGGCTACCACTAGTCTGATGGAGACGTGATACTCGATCGGCATCGGTCGGTGATGATCGGTGGTTCTCTGCAGTGGGGGTTGAGTGGTGTGGGTTCGCGACCTTGGAAAACTTGACCAGGACAGCAGAGGCTCGACGCGGTGATAGCGACGAGGTGTGCGGTAAGCACGGGACACAGCGACAGAATAAGGCACTGGTGGTCAGACATGTTGTCAGACAAAGTGTGTAAAGGGTGCTGAAGCAGTGTTGACGAGTACTAGATTGAAGTTGGTGACTGGGTCTATCGGTGCTAGTTGATGGAGATGAGTTGACCATAAAGAATCTGAGAAAGTGACGGAAAGTCTGAATTGTCATAAGCGAAGAAAGTACATGGCCGCATATGATGTGGTGTTTAGTGCACATGGGAAGGTGCATATGACAAGTACAGAAGGAGGCGAAGTGCTATAGCTTTGGGACATGTCAGAGACTATCCGAAAAAAGGATGAGACAACTACGAATTTGACTCCGGGGTGACACATGGCGACGGTGAAATTCCTTCAATTTTCAGATAGACGGTCAAGGAAGAGCGAGGATGTTGAGTTCAGATAACCCTTATACGTGGCATCCAATATGTGGTTTGTTCACTTTCATGTAGGTCAGTGATCGGTCTGTGATGGCGTTGAATGGATACTTCGAAAGTTGGAAGCACAAAGTAGAGTAATAAGGAACTTAACTTTGCTCGAGGATTGACTGTGAAGAAGACGAGAAGGGACTACAGTTGCAGGTGGAGTCACATGGAGTCTGGGAGTAGCAGTGGTGCTCATGGCGTATCTCAAGTCCAATGTACATGGAAGTTTGACGCATGGATGAACTCAAGGTGGTGGAGAATATTCGTCAAGGTGGAGTTTGTTAGAGTTGTATCGAATATTCTTGTACAAGGTAGGTTCCAGTTGGACTCTGAGTAGTATTGTATTTAGACAGGATATGGTGTCGTGTCCTGATAGGACACTTGTATCCTAGACCTCTCATATATAGCAGGAGTAAACACACGATGTAATCTAAGCCAACATAATAGCACAGGCACACGGGAGAGCCGATGGCTTGTGCCAGCGCCCGGGCGGCCGGCGTGCGGTATTGTGACGGTGTCACGGGAGGAGCGCCCGTAGTCAGGCCCCGGGGATGTAGCCATATCGGCGAACCTCGTTAACAAATCTCGGTGTCGTGCTCGTGTGATTGCTTGGTCCTCGGTAGATCAACGAAGTGCCTTGAATTATTCTAACAATTTATGCACAAGAGAAGATGCAAGCTGCGTAATGCATACTATCTCTCCTACGTGAACTCAATGTTTTTTAATCAGCTTCGTGCCTTTTTCAATCACCATGCTTAAAGAATATGTTTGGTCATACCCTTATACGAATGACGTACATGCAAGCATATGCTTACACATCATTCATGCATCCTTGCAACTACAATCGATAGAAGAATTATTTAGGCTATACGATGCTTAGTGTACCCACCCATTTAGTGTAAGTACATCACTTAATTTTCATTACATCAAAATTATTAATTTATAAAGCTTTAATATGATGTATAAGTTCCCATGTTCACTTCATTATAAGCTTACAACTGCATATGTCATCTAATCAATGAGTACAAACTATAGTTTTCTTTATTTTTGCCTGCAATTTAATTGTCTGTTCCTTGAACAGACGACCAGATGTAAGGACATAGTGGTTCCAGGTTTACAAGGAAAACCATCCAAACTGAAAAGAGCATACACCGTATGATTACTATTGTCTCTCATCTGCTCTATGTAACAAAATTATTATTTGACTTATTTAAATGATTTATTCCAACCACGTTGATACCTAAGTTTGTGTGAACCGAAAGTATAAATTGCAAAGTCCCTTCGACCTGAAATGCTAAAGAAGAATGAGGAGTCACAATGAACATTGTATTGGGTAATCCAGCAGTTCTCGACATGCTAAATTGCCAAAATCATATAGTAGTATTTCTACTTATAGTGGTATGACCGAAAAGCATCCCTTAAATAGTTATAATTTAGCTTTCACTGTTGTCATTTTTGATAGGATATATAAGTTGTTTTAAAGAAGTCATCATGTCTTCAATTCACGAAAGATATATCCCGGTTCTCTCGATGTATCTACATAGTTTTTTTTACAAGAACACACGGAAGATCTACGCAGCAGAGCCGAAGATAAAAAAATTACATAGGCTTTGATAGTTGTAGTGTTCTAACTATATTTTCCTATGGATATTATGCACTGTTCTGAAGTTTCCTAGATATCTCCCTATTACTCTCCCTATTTCCTAAGAACCATTTCACAAGGACTGATTTCTTCTGTTACAATTAAAAATTATATACTTAAAAACTATGCTAAATAACTTATTACACAATAGAAAATATATGTATCATAACTTTTAAATTGTACTTATCAACACTACATTAATTACTATTATATTATATATACTCCCTCTGATTCAAATTAATTGACACACACTTAGTACAACTTCTACAATTCAATTGGAGAGAGTATTACTTTTGCTTGGACCAGTATCCTACGTGAAGAGAGACGGGATACTAAACATAGGTATGTACCTATTGTGCGAATCCAGTGGTATATGTACTACATGATGTAACAAATGTGTATTATGCCCAATGTTTCCCATTCACTAAATAGTGGAAGCTAGCATTCACTACCGAGAGCAACAATTTTACCCTACATCACGTAAAATAGATTGGACATGGCGGCGCTTGAAGAACTAATCAAAATATAATACTAATGGATGAGAAATTACAAATTGATGGCTACTCCTTTCCTATTTACAACATACATACATGCTTGTTAGCCATTCACTCTTGCACAAGATGTCTATATGTTGTTTGTCTAATTACTGCCATAAAACGGCGATTGTTTTCTCGAAACATGGATGCACTAGATATATGTTTCCCACTCTTTGAACTTTTGTCAAATAGAATATGCATTATATATTTAACACGAGGTCAAAAAATTAGTACATGTCATTTACTTTTAGGCTGCTATGATAATTTGCATTTGTGCAGTTTAGGATATATCAAAAATCTATCTTTAGGTTTCTATGATATCTATATTTATAATAGCTAGCCCGTGCAGTTGCATGGGTTGACTACTAGTAAATGTAATTACTTATTTTTGCTATCTCTGCAACAACTTTCATTTGCATTTATTTTGGCAAACGTTGTAATAAACTCATGCCAACCAAATAGTGGTGTTGTAAAAGGCGACTTAGCTCAGACACAGGTATACTGCCAGAGAGTAAGAGAAATGAAAGTTCACCTCCAAGTTTCCAACATTGATTTTGACCGAAACTAAAAATATTTCCCCAGTCTTGAGTTTGAGAGGTATTAGGAATATAATGAACATTCTTTGGCTTCATTGGAGATGTACTACTACTATATTAATGGTACAATGATGTTATCTTAGCCAATTATCTTTGTGTGTGACTCGAAAAAGGTGAGGATTTTGTGCGTTTAAGCATTTTTTTTCGCATCCCTGTTGCCCCGGTATCTCCGAGATGACAGCACCGTGCGTCATGACTGATCGGTGTGATAGCACCTACGATTTGGGAACATGGTGAGCTGGTGTGCCTCAAAATTAATCACTCAATTTTGGAACTACACATGGCCGACCTGGATGCGCAACGTGGTGCTTGGTGTACTACAAACGTGGTAGCCCGAACGTTGATTCCGATAAGTAATTTGGTACGGAGTGAGTATAAGGTAACTGGTTCTGCATCGATCAGCTCTCTGATTTATGTGTCACAGATGTTTCATGGTTGAACACAGATCGACGTGGTCGCCCATGTGATCGACCCATTGGGTTGCCGACCACTAAACTGAGCTGACAGGTTCACCGGAAAGAGGCCCGTAGCATGCAGTAAGTGTGGCTCGGATGTACAATGATTAATAAGATAGTCTTATCTTAAATTTTACATGTAATTTAAAGATGATAAAAAAAAGAGTCTACAATGAATCATCTCTTAGCTTTATCTTCTATAATTAGTAATTCTTAAAAATATGGTGAGCCATATTGTGCTAAAAGATCACCTCTTGTCTTCTTTTAAATAAGAGAAGGCAAAGCTTTTTTTCGAGTTATCTCTCCTCCGCCTCATTATTTATCCTATGTGACACTCCTAAGACAACACCATTGTACATGCCATATCTAGTACACCTGTCTTTTCAGTTGGCTTGAGAGCTGAGAAATGATCTGAAAAAGCAGTCGAATGAATTTTGCATTCCAGTGGTATGTACTCCCCCGTGTCACGCGGGTGACCCTGGTTCGGTCCCCGGCAACGGCGCATATTTTTCTTTTTGCGCGGCGAGAGAGAAGCTCCAAAATCTCCAAAGTACTCCACTTGCTGATGTTGAAGTTTTTTTTTTAATGTGTACACCCGTAGACATACATTACATGTATTCATAGAAGTAACGATACAAAGATAAAACACATACAAATAACAGAAAACAATGAAGAAACAAGCGGTTATACTGCTGCATACCGCCTTCCCTGCAACTACTTTGTACCCAAGATCTGCACCGTCGTCGGAGAAGGAAAGCCCTAGAAGCTGGTCCACGTCTTGACGCTGAAGAAACCCCTAGCCATGAGGCGTCAACGAGCCGCGATATCCACCAACCTCGAAAGGCTGGATTTATGCCGATATGGAACATTTTATCAGGAATAGGGCGAGGTGTTTCTTTGTGTGATCGCAACATTTTGGCGGTCACCACGTGTGCAAATAATCGCTGCAACCTATCCTTTATAGCCAAGTGCCGCAACACCTTATGTTGGATCTTACTTGAACCAGCCTTGTACCTAGGGGTCTTGCAAAAATTACATTTTTGCTTATTCTTATTTTCCTTGTAATACAACATGCAATTCTTGGGACGGGCAGGAATTTTATGATATGGCATACCAAGACCCTCTAGCAATTTCTTTGAGCTGTACAAGTCCTTTGGTAGTGAGGAATTGTTAGGCAGCAACTCATGGATCAGCTGCAGTACTGTATCATTATAACAAGATTCAGATTAATTGTTCTCTCACTTTATGATCAACAACTGTGCTATAGCAGACATAGTTGACTCGCTTGTATTTTCTTGCACCAACTCTTTTACACTATCAATCATTCTATAGAAAGCTTGGGTTGATGGTATTGGTTGTTCAATTGGAGGGGGGGGGGGGGGGGGGCACGCGCAGCTAGATCATTCAACATAGCCTCCCCAACATCTACATAGTTTGTAATTTCTACATGCCCTTCACCAATTGCAGTCCAAACAGTATAATTCCTCTTGAAACCAAAATGACACATATCTAACTTTATGTCATCCCTGTTCTTTCTCTCATAATTTCGACATGTTGAAGTGCGAACGTTGTACCTGTGAATTGAGAGGGTTGCTGTGTGACAGTACCAGTGTTCGAACTTGGCCTTCAAAACACACTACATCACCAGATATCAACTAAAATATGAATACCTTTGCACTCGTGTCATAAAACAAAATATTTATGACTGAATCATATAATAACGATAGTCTTCAGGGCTAATGCACTCCAATCTTTTCAGAACAATAAGAAAAAGCAACTTTTTAACATCAAGAGAAGTGTCAAATGCAAAACAATGACCATTGTTGCACTCTCTACCAATATTTTGGATTCCGAATGACCAAATTTTCTCGTGGGGGGGCGAGATTCTCGGTTACCACGGTTACCGAGAAATACCGAATAAATTTCGTACGAATTTATAATGGAATTTTGAATTCAAATTTTGAAAACTAGAAATACAAAAGACTTGAACATGAATAGATAAGAAAAGTGTTAGTAGCTCAGTAGTATGTCCTGTACGAGTCGAACCTCGAACCTCTTGAGATCGGTGGTAGACGGTTACCACCACGCCACAGCTGTAGACATTACATTGTTGAGACGTTGTTTTACAAGGTATTCAACACCAATATGGAAAGAAAGGTGGACGTTGCTACCTATTTTGATAGGTCTGGAGATGCTGGCCAGGGAAGAAACAGGGAGACGATGCAGCGCCGTGGATATGGAAGTAGAGACCCTGCACACGGTCGATGCGAAGCGAGGCATCCTTGAGTGTGTGGCTGCTGGACGTTGACGTGGCTGGGGAATGAAGCGGCGCTGGAGCGACTAGGACGACGGCTCGCTGATGTGGAACGACGGCTGGGACGGCAGCCGGCTAGGACGGCGGCTGGACGTAGAGGGAGCGGCTCAACGGCGACTAGATGGTGAGGGAGCGGCTCGACGGTAGCCGGGCAGCGCCGCAACAAGGGGTGCCAATCCATTTGGCGGCTAGCTCGACTGGCTTCATGGAGACGGGAGGCGATAGACGAAGATGGGGCTCACGTGGCTGAATGGCGAGGGGGCGAGAGACGACGCGGATGGAGTCACGGTCCGGATGTGGGGTGTCGGGGATATACCCGTAGTGTAATCCGGCTTGGAGTATGACCCGTCAAAGGACTTGGTGACTCACCGGCGACTCAGCAGTGAACTGGCGGGCGACTCATACTTGTCACCACAGGCGACTTAGATAAATGACGAAGGCCCAAGGCCCAGCGTACACCCTGACATAAGACGGCTCATAGAGAGGCCAGGAGGGTCAGCTCACAATAGAAGGCCCAAGAAGAGGAGAGACTCCCTCACAAAGGAAACAAAACCCGTATTAGGATTCAAGAGAGACTAGTCCTATTCCTACTTCTAGTAGGACTCTACATGTAAACCTACCCCTTCCACCTATATAAGGAGGGGTAAGGCGCCCCAAGAGGGACAAGATTCACAACCTAGGTATAGACAAGACAAATCATGAGATAGACAGATTAGACACCCACAAGATTAGAGATGCCGAGTCTGCACCCTTGTAATCGAGATCATCATCTTCATCAATGAAACACAAGCAGGACGTAGGCTTTTACCTCCATCGGAGGGGCCGAACCTGGGTAAACTCGCGTCTCTCGATTCCGACCAACCCCTCTCAAGCCGCCACATGGTTGCGATGGCCTCACACCTAAGTTCTCTCACGAGGACATCTCCCGTGACAAAACCACGACATGGGGTGTCGCTGCGCCGGACCGGAGGCGGCGTTCATGGCGCGCGCGAGGGGGCGAGAGGCGAGATCGATGCAGATGTGGAGAGAAGGACGACCGGTTGGGGTCTGGTCTTTTAGGGATTTTGACCATTTTCTTGATGTTGGGATCATCCACGTCATGGACAATCCAAAATCGGCGCGAAACTTCTTCCGGAGCGGGAAAATCGCGTGCGTTATTCTCTCCCAACAAAAAAAACGGTGCTGAATTTTTCACTCCACATTCCTGAAGGCTCCGGTGAACCGTGACGTATGTGTGCAACGAGTCATTCGCGACATAGATTGGCATCCCTCACGCATGCGGCATTGCCATCCTGATGGTTACGTGGATTCCGAAGTGTTATAATTGGGACCTTGAGGATTGATCTGCGCTATTCGCGTCGGTGCACCGTCCACGTGAGGAATCTGTTTCATTCGTGAAGGAGGCCTCAGGCCCTTAACAGATCTCCTGGGCCGTCACGAAAAACTCAGATTCTGGTATTGTAGTTGGACAACTATATTTTTAATTAGTGAAAAAGGCAAAGTTTTTGCCTTTGTTTCAGAAAAAATCTAAAAACAAATAAATGAGAATTATAGCCCACTCAATAAGTTTTTTGAATAATCTCAACATAGGTCTATAGACTGTGGAGTGTAGGGAAATGTCAAATGTACGCAACAATGAATGATGTGTGGACAATTCAGTAACCACTAAGTTTGATGAAGATGCCATTGCATGTCCCACCGACCTATGGTTTATACGCAAAAAACCTCACTTTGAAAATGGACATCCAAAAAGAGTTTGTTACAAAGTCTTTTTGTGCAAAATGGCATACTGGTAGACTTACAAAGAAGTGCATAGATATTTTTAGGTATCTTTGTATTGATGATTTCATGATTGCTAAATTTCTTTAATTTGGTATTTGAGAAATCTCACTATGAAAATGGACATCCGAAAAAGTTTTGTGCCATCATTCTTTTCTTAAGGAGGAAGTATTTGTGAAGACTTATGAAAAAGCACATAGACTTTTATGTATACTGGTTTTGGTTATTTCAGGGTTCTTCAATTTGTTTAGTTGGTGACAAATTAAACCTATATTATAGTCTTTCTGATCCACTTGTGTCTATAGTTGTTCACGACATGCATGGTAGTATGCATCTTTCTTCAATCACTTTAGTTCATGGATGGCCCATACTGGTGTCGACACTAGTAAGCCTCCAACGTTAACTTCTTAATCGCTTGTAGCCATGACCAATGCCATCATTAAAGGTATAGTTTTGTTGATTCGGGTAATAATAAATCATGGAGATCGATAACATATCTAAGGATGTTGGCTTTATAAAGCCACAGTGTGACCCATCACTTGAGAGCAACTTTGAAAATATGTATTTCTGTACTCTTCCATGCATGAGCCACCACATTATAGCACCATTAGAGTGGTCTTAAGTTCTAAAAGTTATCCTTGTTGTTGTGACTCTCTTGCAGGACAAGAATTGTACTCAGTATTTCGCGAGATCAGTACACGTCCTACTTCTAGACAATTATATGCTAAATATTGGAGGATCCATTGCGTTATTACAAATTCTCCTGGTGTATCTTAATTATTCTTGTCATTTCTTTATAATTTAGGTAACTTCTTTTCCCATTTTCTCCAATTATTCTTATTATTTGGTTGTTATCTTAAATAACATAGTTTTTTTTCTCCAGTTATTTTATTTTTGGTATCTTGTGTAAAATAATTTCATTTCATTTTATTTAAAATAAAAAATAATTTTGTGTCAGCAGTGAATAATTTTTTAAACTAATGACGTGATGTAGTGGGTAGAAATTAAAGCTATAACATTCAACCTAGCATCTAGTAAGTGGCCTAGCAAAAAGTAAAAAAATGGAAGTATGAAGGACGCACATGTTAAATGTTCTAATTTCCATTTTTTGAATGAACAATTAGGATGGTCTTTCCCCGCACAAAATAAAATAAATATTTGGATCATCTTTAAAAAAACTAAGAAGATCAACAAACTTAGTGTAGTTCAGTTGGTTATTTCACTTATGGTGGAACCTGCCAAACTAAGTTCAAGTCTTGTACTAATATACATCCCCGCATCTCAAGGTTAACTAATTCATTCAAGTTTAATTTTCTGAACGGTGATGCAAGGCGGTGCATATAACACCACACCACGCATCAACTTGAATTTTGTTATCCCACCTGTGTATGGTTGCATCGACGCACCCAAGTTGGCTTGCATGAAAAAGATGCTCTTCCTTCAGTTTGTGTGTTAGCCTTGACACATTCCTCTGCCCGTGCTACATTGCGCACTGTGCTCCTTGTTCTGCATCTGTCAGCCAGCAGGTCAAGTTAGCAATATAATGCATCTGTTGGACATGCTCAACAGAAACTCCACCTTTAAAAGAATAAAATACAATTATACAATACTATGGAAAGATTAAGTGATCGTCATTTCATTCCGATTGCGATAATATGTGGCTGGTTTCTTGACAGGCCATGAATTCACTATCTCCCAATTTTCGTTTGGTGTCCATGTAAGACAATTTTACTATTTTGTGTTGTGTAAGTAATGGAATGAGGTTAGCCTGGCTTAATTTTTTGAAGGATCCTATAATTAGATCTAGTAGCTTTGGCGGTTAGGTGCAGCCCACCATGAAGGTCTAAAAAAGAGGTGCAGCCAGGTCTAGTGGCGTTGATTGGGAAATTCAAACTGGCCAGCCAAATGAAAAAGATGTTCCATCGGACAACAAGAAGATAAAGAGTTGCTTGGAAGCACCTAAACACGAGTCATGTGCCTCTAACAAGTCACGCGTAAAGATGGAAGCCAAAAACTACATCATTCCACCATTATAATACTACTAGCAGTGCATCTTGAAGAAAACGAAGTTGTGTTCATTATGTTCCTGATACCACTCAAGCTCACGAAATAGGGAAACGTTTTTGTTCCCATCAAAATAATTGTTCGAAGCATGGCAACCATCTTCCATTTCTTTCACTTCTCTCCTTCCTCTCCCACATTTAGCTTCCTTGTTTTTGTGTTAAGTTGCCTTTTGTAACACTGCCTGGTTGGGTACAAGTGTACAATATTTGCTCAACTGAATGCAAATGAATGTTGTAGCTCAGGTAGGACGTAGTGACCTATATTGATTTTCTGTTGCGGCCGTATGGCCATATGGGTACTCCCTTCATTTTTTATATAACACCACTATGAAAAATATGTTTTGTACTATTCAAGGCCACCATCAGTAAGCAAGAGAAAATTTGATGACGTTTTCTTGGACTAGCAACCTGTGGTTTAAATACCCACATGCATCAATTGGATGATAATGAAACTCATCTACTTCCCCATCATGCCAACCCAGTTTCCTCTATTTTTTATTTTCCTTGTTAATTAACTCGGTAAATAAGAAGACAAGCTAACTTATATTTCAGACATTTTTTTTACTTGGTACTTGTCATTTAAAATTGTGGCCTTAGTCCATCTCCAATGCTGACACGCAAATTTTCTCTGCATCCGCCTGCAGACAGGAGGGACCAGTCCGCGGATATGGATGCTGGAGCCAGCCATCCAACCCTACCCGCATATATTTCAAGAACTAGTTAAAGTACTTAGACGGAATTCATACAACACGACATACAAATCAGACGAGAATATTCATATTTTGGACATATTTTAACTAAAATTGTAAAACTATGTGCACGCCCGGCTGCACGGAGCTCCATTCCCACAACAGATACACTACACTAGTCTACGGTTGGCCACGGCCAATCACATTGTATTTTTCATGTTCTGCTGCCCGCTCTTCAGACTGAAGGGAACCACATAGGTGTATTCCTCCTGCTTATGTTCCCTATGGGCGGCCGCATCGCTCATTAGGGTGGCAAAGGGGGTGCTTCAGCCGAAGGGGAAGGAGGGAATCCGCTTCAGTTAAGCGCGGATCATGCTTGGTTTTTGGGGCAAGGGACGACGGGGGCACACGAGAGAGCGAGACACTGGTTGTGTACACTAGTGAAACAGATGTGGGGGCCTTCCCGTGGCCCAAACGTCGGTAACCTCTCATGTTCTACTTATCCTCGATCTTGGCGGCGGCCGCGGGCTCCACCCCCTCATAGATCTCCAAGCCAGCTTCTTACTCTCAGGCAAGGCTTGGTTCTTTGAATGTTGGTGTCGGATGGCTCGACGTCTGGCCTTTTCCATGACAGCCATGATGCCTGTTCTGCCATGATGGTTTGGAGCAATTGGCCATTCCTTCGCAAGCAGGCTTGAAGCAGTGAGTTGCTGAACCAGGCGCCAACGTGGAGCGACAACTTGCTCCATCAGGCTACACAAGGGAGGTGGAGCCACGAGTTACGTGGCTCGTAGCCTCCAGGCTCGGTGGGACCCCCAGCTTGCTTTTATGCTGGAGAACTACCTTTTTTACTCGTTCAATTCTATTTAAAGGGTGGAGAAAATGGTTGAAGGAGGAGATGGAGAATGGAGGAGTAGTTCGATTCTTTCCCTGCGTCTACCCACCTTTAAATAGCGAGCGGGTGCGACAAGCTTTCTCGGTGTTGTGTTTAGTGTGGGGCGTCTCGCAAACGGATCGGATGTATGCCCGGAGTAGGTTTCTCGACACACGTCTGGATATAACGGATGCGTTTAAATGCGGCGAGGAGGTGTGTTCAGCTGGGCGTGCATGAGACATGCTCTCAACTCTATTCTCGATAGGGAAGGCTCATAACTCTGTACAGAAAGGCAATTCTTAGGAAATCACAGATAGCATAAAGATACACTGGTGGATATCCGAGATTATATATAGAGCACCTAAATTGAAACATATCTACTTTGCCTTCAGGGTACAATTTATGATCAAATGGAAATGCATGCGTTTCTTTACTTGGAACGGGGCATCCATGAGAGAATATATCTATATATCAGTGTCACTAACCGTAACAAAACAAATGTTGTTCCTTATGGCTTTGGACTGAATCATGTATGTTCTTGTGAGATTTTTATTGAATAATTAATAAAGACGAGGAGGAGCCGTCAAGGAGAGGAAGAAGGTGAGGGAAGTGGGGGTGCTTCCTCATGGTTCCCCTTGCTTGCCCCGGCACTCTGCAAGGCTCAAAGACCTCTCCGGGCATAGTAGGGGTTCTCCGGTCGGCAATCGATTATGGTTGTTGGCCAGAGTAGACTCCGATGACGAGGAAGAGGGGTCGTCGTCTTCTAGTTCAGGTATGGACATTGATTCCTCCAAATATTTGGTTTCTACTTCACGAACTAGTGGAGATGGGACTAATTTTGAGCATAGACACAAAAATATAAACAAAAATCATGTTAAAAAGAAAAAAATCCCCCCGATCTGGCAAATCTGAGATTGAGCGTGATCGCTGCAATGTGAATAATAAGAACAATAAGAGAGATGGATCATCTAATGATCAAGTTAATGTTACAGAAAAAAGACATACCTCAGATGCTGAGTTGGTCAATAATTCATTAAGGATGGGTTATTTCCCCTCCACTTATTAGTGCTTTTTCTGACAAGATGGTGGAGTTTTTTGAATTTGAACTAAATTCAACCCTGGTGCTTGACATGGAAGAGAGAAAGGAAAGTGAGGTATGGGAGGGAAGCATGAAATGGATCGATGAAAGTGTGATGGGCTGTGTTGGAAGGTAGGCTTGATTTTGGGTCATGGGAGGATGATGGACCATGTGGGTGTGAGCTCCCAGCTTTCCCAGTCATATCCATGTTTAGGAAAACGTGACCATCATGCACCACTTGAGAATTTAAAAGGCAAGTTTACTGTTTATTATTTCACACATAAACATATTTTTCCTCTTATCCTTTATGTATATACGGGCTCAAAGACTATATCAGTCACAGTATAAAACATAAATGTTAATTACAAACTTAAAGATAAATAAAAACAATTTTTATTGTCTCTAAACGTTGGTTTTAACATTGAATGCTTGCATGTTGGAGGAGGCAAGGAAAGCCTTGTGATTGTCTCGGAGGAGCTAAACGCCTAGCCTAGTGTTCATATCATCAGATGGGCTGCATGCATTCTTTTTATGTTTTATGTTTCATTTATTCATACCTCAAAAATAGACTAAGCTCATTATGATGCTCAAGGGTAATGAGGTTATCACAATTTTGGACACAATTCGATCATGAAATAATCCACAATGAAAATTAAAATGACCACTTTCATTGCAAAGTTCACAAGGAGGGCGAGAAATATTAAGTCTTTCAGCACAAACATATAGCCTCTCTTGCAACCATTTAGTTTCTAAATACTTACGCGTCTTATAAAATTTACCTTCCCATTTAGGCATGTCTTCACAAACTCTTTGCACTCCATAAAAATTAACATGCTTATAAGAAATCTTTTTATCATGACTAGTGCAATCATCATTAGTACTACTACTAGTCATCAACCCGTGTGTCCGCAGGGTCTAGTGCATAGTACATATGAATTCATATGAGTGCACTTCCTGTTTGATATGGATATACCCTGAAATTGTGGCTCATGCTGTCATGACCAGTTTTATATTAGTATAATATTTCTATTCAGGTTTGTGCCATAAATTGTTTTGTGGCACCATTGTATTGGATGTTATACATCAGTAGTAGGACGTCACTGTCATCTCAATCCACATGTTCTCTCTCCCGCTCTCTATCAAGTCACACTTTCTTTCTCACACTTAGCATCTCAGTCACAATATATGTGTCTATGTGTGTCTATTTCACACTCACTCACCTATCTTTATCTCCAACTTATCACCAGCCTACAGGTCACGTGTTAGTCACTACTACATGCGAGTAAGTCACGTGCCCCACAAGATGCAACGGCCCACAATTGATTCAAACGTATCCTTGTATTTCTAGAATGTCTAGAAGATCGTTGAACTTTTTGAAGTTTTTTTAACTTGTGGAACATTCTTTGTCTTCCGAAAAAATAACAATTATTTAGGTAGGAGTCCCCTATAATTTAGGAACACATAGCCCACCGGTGAAATGTCCAAAATTATTTTGAAAATGGCTTTGAACCCTTGCTCGTAAGTATCGGATAAATACATTTTTACTTAGAAATAATTGTTACGGATGCCATCCTTATATTTCTAAATTTTGGAAGTTCATATGAGTTTTAGGCGTTAGTTTGTACTGAATTCTTTGAAGATCGACCATATTTTCTAAAAGTTCCATTAAATTATTGGAAGCACATAACTAAGATTTTAAATGTTAGTTTGTACTTTTCTAGAAATTGACCCGACTATCAAAAGACGGGTTGTATGTTCTATTAAGAAGAGTTAAAATTTATGGGAAGAAAATTCTTGGACTACTGAAACCTCTTAAACTTTTTGGAGGTGTAACATTTGCTAATATTTTTGAAAATCGATTTTAGTTTAGAATATGTTTAGCTGGTATTCTAGCCTATGATTAGTAGGTTTATCTAGCGACACCAATGCCATAAATTTATCTGGAAGTGAGCACACGCCTTCTACTGGTTACTATGAACTTATATGTTTTTTGGATTACACAATATTTTTATGTGCATAATAATTAATATCTTAATTACTGAACTTCAAGTGCACACCTCAACTTCTAAAGTCGGTGGTTTTCTGGCGCACTTGCATCCATTTAGCAATTTATACGTATTTTAAAATCTCAGATTTGGTTATTACATATATTTGCCAGTCAAATTCAGAATATGTTTTTGCACTAAATTATTTACATTTTAAGAAAACAGTAAATGCGTGCATACATGAATTGTTATTTATAAATGTGATTTATGGACGGGATTGGTATTGTATGCATCCATACATGCATTTTTATTGTCTGAGTGTTGTTGAAAGATAAAGTGTACGAGTTGTGTTTTTGGAAGTGAGCAATTACCTTTTTTTGTTGGGTAAACGGATAATTCGTTTGTTGTACCTACATGAAAATACAACAATGCAAAAGATTGTACGTTACTTTTATAACAAAGGAACACAAATACATTTATCTATGAGATATCTCAAGCTCCGTTAAACATCCATGTGTAATTGTATTAGTATGTTTCAAAGGAAAAATAAGTTAGCTTGTTAGGTGGTATTAGTTTATAGTACGTTTCCACACGATAACATGCATGGACTCTCTTTTTTCCTAGGTGAAGATGCATGGACTTTCTATGGCTTTCCTTTGTTTATTGAGGCGTTCCTAATTTTCTTCAACGTGAGGCATCCTTTTTTATTTTGAAGGAACGGCTCGAGGCTTTCCTCACGTGAGCATTTTCTTTTTATTCTGAGCAAACCGATCGACCATTTATTTGTCTTGTATATCATAAACATTTGACGTGCTACATGCCTTTTTTTGTGGGACGGGGCCATCTGTATTATGCAAGTTTTATTTTTATTCTGGACGTAAATATTTGTACAATCGGATGGTGCATGGACTCTTTTTTTGGGTGAACTAGCAAAAGGGCCCGTGCGTTGCAACGGGAGAAAAAAACCACCATCTTCAATGACGATGATCACATTATGTTCATATCTCATCGCAAGAAAATATTTCTTCTTTTAATTTTATTCACAATTCACAAGTTGAAACAATGTTCATATTTTTTTAAAAATATCATGGTTGTCAAAAAACTTGGTAACTCAAAGAATTATTCTAAATTTCAAGAAACATTTTTTAAAATATAGCAAAAGGACCGGTGCGTTGCAAC
This sequence comes from Hordeum vulgare subsp. vulgare, assembly GCF_904849725.1. NCBI lineage: Eukaryota > Viridiplantae > Streptophyta > Magnoliopsida > Poales > Poaceae > Hordeum > Hordeum vulgare. Next base: position 26,404,849 of record NC_058524.1, read on the forward strand.
GGAAGAAAAAAACCACCATCTTCAATGACAATAACCACATTATGTTCATATCTCATCGCATGATCTCAAATATTTGTTCACAAATGCAAGAAAATATTTCTTCTTTTAATTTTATTCACAATTCACAAGCTGAAACAATATTCATATTATTTTTTAAATATCATGGTTATCAAAAAACTTGATAACTCAAAGAATTATTATGAATTTCAAGAAACATTTTTTAAAAATATACTATAATATTCCGATCCACGCTAACAATTAATTCTTCAAAATTCACTCACCTATATAATCTGAAAGACTCAGAAGCATTACTGTTGAACTGCATACACTCGATCATTCGTGAACATTTTTACAAATTTGGGAACATTTTTAAAATCAAGAACATTTTATACTATTTATAAAAAAAATCCAAACAATATTTATATTACGAACTGTTTTCAAGTATTTTCTTGTGAATTGGCGAATAATTCATTTTTTAATTATCAAACATTTTTTAATTGCATTAAAGAAATTTCGCAAAATGATGGACTTTGTTTTATTCACGAATGTTTTCTCCAAAATTACAATTTTTATAATATATAAACATTTTTACAAAAATCCCAAACAAATTTTGAATTTGCAAACATTTTATGTTTTATCAAACATTTATTTAAATAAAATGTTTTGAATTTCGAAAGTTTATTTCTGATTTATTTGAATTAGAAAAAATAAAAAGGAACAATAAATAATAGTAACTAAAAAACTAAAAAAATATGCCCCTCCCATGGGCTGGCCCAAATGCGCGTGCTGTGTATTTTCCAGCAAGCAGAGCATAGTATAGCTGGTCCCATGCTTGGGCTGGCTCCCAGCTCAAATGTGGTATTTTCTGTAGTACCCCTTGAACAATAACAGGTTCTCCTTTCACCCAGTGACTCTGGAAGTGAGTTAGATCATCTGCTTTCTCATTATCTGATTTTGGACAGTATAGGCAGTTATCTGTTGAACTATCTCTGGTGGCAGCATGCCTTGCATTTTCATGTTTAGTACAGCATGGACATTCATGTGTATATCCGCTGACAATATCAGAAGGTTCAAGCTGCTTACTCAACTTTAGAGCATCCCTTTCGAGATTATTTAACCAATCTTTTGGAAACATCTGCCTCAACTTAAGGGCAATATCACCACAACCCCCAAGTTCAGGTGGGGCGCAATTTATAGTCCCATCAGTATTAGCACACCACTTGGTAGTCTTAGGCTAGCAACTGGAAAAGTCTGGTTGTACGCAGTTTATCAACTCTAGCGATGGATCACCACCATGCATATAGTCGATTCCTCTATTAGGATAAGACACCAGCTCTTCCCGACAAGAGCCCTCTAGATTATTTCCACGAAGCTCCTTACAGCACGCAATGCATAATTCATATGAGCAGTTTGGACAGCTTCTATGCAGATCAAAGATCGAAGTTCTGCAATTGTCACTGGACAAATAGAAAAAATCATCAGTACAAAGTATAAAATAACAACAGGAAGTGAAAAAAAAATCCAAAGTTGAATGAATGGAGCACTCAGTACAAGAACATCCTCTCATCATTCCGGCAGTCAGCCTGTTCAACACTCAGTTCAGACAATTCCAATCCTGTTTGGCAGAAAACAGGGTAAGTACTAACAATTAGTTGCAAGGCACAACTCTGTTTAGTTTCCACATGTTCTGGAGAATTGAGTTTACCTTGAATTTTGGCCTCAATTTCTCTCTCAACCATCTGATCCCTGTTCAGGTCACTCAAACAAGGCACCAGGTAGTGCAACAGATATCTAGCATGTTTTACTTTAGTTTCACAAGCAATCTCATTAGCTCTTGCATCCAATGTATCTACCTTGTCTAATTTGACAGATGTGCTATTAATCTCATTGGAGCTTAGGAAGGAGTTGTCATTTGCTTCCGCATGCGCCACCTCATCCTGCTGTCCAAGTGTGAGCTCGGTGCTGGACACTTCTCCAAGTCCAGGAGGTAAATAGATAGCATAGGAGAGAATTACTTCTTTCGGTTGGTTTCATGTTTGATGTCGCATGCTGTTATAGTCCCAAAAGGAACAAGTAACACAGGATCTTCGGCCTAACTATTCTTGTTTTAACTTGCAAATTCGAGAAACTCCGAGAAGACGCCTTCACTTCCGCGTTCATACTCAAGGCGCTGGGCATGACCCCTCCAACAACGGCTTCTTCGCTATCACGCACGCACATATTCACAGCCATGATGTGTAAGGTCTCTACTCCATGAAAGCATCTCAAGAAACAGAGCAAAGTTCTGACTTTTTTAGGCACTCTGAAACGGACCTTGAGAGCTAGCACCTTGACGCTTGGAAGCACTGTATTCGGGCAAACATTTGTCACCCCAGCCTGCACATTATCGCAACATCAATCAGACAATCATGCAAATGCAGCAAATCAAACCAGATATATAGGATAACGCTCAAAGATTTGTGAGAATAGGATGGACTACCTTGATGATGGTGTTGCCGATCTCAAGCTGGTGGGTGGCCGTGTCCAAGTAGCCGAGCACGACGAGCTGGGGAGCATGGCCTATCTTGACCTTGATGACCCCGTCAGCCTCACTGGTGTGCGTGTAGTAGATAATGAGGCACTGCAGGCTTGGGGCGGACACGACGGCGACCTCGTCCGGCAGGGAATGCCAGAGCAGCACGCAGCGGAGGCTGCGGCTGCCAACGCGGACGCGGTCGGGGTAGCCGTAGTTGGAGACGAGCGCCAGGGTCTCCAGCTTGGGGCTGCAGGCCAGCACGTACTCGAGGTCGCGCTCCTCCATGATGCCGTGGCAGAGGCCGAGCTCCTGGAGGTTGGGGAAGACGTCGGGGCCGCGCGGGAGGTCGGTGGTGAAGGGGAAGAGCCATACGCCGAGGTAGAGGCGGCGGAGCGAGGCCCCGCAGCGGAGGAGGGTCGCGGGATGCTGCACAAGCACGTCGAAGGAGAAGGGGCGGTTGCCGAGGGTCAGGTCCTCCACGCCCTTGTCGGCGAGGTGGCCGAGCCACTCCACGAGCGCAAGGAAAGTCGTCCTCGCTGGACCCGTCGATGGGGATCTTGGCGATGCGGACGGTGCGGAAGGGGCCTGGGTGGGAGGCGAGGACGCGGGACACCAGCGCGGCGGCGGAGACCGTAGACGGGAGGAGGTGGGCGTCGTCGAGGGCGAGCGGGGTGGCGCGCCAGAGCCCGCGCCGATGCGGGCGGCGTCCTTGACGGGGAGGTGGGAGACGACGTTGCAGAGGAGGGTGTCGGGGAGCGCGCTGATGCGGTCCTCGCCGTCGGAGGAGGAGATGATGGCTGCGGAGAGGTGGGCGTCGAGGGACAAGGTCATCGCGAAGCTGCGCGGGGCGAGGCCATCACCGCAATCGGAGACGGGGGCGGCGTCCAGCGGCGGCGGCGATGCTAGTGCGCCCCCGTCCTGGTCGTCCACGCCACCACTCGGCGGTCCTCTGTGAAGGACAGGAATGGATAAGCCATGGTGCCCGATGGTGATTGCAAGGGGGTTTACGTAAAAACATAACGTTTTTTAACTCACAAAAGGACCGCGGGTTGAATACCCGAAAATAGAAGGACTTTTATGCAAAACCGCCAGCGACGTACGACAGAAATGACTCGTGGTTTATTATTAGGGGAGATATGCATGGTCTCTGGCTCTTCTTTTTCTATTGATGCGTTCCTTTTATTCTACTTGAGGCATCCTTTTTTTTACTTCCAGGGAACGTATCCAGGCTTCCCTTTTAACTTGACGTGAGGATTTCTGCTTTTTTTATTTTGATTTGTACTGTATACCACAAACAATAGACGTGTTAGATGCCTTTCTTTGTGGGACGGGGTCATCCATATTACGGAAGTTTTATTTTGATCCTGGGCGTATATTTTATAATCCAACGGTCTAGTTAATTTTAATGATGTGGATTAATGAAATTATCAGAAAGGTGCCTCCAATTAGTAAATAGGAGATAGGAGATGGTTGTATACATCAATTGATGCAGAGGCGAGGGGTTTAACATTCTTATAAAAAAAGAAATGTTTCGAATATCGACTTTGACCAAAACTGAAAAAATCTGTGGGTCATGAGTTTGAGAGGCATCAGGAACATGGTGAACACGTGTGGGCTCCAAGAGAGATGCACCACTAATATTTCAGTATTGCAATGATGTATTTCTAGGTTATTGTCATTGGGAATGACCTGGAAAGAGCGTGAACCTTGCGAATGCTATGACGCTGCTTTTTCGGCTGAAAATAAACTTTCATACTCCTCTCGTTTTTAAATATATTATTTTTAAAGATTTATTGGGAGACTACATATAAAATAATATGAATTAATCTAGATTATAAAATAATATGAATTAATCTAGATTATAAAATATATCTATGTACATGCGTATGTATTTTCTAATAAAATCTTTAAGTGAATTTATATTTGAAAACGAAGGGAGTAGTTGCGATCGTTTCGCCACCCCATTGGTTTAGAATCCTAGAGACGACAGCACCGACCAGCAAGGCTAGTCGATATGGTAGCAGCTTGCTCGCGAGCAAGGTACAGCGTGGTTCCTGAATCAATCACTCGATCTGTAACGAAAGCTGGTATATGTGTGTGCTAAGCAGTACTCCTATCGGTCTCACAATATAAGAATGTTTTTAACACTACACTTACTAGGCAGTAGCTCATGGATAGCTAAAGGACAATACTCCATGACAATTGTTCATGGATCCTCACTTCTCCTGTTTGTTTCTAGCCGGTATGTCTTTGCTTCCCGTAGGCTCCACCCATTGGCCAGCAGCCGGGTCGCCTCCACCAGATTTTGGTTGTCTAACACGACACAATACCCACTGTGCTCCGCTTCCCCTGAAGATAGCGGGAACCGAGCTGCGTGGGTATTTGAACCTGCATAAGAATTCTATGAGAGAAAAGCGATCGTTCAGGAAATACGAGCATTTGAATCTTCATTAGAATTGTAGTAGAAGAGAAGAGAAGAGATCAACCATGTGTTCTCTGATGACGTGACCACATTCCAAATCAAAGCTTGAGAATGAACATATTCCATTTTTCGGGCTTCAACATTTAATTACGTTGAATTTCGAGAACATTGGTGGTAATGGATATACCCCTGCATGCATAAAAGCTCGTTAGTGATGCAATGATGTTATCTTAGTCTATCACCTTTGGGCATAAGTTGGAGAAGGTCAAATGTTCCAAGTTGATTTTAAGTGCTAAGGACCAATTCATGGGGTGAAAGATTAATTTCCTGAAATACTAGTTAGCTACTCTATCTTGGTGAGAGCACAATACAGAATGATTAGAATTGCTAACTGGGATCGGTGCTGCCGCCCACTATTTGCTCTCCAACCGCTGTTGTTCGGTCAATGGTCTGTCATGAATGATTAGATGTCTCGACCAGTTACAGATGTGCACACTATTTTGCAACAAAAATTTATAGTCTGATTTGGTCCATCAGAAGTCACAAAAAGGATGAAATGCAGTGTTGAGTTCCAATACTCTTAGGTTCTCGCATGTTTATGCCCAAACTCACAACAAGAAACCATTCTCGAAGGCGCTCATGCGTCCTTGTCAAGCAGCCTGAACACGTGCACCATGTTGCTCTACTTTCCTACCGACATCACAATATCCAGGTTGCTTAACACGGCACAATTCGACCCAGCTGGACTCCTCCCATCCGAAGTACACCGGGTGATTGAATGTTCATTTCAAGTGTTGAGAACAACTTCAACTATTTTTCAGTTGTGACAATTTATCTTTTAGGGAAGAATAACGTGTTATCCTCCATAAGAACCACGCCAGACAAATAACTGATCAACCCCTTGTACCTTGCCCATATGGCTACAACTGAACAAACGATCGCTAGTGCCCGCTGCAACGTGGGAAATGTTATAAATCATCGGGAGGATCACAAGCATGTATGCGAGAGCGCGTGGTTCGATCGCATTTCCGTTGGGGTTCGGCCCTCACGGGACCGAGATTCTACTCGTTGATTCAACAATCGACGGCGATGGCGGGGAAAGGTGACGGCTCGCAACCTCCTCCTCACCCTCTACCGTCCAGACTGGAGGCGTGGTAGCGCCAGCCGACCGCCTGACGGGAGGCAAGGGGGCGGAGATCCCTGGGCAGGGGCGGGCCGTGGTCACGGAGGTAACGGCGGTGGCCTGTCCGAAGACGCTTGGTATGGTGCGCGGCGCTGATATGTTCACTCCTATGACAATGGCCCTGTTTGGATACTCTAACTCGGTTAGAGGTTAGAGTTAGTTTAGGCTTAACTCTAACCAAAGAGGTGTTTGGATGAAAGGGTTAGATTGTCAATAAATGCACCTTTTCCAATCATTTGGCTCCTTTATCAAGGATTTGGTGTGGTGGAGGTAAAGAGAAAAGTAACTTTTTGTGGGCCCAACCCAACTCTATCCCAAATAAGCACCTCTTGGATGGGTTAGTTTTCTTGGGTGGATTAGATGCATCTAACCAACTCTAACCCTCCCTGTTTGGATGTTTTGGGGTTAGATTGGTCCAATCTAACCAACTCTAACTCTAACTCATGGATCCAAACATGGCCAATGATTAGTGGGGAGACGATGGCCCTTTGGATCCATAGGCTAGAGTTAGTTTGAGCTAGTTGGGGCTCAAATAGCACTAAAGTATCCAAACATGAGGGTTAGATTGGAGCTAGTTGCATCTAACTCACCCAAAAAAACTAGCCCACCCAAGAGGTACTAATTGGAGCTAGTTTTCATGGGGCCCACTAAAAAGTTACTTTTCTCTCTCTATCCACAAGATAATAGGTGTTAATTGAAGCTAGTTATCATGGGACCCACTAAAAAATCACTTTTCTATCTCCATCAAGTACAACTATTGTCAATCTAACCCTATCATCCAAACAACTCTTTGGCTAGAGTTAGTTTAAGGTTAGTCATGAGCTAGAAACTAACTCTAACCTCTAGCTAAGTTAGAGTATCCAAACGGGGCCGATAGTTATGGTGCCTATGCGGATGATCGCTACAGAGGCTCCTATTCCACCAGTGGTGGCTGCGGATACGGTGGAGATCAAAGACAACTTAAAGGAGGTGGCGGCTGCTGGTTCATTGCACCCCCCGGCAACTTTATTGACGGGGCAAAAGGCCCTATCCCGGGTGGGTTTCGTCCTAAGAGCATAGTTAATAGTACTACCTCCGTCCAAATGTATAGGGCATGCGCGTAGTTCTAGGTTGTCAATTTAACTACTTAAATATATATTATATATGATAAAAATTACATATTCAAAAACTACATTTTCACATGAATCTAATGGTATATTATTTATTACATATAATATATATTTAGCTAGTTAAATTGACAACCTAAAACTACGTGCATGTCCTATACACTTGGACGGAGGTAGTACAACCAGCTAATGGCTATATGATGTTGACGCGTCCTCTATAGTTAGATTTATAGCCGGTAAGAACAATAGATAGATGTAAATAAGTACTATTCTATTAATACAAGGCACATAATCCCCTCTCATAAAACGTGTAGGAGCATGTGTTAGAGTCATTCCCGCTTCTCTCTCCCCTCTTCTTTTTCATCCAACTAATCATAAATATATTATTTAAGTCTTACAATCTGGCTATGTCATGCTATTATACTTGCTCTAACCATGGTGGGCAGGGAGGTGGTGGTCGAAACACAGCGGTCGGCCCAAACCCATCTTAGCGGGATAAGCCACCTCCTCGAGTTTATCCTTCCCCCAGTATGGTGAACACAATGGAAACCGTGTCACAGGTGGTGTTGGCCGTTAGGCCAGAGCCGGCATCGGGTGCCCCATCACCAGTGTTACTCAATGCGGCTGTTGCCATAGTTCGTGCTCTCGCAGCAGTCATGGTGACAACGACAACGACTGCTAGAGCATGGTTAATTATATAGCCAGCTGCTGGCTATAAGCCATTGCCATGTCATCTGTAGTTCATCTTATAGTCAACATGTAAAATATTTAATTAGAAGAGTGTACTACTTTTTTATTATATGGTTCACCTTTCACTCTCACAAAGTGTCTAGGAGCACGTGTTAGAGCTGACTCTTAACTCAGAGCCCGTTTACCTTCTCTCCTCTTCTCTTTCCTCCAACTAAGAACAATATACTAGTTTATATCTTATAGCCCACTGACTAAGGCTGTGTTTGGTTGAGCTGCAGATTCTGGAAAAGTTGCTACCATGAGCTCTGAGCTGTAAAAAAGTTGTTGTGAAATTTCTTCTGTGGAAAAGCTGGAAGCTATTTGGGTGAAACAACTGTAAAATTGTAGATTTTGATATAATTGTCTGTAATGCCCTTGAGATCAGAAATTAAGTTCTAGCCGGGAGTCTTATTTTGATTTGATTCTTAGGATTTTCAGCACACAAGAACTACCCCGATGTTGCTATCTGGACGACCAAGCCGACGAGGCAATTTCTACCGCCTCCGCTCCACCCTGTGTGGCAATGGCCTGAAGCTGCTTGGCAGGAGCGGCCGCTCTACGGAGCGACGGGCAGGCGGCGTTGCTCCAGGAGGCGCTCGAGGTGGGAGGGGCAGAGGAAGGAGCCCGCGTCGCCGGTCACCGGTGTGTGCGGCGGTGCAACTGGGCGGGAGTGGTTGTTTGCGGTAGGCCAACCTGCCTGTCGGGATGGCAAGCTCGATGAGGGAAGTAGGTTGGACCATCGCCCGGTAAGGAGGCGAAGGGACGGCTGGGCGCGGCACGCCGGAGGGCGGCAACAGCAGCTAAGAACCCTAGCCTGTTCATTTCGTCTGGATGGTCTGGTGGCTGTTCGTTCGCTTCTCGGCCCTTACTGATCGAATCGTTATGTGACTAGGGAGTGACATTGGTGGGTAAATTACATCTAACTTTTAGGGGACAGCTAAAAGTGGTTAGTTTAGAAGTTGGAGAAGTTAAGGTTGGGCAACGGCGAAATTTGCACTACGTAAAAGCTATAGCTTGTGAAAATCTGCTTCTGAATTTTATGTTGATGAGGTAGAAAAAGAGAAATTGCTTCATTTCGGCCTTCATCGGTGCCTAGTTGCCCCTCGCGGACTGAGCCAAGATGGAGGAACCAGGGTAGTAGTAGTTGCAAGCGCTTTTGCTGAAGACCCGCGGTGTTGTCCTAGGCCATACGGATCATAACTATCATCACCCCATTGGCCACGCGGCAGCGCACGATCATCATCACCAGCGTTCGCAGCACTGCGACCATTACCAGCTGCAAGAACCGAACCGCTGCTCGAGCGATGCTCCGAGTATCGTTCATCGCTTGGTTACCTCGTCCACCGCGCTGGAGCTTCCACGACCATGAGACCCGTTGGTGTCCACCCCGCGTCCAGCTCCACCCCCAATAGCAGTCTCCCTAGCTGCCGGAAGAACTGGTTTAGGCGGTGGCAGAAAGCCTCCGTGCCCGGCCATAACCGCCGGCGTTAGAAGGGGACACACCCTAGAATCCCGACCCGATTGTAGCTTCGGGAATCCTAGAGAATTCCTCTGCCTGAAAACCCTAGAGAAAGGCGATGTCGCCTCTGATGTGTCGGCCACCAGGACTACGGGCAAGGCACAGATGGGACCAAGCGAAGCTGTAGCTTGGGCCGAGGCCGGGGCCCAATACCCAGAACCTGCGTATCAGGCCCATCAATCCCTATCAGGATTTTCAAACACAACGCACGAAGACACCAGATCTGATCCACTGACTTCGCCGTCAGCACCGGCCGCCGCCGTTGTTTCTTGTTTCGAACGATTTTCCAAGCTGAAGAATCCATGAAATCAGAAAAAATTAGGCCCTGTTTGGAATCACCCTGATTATATAATCCAGTTTTTATAATCTATTTTGTCTCCAAACAGGACAGATTATGATGTAGATTATAAAAACTAGATGGACAGATTATTAAAAACTCATAATCTACTCTACACCAGCTAAAATCATATTATGGATTGCTAATGACCCATTATCCTTGTAAAGTTGGAGGTAATTACATTCCTACCACCGTCACCCTCCTCTTTTTTTTAAAAAAAAGAGGACAGGTCATTATGCAATGTAAAATCTGGATTACAGTTTATATAATCTGGCCTCCAAACATGTCCATCTAAATTATTTTTATAAACTAGATTATATAATCTATCTTCATAATCCAGATTATCATAATCTATTGTGGTTCCAAACAGGGCCTTAGTTTAGGAAGACCGACCTTAGGTAGCGGACCAACCCAAGGCCAGACCATCGTCATCGCCTTTCTATGATATCCAGCTGTTCCTCCTCCGGCCTTATTTTTCTTACGCAACACTTCATCAATGGGAGGTAACAATGGCGAAGAAGACACCAGCGTGGCGATCGTCTTTGGCTTGTCTGCGGGCGAAATCTCCCGGCAGTCCGTGTCATTGTCATCCTTGGCAAGTACCCAGAATCAGACCCTGAACACTCTTCGCTCGTGCCGTAAAATTGGTGTCACTGGTCAAATTAACAACCTCCACCGGCAAGGTCGACTCTTCTACCATCGGAATCGGATCCTGGACCATAACAGAGTAAATATCGATCTTGAGCAGACCTCCATCCTCCATCTTTTCTTCTTCCTGCAAGTACCTCCCCACAAGAATGTCTCCATCACGATCCCAGATGGTGACCCACCTTGATGGAGTGGAAAACTGGATGTATTCATCACATCGAGATCCCCGTGGAATCTCGTCCGCTGATGTGAACCAGGCTCCCCACCGTTCCGTCGTGGCCACCAGCCTCGCCCCAGTCTTCGCCGATGTTCCAGACGGATCCGGATTTGTGGTGACCCCATCCGACCCCGGCGATAACACGGGTAGAACGAACGGCGGCGCATGGTTCGCCCCCAGGTCACCTCTTCCGGAGGCGAATCGGGCGGACGGGGCGGCGGCGGCAGGATCGCCCCACCGGTCGCCTTCGCATTTGCCATCCTCACTTCGTTTTTTCTTTTCAACTTTCACCTGCTATTCTTTGGTGTGTTTCCTATTTTAATGGGAGAGATTTTCACTTCCCGAACTCAGCACCAACTAGTGATGCATACGGCCATTTTAGTATGAGTATCAAGATAAACATAACCTTCGGAATTTTTAAATAGGTATCAAGATATTTTTTGACGAGTAGTTTCACCACACACCAAACTTGATCCTCAATAAATGGAAGAAAACCCGTGTGCATCACCTGTCGGGTTTAGGAATTGGATTCGGCTCAATGGGCTGCACAACTGCATGTCCAACCATTAAGCCAAGCCTCTTTTTCGAGAACTGTGTGTGCAGACTGCATTAATTCACGATTGAAGTGCTATAATGCTGCTAGCTTGACCGTATATTGCATGTGGGAGTTTCGAAATGGTGCAGGATGAATTCAAGCCTGTCACACGTGCTTAAGCAATTATTGAACCCATCAGAAATATATCACTTTTTATAATGGACAAGCAAGAACGAAGTATAACGAAGCTTAGCAGGTTAAATGGCTCCAAATTTAGAGCTATAGTAGGAACCAGCGGTAGCATAATTTTCAATTTAGGTTAAAAGTGTATAGCTTTAGCGGTAGAGCTCTTCAAAGGCTATAGAAGCTATATCCAGATATTTAAAACTTTGCTTAAATATACAAGTCGATTTGTTCAAAAAGACGGTGAGGTGAATCCGGAAATCACGGGCAGAGGCAAGACTGGGGTTCAACTTGTGGCTCCCATCGCTACACTGGATTAAAATCAGTTATTTCTGACTTTAAAGTGTTATTTAGTATTTGCACTTTGCAGCCTGAGTAGGAGAATGCATGCCCACAGGGGCACCATGCCTAATACATTGGTGTAAACGAATCATCATAATAATGTAGCATATACTTGTGTGACAGATCACATCAACTGTAATATGAAAGAGTGTTGCATGTGGAAGTACAAAAATGCTGCATGGATGAACTCAGACATCACACGACCCTCGTATAGATTATGATTTGAAAATTCAAGAGAAAACAGGCATACCTCTATTATGGCTACAGTTTACGGGGCTTGGTTGAGAAATGTTTTCTTGTTTTGCGGGTACCATTTGAGAAAAGTTCATCATAAAGTAATCCTCATTACATTTTTTTGAACTTAATTCTTCATTACTTCAGTTCATGTTCCTTCTACATTACAAATTACCTCGAATACTTATCAGCAGTGCGAATGAAATGTGTACACACAACGAATCTGACCTGACCCTTCCCAGCCATGCGACCCCCAGGCCAGGACAAGCAAGAACAACAGCTAGACGAAGCATGTCGTTCATCCCCCGATCGAGATGATGTGTAGGTTCATTCCTTTGCAGTTTGGTTTGGCTGGTCCAACTCAGAGAACAAGCCACAAAATGGAATTGAGGCAGACAACCAATCCAAATATCAGCATCAGTATGAAAATCGCTACGGCATAAGGCGAGAGCCTGCATCTGCATATTTTCCAAAGACAAAGCTATTTTGGGGGGTAACACAACCAACAGCCGCGGAGGAACGTGAAGACTAGAGCTGCTGGAGCAGGGGCCATAGTCGGCTTGGCCAGAGGTTATTTGTGTCGGACCCCAGTTGTATATGACACGTGATCATTGAGTTCCTGATGACTCTCAAGCTCACGCAATGTAATCGCTGCTGTTCTTACAGGATGCCTATGCACCCGGAGCTGAAATCCACTCTCTTTCTTGTTTTCTCAACAATGATGTTTTCCACAATATAACTTGCAGCCATATACGTGCGTATATATGCACGCATAGGACTCCCTACACCTAGTTACCTACACGGACTCGTACTCTACCATCTGATTACAACTTGCAATACTAGGACACGAACGTCCTAGCCTAATTACTCACGGACTTGATGACCTATATGACCGAGTACTACTACTGGCGTGCAAGCCAGCCACACGTAGTAATCGCCTAACCTGACACTAGTTACATACTCCCTTCGTCCTGAAATTCTTGTCTTAGATTTGTCTATAAATGAATATATCTAAATGCTAAAATGTGACTAGATACATTCGTATCTAGATAAATGAACGGAGGGAGTATTTAGACAAGATTAGTTATAACAATTTCTTTTTCATCTTGACTTGTCATCTTTTTGTACATGTTATGATCTTGGCCTGACAATCTATCAACATATGAGCCAGTCTTCCAGTCACGCTGCCATGTGAACTACACCGCCCATACCTAACGCAATACATGCCGGCTAACTTGTGGACTACACCATCCATCCATAACCTCATGCAGAGACATGTCTTCATTGAAGAGTCTCACCTTCACTCGTCCCGGTCCCACTACGCACTCGAGATTGGTTTTAACTTCACGTCTTCGCCCTCGGTGCTACATCACACCGGACAGCCCATTGGCCGTGACATGCTTCATCTTTAGCCGAACCTCACAGAGACACGCACTTGGACATGATGACCTTGACACGATGAGGACCGAGATGTGCTAACCCTCACGACTCCTTGAGACTCCCTCGGACGATGATATTGACCACATTTCCCGGCGCCGCACCTCGGCACCACCACTCCCATCAACGATCATCGTCCACCACCTTGTCGCTGACAGCGTGCCGTCTACCTCTATGTCACTTTGCTGAACGACGATCGCTCGATCCTCCTTGTAGTCTAGAACCTGATTACAACTTGCACTACTAGGACACGAATGTGTTGTAGTACTACCAATAGTCAACCTAGCATTCTACTATAATTACTCATAGACTTGATAACCTATATGACATAGTACTACTACTCGCGTGCAAGACAGCCACACGTACTAATCACCTAACAGGACACTAGTTACATACTTAAACGAGATTATTTCTAACATTGCATCCGAAGTAATGAAAAGAGGCAGTAAGGGCTGAAACAAAAAAGTTGCCTCTTGTGTGACCTAGGAGAAAGGCCTCCTCGCAAAGCTAACTGGATTTCTTCCGTGGGTACATGCAAGTGTGTGGGTGTTTCCTTGGTGAATGTGCGTGCATGTGAGTTTCTTCCATGATCGTGCGTGCTTGTGTAAGAGAAATCAAGAGAGGGAGATGTTGTGTGAGAAAGAAGAGGTGTTGTGACAGGAGCAGCACGAATAATTGGCATTATAGTCTTGTTGATTCGTGGCGGCGATGGTGGCTGGCATGGCGTTGGCGGAGGCTATGATGGTGGCGGCATCGATGCGGAGGACTCAATTTGAGATTGGGGCCGGCGCTGCAAGGAGGAGCCTAGTGTCCGCGCGAGGCCGCGGGCGGCTCTTACGGCGCGAGGCCGTTATGAGGAGGAGACGACGTGGAGACCACAAGATGCTACACGGTGATCATAGGTGCGTCCGTGTTTTTCCACGACAAGTTTTCTGCAGCGTTGCAATGGTGTCGTCAAGTGACTGCGGGTGGTCCATGTTGGAGATTGTAGAATCAGAATTAGGGGTTGAATGTTACTACTAATCTTGATACTTGAAAGAGCATGTTTAGTTTTGAGTCTGCACAAGTAGCTTAGCTTATCGAGTACTCCTGCGGCATAGTCTCGGCTGAAGCCAGATGCCCGACGACCGTGCGATGTCGAGTGTAGGCGTCTGATACTGTGGTGTCGTGTTACACGGCAGCGTCGTGTGAAGGGGAGAGAGGCGGGACCAGACCGGCTGGACGGATCAGTTGGAGTTGAGAGACACGGTTAGTTAGGCCTGTTTGGAACCACCCAGATTACATAATCAGGTTTTTATAATCTATTGTATTTTCAAACAGTACAGTTTATATTGTAGATTTTATAAACTAGATGACCAGATTATTACAATCTCATAATCTGCTCTACCCCAGCTAAAATGAGATTATGGATTACAAGTGACGTGTTACCCTTGTAAACTTCAAGAGAATTACGCAGTGCCACCGCCATTTTCCTATTTTTCCTTGTAAACAGAGGGCAAACATGTCATTGTACAATTTAAAAGCTGGTTAACAGTTTATATAATCTGGCCTCCAAACATGCCCACCTGAATTATTTTTATAAACCAGATTATATAATCTATGTTCATAATCCAGATTATCATAATCTATTATGGTTCCAAACAGGGCCTTAGTTAGTTTGTTATAATGCATACCAGATGCTAGCTAGTCTGCTGCCCTTGTTAGCATGTTAGTCGGGTCCTTTGGATATCCTTGAGTGATTCTAGGATTTGTTAGCAGGTAGTGCATGCATGCACGTGTTAGTTGTGTGAGTGGGCTTGGTCATGACCGGGTGATTAGAGGATAAGGGCACGATGTGCTAGTGGCCTCAGTTATGGGGCTTGAGTTGGCGTGCCAGCCCCTAGTGTATGCATATGTGTTGCATATTTAGTAATGAAAACGGGCCGTGGGGGCTGAAAAAAAAAAGTAGCCTCTCGTATGACCAAGGAAAAATGTAGCCTCTCGGGTTGTACTCGAAGTTGACGAAGGTGATTCGTAAGCCCTTGGTGTGCAGCTCCTTTGCAAGGTGCAGCGTCGGTGTGACGTGGCCGCCCTTTGCCGGCTGCCGGATGAGCACAACTTGGGCAGCCGCTGGTTCGGTTCGGAGCTCATTAAGACATGTATAATGATGCTATCTTAAGAGTATCATGTAGAACAAATGCTAATGTGGAGGAGTGAAAGATCATAAGATAAGATTTTTTCTTTTATATAAGAGATGCCCACCTTTCGGTTTCTTTCTCCTTCATCTCGGCATTTATCCTACGTGGCATTCCTAAGATAGCGTCATTGTACATGCCCTTAGCTAGAGATTTCACGATCCTGTTTTAGTATGTATGCAAAGGATAACCGACATGAAGAAGAACATCATGAACGTTTTTTGAGCAAAACTAGCAATATATATATGATAAAAATGGGAATGGTATGTTAACAAGAGAATAAAATTATAAAGATTAGGGGCCTTAAAGTAACATATATTCTAATGGTTCAAACTTCAAACAATGCATATTCCCACAAATAGTAAATAAATATGATTTTCTTTAGGGGCTACCAATTTATTCTAGAAGGAATAATTCACAATAAATATGTTGCCCGTGCATGCATGGGATGCTGTGCTAGTTAAGTTACATAAAATTACATAGTAAGATATATTTTCACAAAAATGCTGAGGATGCATGGGAAAGACCGATCACTCGGAATGTGGGGATTTAGTTTTTATTTCTCAGCATGTAAACTATGAAATAATTTTATTTTCATTTCTTTCATGTGACCAAACTTAATGGATCATGTGTATGTTTGTCCTAGTGGTAGTGATTTCTCTTGTCAACAAGACTTGTGTTCAAGTGTGGATAATCATTTAAAGTATTAAAAAGGCATGCAATATTATTTTAGAAAGAAGACTGAAATTTCTATAGGAACTTTTTATGGAAAGAGATGTGGTAATTAACTCACATGCTCTCTGATCACATGGCCGAACTTATGTTCATATCTGAGCTTGATTATACAATTGCATTTATTTAGTGCAGCATCATATAGTACACATATACTGTGGCAAACTATGCTATAAAACGAAGCAAAGGGAAAATATCAGGGCGCTAGACAGTAGAAGCAAGTAAGCGATATAAAAGTTTGTCTTCACATTTGTAACCTTGATTTGAACAAGGAGAAAAACAATTACATATCATATATCATGAGCTTGAGAGGCATCCGGAACTCAGCGTCAAACATTTGTTCATGTCCCGAATCCAATCCTCAGCGTGGAACGGCTGGTCTCAAGACGTGAAAGACTTCGGCTGGTTCGCTAGGAATTGATTGAGAGATGCAAACTGATTACCACCATGGCTGAAATTACCCTGCTGCTGATTGGTCCTCTCTTGCAACAACTGAATCAACATCTGGGTGTTAGCATTTGTTAGAGCCATGACCGCTTGCCAAGCCTCTGCAGAAGGAGGCGGAGGAGGAGGAAGCGGCGGCAGCGGAGGAGGAGGCGGAGGAGGTGGCGGCGGCGGAACATCAGCACCCTCGCGACCCGGATTCTGGCGAGTTGGTGGAGCCATCCTGAAGACGGACAACACATTAGATCAGAGAATAACATTCAAGGTAAAGTTGAATCAATAGGCAGAAATATCTGAACAAGAATATTTAGCAATTGCACTCGAACAAAATAGTAAGAATGCTTCCTCAAAGTGAGTGTCGACAAAATCTGATTAAAGACCACTTGCAAGCCAAGTATGAGCTAGAACTGCTCGGAACAAACGTATGACAGAGATTCCATCCGATATCTTCATGGATATGATCGCACGGGCTCAAATTTACAGTAGCCATCTTGTGCAAGGCAGTGCACACGACTTACGAAGCATCCCCGAGTCGTAGAAAGCTACAAGGACTCTTTAAGACACAACGAGAACCGCTGTAAGACGATCGTGAACAAACACATCCACTGAATGTCGAATCCCAACCTCACATCATGCATCTGTAGGAAGATTGTTCTACAAGTCACTACTTGATATCTCATCTATGAATTTCCGAAATATCTGGTCATGCAATCTGGTACACGGATACAAGGAGTAATATGTCACACAACTCCTATACTAACCCGTCCTGTGTATCACATCCGTCAATACATAACCAAAATCTCGGACCTTCATCTACTACAGACCCTCGTAATCACAACGATACAAAGTGTGGCGATACATCCTGAACTCTGTGCACCAGTACTGGGGAAGTCGGACTCCTCTTGTCACAACTAGTATTGAAGCAATTACGAACATCCTCCGTCCTGAGATACTAAGAAATCTGAATGATGATGATGAGCACAAGAATCCTCTGGAGCTCAACTCCCCGGAAGAAATCAAGTCAGACAGGAGGCACCAAGACAGAACTCTGTCACATCGATATCATATAGATTTCAAAATACCCGCGTGATCCTAATTTTTTTTGAGCGAGAAGAGGAGTAGAATTAAGATTTCCTAAGTCGAGAACCTCACCAGAGCATAGAAGAGGAGAAAAAACAAACCTACTCTCCGATATAACTAAGACTCAAAACATTTTACTAGACTCGAGTCGGTCAAGTTCGATCACACAAAGGCTCCTATGGTTGTAAGGCTCTGATTACCAACTTGTAACGACTCAGATGCGGCCCCTTCCTTATTTGGGGGTGAGGCCTCAAAAGGGGAAAGGGGCGCATTGCTACTGCAACAAAAGACCTTCCAACGATGCTAGAAACACGTGCTAACGGGAGACTGTTCTTGTCTTGATTCTCCTCAGCAACGGCACCAGGAATCCTTCTGCTACGGCTACGCCTTTAGGGACTTCCTAGGCAAATATGCAAAGGATTTCCCCGTGGCCTTGGAGCCTTGTGTTGGTGTTTCCTCGAAGCGGAAAGGGTGATGTAGCGCAGCGATGGTAAGTATTTCCCTCAGTTTGAGAACCAAGGTATCGATCCAGTGAAGGAGTATCACAAGTGTGTGCACAAACACAAAGACCTGCTCCCAACGCTATGAAGGGGTTGTCAATCCCTTATAGATTGTTCGCAAAGTGAGAACTGAAAGCAACAAAGTAACAAAGCAAAGTAAAAGCGGAGGTGTAAACGATAGATGTGAATAGACCCGGGGGCCGTAGTGTTTACTAGTGGCTTCTCTCATGAAAGCAAGTAGACGGTGGGTGAACAAATTACTGTCGAGCAATTGATAGAACCGCGCAAAGTCGTGACGTCATCTATGGCAATGATTATATCTATAGGCATCACGTCCAAAACAAGTAGACCGATACTTTCTGCATCTACTACTATTACTCCACACGTCGACCGCTATCCAGCATGCATCTAGTGTATTAAGTCCAAAAGAACAGAGTAA
The DNA here is from genome assembly GCF_904849725.1 of Hordeum vulgare subsp. vulgare. Lineage (NCBI taxonomy): Eukaryota > Viridiplantae > Streptophyta > Magnoliopsida > Poales > Poaceae > Hordeum > Hordeum vulgare. The sequence goes on from NC_058524.1 coordinate 26,423,625, forward strand.
CGCCTTAAGCAAGATGACATGATGTAGATGGACAATCTCATATCAACGACAGAGCCCACCTTGTTACCCTTGATCGCAACTACTCAATGTGTGCCTTGCTGCCCCTACTGTCACTGGGAAAGGTCACCACATGGTAAGAACACAAAACCAAGCACTTCTCCCATTGCAAGAATCATAGATCTAGTTGGCCAAACAAAACCCAAGACTCGGAGAGACTTACAAGGATATCAAATCATGCATATAAGAAATCAACAAAGACTCAAATATATATCATAGATAATCTGATCACAAATCCACAATTCATCGGATCTCAACAAACACACCGGCAAAGAAGATTACATCGGATAGATCTCCATGAAGATCATGGAGAACTTTGTATTGAAGATCCAAGAGAGAGAAGAAGCCATCTAGCTACTAACTACGGACATGTAGGTCCGAAGTGTACTACTCACGAGTCATTGGAGGGGCGATGATGATGAAGAAGAAGCCTGCCAACTCCAAAGTCCCCTCCGGCAGGGCGCCGGGAAGGGTCTCCAGATGAGATCTCGCGGAAACGGAAGCTTGTGGCAGGGGAAAAATATTTTCGTGGCTCCCCTGATTTTTTTTCTGATTTTTAGGGAATATATAGGTGCAAGATCTAGGTCAAGGGGGCGCCAGGGAGGCCACAAGCCTGCCCACCGTCGCCTCCCCTTGGTGGCGGAGTGGGGGCTTGTGGGCTCCGTGTAGCCCTCCTAGCTTGGCCCACAGGCCCCCTGATCTTCTTCCGTTCGGGAAAAAATCATTTTGGGGATTTTATTCTGTTTGGACTCCGTTCCAAAATCAGATCTGAAAAGAGCCAAAAACACAGAAAAAACATGAACTGGCACTTCGCACTGAATTAATAAGTTAGTCCCAAAAAAGATATAAAAGGTACATAAAACATCCAAAAATGACAAGATAACAGCATGAAACCATAAAATATTATAGATACGTTTGAGACGTATCACGCATCTATGCGTTTCGCAAACGGGATAATCATCACAATACATAATTAAAGAGTAACAAGTAGGGCATACACTTGCCATCTGTTAAGAATATAACATATAGCTTACAGACACACATTTATCCAGAGTAGCAGAAGGTCCAGCTACGAACTTAAACGGAAAAACATATGATCTACGTCAAACATAACACTACAAGAAATATGCTCATACATGACGTTTTTAAGGCGTCGTTGATGAATTCGTCATAAATCTGTGACGATTTCATCCGAGATCATCGTAAACCGTTTGAGGGGATCAAATCTACATATATATTACGACGATGTGAGTCAAAAACATCATAACCGCATAAGATGAGATCGTCATAACTTTTACGACGATTATAAAAATGTCATAACACGTTCTAACTATGTTGACATGTCACTCGTGGGTCCATTCTATCCCACCTCATCCTAGTTTGTGAAGCAACATACTATTCTGTCATTCCAAAAATTCTCGAAAAATTCTCATAAATACTTTGGATCATATTTTTCTCAAATATGTGAAAACCCTTCCTTCCATAGTTCAAAAATAATTCAGCAATATTCATTTTCCTATTCTGTTCAAAATAGCACTTTGTGAAGGAAGTGCTATTTATATTTCTTTTCTTACCCTCATATTTTTTGGGAACTCTTTCATATACAAATCATTGCCTCATGAAAACTTTCGTAACGATTTGCCTAGTAAATCTTTCTCAGCAAATTTCCAAAGTTTGTGTTCAGCTAACAGCTTTGTGAAGGAAGTACTAGATAGGAATTTCCTGATGAGTTGAATTTTTTCCACATCATCTATGTGCGCAAAACATGGCTCTCCATAAAATTTTAGCCCCATCTAACAATCCATGTGAGCTCATCATCCAATCTTTGTTTTTGGTAATATTTTCATTTTGTGAAGCAACTACATTTTATATTGCTTTATAGTTGATGACAATTTACCATGGGATGACACTGACCAGATAAACTCACTCCACCAAATTTTAGCTCATTTAATTCAGCCACTTTCTCTCAATATTTTTCCCAATATTCTGTTCAGTAGAGAGCATTGTGAAGGAAGTACAATTTTTGTTTATTCAAATTTCATGAAAATTTTACATTATCTTAATGTGCCCAGATTATCATCTTCCTCCAAATTTAAGCTCAATCCAATCATCTATGTGAACACAGTTTCAATTACCATTTTCTGTCCAGATTGGCACATTGTGAAGGAAGTGTCACTTTGGCATGTCTAAATGGTATAATTTTTATACAGTGCCTTCATATGCCCAAATTAACATCATACACCAAATTTCAGCTCAATCCATTCATTCATTTGATCCTAGCTTCAACATCCATATTTCTGCATAATGTGTTACTTTGCAAAGCAAGTGCCACCTAGATTCATCCATTTGAGATAAAAATTTGCCAAAAGACTCTCCTTAGTAGATGATCATCCTCAGCCAAAATTTAGGACCATTGTCTATGTGAAATACCCGCACCGCTAATCAAACACTTGGCTGCTAATTCATGTTTGAGCTTAGTTCAGTCTCCTCGTGAGATTCTTATATTGTATTCTTCTTGATAACACCTATCGAGGGATTGTCCAACCCACCAGACATGCCTATTCCACCTAGAACGCGTGGCAACGCAACGGTCAGGCGGTGACCATGCGACTGGCATGCAAGTTCACGCGCTCTGGAGTTGGGACCTTCGACCACCATCCAAACCTCGACGTCAAGGCACCACACCATGTATTTCTGATTAAATAGATACTTATATACCTATAAATGATTTTTGGGAAAAATAAAGAGCAAACTATAATGCAGCTGTAGTTCAAATTTAACCCGCTTCCACGTGAATCGACATAAATTTGTCTTTTTCACGAGAGGTGGATCAAATCTTTTAACACCCAACCATTTTGTCAATTGTAAATTAAATATGGACTAGTATTTTATAAAAATTATTTTGTCCAATTTTGAAACAAATATATGGTAGGTACTTCACAAAAAAACTCATTTTGGTCACTTGAAAAATGGAAAATGAATTTTTCAAACAAGGAAAATGAAAACTTCCTTAATCAACATTGTTTGCCATTCCGATATGCACCCTTGTGCATAATATTATATCATTTCAACAAACTATGTCATGAATGTGGCCATAAGATTGATCATTTGGCTTGAAAGCCATGAATCTTCACACATGATAGCCCATTTCTAAGAACACTTATTTAAAATAATTGTCGTATTACTATTTTATTATTTTCCTGGTAACTTTGTTACATACAATGACACAATGCAATGGTTTTCCATTTTTTGAATTTGTTTTGAATTTTTCATGGCCATTTCAAAACACGGTCAAAACTACGGGTATGACCGTTCATACCTAGTGGTTGAATCTTGGAAATGTTTTGATGTTTCTATGATTAAATAGATACTTGTGTACCTAGGAATTGTTTTTAGGAAAAATATAGAGCAAACTATAATGTAGTTGCAGTTCAAATTTGACCCGATTTCAACTTATTTCAAGGGTCGCCTATTCGTCCCAAATAAATGAATTCTTTCCTTTTGGATCGCTTGGTCTGGGCTCAAGAATTTGTTACGTTTAATGTTTGTTTCTAAATATTTGTTAATTAGTAAAGTTTTGTTTTACTAATGGGGATGACCCCTTAGGACACAAATCTTTAAAGCATAGTTTTAATGTATTCTAAAACAGTATATTTTTTCTTTCACGGACGACCGATACAAGTTGTAGACATAATTAATGTCGAATATTTGACATGCACCATTAGTAAATATCTTAGTTATTTCTTGAGATTATGACTTTCTTGGCACAGATCGAGATCAAGGTTGGAACATATATTTCTGAATACATGAGGTAATATTTACGCGACGGTAGTACAGAAGTAAATAATTCGTAAGATCATTACGATTTTAGTTGACAATGATTAAGATATTTTGATGTTTATTTATAAAAACATTTAGAAAACCAGATCAGTATAAGTTAGGTCAAGTAGGCCAAGACCACTATCTTCTATATCGTTTCACGTGCATTTAATTAGATACTGCAACTTCTCATTAAACTTTTTGTTGCTCCTAAGTGTATTCTCTTCGAAAAACTCATCTAGTGACCTTTAGTGGATATAGTAACAATGTTGGCTAATATTAATGGTAAATAAAGATGTTTTGTAACACAATTTTCTCCTTTTTCTTTTTGTACTAATTTGGTGTGTTGGGGTTCCTTAATACTCGAACTCATGGTGCATATCTATGTGAGCTACCAAGCTTGCTTCTGAAGTGCAGGTACCCTTTGTTTTATATGTATGTATTATTTTGACCTACTTATATGTTATTTATGCATAACATCAAATGCATATATAATTATGTATTAATCTTACTTATTATATATAGCATCTATTCTATTTTATAATGTTGTTGATCTGAGCTCTTTAAAAAACCAAAATTGACGTATCTTAGTTGTTATACATGGTTCATGTTTGTCCTTTCTATATGATATTTGAACTGTGTGATGTACATGCAAATAATCTCAGTGATTGCTATATAATGGGTTTCCTATATAATTGTTTTTTTGGAACGAAACAAATAATCTATTCTTCCCATAATCATTTGGTCAACTAATATTTTATGTATGTACTTTCAACCAACATCTCATTGGATTGAGAAATGGTTTTATTTTCCTTTTAGTTACTACTTTTTGCAATTATTTCCATTTAATATCACACCCCCTCTATTCCTAAATATAAGTCTTGTAACTATGCCCGTGCAAATGCAAAGGTCTACGACTAGTAGCTTATAATTATGAATCGGACATTCTAAAATTGGTTAAAATCCTATATATTTAAAACAGAAATAATAAAATAAATAATAATAATGATAACTAATAAAAGAATAATAGAAAAAAGTATTTAAAAAAAGAAAAAAAAGACCCCTTGGCCCAACTGGGCCAAGTGGCCCAGCTGGCCATCTACCGCCCCGGCCCATAACCACCCTCGGGTATAAAGCCCCCGAGGGGGCTAACCCTAGCCGACCCATTCACCCTCCCCACTACCCTGGCCGCCGCCACCCATCCCACACAGCGCACCCGCTCGCCCCACCTACTCCTCGACCTCTCCCTCCCCCAGATCGACCGACACCCCCTCGTTCCCTCTCTCCCATCGAACCCAGCCCCACGCGCTCCCTCCTCTCGCCTCTCACCCATCCACCCACCCAACGCCCTGCCTCCCTCCGATCCGATCTGCGCAAAGGACCTGCTGCGGCTGGGCTCCATGGTGGACTTCTCGGGCTTCGAGGCGCACCCGGTGGACCTCCCGGACGCGGCGAAGATGCCCCTGCACGCGGACGTGGGCGAGCGGCTGCGCGGCCCGGAGATCCGGTTCCGCGGCGAAGTGCGGGGCCCCGAGAGCGTCGCCTTCGACCCGCGCGGCCGCGCGCCGTACACGGGCGTCGCCGACGGCCGGGTCCTAGTCTGGGACGGCGCGCAGTCGGCCTACTTGGCGCACGCCTCGCCGGCGTGGACCGTGGACCTCTGCGGCGGGCCCAAGGCATTCCCGACGAAGTACCTCAGGGACGAGCACGTCTGCGGCCGCGCGCTCGGCATCCGGTTCGACAAGCGGACGGGGGACCTCTACATCGCCGACGCCTACTTCGGCCTCTCCAAGGTCGGACCCGAGGGCAGGCTGGCCATTTGTGTACTGTATATATCCATTGCCTCACTTGTTAGTGCTCCCTCCCTCCGGGATTATGGGATTATAGGGGCCGACCGGCCACTTGTTGGCTACTTTACATCCTATATATTGTTGGGGAACGTCGCATGGGAAACAAAAAATTTCCTACGCACACGAAGACCTATCATGGTGATGTCCATCTACGAGAGGGGATGAGTGATCTACGTACCCTTGTAGACCGTACAGCAGAAGCGTTAGTGAACGCGGTTGATGTAGTGGAACGTCCTCACGTTCCTCAATCCGCCCCGCGAACAATCCCGCGATCAGTCCCACGATCTAGTACCGAACGGACGGCACCTCCACGTTCATCACACGTACAACTCGACGATGATCTCGGCCTTCTTGATCCAGCAAGAGAGACAGAGAGGTAGAAGAGTTCTCCGGCAGCATGACGGCGCTTCGGAGGTTGGTGATGATCTCGTCTCAGCAGGGCTTCGCCCGAGCTCCGCAGAAACGCGATCTAGAGGAAAAACCGTGGAGGTATGTGGTCGGGCTGCCGTGGAAAAGTCGTCTCAAATCAGCCCTAAAACCTCCGTATATATAGGTGGGAGAGGGGGGGCCTTGCCTTGGGGCTCAAGGAGTCCCAAGGGGTTCGGCCGAGCTAAGGGGGGAAGGTCTCCCCACCCAAACCGAGTTGGACTTTGTTTGGTGGGTGGGAGTCCTTCCTTCCCTTCCCACCTCCTCTTTTTTTTTCTCTTTGATTTTTCTTCCAATGCGCATAGGGCCCTTTTGGGCTGTCCCACCAGCCCACTAAGGGCTGGTATGCCACCCTCAAGACCTATGGGCTTCCCCGGGGTGGGTTGCCCCCCCCCCCCCCCGGTGAACTCCCGGAACCCATTCGTCATTCCCGGTAACTCCGAAAACCTTCCGGTAATCAAATGAGGTCATCCTATATATCAATCTTCGTTTCCGGACCATTCCGGAAACCCTCGTGACGTCCCTGATCTCATCCGGGACTCCGAACAACATTCGGTAACCAACCATATAACTCAAATATGCATAAAACAACGTCAAACCTTCAGTGTGCAGACCCTGCGGGTTCGAGAACTATGTAGACATGACCCGAGAGACTCCTCGGTCAATATCCAATAGCGGGACCTGGATGCCCATATTGGATCCTACATATTCTACGAAGATTATCGTTTGAACCTCAGTGCCAAGGATTCATATAATCCCGTATGTCATTCCCTTTGTCCTTCGGTATGTTACTTGCCCGAGATTCGATCGTCAGTATCCCTATACCTATTTCAATCTCGTTTACCGGCAAGTCTCTTTACTCGTTCCGTAATACAAGATCCCGCAACTTACACTAAGTTACATTGCTTGCAAGGCTTGTGTGTGATGTTGTATTACCGAGTGGGCCCCGAGATACCTCTCCGTCACACGGAGTGACAAATCCCAATCTTGATCCATACTAACTCAACGAACACCTTCGGAGATACCTGTAGAGCATCTTTATAGTCACTCAGTTACGTTGCGACGTTTGATACACACAAAGTATTCCTCCGGTGTTAGTGAGTTATATGATCTCATGGTCACAGGAACAAATACTTGACACGCAGAAAACAGTAGCAACAAAATGACACGATCAACATGCTACGTCTATTAGTTCGGGTCTAGTCCATCACGTGATTCTCCTAATGACGTGATCCAGTTATCAAGCAACAACACCTTGTTCATAATCAGAAGACACTGACTATCTTTGATCAACTGGCTAGCCAACTAGAGGCTTGCTAGGGACAGTGTTTTGTCTATGTATCGACACATGTAAATGAGTCTTCATTCAATACAATTATAGCATGGATAATAAACGATTATCTTGATACAGGAATTATAATAATAACTATATTTATTATTGCCTCTAGGGCATAATTCCAACATATATACCATCCACTGAACTGAAAAATATTAGGACCCTGTGATTGGAAGGTTGGTTTGTGTTAGTTTAATTTGATTTGACAGGCAAAGTAGTAGTAGTATAGTAGTATAACTGATGCAGTCGTAGACACTATGGCATCAACTGTTAACTGTTGAAGCTCGTGTGCATAAATAACACCTTTTTGATAAATTTTTCTATCTTTATATTACATAATAAACTTGTACAATATATTTGTATTGTTATATAAATTGCCTCGTTAGTAAACTTGAGTTTTGAGTAGACCTCAAGACCCCTACACACAGAACAACTGCTAACTGAAAACACTAGGGCCCTGTTTCTTGTTTTGATGGAAAACACTAGGGCCGCAGCGGTGGGCCTCTTTGGATCCCACAGGCTCCAGCTTGGCGGGTTTTCTCTCAAAGATCTTCCTGCCAATGTTGTGCCATACGAAGAGGTTAGCGCTTCTTGGCCTTTGTCCTTTGACCCCGAGGAGCTTTGTGCACAGCGCTACACTGAACATGAACAGATAGATAGATAGATACAAACTGTTCAGCTAAATGTCAAACAGCAAAAGGAAGTTTGCTGCCATTTTGTGTATACTGAAATCAGCCTAGTGCGACCCTCCAACCGTGTGTCATTTAGTTACTAGATTTTGTGCTTAGAATTGCAGTAACTGGGCTTACAGATAATGGTCATACGGATTTCCCTAAAAGCCCCAATTTTACTTCATTTTGTTTATTGATGTATATGTATGTATCATACAAACCGTAGTCAACATTCTTAAAAAAAATAATGAGTGTACATTTGTACACCCAAGTACCATGTAGCTCCGCCAATTGGTAGTAGTGATGTTAGCTAGAACGGGGTTAGTACAACTATGCATTTTATTTCTGCAGAATATATGTACAAGTTTTTCTATAGAATGTGCACCTGCATTTTATTAGAATTTCATGGAGGATATTACTGTAGCTCTTACTAATTTGCTGGCATCTGCACCAGAAGAAACTCTAAATGCGGTGGGCAGAGGATTCTCGGTGCAAGAAGAAGAAGGCGGTGCACAAGACGGCGACCACGGATGACAAGCGGGTGCAGAGCACGCTCAAGAGGGTGGGCGTCAACACCATCTAGGCACACGTTTTTTATCGGAGCAGGATGCTAGTTTTATCAATCGTTTTAATGCATAACTAACCTGCATTTACAACCTTTTGAGATCCATTTACTGTGATATCTTACTGTGATAAAGCTATGCACTTTGGTTTTCCCTTCCTAACATGTCTGCTAAAAAAACTCGTGTGTATCCTAATATGTTGTTGTCTTTGTGATTACTTATTAAATTCATGGTTTGACTTGACAGAGCTACAAGATGTTTTTCCTTCTATCATCAACCAATTGGGTATGCTACTCTTTGACTTACTGAGGCCATCCAATAAATTGTTTAGTTTAATAATCTTTTAATGTGATTTATAAGCCTGTGCTGGCACTTGGGCTTCAAGTATTTGACTTTCATTTTATTATTTGTCCAGTGAGTATGCTACTATGTGTGACTTGGTGATACCAACTAATAAATAGTTTACTTAATAATCTTAAAGTTGATATATAATTGTGTACTGGCAATTGGGCTTAAAATTGGGCTTGAAATTTATAATCTCTGTTTTATGAATAGGTAGTATTAATTGACGAATGTTTCGTTTTGTTAACTGTTGAGTGACTCACATTACCACTTGTCTTTCATGTATGAAAATTAATATCAAGCCATATTCTTACATTATACTTCTCCTTCCTTTGCTCAGCTCAGTTGGTTAGTGTTTTTATCAATTGGCAATTGATAGTCATCCTGTTTATTACCTCTCTGGTGTTCTTTCTCTAGCTTCGACACATCGATGCTTGTTTAGTTCCTGTTATGTATTGTATGTAGTATAAAAGAAAGACCAACATGGTTCTAAAATCTTTCTACTTGTTGCAGGTCCTGACAACATGAAGCACCTCGAAGAGGATCGCCGAGGAGATGTAGAAGCAGGTGGTTGCTGCATGCGCCATCCAGCCCAAGGAGGAGAACGACTTGGAGTTTGGATGTATTATGTAAATCTGGGAGATGTATTATGTGAACCAGTGAGATGTATTATGTGAATCTGGAAGATGTATTGTGTTATGTAAACCTGAGAGATGTATTATGTGATGTTATATGATGGATGATTTTAATTCGACTTGGAGTTTTCCTGATTTGAATATGAAATAGTGTTGGATTTAATATTGAACAAATAATTGGGTTGAAAAGGCCCAACAAATAGAAATGAAACCAAGTTTGGAACAAAAAGTTGCTGAATTTAAAAATGAAAAAAGTCCAAAACTAAAACTGGACCAAATGTATTTGGGCACTAAAAGGCGAGGGCCCAACTTATAATGATACAAAAAAATTAAAAAAACTATTAGAAGTGGCTAAGGCCCAAAAAGAAGCCCAATAAGAAAAAGCCCAAAAAAATAAAACCAGCCCATGTGATCAATTGAAATGGGTTGGGCTGATTTCAACCATGATGTTTTGATTTCGTCGTAATTTGCCACGTAGGACTGCCATGTAGGACTGGGTTTGATTGCCAACGACGATTTAGGATCGTCGTAACAGAGGAATCGTCGTAAAAGTTACGACGATTTTGATCAAAACGTCGCTGATGTTCATTTCTGACGCTCCGTTTTTGACGCTTGGTTTTTCGTCGTGAGATCGTCGTAAATTAAAAACCGTGACGATGTAGCGACGAAAAAATAGCGTCGTGTATTAGCATATTCCTTGTAGTGTAACCCCACCGTGTTCTCGATCGAAGAGCAATCTCCGAAGGAGACAATCACGGATACGCACACAGTTGGCAGTTTTATTAGAGTTACTTCAAGTTATCTAGAACCGGATGTTAACAAAATATCCATATTTGCCACATAACCGCGGGCACGACTTTCCGAAAGATTAAACCCTGCAGGGGTGCTCCAACTATTCCATCACAAACTGCCCCGGGCCGCAAAGTCATTGTGTATCACGAAACTCATGACCTCGTCGGATTCCTTAGAGGAAAACCTCAACTTTGAGGAGACCCAAAGTTTCACCGGAATATCTATACGCAAGATATATCGCTAAGGTAAGACAAATCTGGCAAGAGCTCTCGACGTGTCGACGATCCCAATAGGAGCCGCGTATCTCGTTCTCAGGACATGACAGATAAGAGACGCTTACAGTGGCCTGATAGAATTCACTCAAGTTGCCCTGAGTTGGCCCCGCACAGTGCTCTAGTTTGGACCAACACTCATGAGGAGCTCTAGAAGGAGGTGTTTGGGGTTCATGGCAAGACAGGTGGCATTATATCAAGTGGTAGGCAGCGAGCATGTAACGAAGGAAACGTGATTCTAAGCATAACAAAGCTAGATACAGTATCAAGGTCACGGTCATCTTGCATGTGATGTCTTCAGCTTGGAACTGTTCTTGATCTTCCTGCACGTACTCTCCAGAATCCACGTACTCGCTCTCCGATCCCGATGCTACCCAAGATAAGATAACAGCCAATGAACACAAACACAACATAATGCAACAAGCAATATGATGCATGTGTGAAGAAGGAAGCATGCATCACTATAGTAGTCACTTTCGTATGCATTAGTTGAGTTACTAGAATTCTGAAAATAACCTCATATTAAGTTATCTTGACATGCATGAATATGGCATGAGCATGTGCATCACGAAAAAACGATGTAAAAACATATAAAGAACGTAGAGAACGGAGTTACGGATCAACCGGAAACTACAAAACAAGATATCAAGACATACGGTTCAAATCAGCCACAAACACACTCCAATGGGCACGCCGTGGTGTTACCAGGTTGCCACGTGATTTAAGCAACAAAATATTAGTAGGGTGGTGCATGGGAACACACCACACCATCAACAATGGCCACACAAGCTTCAAATCAACACAAACATGCAATCTGTTTTCAACAACAACATAGCAGTTTGTTTACAATATTTAAAGTAGCTACAACCATCTAAATGATTCAAACAAGATATGAGGCAAAAGCCATCCAAAATCTTTACAACGCTGAACAAGAAGCTAATGCAAAGGAGTCACCCATGAGCAGATCTATAGACCCTAACTTAGACAAAATATCCCAGATTCTGGGACTTAGTGAAAATCACAGGTTTTCACCAGCTGCTTATGCTCTGAAGCATTTTGGCAGCCCACAAAATGATATCGTGTATAAGCATGAAATTTAACAGGGAGCTAAACAAACATAAAAGCTCACAAACTTTAGTTTGTTGCATGGGCTGATTCCCAACACAGGAGCTAATTCATCCAAGACAACAAGGGAAGAAAATAACATTAGATTCCGAGACTTAGTGGAAATCACAAGGTTTCACAAATATGTCAGTTTCAGCCAAGTGTCCACTTTGACAGGGCACAATAGGTGTATGCAAATTCCTAAGAACAAAACAAAGACCCCTTGTTGTAGAGGGGTTCACCCACTACCACTACATCAAGGATTCATCCTCAAAGGATCAAGGCACCACCTAATACAAAGCACTAAACATGGCATCATGACAGAAAATAACAGTTTTATCAAGTTGCTCTAAAGTGAAATCCGATTGCACCAATGGATTCCTGGGATGATTCTACGCCAAAATCATATATCATACCTGCGTACTTGCATGTAACATCAAGGCACAAAGCTAGCTCGAAAATAACCCATAGAGTCCTATAACTACAAATGACTATCATCACACGTAAAGTTAGCACATATTGCATCATCTACACCTACTGATGCACACACAAAAGCACTATTCACAACAACACCACTTGCATAGTGGCAAGCATGAGGGGTTAGGCCCTCATGCACAAGTGCATATGCACCCATGCACACACACTCACATACATGAGCACACACACACACACACACACAAGTGCATACACTCACACATACACTACATGGCTAGGTGCAACATGAGAGGTTAAGCCCTCTTGCACATGTGTATGTGCACCCTCATGCACACACACACACACTCACATGTGTACACACATACACTCATGTGCACACACACACACACGCAAGTGCACACACCACACTCCCATACACATACACATGCACTCATGTGCACACACATACACTCACATACACTCTAGGCCTCAAAAGAAATGAAACACACTCCCTGTTTTTTTAAAGAAACAAAACAGCAATATGCAGCAAAAGAAAAGAAAAAGAAAAATAAAACAAAGGAAAAACAAAAAGGGAGGCCCTGGGTATCGAACCCACAACCCCTGGCACCACTACACACATATGCACCACTGGGCTACCACGGTGTAGCTGCACTATTAGAGGGGTAAATCCTCTTAGGCAATCTCTGCCACCCATACGACAGCAAAAGAAAAACCCAGATTAAAAGGGGGGCGCTGGGTCTCGAACCCCAGACCTGCCCGATGCGCGCGGGAACAAAGCCAGCTGAGCTGGTGCGGTACTACAGTCCCAAAGGGGGGATCCACGGAAGGAAAACATGCCACAAGGGGGGACGCTTGCTCTGCTTTGCACAGAGGCGCCGGTGACAAAGCTCATCGGAGCGTGGCAGCCTACAAACAACAAGAACATCTTTGCAGGGATCTACCCTAGGCTAAACTACGGCGCCGTGAAGGGTGCCTCGGCCACGATGCAGCGGGGCGATGCCCATGCACGCGCAAGCCACAACAGCTACGGCTGCTACTACGTCGCCGGAGCTCCACGTGCAGAAGCGCTCTGCCATCGGCCACGACTAGCGGAACACGAGGAGAAGGAGGGGGAAAAGGAAGGCTCGCTCACCCACAGCACGAGGCGGCGTAGCCGGAGCAGAGGAAGTCGTCTGTCGAAGCAGGGGACGCCGGAGCAGGGAAGTCGTCGACGTCGAGGACGGCGTTGAAGGGGCTCTCTGCGCGATCTGAGCACGAGAATGGAACCCCACAACATTCCGCTTGCACCTGGACCAGTCGGGGAGGAGGCGTTGACGCTGATCCACCGGCGTCGAGCTTACCAGGAGCCGGTCATGGCGTCGGAGTTGATCGGGCGCACCCCCAACGGCGCCAAAGGGTGAGAGGAGGGAAGAAATGGGAACCCTAGGACAGCGAGGAGCGCCGGATGCTTATATGGCCTCGGGGGGGGGGGGGGGGGGCGAGCTTCGGCCCACAAGATCGAGGGAAGGAGGAGATCGACGGCTGCCGTTCGGTCGTACAGCGTGACGTAGCGAGGAGGAAAAAGGCCGCGTCACGGGCCGACGCTGGCGACAGGAATAGGCGAGGCCCAGGTAGGGAAGAGGGAGCCAGCCCACCTGGTGTCTTTGTGGAGCCGGCCAAACCAAAAATAAAAGGGTGTTTTTCTTTTAAAATAAACATCAAATCAAATCAAAATACCCAGAGCAACACAGGGTTTTGAAAATAAAAATAATAACACCTGGGGCATGAGGGAATTATGCCCTATTTAAATAAATTCAAACCTGATTTTTAAGACAACCAAATTATATTCCAAAACAGGGTTTTACTATGCTGTTTTATTAAAAACCCCAATTGATTTAAAGCTTAAAAACCACAAGACAATACCCCTCAACCACAAGTTGATTCTCTGAAAATATTTGGAGACACCTAGCAGACGAGATAGTCGGCAGCGAAGAAAACGACGCTGTCAGCTGCCAGGGCATCTCCGCGACAACCCGAACCAACCGGTGTTCTGGAGCCAACCAATCCAACCTTTAGTAGCCCGCGAGCCACAGGGCACTACTAGACAAGGAAGCCTCACCTAGGGGCCGCCTCCCCATCCAAGATAGCGACCGCTACAATAGCGCCGAGCAACCAGAGAAGGGCACCGCCGCCGCCTTCCCCGAAGCCATCCAAACTTTTTCGGAGGGCACCTGAGGCGGCGGCGAGGGAAGGAAGGTCCGGCGGGGGAGGAAGGTTCGGTGTGTGATCCGGCAGCGGTGCTGGCCAGCAATGACGCTAGATTGTGAGTTAGCTGGCACGTCGTGAGTCCGGGCGAGTTGGGTTGCGAGTCAAGTATCACGCGAGTTAGGTCGCAAGTTGGTCGAGTTATGTGGGATCCATGCATCATGCAACTGCCAATTTCATAAAGGTATAAATGTCAACGGGAGTGAGACTGGATCAGTGCTTCCTAGGTGATGTATGGTGTTGCACCATTCTTTATTCATGTTACATTTTTTATGATTTCACCCTTACTGTTAATAGTTAGGTTACACCCTCGAGGAATTTGATAGCTGAATAGTCAGGACCCTTATTGTTGGTATGGTCAGGAAAACAAGAAAACAAAAATGGTCACACAAGCTTATGCTCCTGGCAAAACATATTTTCTTTAAAATATTGTCAAAATAATGAGTATCTATATTTTTGTATGTATATTCAAACTATTAAAGAAGTTAGTATATAATGTTAAATAGAGTTATCCTTCACGATAACTATATAAAGAACAATAACTAATTTATAGAATCATTACAAGATTATTTTCAAATATTTTCTAAAGCGTAAGTTTTAACTTTAGAAATATCATCAAACATCCAATGTTCACATAAATATATCTAATAAAATATATATTTTGAATGTTTAATTTAATTGAACTTTTAATATGCTTTGCCCCTGTATACATTGTGTACGAAATAGTTGGCTCACCAAGAGTCTAAACATATTTTGAGTGAATTCCAATTTTTACCACGTAGTTATACATTTCTGACACTAATTACCCCCATCGAGTTGAAGTTCGTCTAGAATGCCCTTTTTAAATGCTTTGAACCATCATTTTTTACTGTGTGTCCATCCGGCAAGGTGTGAAGTGACACAAGGGGTCGAAAAATATATGAACGACCATGAAGAATGGAACAGATGGACAAGAGAAGTCTAGACATGATCGTAAATGATGCTCTTCGATCTTTACATATTTTTTTACGATTAATTGAGCAACATGACGATTCTATCTAATGTAAGTAATGAAAATGCAAAACCGGGATAAAGCTGTGTTAAAAGCATCCAAAATATGATATACTCATTGAAGTTTCATTAAATTTGGTAATATGTGTCACACATGTACAATTATAGGGTAAAAAACTGGAATTCACTCATATAGTTTTTATATATGTTGCATGCCTTATTTTTCATGAACCTTGCACTATATCTTAAGTCTGTTAAATAATTGAATTTTAAATCATTCAATTATATGTGAAATGCATGTCAACTTTAGTAGAAATATCAAATCACATATTGACGCTCGCATAGGAACCGATATGCCACATGCCTTTTTGTGCCATTAAGTGATAATTTGAAATGTGACACAAGCAAGTTCATAATTTTAAAAGGAACTAGGTGTGGTTCACACTTTCAAGGATATATCATGTTTCTGTAATGCATATAGTAATAATGGACAAATAGCACCAACATGTATTGCCTCATAGATATATTCAATCATACTTTGTATAATAGTCATGTTTGGATGCCGGTCCAATAATAGGCTAGTTGTTTAGTCATCTCGTCCTATTTCCGTTGGTTGTGGCATTTTATCTTTTTTATTTGCTTTCATTTCCGCCCTGAGCGAGCACGTACTAGACCACATATATTTTTGGATATTTTGCTTAATAATATGGATGCATGCCTCACGTTGATGCACAGGCCGAGGGCTATTGTCCTTTTCCATTTTTTTTTATTTTGTATAAGAGATAGAATAATAAACATGAACACGATGAAGGCCTAGTCCGTGCATGTGAGCGAGCTACTTTACTAGTTTTAAGGATAGCCACACAAGAACAAGAGAATCCATATGAGAAATTACCTTCCATCTATGCTTCCACATTTAATAGCCTTTAGGATAACCTTGTGCCCAATCAACTGCTATAAAAGGCGGCTTTGTGGCAAACATAATGGAATAAAGTGAGGGAGGACGGAAGGAATAAAGTGAGACCGAAGTTCATCAACCTGTTCTAAACATTGTTTTGGACTGGACTACCAATTTTTCCTAAGTCGCGATCCTGAGAGGTATTGGGAACTTAGGGATCACTTGATGCCTTTGCTAGAGATTCGCTATGAATAAATTAGTGGTGAAATGAAGTAGTCTCAAGCTATAACCTCTACTAAGCATTTGGAATTCTGAATAATCTTTTGAGTGGTTTGCAGCAACATGTGGAGAATAAGGCTAGTTTTCATAGAATAAGCCATTCTGATTTCACGGTGCTCACCATTACTCAAGAAATGGCCATGATGAAGCAGTTTCTCACAACACAGCACATGTTTGTAGTGTAGGGAGTCTAATGTGAGAGTGAAGTCAAAACCTTCCATGTTAATTTACAGGGCACTCTAAAACCATTATAAACGGCGTGTTTTAGCATTTTAGAAAAATTGGTAGATCTGAACTAGTTAGTGCCAAAACCAGCCTACTTTACGTGAGCTTGGGCCTTGTGCAGACAGTTTGGTAATAGTAAATATTTGACAAATGGAAAACATTTGCATGCTCGCTTATGCTTCGTGTCATTCCGCGTTGTGATTCGTGTGATGTTTCGTCCTTTATTCTTTATTCAGAGGTCATGCTCGCTTATGCTTCCCTCTCTCCTCTCATGTCAAAATGCATACAAAACAGTTTTGTATATTCATCCATCCGTACATAAATATAATATGTCTTGGTAGGCTAGGTAAGGAGGGACTAGTTAACTTGCGAACGTATTGCAAATAGAATTTTATATTACTTAATTTAGAACCTATTTACAAATTTAAGTTATGATTGAAAGGGAATGTTGTAACAGTATGGTAACCACCTCACATTTTTACACTTACTATATTTCTCTCCATATAGAAAAGTATTGGCTATCAAAGTAACTAAATCACATGTACAGAAAAGAGAACTAATCTGGATTGAAACTAACTCTTATTGACCTGTATGTATATATTACTGCTAGGGGATCGTATACACTAGTGGAAAACGGGCCTTTGGCATGGACCCTTTAGTCCCGGCCTCCCTCTGGGCCGGGACTAAAGGCCCGGCCACGTCGCCCCAAATCGCAATGTCGCCCACGAGGCTTTGGTCCCGGCCCGTAAGGAGCCCTTAGTCCCGGTTTGTGTCTCAAACCAGGAATAAAGGGCTACGCGGTGTGCAGCCCGCATGTGCGCCACCTTTAGTCCCAGTTTGTGTCTCAAACCGGGACTAAAGTCCTCTGCCTATATATAGCACACCCCCCTCTCCCCTCTTCCTTGCATTTTTCTTGGATGGAAGAGTGTGGGTGTGTGCTAGCTCTCCATTTTTTTATGCACTAAAGGTGTTTGTTGAAATGTGTGTTAGAGTGATGCCGCTTCAGTTCACCGAACACAACTACGATATGAGATGCCCGAGCCACGCTTAAACATCTTCCTCTTTATTTCTACTTATTCTAAAAGGTTAGCAACTATATTTCCTCGTTTAGACCGTGCGGTACTAATTTTTAGGATCGTGATTGTATTTGATATACTGTCGTATAACGCAGATGAGCCATCCATGGATGTACGGTAATCGACGCACAGCCGCTTACAGAGAAGGCGTGCATTCTTTTCGAGATGCAGCCGATGCGAACAAGCATGATGGTGGCTATATGTTTTGTCCATGTGTTGAATGATGGAATGAGAAGGATTACACTTCCTCAAGAGTCATTCAGAGCCACCTGCTTCGGTCCGGTTTTATGTCGGGCTATAATGTTTGGACCAAGCACGGAGAAAGAGGGGTTATGGTGGAAGACGATGATGAAGAAGAAGAGAACGATGATGACAACTACCGATCTATGTTCCCTGAGTATGCTGATACCGCAATGGAAGACAATGAAGAAGAAGATCAGGATGAAGAACGGGAACCAGATGAGCCCGCTGATGATCTTGGTCGGGTCATTTCTGATGCACGGCGAGGTTGTGACACAGAAAAGGAGTTGCAGTTCGAGCAGATGTTACAGGACCACAACAAATTGTTGTACCCAACTTGTGAAGATGGCCAGAAGAAGCTGGGTAGCACACTGGAATTGCTGAAGTGGAAGGCGGAGACCGGTGTGACTGACTCGTCATTCGAAAAGTTGCTGGTACTGATGAAGAAGATGCTTCCAAGAAAGAACGAATTGCCCGCCAGCACGTACGAAGCAAAGAAGCTTGTCTGCCCTCTAGGATTAGACGTGCAGAAGATACATGCATGCCCTAATGACTGCATCCTCTACCGCGGTGAGAAGTACGAGAATATGGATAAATGCCCGGTATGCACTGCATTGTGGTATAAGATCAGAAAAGATGACCCTGGTGATATTGAGGGCGAGCCACCCAGGAAGAGGGTTCCTGCCAAGGTGATGTGGTATGCTCCTTTAATACCACGGTTGAAACGTCTGTTCAGAAATAAAGATCATGCGAAGTTGTTGTGATGGCACATGAAAGATCATATGAAAGACGATAAGTTGAGGCACACCGCTGATGGTCGGCAGTGGAGAAAAATCGAGAGAGAGTTCCAGAGATTTGCAACTGACGCAAGGAACTTATGGTTAGGTCTGAGTAGATATGGCATGAATCCTTTTGGGGAGCAGAGTTGCAGTCACAGCACCTGACCCGTTACTCTATGTATCTACAACCTTCCTCCTTGGTTGTGCATGAAGCGGAAGTTCATTATGATGCCAATGCTTATCCAAGGTCCAAAGCAACCCGGCAACGATATTGATGTGTACCTAAGGCCATTAGTTGATGAACTTTTACATCTGTGGGCCGAACCAGGTGTACGTGTGTGGGACGAGCACAAACAAGAGGAATTTGACCTTCGAGCGTTGCTTTTTGTAACCATCAATGATTGGCCTGCTCTTAGTAACATTTCGGGACAGTCAAATAAGGGATACAATGCATGCACGCACTGTTTGGATCAGACAGAAAGTATATATCTGGACAAATGTAGGAAGAATGTGTACCCGTACAATCGTCGTTTTCTTCCGCCCAAGCATCCCTTAAAGAAAAAAGGCAAGCATTTCAATGGCAAGGCAGAACCCCGGGGGAAGCCTGCCATCCGTACTGGTGCTGAAGTATTTGATATGGTCAAATATATAAAAGTAATCTTTGGAAAGGGTCCTAGCAGCCCACCTGTTCCTAACGGCCCTGATAAGCGCGTACCCATGTGGAAGAAGAAATCTATATTTTGGGAGCTACGCTACTGGGAAGTCCATGAGGTCCGCTCGGCAATCGACGTGATGCACCTGACGAAGAATCTCTGCGTGAATATTCTAGGCTTCCTGGGCTTGTATGGGAAGTCAAAAGATACACCGGAAGCATGGGAGGACCAGGAACGTCATAAAGGAAGAGATGGCATGCATCGAGGGCAGTTTCAAGGGCGTGCCAGCTACGCTCTTACTAAGGAAGAGAAGGAAATCTTCTTTGAAGTCCTTTTCAGTATCAAGGTCCCGACTGGCTTCTCGTCGAATATAAAGGGAATCATAAATATGAAAGACAAAAAAATCCAAAACCTAAAGTCTCATGACTGCCACGTGCTTATGACGCAATTGCTTCGGGTTGCATTGAGGGGAATTCTACCGAAAAATGTTCGCCTGGCAATTCTGAAGGTATGTGCATTCCTTAATGCAATTTCTCAGAAGGTAATCGATCGAGAAAGTCTATCAGGGTTACAGATTGATGTGGTCCAATGTCTGGTCAGCTTTGAGTTGTTGTTCCCGCCATCCTTCTTCAATATAATGACACACCTCCTAGTTCACCTAGTCGAAGAGATTAGAATTCTCGGTCCTGTGTTTCTACACAATATGTTCCCCTTCGAGAGGTTCATGGGAGTCTTAAATAAATATGTTCGTAACCGTGCTAGGCCAGAAGGAAGCATCTCCAAGGGCTATGGAACAGAGGAGGTCATTGAGTTTTGTGTGGACTTTCTTCCTGACCTTAAGCCGATTGGTGTTCCTGAATCTCGGTATGAGGGTAGGCTGACAGGAAAAGGCACACTAGGAAGGAAAGCAAAAGTATGTATGGACGGGCATTCTTTCTCTCAAGCACACTACAAAGTTCTACACAATTCCACTGTGGTGGCTTCGTATATCGTGAGACACAAGAATATTCTACGCTCCGAAAACCCGGGGAAGGCTGACTCTTGGATTAAAGGGGAACACGAGAAGACTTTCGGCAGTTGGTTGCAGACACATCTCATGAATGACGACACCGTTGGAGATCAGCTGTACTGTTTGGCCAGGCCACCATCTTCGACTATATGTACTTTCCAAGGGTATGAGATAAATGGGAATACATTTTACACGGTTGCCCAAGATAAAAAGAGCATCAACCAAAATAGTGGTGTCCACTTTGATGCAACAGACGAGAATGGGCACTGTTTGGAAACATATTACGGGTACATAGAGGAGATATGGGAACTTGACTATGGACCTACTTTTAAGATCCCTTTGTTTCGGTGCAAATGGGTGAAGCTGACAGGAGGCGGGGTAGTTGTAGACCAAAAGTACGACATGAGAACAGTGGATCTCAACAATCTTGCGTACATGGATGAACCATTTGTCCTAGCCAATGATGTCGCTCGGGTTTTCTATGTGAAGGACATGTCTACAAAAACGAGAAAAAGAAATCAGCAAAAGAGGATATCGTCCGATGAGCCAAAACGCCACATAGTTCTTTCAGGGAAAAGAAACATCGTGGGAGTAGATGACAAGAGAGACATGTCAGTAGATTATAATAAGTTTCATGAAATTCCGCCCTTCAAAGTGAAAACTGACCCAAGCATCCTACTGAATGATGAAGATTCTCCATGGCAACGACCCAGAAGAAAACAGAAATAATAGATAGGAATATTGGTGCAATAATGTAATAATGTCGTAGCCCTCTCAACTTTTTAACACATCCTATGTGGGTGAAATGATGATAGCATGCCAACTTTCAACATTTTTAGAGTTCATTTGTAGTGCTTTTCAATTTCAGGGTCAACTAGCTCAAAAAAAAAAGTAAATGCACTAAGAATACCAAATGAAGTCATAAATTGTTGAAATTTTGTGATGTGCCGTTGAATGGTGCTTTTGAACACACAAAAAGTATGGAGTTCAAATAAGTTCAAAAAAATGAAATCCCTTTGTAAGAGATGAGTTCTCGTTCGAAACCCTGATACTTCGAGAGAGATTGTCCGTTTTGTATACGAAGTGTATCTAGTTTTTGTCGTAGCCCTCTCAACTTTTTAACACATGCTATTTGTGTGAAATGATGATAGCATGCCAACTTTCAACATTTTCAGAGTTCATTTGTAGTGCTTTTCAATTTCAGGGTCAACTAGCTCAAAAAAATAAGTAAATGCACGAAGAATACCAAATGAAGTCAGAAATTGTTGAAATTTTGTGATGTGCCTTTGAATGGTGCATTTTGAACACACAAAAAGTATGGAGTTCAAATAAGTTCAAAGAAATGAAATCCCTTTGTAAGAGATGAGTTCTCGTTCGAAACCCTCATACTTCGAGAGAGATTGTCCGTTTTGTACACGAAGTGCATCCAGTTTTTGTTGTAGCTGTAGGGACCCCGATCCTAAGCCATAGGAATCCAGCCTGTAACACATCGCATCACTTTGCGGTCTCACGCACGGTTAACTTCACGGCTGCAGCCTTACCTTAGCCGGGACCGTTTGCGTCTTTTGACTCATGTATGTAATAGTGTCGCTAGCATTCCAATGTCAAAGAACCCGGATCGACAAGTCTAGTCGTAAACCAAAGTGGCAGTACCGCACAAGGACAGGCATACATGACCCAACAAAGCAGGTGTCGGTCACCAGCGAGTGTAGACGAGTCGTAGCAAGCTACAAGGACTCCATTACATCGCGTGACATTTCCCCAAAGGGGATAGACACAGCAGCTAAGAAGGACACATGTCGGTCAACCAATGTGTCCGGAGCAGTAGCGAGCTACCATGGCTCGTTGGATCACAAAGGGGCATTTCCCTGTAAGGAGTGCTACTAAAATTCACGACTAGGTAATCGAACCCCATACATATCAAGTACGACACACGTACGCATGGCATACCGATATGTATAGATACATCGATGGCATCATAACATAACCATAAACATACAAGCTTTATTTAAGAGGCTCGGAAGAGCCACACACATAATATTACACAGTAAGGGTCTCACGACCCATAATAGCAGTCATACAGTTACAAGCCAGCGGAAGTGTTTAAAACTGTCTGAGTACAGACAGGTGCAACTAGAAGGCACATGGCCTGACTATACTACATACCCAACCTAGGGCCAGATCGTAGCTGGGACACCAGCTACTCGTCGTCGTCGATGTCTATGAAGAACCCTCCATTAGGGTCATTAGCAACCTCTGCAACATTTATTAAAAAAACATGAGTACGGAGGTACTCAGCAAGACATTAGGATAACTAACTACTCATGCAGTGTATCAATAAGGTATGGTGGGGTTTCATGCGGAAAGCCAGCATTTGACTTGTGGCTAGACAACTTGCATTTTTAAATAATTTTGACAACTTGATTTCTCGCACACGAGTCCACTAACACCACAACAATACTCCATCGTGGAATCATTCCGTCTCCATACGGAAATGCCGTCCACGACACTCACGCTTATCTTGACAATTTTATGAGTAGCCATTGAAGTTATCTATGAACAACATATGTCTCCAAGTAGTCCATATCCGCGGATGCGGCTATTCGAATAGATCATAACCCTGCAGGGGTGTACTTCGTCACACACGCTCTCGCCACTTATCGCCATGTGCACGTCATGCACCTCGGCAACCTTCAAGCGGAAGCCCAGCGAGGGAGTCGGCCACGACCGTTAACCACATTAGTACCTAGTCCAGGTTTATCGCCTATCTGAGAGTAACCCGTACGGAAGTCCGGCCGAGGTTTCCGCCACGGCCCCAAATGAAGTGCGCAGGGTTCCCAGGCCCACCATCCGGGTGCCACTTGGTACACCGTGCCACTGCCTACCGCATCACAACCCACCTCTCACGCCAGCACCATGCACGGCCTCCAGCATGACTATAAACACCAGAGACTACTTGCAACTCCTGGACCGAGTACTAAGCAGTTAATAAGTCGACCGGGGTCATATTTCAGGGCCCAGCATGTGGTAGTATCTCGTCCTGGATTACATACACGGAACTTAGTTCCTAAGGACGGTTCCAACGAAACAACCCGCCATGTACTCCTACACAGCCTTTCACCGGTACCTTTACAAAATCAGGTTCAAGACACAACCTTTGCTTACCGAACACATTCTCACAATTCTGTTCATCTCCCAGATGACAGACCATACACAACTCTAAGCATAGCATGCATAGCAGGATAAGACACATCTTGGCTCAAGCAACTACCAGGTATGCTAGGTTGCACGGTTCAGCTATTTACTGTGACAAGGATAGGTCATGCAACGGAAGTGGGTTCAACTAACGTGGCAAAAGCATTTGAAGCATTTGATCCTAATGCAATAAGTAAGTGCAGGAGCAAGAACATGGGATTTATCGGGATGATCAAAGTGGTTGCTTGCCTTGTTGCTCAGAGGAGTGACAATATCCGTCAGACGGATATTCGGTGGAATCCGAGGGAGCGGAGCCTACCGGAAGGAATGACAACAACCAATATCAATCATATGCAATCAAGATGATGCATGAGCATGGCATGATAATGCAAGATGGTAAATTATTATAGCTAACATGTATTAGGTTTGAAGTTGATTTGAATCAAGTTCAAATACCACTTCAAACGAGGTATTCTCGGATACCATTTTAATTGATTCGACCTGATGCTCAGATCAACTTGATGTTAACATGCATGGGATGACATGTTAGGTTGCTGGTTTGTAATTAGAACAGTGTTTGATCATGTCATTCATAGTGAAATTTAAATATTTCCCAAATTGTATTTATAAAGTATTTATAAGAATTAACTTATTCATTAATCTACATGTTTGGGTTCTGTAATATTTTCAAACACGTTTGAAAATGACATATTCAGATTTCTTGAATTTTTCTGATACTTTTTCATATATAAATTATTTTCATTGGACTTACAGATTATTTTCTATGATTTTTAGAAGTTTTAGGCATTTTCTGGAATTATTTAAAATCCAGAAATGCATTTACTACTTCAGCCATGCGTCAGCATGACCTCAGCAGGTCAAAGGGGCCAGCCCAGGTCAAACCTGGCGGCTGGGCCCCACATGTAAGTGACTCTGGTTTACTGATATTGTTTCAGATTTAAAAGTTTACTAATTAAACGTGTGGGGCTTCATGTCAGTGCCTCATTAGGCTAGTTAGTCAGGGAGGTTAGCGCTAATGACGGCCACGTCATCCTGCCGGAGAGCTGCCGGCGACGACCACATCCGACGGCAGCATCTCGCCGGAATCGGCAAACGGCGACGGTTGGACGCGCGGAGACCACCAGGAGGTAGCTCGCGTTGGGACGCATCCATTCCCGTGGGTTTGAGGGCGAGGGGGTCACCGGAGACGACAGGAGCAGCGACGGAGCGGCGGCCCGTACTCGTCAAGATGGGGTCGAGGCCAGGGATGCGAGGGGGAAGAATTGGGGGTGGCTACGGGTTCCTCGGAGCTCCCTGAGCACGCTGATGTGCTCAGCAGCGACGCTCGGAGGGGCGCTAGCCACGGGGGCACCATGGCCGGCGGCAGAGCTCGGGCTCCATGGCGGGAGGAGGCTAGAGGAAGGGGGGCTCGACGGAAAGAGGGGGGAAAGGAAGAAGAGCTCACGGTGGATCCAGGGAGATAGGCGGCTGGCTCGAGGACGACCTGTGGCCGGCGGATCGACGTCGACTTCCGGCGGCCTTCGGTGGTCTTGGCGTGGGGAGACAGACGCGAGAGAAAGATCCGGGGGGAGGAATGAGGAGGAGAGGATTGGGACGGCTCTCCCGAGCTTATCCTAGCCACCAGGTCGGCGGGGAGGCCAGGCAGGCAGGAGGCGTGGCGCCCCTGGCCATGCGCCGTGGCGAGCTTCTCCTCTGCCTTCTGGCAGGAGGAAGAAGACGCCTGAGCCCCTCGTGGGCTGGGCCAGGCGACAGATAGAGGTATGCTCTTCTTTCTCTTATTTATTTTCTGTTTTGTTTTTTTTTATTTGCTAACTAATTGATTTGCTATTTATTTCAGCTCCAAAATAGTTTGTAAAAACTATTTTGAACACACCAGAATATTTGTTGGAATATATCCAACCCTTCCTAAAGTTTTCAACATTTTTGAAAACTTAAAGTTTTGAATTCAAATTTTAAACTTGAAACCAGTAGCTTTTTGCATTTATTTAAAATGCCAAAAGAGTTATGAACATGGTTTTCTTCATTGCTTATTTGCTTCCATGATTTATCAGAAAAGTTGAACTTTTCTTAAGGCCATTTTGGGTTCATTGATTTTAACTAGTTTGAAATTTCCTTCAATTTGAGAGGTGGCTAGGATTTGTTCAGTTTTCCTTCACCACTTACTTATTTCTTGTTGAAAATTTCCTAGATGCAATGCAAAGAAAACATGAGCACAAAGCTAACTTGATTAAGGTGTCAGGGATGTGACAACTGTTGGAATTATGCCCTAGAGGCAATAATAAATATAGTTATTATTATAATTCTTGTATCAAGATAATCGTTTATTATCCATGCTATAATTGTATTGAATGAAGACTCATTTACATGTGTGGATACATAGACAAAACACTGTCCCTAGCAAGCCCCTAGTTGGCTAGCCAGTTGATCAAAGATAGTCAGTTTTTTCTGATTATGAACAAGGTGTTGTTGCTTGATAACTGGATCACGTCATTAGGAGAATCACGTGATGGACTAGACCCAAACTAATAGACGTAGCATGTTGATCGTGTCATTTTGTTGCTACTGTTTTCTGCGTGTCAAGTATTTGCTCCTATGACCATGAGATCATATAACTCACTAACACCGGAGGAATACTTTGTGTGTATCAAACGTCGCAACGTAACTGGGTGACTATAAAGATGCTCTACAGGTATCTCCGTAGGTGTTCGTTGAGTTAGTATGGATCAAGACTGGGATTTGTCACTCCGTGTGACGGAGAGGTATCTCGGGGCCCACTCGGTAATACAACATCACACACAAGCCTTGCAAGCAATGTAACTTAGTGTAAGTTGCGGGATCTTGTATTACGGAACGAGTAAAGAGACTTGCCGGTAAACGAGATTGAAATAGGTATGCGGATACTGACGATCGAATCTCGGGCAAGTAACATACCGAAGGACAAAGGGAATGACATACGGGATTATATGAATCCTTGGCACTGAGGTTCAAACGATAAGATCTTCGTAGAATATGTAGGATCCAATATGGGCATCCAAGTCCCGCTATTGGATATTGACCGAGTCTCTCGGGTCATGTCTACATAGTTCTCGAACCCGCAGGGTCTGCACACTTAAGGTTCGACATTATTTTATGCGTATTTGAGTTATATGGTTGGTTACCGAATGTTGTTCAGTCTCCCGGATGAGATCACGGACGTCACGAGGGTTTCCGGAATGGTCCGGAAACGAAGATTGATATATAGGATGACCTCATTTGATTACCGAAAGGTTTTCGGAGTTACCGGGAATGTACCGGGAATGACGAATGGGTTCCGAGAGTTCACCGGGGGGGCAACCCACCCCGGGGAAGCCCATAGGTCTTGAGGGTGGCGCACCAGCCCTTAGTGGGCTGGTGGGATAGCCCAAAAGGGCCCTATGCGCATTGGAAGAAAAATCAAAGAGAAAAGGAAAAAAAAGAGGAGGTAGGAAAGGAAGGAAGGACTCCACACACCAAACCAAGTAGGACTCGGTTTGGGGGGGAGTCCTTCCCCCCTTTGGCTCGGCCGACCCCCTTGGGGCTCCTTGAGCCCCAAGGCAAGGTCCCCCCCTCTCCCACCTATATATACGGAGGTTTTAGGGCTGATTTGAGATGACTTTTCCACGGCAGCCCGACCACATACCTCCACGGTTTTTCCTCTAGATCGCGTTTCTGCGGAGCTCGAGCGGAGCCCTGCTGAGACGAGATCATCACCAACCTCCGAAGCGCCGTCACGCCGCCGGAGAACTCTTCTACCTCTCCGTCTCTCTTGCTGGATCAAGAAGGCCGAGATCATCATCGAGCTGTACGTGTGCTGAACGCGGAGGTGCCGTCCGTTCGGCACTAGATCGTGGGACTGATCGCGGGATAGTTCGCAGGGCGGATCGAGGGACGTGAGGACATTCCACTACATCAACCGCGTTCACTAACGCTTCTACTGTACGGTCTACAAGGTTACGTAGATCGCTCATCCCCTCTCGTAGATGGACATCACCATGATAGGTCTTCGTGCGCGTAGGAAAATTTTTGTTTCCCATGCGACGTTCCCCATCAACAACTCACCCCCCACTCAAATGAATCTCGTCCCGAGATTTAGAAGTCATCGGGAATAACGCAGGATACTCAAGTCGGAGACGATCCTCTCTTTCCCAAGTTGCCTCCTTTTCATAATCATTGGACCATTGAACTTTAAGAAACTTGAGGTTTCGACGTCGAGTGGTACGCTCATCTTGATCAAGAATACGCACGGGGTATTCTCGGTATGAAAGGTTATCTTGGAGATCATGCATTTTGTGATCCACTTCACGGATAGGATCCGAAAAGCGACGCTTGAGTTGCGAGACGTGGAAGACATCATGAACCTTGGAAAGATGTGGAGGAAGTTCCAACTGGTAGGCAACTTCTCCTCGTTTGGCAAGAATGCGAAAAGGACCAATGTAACGAGGATCCAACTTGCCCTTGGTACCGAATATATGGGTACCCTTCAAAGGTGTAAGCCGAAGGTAAGCCTTCTCGTCAACTTCAAAGGTCACAGCCTTATGATGACGATCATATTGGCTCTTTTGACGAGACTGGGTTGTTTTCAACTTTTCACGAATAATGCGAACCTGCTATTCTGCACCCTGGATCATATCCGGGCCAAAGAGTTGCCTCTCTCCGGTTTCTGACCAATTAAGAGGTGTTCGACATCTTCGTCCATAGAGAACTTCAAAAGGGGCTTTGCCCAAGCTTGATTGATAACTATTGTTATAAGCGAATTCGACGAACGGAAGGCACTTCTCCCAATTCATACCGAACGATATAACAGAAGCTCGGAGCATATCTTCTAGGATTTGATTCACTCTTTCTACTTGACCACTTGATTGGGGATGGAAAGCAGTGCTAAAAGATAAGTGAGTCCCCATGGCATTCTGAAAACTTTCCCAGAAGCGAGAAGTAAAGATACTCCCACGGTCCGAGTTAATCTCTAGGGGAACACCATGAAGAGACACTATTCGAGAGATATATAACTCCGCTAGCTGGCTAGCTGTTATACTCTCACGAACGGGAAGAAAATGAGCCACTTTGGAAAGACGGTCAATGACCACAAAGATAGCATTATTTCCTTTCTTGGTCTTGGGAAATCCGGTAATGAAATCCATGCTAACTTTATCCCATTTCCATTCAGTAATAGCTAGAGGTTGAAGGGTGCCAACAGGCCTTTGATGTTCTGCCTTAACTCGACGACAAACGTCGCAGTTAGCAACGAACTCAGCAATTTCTCTCTTCATCCTAGTCCACCAGAACCTCTGGCGTAGGTCCTGATACATCTTAGTACTACCGGGATGAATGGTGAGAGGAGAATGATGGGCCTCCTTAAGGATTAACTGCCTTAGATGTGGGTTCTTAGGAACCACTAGACGATTCTGGAAGAACACAACACCTTGATCGTTCATGGAAAATTCTTTAGCGTTTCCGCTAAACATATTCTCCTTGATCCGTGATATACCATTGTCACGCTTTTGGCCAGCTATAATTTGATCCTTAAGGGTAGGCTTCGCCACCAGGGTAGAAAGGAATCCTTGAGGAACAATATGAAGATTCAACTTCCGAAAGTCCTCATAGAGATGTGGTTGACCTTGTTGTAGCATCAAATTGTTACAATAAGATTTACGACTTAGTGCATCGGCCATAACATTGGCCTTTCCCGGGGTGTAAGTTATCCCTAAGTCGTAATCCGAGATCAACTCAATCCACCGTCTTTGCCTGAGATTCAAATCCGGCTGGGTGGTGATCAGTGAATATTTCGCAACGATTACCCAGAAGGTAATGTCGCCAGGTTTTTAGTGCATGGACCACAGCTGCAAGCTCAAGGTCATGTGTGGGATAATTATCCTCATGTGGACGCAACTGTCGAGATGCGTATGCGATCACATGACGATCTTGCATGAGAATGCAACCTAATCTTTGTCGCGAGGCGTCGCAATAGATAACAAAGTCTTTAGAAAAATCCTGTGGTAGCAACACAGGTGCGGAAGCCAGGCGTCTTTTCAGTTCCTGAAAACTATGCTCACACTATGGTGTCCACGCAAACATTTTATCCTTCTTGAGGAGTTCAGTTAGAGGCTTTGCAACCTTGGAGAAATTCTCGACAAAGCGGCGACAATAGCTCGCTAGACCAAGAAAACTCCTAACTTGCTTAACCGATTGAGGTTGAGTCCAATCAAGGACAGCTTGAACTCTCTCGGGATTGACAGCAATACCCTTACCAGAGATTACATGACCTAGATAGGCCACTTCTGGTAACCAAAATTCACATTTTGAGAACTTGGCATAAAGGCGATGCTCTCGAAGTTTCATCAATACCAGCCTTAGATGCTCGGCATGTTCTTATTCATTCTTCGAGTAGATGAGAACATCATCGAGGTATACCACAACGAATTTATCCAAATACTCCATGAAGATTGAATTCATCAGACGAGAGAAGGTGGCTGGGGCATTGGTTAAACCGAAGGACATGACGGTGTACTCGTATTGGCCATAACGAGTAACAAAAGCCGTTTTTGGGATGTCCCCGTTCTTGATCTTGATTTGATGGTATCCCAACCTCAAATCCATTTTGGAGAAGACTGAGGATGCAGCGAGCTGATCGTACAGATCGTTGATCCTGGGGAGTGGATACTTGTTCTTTATGGTGACCAGATTAACTGGTCGGTAATCTACAACCATCCGATCCGTCCCGTCTTTCTTCTTGACGAAGAGGACGGGGCAAGCCCAAGGAGAAGAGCTAGGACGAACGAAACCTTTATTCAAGGCCTCATCTAGTTGCTTCTTAAGTTCGGCTAGCTCCAGGGGTGCCATCTTATATGGTCTTCTGGCTATGGGGACAGTTCCTGGAACAAGATCTATCACAAACTCTACATCTCTGTCAGGTGGAATTCCTGGCAGTTCCTCTGGAAAAACATCTGGAAAGTCACGGACTACCGGAATGTCTTCAAGTTCCGGAAGAGGGTTGGCATTTAGGGAATAAAGTTGGCATTGGGCAACTCGAGTAGAGACATTTACTATCTCACCCGAGGGATGGGTAAGCTGGACATTTCTAGAATGAGTATTAATCTTGGCATAGTGAGCTGACATCCAGTCCATACCCAAGATGATATTAATATCCGAAGATTTCAAGGCTATCAATGAGGCTAGAAAAACTAGTCTGTCTACTAGAATTTCATTGTCATAGGTTATCCTAGAGGTTTGCCATTTACTACCAGGAGTTTGGACAACCAATGGAATTGGCATATCACAAAAAGACATGTTATGCAACTGTGCATAACTTTCTGAAATGAAGGAATGAGAAGACCCAGTGTCAAAGAGAACAGACGTTGGGTGATGATTAACAAGAAGCGTACCCAGTATGACGTCGGGATCCTCTGCAGCTTCTTCCGCTCACACATAGTTCACACGGCCACGTGCAGGAGTTGGCTTCACATAGTAAGCTTTCCCGACTTGCCTTGCCTGACGGACTTTCAGGGTTGCTTGGCACCCACATTTTGAGGACACTCACGGGAATAGTGCCCTGGTTCTCCACAGTTGTAGCATATCACTTGGTTGGCACGTGGTGTAGCATTGCTAGCTGGACCACCATAAGTTTTTGCTGGAGGGTTGGGCTGATTTGTCTGAGGCGCCACGTAGGATGGCCTCGGAGTGTATCTTGGCGGCAGAGAACTGTTCGGGACCCACAGCCTGCCTTTTGGGAACGCGGAACCAGAAGACAAGCGAAAGTCACGGGAGTGCTTCCTTGTGGGTTCAAAGTCAGTATGACCAGTCTCGGCACTGATCGCCTTGTTGACCAGGGCTTGAAAGCTTGCACACTCGTGGAGGCGCAGATCACGACGAAGCTCAGGGCTCAGACCCTTACGGAATCTTGCTTGCTTCTTGGTGTCCGTAGACACCTCCTCTGTTGCATAGCGGGCTAGGTTACCGAACTCGCGGATATAGGCATCCACGGTCAACTTGCCCTGAGTGAAAGCACATAACTCCTCTCTCTTTCTGTCCATCGGGCCCTCTGGAATATGGTGCAGACAAAAGGCTGCACTGAAGTCTGCCCATGTGGCTGCTGGTTCAGCGGGACGCATAGCTTCAAAGTTCTCCCACCACCGATTGGCGGGTCCTTCCAGGAAATACGCTGCAAAGGTCACCTTGTCGGCCTCAGAAACATTCGCAGAGCGAATCTTGCGTGAGATGTTGCACAGTCAGTCATCAGCGTCGAGGGGATCGACAGAATGATGAAACATTGGAGGATTCAGCTTCACAAAGTCGTTGAGGGACACTGCATCATTCCTAGGCTGACGAGCCGTATTCTGCTCAATACGCTCTAACAGTCGGTTGGTCTCCCTTTTGTTTCACTCTGCCTCTAGCATAACTTCCGCCAGAGAGGGCGGGTGAGGCAGGTCTTCCTGCGACGCTTGACAACCCTCGCCTTGCTCATGAGCAGGGGCACGGTTCAACCTGGTGAACACCATCCTGACAAACAAACTCACAGCTTAGACCAATATCATATCAATACTAGCTATGGATTAAGAATGTACTGAACGCACGGAATGCGGAAATGAATATCCGAACATGTTGGGGAACGCCGCATGGGAAACAAAAATTTTCCTACGCGCACGAAGACCTATCATGGTGATGTCCATCTACGAGAGGGGATGAGTGATCTACGTACCCTTGTAGATCGTACAGCAGAAGCGTTAGTGAACGCGGTTGATGTAGTGGAACGTCCTCACGTCCCTCGATCCGCCCCGCGAACAATCCCGCGATCAGTCCCACGATCTAGTACCGAACGGACGGCACCTCCGCGTTCAGCACACGTACAGCTCGGCGATGATCTCGGCCTTCTTGATCCAGCAAGAGAGACGGAGAGGTAGAAGAGTTCTCCAGCAGCGTGACGGCGCTCCGGAGGTTGGTGATGACCTTGTCTCAGCAGGGCTCCGCCCGAGCTCCGCAGAAACGCGATCTAGAGGAAAAACCGTGGAGGTATGTGGTCGGGCTGCCGTGGAAAAGTCGTCTCAAATCAGCCCCAAAACCTCCGTATATATAGGTGGGAGGGAGGGGACCTTGCCTTGGGGCTCAAGGAGCCCCAAGGGGGTCGGCCGAGTCCAAGGGGGAAGGCTCCCCCCCCCAAACCGAGTTGGACTTGGTTTGGTGGGTGGGAGTCCTTCCTTCCCTTCCCACCTCCTTTTTTTTTCTTTTCTCTTTGATTTTCTCTTCTAGGCGCATAGGGCCCTTTTGGCTGTCCCACCAGCCCACTAAGGGCTGGTGTGCCACCCTCAAGGCCTATGGGCTTCCCCGGGGTGGGTTGCCCCCCCCCCCCCCCCGGTGAACTCCCGGAACCCATTCGTCATTCCCGGTACATTCCCGGTAACTCCGAAAACCTTCCGGTCATCAAATGAGGTCATCCTATATATCATTCTTCGTTTCCGGACCATTCCGGAAACCCTCGTGACGTCCGTGATCTCATTCGGGACTCCGAACAACATTCGGTAACCAACCATATAACTCAAATACGCATAAAACAACATCGAACCTTAAGTGTGCAGACCCTGCGGGTTCGAGAACTATGTAGACATGACCCGAGAGACTCCTCGGTCAATATCCAATAGCGGGACCTGGATGCCCATATTGGATCCTACATATTCTACGAAGATCTTATCGTTTGAACCTCAGTGTCAAGGATTCGTATAATCCCGTATGTCATTCCCTTTGTCCTTCGGTATGTTACTTGCCCGAGATTCGATCGTCAGTATCCGCATACCTATTTCAATCTCGTTTATCTCTTTACTCGTTCCGTAATACAAGATCCTGCAACTTACACTAAGTTACATTGCTTGCAAGGCTTGTGTGTGATGTTGTATTACCGAGTGGGCCCCGAGATACCTCTCCGTCACACGGAGTGACAAATCCCAGTCTTAATCCATACTAACTCAACTAACACCTTCGGAGATACCTGTAGAGCATCTTTATAGTCACCCAGTTACGTTGCAACGTTTGATACACACAAGGCATTCCTCCGGTGTCAGTGAGTTATATGATCTCATGGTCATAGGAATAAATACTTGACACGCAGAAAACAGTAGCAACAAAATGACACGATCAACATGCTACGTCTATTAGTTTGGGTCTAGTCCATCACGTGATTCTCCTAATGACGTGATCCAGTTATCAAGCAACAACACCTTGTTCATAATCAGAAGACACTGACTATCTTTGGTCAACTGGCTAGCCAACTAGAGGCTTGCTAGGGACGGTGTTTTCTCTATGTAAATGAGTCTTCATTCAATACAATTATAGCATGGATAATAAACGATTATCTTGATACAGGAATTATAATAATAACTATATTTATTATTGCCTCTAGGGCATAATTCCAACAGAACAGCATGGTAACAAGCAACTGCTATATATACACCATGGTTCATACACACCCTTACATAGTTCAGTACAACTTTAACCGAAGAGCAAACTACTGAAATTATGAAACTACTCATCAGAGGCTTACAAGCTTCCTATACATTATTTATCTAGGCCTCCGGAATTCATTTCACATCACAGGCATACTTCACAAGTCACACAGGACTGTAAACGTACGGCTACTACCATACTATCCTTCCGCTCACAGCTCAGGCATCCGCATAGAACATCTCATAGAGATCACCTCCATGACCTGGAAGCTCAACCTGCGGATCAGGAAACACTCTAGCCTGAGATCCCTGGGAACCATAAGGACACGGATGTGGCCTTGGTCCCCTGACTGGTGGTAAGAGGGGTCCCCGAAGAGGGGTGACTCCTCCTATAGCTGGCCAGTCAACGTGGGCCGGAAGATGGGTCCTAACAGGGTTCAGCATCTCCATATCTCCGTACCCTGTCTGGACTACCGGTGCCAGCTGCGTCAAAACCGTCCACAGACGGGCACAGGTAGCATAAAGCTCCATGCGGAGAGCACGAGCATCCCTGTCTCTGTTCTCTAGCATCTCAACAGTGGACTGCAGTAGTGGATCCTCCATAGAAGAATCAAAATAGACTCCACTGAGGTATCCCTCTTCACCAGGCTGAGAGGCCGGAACATAGCAGAACTCTGAGTTCTGCAGCAGTGCATGTCTCGCTCTCATAATAGTCAGCATTGAATAGGCAGCATCTTGTACTGCCATGTCAACAGTGACTCCCATCCCATAGGACCAATGGGTTGGCTCCTCAGCTCCAGGGTAGTCTGGAAATACCCTAACAGTGTAGATATACTAGCTCTGGTTGAAGTCTCGGTACTGTTCCTCCACTGTGTACTCGGGGTACCAGCGGTAACCGCACACCGACATCACTCTGATCAGCATGGCCGTATGACCCGGTACATCAATGCACCTGATCAGACATACCACCTGACGAGAAGGACGGCCAGGCATCTGTAAATAGAGAGTAATGCAAAAGCATTAGAGCTCCGAATGCAAAATTGGGCAGCATAATGGCTGTAAATGCTCAAAAACAAATTTTGAGACAACCCAAAATGGAATAGCGTAACCACTCAACTATCAAGTTCAATTCTCTGATCATCAAACCTACTTCCTTTTTCCTAGAAATGAAAGAAACCCAAATATCTCTTGACCCGTAGTTCTATAATCTATCGATCAGAAACACGAGCCTAGAAGAAGATGAGTAACCTAGTCCTTAATTCCCGCAGAAAAGACGAGGATGACTAGAATAGAATAACCTGAGAAGAGAGCAAGAATCTTACGTTCCCTTCCACAAACTATTCCCTTATGTATAACTAAAGCAATTCCAGACTCAACTTCGACCAGTTTGGCTTAGTAATCCTACAGCCAGTCAGGCTCTGATACCAACGCTGTCGGGACCCCGATCCTAAGCCATAGGAATCCATCCTGTAACACATCGCATCCCTTTGTGGGCTCACACACGGTTAACTTCATGGCTGCAGCCTTACCTTAGCCGGGACCGTTTGCGTCTTTTGACTCACGTATGCAATAGTGTCCCTAGCATTCCAATGTCAAAGAACCCGGATCGACAAGTCTAGTCATAAACCAAAGTGGTAGTACTGCACAAGGACAGGCATACATGACCCAACAAAGCAGGTGTCGATCACCAGCGAGTGTAGACGAGTCGTAGCAAGCTACAAGGACTCCATTACATCGCGTGACATTTCCCCAAAGGGGACAGACACAGCAGCTAAGAAGGACACATGCCGGTCAACCAATGTGTCCGGAGCAGAGTAGCGAGCTACCATGGCTCGTTGGATCACAAAGGGGCATTTCCCTGTAAGGAGCGCTACTAAAATTCACGACTAGGTAATCGAACCCCATACATATCAAGTACAACACACGTACGCATGGCATACCGATATGTATAGATACATCGATGGCATCACAACATAACCATAAACATACAAGCTTTATTTAAGAGGATCGGAAGAGCCACACACATAATATTACACAGTAAGGGTCTCACGACCCATAATAGCAGTCATACAGTTACATGCCAGCGGAAGTGTTTAAAACTGTCTGAGTACAGACAGGTGCAACTAGAAGGCACATGGCCTGACTATACTACAGACCCAACCTAGGGCCAGATTTTAGTTGGGACACCAGCTACTCGTCGTCGTCGATGTATATGAAGAACCCTCCATTAGGGTCATTAGCAACCTCTGCAACATTTATTAAGCAAACATGAGTACGGAGGTACTCAGCAAGACTTTAGGATAACTAACTACTCATGCAATGTATCAATAAGGTATGGTGGGGTTTCATGCGGAAAGCCAGCATTTGACTCGTGGCTAGACAACTTGCATTTTTAAATAATTTTGACAACTTGATTTCTCGCACACGAGTCCACTAACACCACAACAATACTCCATCGTGGAATCATTCCGTCTCCATACGGAAATGCCGTCCACGACACTCATGCTTGTCTTGACAATTTTATGAGTAGCCATTGAAGTTATCTATGAACAACATATGTCTCCAAGTAGTCCATATCAGTGGATGCGGCTATTCGAATAGATCATAACCCTGCAGGGGTGTACTTCGTCACACACGCTCTCGCCACTTATCTCCATGTGCACGTCATGCACCTCAGCGACCTTCAAGCGGAAGCCCAGCGAGGGAGTCGGCCACGACTGTTAACCCCATTAGTACCTATTCCAGGTTTATCGCCTATCTGAGAGTAACCCGTACGGAAGTCCGGCCGAGATTTCCGCCACGGCCCCAAATGACGTGCGCAGGGTTCCCAAGCCCACCGTCCGGGTGCCACTTGGTACACCGTGCCACTTCCTACCGCATCACAACCCACCTCTCAGGTCAGCACCATGCACGGCCTCCAGCATGACTATAAACACCAGAAACTACTTGCAACTCCTGGACCGAGTACTAAGCAGTTAATAAGTCGAGCGGGGTCATATTTCATGGCCCAGCATGTGGTAGTATCTCGTCTTGGATTACATACACGGAACTCAGTTCTTAAGGACGGTTCCAATGAAACAACCCGCCATGTACTCCTACACAGCCTTTCACCGGTACCTTTACAAAATCAGGTTCAACACACAACCTTTGCTTACCAAACACATTCTCACAATTCTGTTCATCTCCCAGATGACAGACCATACACAACTCTAAGCATAGCATGCATAGCAGGATAAGGCACATCATGGCTCAAGCAACTACCAGGTATGCTAGGTTGCAAGGTTCAACTATTTATTGTGACAAGGATAGGTCATGCAACGGAAGTGGGTTCAACTAACGTGGCAAAAGCATTTGAAGCATTTGATACTAATGCAATAAGTAAATGCAGGAGCAAGCACATGGGATTTATCGGGATGATCAAAATGGTTGCTTGCCTTGTTTCTCAAAGGAGTGACAATATCCGTCAGACGGATATTCGGTGGAATCCAGGGGAGCGGAGCCTACCGGAAGGAATGACAACAACCAATATCAATCATATGCAATCAAGATGATGCATGAGCATGGCATGATAATGCAAGATGGTAAATTATTATAGCTAACATGTATTAGGTTTGAAGTTGATTTGAATCAAGTTCAAATGCCACTTCAAACGAGGTATTCTCGGATACCATTTTAATTGATTCGACCTGATGCTCAGATCAACTTGATGTTAACATGGATGGGATGACATGTTAGGTTGCTGGTTTGTAATTAGAACAGTGTCTGATCATGTCATTCATAGTGAAATTTAAATATTCCCAAATTCTATTTATAAAGTATTTATAAGAATTAACTTATTCATTAATCTACATGTTTGGGTTCTGTAACATTTTCAAACATGTTTGAAAATGACATATTCAGATTCCTTGAATTTTTCTGATACTTTTTCATATATAAATTATTTTCATTGGACTTACAGATTATTTTCTATGATTTTTAGAAGTTTTAGGCATTTTCTGGAATTATTTAAAATCCAAAAATGCATTTACTGCATCAGCCATGCGTCAGCATGACCTCAGCAGGTCAAACCTGGCGGCTGGGCCCCACATGTAAGTGACTCTGGTTTACTGATTTTGTTTCAGATTTAAAACTTTACTAATTAAACGCGTGGGGCCTCATGTCAGTGCCTCATTAGGCTAGTTAGTCAGGGAGGTTAGCGCTAATGACGGCCACGTCATCCTGCCGGAGAGCTGCCGGCGACGACCACATCCGACGGCAGCATCTCGCCGGAATCGGCAAACGGCGACGGTTGGACGCGCGGAGACCACCAGGAGGTAGCTCGCGTTGGGCCGCATCCATTCCCGTGGGTTTGAGGGCGAGGGGGTCGTCGGAGACGACAGGAGCAGCGACGGAGCGGCGGCCCGTGCTCGGCAAGATGGGGTCGAGGCCAGAGATGCGAGGGGGAATAATTGGGGGTGGCTATACTCAGCAGCGACGGTCGGAGGGGCGCTAGCCACGGGGGCGCCATGGCCGGCGGCAGGAGCTCACGCTCCATGGCGGGAGGAGGCTAAAGGAAGGGGGGCTCGACGGAAAGAAGGGGGAAAGGAAGAAGAGCTCACGGCGGATCCAGGGAGATAGGCGGCTAGCTGGAGGACGACCTGTGGCCGGTGGATCGACGTCGACTTCCGGCGGCCTTCGGTGGTCTTGGCGTGGGGAGACAGACGCGAGAGAAAGATCCGGGGGGGAGGAATAAGGAGGAGAGGATTGGGACGGCTCTCCCGAGCTTATCCTAGCCACCAGGTCGGCGGGGAGGTCAGGCAGGCAGGAGGCGTGGCGCCCCTGGCCATGCGCCGTGGCGAGCTTCTCCTCTGCTTTCTGGCAGGAGGAAGAAGACGCCTGAGCCCCTGGTGGGTTGGGCCAGGCGACAGATAGAGGTATGCTCTTCTTTCTCTTATTTCTTTTTTGTTTTTTTTATTTGCTAACTAATTGATTTGCTATTTATTTCAGCTCCAAAATAGTTTGTAAAAACTATTTTGAACACACAAGAATATTTGTTGGAATATATCCAACCCTTCCTAAAGTTTTCAACATTTTTTAAAACTTAAAGTTTTGAATTCAAATTTTAAACTTGAAACCAGTAGCTTTTTGCATTTATTTAAAATGCCAAAAGTGTTATGAACATGGTTTTCTTCATTGCTTATTTGCTTCCATGATTTATCAGAAAAGTTGAACTTTTCATTAGGCCATTTTGGGTTCATTGATTTTAACTAGTTTGAATTTTCCTTTAATTTGAGAGGTGGCTTGGGTTTGTTGAGTTTTCCTTCACCACTTACTTTGTTCTTGTTGAAAATTTCCTAGATGCAATGCAAAGAAAACATGAGCACAAAGCTAACTTGATTAAGGTGTCAGGGATGTGATAGTAGCCCTCTCAGCTTTTTAGCACATGCTATGTGGGTGAAATGATGATAACATGCCAACATTCAACATTTTCAGAGTTCATTTGTAGTGCTTTTCAATTTCAGGGTCAACTAGCTCAAAATAAATAAGTAAATGCACGAAGAATACCAAATGAAGTCAGAAATTGTTGAAATTTTGTGATGTGCCTTTGAATGGTGAATTTTGAA
Organism: Hordeum vulgare subsp. vulgare; assembly: GCF_904849725.1. NCBI lineage: Eukaryota > Viridiplantae > Streptophyta > Magnoliopsida > Poales > Poaceae > Hordeum > Hordeum vulgare. The sequence continues at coordinate 26,463,584 of NC_058524.1, forward strand.
CACACAAAAAGTATGGAGTTCAAATAAGTTCAAAAAAACGAAATCCTTTTGTAAGAGATGAGTTCTCGTTCGAAACGCTCATACTTCGAGAGAGATTGTCCGTTTTGTACACGAAGTGCATCCAGTTTTTGTCGTAGCCCTCTCAACTTTTTGACACATGCTATGTGGGTGAAATGATGATAGCATGCCAACTTTCAACATTTTCAGAGTTCATTTGTAGTGCTTTTGAATTTCAGGGTCAACTAGCTCAAAAAAAATAAGTAAATGCACCAAGAATACCAAATGAAGTCAGAAATTGTTGAAATTTTATGATGTGCCTTTGAATGGTGCATTTTGAACACACAAAAAGTATGGAGTTCAAATAAGTTCAAAAAAATGAAATCCCTTTGTAAGAGATGAGTTCTCGTTCGAAACACTGATACTTCGAGAGAGATTGTCCGTTTTGTACACGAAGTGCATCCAGTTTTTGTCGTAGCCCTCTCAACTTTTTAACACATGCTATGTGGGTGAAATGATGATAGCATGCCAACTTTCAACATTTTCAGAGTTCATTTGTAGTGCTTTTCAATTTCAGGGTCAACTAGCTCACAAAAAAAAAGTAAATGCACGAAATATACCAAATATAGTCAGAAATTGTTGAAATTTTGTGATGTTCCTTTGAATGGTGCATTTTGAACACACAAAAAGTATGGAGTTCAAATAAGTTCAAAAAAATGAAATCCCTTTGTAAGAGATGAGTTCTCGTTCGAAACACTGATACTTCGAGAGAGATTGTCCGTTTTGTACACGAAGTGCATCCAGTTTTTGTCGTAGCCCTCTCAACTTTTTAACACATGCTATGTGGGTGAAATGATGATAGCATGCCAACTTTCAACATTTTCAGAGTTCATTTGTAGTGGTTTTCAATTTCAGGGTCAACTAGCTCAAAAATAAATAAGTAAATGCACGAAGAATACCGAATGAAGTTAGAAATTGTTGAAATTTTGTGATGCGCCTTTGAATGGTGCATTTTGAACACACAAAAAGTATGGAGTTCAAATAAGTTCAAAAAAATGAAATCCCTTTGTAAGAGATGAGTTCTCGTTTGAAACCCTGATACTTCAAGAGAGATTGTCCGTTTTGTACACGAAGTGCATCCAGTTTTTGTCGTAGCCCTCTTAACTTTTTAACACATGCTATGTGGGTGAAATGATGATAGCATGCCAACTTTCAACATTTTCAGAGTTCATTTGTAGTGCTTTTCAATTTCAGGGTCAACTAGCTCAAAGAAAAATTAAATGCACGAAGATTACCAAATGAAGTCAGATATTGTTGAAATTTTGTGATGTGCCTTTGAATGGTGCATTTTGAACACACAAAAAGTATGGAGTTCAAATAAGTTCAAAAAATGAAATCCTTTTGTAAGAGATGAGTTCTCGATCGAAACCCTGATACTTCGAGAGAGATTGTCCGTTTTGTACACGAAGTGCATCCATTTTTTGTCGTAGCCCTCTCAACTTTTTAACACATGCTATGTGGGTAAAATGATGATAGCATGCCAACTTTCAACATTTTCAGAGTTCATTTGTAGTTCTTTTCAATTTCAAGCTCAACTAGCTCAAAAAAAGTAAATGCACGAAGAATACCAAATGAAGTCAGAAATTGTTGAAATTTTGTGATGTGCCTTCGAATGGTGCATTTTGAACACACAAAAATTATGGAGTTCAAATAAGTTCAAAAAAATGAAATCCTTCTGTAAGAGATGAGTTCTCGTTCGAAACCCTCATACTTCGAGAGAGATTGTCCGTTTTGTACACGAAGTGCATCCAGTTTTTGTCGTAGCCCTCTCAACTTTTTAACACATGCTATGTGGGTGTAATGATGATAGCATGCCAACTTTCACCATTTTCAGAGTTCATTTGTAGTGCTTTTCAATTTCAGGGTCAACTAGCTCAAAAAAAAGTAAATGCACGAAGAATACCAAATGAAGTCAAAAATTGTTGAAATTTTGTGATGTGCCTTTGAATGGTGCATTTTGAACACACAAAAAGTATGGAGTTCAAATAAGTTCAAAAAAATGAAATCCATTTGTAAGAGATGAGTTCTGGTTCGAAACCCTCCTACTTCGAGAGAGATTGTCAGTTTTGTACACGAACTGCATCCAGTTTTTGTCGTAGCCCTCTCCACTTTTTAACACATGCTATGTGGGTGAAATTATGATAGCATGCCAACTTTCAGCATTTTCAGAGTTCATTTGTAGTGCTTTTCAATTTCAGGGTCAACTAGCTCAAAAAAAATAAGTAAATGCACGAAATATACCAAATGAAGTCAGAAATTGTTGAAATTTTGTGATGTGCCTTTTAATGGTGCATTTTGAACACACAAAAAGTATGGAGTTCAAATAAGTTCAAAAAAATGAAATCCCTTTGTAAGAGATGAGTTCTCGTTCGAAACTCTGATACTTCGAGAGAGATTGTCCGTTTTCTACACGAAGTGCATCTAGTTTTTGTCGTAGCCCTCTCAACTTTTTAACACATGCTATGTGGGTGAAATGATGATATCATGCCAACTTTCAACATTTTTAGAGTTCATTTGTAGTGCTTTTCAATTTCAGGGTCAACTAGCTCAAAAAAAAAGTAAATGCACGAGATATACCAAATAAAGTCAGAAATTGTTGAAATTTTGTGATGTGCCTTTGAATGGTGCATTTTGAACACACAAAAAGGATGGAGTTCAAATAAGTTCAAAAAAATGAAATCCCTTTGTAAGAGATGAGTTCTCGTTCGAAACCCTCATACTTCGAGAGAGATTGTCCGTTTTGTACACGAAGTGCATCCAGTTTTTGTCGTAGCCCTCTCAACTTTTTAACACATTCTATGTGGGTGAAATGATGATAGCATGCCAACTTTCAACATTTTCAGAGTTCATTTGTAGTGCTTTTCAATTTCAGGGTCAACTAGCTCAAAAAAAAAGTAAATGCACGAAGAATACCAAATGAAGTCAGAAATTGTTGAAATTTTGTGATGTGCCTTTGAATGGTGAATTTTGAACACACAAAAAGTATGGAGTTCAAATAAGTTCAAAAAAATGAAATCCTTCTGTAAGAGATGAGTTCTCGTTCGAAACCGTGATACTTCGAGAGAGATTGTCCGTTTTGTACACGAAGTAAATCCAGTTTTTGTCGTAGCCCTCTCAACATTTTAACACATGCTATGTGGGTGAAATGATGATAGCATGCCAACTTTCAACATTTTCAGAGTTCATTTGTAGTGCTTTTCAATTTCAGGGTCAACTAGCTCACAAAAAAAAAGTAAATGCACGAAATATACCAAATATAGTCAGAAATTGTTGAAATTTTGTGATGTGCCTTTGAATGGTGCATTTTGAACACACAAAAAGTATGGAGTTCAAATAAGTTCAAAAAAATGAAATCCCTTTGTAAGAGATGAGTTCTTGTTCGAAACTCTGATACTTCGAGAGAGATTGTCCGTTTTCTACACGAAGTGCATCCAGTTTTTGTCGTAGCCCTCTCATCTTTTTAACACATGCTATGTGGGTGAAATGATGATATCATGCCAACTTTCAACATTTTCAGAGTTCATTTGTTGTGCTTTTCAATTTCAAGGTCAACTAGCTCAAAAAAAAAGTAAATGCACGAAATATACCAAATATAGTCAGAAATTGTTGAAATTTTTTGATGTGCCTTTGAATGGTGCATTTTGAACACACAAAAAGTATGGAGTTCAAATAAGTTCAAAAAAATGAAATCCCTTTGTAAGAGATGAGTTCTCGTTCGAAACTCTGATACTTCGAGAGAGATTGTCTGTTTTCTACACGAAGTGCATCTAGTTTTTGTCGTAGCCCTCTCAACTTTTTAACACATGCTATGTGGGTGAAATGATGATATCATGCCAACTTTCAACATTTTCAGAGTTCATTTGTAGTGCTTTTCAATTTCAGGGTCAACTAGCTCAAAAAAAAGTAAATGCACGAAATATACCAAATAAAGTCAGAAATTTGTTGAAATTTTGTGATGTGCCTTTGAATGGTGCATTTTGAACACACAAAAAGTATGGAGTTCAAATAAGTTCAAAAAAATGAAATCCCTTTGTAAGAGATGAGTTCTCGTTCGAAACCCTCATACTTCGAGAGAGATTGTCCGTTTTGTACACGAAGTGCATCCAGTTTTTGTCGTAGCCCTCTCAACTTTTTAACACATTCTATGTGGGTGAAATGATGATAGCATGCCAACTTTCAACATTTTCAGAGTTCATTTGTAGTGCTTTTCAATTTCAGGCTCAACTAGCTCAAAAAAAAAGTAAATGCACGAAGAATACCAAATGAAGTGAGAAATTGTTGAAATTTTGTGATGTGCCTTCGAATGGTGCATTTCGAACACACAAAAAGTATGGAGTTCAAATAAGTTCAAAAAAATGAAATCCTGATGTAAGAGATGAGTTCTCGTTCGAAACCCTGATACTTCGAGAGAGATTGTCCGTTTTGTACACGAAGTGCATCCAGTTTTTGTCGTAGCCCTCTCAACTTTTTAACACATGCTATGTGGGTGAAATGATGATAGCATGCCAACTTTCAACATTTTCAGAGTTCATTTGTAGTGCTTTTCAATTTCAGGGTCAACTAGCTCAAAAAAAAAGTAAATGCACGAAATATACCAAATATAGTCAGAAATTGTTGAAATTTTGTGATGTGCCTTTTAATGGTGCATTTTGAACACACAAAAAGTATGGAGTTCAAATAAGTTCAAAAAAATGAAATCCCTTTGTAAGAGATGAGTTCTCGTTCGAAACCCTGATACTTCGAGAGAGATTCTCCGTTTTGTACACGAAGTGCATCTAGTTTTTGTTGTAGCCCACTCAACTTTTTAACACATGCTATGTGGGTGAAATGATGATAGGATGCCAACTTTCAGCATTTTCAGAGTTCATTTGTAGTGCTTTTCAATTTCAGGGTCAACTAGCTCAAAAAAATTAAGTAAATGCACGAAATATACCAAATGAAGTCAGGAATTGTTGAAATTGTGTGATGTGCCTTTTAATGGTGCATTTTGAACACACAAAAATTATGGAGTTCAAATAAGTTCAAAAAAATGAAATCCCTTTGTAAGAGATGAGTTCTCGTTCGAAACTCTGATACTTCGAGATAGATTGTCCGTTTTCTACACGAAGTGCATCCAGTTTTTGTCGTAGCCCTCTCAACTTTTTAACACATGCTATGTGGGTGAAATGATGATATCATGCCAACTTTCAATATTTTCAGAGTTCATTTGTAGTGCTTTTCAATTTCAGGGTCTACTAGCTCAAAAAAAAAGTAAATGCACGAAATATACCAAATAAAGTGAGAAATTGTTGAAATTTTGCGATGTGCCTTTGAATGGTGCATTTTGAACACACAAAAAGTATGGAGTTCAAATAAGTTCAAAAAAATGAAATCCCTTTGTAAGAGATGAGTTCTCGTTCGAAACCGTGATACTTCGAAAGAGATTGTCCGTTTTGTACACGAAGTGCATCCAGTTTTTGTCGTAGCCCACTCAACTTTTTAACACATGCTATGTGGGTGAAATGATGATAGCATGCCAACTTTCAACATTTTTAGAGTTCATTTGTAGTGCTTTTTAATTTCAGGGTCAACTAGCTCAAAAAAAACAAGTAAATGCACGAAGAATACCAAATGAAGTCAGAAGTTGTTGAAATTTTGTGATGTGCCTTTGAATGGTGCATTTTGAACACACAAAAAGTATGGATTTCATTATCATAGTTTTGTCAAATTCTCAAATATGCAAAAAGAATTTTAATAAACATAGTTTTTAATTGAAAATAACAAAATAGTTAATAGTTTGGATAGTCAAAATAATTAATTTTGAAAATAGAAAATAGTTTTGAATTATTTATTAAATTTCAAACACTTTTCATTATCATAGTTTTGTCAAATTCTGAAGTATGCAAAAATAATTATAATAAAACATAGTTTTTAATTGAAAATAACAAAATATTTTATAGTTTGGATAGTCAAAAAAATTAATTTTGAAAATAGAAAATAGTTTTGAATTATTTATTCAATTTCAAACACTTTTCATTATCATAGTTTTGTCAAATTCTCAAATATGCAAAAAGAATTTTAATAAACATAGTTTTTAATTGAAAATAACAAAATAGTCAATATTTTGGATAGTCAAAATAATTAATTTTGAAAATAGAAAATAGTTTTGAATTATTTATTCAATTTCAAACACTTTTCATTATCATAGTTTTGTCAAATTCTCAAATATGCAAAAAGAATTTTAATAAACATAGTTTTTAATTGAAAATAACATTATAGTTAATAGTTTGGATAGTCAAAATAATTAATTTTGAAAATAGAAAATAGTTTGGAATTATTTATTCAATTTCAAACACTTTTCATTATCATAGTTTTGTCAAATTCTCAAATATGCAAAAACAATTTTAATAAACATAGTTTTTTAATTAAAAATAACAAAATACTTAATAATTTGGATAGTCAAAATAATTAATTTTGAAAATAGAAAATAGTTTTGGATTATTTATTCAATTTCAAACACTTTTCATTATCATAGTTTTGTCAAATTCTGAAATATGCAAAAAGAATATTAATAAACATAGTTTTTAATTAAAAATAACAAAATAGTTAATATTTTGGATAGTCAAAATAATTAATTTTGAAAATAGAAAATAGTTTTGAATTATTTATTCAATTTCAAACACTTTTCATTATCATAGTTTTGTCAAATTCTCAAATATGCAAAAAGAATTTTAATAAACATAGTTTTTAATTGAAAATAACAAAATAGTTAATAGTTTGGATAGTCAAAGTAATTAATTTTGAAAATAGAAAATAGTTTTGAATTATTTATTCAATTTCAAACACTTTTCATTATCATAGTTTTGTCAAATTCTCAAATATGCAAAAAGAATTTTAATAAACATAGTTTTTAATTGAAAATAACAAAATAGTTAAAAGTTTGGATAGTCAAAATAATTAATTTTGAAAATAGAAAATAGTTTTGAATTATTTATTCAATTTTAAACACTTTTCATTATCATAGTTTTGTCAAATTCTCAAATATGCAAAAAGAATTTTAATAAACATAGTTTTTAATTGAAAATAACAAATAGTTAATTTTGAAAATAGAAAAAAATTGAAACTATATGAGAATTTATAGAGAAAATTAAACCTAAATTCAAAGTGACCTCACTTTGAATTCAGGTTTAATTTTCTCCATAATTTGAAATATAATTTCAATTTTTAAATTTATAGTCAGTTTAGGCCCGTAAGCCTGCTTTAGAGAGGAGTTCGATGGAGATGCTGCGACGGGGCTTATAAACTAGTGTTAGTCCCCCTCGCTGGGCGAGGTGGGACTAAACTTATAGTGCAGCCAGCGGAGGGGCTTTAGTCGCGGGTGGAGCCACGACCCGGGACTAAAGCCCCTCGCCTGCCGCCTGCCGAGCACGAGCCTTTAGTCCCGGGTCGTGGCTCCATCCGGGACTAAAGGGTGTCTTTAGTCCCGGCTCGAGCCCCGACCCGGGACTAAAGGCCCCTGCTTCCCGCCTTTTGGTCTGCCGAAAAAGGGCCTTTAGTCCCGGGTCATAGCTCCACCCGGGACTAAAGGGTGCCTTTAGTCCCGGTTCGAGCCCCGAACCGGGACCAAAGATCCTACTATATAAGCGGGAGTTGGAAATTTCCAACCCAAATCGCCATTTCGTTGTTCTTCCTCGGACTCTCCTGCCCGACGTGGCACCAACGAACTCGACGCCGCCAGGCTGCCCGCCGTCCTCCTCGCCGCCGCCTGCCGTCCTCTTCGCCGCCGCCGTCCTCCTCGCCGTCGTCATCGTCCTCTTCGCCTCCGCCGACCTCCTCGCCGCCGCCTGCCGTCCTCCTCGCCGTCGTCGATGCCCTCCCCTCCCACTCTGGCCGGTAAGCCCCCTGCCCCCTCCTCCCCAACACTCCGGCCGATAGAAGAAAAGAAGAAAAAGGAGAAGAAAAGAAGAAAAAGGGAAGAAAAGAAGAAAAAGGAGAAGAAAAGAAGAAAAAGGAGAAGAAAAGAAGAAAAAGGGAAGAAAAGAAGAAAAAGGAGAAGAAAAGAAGAAAAAGGAGAAGAAAAGATTTTTTTTGTCATTTAATTCCTATTGTTATTAGGTTTGTGGTAGATTATTAGGGTTAGTAATATTTAGAATTAGGTCAGGGTTACAAGAAGAAGAAAGATGAACAAAAATAAGAAAATAAGATTAGGAAAAAGGAAAATAAGAAGAGGAGGAGAAGAAAAGAAGAAAAAGGAGAATAAGAAGAGGAGGAGAGGAGAAGAAGAGGAAAAATAGAAGAAGAGGAGAAGTAGAAGAAGATAAGTAGAAGAAGAGAAGTTGAAGAAGAAGCGGAGAAGAAAATAAGAAAGAAGAAGAAGAAGAAGAAGACATTTCTACGTATATAGATGCTTAATTAGTGTTTCTTAGATTATTGCTTAACTTTGCTATTGTATATGCTTAAGTGTTAATAGTTTATTTTATTATATATACAATTAGTTTATTTTTAGCAAGAAAATTAATAGAACTAGTTTATTTTTTTAGTTCATTTTACGATGCCTATCCCGCATCATCGTCGTCGCTCAGAGGAGGACACCTGCTTGATCAGAGGGACCATGTCCGGGACTGGGCTCCGCCCGGCTGGTATTGGGAGGTGCTACCTTCCGGGGGGCGTAGGTTGGTGAGGAGCCAGCCCGTTGTTGACCCGATCCTTGTTTGGTGGCGGTCGCGTGGGCCAGTGACGGTGCCGAGGCTTCCGGACACCGCGGAGGTGGTACGTCACCGTGTCAGCGAGGAGGATGAGCACGTCCGTCGCTACATGGTTGCGTTGGAGGGCAGGTTCGACCATACCTGGCAGGTTCTTCAGGGATCTCACTGGAGCTATGATCCTGTGATGGTTCCTTCTCTTTGGGTGTCCACCGCCCGCGACGATACCCGTCGGGCGCTACGGTTCTAGCTGTATCAGTGATGCTATATGTATGATAGTATTCGATGAGTATTAGTGATAATATTCGACGATGTACGGACAAAAGAGATGATGTAGTTTTGCTTATAATTAAATGCATGCTAATTTGAATACTACTTTATTTTACGATTTGGTTTTGCTTATTGAATGCTCAAATTGGAAAAGTACTCCCACTTTGAATACTATGCAGAAATCTAGGAGTCTCGGGTGGAGCCACGACCCGGGACTAAAGTTGTTTTGGAATGGAGTTCCTGATAGAATAATTCTTTTTTGGTACAAAGTTCAACAAAGTCCTTTAACACTAGACAATGTGACATATAGAAGGGTAGATGAGATCAGGAAAAATAGGATCATTTTCTACACATCTAGAATGTCGCCATTTTGTTAAATCCTTAAAGGTTAAGAGAATCCGTTAGACATATTTTAGAGTTTAGGTTATAGCCAAGACCCGGGACTAAAGGTCCTCCTATATAAAACAACACCTCGAAGTTTCCAACCCTCTTATATAGTTTGTTAGTTTATTAGTTAATCAAATGTCCGTTTTTTGCAGAACTATGGATCCACATATCAGGAACCTCGAAGAGGAAGAACTTCTCGAAGATATAATCAAAGACGGCCCCGACGTTGAACCAGCCGAATCTCCGACGTCATATCTAAACGACTCCGGATATGGAATGGAGGTCGAGCGACACGAAGATGAAGCCGATGGGGCAGGAGATAGGTCCAATGACGGAGAAGGTGATAGCTCCACTGATGGAGAAGCCGGTGGAGAAGCCGGTGAAGAAATAATAAAGTCCGGCGAGGTATACATATGAAGTTCGACAATCACTTGTAATATGTGAAAAATATTGGAGATAGCTCTATATTGTATACATATACATTCATTTGACGAATGTTTCTCCCTCTTAGGCCTCCACATCGACCAAATCAACGAAACGAGGCCCGACTAGAAAGTTGGATGCACGGACGCATTACACCTTTGAGGTGATAATGCATACGGGCGAACCCAAGCTTCCTAAGAATGCTGCTGACACATTCAAGAAGCAATGCGGAGTTCTCCTTAGGGATCACGTCCCGATCAGCGTTCGAGAGTGGAACAAGCGCAAAGGGGCAGCCGATAGTGACTATGTCGCCGAAAGGTACAAAGATAATCTTTGGAATGATCTCATGTCACATTTCAACCTGCCAGAATGTGAGAATGAAGACGCCGCAAAAAAACTGAGGGCCAAAGTCAAGCAGTGGACTCTAAAGAAGATGGCCGAACTGTTCCGTAGCTGGAAGAATAAGCTATGGAAAAACTATCTGAAGACAAAGAAAGTGCCAGTATTCGAGGGGTATCTAGCCAAGCAGGCGAATCACTGGAAGGCATTTCAAGAGTACAAGGAGTCAGAAGATGCCCAGGCATTATCAGAAAAGAACAAGAAAAATGCCGACAAGAAGAAATATCACCACAAGCTGGGGCCAGGGGGCTATGAGACTGCCATCCCAAAGTGGGATAAGAAAGAGCAAGATCTGCTAGCTAAAGGCATCCTACCTGAACCACTCTGTGATGAGTGGGAATTGAGAGCAAGAAATTGGTTCCTTGCGCATGGTGGTTCGTACGACGAAGAAACAGGGGACCTCATCTGCAGTGACGGTCTTAGGATACCCAGGGAGAATTAGAAAAAGATAGTGAAAGAAATTAAGGAGGGAAAAAGACAGTTCACTGCAGATAGAGAGAAAGATTTGCTCACACTGGTCCTCGGCAATGACGAACATGGAGGACGAACGCGAGGCTTCGGTCCTTCTTACCCGTGGTGGCTTGGGTTTGCCAGAGACCAAGACACTTACAGAAGCCGAGCGAGAGCAAAGAAGCGACAACAGGATGAGGAGAATGACAAGTTCAACCAGTTGCTTGCCAGGATTAACGAGCATCACAAGCAGATTGATGAGCTTAGAGGAGTAGCGCGCCAGGAAGATCCTGCACTCGATATTACCGGCGCCCCATCTAAGCGGAAAAGCAGCGTGGCTGAATCTGAGGCCCCGCCCGACGATGCACGAAGAATGATAGAGGGCGGTCCCAGCTACCCCGTGGATGGAATCAAGGAGTCAACATCATGTGAACTCCATCAGAAATTCAAGAACATATCCATGAAGGTGGCCGTCGGACAAGCTTTACCTTCTGGCCCTGATGCACGCTGGCATGGCCGTGAGATTCCAGCTGGCTTTGCTAAAGTCGGGGTGGATGAAATCATGGCGGGGTTTCATGATATGGAGCTCGACATAACTGGACCCGAAGATGAGAGGACACTCGGAGAAGTACTGGGTGGAGTCATCCTATGGGACAAGAATTACGTCAAGCTTTAAGGCTCGGCCCCAAGGACAACACCGCCTCCGAGTCATCGCAGGTCACCTACACCTCCATCACCTCCAAGCCCTCCACATGACGACGGCCAGGACAACACGAGTCCATCTCGATCACCGCCGCCGGACTTGGGTCGTCCGTCTCCGCCGCCGCCCGCTTCGGATACTAAGCGGAAGCGTGCCAGCAAGAACGCTTCGCCGATGATTGCTAAGCGACGGAGCTCCGCAAAGCGCAAACTATCGCCCCTCCCAAAGGTACCTCATGCTAATCTTCCTATCATACCTTATGATCGTACCGTCGAGGAAAACGACAGGATAGCAAAGGAACATCATGATGCGCAGATGAAAAAGAAGGAACCCGAGCCCCGCCCGGAATACACCGAGAAGCAAATAGCATTTGCAAAATACTTCACGAACCTTCCATCACAGTATGACTTACACCATAAGCCTGATGACTATACACGCACATTGCAGAAGGAAGTGAAAAAGAGCAGATCACGTGCAAGTGCAAGTGGGAGCAAATCAAGTTGAACTACAAGCAAAAAAAGATCAGACGTTCCTCAGCTTGGACAACAGGCCAAACAGTCGATCCCACCCCTCAGGGTGTTACCCGAGAATGTCCCCCCTCTGGTGTAGGGGCAAGATTTGGAATTAGCAAAGAAGTACGCGGATGAATGGGGTATCCAGGTTGAAGACGTTCTGGCTTCCCAAGACGACAGGTTACCCAAGGCTGTGGTAGCCCCTAAGCCACAGTTTGTCATGGGAGCGCCTTTGGTCAGCAAACATGATCTCCCAACAAATATGCGTTACTTGCATACATGGTACTTAAGTGAATCAAAGAATGGGAGAACGATTATCGTGGTGAGTGTCCCACGGGAGTACTACGACCGCCCCGAAGAAATCCATATCGACTTTGATGAACTCTTCCAGATGTACAATGCCGACGCCCTCGACAAATCGCTTATGAGTTGCTATTGTCTGTAAGTTTTTCAATTCGTTATCTACATATAACTTGTTTAGTTATTTCAATTCATTGTCTACATATAACTTGTACTCTATTATGCAGAATGAAGATTCTGGATTGTAAAAATAGGAACATCCTAAATATTGGGTTTATTGACCCAGATAAAATACATATAGCGACGCTAACTGATAAACCCAAGGATACGGAGGAAAACCTTCTAAGGTTTCTAACAGATAAAAATTCCTGTGACCACATACTGTTTTCATACAACTTCAGGTGAGGGTCTTTACTCTGTTGTGTTCATTCACTTATAAGTGTAACTGATAAGTTACTGACACACACACACACACACACACACACACACACATATATATATATATATATATATACATACATGTGCAGCTTTCATTGGATTCTGTTGGACATTCAAATTGATAAGGGAAGAGTTGATGCCTTCGACCCATTATCGAGACCCTTGGAACAGTTCCAAAGCCTGCAGGACATGCTCCAAGGGTAATTTCAATCATTCTTGCGCTCTATCGGTCTCTTTCAATGATTTTCTGATATATCAATTAATGAAAAACTTAGCAAATCATTTTCGTTGTCGGGCAGGGTTTGGAAGCGGTTCAAGTGCGTGACTCCCGGTATCGAGCCTGAGAAGCTGACCTTTAGAGCGGCTCAGGTAAGTAGTAGTATGATATACTTCTATTTTCAATACATTTATGATGCTAGATTATTATTTTGATTATATATATTCTATTCTCGTAAAGTGTGACCAGCAGCCACGGGGGACGCATCTATGCGGATACTATGTTTGCGAGACCATTCGCACGTTTACCTCTAAGCACAAGGATCACAGATACGACGTAAGCAATGAACATTCACATCTCTATTTTTACCCGTCATTCTTTATTATCATGATTGATATTCATATTCATCTCCTCTTCTTATATAGTACACGGCCATGAGGGAGAAGTCACTACCAGAGCAACGCGCGATTGCTGTTGCAGAGGAGCTTGCGACCTTTCTGAGGACGGAAGCTATAGATGACAAAGGACGATTTAGTGTAGCTAGGGGCCATTACTGATGTTGGTCCATGTAATCGAATAGACGGGCTCTAGTCCCGATAATTCAGATCTCCATATAATTGTATATATATGCTCGCTTGTAAGATAAGTTAATCTTATATATATATGCATAATTATTTTTATTTAGAATTATATGAAAACTAATTCCCGAACACCAAACGAGGCATCACCTTAATCTCCCGAACACCTAAACCTTAAAACCCTAAAACCCAAAAATAAACAAAATCTGCAGAAACTCTTTAGCCCCGGTCCGTGTTAAGACCCGGGACTAAAGGGCCTGCCCCTGAGGGCGCTCCGAGGCGCCCACGTGGAGCACCTTTGGTCCCGGCTTGGAACAGGACCGGGACTAAAGGCCGGGACTAAAGCCCCTTACGGGCCGGGGCTATAGGTCCTGTCCCCACTAGTGATGGGGGTGTTAAGGCATCGTTGTGTTCCAAGACCGCAACGACAACTTCTTCTTCACCGTCACATATAACCACCTCACATTTTTACACTTACTATATTTCTCTCCATATAGAAAAGTATTGGCTATCAAAGTAACTAAATCACATGTACAGAAAAGAGAACTAATCTAGATTGAAACTAACTCTTATTGACCTGTATGTATATATTACTGCTAGGGGATCGAATACATGCTTTATCAAAATTTAATCCACATCTTTATACAATAGTTTGAGTTTCGTGATGGCTTCTTTGCCATGGTTTGCTAGCATTAGCAACATCCTGCTTAAGGTTGCACCTATTCTATTTATATATGTCATGACTGATACGAATATTGCTTTTGGCTCCCGAGCTCACTGGAGACCTTTAAATTTAAACTTCAAATTCAGTGAAAATTTGTATTTTAATATTTCAAAAAATTCTGAAAATAAATACATAGATAAATGAAGGTATAATACACAAGTGTGTAAATTTTCATAACAAAATACGTTGAAATGAGGGCTGTGTAAAAAAGACAAATCTGATGCTGTTTAACACATGTTACTATTCATCATTTCAGACCATGAATTTGTCTTTTTTGTACAGATCACCTTTTAAAGTATTTTGACCTGAAATTTTACACACATGTCGGTTACATCCTTACATACATGCATATTTGTTTTCATAATTTTTTGAATCATAAAAATTTGAATTTGAATTTTTCAAAAATAAAGACCTCCATGGCTCCCGGGAGCCAAAACGCCATTCTCATGAGTGCTACAAATATTGACAACTACACAATCCGTGGCTGAATTAAATAAGTGCAGAAGTTAGGATGTGATGTTAGTTGAAGCAATGATGAACAACGGGATAAGTCAGTTGTCGTGAACAACGGGATAAAGGATTAAAGGACACGAATGGTCATATTGCATGGTCTAGCGGGAATGGGATGCATTGAAAAACGATGAAGCCACAAAGCACTTGACGACCTGCGCTCTTCTTTTTTACTTTTAGGACGTTTAGATCGCGATTCTATGTAGTCAAGTTGGCGTGATCCAAAACACCATCCTGTGGAGAGTTGAGCATGCAAGTGTCATGCTATATAATGCATGACAAAGTTTCATCAGTCACATGCTATGTGTTGACAGAGATACTCTGTTCCAAAACGCAGCCCACTTTAGAGAAAATTGTAGAATGCCACGTTTTTTCCGTTGGTCAACACAGTCCAAGCCAACACCTAGCGGTTGGGGAGGAGAAATAACTCGTTCCTCTTTTACATTGTTCACATAGATATGATTTATGCTCCGTTGCTCTGTATGCATTTTTTTAAAGGAGTATATATCCCCGGCCTTTCATCTCAATGTTCATAAATACCGTACAAGGTAATACATCAGTTAGTCTGAAGCCGTCATCTAGGCAACGCCTGTTGCTACTCCTGTCCCTTGATGAAGGTGTGCGAGATATCCGGGCCTAATACCAAACAGACATCGCACGAAACCATAACATCTATAGTCGGATGCCCCGGCGCAGCCACATACCGGGATTGGGTCCCACATCGGACCGGCGCCCTCTCGCTGCCACCGCTATCTTCCATCGGTCCATCTTCAGACGCATCGACCTTGCCTGACCTGCCATCGACGCCATCATGGCGCCAGATAACGCCACCACCATCCTGCACTTGCACACGCGCCCGTCGCCAAAACTCCGCAGTGCCATGCTGTCGTGATCCACTGTCGGTCATGCAGTCGATGCAACACCGCTCCTCCTCTTTGTCCCCTCGAGCCATCACATGCTCCAAAACGATGCCCCCAAAAGGAAAAGCGATACTGCAAATTCAACGACGATGCCTCGACAGGGAAACGATATCAAAGACGCCGCCATCGTCCGCCATGACCGTAGTCGGCGTGATTTTCATTTGTAGTTACACCACCACGCGTGCGCCGCCGGCGTCATTGGTCCTTTCAACCGGAGCAAACTCAAAAACGATGCTCTAAAGAGGGGCTGCGACGCAAAAGCACCACCATCGCTCGATCCCAAGGAGATCTAGGGTTTCCTTGGAGTTGTCCGTGCTGGCATGGACCAGACAAGGGTAGAATCCCTGCGGATCTGCCCAGCTGCCGACATGTCACACCCGCCACCGCGCCGGTTGCAATCTAGGGACCAAGGCCCACACCTGGGCCCTGATCCGGCCGCGCCGTCGCTGACCGACCTGGTTACGCCACCGCCGTCCGTGGCATCCATGACGCACCAGCCACCGGAGGGTAGCCCTGCACTGGCCGAGGCACCCGCGGCCAGATCTGGAAAAGATCGACCACCGGCCACCATAGGAGCACCCCCCAAGCGGCCCCCACCCGAGCACCAGGGGGAGTCACGAGTGCATGATGCAGTCGTCGCCCCTTGAGTGCTCGCCGGCATGCCCCGCCGCCAACGCGCCGCCAACACACGATGAACACCGCCCGTACCAGGTCCTACATCTGAGGGAAGGAGAGTTCCTGCCATCGCCGACGCTGACCAGGCTTTGCCCGGAGGCTCGCCCCGACAGCGGCGGGGAGGAGTGGTGGGAGAGGGAGTTGAGGACACGGCGGTGCTAGGGTTCCCCCTTGGTTGCCGCGCGAGGGACAGGAGAGGGGTCGGAGGGGATGTGTTAATTCTGGATCTCAAGTATGTTGGGAGGGACATAAAGTATCATCGATCCATATATATGCACGTGGGCGATCGGGGACAATTGTCCCAACCATCTACAACTATTCATCTAGTGATGGTATCTCCGATACTCTGACCCAAGATCATAAAACCAAATGTTTCTTTTAGTTTTAGACCATAGTACCATACTATATGTTATACAATTATTACACGTTTAGGGTAATACGGTCTTGTGATGCGATGCATCGTGCTCCAGCTTCGGAGTTGGCTATGACCTAGGGTTTGAGCTCGGGTCTGCCGGATTTGGGAGCTAGGAAGATCTGAGTGGTCGCTCCGGGTAAGCGAGGTCAGGTGCGGTCCGGGAGGTGCTCGTGGGAGGTCATGGGGGGCACAGTTACCTTAGTTGGTTGGTGGTGTAATCCGGGTTGTTGGTTTTCGGTGGGCGACGCGGATCTGAATCATGGTGGTGGACGATGTCTGGTGGTGCTCAACTACGAGGGGTTGACTTGGTCCATGTTGGATGCCTTCGTGTTGTGGCCTTCTTGCTTGGTGCTTGTTGTGGCATCGGTCCGATGGTTGTTGTTCGGGCGTTGTGTGGGTGTACGGATTGACGCCAATGACCATGGACACGGTGGCATTCACGCGTGCTCAGCGGTGGCCATCGGTAGTCACTGGGTTGTGCCTCTTTTGGTCCATCAAGACCGGTTCGGGAAATAGGTGTAGGCGTTTCATACTGTGGAGGTGATAACCAAAACCCTTTGGCTGGCTGGGAATGAAAGGTGATTCGTCCTTTCATTCTTACTACTGTGGTGGGGTGGTGGTGACATGGATGGTCTGTGGTGGGGTGGTCGTGACATGGATGGTCGATGGTGCCGACAGGCATAGATCCTGGTACGGTCGTCTTGGACGGAAGGCTCCACAGTTGGCTTTCCGACATTTATCGTGGTGGCAGTGCTGGCTTCATTATTTAGTTGCATGGGCGATTTGGGATATACTCACATGAGGCTCAAGCCTAGTCTAGCAGTTCCCAAATTCAAGGTGGACAAGTTGGTCCTTGCTACGGTGGGGGCCAGAACACTTGATGGTGCTGTAAATGAGTGTCCAAGTGAAAGCTTTGCACTTATGGCGTCGGGGACGACAACGCCTTTAGTGCCATTTGCTTCTTGAAGACGGCGTCGTGGATCCCGTTTCTATATATGCCAGGGCTCCCAGTGCAAATCCTTTTCTATTCTCAGTCTTGCGGAAGCGGCGGCGCCACCCTTTTGGGGGACGTTGTCATTGTGCTCAAAGGTCTTTATTCGGTCTTCGTCGAGATGTTAGGCTTGTTTCAGGTTTATGTTTTATCTACTAGCAAAAGGACCCGTGCGTTGTAACGGGAGAAAAACAATTATAATCTCCAATGATGCTGATTATATTATGTCTTTAAAATTTTAGGACATTTCTTGAAATCCATGAACATTTTTTGAATTAGCAAACGTTTTTTTCAATTGCACTCAAAAAATAACACAGAAACTTTTTTTCAAAATCATGGACTTTTATTGTTTTCACCAACATTGTTCTCAAAATTATGAACATTTTTTTGAATATGCGAATATTTTTACAAAATCCTGAGCATTTTTTGAATTCACAAACATTTTATATTTTCTTCAAACTTTTATTTGAAAATTCCCTGTTTTATAAGTTGCAAAAGTTTTTCAAAGTTCTAAATTATTTAAAATAAAAAATGGAACAGAAAAATGAAAATAAAAAATGAGACTAAAAACAGAGGCACGACTATTTTTAAGATTTTTACACGGACTTTTGTTTAAAATCGTTGACTTTTTCATTTTATGGACATTTTCTCAAAGTTTAAACATTTTTTATATGCAAACATTTTTCAAAACTCCTGAGTAGTTTTTGAGTTTTAAAAAATGTATGTTTTTTGAATATTTTATTTCGAAATTCTCAGTTTCTTAAAATTGAGAAAAGTTGTTTGAAGTTCTAAATTATTTAAAGTAGAAAAACAAAATGGAACTGAAAATAAAAATAAAAAAACTAAACTAAAAAACAGACGCCCACTCATGGACCGGCCCAAACAGGTGTGATACATCTTTTTCCAACGCCCAGAGCGTAATATAGGAGGTGCCTACATGGGTCGGCCCAGTCCGAAGATTTTCCTGTTTGAAATGTTTTTTATGACTTATAGGTGGTATTGATGGGTAATTTTAGTCAACTTTAAGGGCAATTTGGATGACGTACGGAAGAAGCACTATTTGCTTTATTAGTAGGTAAGGTAAGATTTTTAAGGTGATTTTTCATCATTTTGTATGGTTCGATCATAAATTTTAAATGTTTTATATATAAAACGGGACGAAAACCTACATGAAACTTTTATGTTTGGGGGGCATTTCGACGGTGTGTCGACCAGGATGCTGCCAGAATGGGCAACGAGCATGCCATCATGTGGTCATTGTGGTGATGTCCTCATCCTTGACACGGGAGGGTTGTAGATGCAGTGCCACGTGGGCCTCATCCAGGTGGTGGCGCGGCCACAGGGAGTGCAACACGGGGATGGAATGCAATAGTGGATGGGAGAGAGATTGTGACTTTGTGAGAGAGGTGGAGATTTGAACCCACGTGTATGACGTGGCACTGGCATGTCCGTCTAAAACCATCTGAAGTGGCCTAAGGAACGAAAAGTATACGGATTGATAGTCGGTCGATCAGACTTATCTTGTTTTATGAAAGTTGAGGGACCATTTTTAAACTATCGATAATGTTGGGGGGTGAAAAATAAACTTATATTTATATATGTTCTTCATTGTTTAATTACATTTATTTAGTGCAATAGTATCATAGTACACATGTACCAAGCCAAACTATGATATAAAAGGCAGCATATGGCAAATATTAAGTGGGCTTGAAAGTAGAAGCAAGAACGAGAGATAAAAGACCGTCTTCCTGTTTCTAACCTTAATTTGAACGGGACAAAAGTACCTTAAAAGCTTGAAAGTAGAGGCATCCGGAAATCACTGATCACTGCCGTTGTCTTCGGTACCAATAGTCCTGCCCGCTTTGTTGCCAATCGCCAGTGACGATAAACCACCTTCTGGTTTCATGTATCTTTGCACGATTTTTTGTGGTGTAAGATGGTCAAATGTGTGATGCCCGTGCCAAATTTGGTGGAGCATGAACATTCGAGGAGCTCATAAAAAAAACCAAGCCTCTGAGAGAGTTTGAAATAGATTATTTTGCCTTTTTGGCCGAAAACTCCTCGAATGTCATTTACCCGCTACTTTGTGTACGCACCTACTGCACTGAAGCAT
Source organism: Hordeum vulgare subsp. vulgare (assembly GCF_904849725.1). Classification (NCBI taxonomy): domain Eukaryota; kingdom Viridiplantae; phylum Streptophyta; class Magnoliopsida; order Poales; family Poaceae; genus Hordeum; species Hordeum vulgare. Next base: position 26,483,344 of record NC_058524.1, read on the forward strand.
CTTCATGCAAAAAAGTTGTTAGATAAAATGAGATAAACGAGACACAAGAGACACGGATGTTTACGTGGAAATCCTTGCGGGAGAAAACCACGGACGCACGAAGGCGCAATCATTATGAGGGTGGAGTATTACAAGCACGAGACGACAGGCCGTTTTTAGGTGCGAATACATGGAGTATATATGAGGGGCAATACATGAGAGTCCTTGGAGGACAAGTAAATGAGTTGTACTCGTACGCGTCGGTACCAACGCAAAGGCTCACACCGTTTGTACTATGTCTAGTCCAATACAGTAGAATTTGGATCACAATTTAACAAAAGTTTTAAATTACTTTTGAATTTTTTCCTATTCATTTCGATTTTACTGTTAATCGCATGTTCTGAATTGAATTAACGAAACAAGAAAGTGCTACACAGTTCATCAAAGCCTGTATATCTCAGTTCCTCTGTATGAATATTAGAGGGGAGCCAGTATACAGTAATCTGCTCAACTGCGTGCGACACGCCTGAATTCATTCTGTTGTGCACATTTTTAAACTCTCACGTCCACATGTATGACTGTATATCCTATCAACTAGCCAGCTATGCAACATGATCTGAACGATGCATCATCAACACTCGTGCGATGTTTAGTTGATTATTAATTTATTCAGAGTTCCCCGCTCGTGGCGCCTCATTGGATCGCATCACCCTCCTCTGAAATTGTATGTGAGATAATTTGTATTCTACAGTACTGAAACTGCACTACACTATAGTACGATTTGCAGTTAGGGGTGGATTAACCAGCTACTCGGTTCGTTAAGCGCGTTAAGCTTAACTAGCAAAAAGTCATGTTCGGCACAGTTTATTAAAAGCTTGTTAAGCTCGTAAGCACTTGTTAGCATATTAGTATGTGTAATTGGGGATCAATAGCTCCTGTGCGACATATTTGATGCGAATTGGATCCTGTGCGACACATTTGATGCGAACTGGATCCTATGCGACGTTTCTCTGGCCCAAATAGCCAAAGGCTCACTCGAGCGATTAAAATGATCGTCAACGGAAGTGAGGTTATGTTTAAGACATGTGGGTCCTACTTGGCAAATCGTCTACTTACGGCCCCACTTGACAATGCATCTACTTACGGGCCCCACTTGGCAGTGCCTGGCCTGTCTGTCTGAACCGCCCGTCTGAAGCTCTTTTGCTCCCTTCTTTCCATTCCCGGCGGTGAGCCGAAGGCGACGACGGCGCTTTTGTTGCAGCGGCGGAGCTTTCGATCTCGGCGACGGCGGCGGCTGTGGTGAATGAATCTGGAACCCTTGTCCAGCCCGTTCCCTTCTGTGTCGAATTAGATCTCACTGCAGTTCATGTTTCCCTCCTCTGTTTTTTTGGGTCGATTTGATCCAGATTTGGGTGGGGCGGAGGGGGGCTAAAGGTGATGGAGCCGCCAGAGACAACAACAACGTTGACTAGGTAATCTGTGCATCCTTTCCATCCTATGCGATTTGTGCGTCGTCCGCTTCCGCTAGCTCACAGTGCGCGCCATTGAAAAACAGGGCCGATGATGCTCGGACATTTGAATTCACTATCGAATTCTTTCCTTCTAAGGCGAAGCTAGCTGATGGTAGCTTGCGGGACATAGAGGGAGATACTATTGTGAAATGGGAGGTTGAATTATCAGAGATTGATCCACAAGAACTACAGAGCATGGAAGAGAAGGCCGTGAGGAATGTGGTGGCAAAAATTGGGGAGATCATTTTTTGGGGTCCAGAGCAAGAGGTAGCATTGTTATGGTTTGATAATTGGAATGGAGAGTATGTGAGAATTGAGGATGGCAAATAGATGGTTGATGAAATCGATCGACAAAATGGCTGGACAACCAAACAAACTACGTTTCGTGCAGAGCTGGTTGATCTGAAATCAGATTCTAAGGTTGGATATGTTCCCTCAAAATTGGCTGCACAAATGGTAGATGATTATTGGGCTTCAGAGAGGCAGATAATGCCCATGTGTACGGGTGAGGTGACAGTATTACATGAGGGGGCTGATGCAGATGCACAAGAGGGCTCTGATGGTGTTGCAAGGGTTCTTTCTGTTGATTGGAATTCGGTTGAATTAAATGAACCAACTGATTTAGTCATTGCACCAATGGATGACACTGAGATGGCCAATTTTTTTGGCATTCCAGTACCTGATGAAGATAAGGAAGAGAATGATGAAACTAGTATGCTTACTGATGCTAAAAGAGATATATGTGAAGATGTGGATGGACAACTGATGGAAGATGCTGCAGATGACGTTGATGATGCACATGATGATGAGTTGGTAAATGTCTATGACAAGGAAAACCCTGTTATTGCAGTAGGAAAGTTGTTCCCAAACATGGATGAATTTAGAATGTGTGTTCAAGACTTATGCCATCAAACATGAGTTTGATGCCAAGACAAAGTGGACTGACAGAAAAAAGTTTTATGCAAGATGCAGAGGTTTTGATGGAAGTGTCAAGCCTTGCAAGTGGTACATATCTGCTAGACGCCAACCTGATGGAAGTACCATTAGGGTCAATCAAATCCCACACCAACATACTTGTATTACAAGTTCACAAAGAGTATTAACCATGACATCACAGCTTTGGATTGCAGAAAAGATCACTCCTATTTTAGCCAAGAAACCAAATACTAGTGCAAAGAAACTTAAAGTAGACTTGGAAAAGCATTACCCAATTAAGGTGAAGTATAACACAGTGTGGAAGGCAAAACAAAGGGCAATGAAAGAATTATATGGTAACTGGGCAAATACATTTAGGATGCTTTATAATTTCAAAGCAGAGGTGGAGAAGAGGTCACCTGGCAGTGTTGTGGAGATAGATACTGAGGTAACAGAGGAAGGAAGAGTCCTTTTATCAAAGTTTTTTATGGCTTTAAAGCCTTGCATCGATGGCTTGAAGGCAGGTTGTCGTCCATATTTGAGCATAGACTCATCGTTTTTGACCGGCAAGTGGAATGGTCAATTGACAGCTTGCAATGCTTTAGATGGACACAACTGGATGTTCCCTGTTGCTATTGGCTTGTTTCAGCCAGAAACAGAGGTCTCATGGACATGGTTCATGATGCAGTTGAAGAGATGCATAGGTCCAGTGTCACCTTTGGCAGTCCACAGAGATGCATGCAAAGGGCTAGAAAATGCAGTCAAGAATGTGTTCCCCCATTGTGAGCAGAGAGAGTGTTTCGGCCATATGTGGATGAATTTGATCAAAAAATTCAGAGGGGAAGAATTTGATCGCATGCGGCCAGCAGCAAGATCTTACACTAAACAAACATATTCATATCATCTTGGTAAGATAATGACAGCATGCCCTGAATTTGGTCCATGGGTGAACACCTACCATTCTCTATTATGGTTTAGGTCAGGATTTAACACTGCCATCAAGTATGATCATATCAACAACAACTTGGCAAAAAGTTTTAACAACAAGGTGAAGCAGTTGAAAAACCTGCCTGTACATGACATGGTTGACCAAATCAGGATCATGATCATGCGCTTGTGGGAATTGAGAAGAAGGATTGGTGATTGTCTGCAAGGGGACAAGCTCCCTGCAGTGGTACAACAGGTGGTCAACAGGAGCAGAAATCTTACACATTTATCTGTTGAAAAATCTTCTGTGTGGGATGCTGAAGTTAGAGATATCAAAACTGGTAGAAGGCATGTTGTTAACACTGAAATGCATGAGTGCACTTGTTTGGAGTGGCAACACACTGGGAAACCATGTCATCATGCCATACTTTTCTTGGCCTCCCGACCAAAGATAAACATGCATCCTTATTTGCACGAATATTACTCAGTAGCAAAATTCAAGGCTGCATATGCAACTCCAATTCCAGCACTTACAGATCAGTCTCGGTGGCCTGAAGTGGACATAGAATTTTCCATGTGTCTCAGTGCACGAATATTACATAAATCTTTTTAAAGATTTCACTACAGGAGTACATACGATGCGAAGTGAGTGACTCTACATTCTAAAATATGTCTATATACATCCATATATAGTCTTTTTGTGAAACCTCTTAAAAAACTTATATTTAAAAACTGAGGGAGTATCAGTTATTGGTGGCATCATGATGTTGCTGATCTTAGCCAACGTCTGTAGTCATCCATTCACTTAATCAAATTGCACACTACTAATCCCAAATAACACTCTCAAGTACTTCCTCCGTTTCTAAATATAAGTCTTTTTAAAGGTTTCATTAGGGGACTACATACGGATGTATATAGACACACTTTAGAGTGTAGATTCACTTATTTTGCTTCGTATGTATCTATTAGTGCAATCTCTAAAAAGACGTGTATTTAGGAACGGAGGGAGTATGAAACAACCATTGCAAACTAACTTGAATTGGGTAGGACTTCAACATTGCACCGTGGACATCTTAGAACACGTAGAAGAAACATGAGCTAAGGAGGTTTACATTATTTTGAACGTTATCTAACCATTAACTATATCTCTAAGTCCTCTCTGCACCATTCATGAAATCCCACATGCAGCCCTCTTCAATATTGCAATTAATGCGGCATGTGGCATGGCTTTCAAGCAGCATGGTACAATCTTACATCATCTCCAACGGTCGTCCGACATAAGCGCCGCGTTTGAAAAATACATTTTTTGCACGTGCGCAGACGCTCAACCAGAGACGTAAAAAAAGCGCGCACGGCAAAAGTGGTTCAACGCGCGTGATGAAATGACCTCGCACGCTGCTTATTTCGTGCGCCCGTTCTCGCACACTGCACACTCGAACGCCCGTGCCGCGACTTCCTCCTACCGCCAATCCAGTCGCTGGTGCCACCGCCCGCGCCATCCCATTTGCTTCGGCGACCCGACAATGCTTCATCGGCCTATCCCCATGATGTCGTTGCTTCCTCCTTCTCCCTCTAGTCGCTGCCGCCCCTCGTGTAGTCATTCCTCCGACGAACAGCACTTAGCTGCCCACTACCTCTCGGCGTCCATAAAGTGTTCGACAAAACTCTTTTTACATGAATTTGGTGCATGCTTTTTTGTAGTTTTTATATACTAGTTTAAATTCAATATTTTAGATGAGTTCGTCATATGATTCTTTCGAAGAAGAATTTGATATTGAAGAGGAGAAGGACCTTGCAATGATCCTAGCTATGCACATCAATAAAAAGCCGAAGCATGGTGGTTCAGTTATGGGTCGGCAGAAAATTTGGAGGTATAAGATGGATGCCGACAACTGATTGATGAGTCACTATTTTATGGATAATCCTATGTACCCCGAGTCGTACTTCTGGCGCCGGTTTAGGATGATCACCGAGTTGTTTAGACACATTGCAGAGAAACTCGCAAGCCATGCATGATCGATTTTTTCAGCAAAGGAGGAATGCCGAAGAAGAACTCGGGCATATCACCTTTCAAACGGTGACAGCCTCATTGCGTATGTTGGCATACGGTATTCTGGATGATCTAGTTGATGATCACTTGGCCACGGGTGAGAGTCAAGCCATCATCTGTGTCCAGCGCTTCGCGGTCGGAGTTGTGTAAGTGTTTGCCCGGAGTATTTGAGATCTCCCAATTTTGAAGATGCCGCAAGGCTTTTGAAGTGTCATATGTGTTTGATCTTTTTGGTTTTGTTTGGAGTGTCATATGTTGTTTGGCGCGTGTGCCATTTTTTGCGTGGTGGAACTGCTCGCGCGCGCTATATTTTGCAATGGCCGTTGTAGCCAGCGCTCGGCTGCGCGGAAAAATCAACTATTTCGGCATTGTAAAGCCGTTTTTGTGCATCTGTTGGATATGCTCTTATGTCAATTCGTATTTGTGTTGTGTTTGTCAGATTATTCCGAATGTGTACTCTAGAGTATGTACTTATGTTAGGAACCTAACTCTCTCTGTCTCCCCCTCCCTCTCTCTCTCCGCCTCCCCCTCTTCCTCTCCCCCCTCTCTCCCGCTCCCCCTCTCCTCTCTCTCTCTCTCTCTCTCCCTCTCCCTCTCTCTCTCTCTCTCTCTCTTGCAAGGTTTTGAGTCACAATACCTATTACAATCTTTGGATACACAAATTATGGAGTTGAGGAATGGAGATGGACGAAGAACAGAGAGCGGCTGTTGCCGGGTTAGTGATCCACTCGATGAGCTCCTCTTTGTGCGCAATGGTTAGGTACTTGTTGATCACACCCAGAGCTAGCTTCGTGTGGACCTTTCGATTGGGCTTCTTCTATCTGGTGGGCCAAGTGACCTGCGAGGGAACCATGCTGTCAGGATGTGGGGTCTGCATGTCAGGGAGCCTGAGAACTTAACAAATAAGATTGTATATGCGTATTAATTTGCCAATAATTCATCATAAATGTTTATATGAGTATGTAAGTTATGATTGAATGGGACTATTGATTTTTTTGGGTAAACACGTCACAAGTTTATGTTTACTGAATATCTATTGATATAGATAACTCTTGAAGATCAAGGTAACTCAACCACATGTGCAAAAAACATAAGTAATCCAGATTGAAACTAACTTTTATTGAGCAATATACATGCACATTGCTCCTAAGGGTTCATAGATATGCTTCATGAAACTTCAATTCTTCTTTGTATAATAGTTTGAGTTTTGGGATGGCTTGATTGCCATGTTTTGCTAGCAAGAATCTGGCCAAGGATGCTTATATTTATATATGTCGTGAGTGCTACAAATGTCAACAACTACACAAAGTATAGTTGAAATAAACGATCACTACAGTTGGCATGTGATAGTTAATGAAGCAATGATGATGCTCGCCACACACTACATTGATCACTTGTTGACCTCCCATATATAAATACTTCATTTCCCCATATAGTAGGATCATATTTAGTTGCTAGGGAAGCATAGCACAATATGGGAGGAGAGCAACAATGAACAGTGGGATAAGCGCAGGAACGATCATATAGCACGATTATCGGGAATGGGATGTATGGGAAAGTTCAGTTACAGAAAAATTTGGAAATATTGTCTGTAGAAAAATGATGAAGATAGCAACACCTACGCACCCCGTGGCACTATTTACTTTTTGGGCTTCACATCGTGATTCACCCTTAATACTATCATGTCGAGATTTGATCACTCAAGTGTCTTGGTAGTGGATCAGAAGGTGTCTTGGTCTCCTATACCATAGTGTACCAATTGAATAACAATGTTTTATCGGGGACATGGTATGTGTTGGTTGTGATATTCCGTTCTGAACAATAGACGATAGGTCTAGAGAAAATGGCAATAAGGAAGGCCAACTTATCTTTATTTTCGTTTATACCAGTATAGCCATGTCGCCCCCCCCCCCTATATCCGCGCCGCTCCAACCATAGGGGAGGGGAAGGATCTCGTTCCTGATCCTGGTGTTTGCATATATAAATTTGCTTTTCTTTTCTGTCTGTATTCCCGTGTGTTCGAATGGTATACAAATATGATTGTGCAAATAAATGTTTATCAAATCATGCCCATTATTTACCTTATAGTTTGATGAGTAGTTTGGTAAGCAAATTAAGGTGGAATTGGTAAAACTGATGAGTAAATTAATGTGATTCAGGGACGTATTTGAAAGGTGCAGTCAAATATGACATGGTGGGGGGGGGGTCGGTTGGATGAAAAATAATAATGGAGGGACGTAATGAAACGAGAGGAACCGGTTGACGAAGAGTTCTGCCTGGCACGAAAATGAACCTTATGTATATTGAAGTACTATATAATGTATGTACCCATGGGTTGTTAGAGGGACCAAATTTTTGTAACAGAATGTAAGACGATCATACATGGAAGAATTCAACGATAAAAAATAGACAATATAAAGATGTGGCCATGATTAATCTTCTTTATTGGGTTAACAAAGCTAATTTATTGAGCAATATTTATTAATCTAGTTACTGATTTACCAAAGATGTTTGACCGGGTATCAAATTTTTCCATAAGAAATAATTTACTTATAAACCATGAATTTATGACTATATACTAATACCATAGATTCATCTGATTTATTGGGTAACCAAAAAAATGTTTGCTAAGCCAGAAAGGGATTGAAAACGAGGAAAAATTGATGGGCAATGAAAGGTTGCATAAAGGGATGATGGGAAAAAAAAGTGAAACGTGAATTCTTAAGTTGTTTTCAAGCCCTTTTAAGCAAGTAGAGGTTTGAGAAACCCAAGTGTCATAGAGCTATCTTGAACTGGGCCATGAGTGAGAACTGGCCCAATCATCTTGACGTGACGGAATTACGTGCGAGGGCATCAAATATTAGTCGGTCCAGATCCTGTTTGCCGCTTTAAGCGCCAGCACATTCCCAGCTAGCACTATGTGACAAATGGGCTAGTCCCTGTAGAATGTTTCCAACAGTTTTTTACATCCTATTTTTTCGTGCTATTTTTTATTCTCTTTTTCCTGGCATGGGTTTTACTTGGTTTTCCATTTTTGTATTTTTTATTATTTCCTTTTCCTTTTATTATTATTTTAGGATTTTTTTCTCTCTTTGAAATGCGTGAACTTTTGCATATTTAAACTTTGCAAATTCGTGAACTTTTCCAAAATCCGCGAGCGCCCTTTACCTTAGCTCACACCGAAGGCGCCAATTAGCAGGTTTCATCGATCGGGATGAATGGCGGCTTCTGTAGAGACATCAGCTTGGATTCTTGTATATATCCATGGTCAAAGATAATAAAAACATTATTTTCTTCTTTAATTTACACACCATATTATATGTTATGCAGGGACAACGCGTTGAGGGTAATCTGCAATGACTAGGACATTCATGGTAATCATTTTCTGAACTAATGCGTTGTCGATCAAAAAATGAAGAACACTACATACATTGATCTACAATGTTTCATCTTCCATTTTGTGCGATCTCTGCAACTGTATTTGATTTGATGGTTGTTATTTGTGTTCTACTAGTATGTTGTGTGCATGATGATTTTTATCTCTGAAACTGTATGCCGGATGATTTGTGTGTTATAGCTCTGAAACTACACTATGATGAGTTGACGACTCTGTTTCTCTCCTTCAGAGTTTCCCGCTCGCTGGCGCCTCCTCGGAATCGGATCCCAGCACCCTTCTCCAGAACCAGTGCTCGCGCCACACCCTGTCCACCTGCTCGATGGGCACCCCCCTCGTCTCCGGCAGCAGGAGGTACACGAACGCCGTCATGGCGGCCAGCCACGCCGCGAAGAAGAAGAATATGCCGGCCCTCATGTGGCATAGCATGGACAGGAAAGTCTGTGCCACCAACACCGTGAACACGAAGCTCGTCGCCACCGTCACGCCCTGCCCCGCCGACCGCACCTCCAGCGGGAAGATCTCGCTCGGCACCAGCCACCCCAGCGGCCCCCACGACCACCCGAACCCGGCCACGTACACCGCGATCAGGAAGATCAGCGCCGCCGCCCACTCCTTGCTGACGGCACCGTCGTCGCCGAGCTTCGCCGCCAAGATGGCCCCGATCATCAGCTGCGAGGCGAGCATCTGCGTGCCACCGGCGAGGAATAGCGTGCGGCGGCCGAACCGGTCAACCAGGAACATGGAGAGGAGGGTGGAGGCCGCGCCGACCACGCCCGTGACCACCGAGGACAGGAGCGACGCGCTCTCGCCCATGCCGATCGTGCGCAGCAGCACCGGCGCGTAGAAGGCGATCGCGTTGATCCCCGTCACCTGCTGGAAGAAAGGAATCGCCACGGCCATTACCAGCTGCGGTCGGTACCGCTGCTGGGTGAGGAGCATCCGCAGGCCGCTCCTGCCGGCCGCCTTAGCGCTGTCGGCGGCCGCGACGATGCCGTCCAGCTCGCGGTCGACGTCGTCGGTTCCGCGTATCTTACGCAGCAAGAGCGCCACATCACGGCGGTCCTTGCCCTGCTGGACGAGGCTGTTGGGCGTCTCCGGGAGGAAGACCGCGCCGACGAGCAGGAGCCCGGCTGGCACGGCGGCGAGGGACAGCGAGACGCGCCATCCCCAGCCTCCCTTGATCTTCTCCGTGCCGAAGTTGATCACGTTGGCCGCGAGCGCGCCGACACCGACACTGAACTGGAAGCCGTTGCTGAACGCGCCGCGGTGCCGCGGCGGCGCCATCTCAGACAAGTACAGAGGGACGGCCTGGTTCGCGAACCCGAGGCCGACGCCGAGGAGCACACGCCCCAGGATGGCCATGTAGACGTTCAGAGACGCACCGCCGACAGCGGCGCCAGCAAGGAAGGCAGCACCTCCAAGGAGCATGGACGGGCGACGACCACGGCGGGCCGTGACGCCGGACGCGAGGAAGGTAGTGAGCAGGCCGGCGACGTAGAGCGAGGAGGTGAAGGCGGTGAGCAGCTGGCTGTCGAACTTACATTAGTTGCTCACATGGGAGTCGCTCTTCATCCGCCGGTACACCTCCGGGAAGAACTTGCGCAGGAACGGCTCCATGGACGACACGCCGCCCGCGATCCCGATGTCGTAGCCGAAGATGGCGCCACCCATGCCGGCGGTGATGCAGGAGAGCACCACGAAGGCCGTGACCCTTCCTCCGCCACATCCTCCGTCATTGCTCTCGGAGACGCCGAAGCTGCCAGCCGCCATGGCCGATCGATCAGACCGACCCGAGCAACAGCTGCGTGAGGCCACGTACTCAGCAATAGTTATCTTTGCAGCAGTGAAGCTGCGGTACAAAACAGTTCATCCAGTGACTGACTGATAGCCACGGTTGAATAGTCCATGTGTTGACTAGTTGTAGATCGCGATGCTGATTTTGCTTCCTCCTTCTTGTGCAATCTCGTCCAGCACAAGTAGCTATCCATGGCGATTCCTCCTTGTTGCGTTGACTGGTTTGAGAGAGATGTGAATCTGATTGCCTATTTTGCTTTTTCGTTCTTGTAGTTGACACGTTTCACATACCGATTTGTTGCTTCCTATTTTGAAGGTAGAACGAACCAATATATCATCTCTGAATAGTTACATAATTTATTGTAAAATACTAACAAAAAGTCCATGCGTTGCAACGGGTACAAAATAAATAAAAGGTATGTTTTAAATCTTATTGTCAGTAACGTTCTAATTATCTAATAATCATGTATAACCATCCACTTGACATTGTAACATTGATATAGCCGGAGAAGAAAAGTTTAAAATACAAGTATGAAATCATCCAAGCCCGACCGACCGCATGAAGACGACAAAAGCATGTGAGCAAGCACGCAAACAAAGAGGGTGTATTTCTTAAAAGGATAGAAAGTACATCTCGGTGATCAGGGCTTCAAAGTTATTAATTGATTGATGATGAGTTCATGGTCTGCTGTCCCTCGCACGACGGTATTATTTTGTATTTCATCCATAAATAAATATAAGAGCGTGTAGATCATTATTTTAGTAATTATTTTAATGATTTAAACATTTTTATATTTCTTTACGGAGGGAGTATCACTCCAAGGCCAGTGATGTGTATGGTGGCTTTTATTGAAGGTCGTTGGTGTTGCTTTGTGCCGTTTGTCCCTTGATGCCAAAGGGTAGCGCGGACGCTAGCATCGTGCGTGAGGTTGGCCTCGTCGGACGGAACAATGATGCTGAGGACCGGCTTTCTGTGGTGTGCCACAGATGCAATATGAGGGCTCCGTCGCCGGGCGAGCGTTGCACGCCGGCCGTCTGTCTTCAGAGGTCGGAGAAGAACCCTCGGTGCCTCGTCGTTGTTCATCGCTTTCGGTAAAGGCTAGCGCGGCTGATAACGTGTGAAAGAATAAAGGCAAATGATGAAACGATGTTTTTGATTGATTGAAGACTGGGTATTTATACCCTTATTACAAGACAGTTACTAGAGTTACAATGTCGATAACTACAATCGACTTAAGCATTGATTGTTAGAATTAAATTAATCCTCAACAGATATGTGCTGAGACATGAATCACAAGCATAATGTAAACATTTCGTGATGGGTAGCTCAGCTGTCACCCCCCCCATCCTCCAAAAAATGTAAAAGCCAGCCCTCCCTCAATTAGTTATTTCCGATGATCTCAACAAAAAACAAAGTTAGTGTGGATGGAATATGGGGTTCAGTGGAGCAGCTCTTGTCCTCCGTTAGTTAATTGATGGTGAGTTCCTGGTCTGCTCTCCCTGGCACGACGGCATTATTTTGCTTCACTCTAACAACTCGACCTGCCGCGCCGTGTCGTTGCGCTCGGATCGCTCAGAGTCACACCGACGATGGAAGCAGCGCCTACTGCTGCCGCCGGTGGTGCGGCGGAAGACGGGCTGGAGGTGGTGGTGTTCCCATGGCTGGCGTTCGGCCACATGATCCCATTCCTGGAGCTCTCCAAGCGCCTCGCGGCGAGGGGCAACGCCGTGACCTTCGTGTCCACGCCACGGAACCTCGCGAGGCTGCCGCCCGTCCCGGCGCACCTGTCCGCCGGCCTCCGCTTCGTGCCGCTGCAGCTACCGCCCGTGGAAGGGCTGCCGGAGGACGCGGAGTCGACGGCCGACGTGCCGGCCGACAAGATCGAGCTCCTCAAAAAGGCCATGGACGGCCTCGCCGCCCCGCTCGCGGCTTTCCTCGCGGACGCAGTCGCCGCGGGCAGGAGGCCGGACTGGATCGTCGTCGACTTCTGCCACCACTGGGTGCCGCCCATCGCCGACCAGCACGAGGTACCATGCGCCCTGTTCCAGATCCTCCATGCCGCCTTTGTGGCCTTTCTCGGGCCGCGGTGGGCGAACGCCGCGCACCCGCGCACGGAGCCGCAGCACTTCACCGTGCCGCCCAAGTGGATCCCCTTGCCGTCCACCACCTTCTTCCTCCGCCACGAGGCCGAGTGGATCGCCGGCACCTTGCGCGCCAACGCGTCGGACGTGTCGGACGCAGAGCGCACCTGGCAGGTCTTCGAGCGTTGCCGCCTCGTCATCTGCCGTAGCTGCCATGAGCTGGAGCCCCGGATGTTCGCCCTCCTCTCCGATCTCTTGCGGAAGCCGGCCGTCCCCTCCGGGATCCTGCTACCACTACCAGAGGCACCCGACGACCACCGGCAGAGCGGCTCAGGCGGCGTCGCCCGTCACCAGGTCTTGCGATGGCTCGACGACCAGCCTCCCAAGTCCGTCATCTACGTCGCGCTGGGGAGCGAGGCGCCACTCACGCCAGAGAACATCCATGAACTCGCGCTCGGGCTGGAGCTCGCCGGCGTGCGCTTCCTTTGGGTGCTAGGAAAGCCTGCCGGCAGCAACAAGGTCGCCGGGCCATTGCCGGCCGGGTTCGAGGAGCGGAGGCGGACGCGGGGTGTCGTCTGCACAGGGTGGGTGCCGCAGATGAAGGTGCTCGCGCACGGCGCCATGGGTGCCTTCCTGACGCACTGCGGGTGGGGCTCCACCATCGAGAGCTTCGCCTTTGGGCTCCCGCTGGTCATGCTCCCGTTCATCATCGACACGCCCATGATCGCGCGGGCGATGGCGGGGAGAGGGATCGGCGTGCAGGTGGCGAGGGACGAGAACGACGGCTCGTTCGACAGGGACGGCGTCGCGGCGGCGGTGCGGCGCGTCATGGTGGAGGATGAGGGGAAGGTGTTCGCGACCAACGCCATGAAGCTGAAGGAGCTGGTCGTGGACGAGGGACGCCAGGAGCAGTACATCCATCAGCTCGAGGAGCACCTCAGGCGATACAAAGATGTGTAATACACTAATACTCACAAGTCACAACTGCCATGCTTGTGCACTTGTATCTTGGCTCTTGGGTTTTCAATACTAGTCAAACAATCCATGCGCCTGCGGCTAGGAACTACACAATTGTAGATTATTTTTGAAACGGATTTGCTAACTCCCACACATCATTTCAATAGTCAAACAAAGTATATAAAAATAAGAACATGTACGAATCTTTATAAAAATCAAGTGACATATGAGTTAGATGTGACTTGATTATGTCTAATCTTAAAAATGCTACACATACAAAGAGTTACATAAGGTTACACGCTGACTACGATTCTTTCTTTCAAACTAACCACTCCCCCCTGATTTTGAAGGAGGGTGGGGCCCTCATTCTCCTTAACCTCCAATCGAAATCCACCTCTTTGTAAAACCCATGTAAACTTATGTATGTGTAGCATTGCTGGTCTAATCTAGATGAGCCCTAGAGGAAACAGCAGTTCTCCCAGTCAAGATTATTAGGAAATATGGAAGATATTCCTGTCCTCGCAACCTTAATATGATGTTGGAAACTTAAGAAAATTTCCTTGATATGTATTAAGATTCTTAAATACAAAATGCCCTGATCGGTAAAACGACAATTGTGTGGGGAGATTTGTGCGACACGAAATTTGGTGTCGTCCTATCCCAAGAACTAAAGGAATGAACAACTTCAACAATACTTCAATTTCATAACTTAAACAAAACCCTTCAGATGTCCTTCGCGTTATGACATATATCTCAAAAGTGTTTAATTTTCCTCTCACATATTCTATTGTACCATATACACTCTTTCTGTCATGTCTTAGAACTCTCCATGGCACCAAATGAAACCAACAAAGGGAAACGCATGCCTTGTATCATGTCTAGTACTACCTTTATGCGTTGGCTCCAAAGGCTGGTAGCCTCATACTGTGTAAAGTGTTGTTAGATTATTATAATGCATATGCTTGATAAAATTCAAGTATATGATTAACATGTAGATGAAGTTAAAGTAGTAAATAAGTTAATGCCTGGTAGGAACAAATACACACATAACAATTACTTAATATATAGGCCGCTGAAATATTAAGAATTACTATGAAATTAGGAATTGAAGGCCACACATGCTTCTCCATTACTATTGTCTACACGGAGAAGTATGGAAATAGTGGAATGTGCATTAGTCAATAGGAGCCGTAAGGCATGTATGTGCCCTCGCATATATATAAATAAATGCATGTCTTGCTGATGCATACTAGTATGATAACCTAATAGAGGAATAAAAATGCATAGACATATGCAAATGTGTTTTAAGGTTTTTTTAAATGAGAAAAATATTATTAACTCTTGGATTATGATCAAGGCAGGCACACTATAGCAGCATACACACTTCACCTTTTTTGAGAACGGACGTTTGGTGAACGAGTTCACTGCAGCTTGACATTTTTTAAGAATGTTATGTGTATGTGTGTATGTGTGTATTTTTTTAGGATGAAATATTGTGTATGTGTATGTGTGTAATTTTTTAGGAGGAAATGTGCATGTGTGTAATTTTTTAGGATGAAATATCTTGAAATGCGATCTGTACAAAGAAAACAAATTAATAACCTGGGAGGATGAATAGTATCATGTGTTAAAAAGCATCAGATTTGTCTTTTTACACAGACCACCTTTGAACGTATTTTTTCCTAAAAATTTACACACACATGAAAATATATATAATCAAACATTGCATTCACATAACCATTCGCTCTAGCAAGCATTCTAGCAATCAAAATACAATCAATGAATAAAGCAATAAAGAAGACAGTAAGGTTATTAGGTTAACAAAAAGTATTTTATAATATTCTTCAATAGCAAAAAAGAATCAACTAGATAGCTTTTATAAAACTCTACTTATGATCAAAATAATATTAACTTAAAATTATATAAAATTTATCCAACTAAAATTCTCATAAAGTATTTTTCTAAAAACTTTAATAGAAAAAAGAATTAAATGAAAAACTGGGCATGTATGCATCTCTTTTAAAGAAAAATAAAACAATAACATCATAAAAAGGTCTAAAACCAAAAATTACACACATGACTACCAACCGAGACTAAAGCTCCATGTATTTAACCGCCCCCACCGCCCCTTCTTCTTATTTCAATCTCTTCTCCACTCGCAACTGCGCCACAGGCCTGCTCCGACGCCGAACCACCACATACATCACCCTCAGGCTGCTGAAGATCGCTTCCTGATACGTCTCCAACGTATCTATAATTTTTGATGGTTCCATGCTATTATATTATCAACTTTGGATGTTTTATATGCATGAATATGCTATTTTATATTATTTTTGGGACTAGCCTATTGACCTAGAGCCCAGTGCCAGTTCCTGTTTTTTCCTTGTTTTTGACCTTTTTTAGATAGGAATATCAAACGGAGTCCAAACGGAATAAAACTTTCGCCGTGATTTTTTATGAAAAATATAAAAAATACGAGAAGAAAAAGATACCGGAGAGGAGTCCCGGGGAAGCCACGAGCCAGGGAGGCGCGCCCACCCCACTGGTTGTGCCTGGGGGGCTCGTGACTCCCTCGTGGGTCCCCCTGACTTGTTCTCGATGCCTTCTGGTCTTATAAATACAGAAACCTCCAGAAATAAACCTAGATCAGGAGTTCTGCCGCCGCAAGCCTCTGTAGCCACCAAAAACCAATCGGGAGCCCGTTCCGGCACCCTGTCGGAGGGGGAATCCAACTCCGGTGGCCATCGTCGTCCTCCCGGCGATCTCCATGACGAGGAGGGAGTATTTCTCCCTCGGGGCTGAGGGTATGTACTAGTAGCTATGTGTTTGATCTCTCTCTCTCTCTCGTGTTCTTGAGATATCATGATCTCGATGTACCGCGGGCTTTGCTACTATAGTTGGATCCTATGATGTTCTTCCCCCTCTCCCTTCTTGTAATGAATTGAGTTTTCCCTTTGAAGTTATCTTATCGGATTGAGTGTTTAAGGAATTGAGAACACTTGATGTATGAATTGCACGTGTCTATCTGTGGTGACAATGGGATATTCATGTGAGTACTTGATGTATGTTTTGGTGATCAACTTGCGGGTTTCGTGAGATTGGGAATCTATGCATAGAGGTCGGCACACGTTTTATTCGTGACTCTCCGGTAGAAACTTTGGGGCACTCTTTGAAGTTCTATGTGTTGGTTGAATAGATGATTCTGAGATTGTGTGATGCATATCGTATAATCATGCCCACGGATATTTGAGGTGACAATGGAGTATCTAGGTGACATTAGGGTCTTGGTTGATGTGTGTCTTAAGGTATTATTCTAGTACGAACTCTAGGATAGATTGAACGGAAAGAATAGCTTCGTGTTATTTTACTACGGACTCTTGAATAGGTCGATTAGAAAGAATAACTTTGTGTTGGTTTCGTACCCGACAATAATATCTCTGTTTGTTCCCCGCTATTAGTGACTTTGGAGTGACTCTTTGTTGCATGTTGAGGGCTAGTCATATGATCCAATTATGTTATCATTGTTGAGAGAACTTCTACTAATGAAAGTATGAACCCTAGGCCTTGTTTCCACGCATTGCAATACCATTCGTGCTCACTTTTATTATTAATTACCTTGCTGTTTTTATATTTTCAGATTACAAAAACTTATATATATTATCCATATTGCACTTGTATCACCATATCTTCGCCGAACTAGTGCACCTATACAACTTACCATTGTATTGGGTGTGTTGGGGACACAAGAGACTCTTTGTTATTTGGTTGCAGGGTTGCTTGAGAGAGACCATCTTCATCCTACGCCTCCCGTGGATTGATAAACCTTAGGTCACCCACTTGAGGGAAAATTGCTACTGTCCTACAAACCTCTGCACTTGGAGGCCCAACAACGTCTACAAGGAGAAGGTTGCGTAGTAGACATCACTCCCCCCATCGACGACGCCCGTGGATGCTCGTCACTGACGGCAGCCATCGTCGGACCTCCTCGTCGTCTCCTCCCCTAGCCACGCGCGTCACCGAGCCTCACCGCCGCCCGCTCCCCGACAACGCTGGTGAGCGTCACTTCTGTTCCCCTCCTCCTCCTATTCCCCCTCGCGGTCACCGCCGCCCGTGCCGACGCCGACGTTGCTCGCGCTGAGGCCGCTCCGACGCCGCCAGCCATAATATTTTTTCTCCTTTTTTATTTTTGTCTCAATCAACTACCCCTCCAAGCAGCAGCGAGTTTTGCAGTGATTCATATAATGTTCTGCACATATTTGTTGTACTAGGTAGTGTGCTAGCTGTGCCTTGGAATTCTATGGGCACTGATTGGAGATTGTTGGAGATTGTTGGAATTTTAGAGCTTATTGGAGATTGTTGGAATTCTAAGGGGATTGATGTTAGGAGTAAGCTAATGATTGTTGGATTTGTAGCATGTTAGGTGCATGTGTTGCATAATTGTTGAATTTTAGAGACTTACATGCGGGACCAACCACGGTAGAAAATACCGACATTATACTATAACGAAGAGAACCAAATAACATATCCATGCATACATATATAATAGAAAAATCCTACGTGACTCGAGTAAGAAGAATTTTGTTTAGGTTTTTTTAGATAGAGAAGCAAATGTTAAAATTTGCATATGATGAGTGGTTACTTCATCGTGATGATCTTGCTAAAACAAATTGAAGAACAAAATTATCGTGACCTAATTTTTTCACTCGATGGAATTACAGGATTTGTGGTGTTGCATCTCCCTGGATTGATCATTGACGTTGGAGCTGTTGGTACGTGATCGTCCCTCCGTTGTTCGACAAAATGTGTCCATTTGTTGTATAAACATAACCGCGATACTTTGGTATGATTTTTGTAACATGTATGTGTTTGATCACTGCACTTGGAGACCCAACAACGTCTACAAGGAGAAGGTTGCGTAGTAGACATCAAGCTCTTTTCTGGCACCGTTGCCGCGGAGGTTAGCGCTTGAAGGTATATCTTTAGATCTTGCAACTGAATCTTTAAGTTTCTTGCTTTATCACTAGTTTAGTTTATTAATAGAAAACTACAAAAAATGGAATTAAGGTTACCTCATATGCTTCATCTTTTTAATGTCTTTCGTGAAAATGATGGAAAAGAAAATTGTGCTCAAGTGCTAGAAGAAGAATTACATAGAATGCTTGGAATAAAATATGTGAATGATGAGCATGATTGCAATGTTGTTAGTATGAATTCTTTCAATACCCATGATGCTAATGATATGCAAAGCCACGAGCTTGGGGATGCTATGTTTGATGAAGATGATCTTTTTAGTTCCCCCACTTTGAATGATCAAATTTATTATGATGAAAGCATGCCCCCTATTTATGATAGTTATTGTGATGATACTTATGCTATAAAGAAGAAAGATGATAAAACTTGTCACAATTATGAGTACCCTTTTACTGAACATTACTCTTTTAATGTGGAAACAATTCGTAGTGTTTAAGTCTTTTACGATACTCCCACTATTAATCATGAGAATAAATTCGCTATTGTGGAGAGTTGTAAAATTTATATGCTTGTAGATAACGAAAAGAATGTCGTAGATGCCGGTTATATTGTTGAATTCATTCATGATGCTACTGAAAATTATTATGAGAGAGGATCATATGCTTCTACGTATTGCAATAATATCAAGTTTCCCCTCTATGCGTTGAAATTTTTGAAGCTATGCTTGTTTTCCTTCCTATGCTAGATGATTCTTGCTCCAATAAGTTGTTTGTTCACAAAATACCTATGAATAGGAAGTGGGTTAGACCTAAATGTGTTAGTCATATGCTTCATGATGCTCCCGTTATGTTTCAATTCTTATCTTCTATGTGAGCATCATTGAAATCATCATGCCTAGCTTGAAAGGCATTAAAGAAAAGTGCTTGTTGGGAGACAACCCAATATGTATCCTTACTGTTTTTGTGTGTTCACATGATTAACTTTACTTGGGGCTATACTTTTATTCACCACATGATATGTGTTTTGCTTGGAGCGTCATTTTCTTTTATTAGTACTTGCTTGCTGTTATTTATAATAATATTTTGCATCATTTAGTTCAATAAAAATGTCAAGGATAGCCTTTACCATGCTTAATTTGCAAGTTTAGGAGCTGCTGTTGCAAAACAGAAAGTTTGCTTGTAGTGCAAAACTTCCCTAGAATTTTCTGTATGTCATAATAAATTGAAATTTGGACGCAGTATGCTCTTATAAATTCTCTAAAGCGTGGAAAGTTTTCAGATTTTTTGGAGTTAATTAAGTATGGATCTTGCTGCATTATTCACAGACTGTTCTATTTAGGCAGATTGCTGTTATGTTTGCATTGTTTGCATATGTTTGCTTGTTTAATGATTCCATTTGAGGATGGAGTTTTAAATATGCAGAGGCATTTAGTATGCAATGTAAAATAATGATTTTAGTGATTTTCTACAGTATAGGATGATAAAGTTTTGCATTGATTTCTACTAACCTATCTCACGAGTTCTTGATTGAGTTTTGTGTGGATGAAGTTTTTAAGATTTCGGAAACCGTCATATGGGAGCAATTAAGGAGACACAAAAAGCTCAAGCTTGGGGATGTCCAAGTCATCCCCAATCCATATTTCAAGAAGTCTCAAGCGTCTAAGTTTGGGGATGCCCCGGTTGGCATCCCACCTTTCTTCTACAACAATTATCGGTTAGTATCGGTTGAATCTAAGTTTTTTGCTTCTTCACATGTTTCGTGCTATACTTGAAGTTTTATTTTATTTTATTTTGTTTGAATAAGGTACTTAGGATCTGAAATTCTTATATGGGAGAGTCTTCACATAGCCAAATAATTATTCAACTACTCATTGAGCTTCACTTATATCTTGTGGAGTAGTTTGTCTTTTGCTCTAGTGCTTCACTTATATCTTTGTAGAGCATTGAAATGGTTTTATTTTATTGAAATAGTTGAACTCTCATGCTTCACTTATATTATTTTGAGAGTATTAAACAGAATGGTAATTTTCTTAGGTTATGAATCGTCCTAATATGATGGGCATCCAAGAGGGATATAATAAAAACTTTCATATAGAGTGCATCAAATACTATAAAAAGTTTGATTCTTGGTATATAGTTTTGAGATATAAAGATGGTGATATTAGAGTCATGCTAGTGAGTAATTATGGATTGGTAGAAATGCTTGTGTTAGAGTCTGTGATTCCCGTAGCATGCACGTATGGTGAACCGCTATGCTAGGAAGTCGGAGAATGATGTTTTTATTGATTGTCATCCTTTGTGTGGCGGTCAGGATCGCGCGATGGTTAACTCCTACCAACCCTTCCCCTAGGAGCATGCGTCTAGCACTTTGTTTTGATTACTAATAAAAATTTCACAACAAGTATGTGAGTTCTCTCTGACTAATGTGAGTCCATGGTATATACGCACTCTCACCCTTCCACCATTGCTAGCCTCTCTAGTGCCGTGCAATTTTTGCTGGTGCATAAACCCACCATATACCTTCCTCAAAACAGCCACCATACCTACCCATCATGGCATTTCCATAGCCATTCCAAGATATATTGCCATGCAACTTCCACCGTTCCGTTTATTATGATATGCATCATCATTGTCATATTGCTTTGCATGATCATGTAGTTGACATCGTATTTGTGGCAAAGCCACCATTCATATCTTTCATAAATGCACTCATGAGTCATTGCACATCCCGGTACACCGCCGGAGGCATTCATATAGAGTCATATCTTTTGTTCTAAGAATCGAGTTGTAAGTAAATAAAAGTGTGATGATCATCATTATTAGAGCATTGTCCCATGTGAAGAAAGGAAGGAAGCTATGATTCCCTCACAAGTTGCGATGAGACTCCAAACTATAAAAATAAAATAAAAGAGGCCAAAGAGCCCACAAAAAAATGAAAAAGAAAAAAAGAAAAAAAAGAGGCTAAAGAGCCCAAACAAAAAAAAAATGAGAGAAGAAGAGAGAAGGGACAATGCTACTATCCTTTACCACACTTGTGCTTCAAAGTAGCACCGTGATCTTCATGACAGAGAGTCTCATATATAGTCACTTTCATATACTAGTGGGAATTTCATTATAAAACTTGGCTTGTATATTCCAATGATGGGCTTCCTCAAATTGCCCTAGGTCTTCGTGAGCAAGCAAGTTGGATGCACACCCACTTAGTTTCTTTTTGAGCTTTCATACACTTATAGCTCTAGTGCATCCGTTGCATGGCAATCCCTACTCACTCACATTGATATCTATTGATGGGCATCTCCATAGCCCGTTGATACGCCTAGTTGATGTGACCATCTCCTCCTTTTTGCCTCACAACCTCCACCATATCCTATTCCACCTATAGTGTTATGTCCATGGCTCATGCTCATGCATTGCGTGAGAGTCGAAAAGGTTTGAGAAAGTAAAAGTGTGAAAACAATTGCTTGACTAAGACCGGGGTTGTTCATGATTTAAATACGTTGTGTGGGGAAGATGGAGCATAGCCAGACTATATGATATTGTAGGGATAACTTTCTTTGGTCATGTTTGTGGCAACCCGATGCCGACGTTCCAGAAGATTCCCCTTCTATTCCGTTTTCGTCGTGTGTCTATTTTCTTTTGTCGCATCATCATTGCATCATGCGCATCATCAGCATTGCATCGGCATCCCGTTGCCGCCAGTTTTCAAAACTTGCATCCGTTGTTAGTTGCCGGTACTCGTCGTTGTCCGTTCTGAGTGTGCGTAAAACCTTCTCGGATTGGGTTGGAATTTGACGTGCGGTCTTATTTTAATATAGCTAGGCCGCCTGTCAAATTTCGTCGCGGTCGGAGTCCGTCTGGTACCCGAACGATCGACCGTAGCGGACCGTATTCGGTCTATCGTCGGACGTTTTCTGGTATTTAAAATCTCGTTGCCGGGCTTCCCGTTTTCCCTCTCTTCTCCTCCTAGCCCCTCCGCACAATGCACCGACCCTACACGCAACCTAGTCCGAAAACCTCCTGAAACCCGAACCGGGTGCTCGTGACCGTTGGGTCCGGATCAACCCGGTTTCACTGCAAATCATCATCGATTTGTCCATTGGTCTACCTAACCTAATAATTTCGACCGTTCGATTTCAATCGAAAGGATGAGATAGACCCTAGACCTAAACCCTTGTAATCTAGACCTTCTGATTATGATCCAATGGACTAATAGATCCCTATCCAAAACCACCTACTATATATAGTAGGCACTGTCCAGCCAAGCCCTAAATTCTAGGAAATTTGTTCCCCTACCGCCGCCGGGTCTCTCTTCCACCTCGGGATCCTCCTAGATGGCCCGATCCCCTACCTTGGGATCCTCCTAGATGGCCCGATCCCCTCTTAGCCAACCAGAGCTGCTAGCACGCAGCCGCACCTTCCCCACAAGCGTCACGCGCAGCAGGAATCAGCAGCCAGCGCCACGCCTAGCAGGAGCAGCAGCAGCCAGCGCCGCGCCTAGCAGGAGCAGCAGCAGCCCCAGGTCGTGCCTCCCCTTTGCCTTCAGGGGTACCCATGGCATGGTGGTCCAGCTTGCCCTGTCCGCGAGCAACCCCCATCAGATGAGCGACCCAACCCTTCTTCTCCATGTCTCGTGTTTCTCTTCCTCCCTCTCTCTGTTTCTCATCTCTTCCTCCCTCTCTCTGTTTCTCATCTCTTCCTCTCTCTCTCTCTCTCTGTTCGTTGACTTGGAGACCAGCAGGAATCGGACATCTACGGTGAAGCCCCACACGAGCAAGGAGCTCCACCGCCCGGGGCCTCGTCTCTTGACGGGAACGTGTCCGGATCGAATCCTGCGCCCAGATCCGCCGCTCGGTCGCCCCATCGCTCCCCCTAGGATCTGCGCTGGAGAGCCGCCGACAGCATGCCATGCCGCCGCCCTGCAACCTGCGTTCTCAGCCAGGGGAACAGAAGAAGTATCTCTGTATCCCGATTCAGGTTCAGGCATCGACAAGGTAAAGCTTATCTGCAGCAAAAACCGTTTATTGTCACAAGCGCTTCGTAGCCTGACTGGTTGGTTCGGTCGGATTGCAAGCAGCAGTTCCTGGGTTCGTCTCCTAGTGGAGCCGAATTACGGTGTGATTTTATTTGTTTTGCACAGACACACACCCAAGTACATGGGCCTTCTGCATAGATTCGCCCTAGTGGGTTTTTTTAGCACGTGTAATTTTTCTTTATTTTCAGTAAAAGCATTGTTTTTCAAACGCTCGTAGTTTCTTAACCGTGCACCGGATCAGAGTGATTTAAATATGTAACTTGACTAGAATTTCGCGTAGATTAACAATTTCCAACTCTCATGCATAATAAGAACTGTTTAGTATGCTGTTTGCATCGGTTTGCGTGTCGACGTGTTGAAAACGGTTTAGGTCGTAACTATTTGTCCGTAGCTCCGTTGGAGATGTGCCATATATGTAAATGGAGCAGAACGACGAGTAGAATCACGTGAACCACTTTGTTTTGCCGTTTAACAAACCTAAAATGTGTTTAGGACAAATCTGGACAGAATTAAGATTTAACACGTGGGGTCATTTCGGAGATGCTATATGTCGTTTCCGGTCTCATTTAAAATGCCTAGCTAGGTAGATTAATTGTGCATCACCCCCTTGCCATGTTAACAACATTTTAAATATTGCCGTGTAAATTAACGGGAGTGAACTAAATAATTCAACATGGAGTTTCGTCGATATGCAACTCGTTGCATATCAAGCTTCACTTAATATGTAGTGTTTGATTGTTGTGATTGTCATGCCTTGCATTAGACCGTTCATGCATCATATTAGGTTGTGCATCATGTTGTGCATCGTGTGGTGAATATTTGTGTTGATGTTTGTTTCCGGTTTTCTCCGTCTCGATAGAGTTCCGCAAGCGTGTCGGAATGTGAGGATCCGTTCGACTGCTTCACGGAGTCATTCTTCTTCCAAGCGGGATCTCAGGCAAGATGACCATTTCCCCAGATATCATTACTATAATTGCCATGCTTGTTATTTCGATGCTATCGATTATGTCTCGTTGCCTACCACATGTTAAATATCAGCCTCTCAACTATGCCATGAAAACCTTCAACCTGATCAACCTAGCAAACCACTGATTGGCTATGTTACTGCTTGCTTAACCCTGTGTTAGCGTTGCTAGTTGCAGGTGCAGTTGCTTCCATGTGACAACATGGGTTCCTTGTTATATCACCCTAATTAAATGCTATTTAATTTAATTCACCTATATACTTGGTAAAAGGTGGAAGGCTCGGCCTTTCTAGTCTGGTGTTTTGTTCCACCTTTGTCCCCTTAGTTTCGGCTACCGGTGTTATGTTCCATAAACGAGCGCTCCTAACACGAACGGGGTTGTTATGGGGACCCCCTTGATAATTCGTTTTGGACTAAAGCTGGTCTGGCAAGGCCCAACATTGGTACTACATTTGCCCAACATAATAATTTTGTTAATACTGAAAGCATAGGGCGTCATGAACCCGAGGAGTAATTCTACATAATACAGGGAGGGCCAGTGCTGATGGTGCTGGTCCAAAACAGAGCACTGTGCGGGGCCACCGCGAGGAAACTCGAGGTTTGGCACTCGTACGCGTAGCTTATCCGTCGTGTCCTGAGAACGAGATACGAGGCTCCTATCGGGATCGTCGACACGCCGGGCGGCCTTGCTGGATTAGTTTTACCTTTGACGACATATCTTGTGCATCGGGATTCTGGTGATGCTTTGCGTAATCTCAGAGTTGAGGTTTTCCACTAAGGAATCCGACGAGATCGCGAGCTTCGTGATCGAGGATTTCTATGCGGCTTGTGGTAATTTGTGATGGACTAGTTGGAGCACCCCTGCAGGGTTAAATCTTTCGGAAAGCCGTGCCCGCGGTTATGCGGCAATGTGGAAACTTTATTTAACACTGGTTCTAGATAACTTGAAGTTAACTTAATTAAAATATGCCAACTGTGTGCGTAACCGTGACTGTCTCTTTCGTGAGTTCGTTCTCCGATCGAGGACACGGTGGGGTTATGTCTGACGTAGGTAGGTGTTCATGATCATTCATTTGATCATTAGTAGTTCACGTCCATTATGCGTAGATCATCCCCCTCTTATTTCTTGTACTCGTAAGTTTAGCCACCAAATATATGCTTAGTCGCTGCTGCAACCTCACCACTTAACCATACCTCACCCATTAAGCTTTGCTAGTCTTGATACCTTTGGAAATGAGATTGCTGAGTCCCCTGTGGCTCACAGATTACTACAACACCAGTTGCAGGTACATGTAAAGGTTACTTGACGCGAGCGTGTTGATTGTTCATTTGGAGTTGCTGTTGGGGAACGTGGCATGGGAAACAAAAATTTTCCTACGCGCACGAAGACCTATCATGGTGATGTCCATCTACGAGAGGGGATGTGTGATCTACGTACCCTTGTAGACCGTACAGCAGAAGCGTTAGTGAACGCGGTTGATGTAGTGGAACGTCCTCACGTCCCTCGATCCGCCCCACGAACCGTCCCGCGATCAGTCCCACGATCTAGTGCCGAACGGACGGCACCTCCGCGTTCAGCACACGTACAGCTCGACGATGATCTCGGCCTTCTTGATCCAGCAAGAGAGACAGAGAGGTAGAAGAGTTCTCCGGCAGCGTGACGGCGCTCCGGAGGTTGGTGATGATCTTGTCTCAGCAGGGCTCCGCCCGAGCTCCGCAGAAACGCGATCTAGAGGAAAAACCGTGGAGGTATGTGGTCGGGTTGCCGTGGAAAAATCGTCTCAAATCAGCCCGAAAACCTCCGTATATATAGGTGGGAGAGGGGGGGCCTTGCCTTGGGGCTCAAGGAGCCCCAAGGGGGTCGGCCGAGCCAAGGGGGGAAGGTCTCCCCCCTCCTAACCGAGTCCAACTTGGTTTGGTGGGTGGAGTCCTTCTTCCCTTTCCCACCTCCTCCTTTTTTTTTCTCTTTGATTTTCTTCCTATGGTGCATAGGGCCTTCTTGGGCTGTCCCACCAGCCCACTAAGGGCTGGTGTGCCACCCCCAAGGCCTATGGGCTTCCCCGGGGTGGGTTGCCCCCCCGGTGAACTCCCGGAACCCATTCGTCATTCCCGGTACATTCCCGGTAACTCCGAAAACCTTCCGGTAATCAAATGAGGTCATCCTATATATCAATCTTCGTTTCTGGACTATTCTGGAAACCCTTGTGACGTCCGTGATATCATCTGGGACTTCGAAAAACATTCGGTAACCAACCATATAACTCAAATACGCATAAAACAACGTCGAACCTTAAGTGTGCAGACCCCGCGGGTTCGAGAACTATGTAGACATGACCCGAGAGACTCCTCAGTCAATATCCAATTGCGGGATCTGGATGCCCATATTGGATCCTACATATTCTACGAAGATCTTATCGTTTGAACCTCAGTGCCAAGGATTCATATAATCCCGTATGTCATTCCCTTTGTCCTTCGGTATGTTACTTGCCCGAGATTCGATCGTCAATATCCGCATACCTATTTCAATCTCGTTTACCGGCAAGTCTCTTTACTCGTTCCGTAATACAAGATCCTACAACTTACTTTAAGTCACATTGCTTGCAAGGCTTGTGTGTGATGTTGTATTACCGAGTGGGCCCCGAGATACCTCTCCGTCACACGGAGTGACAAATCCCAGTCTCGATCCATACTAACTCAACTAACATCTTCGGAGATACCTGTAGAGCATCTTTATAGTCACCCAGTTACGTTGCGACGTTTGATACACACAAAGCATTCCTCCGGTGTCAGTGAGTTATATGATCTCATGGTCATAGGAGCAAATACTTGACACGCAGAAAACAGTAGCAACAAAATGACACGATCAACATGCTACGTCTATTAGTTTGAGTCTAGTCCATCACATGATTCTCCTAATGATGTGATCCCGATATCAAGTGACAACACTTGCCTATGGTCAGGAAACCTTGACCATCTTTGATCAACGAGCTAGTCAACTAGAGGCTTACTAGGGACAATGTTTTGTCTATGTATCCACACATGCACCGTGTTTCCAATCAATACAATTATAGCATGGATAATAAACGATTATCATGAACAAAGAAATATAATAATAACTAATTTATTATTGCCTCTAGGGCATATTTCCAACAGTCTCCCACTTGCACTAGAGTCAATAATCTAGTTCACATCACCATGTGATTCCAACGAATCCAACACCCATATAGTTATGGGGTCTGATCACGTCTTGCTCATGAGAGAGGTTTTAGTCAACGGTTCTGAAATTTTCAAATCCGTGTGTTCTTTACAAATCTTTATATCACCTTATAGATGCTGCTACTATGTGCTATTCGGAAATACTCCAAATATCTACTCTACTATACGAATTCGTTTCACTACTCATAGTTATTCGGATTAGTGTCAAAGCTTACATCGACGTAATCCTTTACGACGAACTCTTTAACCACCTCCATAATCGAGAAAAATTCCTTAGTCCATCAGTTACTAAGGATAAATTTTGACCGCTGCTAGTGATTCAATCATGGATCACTCTCTGTCCCTCTCAACAGACTTTGAGTCAAGGCACACATCAGGTGCGGTACTCAGCATGGCATACTTTAGAGTCTACGGCTAAGGCATAGAAGACGATCTTCGTCTATTCTCTTTATTCTGCTGTGGTCGGGTTTTGAGTCTTACTCAAATTCACACCTCACAGCGCAACCAAGAACTCCTTCTTTGCTGATCTATTTTGAACTCCTTCAAAAACTTGTCAAGGCATGCATCTTGTTGAAACTTCTATCAAGCGCTTTCGATCTACCTCCATAGATCTTTGATGCTCAATGTTCAAGTAGCGCAATACAGGTACTCCTTTGAAAACTCCTTTCAAACAACCTTGTATGCTTTACAGAAATTCTACATTATTTCTGATCCACAATATGTCAACCACATATACTTATCAGAAATTCTATAGTGCTCCCACTCACTTCTTTGGAAATACAAGTTTCTCATAAACCTTGTACAAACCCAAAATCTTTGATCATCTCATCAAAGTGTATATTCCAACTCTGAGATGCTTGGACCAGTCCATTGAAGGATCGCTGGAGCTTGCATACTTGTTAGTATCTTTAGGATCAACAAAACCTCCTGGTTGTATCACATACAATGTTTGCTCAAGGAAACTGTCGAGGAAACAATGTTTTGACATCCTACGTGCAATATTTCATAAATAATGCAACAACTACTAACATAATTCTAACAGACTTCTAGCATCGCTACGAGTGAGAAAGTCTCATCATAGTCAACTGTTTGATTTGTCGGAAACATCTTTGCGACAAGTCGAGCTTTTCTTAATAGTGACTTATCACCATCATCGTGTGTCTTCCTTTTAAAGATCCATCTTTACTCAATAGTCCTATGACCATCAAGTAGTTCTTCCAAAGTCTACACTTTGTTTTCATACATGGATCCTCTCTCGGATTTCATGGCTTCTAGCCATTTGTCGGAATCTGGGCCCGCCATTGCTTTCTCCATAACTCGTAGGTTCACTCTTGCTCAACAAGATGACCTCCAAGACAGGGTTACCGTACCACTCTGTAGTAGTACACGACCCTGTCAACCTACGAGGCTTGTAGTAACTTGATCCGCTGCTCGATGATCACCATCATTAGCTTTCACTTCAATTGGTGTAGGCGCCACAGGAACAACTTCCTGCGCCCTGCTACACACTGGTCGAAGTGATGGTTCAATAACCTCATCAAGTTCTACCACCCTCCCACTCAATTCTTTCGAGAGAAACCTTTCCTCGAGAAAGGATCCGTTTCTAGAAACAAACAATTTGCTTTCGGATCTGAGATAGGAGATGTACCCAACTGTTTTGGATATCCTATGAAGATGCATTTATCCGCTTTGGGTTCGAGCTTATCAGACTAAAACTTTTTCACATAAGTGTCAAAACCCCAAACTTTCAAGAAACGACAGTTTAGATTTCTCTAAACCTCAGTCTATACTGTGTCATCTCAATGGAAATACGTGGTGCCCTATTTAAAGTGAATGCGGTTGTCTCTAATGCTTAACCCATAAACGATAGTGGTAATTCGATAAGAGACATCATAGCATGCACCATACCAAATAGTGTGTGGCTATGACGTTCAGACACATCATCACACTATGATGTTCTAGGTGGCATGAACTGCGAAACAATTTCCACATTGTCTTAACTGCGTACCAAAACTCGTAACTCAGATATTCATTTCTATGATCATATCGTAGACAGTTTAACCTCTTGTTACGACGAACTTCACTCCGAAATAGAATTGAACTTTTCAATATTTCAGACTTGTGATTCATTAAGCAAATACTCTAGTATCTACTCAAATCGTCATTGAAGTAAGAACATAATGATATCCACTGCGTGCCTCAGTACTCATTGGACTGCATACATCAAAATGTATCACTTCCAACAAGTAACCATCTTATTTCACCTCAATGAAAACAAGGCCTTGCTCATGTGGTATGATTTGCATGTCACTAGCGATTCAAAATCAAGTGAGTATAAAGATCCATCAGCATGGAGCCTCTTCATGCAATTTATACCAACATGACTCAAGCGGCAGTGCCACAAGTAAGTGGTACTATCATCATTACCTCGTATCTTTTGGCACCAATATCATGAACATGTGTAACACTACGATCGAGATTCAATAAACCATTGAAGGTGATTATTCAAGAAAATAGAGTAACCATTATTCTCTTTAAATGAATAATCGTATTGCAATAAACACGATCCAATCATGTTCATGCTTAACGCAAGCACCAAATAACAATTATTTAAGTTTAACACCAATCCCGGTGGTAGAGGGAGCGTGCGACGTTTGATCATATCAACCTTGGAAACACTTCCAACACGTATCGTCACCTCGTCTTTAGCTAGTCTCCGTTTATGCCGTAGCTTTCATTTCGTGTTACTAATCACTTAGCAACCGAACCGGTATCCAATACCCTCATGCTACTAGGAGTACTTGTAAAGTACACATCAACATCATGTATATCAAATATACTTCTTTCGACTTTTGCCAGCCTTCTTATCTACCAAGTATCTAGAGTTGCTCCGCCTCAGTGACCGTTCCCCTTATTACAGAAGCACTTAGTCTCGGGTTTGGGTTTAATCTTGGGTCTCTTCATTAGTGCAGCAACTGTTTTGCCGTTTCACGAAGTATCCCTTCTAGCCCTTGCCTTTCTTGAAACTTAGTGGTTTTACAAACCATCAACTATTGATGCTCCTTCTTGATTTCTATTTTTGCAGTGCCAAACATCGCGAATCGATCAAGGATCATTGTATCTATCCTTGATATGTTATAGTTCATCACGAAGCTCTCACAGCTTGGTGGCAGTGACTTTGGAGAACCATCACTATCTCATCTGGAAGATTAACTCCCACCTGATTCAAGTGATTGTCATACTCAGACAATCTGAGCACACGCTCAACGATTGAGCTTTTCTCCTTTACTTTGTGGACAAAGGATCTTGTCGGAGGTCTCGTACCTCTCAACAAAGGGCACGAGCATGAAATCACAATTTCATCTCTTTAGAACATCACTTATGTTCCGTGACGTTTCAAAACGTCTTCGGTGCCTTGCTTCTAAGCCATTAAGTATTTTGCACTGAACTATCGTGTAGTCATCAGAAACGTGTATGTCGGATGTTCACAGCATCCACAGACGACGCTCGAGGTGCAGCACACCGAGTGGTGCATTAAGGACATAAGCCATCTGCGCAGCAACGAGGACAATCCTCTTCAAAGTTTGCTACTATCAACTTTCAACTAAATTTTCTCTAGGAACATATAAAAACAGTAGAGCTATAGCGCAAGCTACATCATAATTCGCAAAGACCATTAGACTATGTTCATGACAATTTTTTCAATTAATCATATTACTTATGAACTCCCACTCAAAAAGTACATCTCTCTAGTCATTTGAGTGGTACATGATCCAAATCCACTATCTCAAGTCCGATCATCACGTGAGTCGAGAATAGTTTCAGTGGTAAGCATCTCTATGCTAATCATATCAACTACATGATTCATTCTCGACCTTTCGGTCTCATGTGTTCCGAGGCCATGTCTGCACATGCTAGGCTCGTCAAGCTTAACCCGAGTGTTCTGCGTGTGCAACTATTTTGCACCCGTTGTATGTGAACGTTGAGTCTATCACACCCGATCATCACGTGGTGTCTCGAAATGAAGAACGGTCGCAACGGTGCACAGTCGGGGAGAACACAATTTCGTCTTGAAATTTTAGTGAGAGATCACCTCATAATGCTACCGTCGTTCTAAGCAAGATAAGGTGCAAAAAGGATTAACATCACATGCAATTCATAAGTGACATGATATGGCCATCATCATGCGCTTCTTGATCTCCATCACCAAAGCACCGACACGATCTTCTTGTCACCGGCGTCACACCATGATCTCCATCATCATGATCTCCATCAACGTGTCGCCATCGGGGTTGTCGTTCTACTCATGCTATTACTACTAAAGCTACGTCCTAGCAATATAGTAAACGCATCTGCAAGCACAAACGTTAGTTTAAAGACAACCCTATGGCTCCTGCCGGTTGCCGTACCATTGACGTGCAAGTCGATATTAACTATTACAACATGATCATCTCATACATCCAATATATCACATCACATCGTTGGCCATATCACATCACAAGCATACCCTGCAAAAACAAGTTAGACGTCCTCTAATTTTGTTGTTGCATGTTTTACGTGGTGACCATGGGTATCTAGTAGGATCGCATCTTACTTACGCAAACACCACAACGGAGATATATGAGTTGCTATTTAACCTCATCCAAAGACCTCCTCGGTCAAATCCGATTCAACTAAAGTTGGAGAAACTGACACTTGCCAGTCATCTTTGAGCAACGGGGTTACTCGTAGCGATGAAATCAGTCTCTCGTAAGCGTACGAGTAATGTCGGTCCAAGCCGCTTCAATCCAACAATACCGCGGAATCAAGAAAAGACTAAGGAGGGAAGCAAAACGCACATCACCGCCCACAAAAACTTTTGTGTTCTACTCGAGAAGACATCTACGCATGAACCTAGCTCTGATACCACTTTTGGGGAACGTGGCATGGGAAACAAAAAGTTTCCTACGCGCACGAAGACCTATCATGGTGATGTCCATCTACGAGAGGGGATGTGTGATCTACGTACCCTTGTAGACCGTACAGCAGAAGCGTTAGAGAACGCGGTTGATGTAGTGGAACGTCCTCACGTCCCTCGATCCGCCCCGCGAACAATCCCGCGATCAGTCCCACGATCTAGTACCGAACGGACGGCACCTCCGCGTTCAGCACACGTACAGCTCGACGATGATCTCGGCCTTCTTGATCCAGCAAGAGAGACGGAGAGGTAGAAGAGTTCTCCGGCAGCGTGACGGCGCTCCGGAGGTTGGTGATGATCTTGTCTCAGCAGGGCTCCGCCCGAGCTCCGCAGAAACGCGATCTAGAGGAAAAACCGTGGAGGCATGTGGTCGGGCTGCCGTGGAAAAATCGTCTCAAATCAGCCCTAAAACCTCCGTATATATAGGTGGGAGAGGGGGGGCCTTGCCTTGGGGCTCAAGGAGACCCAAGGGGGTCGGCCGAGCCAAGGGGGGAAGGTCTCCCCCCCAAACCGAGTCCAACTTGGTTTGGTGGGTGGAGTCCTTCTTCCCTTTCCCACCTCCTCCTTTTTTTTCTTTTCTCTTTGATTTTCTTCCTATGGCGCATAGGGCCTTCTTGGGCTGTCCCACCAGCCCACTAAGGGCTGCTGTGCCACCCCCAAGGCCTATGGGCTTCCCCGGGGTGGGTTGCCCCCCCCCGGTGAACTTCCGGAACCCATTCGTCATTCCCGGTAACTCCGAAAACCTTCCGGTAATCAAATGAGGTCATCCTATATATCAATCTTCGTTTCCAGACTATTCCGGAAACCCTCGTGACGTCCGTGATCTCATCCGGGACTTCGAACAACATTCGGTAACCAACCATATAACTCAAATACGCATAAAACAACGTCGAACCTTAAGTGTGCAGACCCCGCGGGTTCGAGAACTATGTAGACATGACCCGAGAGACTCCTCGGTAAATATCCAATAGCGGGACCTGGATGCCCATATTGGATCCTACATATTCTACGAAGATCTTATCGTTTGAACCTCAGTGCCAAGGATTCATATAATCCCATATGTCATTCCCTTTGTCCTTCGGTATGTTACTTGCCCGAGATTCGATCGTCAGTATCCGCATACCTATTTCAATCTCGTTTACCGGCAAGTCTCTTTACTCGTTCCGTAATACAAGATCCCGCAACTTACATTAAGTCACATTGCTTGCAAGGCTTGTGTGTGATGTTGTATTACCGAGTGGGCCCCGAGATACCTCTCCGTCACACGGAGTGACAAATCCCAGTCTCTATCCATACTAACTCAACTAACATCTTCGGAGATACCTGTAGAGCATCTTTATAGTCACCCAGTTACGTTGTGACGTTTGATACACACAAAGCATTCCTCTGGTGTCAGTGAGTTATATGATCTCATGGTCATAGGAACAGATACTTGACACGCAGAAAACAGTAGCAACAAAATGACACGATCAACATGCTACGTCTATTAGTTTGGGTCTAGTCCATCACATGATTCTCCTAATGATGTGATCCCGTTATCAAGTGACAACACTTGCCTATGGTCAGGAAACCTTGACCATCTTTGATCAACGAGCTAGTCAACTAGAGGCTTACTAGGAACAGTGTTTTGTCTATGTATCCACACATGCACTGTGTTTCCAATCAATACAATTATAGCATGGATAATAAACGATTATCATGAACAAAGAAATATAATAATAACTAATTTATTATTGCCTCTAGGGCATATTTCCAACAGTTTCTTCTTCTTCTTCTTCATCATCGATCTAGGATGGGTTCCAGGCCGGCAGCCTGGGATAGCAAGGATGGACGTCGTTCTTCTTTTCTCGTTTGTTTTCGTCCGTAGTCGGACCCTGCTCTTCTTCATGATGATTATGTACTGTACTGCTGTGACTCTGATGTAGCTTGTGGCGAGTGTAAGCCACTTCGATATATATATATCTCTTCTTTTCAGTACATGTATTTGTAACGATATCCATTCTTGCGACAGACGAGATGCGCTTCTATCCCTGACGAGGCCTTCGTGCCAAATTGAGGATAGGGTCGCATCTTGGGTGTGACAAGTTGGTATCAGAGCAGTACCGACCTAGGAGCCCCCTTGATTGATGGAACTTGGCCGAGTCGAGTCTAGTGAAAAAACTGCTTTAAGTCTAGTTATATATCGGAGAGTAGGATTCTTTTTCTCCTCTTCTATGCTCCGGTGAGGAATCTTGACGTAATAATTTAATTATACTCCTCTTCTCACTCAAAAAAATTTTAGGATCACGCGGATATTTTTGGAATCTATATGATGCCGATGTGATGGAGTTCTGTCTTGGTGCCTCCTATCTGCTTTGAGTTTCAGGGGAGTTGAGCTCCAGGGGATTCTTGAGCACATCGTTATCATTCAGATTTCTTAGTATCTCAGAACGAAGGATGTTCGTAATTGCTTCAATACTAGTAGTGGCGAGATAACCCCGATGTCCCGAGTACTGGTGCAGATTGTTCGGGAGTACTGCCATACTTTGTATCGTTGTGATCACGAGGGTCTGTTGCAGATGAAGGTCCGAGATTCTGGTTGTGTGTTGACGGATGTGATACACGTGACGGGTTAGTATAGGAGTTGTGTGATATTACTCCTTGTATCCGTGTACCAGATTGCATGACCAGATATTTAGGGAATTCATAGGTGGGAATTCAAGTAGTTACTTATAGGACGATCTTCCAACAAATTTGTGTTGCTTCGATGTCAAGTGGTGATTTCACATCTTTTCTAACATGTGTTCTCATATTTTTGTGTGAATGCAAATTCTTTGCTCAATCAGATCGTCTTATCAATTCTTTCCAACCGGAGTCATCGTATCAATTCTTTTTCAACCGGTGTGTTTCTCTCCAAGTGAACTCAATCCTCTCCAATTTTGCAAGATCATTCTCTCATTTTATTCCGGAGTTCATCTCATCTAGCCCAAGTTGTCTTTATTTTTCCCCACTCTCCCGCCCTTTTTCTCAGTGATTCAAATTTTATCCAAGAGTTT
This sequence comes from Hordeum vulgare subsp. vulgare, assembly GCF_904849725.1. Lineage (NCBI taxonomy): Eukaryota > Viridiplantae > Streptophyta > Magnoliopsida > Poales > Poaceae > Hordeum > Hordeum vulgare. Next base: position 26,519,130 of record NC_058524.1, read on the forward strand.
TCTTTCTTGTGATTCTGCTATCTTTTCCTCCATGTCCTATCCGGTGATTCATTGTGAAGATTCTCAGGAGATTCGTGTCATATTTGTTCATTCTTGTCGTCCTTACCGGTGAATTTAATTCAGCTATCCGTGTTCATCATATCCTAATTATCCTTGTAATTCTTTTTCATGTTGGAGATTCTTTCAGCCTATCTTGGTTATTCATTCCTCTCTTTTCATCCGGAGTGTTGAAGATATCTCACACGGTTCGTGTTTTCAATTCTTTTAGTTATTTCGAGGTTCTCAACCTCATCTAGTTCTCTTCATACCGGTGCAATATCTCTCTTCCAAGTAATCTTTTCCAACGGTGGTTTCCTTGAGTGGGCCCATAACCCACAGGTTCTTTCCGAGGATCTTTCCTGTCTCTTTTAATCTTTTCCCGGAGATCATTAATTCTTTTCAACTATGACGTAAGTATGATTTCCATCAGTCATATTACTTCTTCAAGATCAATTTGAATTAATTCTCTTATTTGTCTCAACCTTGCATCCTTCTTTATTCCGGAGTGTCTCATTAATTCTTGGTGGTGTTCTCCTCCTCATTCTCAGGTTGCTATCCGAAGGAGTGTTTCTCTCAATCTTGGTTCATTCTCTTGGAGATTCATCATTTCAGCTTGGTGTCGTCATCTTATTTGCTCCAATCATGAGTAATCCCTTTCGTGCTATCCGGTGCTTCTCTGAGTTGTTTTTGACCTTTTTCAGATAGGAATATCAAACGGAGTCCAAACGGAATAAAACTTTCGCCGTGTTTTTTTATGAAAAATATCAAAAATACCAGAAGAAAAAGATACTGGAGAGGAGTCCCGAGGAAGCAACGAGCCAGGGAGACGCGCCCACCCCTCTGGGCATGCCTGGGGGGCTCGTGACTCCCTCGTGGGTCCCCCTGACCTGTTCTCGATGCCATCTGGTCTTATAAATACAGAAACCTCCAGAAATAAACCTAGATCGGGAGTTCCACCGCCGCAAGCCTCTGGAGCCACCAAAAACCAATCAGGAACCCGTTCCGGCACCCTGTCGAAGGGGGAATCCATCTTCGGTGGCCATCTTCATCATCCCGACGATCTCCATGACGAGGAGGAAGTAGTTCTCCCCTGGGGCTGAGGGTATGTACAAGTAGCTATGTGTTTGATCTCTCTCTCTCTCTCTCTCTCTCTCTCGTGTTCTTGAGATGTCATGATCTCGATGTACCGCGGGCTTTGCTACTATAGTTGGATCCTATGATGTTCTTCCCCCTCTCCCTTCTTGTAATGAATTGAGTTTTCCCTTTGAAGTTATCTTATCGGATTGAGTCTTTAAGGAATTGAGAACACTTGATGTATGTCTTGCACGTGTCTATCTGTGGTGACAATGGGATATTCATGTGAGTACTTGATGTATGTTTTGGTGATCAACTTGCGGGTTTCGTGATATTGGGAATCTATGCATAGAGGTTGGCACACGTTTTATTCTTGACTCTCCGGTAGAAACTTTGGGGCACTCTTTGAAGTTCTATGTGTTGGTTGAATAGATGATTCTGAGATTGTGTGATGCATATCGTATAATCATGCCCACGGATACTTGAGGTGACAACGGAGTATCTAGGTGACATTAGGGTCTTTGTTGATGTGTGTCTTAAGGTTTTATTCTAGTACGTACTCTAGGATAGATTGAACGGAAAGAATAGCTTCGTGTTATTTTACTACGGACTCTTGAATAGATCGATTAGAAAGAATAACTTTGTGGTGGTTTCGTACCCGACAATAATCTCTTCATTTGTTCTCCGCTATTAGTGACTTTGGAGTGACTCTTTGTTGCATGTTGAGGGCTAGGCATATGATCCAGTTATGTTATCATTGTTGAGAGAACCTCTACTAGTGAAAGTATGATCCCTAGGCCTTGTTTCCACGCATTGCAATACCGTTCGTGCTCACTTTTATTATTAATTACCTTGCTGTTTTTATATTTTCAGATTACAAAATCTTATATCTATTATCCATATTGCACTTGTATCACCATCTCTTCGCCGAACTAGTGCACCTATACAACTTACCATTGTATTGGGTGTGTTGGGGACACACGAGACTCTTTGTTATTTGGTTGCAGGGTTGCTTGAGAGAGACCATCTTCATCCTACGCCTCCCGCGGATTGATAAACCTTAGGTCACCCACTTGAGGGAAAATTGCTACTGTCCTACAAACCTCTGCACTTGAAGGTCCAACAACGTCTACAAGGAGAAGGTTGCGTAGTAGACATCACCCCCCACCTCGACGACGCCCGTGGCTGCTCGTCACTGACGGCCGCCATCGTCGGACCTCGTCGTCTTCTTCTCCCCTAGCCTCGCGCGTCACTGAGCTCACCGCCGCCCGCTCCCCGACAACGCTGGTGAGCGTCACTTCTGTTCCCCTCCTGCTACTGCAGGCGCCCTTCTGTCTCAACGAACCCTATACCATAGTTTGGCGCGAGCACTACAATACCTCACCCTAACTCGCCTCGACATCCCTATGCGGTTCAGCAAATTTGCCTCTTCATGCATGCTCCCCGGGACTCTCACATGCAGCTCATCAAACGAGTGCTTCGGTATTTAAAGGGGACGTCACACTATGGTCTACAACTCTATACAAAATTTGGGCCGATTGGGCCGGGTGCCCCGACACACGGAAGTCCACCTCCGGGTTATGTGTGTTCCTTGGACATAATTTGGTGTCATGGTCTTCTAAACGGCAGCCCACCGTGTCCCGCTCCAGTGCAGAAGCGGAGTACCGCGGCGTTGCAAATTCCGTCGCCGAATCATGTTGGCATCGCCAACTACCACACGAACTTTGCCGTCCGCCATCCCGTCCAACCATTGTGTACTGTGATAATATCAGCACCTCCTACCTCGCTTTCAACCCGGTGTAACACCAACGCACGGAGCATATCGAGATTGATATTCATGTTGTTCGAGATCGTGTAGCGCTTGGGGAAGCTCGCGTACTCCATGTATCCTCCAGTTCTCAGTTCGTCGACTTGTTCACTAAGGGACTACCTACGTCATTGTTTCATGAGTTTCTATCCAGCCTGAACATTGTGCCCAACGGTGTGTGTCAATTCTATTACTCAACTAGACTCAGCTAAATGAGGCAGTTCGATCTAGCTAGGTTTACAAATTATTTTAAAAAGAAAATCTAGGACCACCGATTAATTTTTACCGGCCCTTGAAGATAAGCTTTTCCAAAAAGAACATACGGAGTAAAAGATAAGCACTGTGTATACATGCGGACAATTCATCTGCCCTCAGCGAGAACCGTCATCGAAGACCCATAAGACACCGTTGTACAGCTAGGCTCCGATGGAGCGTACGACATAACATACGAATCGAAGCCCTCGTTTTGCATCATCACCAACATACTGTAGCTCATGTACGTCGGTGACAGGTCAGGAACAGATTGCCCACGATCTAGGTATTGCGTAACCTTCCGCATACTAGGCCTTGCATCAGGCAATGGGTGCGAGCACAACAAACCTAGTTGCAGCACGAGGGTAACCTCCTCTGTGTCAAACTTCCCTGCTAGTCGTGGATCCACCGCCTGGAGTAAAGATCCACTGCGGTGGTGCTCAAGCACCCAATCAATCATCACTACACGGCTGTCTCGCTGGGCACGCTCGATCGGTCGTTGCCCACATGCAACCTCTAGAAGAAACACACCGAAAGCAAACACGTCGGTTAAGGGTGTCGCCCTCCCGGTACGCACAAGCTCTGGTGCAAGGTATCCCATGGTGCCAACGACACGGGTTGTTTGAGCAACGGTTCCATGATCGTATAACCTTGCTAGGCCAAAATCGCCAAGGCATCCATTCATGTTTTCATCCAAGAGCACATTGCTGGCCTTGATATCTCTGTGGATGACAACCTTTTCCCAATCCTGGTGGAGATACAGCACGCCCGATGCCACCCCCTTGATGATCGAGAATCTTTCGGGCCAGGTTACGGTTGGCATGTTTGGATCGTGCAAGTGCTTGTCAAGGCTGCCATTTGACATGTAGTCATAAACCAGGAGGAGCTCGTCCTTGCGCCGGCAGTAGCCTAGTAACTGCACGAGATTCCGGTGCCGGAGACGGCCAATGCTGGCGACCTCGGCAACGAACTCCCGCAGTCCCTGCCTTGATTCGTGCGACACCCTCTTCACCGCGATCTCCAAATTGGATGCGGAAAGCCGACCTTTGTACACTCTCCCGAACCCTCCGACGCCCAGTAAATTCCTCTCCGTGAACCCATGCGTGGCACGATGCAGGTCCTTGTATGCATATCGGTGGGGGCCGAACTCGTCTTCCCAGCCTTCACGCACCTCCGCAAACCGGCGCCGACGCCACAGAAAGAAGAAGACCGCAGCCAGCGCCGTTGCGACGAGCAACGCGCTGGCCAGCGGCAACACGATGTCGAGTACCTTGGAGCGAGGCTTGGGACCAAGGCGTGGCAGGGCAGGAAGCTTGGAGAAATCAAGCGGCGGGGCAGACCCGCCCAAGCTGAAGCTCCATCCGAGCAGGTAGTGGTGCGCCGAGACAACTCCCGACGACGCCGAGAAGCCGACGTACATGGCGTCCGCCATGAGAGTGGAGAGATCGATGGCTTCGGATAGGAGAGGCTTCCTTGGCTTTGGCACATGCACGGGGGCTAGTGTCACCTCCAGTTGCTTGGCCTGGCCGTCGTAATCCACCCACACCTGCATGGGCTTGCGGCTGTTAAGTGTCAGGCCCTGCAAGGCGCCGCCGCGGTCGTCGTCGTAGTAGCCAGCCGGCCGGGCCTGCCGCGACACGAGGCTGTTGACGTCGATGCCCACGTGGTTGCTATTGATGTCTTGGAACTCAGGGTTCACGATGGTGTCCAGCTCGACGGCCAAGATGGGGGCGCTGGGCGTGCCGTTGGTGGTGTTGAGGAGGCCAAGGTACTGCCCGGCGCCCGCGGTGGTGAAGTTGGTGGTCGGGGCGACGACAAAGGCGAACCCGTGGTCGCTCAGACCGTCGTACCCCGACACGATGGCGAACACGAAGGATGTTGAGAAGGAGACGGCGGTGTTGTTGTTGTTGAGGAAGCGGAGCGGGGCGGGGTGGAAGGCGTGGGCCTTTGTCTGCTGCGTGAAGTTGGTGAGCGCGAGCAGGCCGCTCGGCATGACGACGGCGAGGCCGTCCAGGGTAAGGTTGGCGCCGGCGAAGCCTTGGTATGAGAACTGGCCACCGTCTGACGACGAGGCCACCTCGCCGTCCCGGCTCAACAATAGGAGTAGTATGAGAAGAAGAAGGGCCGGCATAGTTTCTTGGACAGAAGAAGGTCAGTAGTATGACTGATGAATCATAGGCTAACAAAGTTTCGCTTCGTTGGTGATCATGGGCTAGACTTTAAACGGTGTGGTGGTTGTGCCAAGAAAGTCGTTGTGCAGTTGGTGTATGAAAATAGTGCCGTTGAGACTGCTGAAATGATATAAGAACGTGCTGGAATTATTCTTCTCTAATGGATATGGATGGATCTTGAGTATGTCAGCGTAAGACTAGTCTTCCTTCAGAAAAAAAAAACCAGAAATTGTCCAGCGCAATTACGTCTTTACATTACATGATACGGCACCGTTCTAGGCCATCCACAATTCTGCGGTCCATCGCTGTTACCATCACAGATTGCTACTTTTTCAACTGCCATTCGACTTGTTTACTTCTCCAACAAATAAGTAACTACTAGGGTCCTTCCGAACCCGGCCAGCTCCTCTTTTTGTTTGACAAAAAAACTTGTTTACTTGTGGGCAGCGTCGTGCCCTGCACTGCTGGGTGAGATTGTTGTCATGATGTCGTTGCGTATGCACGGTGGGAAAAAGACGCATAGCTATCCACGACTGATGAGATATCTTGTAGTGTCTTCATGCATCTGTTGAAGAATCGGCGTATCAATTCAGATGGTCAATCAGAGAGGTAATAGAGGCGGAAATTAGAGTATACATCCGAAGTTTCCTCCTCCATTCCAAAATTAGAGTATACATCCGAAGTAGCCACATGATGCTTGACCCTATTAACCTGTACCGTCAAGCAATTAGATGTCGCCCGCCACATAGAAGTTATGATCTTCTAAGGGACGATATTGGCCTTCCATATGGCATTCCAAAGCCTCCTGTTCTCATTGGAACCTCCACTAGAATGCATGCACTCCTGCTTCCGCTCCTCGAGATTAATCGCCAGATTATACATGCTTTCAATGGAGAACAATAGTACCATGCAATAAACTCACACTCACCCGAGGATTGAATACACACCTTTAAAATCTCATCGGCGTCATGGTGGTAGAACAAGTGGCTGGTTAAATTTCATGAATACCTGAAACAACGATTTCGACACAGGTTTTATTCATTTTTGCTGAAATTATTAGTCCGTACATCCTAGGCGGCCAGTTATATCTCCAAATATTTATACTATATCCTCATAAATTCTTGAGATAACCCTTTTTTTTTTGGAGTTCAAGACCACACATAATACCTTGACAAATCACCAAAGTTGACTGCGGAAAACTATGTCAAGAAGATGGCCTTGTGGATAATATTTTGCCTTTATCAGCTTTGCACTATCTGAATCTAGATTTATCAATAAATGCCAAGCTTGTTAAGCCAATAGAGCCTTATTACAAAGCCTATGATCATGAAAATCCTTACCTCACTCTCTTTTTTGTCTTGTCAGTTCATCTCAAGCCAGCCAATGTGTTTTTCTTTTCTCTCTTAATCTACCAACCAAAAGTTCCAAATAATCTGGGATAACTCATCATGAAGAGATGAACGAAAGTTAAATATGCCCATTACAAAGACCTGAAGAGCATGAATAACTAATTCCATCTGGATCTCACTCGCCCACTAAAAGCACATTTTTAATCAAATCAGAAAGCGTTTTCAGAGCTTTGTCTTTGATGGACTGAAACTTACCACCCTCATTCTTTCTTAAGGCACTAGTAAGACTAGATTTTTTGTCAGGGAAACCACATGTCAGGGAAATAACCATAATGATCGCTTGATTTCCAAGCCACAACTCTTAGAAATTATAGTAGAAAACTTGTCAAAACTCAACAACTGACCCATTCCCTATTAATAATTTGTTAATATGTTTTTAATTGTCAATGTTTGATAAGGTTATGTTAAAGAAAAGCGGGCTGTCGTCGGTGAACAACAGAGATCCTCTTGACTAATTCTGTGAGTAGGGGAGAAAGAATCCATCTGTTGACCATTAAAACATACCAAGAATTTCACCAATGTAACACACATCATAATCAAATTGATCTGTACCGGTGCAAAACCAAATGCTCCAAGCATACTCTTCAAGGAATTGTAATCCACATTATCATAAGTTTTACCAAGATCTAACTTATAAGCACAAAAATCCACATGAGGAGTTTTTAACACACTCAAAGAACACATACATTCAAATGCGATGAATGCATCAGGTTAATTTTCCTGGATTGAACACACTTTGAGTAGGAGAGATCATACCATCTGTCGTGGGTATAAGTCTGACAGTAGATGTGTAGGGTACGAAAGGATGGGCAGAGCCTTAGCTACGACGAGGTTGTATGAGTCCGGGCCCCTCTATGGTGGAGGTAAAAGCCCTAAGTCTCAGTGCTCTTGGGAGCTTGTTGTCGAGTGGAATATGGATTACAGTGAATTCCTCACCCCTGCACCAGTGGGGAAGGGCGGCTTATATAGAGTGCGCTACCCTTCACAACGGTTCGGTGCGCAGGGGTGGAGTAGTGGTGAATAACTGCATCCGTTACAGGTAACGTATGTCTTAAATGCTAATAAAGGTATATGGAAACGTACGACCGTTGCCCTCCAGGGGGGTTACGATGTACAGAGTGGAATCCAGTCGATAAGCTTGATACGCTCCGAATGCTCATCTCCGATTGGATGATGGGGGAATCGTCACCGACTGGATGATGGGAAGTCCTTAATTCAGTCGGAACTGACTAAGGGCCTTGTCCTTTATGAAGGGTAGTCCTTGGGTAGGCCCCACAGGGCAGGCCTATGACCCTACACTAGGACTATAACCCCATCATTAGTCCCCGAGTGGATTGGGGTTGAAACGACGAAGCGATGCTTGGAGTACGGATCCGACTGGTACGGATGCGACTTTGGCGTTGTTTGCTTCGATCCATTTTATCTTCTTGACCAGTGATCCGAGTGGATGTATTTGTGAAACGAACCGTCAGGGACCGAGTGCTTCCGTGGTATCTTTTGACGTGACTAGTCAACTGACAGCGGCGGATTTTCCGGACCCTCAAATTTCGGTTGCCGCGCGCTCGGCGGGGGTGACGACATCGTAATCGAGTAGTATCTACCGCCTCGATTTCCGCGCCTTCATCTCCTCCACTAATATCACAACGACTGGTCGGGGGATAAGATTTCGGGGCCACCTGCTAGTGACCCAGTCGGAACCTTATTTAAACCTCTACAGCGAGGGTTTTTCGTTGCACTTGCCCCGCTTCTCTCGCCACTTCCTGCGCATCTCAAGCTCTTTCCTTCTCCTTCTCCTCCGTGGGTCTGCAGCCTCCACCATGACAAAGGGGCAGACGAGCAAGCTCGAGGCGCGGAAGAAGAAGGGGAAGGCGGCGGCTCCTGCTCAGCGGCGGCAGCGAGCACTGCCGGCGGGTTGGATCCAGGGGGATTTCCTCCCCTCCACGGTGACAGAGGAGGACATGCTGGAGCTGGTGGAGCACGGCATGATCGAGCACAAGACGTGGAGGTTGCCGGCGGAGGGAGAGACCGAGCCGGCGCCCCAGGAGGGGGAGCGCGTCTTGTTGCGCAGTCACGTGCATCGAGGCTTTTCTCTACCTCCTCATCCCTTCTTCAGAGGTATATTGAACCACTTCGGGGCGCAGCTCCACCATTTTCCTCCCAATGCAATAGCCCATCTCTCTGCCTTCGTCGTGCTGTGCGAGTGTTTTATCGGTTGTCCTCCTCATTGGGGGCTTTTTAAGCACATCTTCTCTGCTAGATCTCAAACCATCAAAAGGCCGAGCCAGTCGGATGACAAAACTCACCTCCTCCAGCTCTGCGGAGGCTTAGGCTTCCAAAAGAAAAGTAAAAGTAGCTATCCTGCTGTTCAGTTGTCTGAATCCGTTAGGAACTGGCAGTCGACTTGGTTTTACTGCCAGGATGTTGCTAGCCCGAATGCCACCACTCGACTACCACCTTTTAGCTTAGATCGACCGGCTCCGCCTAGGCAGCTTGCGCTCACGAAGATGGGGAAGATCCAGATCCAGCCTCTGGTGGATGCGCTTGTAGAGGTCGTCCGAAAGGGAGTCACTGGCATAGATTTGCTGGAGGTTTTTCTGTGTCGGCGTATCCAACCCCTGCAAGCTCGACACCACGCCATGTGGCACTACACGGGGCCTGAGGACTCCACTCGGACTAACCCCGAGTGCGTGACCGGGGAGCTGGTGGCGTCGTGGGTCCTCAACATCACAGGCGCCTGCGATAATCCCAGAGGAGCCCGACGAGTGAAGCCCTTCCACGTGGACAACCCTCCTCCGAATGAGGTGAGTATAACTTGTCGAGTGCACCCAATTGTCTTAGATTTATCGCTTTTTCTTGTATTACTGTCTGACGTCTGATGTTGTCGACTGTATCTCGTGCAGGCGTGGACCAACTGGTTTTCTCCTGTCTCGAACGGGAATCTGGCCGAGGAGGAGGAAGGTAGCCAGGAGGGCATCGTGGAGAGCGTCGAGTACGTCTCCGATAGTGGGGAGACGGAGGAGGAGTCCGAAGAAGAAGAGGAGCAAAATGAGGAACATAACTCGCCACACCCACCTCCAAAGCCTCAAACCAAACGCTGCCACGAACCCGTGGCTCCGTCGGCTCCTCCAGCGGCCTCGACTGCCCCGCCAGCTGCTCCTGTGGTTCCGAGTGCCTCGCCAGCTGCTCCCGTGGTTCCGAGTGCTCGGAGCACAAAGAGGACCAGGGACTCTGCTGCTGCGCCCGCGGGCCAGCCCCCTAAGGTGGCCAAACCGAGTGGATCCAAGCCTCGGAAGGCTTTGTCGCGAATGAGGATCGCCGTTCCCGTCGCCTCAGCGTGAGTGCATTGTTCTTCCATCTTCTTCCAGTATTTGATTGAACTCATGCTTATCGGTCGAATGAATTTACCTTGACAAAGCTGCCACCTCCGTCACTTCTGTGCCGCGCCAGGAAGACGATCCCATGGATACGGACAATGTTGTCACGTCCCAGCAAGGTATGTCGTGGCGACTCCGAGAGCTTACATTATTGTTTCGCGAATTCCGTCTTTAGTCTTGCCCTTTTTTCTGTGGTCTCACGTCGTTTGGTCGGGCTTCCTTCAGAGGTGATCCATGTGGAGGACGACGACCAGAAGAGGTCCGAGCAAGCTGCGGCGCTTGTCCTTGAGGCTGTTCCGTCTGTTACTACCCCCGCCATGGACGCTCCGCCAACCGAGACGATGCCGTCGACTGAAACGGCGCTTATCGCTGCTGAACCGACTGGAGCAGGACTTGGGATGCCCAAGGAATCTCTTGTGGCGCCAGGTCCGTCGACTGTTCAGTACGACGCCTGGCACCTCCCGAATGATCAGGTGGGAGCTGCCAAGGAGGCCATGGTGCAGGCGGAGTTGATGGCGGGTGATGCCAAGAGAGCGTACGACTCCATCGCGTCTGTGTACAAGCGAAGCTTGGAACTCCGGGACGATATCCGAGTAAGTGGGCTAGTAAGTATTTGCTTTCCCCTTGTAACCCAGTGGGTGTTTAAGCCAGATACTCGGATACAGAATGATTAGTTTGCGGTGGGTTCACTCTTAGTGAACCCAGTGGGTGTATTCCCCGAGACTTCTGTCGAGTGCTTGCACCGGCAGTTGTCTTTATATAAATTTTCTTTTAACTTGATCAGATCAAAACTAATCTGTTCGAATGTTACCGGTGGGAGCATTCCGAGTGCACCTACTGGATTAGTCCCCGAGAGTAATTTTACTCAGGTCGGGTAGTAGTAGCCTCATAGGCTTGTTTTTTGTTATGTATCTCAATAGGGCGGACCTGTTTGAGCGTCATGCCAGTGGGGTCACTCTTAGTGAACCCACTGGGTGTAGTCCCCGAGACCGTTGTCGGCTGCTTGCGTCAGCAGGGGTCTGAAGAACTTGGAGTTTGTATTGTTGTCTTTGTTGAATTTGCCTGATCGTCTCTTCGCGCTGACTTGCAGAAGACTTGCGAGATGGGATCAGCGTACGAAAATTTGAGAGCCGAAAAGATTCAGTTTGCTGCGGAACTGGATGCAGCAATGCTTGCCTTGGCTGGTATGAAGGGTGTTCTGGCTGACTGAGAGAAGTCCTTGGAGGAGTCCCGTGAGGCAAACAAGGCATTGGTGGCCGAAGTGGAGAAAATGGGGAAACAAAGAACTGAGCTGATGGGACAGATGCAGGTGATGAACAGGCGGTGCATAGCATAGGAGAAGTACGCGAGTGACTGGACAAGGCAGATGATTGCGCTTCTCGGTGGTAAGTTCTATTTTTCGGAGTGTTTGTTGACTGTGTAGTTCATTCTGCGCTTACTTGCTGCTCGTCTTGTCTTTGCAGAATTTTGTATGGACGCTGAGGCTGAAGTAGCTGACGTGGAGTGGTCGGTTATTCCGAACATTCCACTCGGCGACGACGCCAATCGAGACATGCTCCGAGCGCACATTCGCCTGGGTAAAGTGGGACCTTTCATTGGTCGACTGAGAGAGGTCGTCGGCCGAATGAACAAGGAGCTATGGCCCGAAGACGAGTCTCGGCAAGAGATGGAAGGTTTGATGACTCGGCTGGAGGGGGTCCCGAACCGAGTGCAGGCGTGGAAGAAGTCTGCGGCTCGCTGTGGTGCGGACGTGGCACTGTCGCTGGTCCGAGTGCACTGCAAGGAGGCTCGCGAAGAGAAGCTGAAGGCGTTGCAGGTCGCAAACACCAAGAAGCTTCGATTCGAAGATTTCATGGAGACCTTCCTTGAGAGCGCCACTCGCATTACGATCGACCTCGACACTTTCGTGGAGCCTGCCAGTCCCAGTGCCAGTCCTGATGACTCTTGAGAAAACTTTTACCTCGGTATGCCGAGTGTTAGTTGTATGAAACTTTGGCCACTGCTGTTGGTCGTCACATTCGTGGTTCGGTGTGGATAAGCTTGATCTACACCGAACCAACTATCTTTAGACGAACTTTGAATTTGAATCGAATCTTTTGCTCTTCCTTTGCCAAAGAGTTGTTGACCCGATTTTGGCTCGTGGTTTTTGTTTGGCGTTTCTTGGTGAAGCCAATGGCAAACACGCGGAGTATGTAATTGTCAGTTGTCTTGACATCTGCATGAGCCTCAGTGAGGGTCTGCTGGGTCTCCGAGTGGATCTATAGGATACACTCGAAGGCAATTGTGTACTTAGGCGATACGTGATCGTGGCTAAGTCTTCGAGTGCGACTGTAAGGTCGTACTCAGAGCGAGTTGTTACTCATGTAATTGTCAGTTGTCTTGTCATCTACATGAGCCTCAATGAGGTTCTGCTACTCATGTAATTGTCAGTTGTCTTGACATCTACATGAGCTTCAACGAGGGTCTGCTGGGTCTCCGAGTGGATCTGTAGGATACACTCAAAGGAAGCTTTTTATTTAGGCAATTCTTGATCGCAGACAAGTCCCCGAGTGCGACGTTTAGTGCACATTCGGAGAAAGTTAGTACTTAGGCGATTCTGGATCGCGACTAAGTCCCCGAGTGCGACGTTTTAGTGCACACTCGGAGAAAGTTTGTACTTAGGCGATTCTTGATCGTAGCTAAGTCCTCGAGTGCGACGTTTAGTGCATACTCGGAGAAAGTTTATACTTAGGCGATTCTTGATCGCAGCTAAGTCCCCGAGTGCAACGTTTAGTGCACACTCGGAGAAAGTTCGTACTTAGGCGATTCTTGATCACAGCTAAGTCCCCGAGTGCGACGTTTAGTGCACACTCGGAGAAAACTTGTACTTAGGCGATTCTTGATCGCAGCTAAGTCCCCGAGTGCGACATTTAGTGCACACTCGGAGAAAGTTCGTACTTAGGTGATTCTTGATCGCAGCTATGTCCCCGAGTCCGACATTTGGTGCACACTCGGAGAAAGTTTGTACTTAGGTGATTCTTGATCGCAACTAAGTCCCCGAGTGCGACGTTTAGTGCACACTCAGAGAAAGTTCGTACTTAGGCGATTCTTGATCGCAGCTAAGTCCCCGAGTGCGACGTTTAGTGCACACTCGGAGAAAACTTGTACTTAGGCGATTCTTGATTGCAGCTAAGTCCCCGAGTGCGACGTTTAGTGCACACTCGGAGAAAGTTCATACTTAGGCGATTCTTGATCGCAGCTAAGTCCTCGAGTGCGACGTTTAGTGCACACTCGAAGAAAGTTTGTACTTAGGTGATTCTTGATCGCAGCTAAGTCCCCGAGTGCGACGTTTAGTGCACACTCAGAGAAAGTTCGTACTTAGGCGATTCTTGATCGCAGCTAAGTCCCCGAGTGCGACGTTTAGTGCACACTCGGAGAAAACTTGTACTTAGGCGATTCTTGATCGCAGCTAAGTCCCCGAGTGCGACGTTTAGTGCACACTCGGAGAAAGTTCATACTTAGGCGATTCTTGATCGCAGCTAAGTCCCCGAGTGCGACATTTGGTGCACACTCGGAGATAGTTTGTACTTAGGAGATTCTTGATCGCAGCTAAGTTTTTTTTTGAGACTGGAGTCTGCGACCGCGGAAGAATTTTGAATCTGCAAAAACTCAATCTGCTTTGTATTACTTCAACGATACTTTTTCTTTACATTGCTTCAGTCGACGGTCACGTGTAGAAGCGCTTGAGGAGATCTCTGTTCCATGCTCGCGGCTCGTCTGTTTCCCTGTCGAGGTTGTAGAGTCGATATGCTCCGTTGTTCAGCACCTTGGAGATGATGAAGGGTCCTTCCCAGGCGGGAGCCAACTTGTGAGGTCTCTGTTGATCCACTCGGAGCACCAGGTCGCCTGCTTGGAATGTACGACTCCTGACGTGTCGCACGTGAAAACGCCGCAGGTCTTGCTGATAAATGGTTGAGCGAGTCAGTGCCATCTCGCTCTCCTCCTCTAGAAGATCCACTCCGTCTTGCCTTGCTTGCTCTGCTTCAGCTTCGGAGAAGAGTTCAACTCGTGGAGCGTTGTGAAGCAAGTCACTCGGAAGGACTGCCTCAGCTCCGTAAACGAGGAAGAACGGGGATCGCCCTGTAGATCTATTTGGGGTTGTGCGGAGACCCCAAAGCACCGTAGGCAGCTCGGTGACCCATGCGCCGGCGGCATGCCCCACTTCTCGCAGGAGTCGAGGCTTCAAACCTTGCAGAATAAGTCCATTCGCCCGCTCTGCTTGCCCGTTTGTTTGGGGATGCGCCACAGATGCAAAATCCACTCGGATACCTTGGCCTGTACAGAAACTTTTGAATCTGTCCGAGTCAAAGTTTGTTCCATTGGCAGTGATTATGCTGTCAGGTACCCCGAATCTGGAGATGATGTCCCAGACAAACTTGATGGCCGTAAGGGCGTCGAGCTTTTTGATGGGCTTGGCTTCAATCCACTTTGTGAACTTGTCGACTGCCACCAACAGATGTGTGAATCCCCCTTGGCCTGTCCTGAATGGACCGACTGTATCTAATCCCCATACTGCAAACAGCCAAACAAGTGGGATTGTCTTCAACACAGATGTTGGTTTGTGGGACTTGTTAGAGTAGAACTGTCAGCCTTCACATTGGTTGACCATATCTTTCGCCATTTCATTCGCCTGCAGCCAAAAGAAGCCAGCTCTGAATGCTTTGGCGACGATTGCCCTTGAGGAGGCGTGATGACTGCAGGTTCCCGAGTGAATTACTTCCAGGATTAACTGTCCCTCCTCAGGGGAGATGCATGGTTGATGGACGCCTGAAACGCTTTCTTTGTACAACTGGCCATCAATGACAGTGAACGACTTTGACCTGCGGACGATCTGTCTTGCTTGGACTTCGTCTTCTCGTAATTCTTGCCTCAGGATGTATGCAATAAACGGCACAGTCCAATCGGGGATGATAGCAAGAATCTCCATGATCAAATCAACCACAACAGGGAATTCGACTTCAGTCGGATCTGTCGAGCTCTTTGGTTGTACTGGTTCCTCTGTGAAAGGATCTTCTTTAACTGACGGAAGGTGGAGGTGCTCGAGGCAGACATCACTCGGGACTGGTCTCCGAGTGGATCCAAGTTTTGCCAACTCATCAGCTGCTTGGTTTTTCAGTCGCGGAACATGGTGGAGTTCCAGACCTTCAAACTTTATCTCGAGCTTCCTCACAGCATTGCAGTATGTGGTCATGGTGGGGTTCCTGACATCCCACTCCTTCATCACTTGATTAACCACCAAATCCGAATCGCTATAGACCATCAGGCGACGGACTCCGAGTGCGATGGCCATGCGCAGTCCATAAAGGAGAGCTTCATACTCTGCCTCGTTGTCTGAGGAATCAAAGTGTATCTGTAACATTTACTTGAGTTTGTCACCCTTTGGTGATATGATCACAACACCAGCGCCGGAGCCATTCAACATCTTGGACCCATCGAAGAACATTGTCCAATGAGCCGAGTAGATGTGGGTCGGTTGCTGTTGTTCTACCCATTCTGCTATGAAGTCAGCCAGAGCTTGAGACTTTATAGCTTTATTGGCCTCGAACCTGATGTCGGAGTATAACATCTCCATTGCCCACTTCACCACTCGGCCCGATGCGTCCCGATTGTGAAGGATTTCCGACAACGGAGCATCAGAAACGACGGACACTGAGTGGTCTCGTAAATAATGAGCCACCTTCTTCGCAGTCATATAAATCCCGTAGATAAGTTTTTGATAATGGGGATACCTCTGCTTGGAAGGAGTCAGGACTTCGGGGACATAATACACTGGCCGCTGAACCTTGTATGCTTTGCCTTCTTCTTCCCGTTCGACTGTGAGAACAGTGCTGACGACTTGATTTGTAGCCGCGATGTACAGAAGAAGGGGTTCTTTACTGAGCGGAGCGGTAAGAACCGGCTAGGTGGAAAGTAGGACTTTGAGGTCGTCGAATGCGATTTGGGCTTCGTCTGTCCACTCGAATGTTGGAATTATGCCCTAGAGGCAATAATAAATATGGTTATTATTATAATTCCTGTATCAAGATAATAGTTTATTATCCATGCTATAATTGTATTGAATGAAGACTCATTTACATGTGTGGATACATAGACAAAACACCGTCCCTAGCATGCCTCTAGTTGGCTAGCCAGTTGATCAATGATAGTCAGTGTCTTCTGATTATGAACAAGGTGTTGTTGCTTGATAACTGGATCACGTCATTAGGAGAATCACGTGATGGACTAGACCCAAACTAATAGACGTAGCATGTTGATCGTGTCATTTCGTTGCTACCGTTTTCTGCGTGTCAAGTATTTATTCCTATGACCATGAAATCATATAACTCACTGACACCGGAGGAATGCTTTGTGTGTATCAAACGTCGCAACGTAACTGGGTGACTATAAATATGCTCTACAGGTATCTCCGAAGGTGTTAGTTGAGTTAGTATGGATCAAGACTGGGATTTGTCACTCCGTGTGACGGGGAGGTATCTCGGGGCCCACTCGGTAATACAACATCACACACAAGCCTTGCAAGCAATGTAACTTAGTGTAAGTTGCAGGATCTTGTATTACGGAATGAGCAAAGAGACTTGCCGGTAAACGAGATTGAAATAGGTATGCGGATACTGACGATCGAATCTCGGGCAAGTAACATACCGAAGGACAAAGGGAATGACATACGGGATTATATGAATCCTTGGCACTGAGGTTCAAACGATAAGATCTTCGTAGAATATGTAGGATCCAATATGGGCATCCAGGTCCCGCTATTGGATATTGACCGAGGAGTCTCTCGGGTCATGTCTACATAGTTCTCGAACCCGCAGGGTCTGCACACTTAAGGTTCGACGTTGTTTTATGCGTATTTGAGTTATATGGTTGGTTACCGAATGTTGTTCGGAGTCCCGGATGAGATCACGGACGTCACGAGGGTTTCCGGAATGGTCTGGAAACGAAGATTGATATATAGGATGACCTCATTTGATTACCGGAAGGTTTTCGGAGTTACCGGGAATGTACCGGGAATGACGAATGGGTTCCGGGAGTTCACCGGGGGGGCAACCCATCCCGGGGAAGCCCATAGGCCTTGGGGGAGACACACCATCCCTTAGTGGGCTGGTGGGACAGCCCACAAGTGCCCTATGCGCCAAGGAGAAGAAAATCAAGAGAGAAAGAAAAAAAAAGGAGGAGGTGAGAAGGAAGGGGGACTCCCTCCCACCAAACCTAGTCCAACTCGGTTTGGGGGGGGGGGAGAGTCCTCCCCCTTGGACTCGGCCGACCCCCTTGGGGCTCCTTGAGCCCCAAGGCAAGGTCCCCTCCCTCCCACCTATATATACGGAGGTTTTAGGGCTGATTTGAGACGACTTTTCCACGGCAGCCCGACCACATACCTCCACGGTTTTTCCTCTAGATCGCGTTTCTGCGGAGCTCGGGCGGAGCCCTGCTGAGACAAGGTCATCACCAACCTCTGGAGCGCCGTCACGCTGCCGGAGAACTCTTCTACCTCTCCGTCTCTCTTGCTGGATCAAGAAGGCCGAGATCATCGTCGAGCTGTACGTGTGCTGAACGCGGAGGTGCCGTCCGTTCGGTACTAGATCGTGGGACTGATCGCGGGATTGTTCGCGGGGCGGATCGAGGGACGTGAGGACGTTCCACTACATCAACCGCGTTCTCTAACGCTTCTGCTGTACGGTCTACAAGGGTACGTAGATCACTCATCCCCTCTCGTAGATGGACATCACCATGATACGTCTTCGTGCGCGTAGGAAATTTTTTGTTTCCCATGCGACGTTCCCCAACATCGAAAGTATCTGATTTCTTCATGGGTCGGTACAGAGGAAGTGCCTTCTCGCCGAGTCGACTGATAAACCTGCTCAAAGCCGCTAGGCAACCTGTGAGTCTTTGAACATCGTGCATTCTGACCGGCCGCTCCATTCGGACGATGGTCCCGATCTTCTCGGGGTTGACATCAATCCCTCGTTCGGAAACGAAGAAACCGAGTAACTTTGCGCTGGGAACGCCGAATGAACACTTGGTTGGGTTGAGCTTGGTATCGTACCTACGAAGGTTGGCGAATGTTTCTGCCAAGTCAATCAGCAGGTCGGAACCTTTGCGTGACTTGACTACGATATCATCCATATGCGCCTCCACATTCCGACCGATCTGGTCGAGGAGGCATTTTTGGATCATGCGCATAAAGGTTGCTCGTGCATTCTTCAAACCAAATGGCATAGTGATGTAGCAGAAGCACCCGAATGGGGTGATGAAGGCTGTTTTTAATTCATCGGGGCCATACAGACGGATCTGATGATAGCCCGAGTAGGCATCAAGGAATGACAAACGCTCGCAACCCGCAGTCGAATCGACAATTTGATCGATGCGGGGGAGCGGAAAATGGTCTTTCGGTCAGACCTTATTGAGATGCTTGAAGTCGATGCACATTCAGAGCGACTTGTCTTTCTTGGGCACCATGACAACATTGCGAGCCACTCGGAGTGGTGTACCTCGCGAATGAAGTTGGCTGCCAAAAGCTTAGCCACCTCTTCTCTGATTGCCTTCCTCTTGTGCGCGGCGGACCGACGCAGGCGTTCTCGGACAGGTCGAGCGGCGGGATCCACATGCAGTCGGTGCTCAGCCAACTCCCTCGGTACACCTGGCATGTCAGCGGGCTTCCATGTGAAGATGTCCCAGTTCTCACGGAGGAATTGGATGAGCTCGGCTTCCTATTTAGGATCGAGGGTGGTGGAGATGTTCGTTGGGGCAGCGGTGTCGTCCGTCGGGTGGATGCTGACCTTCTTCGTCTCTCCCGCTGACTGGAATGCGGACTCCGAAGCTGGCTTCTTCGAACGCATCAAGTCGGCGGGGTCGACTGTTTTCTTGTAATCGTCAAGCTCGAGGACAACCATCTGCTGATCGACAATCCTCGATCCCTGCTGCAGACACTCCTCGGCCCGCTGCCGATTGCCGGTGATAGTGATCACACCTTTTGGGCCTGGCATCTTCAGCTTCAGGTACACGTAACATGGACGGGCCATGAAACGCGCATACGCAGGGCGGCCCAAAATTGCGTGGTACGCACTCTGGAAGTCCACCACCTCGAACGTTAGCTTTTCCTCGCGAAAGTTCTTGTCGGAGCCGAAGACGACGTCCAACGCGATCTGGCCGAGTGACTTGCCCTTTCGTCCTGGGACGACTCCATGGAACTGCATTCTGCTCTCGCTAAGTTTGGACATCGGAATGCCCATCCCCTTGAGAGTGTCAGCGTACATGATGTTCAAGCCACTGCCGCCGTCCATGAGGACTTTGCGCAGTCGGACTCCTTCCACCACCGGGTCGACGACCAGAGCCTGCCTCCCTGGGGTGGGTACGTGTGCTGGACGATCGGACTGGTCAAAGGTGATCGCAGTCTGAGACCATTTGAGGAACGTGGGGTTGGTCGGCTTGGCCATGTTCACCTCCCTGTTCACCAGCTTCAGTCGACTCTTGCTCTCAACGTCAGCAAAAATCATCAGTGTTGCATGGACTTGGGGGAACGGATCCTCCTTGTCCTCCTCATCCTGTTCATTTTCCTTTTCACTCGGCTGCCCTTCGTCGAACACCTGGATCAGGAGGCGACATTGCCGAGTGGTATGCTTCTGAAATATGGCGTTGCCCTCTTCATCCATCTTCGTGTGAATTGGACATGGCTAGTCCAGGATGTGGTTTCCGAACTGTTTCTTCTTGGGGGTGGACTGAGCCTTCCCCTTGCCCTTGAACTTGGCATTGGTAACGGCTGCGGCCTCTGCCTGCGGAGTGGATAGAGCTTTCTGCTTCTGCTTCCGAGTGTTGTTCCCATCTCCATCGGCGACTGCTTTGTGCTTGCCACTACGAATGCGGTCCTCTTCTTCGCCATTTGCATAGCGTGCCGCTATCTCCATCATCTTACTCATGGAGATGTCGCCTGTACGACCGAACTTCAGGTACAGATCTCTGTACCGCACGCCTGCCTTGAAGGCGCAGACTGCTTGGTGCTCTGTGACGTTCTCCACCGTGTGGTAGAGGGTCGTCCAACGCTGAATGAAATCGCGCAGGGGCTCATTCTGCTTCTGGACACAGTGCTGGAGCTCCACGAGACCAGCAGGGCGTTTGCACGTCCCTTCGAAGGTCCTGATGAAGACTCGGGCCAGATCCGCCCAGCTGTAGATGCTTGAGGGAGCCAACTGGTTCAGCCACGCTCGTGCCGAGCCGTCGAGCATCAGAGGGAGGTGTTTCTGTTAGAATTGTGCCCTAGAGGCAATAATAAATATAGTTATTATTATAATTACTGTATCAAGATAATCGTTTATTATCCATGCTATAATTGTATTGAATGAAGACTTATATACATGTGTGGATACATAGAAAAAACACTGTCCCTAGCAAGCCTCTAGTTGGCTAGCCAGTTGATCAAAGATAGTCAGTGTCTTCTGATTTTGAACAAGGTGTTGTTGCTTGATAACTGGATCACGTCATTAGGAGAATCACATGATGGACTAGACCCAAACTAATAGACGTAGCATGGTGATCGTGTCATTTTGTTGCTACTGTTTTCTGTGTGTCAAGTATTTGTTCCTATGACCATGAGATCATATAACTCACTGACACCGGAGGAATACTTTGTGTGTATCAAAACGTCGCAACGTAACTGGGTGACTATAAAGATGCTCTACAGGTATCTCCGAAGGTGTTCGTTGAGTTAGTATGGATCGAGACTGGGATTTGTCACTCCGTGTGACGGAGAGGTATCTCGGGGCCCACTCGGTAATACAACATCACACACAAGCCTTGCAAGCAATGTGACTTAGTGTAAGTTGCGGGATCTTGTATTACGGAACGAGTAAAGAGACTTGCCGGTAAACGAGATTGAAATAGGTATTCGGATACTGACGATCGAATCTCGGCCAAGTAACATACCGAAGGACAAAGGGAATAACATACGGGATTATATGAATCCTTGGCACTGAGGTTCAAACGATAAGATCTTCGTAGAATATGTAGGATCCAATATGGGCATCCAGGTCCCGCTATTGGATATTGACCGAGGAGTCTCTCGGGTCATGTCTACATAGTTCTCGAACCCGCAGGGTCTGCACACTTAAGGTTTGACGTTGTTTTATGCGTATTTGAGTTATATGGTTGGTTACCGAATGTTGTTCGGAGTCTCGGATGAGATCACGAACGTCACGAGGGTTTCCGGAATGGTCCGGAAACGAAGATTGATATATAGGATGACCTCATTTGATTACCGGAAGGTTTTCGGAGTTACCGGGAATGTACCGGGAATGACGAATGAGTTTCGGGAGTTCACCGGGGGGGCAACGCACCCCGGGGAAGACCATAGGCCTTGGGGGGTGGCGCACCAGCCCTTAGTGGGCTGGTGGGACAGCCCAAGAAGGCCCTATGCTCCATAGGAAGAAAATCAAAGAGAAAAGAAAAAAAAAGAGGAGGTGGGAAAAGGGGGAAGGACTCCTCCTTCCAAACCTAGTTGGACTCGGTTTGTAAGGGGAGGGCTGCCCCCCTTGGCTCGGCCGAAGCCCTTAGGGGTCCTTGGACCCCAAGGCAAGGCTCCCCCTCTTCCCCCTATATATACGGATGTTTTCGGGCTGATTTGAGACGATTTTTCCATGGCAGCCCGACCACATACCTCCACGGTTTTTCCTCTAGATCGCGTTTCTGCGGAGCTCGGGCGGAGCCGTGCTGAGATAAGATCACCACCAACCTCCAGAGCGCCCTCACGCTGCCGGAGAACTCTTCTACCTCTCCGTCTCTCTTGCTGGATCAAGAAGGCCGAGATCATCGTCGAGCTGTACGTGTGCTGAACGCGGAGGTGCTGTCCGTTCGGCACTAGATCGTGGGACTGATCGCGGGACGGTTCGCGGGGCGGATCGAGGGACGTGAGGACGTTCCACTACATCAACCACGTTCACTAACGCTTCTGCTGTACGGTCTACAAGGGTACGTAGATCACACATCCCCTCTCGTAGATGGACATCACCATGATAGGTCTTCGTGTGCGTAGGAAATTTTTTGTTTCCCATGCGACGTTCCCCAACAGTGGCATCATGAGCTATGTTCATGCGTAGATTTCTTCTCGAGTAGAATACAAAAGTTTTTGTGGGCGGTGATGTGTGTTTTGCTGCCCTCCTTAGTCTTTTCTTGATTCCGCGGTATTGTTGGATCGAAGCGGCTCGGACCAACATTACTCGTACGCTTACGAGAGACTGGTTTCATCGCTACGAGTAACTTCGTTGCTCAAAGATGACTGGCGGGTGTCAGTTTCTCCAACTTTAGTTGAATCGGATTTGACCAAGGAGGTCCTTGGATGAGGTTAAATAGCAATTGATATATCTCCGTTGTGGTGTTTGCGTAAGTAAGATGCGATCCTACTAGATACCCATGGTCACCACGTAAAACATGCAACAACAAAATTAGAGGACGTCTAACTTGTTTTTGCAGGGTATGCTTGTGATGTGATATGGCCAACAATGTGATGTGATATATTGGATGTATGAGATGATCATGTTGTAATAGATAATATCGACTTGCACGTCGATGGTACGGCAACCGGCAGGAGCCATAGGGTTGTCTTTATACTAATGTTTGTGCTTGCAGATGCGTTTACTATTTTGCTAGGATGTAGCTTTAGTAGTAATAGCATGAGTAGCACGACAACCCCGATGGCGACACGTTGATGGAGATCATGGTGTGGCGCCGGTGACAAGAAGATCGTGCCGGTGCTTTGGTGCTACAGATCCAGGAGCACATGATGATGGCCATATCAGGTCATTATGAATTGCATGTGATGTTAATCTTTTTATGCACCTTATTTTGCTTAGAACGACTGTAGCATTATGAGGTGATCTCTCACTAAAATTTCAAGACGAAATTGTGTTCTCCCCGACTGTGCACCATTGCTACAGTTCGTCGTTTCGAGACACCACGTGATGATCGGGTGTGATAGACTCAATGTTCACATACAACGGGTGCAAAACAGTTGCGCACGCAGAACACTCGGGTTAAGCTTGACGAGCCTAGCATGTGCAGACATGGCCTCGGAACACATGAGACCGAAAGGTCGATCATCAATCATATAGATGATATGATTAGCATAGGGATGCTTACCACTGAAACTATGCTCAACTCACGTGATGATCGGACTTGAGCTAGTGTAAGTGGATCATGAACCACTCAAATGACTAGAGAAATGTACTTTTTGAGTGGGAGTTTAGCGAGTAATTTGATTAAGTTAAACTCTAAATTATCTTGAACATAGTCTAAGTCCACTTTGAATATATTTGTGTTGTAGATCATGGCTCACGCGACAGTCACCCTGAATTTTAATACGTTCCTAGAGAAAGCTAAGTTGAAAGATGATGGAAGCAACTTTGTAGACTGGGCTCGTAATCTTAAGCTAATCTTACAAGCTGGGAAGAAGGATTATGTCCTTAATGCAGCGCTAGGAGATAAACCACCCGCTATGGCTGATCAGGATGTTAAGAACGCTTGGTTAGCACGTAAGGAGGACTACTCAGTAGTTCAATGTGCAGTCTTGTATGGCTTAGAGCCGGGACTTCAACGTCGCTTTGAGCGTCATGGAGCATTTGAGATGTTCCAGGAGTTGAAGTTTATCTTCCAGAAGAACGCCCGGATCGAGAGGTATGAGACCTCCGATAAATTCTATGCTTGCAAGATGGAGAAGAACTCGTCTGTCAGTGAACATGTGCTTAAAATGTCTGGGTACTCAAACCGTCTAGCTGAGCTGGGGATTGAACTCCCGCAAGAAGCTATCATTGACAGAATCCTTCAATCACTGCCGCCAAGGTATAAAGGCTTTGTGTTGAACTACAACATGCAAGGGATGAACAAGTCTCTCGGCGAGTTGTTTGCGATGCTGAAAGTCGCAGAGTCTGAACTCCGTAAAGAGCATCAAGTGTTGATGGTGAATAAGACCACTAGTTTCAAGAGAAACGGCAAAGGCAAGAAAGGTAATTGGAAGAAGAGCGGCAAGCCTGTTGCCAATCCGACGAAGAAACCCAAAGCTGGACCTAAGCCTGAAACAGAGTGTTACTATTGCAAGGGTATGGGTCACTGGAAAGCGCAATTGCCCCTAGTATCTAGCTGATAAGAAGGCGGCCAAAGAAAAATCAGGTATATTTGATATACATGTTATTGATGTGTACTTACCGGCTCTTGTAGTAGTGCCTGGGTATTCGATACCGGTTCTGTTGCTCATATTTGCAACTCGAAACAGGAACTGCGGAATAGACGAAGGCTGGCGAAAGATGAAGTGACGATGCGCGTAGGAAATGGTTCCAAGGTTGATGCAATCGCCGTCGGCACAGTTTCACTTCAGTTACCATCAAGATTAGTTATGAACTTGAATCTTTGTTATTTAGTGCCTGCGTTGAGCATGAACATTATATCTGGATCTTGTTTATTGCGAGATGGTTACTCTTTTAAGTCAGAGAATAATGGTTGTTCTATTTCTATGAGTAACATCTTTTATGGTCATGCACCCAATGTGAGAGGATTGTTCATATTGAATCTTGATAGTGATACACACATACATAACATTGAGACCAAAAGAGTTAGAGTTAACAATGATAGCGCCATATTTTTGTGGCACTGCCGCTTAGGTCATATTGGTGTAAAGCGCATGAAGAAACTCCATGCCGATGGACTTTTCGAGTCACTTGACTTTGATTCACTTGACACGTGTGAACCATGCCTCATGGGCAAGATGACTAAAACTCCGTTCTCCGGAACAACGGAGCGTGCAAGTGACTTGTTGGAAATCATACATACCGATGTGTGTGGTCCGATGAGCGTAGAGGCACGCGGCGGATATCGTTATTTTCTCACCTTCACTGACGATTTGAGTAGATATAGTTATGTCTACTTAGTGAAGCACAAGTCTGAAACATTTGAAAAGTTCAAGCAATTTCAGAGTGAAGTTGAAAATCATCGTAACAAGAAGATCAAGTTCCTACGGTCTGATCGTGGGGGTGAATATCTGAGTTTCGAGTTTGGTGCTCACTTAAGACAATGTGGAATTGTTTCACAGTTGACACCGCCTGAAACACCACAGCGTAATGGTGTGTCCGAACGTCGTAATCGTACTTTATTAGAGATGGTGCGATCTATGATGTCTCTTACCGATTTGCCGTTATCATTTTGGGGTTATGCATTAGAAACAGTTGCATTCACTTTAAATAGGGCACCATCAAAATCCGTTGAGACGACACCATACGAACTTTGGTATGGCAAAAGGCCAAAGTTGTCGTTTCTTAAAGTTTGGGGATGTGATGCTTATGTCAAAAAGCTTCAGCCTGAAAAGTGCATCTTGATAAGTTACCCAAAAGAGACAGTTGGGTACACCTTCTATCTTAAATCCGAGGGCAAAGTGTTTGTTGCTAAAAACGGAGCTTTTCTCGAGAAGGAGTTTCTCTCGAGAGAATTGAGTGGGAGGAAGATAGAACTTGATGAGGTTGTCGAACCTCTCATCCCTCTAGATGGTGGCGCAGGGCAAGGGAAAACCTCTGTCGTTGCGACGCCGGTTGAGGAGGAAGTTAATGATGATGATCATGAAACTCCGGTTCAAGTTTTTGTCGAACCACGTAGGTCGACGAGACCACGTGCTGCTCCAGAGTGGTACGGTAATCCCGTCTTGTCAATCATGTTGTTAGACAACAATGAACCTGCAAATTATGAAGAAGCAATGGTGGGCCCAGATTCCAACAAATGGCTAGAAGACATGAAGTCCGAGATAGGATCCATGTATGAGAACAAAGTGTGGACTTTGGAAGTACTACCTGAGGGTCGCAAGGCTATTCAGAACAAATGGATCTTTAAGAGGAAGACGGACGCTGACGGCAATGTGACCGTTTATAAAGCTTGACTTGTGGCAAAGGGTTTTTCACAAGTTCAAGGTGTTGACTACGATGAGACATTCTCACCCGTAGCGATGCTTAAGTCCGTCAGAATCATGTTATCAATAGCTGCATTTTTCGACTATGAAATCTGGCAGATGGATGTCAAAATGGCGTTCCTTAACGGTTTCCTTAAGGAAGAGTTGTATATGATGCAACCCGAAGGTTTTGTCGATCCTAAGAATGCTAACAAGGTGTGCAAGCTCCAGCGATCCATTTATGGACTGGTGCAAGCATCTCGGAGTTCGAACAAATGCTTTGATGAGGTGATCAAAGCATTTGGGTTTATACAAGTGGTTGGAGAATCTTGTATTTACAAGAAAGGAGTGGGAGCTCTGTGGCGTTTCTAATATTATATGTGGATGACATATTGCTGATTTGAAACAACGTGGAGTTTTTAGAGAGCATAAAGGATTACTTGAATAAAAGTTTCTCTATGAAGGACCTAGGAGAAGCTGCTTACATTCTAGGCATTAAGATCTACAGGGATAGATCGAAACGCCTGATAGGACTTTCACAAAGCACATACCTTGATAAAGTTTTAAAGAGGTTCAAAATGGAATAGTCCAAGAAAGGGTTCTTGCCAGTTTTACAAGGTACGAGATTGAGTAAGACTCGGTGCCCAGCAACTGATGAGGATAGAGAGCATATGAGCACCGTCCCCTATGCTTCAGCCATAGGTTCTATCATGTATGCAATGTTGTACACTAGACCGGATGTTAGCCAGGCCATAAGTATGGCAGGCAGGTTCCAGAGTAATCCAGGAGTGGATCACTGGACGGCGGTCAAGAATATCCTGAAGTACCTGAAAAGGACTAAGTAGATGTTTCTCATGTATGGAGGTGACGAAGAGCTCGCCGTAAAGGGTTACGTCGATGCAAGCTTTGACACAGATCCAGACGACTCTAAGTCGCAGACCGAATACTTATTTATTCTTAATGGGGGTGCGGTAAGCTGGTGCAGTTCCAAGCAAAGCGTCGTAGCAGATTCTACATGTGAAGCGGAGTACATGGCTGCCTCGGAGGCGGCTAAGGAGGGTGTCTGGATGAAGAAGTTCATGACGGATCTTGGACTGGTGCCAAGTTCACTGAATCCAATAACCTTGTTCTGTGACAACACAGGTGCCATTGCCTTAGCAAAGGAACCACGGTTTCACAAGAAGTCCAGACACATCAAACGACGCTTCAACCTCATCCACGACTACGTCGAAGGGGAGGACGTGAATATATGCAAAGTGCACACGGATCTGAATGTAGCAGACCCGCTGACTAAAACTCTTCCACGGACAAAGCATGATCAACACCAGAACAGTATGGGTGTTAGATTTATTACAATGTAATTCACATGATGATGTGAGGGCTAGATTATTGACTCTAGTGCAAGTGGGAGACTGTTGGAATTATGCCCTAGAGGCAATAATTAATATAATTATTATTATAATTCCTATATCAAGATAATCGTTTATTATCCATGTTATAATTGTATTGAATGAAGACTTATATACATGTGTGGATACATAGAAAAAACACTGTCCCTAGCAAGCCTCTAGTTGGCTAGCCAGATGATCAAAGATAGTCAGTGTCTTCTGATTATGAACAACGTGTTGTTGCTTGATAATTGGATCACGTCATTAGGAGAATCACGTGATGGACTAGACCCAACCTAATAGACGTAGCATGGTGATCGTGTCATTTTGCTGCTACTGTTTTATGTGTGTCAAGTATTTGTTCCTATGACCATGAGATCATATAACTCACTGACACCGGAGGAATAGTTTGTGTGTATCAAAACGTCGCAACGTAACTGGGTGACTATAAAGATGCTCTACAGGTATCTCCGAAGGTGTTCGTTTAGTTAGTACGGATCGAGACTGGGATTTGTCACTCCGTGTGACGGAGAGGTATCTCGGGGCCCACTCGGTAATACAACATCACACACAACCTTGCAAGCAATGTGACTTAGTGTAAGTTGCGGGATCTTGTATTACGGAACGAGTAAAGAGACTTGCCGGTAAACGAGATTGAAATAGGTATTCGGATACTGACGATCGAATCTCGGGCAAGTAACATATCGAAGGACAAAGGGAATGACTTACGGGATTATATGAATCCTTGGCACTGAGGTTCAAATGATAAGATCTTCGTAGAATATGTAGGATCCAATATAGGCATCGAGGTCCCGCTATTGGATATTGACCGAGGAATCTCTCGGGTCATGTCTACATAGTTCTCGAACCCGCAGGGTCTGCACACTTAAGGTTCGACGTTGTTTTATGCGTATTTGAGTTATATGGTTGGTTACCGAATGTTGTTCGGAGTCTTGGATGAGATCACGAACGCCACGAGGGTTTCCGAAATGGTCCGAAAACGAAGATTGATATATAGGATGACCTCATTTGATTACCGGAAGGTTTTCGGAGTTACCGGGAATGTACCGGGAATGACAAATGAGTTTCAGGAGTTCACCGGGGGGGGGGGGGGCAACCCACCCCGGGGAAGCCCATAGGCCTTGGGGGTGGCGCACCAGCCCTTAGTGGGCTGGTGGGACAGCCCAAGAAGGCCCTATGCGCCATAGGAAGAAAATCAAGGAGAAAAGAAAAAAAAGAGGAGGTGGGAAAAGGGGGAAGGACTCCTCCTTCCAAACCTAGTTGGACTCGGTTTGGAAGGGGAGGGCTGCCCCCCTTGGCTCGGCCGAAGCCCTTAGGGGTCCTTGGACCCCAAGGCAAGGTTCCCCCTCTTCCCCCTATATATACGGAGGTTTTAGGGCTGATTTGAGACGATTTTTCCATGGCAGCCCGACCACATACCTCCACGGTTTTTCCTCTAGATCGCGTTTCTGCGGAGCTCGGGCGGAGCCCTGCTGAGATAAGATCACCACCAACCTCCGAAGCGCCGTCACGCTGCCGGATAACTCTTCTAGCTCTCCGTCTCTCTTGCTGGATCAAGAAGGCCGAGATCATCGTCGAGCTGTACGTGTGCTGAACGCGGAGGTGCCGTCCGTTCGGCACTAGATCGTGGGACTGATCGCGGGACGGTTCGCGGGGCGGATCGAGGGACGTGAGGACGTTCCACTACATCAACCGCGTTCACTAACGCTTCTGCTGTACGGTCTACAAGGGTACGTAGATCACACATCCCCTCTCGTAGATGGACATCACCATGATAGGTCTTCGTGCGCGTAGGAAATTTTTTGTTCCCCATGCGACGTTCCCCAACAGTTTCATGGCGACGTGGTCGTCCCCTCCTCCGATCTGGACTGAAACACTCGGGACCGGAGACGATGGTCCTGCTTCCACTCGGACGGTCCACATCATGGCCGTCGCGGTGGGCCCGGCCCCTGTCGACCCTCCTCTGGGCGATATGCCCCCTCGCGTCAAGCCTTGGATCATAAGTGTCACCGACTGAACGCCGGTCATCATGATGTCGGGGCCCGTAGGGCCCACCGCGCGGAGGGGTGCGTGAACGGCGACGATCTTCGGGATTCATGGAACGGCTGCCTCCCCTGTGTCGCTGATGAGAACCGGGGCTGTGAACTGACCGATGTGTGTTCGCGTGAACAGAACTATTGTGGATCCTGTTGTGCGAGTGGGAGACTGCCGAATTTTGCTGCTGCGCCGTGTGCAACATGGCACGGATTTTCTTGATCCCTCTGCCAAACTTTGAATCAGTCGGCTGGAGGGAATCGGCTATCCTGGCGGCGGCAGACAGGTTGAGGACGGGTGTGCGGAACACCTCCACGTTGCTCTGATGAGTGCGCTGACTGGCAGAACGGCGGGGCTGACGGCGAGCGCCGGATGTTTCACCGACCTCGTGCTCGTTCCGGCCGGTTTGGCGGGGGCTTTCATGGGAGTTGGCCATGTGCACTTCGGTTGCAGGCCCGCGACCCACGTACTCGGAAGGAAACTTAGTCGGAACTGAGTCCGAGCACTGGGACGGCGGCGCAACTACAACCGACTCGAGGACCGCCACTTGTGAAGACGCGCTCTGGCGCGCCTGGGTGTGTTGCACCCAACGCTGGAGACGCGGAGGGCGAGACCGCTTGTTGCGGCGCGTGACGGCGGCGTAGGTCGACACCGGAGCCAACTGCTGGAGAAGAAGGACACCACGGGCGCCGGCACGGAAGTGCGTAGCCCCGCGACTGGGGAGCGCCTCGACGTCGAGAGGGGCATCCCGAAGCCATGCTGAATCGTCGACGATGAAGGAGAGAGCACCGAAGAGGATCTCGTGACCCATGCTCAAATCTCCACCGGATGACATGATGAAAAGATGTAGTCACAAACTCGCCGGAAGTCGCTTAGACGCCTGCCCCACGGTGGGCGCCAACTGTCATGGGTATAAGTCTGATAGTAGATGTGTAGGGTACGAAAGGATGGGTAGAGCCTTAGCTACGGCGAGGTTGTATGAGTTCAGGCCCCTCTACGGTGGAGGTAAAAGCCCTACGTCTCAGTGCTCTTGGAGCTTGATGTCGAGTGTAATATGGATTACAATGAATTGCTAACCCTTGCACCAGTGGGGAAGGGCGGCTTATATAGAGTGCGTTACCCTTCATAACGGTTCGGTGCACAGGGGTGGAGTAGTGGCGAATAACTGCATACGTTACAGGTAACGTATGTCTTAAATGCTAATAAAGGTACATGGAAACGTATGACCGTTGCCCTCCAGGGGGGTTACGATGTACAGAGTGGAATCCAGTCGGTAAGTTTGATACGCTCCGAATGCTCATCTCCGACTGGATGATGTAGGAATCGTCACCGACTGGATGATGGGAAGTCCTTAATTCAGTCGGAACTAACGAAGGGCCTTATCCCTTATGAAGGGTAGTCCTTGGGTAGGACCCATTGGGCAGGCCTATGACCCTACCCTAGGACTATAACCCCATCAACGGGTATTTCGGGTTTTCCATACAGGAACCCGAACGAAAACACGAAAACCATATAGCCAGGAAATGAGAACCAAACCCTAACCCGATACCCCGAATTACCCGATAATTCGGATAATTCGATTAGGTTCAGATTCGGGTAGCGGGTTAAGGTACACAAACTGCCGGGGTGACACACTATAACTCACTCGTTGGTCCCACTGTATGTAATTGTGTGCGAAGAAAATCAAATGATGTTTGACAAAACTGTTAGACTAATGGAGGGCCCAACCATATTCACTCTCTCCCACCCCTTCTTCCTTCTTCGTCTATGTCGAGGTATGAATGCCGTGCTCACCGCTGATCAACCACCTCACGGGAATACGACAATGTCGGGATCAACGCTTCCAGGTAGCGTTCCCTCCCCTCCTCCCGGCATTGGCAGGATCCATTGTGTTGCGGCCATCTACGCCTGCGGCATCCGCAATGGTATTCCCTTCGTCCCCCTTCAAGCCTCGATAACCCTAGATTTCACCCCTCCCAAAGCCTAGCCAGTGCCACCTCTCACTTGCACCCTCTTCTCCACCCTTTCTCAAGCTCGCGCGCAGAGCACCACCATGGCCAAATGTCACCATTCACCGTGGCTATCGACCTCGAAAAGGCCCGCCACTTTGCCTTAAATTCTCGCTTCACCACGCTTCTTCTAACCGCTAAGTGAATTGAACCTATGAGGATCGATGACATTGTCTTCCTTTGGTTTGTTGGTGCCCCATCTCCTTCAAATACGATGGATCCACGGCATGCCGACCACTTTTGTCCACCTCATCCGTTGTTAGACATCTCTACCAAGCTCCTCGGCATGCCTCATTTAAACATTGCGACCTCGAGTGCCCTTCTCCCCACGCCATCTCCACTAGTGGGGACAGGGCCTTTAGTCCCGGCCCGTAAGGGGCTTTAGTCCCGGTTCACCAACCGGGACTAAAGGGGCGGGACTAAAGGCCTAACCTTTAGTCCCGGCCCTGTTCCAAGCCGGGACCAAAGGTGCTCCACGTGGCCGCCTTGGAGGGAGTACGTTTAGTCCCGGTTCTACTTACGAACCGGGACTAAAGGATCCGTCTGTTTTTTTTTTGTTTGTTTGACTCGGAAAGGTAGATTTTTTTTTTCAAATTTTTTTTTTGAATATTTTTTATGTTTTATTCCAATTTTCTAATCTTTGAATTATTTGACAATTTAATCTCTAATCACCCATCCTCACTGCTCTAGCGTGGATCACTCATTTCAAATCGTCTAACTTCCCGGCCGATCACCCATCCTTTCACTACTTCAGCCCGAGCACGCTTAACTTTCTGGTTCTATCGCCCCTAGTTGCCAAGTGTGCACTTGTTGTTTTACTGACAATAGTAATCTATCAATCCTAAACAATTTGGGTCTTGATGTCATGTCACATGATTTAATTTTTTGAATTACAAACAATTATTAAAATAAACTTAATAAGTAACAATAGTGAATTTCAATGAAAACAACCAAATATTTTTAAATATTTTTTTTTGAAAAAACTTCTTTTTGAAATAACTTTTTTCCATTTGGAATTTTGAGCATGTGAGAAAACTTCACCGGGCAAGCCCGGATGAAATCGAGTACCAATTTTTCTAGTTTTTTTTATATATTAATTTTTTTGGACGTCGTATGCAAAAGTTATGACCGTTTATTCTTTTTCCTTTTTTTGCAAAAACGGTCAAAATTCATATCTCAAAATTTCTATACCGGCTAGACACTAAAACCTAACAACATCTCAAAGGATTTTATTTTTTGAAGATTTTATCATTTTTGTTTATTTTCTACAAAACTCAAAGTATCAAGGTTTCAGACGAAAACCAATCTGCTACAAAGGCATTTTTTTTAAATTAATTGAAATGTAGATTTTTTTGTGCATTAAATATGCACCATACTACAACATGTTAAAATGTACAGAAAGAACTAACTAAAAATAATAATAAAAAACAATTAAATGGCTAAAACAACTATATAAGCAAAACAATATTTCTTTAATTAAAATCCTAATTTAAATTATTCTAAAAATAACCAAATAAATCTGACTGTGACAACAATCTAACACATGAGTAGGAGCAAAAAGAATTAAATTAAAAAATATTCGTAAACTCAAGTTATTCAAAAACTAGGTTTGAAGCAAATTTAAACCATTCA
This sequence comes from Hordeum vulgare subsp. vulgare, assembly GCF_904849725.1. Taxonomy (NCBI): domain Eukaryota; kingdom Viridiplantae; phylum Streptophyta; class Magnoliopsida; order Poales; family Poaceae; genus Hordeum; species Hordeum vulgare. Next base: position 26,552,289 of record NC_058524.1, read on the forward strand.
AATTTGAAAACTAATGGCACAAAGAGAAACTAGACAAAATTTTGAATCTAATGCAAAAAAGAATCAATCAAAAACATCAAATATCCTAAAAGATATAAGCAATTTAAAACACAAACTACAAACAAGAATTTAAAAACAGAAAAAAAAATCTGAACACCTTTAGTCCCGGTTCGTGACACACGAACCGGGACTAAAGGTGTACCCTTTAGTCCCGGTTCAACACACCAACCGGGACTAAATCCTCCAATCCCTTTAGTCCCGGTTCGAGACACGAACCGGGACTAAAGGTCCAAGACACGAATCGGGACTAAATCCTCCAAACCCTTTAGTCCCGGTTCGAGACACAAACCGGGACTAAAGGCTCCTTACGGGCCGGGACCAAAGCCTCGTGCGATTTGGAGCGACGTGGCCGGGCCTTTAGTCCCGGTCCAGAGGCAGGCCGGGACTAAAGGGTCGAGGCCAAAGGCCCTTTTTCTACTAGTGCCCCTCGAAGCCATCGACAAGCTCCGCGGCATTGGATCCGAGCATCCCTGTCACCCTGATGATCTCCCCTGGTCTCGGCGCTTCACCCACAACCTTGGTTTGACATGCCCAAGCACGCCGACCGGTCTGCCTCGAGGGGCGTGCAACCCGTGGATGTTGTCAAAGCTATACGGTAGCTTCCACAACATCTCATAGCCAGTGGCGTAGCTAGGGGGTGGATAGGGTGGTCCATGGACCACCCTGGAATTTCCCCAAAGCATGTATATGGTGTAGTAAAAATATACTTCTTTGAAAATAAATAAATGTATGTAAATATTTATATTATTGGACCACCCTAACACACTGGTCTGGCTACGCTACTGCTCATAGCTGACGACTAAGCATCTAGTCGCTCTCACCCGCGGTCTCAGGGCATTGTGGTGGCCGCTTGTTTGGACCATCAAGAAGACAAGGCCGTCGTGAGGGTGCTGCCACCTCCACACAAACAGGTAAACCTAAGAAAAAAACATGTGCATGGGAGAGATGGTGGAAGAGACACCGACAAGTGGGGCTCTTTCCACCTCTTACCTACTAATAAAGCAAATAGTGCTTCTTCCGTACGTCATCCAAATTACCCTTAAAGTTGACTAAAATTACCCACCAATGTCACATATAAGTTATAAAAAACGTTTCAAATAGAAAAATCTCCAGACTGGGCCGGCTCATGTAGGCACCTCCTATATTACGCTCTTGGCGTTGGAAAAAAAATGCAGCACACCTGTTTGGGCCGGTCCATGCGTGGGCGCCTGTTTTTTTAGTTTAGTTTTTTTATTTAATTTTCAGTTCCATTTTTTTTCTACTTTAAATAATTTAGAACTTCAAACAACTTTTCTCAATTTTAAGAAACTGAGAATTTCGAAATAAACTATTCAAAAAAATATTTTTTTTAAGAATTCAAAAACTACTCAGGATTTTGAAAAATGTTTGCATATAAAAAAATGTTTAAACTTTGAGAAAATTTCCACAAAATAAAAAAGACAACGATTTTAAACAAAAGTCCGTGTAAAAATCTTTAAAACAGTTCGTGCCTCTGTTTTTCGTCTCATTTTTTATTTTCATTTTTCTGTTCCATTTTTTAGTTTAAATAATTTAGAACTTTGAAAAACTTTTGCAATTTATAAAACTGGGAATTTTGAAATAAAAGTTTGAAGAAAATATAAAATGTTTGTGAATTCAAAAAATGCTCAGGATTTTTGTGAAAAATATTCGCATATTCAGAAAAATGTTCATAATTTTGAGAACAATGTTGGTGAAAACAATAAAAGTCCATGATTTTGAAAAAAAGTTTGTGTGTTATTTTTAGTGCAATTGAAAAAATGTTTGCTAATTCAAAAAATGTTCATGCATTTAGAGAAATGTCCTAAAATTTTAAAGACATAATATGATCAGCACCATTGAAGATTATAATTGTTTTTCTCCTGTTGCAACACACGGGTCTTTTTGCTAGTAACATACTACACACACATCGTTGATATTGGATGGCCACGCCATCACTTAAAGTGGGACCCATCAGTCAGATCTAGCGTCAAACGCTTTGATCGAACCGGTCAGTCATTTCGGCAAACTGACAGTACAATACCGGTGGGTGGTTGCAAAAAACAAATGTATTGCCTTTTTTATTTAGGGTCCATATTTTTTTCTTCTTCAATATACTTCCCTTACAAGGAGAATGGACGTTTGGAGGCCGAGCTCCATGTTGGCCGAAATTTATGAAAAATTCAAAATTCAAATTTTTTGGTTTCAAAAAAAATGAAAAAATATGCAAGTAAGTAAGGATGTTATGTGTACGTGTGTAAAATTTTAGGATGAAATACCTTGAAATACGTTCTGCACAAAAAAGACGAATTCATAGCTTGGAAGGATGAATAGTGTCATATGTGAAAAAGCCCCAGATTTGTCTTTTTTGTAATATTTCAACGTATTTTTTTTCTGAAAATTTACACACGTTTGTGTTACGTGTTCACTTATCTCTGTATTTTTTTCCAGTATTTTTTGAAACGTAATAATATGTTTTCTTTATGAAATTTGAATTTCAAATTTTAAGACCTCCATGGAGGCCGACCTCCAAAAGCAAATTCCCGCGTTAGAAGCCATGAAAAACTATCAGTTCTCACGTAGAAAAGTCCCGGAGACTCATTGGACTGTTGCCTGCTGCTCCATGGTCAACTAGTTACATCACTGCCATATGTTTGTCTTTCCACACAAAGTCATTCATCGTGTCAGCCTCCAAGACTTTTCTACAGCTCTTCATTCATGCTGTGACGACCGACGACCAAGACTATTGGATGTAATCTTGTTCTAGGCGATTTGTTGGACTGCTGGCTGCTACTCTATGATCCATTAACTAATTATTACGACTCTTCTAGTCGGAAACCAGCTAGATGTCGCAATCCAACATACCCGTTAACAATATCTTGACTATGATGCCCTCCTGATGTATTCATTTCGGTATTCCAAGAAAATTCTACGATATTGTTTGACCTGTTACACAAAGCACGTTTATAGTCAGATTCTTAGTCTTGCCTAAACGCGTGCACAACTTTTTTCACCTCTTCAAGAGTCACTGCTACAGCATTGGGCATTCCCCACAGCGGAAACTGTGGTTGCTACTCAGGAATAAGTGGATTAAGAATATACAAACTTATTAATCAAATAGTAGTGTATTAGAAAGACATTATGTTATAGTTTCAGAAGAAAAAAGACATCATCTTACAATGACCCAGAAACTATGATCCGATGATAACACTAACTATAACCAAGATGATGGGGATTTAAATAACAAGCCCTCTGCCAAAGAGTATTTGCTTTTTTTTTTTTAGAAAAGGAGGATGACCCCCGGTCTCTGCATCTGTGAGATATATGCGGCCATTTTATTTATTATTCTCGAGGACCTTACAAAGTAGTACAACAATATGTCTAAATCCTTCATCTTAGTTGCACAAAGCACGTTTATAGTCAGATTCTTAGTCTTGCCTAAACGTGTGCAACAAATTTTTCCACCTCTTCAAGAGTCACTGCTCCAGGAATTGGCATTCCCCACAGTGGAAACTATGGTCGCTACTCAGGACTAGATTGAGAATATACAGACTCATCAATCTCTAACAGTGTATTAAAAAGACATCATGTTACAATGACCCAAAACCTATGATCCGATGATAGCACTAACTATAACCAATATGATGGGGATTTAAATAAAAAGCCATCTGCCAAAGAGGATTTGCCAATTATATTAACCTTTACATGTAAGACCCAAGCTGCAACGGCTTTGCTCTGTTTGCTTTCTTTCGTCAGATATAATAAGCAGCTAGATTTCCTGTCTATACTTATTTTCCTTTCTATGGTGCAAAATTTGAGTCATTTTTCGTACGGGTATGCTTTGAAGTTATAGATGATGATAATATATACTTCCTCCAATATACAAAAACATGATAATGTGTACTCTGATCAAATGAATATTTTTTAAATATATGGATTCAACATGTTAAAGTTACGGGTGTGGCTCGATCTCGGTCGACTGAGATCTAACCAAGTCTCGGTCAAGTGATAGAACATATAAAAAAGAATAAAGAAAAACTTAAAATAATTTTTTGCATGGATCTCCATATAAGATCTCACCGCCAGAAATACTACACAGAAAACTTATAATAAGTAGGGACGACCACCGCCGCCGTCGACGTGGCCATCGCCGTCGCTCCGCAGATCGGCCATGCCTCCGCGCGTGCAGGGGCCCCGCACCACCCTGGAGACGTGGGAAAGAGGGATGCCTGCCCATCGTGGTCGCCCCCCGAGCGTTGCCCGACGGCGACGGAGGGAGTGGAGGAGGGAGCGCGTGTCCCCGGTGGCTAGGGTTTGGGCGCCGCCCGAGTCGCCCTAGCGGGGGTGACGCGGGGTCCCCGTATGTCAGCGGACATGATCCGCGGAGAAGATCATATAGAACAGCCAGAAATACTACACTGATACTGGTTGATATTTATATAGTTTTCTATTGCATCCAATATATCAACGAATGATTCTATTTAAATATTTACATATTTTGCTATACATCTTATATTTAGGAACCAAGAGAATACTACTATACATCTTATACATAGTTTGGCATTTTAAAAAACTAATATATCTTATATTTAGGAACGAAGGGAATGCTACTATAGTATCGAAAAGTTTTCTTCCGTTGATACAAAAGAAAATACTTTTATCATACGATCGACAATATGTTTTCATAACACCATAAAAGGATGCTGCTATCGATAAAGAATAATGCTTCCAATGCATCTAAACATGTCGGGTGCACAAAAATGCATCTACCAAAAAATTATAACAAAGGATATTTGGGGTGATTTATGGGAAGCAGTTTTCAACTGGCTGCCAAGTACTACCATCCAGGATCGTGGTAGTCCGGGGCAGCTGTTACTAGGAAGCAGTTACAGTAAGCAATGACTCAACGAACCAATTCAACATCATGGACGGCAGCACGGGCCACATATATAATAGTTTATTAGTCCTCTTTGGATAATATTTTGATTATAATTTTATAAGTATTAAAATATAAGTTATATGTAGCAGAATAATATCATTGAAATCTCAATCAAACACAAATTCATTAAGATTTTGCTAGTCAAATATGTGGTCAAACTTTGACCCAAAATATAAATGAGACTAATAAACTCACTCAAAGAGACACTAGTCAACATAATTATTGCCATCACGCACAAAGTCACCCAAATGGCCCAATTAGTCTTAGTGTTAGACCCTTCTCCATCCATTCCTTTCAGTAGGTAGGTTCGTGGAATGCGAGACCAACCAACCAACGCTAGACACTTCCGATTCCCTTTCTCCCAAAGAGGAACCCAGATCATCAGTCAAGTGCCAAATTAAGAGACGGTGCGTTTGTTGCGGAACTGCAAGTCTCCAGCAAATTGATGCAGAAGCCATGCTTCTCGAGCATTTCCACTTGGCCACTCTATTCCTTCTCCTCGTGACCACCGCCGGCGGCGTCGGCGGGCAGAAGTTCACCTACAATGGCTTTGCAGGCAGCAACCTCGACCTCGACGGCGTGGCCGGGGTCACGCCCAACGGTCTCCTCATGCTCACCAACGGACCCATCCAGATGAAAGGCCACGCCTTCCACCCGTCGCCGTTGCCGTTCCGCGCGGCGCGGTCCTTCTCCACGACCTTCGTCTTCAGCATCTTCGGGCAGTACATCGACCTGAGCGCCCCCGGCCTGGCCTTCGTCGTCACCACGTCCAAGGAGATGCACGCCACCGCGTTGCCGGGCCAGTTCCTTGGCCTCCTCAACACCACCAACAACACCAACCCCAACGCCCACTTCTTCGCCGTGGAGCTCGACACCCTCCTCAACGTTGATTTCCGCGACATCAACAGCAACCACGTCGGCATCAACGTCGACAGCCTCGTGTCGCGAGCTGCCGCTGACGCCGGTTACTACGACGACGCCACGGGGCGGTTCCAGAACCTAAGCCTCATCAGCCGCAAGGCAATGCAGGTGTGGGTGGACTACGATGGAGCCGCCACGGAGATCACCGTCACCATGGCTCCCCTGGGCCTCGCCAGGCCCAGCAAGCCCCTGCTACGAACCACCGTGGACCTCTCGACCGTGCTACAGCACCAGGATACGGCGTACGTCGGCTTCTCGTCGGCCACGGCGGTGCTCTTCGCACGACACTTCATCGTCGGCTGGAGCTTCGCGCTGGACGGTCCAGCGCCTACGCTAGACATCTCGTCGTTGCCCGCCCTGCCGCCTACCGGGCCCAAGCCACGGTCCAGGGTGCTGGAGATCGTGCTGCCCATAGCATCAGCGACGGTGGTTCTTGCCGTCGGCATCGCTGTTTACATCTTCGTACGACGGCGCCTCAGGTACGCGGAGGTCCGGGAGGACTGGGAGTCCGCGTTCGGGCCGCAGCCCTTCTCCTACAAGGACCTGTACCAGGCGACCAAGGGGTTCAGCGACACCAACCTACTCGGGGCAGGAGGCTTTGGAAGCGTCTACAAGGGCGTGCTCCGCAAGCCGGACATGGACACCGAGGTGGCCGTGAAGAGGGTGTCGCACCAGTCAAGGCAGGGGATGAAGGAGTTCATAGCCGAGGTCGCGAGCATGCGCCGGCTCCACCACCGAAACCTGGTGCAGCTGCTCGGCTATTGCCGGCGAAAGGGAGAGCTTCTCTTGGTCTACGATCACATGCCGAACGGTAGCCTCGACAAATACCTACACGATCCCATGCCTGGCAAGGGCATGCTGGAGTGGGCTCAGAGGTTCCACATCATCAGGGGAGTGGCTTCGGGGTTATCGTACCTCCACGAGGATTGGGAGCAAATCGTCATCCATCGAGACGTCAAGGCAAGCAACGTGCTCTTGGATGGCGAGATGAACGGGAGGCTAGGGGATTTCGGCCTTGCAAGGTTGCACGACCATGGGTCCGATGCGCAGACCACACACGTGGTCGGCACCATGGGCTACCTAGCCCCTGAACTAGGCCACACAGGCAGGGCAACCCCATCTACCGATGTCTTTGCCTTTGGTGCGTTCCTCCTGGAGGTCACCTGTGGGCGGAGGCCCATCGAGCAAGATGAGAGAAACAACCGCGTCATGCTCGTGGACTGGGTTGCCGAACAATGGCGTAAGGGTTCGATCACTAAGGCCGCAGACGTTAGGATGCCAAACAGCTTTTGCCTTGACCAGGTCTCTCTAGTGCTGAAACTCGGAATTTTGTGCTGCCATCCGTTGCACAATGCAAGGCCAACCATGCGACAAGTCGTGCAATACCTCGACGGCGATTTGCCCCTCCCTGAGTTTTCGCCGGTGTATCTCGGCTCAACCATGCTGGAGCTGATGTACAGCGCAGAGTTTTTTAACAAGAATCTAATGACATATGTGTCATCGGGTGTCATTTCTGATCTCTCCACAGGAAGGTAACACAGGTGCATGTCGTGCCAAAGTAATTGAGTTGGACTTCTAATACTTGTATACTCTTGAAAGATGTAACTAGCACTTTGTAGTGGTTTGTTTTATGCTTTATATTTATTTTTGGGTGATTGCGATGGTTTACTTTCTTTTTGTATACTCCCTCCGTTCCTAAATATAAGTCTTTGGAGAGATTCCATTATAGACTACATACAAAGCAAAATAAATGAATTTATACTCTAAAGCATGTCTATATACATCCGTATGTATCTACAGTGAAATCTCTAAAAGACTAATATTCAGAAACGAAGGGAGTAGATATTTTTTTTAAATGAAAGGGGTTTCCTCACGCCCCAACTTTCATGTATAGATGTATATTTATAACAAACAGGTGTATCATGCATGCTACCTGCTTATGCTAGATGTTCCTAACTGGTTCATCTTTATGGATGGTGATGTGCTTGCATTACTACTTGTATGTTTCCAGTGAGATCAGGACTCTTTTGACGAGAATATATTCTTTGTCGCCAGGGATGTGTTCCTGATCAGATTGGAACTTTGAATCGCTTGCTTTTCTATCTTGATAGTTCAATTTCAACATGGGACAAGGACTATTTCATGTATCTATTTTGGTGTTAATATGTCGTATCAAACAATGATCGTGTGTTAACACTGCTACAACTATAACTTTTGACCACTATATAATGTGGTTCGTTGCTCAAAGGTCCAACTTTGGTTACTACAAGTCGTGCAGTACCTCGACGGCGATTTGCCCCTCCCTGAGTTTTCGCCGGTGTATCTCGGCTCAACCATGCTGGAGCTGATGTACAGCGCAGAGTTTTTTTAACAAGAATCTAATGTCGTATGTGTCATCGGGTGTCATTTCTGATCTCTCCGGAGGAAGGTGACAAAGGTGCATGTCGAGCGAAATTAATTGAGTTGGACTTCTAATACTTGTATACCCTTGAAAGATGTAACTAGCACTTTGTAGTGGTTTGTTTTATGCTTTATATTTAGATTGTACACATTTTTTTAATCAAATTTCATATATAACAGGTTAAAATCGGAGTTACGGTTTAAAAGATATGGATAATTTTGTTTTAGACAAAATGTGGATTGATTAACTGAAAAGTTAGGTTCTTTTTTGTTAAAATCCGGATTACGGGTTGATTACCTGAAACATCAGGGGGGTTTCGAAAAAATGCAAAAAACCGATTCATTTTCTGACTTAAATTCGGACTGTGGGTTGATTACCTGAAACATCAGGGGGTTTTCTAAAAAATGCAAGAAACGATCCGTTTTCTGACATAAATCCAAACTGCGGGTTGATTTCAGAAAACGTCGGGGGCTATTTGCAAAAATGCCATGACAGACGGCAGAAGCGCTGCGCGCTTTATTATTAGGGAGAGACTACTACAACTATGACTTTTGGCCACTATATAATGTGGTTCGTTGCTAAAAGGTCCAACTTTGGTTACTATCAACACTACTTGATCTCTTCTTGGCGGCTATAGCATAGTTGCTAAAGATATTTGGGACCAATATTGTGATTACTAATTACTAAAATTCATATCAATAGAAACCGACTACAACTTGGTGAGAATAAGTGAAAGCAATAGCTACCAAGCAAATGGTGGTGACTAATAGCATCTAGTGACCAAGGGACACTTTGTAGATTAGCCACCATGTTCATGTTGGGTGACCAGACATCTAATGCAATAAATGAATATTTGGTGACTAAAAGTATTTACACCATGCAATGGTAAATAACAAAACAACTTCGTAACAAAAAATACTTACAGCCCTTGGTGACTAAGTCATGACAAACAAATTAAAATATCATTACATGCGGACATCTGTACAATGCAAGAAATCTTACAGTCAGATACATCCACACTTGTAGATAAATTGGTGTTATGCCCCTGAAATTAACAATTTTGTATAAAGAAAAGAGAATAAATTCGAGTAGATTCATTTTGCTAGATATCAGATAATCTTTAATATACGGATGGACTCGGCACTTGGCAATTAAACAAGTTTTTTCCTGTAGTGATTGTACCCATGCCTACGGAATAGTAAAAGATACAAAGAAACGACTTATCTTATTACACCGCAAAGAAATGGCGCATCTAATAGTCGTGTAATAGAGTCGCAGGTTTATCCTACCCCTCTATTATGTTCGATTGATCATTTGAATTTATATGCCGCTCAATTCTCAAATATTGTTGCTAAATCTCAGTGGACTCGTACTTGGTTATGTCGAGTCAACTATATATTCGTGGATGGAGATTTATGGAAAAATTTCGTATTAGTTCCTTTTCTTTCTTATATATTGTAACACTTGATTGAAACTTGCACTAGTGGGGACAGGGCCTTTAGTCCCGGCCCTGTTCCAAGCCGGGACCAAAGATGCTCTACGTGGCCGCCTCGGAGGGAGTACCTTTAGTCCGGGTTCTACTTACGAACCGGGACTAAAGAATCCGTCTGTTTGACCCGAAAAGGTAGATTTTTTTTTAATTTTTTTCAAATTTTATTTTTAATTATTTTTTACGTTTTATTCTAATCTTCTAATCTTTGAATTATTTGACAATTTAATCTCTAATCATCCATCCTCACTGCTCTAGCGTGGATCACTCATTTCAAATCGTCTAACTTCCCGGCCGATCACCCATCATTTCACTACTTCAGCCCGAGCACGCTTAACTTTCTGGTTCTATCGCCCCTAGTTGCCAAGTGTGCACTTGTTGTTTTACTGACAACAGTAAGCTATGAATCCTAAACAACTTGGGTCTTGATGTCATGTCACATGATTTAATTTTTTGAATTACAAACAATTATTAAAATAAACTTAATTAGTAACAATAATAGTGAATTTCAATGAAAACAATCTAATATTTTTAAATAAAATTATTTTTCTTTTTTTTGCAAAAAACTTCTTTTTAAAATAACTTTTTTTCCATTTGGAATTTTGAGCATGTGAGAAAACTTCACCGGGCAAGTCTGGGTGAAATCGATTATCAATTCTTTCTAGTTTTGTTTTGATATATTAATTTTTTTTGGACGTCGTATGCAAAGTTATGGCCGTTTATTTTTTTTACTTTTTTTGCAAAAACGGTCAAAATTCATATCTCAAAATTTCTATACCGACTAGACACTAAAACCTAACAACATCTCAAAGGATTTTATTTTTTGAAGATTTTATCATTTTTGTTTATTTTCTACAAAACTCAAAGTATCAAGGTTTCAGACGAAAACCCATCTGCTACAAAGGCATTTTTTTTAAAATTAATTGAACTGTAGATTTTTTTGTGCATTAAATATGCACCATACTACAACATGTTAAAATCTACAGAAAGAACTAACTAAAAATAATAAAAAACAACAATTAAATGACTAATACAACTATATAAGCAAAACACTATTTCTTTAATTAAAATCGTAATTAAAACTATTCTAAAAATAACCAAATAAATCTTATTGTGACAACAATCTAACACATGAGTGGGAGCAAAAAGAATTAAATTAAAAACTATTTGTAAACTCAAGTTATTCAAAAACTAGGTTTAAAGCAAATTTAAACAAATTCAAATTTAAACCATTCAAATTTGAAAACTAATGGCACAAAGAGAAACTAGACAAAATTTTGAATCTAATGCAAAAAGAATCAATCAAAAACATCAAATATCCTAAAAGATATAAGCAATTTAAAACAGAAACTACAAACAAGAATTTAAAAACAGAAAAAAAATCTGAACACCTTTAGTCCCGGTTCGTGTCACGAACCGGGACTAAAGGTCTACCCTTTAGTCCCGGTTCAAGACACGAACCGGGACAAAATCCTTCAAACCCTTTAGACCCGGTTCGAGACACAAACCGGGACTAAAGGCTCCTTACGGGCCGGGACCAAAGCATCGTGCGATTTGGGGCGACGTGGCCGGGCCTTTAGTCTCGGCCCAGAGACAGGCCGGGACTAAAGGGTCTAGGCCGAAAGCCCTTTTTCTACTAGTGTTGGTTATGTTCTACCCATTCTCAAACACACGATTGAAAACAGGAAAAGAAAATTCGGGGGCCGTGACAGGATAGCCTTCTGCCCTACTATTATATATGATTGATCGTCTGAACTGATATGCCGATTCTCAAACAGATGTGTAAAAACTGCATGATTGCCCTCTTGCAGGCAGCATCAAAAGATCAACGCGTGGGTTCTTTGACCCGCCATGCATCATTTTCCTACCATGCGTACCCAGTGACAACGATCTCAACGAGCAGTGCAAGGCACGGCGTCTACCCACCTTTTCTCGCAAAATATACTGCTAGTAGTAAACAAGATTTTTTTTTGTTGAAACAGGAGTCGGCCGGGTCCGATGGAGACCCTACTAGTAGACAGTCGAACGGCAGTTGAAAAATTAGAAATTGACAGTGTAACAACGATGGATCGCAGAAATTTCTGTAGTTTACCAATTGGGAAATCGTTTGTGGCCGGTGCGCCCGTCGAACCGCTCGGTCGGTCGCACGCGACCCGCGCATGCAGTTGATTAGACATGCACCTTTTTTCTGTCTAAATTTGCTGCAATCAGCGTTCATTTTTGCTACAAACGTTTTTTATTTGATAAATTTGTCCATTAAAAAAGCTGCATATACGTTTGGTTGTAACTTCAGTTCGTCGGATGTTTCGTTACAACCGGTGTTTTTTATTTTTGCTACAACCTGTTAATTTTTGCTACAACCATTATCATTTTTTGCTGCAACCGTTCACTAAAAAAGTTACATACACATTCGTCAGAGTTGCAACCCGAGTTCACTGGATTGTTTTTTCTTCAACCCATATTTTATTTTGCTACCACGAATCATCAGTGTTGTTTTTTTACTACGATCACGTTGATATTTTTTTGCTACAATCATTTTTTTGTTGCAACCGTGGTCGAAATTTGCTGCATCGAAGAAATTTGCTGGAAGGACAAATCTAACGATGTGGCCTGCGTTCGGCCGGCAGATCGGACGGCCCGCATGCGGTCGGCCGCAAGTCTCGGCCGGCGCGCCGCACTGGACGATTTCGTTTTTTTTCTCAGGAGGAATAGTCTTACGCTGACATATTCAATATCCATCCATAGCGATTGGAGTTGCATTCCAGTACATACATCCTTATCACGGCATGTACAGTGGCGTCCACTAAGCCGTCTATAAGAACTGCCATGTTGGATTTTTTTTTTCTACGTGGAAGGGAGAAAGGGAGGAGAAAGAAGGAGGCCGTCCTATTCCCGTTGTACGTCCTGAAGTTTGCAGTGAGTCATTCCTTTTGCCTAACTGCCGTGTTTTTTATCATCAAGATTTTTTCTTTTAGGTGCTACAGATAGTCAAAGAGACGACCTGTGTTGTACATGTCGTTTTTACAGCAATCTACAACTGACGTGGAAGACTATTATAGACGGCCGGTATCTAAACTGATGTATCTCTGTGTAGTAGCTGACTTTCACCATGCTCAACGGCACATTCATGCACCAACTGCGCAACCACCATCGTATGTGCACCACACCGTTACAGTCTAGCGCATGCATGATTCGATCACAAACTACTGAGTTTTCTCTAGGAAACTATGCCGGCCCATCCTTGGACGACGGCCAGTTCGCATACCAAGGCTTCACTGGCGCGAACTTTACACTCGCTCACCGCCGTCCTGCCCAGCGGCCTGCTTGCCTTCAGGAACTTCACGCAGCACACAAAAGCCCAAGCCTTCTACCGCACCGAACTACCCTTCGTCAACAACAAAACCGCCGTGGTTGTGTGCTCCTTCTCCACATCCTTCGTGTTCGCCATCGTACGGCCTGAACGACCACGGCTCGCCTTTGTCGTGGCCCCGACCACCAACTTCACCACCACAAACGCCTGCCAGTATGAAGTCCTCCTCAAGGTCATCAACTGTACAGCGCCATTTTCGCCGTCAAGAGAACACCATCCCGAGACCTGAGTTTTGCGACATCAACAACAACCACGTGGGCATCGACGTCAACAACCTCGTGTCGTGGCAGGCCGAGCTGGCTAGGACCTATGACAATGACGGCGGTGAGGGTGTCTTCCAGGAACTGAGGCTTAATAGCCGCGAACCCATGAAGGTGTGGGTGGACTACGACAGCCAGGTTTAGTGTTTTGATTTTCAGAATGTGATTTTTTTCCCTGCAGGTCGAGATGCCCGAATTTCGGCCATTTTTAAATATTTCAGCTGAAATTTGAAAAACATCTTACCGGAATTTGGCTGAACTTTGACAGAAATTTGCATTATTTTACTAAAATCTATTTTTCGGCCAAAAGGTATTTTCGGCCCGGTACCGAGATGGCCGAAATTCAGCTGAAATCTGTTAATTTTAGCCAAAAATCAAAACACACACCAAGCAACTCGAGGTGACATTAGCCCCCGTGCAATTGCCCAAGCCCATGAAGCCTATGATCTCCTAAGCCATCGATCTCTCCACGATCATAGCGGACGCCATGTCATCGGCTTATCGGCATCATCGGGGATCGTGTGAGGGCAGCAATACCTGTTGGCATGGACCTGTCCCACCGCTTGACTACTACAAGCTTCATGCCCTCCCACGCCTGGGAACCAAGCTTGGGTCCAAGCCTCCAAGGTTTTGGATATCGTATTGTCGCTGGCCAGCGCCCAACGCATTGCTGGTCGAAGCGGCGCTGGCTGTGGCCTTCTTCTTTTTGTGGCGTCGACGCAGTTTCGTGGAGGTGTGCATAGGATGGGAAGACGAGTTGGGCCTCCATCGTTTTGCATACAAGGATCTGCATCGTGCCATGGATGGGTACAACAAGCGGAATTCAGTGGGCATCAGAGGATTTGGGAGAGTGTACAAACGGCTGCTTTCTGCGTTCAATTTGGAGATCACCCCGAAGAGGGTGTCACATGAACCAAGGCAAGGACTGTGGGAGTTCGTTGCGGTGGTGAACATTGGCCGGTGGTGAACATAGGCTGCCTCCGGCACCAGAATCGTGTGCGGTTAATTGGCTACTGCCGACGGAAGGATGAGCTTCTATTGGTTTACATCTACATGTCAAATGGAAGCCTTGACTAGTATTTGCACGATCCAAACATGCCAGCCATACTTTTGCCTAAAAGGTTCTCGATCTAAAGCAGGTTGCATCAGGCATGTTGTATTTCCATGAGGATTGGGTAAAGGTTGTCATTCACATAGATACTAAGGCAAGCAGTGTGCTCTTGGACGATCATATGAATGGATGCCCCGGCGACTGTGGCCTATCAAGGCTATACAATCATGGAACTGTTGCTCGAAGAACCCCACGTTGTTGGCACCATTGGATGCCTTGCACTAGAGCTTGTGCACACCGGGAACACAACACCATTAACCAATGTATTCACATTTGGTGTGTTTCTCCCAGAGGTTTCATGTCGGCGACGGATGATCGAGCATGGCGAGCGAAACAACCCTCCAGTGATGATTGATTGGGTGCTTGAGCGCCACCGCAGTGGATTGTTGCACGAGGTAGTAGATCCTGTTAAACACGTAGTTGTATAGAGTTTGTTCGTATCTTGTATGCCTCTTGTAGCAAACCCTATGTATATCCGGGATGCCGGTTGTGCCCTAGAGCACATATATATATTGATCACAGGGGCCCCCTAGAGGTTGTGCCGATCCAATCTATCTTTCTCTCTTTCTCACATGGTATAAGGCCATCCCGCTTCATAACACGATGGGCACTCCTACTGCTTCCGTCATGACCTCCTCCACTGTAGCTTCTGTCTCCCTCCCGGCCACCCTCTCTGTGCCTGCTACCACGACGATTCCTCCTTCCTATGCCAGCCTCATTACTGCCAAACTCTCCTCCTCCAACTACCAGATGTGGAAGGCTTAGATTCTCCCCCTCCTTCGCATCACCAATATCACAAGCTACATCGACGGCACCTTACCAACTCCGGCGCGCTTCATGCTGTCGGATGACATAGAGGCGTGTGCTCCCAACCAGGAGGACACCAACTGATTCCGGCTGGACCAGATCGTCCTCAGCTATCTGCTTGCCTCTCTCACAGACGACATCCTTGAACAGGTGATCCGGTTCGACACCGCTTGCACCATCTGGGCGCATCTTGCGGAGATGTAATCCACCCGATGATGTGCCAGCGTTGTGCAGATCAAGATAAACATGGAGAACTTCAAGAAGGACAACCTCTCCATGGTTTACTACTTCGCCAAGATCCGCGCCAACGCCGATCAACTCGTCGCCACTGGTCGCCCCATGCAAGATGACGATATCATCACCGCTGTCTTCACAGACCTCGACAGCGAGTACGAGCCGCTCATCACTGCTGTAACAACCCGTATCGACGTCATGACTCTCGGGGAGTTCTACTCTCGTGCCATCGCCTTTGAGTGCCGACGTGAGTCCACAACCGCTCGTCTTCTTCAGGCTGGCGGCTCCTCCATCAAATTCCTCGCCCACGACATGAATGGCAACACCAACAACAATCGCGACAGGGGAAACTACCGTGGCAAGGGTCGTGACAACTCCGGTGATCACGGTGGATTCAACAACAACTATCGGGGCGGTGAATACGGCCATCGTGGTAGTGGTGGCGGCAACCGGCCGCAGGGCGACTACGAAGGGAACCGCAAATGGAGACCGCGGAGACCATGCTGCTTGTAGAAATAATTGCGTCCAATGTCAGTTGTATCGTGGCCCTGGGCACTTTGCTTGGGAATGCGGCCAGCGCTACAACCAGGCACCTCCACCACCAAAAATCAATGTCGTCGACTATAATTGGGTCTATAAGATCAAGCACAAAGCTGATGGTTCTGTCATCGTTTCAAAGCCCAACTTGTTGCCAAGGGATTCAAGCAAAGGTATGGTTGGATTATTATTATACATTCAGTCCGGTTGTCAAGCTTGTCACTATGCGTTTAGTACTTTCCATTGTCATGTCATGTGGTTGGTGTTTGTGGCAGTTGGATGTCCGGAATGCCTTTCTCCATAGCATCCTTTAGCAGGATGTCTACATGCGCGAGCCTCACGGATGTGAGGATCCCTATGCCCCTCGCTACTTGTGCAAGCTTTAGAAAGCCCTTTACGGCCTCAAACAGGCTCCTCAAGCATGGTACTCTCGGCTGAGTTCTCGACTCCAACCACTTGGTTTTCTGGCATCTAAGGCTGACACACCACTCTTTGTCTTCATTCTGCAGGTGTCACTATGTTCATGCTTGTCTATGTTGATGATATCATTGTGGCCCACTCTTCCGCCAAGCTGCTTCCTGATCTTCAGTCGTCGTTTTCTCTCAAGGGTCTTGGTCCACTTCATTATTTTCTTGGAGTTCAGGTAACGTCATCGCCAGGGGGCATTGTTCTATCTCATTAGAAATATATTGGCAATCTAATCCATCGAGAAAACATGAATAACTGCAAGGTAGCAACCACACCTATGTCATCGAGTGAAAAAATCTCCAAAGGAAGTGGGTCCCCTCCTGGACAAGATGACAACACTAAATATCAGAGTCTGGTTGGAGCCATGCAATATTTGACACTCACGATACCAGATATCTCTTGTGCAGTAAATCGAGTGTGTCAGTTCTTACATGCACCAACTACTGTACATTTTTCAGCTGCCAAACGCATCTTGAGGTACTTGAAACATACGCGATTTGGGTCTCTCCATATGGAAGTCCCCTTCCTTATTGTTGAGTTGCTTCTCAGATGCGGATTAGGCTAGATGTAGTGATGACCCTATATACATAGGTGGCTTTGTAGTATTTCTTGGACCCAATCTTGTGTCTTGGAGCTCAAGAAAACAAGCCATTGTCTCTCGATCAAGTATTGTGTCTGAATACAAGGCATTGGATAATGGTATAGCTGAAGTAATATGGATACAGTCTTTTCTTGGAGAGCTTGGGATTTTTATGTCACAACCTTTAGTCTTGTGGTCTGATAACCTAGGAGCCACCTACTTTTCTGCTAACCCAATCTTTCCTGCCAAAACAAAACACATTGAGGTCGATTTTCATTTTGTTCGTGAAAGAGTGGCAGCCAAGGCATGTTGATGTTTGCTTCATCTCATCCAAGGAACATATTGCTGATATATTCACTAAACCATTAGCAGAGACACCTTTTGTCTTCAATAGATACAATCTTAA
This sequence comes from Hordeum vulgare subsp. vulgare, assembly GCF_904849725.1. Classification (NCBI taxonomy): domain Eukaryota; kingdom Viridiplantae; phylum Streptophyta; class Magnoliopsida; order Poales; family Poaceae; genus Hordeum; species Hordeum vulgare. Next base: position 26,569,869 of record NC_058524.1, read on the forward strand.
TCTTCTAGTTCAAAGTTTAGATTGAGGGGGATGTTAAACATGTAGTTGTGTATAGAGTTTGTTCATATCTTGTATATCTGTTGTAACAAACCCTATGTATATCTGGGATGCCGGTTGCGCCCTAGAACACCTATATATATTGATAACAAGGCCACCCTAGAGGTTGTGCCGGTCCAATCTATCTTTCTCTCTTTCTCACAGATCCACGACTAGTAGAAAAGTTTGACTAAGGAGGTTATCCTCGTCATGCAACTAGGTTTGTTTTGCTCGCAGCCATTGCATGATGGAAGGCATAGTATGCCAAGGGTTATGCAATACCTAGATCACAGGCAATCGGCTCCTGACTTGTTGCCCACTTACACGAGCTATAGTATGTTGGCGTTGAAAGAGAACAAAGCATTCGATTAGTACGACATGACGTACCCTCTCTCCGTGATTATCAGTGCTACGATGTCTTATGGGTCTTCGGCTACCATTCTTACTAAGGGGAAATAAGTTGTCCGTATGTATTCAACTTCTTTTTGACATTTCATTTAGAAAAATACTGATCTTTGAGGGCCATAAAAAATAATTTGTGATCCTAGGTAGCTGGAGCTGGCTGAGTTACTTGGGTCTGCCTTGTGCTTAGTGGACTAGAAATTTCTTTTTCGCAACCCATGCATTAGAATGTTTCCTTTAATTGTTCTACAATAACCATGTCCTTCATGGTATACCTAACGCAGGGTCAGTAGCAACCAACATTTACCCAGTATTAAGTCACCTACCATGACATTCTTTCCTTACAGGTGACTATAACTCGGCTTGTTATTTTTATTCCACTTGAATTCTTTGAGTCTCTCTTAATCTCCATCAAACAACAGAAAGGTCAGCTCAGGTGGATAGCACTGTGGAAGCATGACAAAGAGAGAAGGCTAGATCACTCTGTTCAAGCGGAAATGTTGTCAACACAAGCATTAGCCAGAATCTGGCAGATCATGAAGGACTCAAGGCAGATCATGAAGGACTCAAGGCTAATGAACAACCATGTACAGTTAAGGAGGACAAATCCAGACCTCTAGCGATAAGATGGTTCGGGCCGATGACTCGATGCTCACCTACACAGGGGTGCACCATCGACTTGGGATGGAAGACAACATGTTTACATACCCGGAAATCCAGGCTCTAGTTATGACCGATTAGCAACCAATCCTTATGCCAATTCAGGCTCCTGTAACCTAGCTAGGCTCGACGGCCTATTTAAGGAGGGGTATGACTTCCCTCATAGGTAAACCCAATCTCGAACCACGCTACCAACCCTAGCAACCTTGAGAACATATATTGAGACCTATCAATTGGCATATAGCGACAAGGAATACAATCCACGAATATAGGAAGTATTACCTCCTCCCGCGTGCATGAACCTATATAAATTATGTGTCCATGTGCACCCATATAGACCAGGCATCCATGGTTGGATGAGAGATCCTCGTTGTTGGCATGAGGGCGGGACCATTCAGAATCGATCGTGCTCAACGAGCTTGCATGACTGGAGCCTCTTGATAGGAGAGCGACCCAGTTCTTCACTTCCATAATCTTTAGAGATTGGAGCCTCTTGATAGGCCTCGTGAGCCTCCTCTCCACCTTGTTCCAGATTTGAAACCGTCCGACAACTCCTTCTGAAGCTCATGCAACTGTAAGCAGCCACAAAATCAAAGAGAAAAAATTTCAACGAAGATGTATTTAACCAATAGGAATTAAAAGAGTTGATGCATGAGTACAGAGTAGTGCATCAACTATTTTTTACTCTGATCATTTTCAAGAACAAGCCTGTCAAATTATTTGCGTAAGGTCAAAGGAGTAGTTTGTACATATGACTATTCAGCCTAATCCAGTGTAAGAATTTTATGTAAAGAAGAACCAAGAAGCTGCAAGAAGAAAAAGCTTCGATGAGTTTATACAGAAAAGACTTTAGCAATTCTCTCCGAGCACCATCATTCAGTAGTTAAATAAGTCCATTTACTGGTTAAATAAGTCCATTTACTAGTTAGAAATGGTTTTAAAAACTATAGCGACCATATTTGAGATTATCAGGCATTCAGAACCAAAAATCATTATGTATTTTTTCCAACAACATATGCTTCACTTCCCAAGCGCATGACGGGCCTTCATATTGAACATAATTGCATTTGTCTGCATTCCCCTAGCAATGAGTGCAAAATTCACTTTTAGCAATAGCGGTTTCATAAATTTGTCATACAAGAAATGCTTCCCTTACGAAGGTCATCACTTTTCCCTATAATTAATTTCAGTGATGCATCTGGAACTTGTTACCAGAGGAACCTCATGCTCTTCAGATCACGAAAGAGCACCAACAAGAAAATAATTAGTTACAGGAATAAGAATCATCTGCAGCAAGAACAAATTTACTTAAAAGGCTGGCTGCTGATGAAGAATCATTTAGAATTATAAACATATTCACAGAATGTTACAACTAATCACAAATATTTTTTATTGTACTGTCCAGCAAGTGACCGAATGTATGAATGGTCAACCTGGCTCATCGAACATATGCTCTCAGATTTTACTACTATGGCGAAATGGTGAGGAACCATGTTAAAACAAACTTCACTGTAAAACCATGAAGAAACTATATATATATAATTATTGCAAGCGCACAATCTAATTTCTGGAACCAGAGAAAGCATAACCTATGTCTCAATATGCATTATGTTCTCCAATTTGTACTAAACTTTTTAACTAAATGTAGGAGTGAACACTTAGTTATATATGAGGGAAATCGGCATCTGTGCTCATACTATAGAACAAAAAACCCAATCCATCTATTATGAGAATTGAGAAAACTGTAGATATACGCACTGTTAAAAAAAGAAATAAGGAAGTTACCTTTTGGACATTACCAGTCATGTCACACATCGACGATAACAAAAAAACTGAAGCATAAATGAACATACGCAAGATAGCAAAATAGATTGACATGGAAGTGGAAGGGGACTCCTTACCCAACATTTGCATGTTGCTACAATACAACCACCTTCGAAAATTAGGAGGGGTTATTCTCTTTGTCTTAGCACACACCTGTGTCTTCAGCAGCTGCTTCGGTTATGTGACAAAACCAACAAAAAGTCCTTCTATTAGAAAAAATAACATTGGGTAATCTCTTTCATCATCATATTCAAATAGACAATTTATGAAACCTTCCCCACCTTTAGGATGGGAAAGCAGAACATGTAATTTGTTATACCAGAAAAAGCACAATCAGTTGTTTTCATTAGTAAAAATCAATTGAACTATTGGGATACACAAATTAATGACGATTGCTTGTGTTGACTTTCCTCGCCACCTTGCTGAGTCATTTCTTTAAGTACTGTACTAACCTGCACATTCTGACATTCATGAAAGAGCCAAAAGGAAAAAAGAAGTTGGAATCCTAAATATCTTTGGTTTGCTGGGCAAGTATGTAGCAACCTACACAACCCAACATGATTTCATTAGCACTCGTTCATCCATTCAGGCTGTGTGTGCAAGATCAACACCAATGTTAGGTACTGTACTCCTGGATGAACACCAATATTACCTAGAGAGAGTGCAAGATCTGAAGAAAGCCATCAGATAGCAGGCCATCTTAGCAAATCAAGTAGGATTATGCTAATCAAGGAAGGCATGCAAAACGAACCAAGAATATCAATATTTGTGGTGAAGTTGCTTACCCACGTGAACAAAAGCGCCATAAACTACAATTAGGAAAAAATTATGCAAATCAACGGCGCCGCCGAAGTAGCTCTGTGTCGTACCTAAAACTACAAAATCATTGTCGTCATCAACCATGAACTACAATTATGAAAATCAACGACGGGCGCCGAAGTAGCTCTGTGGAGCGTCGCACGGCCCTTGTGGTGATGGGCTTGTAAAACCGAATGATGACTGCATGCACCACTTTGTCTGCCACCCCTCAACCTCCCCAAAGGCCCCAAAGGCTACGGCGCCCTTGGCGAGTGTCAACCCCACCATCGGCCCGTAGTTGTTCATGTACAAGACGACGCCGGGAGCGGGCGTGAGGCGGTGTCCTCTATGATCATGGGAAGCGGGACAACATGGCCATCTGCGATGTGGCGACAACCGAAAATCAAGTTGGAGGTTGGGATAAAGGGAGGGGAATGAGCACGCAACCATCAACAACGACGCAGCGGGCCGGCGGTCGTTACTCCTGGCGGGATCTAGACTGGCCCCACATATCAATACTAGTCTTTTCTGCGCACTTTGTGCTCACTCATGCGCACCCGGGACCAACTTCCCGGTCAGTCACCCATCCTAGAACTACTCCAAGCCAAGCACGCTTAACCTGGGAGTTCTGTTCGAATGGGCTCCCGAAAAAGAAGGAATTCCTTATTGATATGAGTAGTCTATCATCCCTAATAAGCCAGGCTATCACACCCTCCTTCTCTCTTCCACGGCCTGCACAAGGGACGTGACGGGATGGACGGAGCCACGGAGGCAACCCCTCCAGATTGGCTGGGGATCATGTTTGGAAAGAAAAAAACAGAATCTAGAAGGATTGGAGAGAAGGTAGAGGTGCTAGTCAGTCAGCAGTGGAGGCGGCCGGTGCCGGGAGGCGATGTGGTAGAAGCGACGAGCATGACAGAGAGAGAGAAGTCGGGGGACATGAAGATAGGTGAGGTGAACTATGTGCGTCCCCTGCCCTGAGAGGAGGGGCAAGCATGGGAAAACCGTATAAGGGGTGATTTAGCAAATTAGAACGGGCGAGAAAACCGGCAACGCTGGACGTGGGAGCAGGGTTGAAGCAAGGAGATGAATGAACGACGACTAACCTGCACGGATCATAACCAACCGCAGACTCCTCTTTTAGGAATAGAGATCCTTGACCACTTAATTACTTGGCAAACCACAGAAATGGTACAAAACCAGGTGGTTGGACAAAGCGAAGAAGTAGATGAAGTGAACTTGAGGAGACAATAATGGGAGAGGAGGAAATCTTCATTTTAATCTTCTGTTGGTTTTGGGGAAGGTGATCTCACATAAGAAGGCAAGGAAATTTGTTTTGATTTTTTAATCCTTAATTACCCAAGAATTGAATTACCATCTAGAAAAAAAAGTGCGAGAATTATTGCGGGATATAAAAGCCAAGCAGAATAGGATTGATGGGAAATCATATGTATGTTACGATTGTCTTGGTTTACAAGGAAAGAGTGGAGAGGAATATTTTTTGCTTAAAACATGTTATTTGTTTTCTAAAACAAATTGCATTGATGGAGATTTTTTGGATGTTAGGAAAGTGTTGGTTTTAGGAAACATGCGTGGTATTTTATGGAATAATTGATTATTTGGCAATGTGCTATCGCTTCCTCCCGTTTGTAACATGTCTCGTTGAAAAGATTGAAAATGTTAGCAATGTTTTTAATGGGATGGTGAAAAAGCCAATGTGAAGAGATGATAATGAAACATGAGGCGAAAATAATCCGCGGAGGCCAGACTACCAAATGAGACATTAGATGTAGAGATGATTGATGATTGATTTTATGGAATGATTGATGATTCATATAAGGTTGCAATTATTTTTAATTAAATAGACCGATTGTGCTCAAGATATGAATAGTTATCTTAGGGAAGTTGTGATGTGGAAGGAAATAGTGGATAGTGATTGATTGTGCTACGTGAGGGATCGATGATATGCGGAGAGGACGGATACAAATTGACAAGATGACCTATCAACTACTCCACTTCATTAGGAGTAGAGATTTGAACTTGTGAAGCAATATTCATTGTTTTTGTCTTTGAGTACCATCAACAGAAAAATCTTGCGTGTGGCTGGCGTGGGTTGGGTCCTTCCACGAACCTACTATATACCTGCCTACTCTCATGGACTAATTTGGCATGGATTGTGGGGTCCTGATAGACTAATTAGGCCATTTTGGCTGCGCTGTAGTCTCTGGTGACCGAAATAGTTACGCCAATTATGTTGACTTGTGAGTTTGTGAGTGGTACAATGCAATCAGTACATCGACCAGCCCGATAAGGCTAAGACTTTCAAGTTTCAATTCCTTCTGTTTGAATTAGCGTGCCGTGTATAGGACGTCTCCACACGTGACTTTTATATAGGGTAACCATTTTATGATCAGTATCGCCCACGTCTTCTTCCTTCCTCGTTGCTTTGGTATATATTTTACTTTTTGTAAGAAGAATCCAGATCTATTATAAGAATGCATATGAAGGTATAAACCACCTCAAACATAATGAAAGTTACGTCGAGATCCTTAGACTACCGAACCACCCTACTGCCGTCAGAACGTGCGTTTTATATAGAGTAACGATTTTATGATCACTATAGCCGACGTCTTCTTACTGCCTAGTTGCTTTTAGTATATATTTTACTTTTTGCCATAAGAAATTAGATCTATTATGAAAATTTACATACAATACAAAGAACCTTAAAACAAAAATAAAAGTTACTTCAAGATCCTTAGACCATTGATCCCGATTGTTGTCTGAATGAGCAGTTGTTTCCATTCTATTTCTGAAGCTGGCTTTACCTTCTTAATTAATGCCGGAAAGTCTTCGTGCACATTTTCCCAAGGGTCACTGCCTGGAGCCGCACTAGTCGCCTTTAAACACATGAAAGGATCTATACAACACCTAACACCAAATCTCATTATCGCGTGGGAGACTAGTATAGGATCTCAACTTAGGTGAGATCAATGAGATATTTAAAAAAGAGAAAATAGAAGACCCGTTCAAACATTCAAAACAAAATTATAGTCATGCATCAATGTTGGATGTACAACCTCAAAAAAATTTAACTCCTAAATCAACCTACACCAATAGAAACAAAAAAAAATCTAATAACTACTCACCCGAAGTTGCCACTATTCACATTTGAGTTTGTATTTTTAAAATCTCTAACCGTACATCAAATTTTTAGATGATTTTTTCGGAGATGTAGACACACCCCGCAGATAGGCTGCCAAATAATTTCAGTATTTTCGGAGATGTTGACACACCCCGCAGATAGTTTGCAGTTGATCTCATTGATCTCACCTAGTATATGATCTTATAATGGCCCCCCCCCCCCATTTATCGCACACACACAACGAACCTGTCATCCCAAGGAGGCGGCAGGAAGCTATATAGGAGCTTCGCCAACTAGGTCTAGATGAAGTAACACAAGGTGGAGCAGAGCACGTAACACAAACTCGAAGAAGAAGCACTGTCATCTGGATGAGCTTGACACCCGCGAGGACAAAAAACATAGCGAAGGGAAGGAAACCCTTGGGAAGGAGCGGGGCATGACTAAAGGTAACTGGTCAAGTCGATCAACCGTGCTTGGTATATTCTCCCTTCATTCCTTCATATAAGGTGTACCTATTTTTTGAAAAAAAAAAATCATAGTGTAAGGTGCATTTCTTCTAATCCTCATAATACCCTTTTTAACCCTCTAGAAAAAGGAAACTATCTCTCTACCGAGTGCATGTATCTCAACATGTAGAGGAAAAAAGTATATCTGTCCGATTGCGTGTATCTCTTTCATTCCTAGCCTAAATGATTTACGTACCGCTAATCGCAAATTACCTAAAGGTAATTTTATCCTAAATTATTCATAATTATGTGTCTTGGTCAGCCAAAAATAATACACCTTAAATAAAGGAACGGAGGAAGTAACTCAAACATACATGAGCTAGCTGAAGTATATATAGTTAGTTCATTTGCTAATTCACAGCAGTTATGTTGACTTGCACGTGGGTTTGTGAGGGGCGCTCGTCAATGAAACTTGCAAGGTGTCTAAGTAAGCCAAACATCACGTGGAGGAAGGGGCTGACTTCTTCGCAGCCACATGGAGTAACAACCATAGAGTAGTACTTAACTCAGCAGCCGGAGAAGAATAGACTGTTCCAAGTCATTGTGATGCAAAGTCGTCTCTTCTTCTCCTTCGAATACTCATCAACTAAACTTGAGATACTGGCGGTGCCAGAACTAGACTTGTGTAGTGAATTTAAAGTTATGTATTATATTAATTTTTGCCAAGATATATATACATGTACTACCTCTGTTCTTAAATATAAATCTTTTTAGAGGTTTAACTAAAAGTTACATACGGATGTATATAGACATACTTTAAAGTGTAGATTTACTCATTTTGCTCCGTACATAAATCTCTAAAAAGACTTATATTTAGGAATGACGGAGTATGTGTTGATTTCACAAAAAAGCTGGGTAGTCAATTGACCACTTAGCTGGCTTGGCCACCACACATGCCATGTGATAATGCAAAGTTTCTTCTTCGTTTTGTCCCCTTTGCACAACAGTTTTTGTATAAAGTTCGCACATACACGAGCTAGCTGAAGTAGTCAGTTGTCACCAAATAGAAAATGGCGATCCCACTTATCTCGCTACTCCTCTCCCTGCCCCAACAATGGCAGCCCGTCCTCTTAGCACTTCTCTCCGTCGTTTGCCTCCTGCTTTGGACCAGGAGCTCGTCCAGGAAAGTACTCAAGCTGCCACCAGGTCCTTCCGGGCTGCCCCTGCTAGGCAACCTGCACCAGCTCGGCCCGCTGCCGCACCGAACCCTGCGAGACCTGGCGCTGGTCCACGGGCCGGTGATGCAGCTGCAGCTCGGCAAGGCGCCCACCGTGGTGTTGTCATCGGCGGAGGCGGCGTGGGAGGCGCTCAAGGCTCATGACCTCGACTGCTGCACGCGGCCCGTCTCCGCGGGGATGAAGCGGCTGACCTACGATCTCAAGAACGTGGCCTTCGCACCCTACGGAGCATATTGGCGGGAGGTGCGCAAGCTCCTCATGGTCGAGCTCCTCAGCGCGCGCCGTGTCAAGGCGGCGTGGTACGCACGCCACGAGCAGGTATGTCGAAGTTGCTCTCAATTGCCTTCATCTCCTCATCCATGGCGTGCGTCCAGCTAGGACTTTTTCTCGCCTCTACGAAGTTCGCCGGCTCCTCAACTCCGAACAGACATAGTCCGGAGTACTCGAGCGTAACTGGCTTTGTGTACTTGTAGACTTTCTTGAGGGTCTTGTAGCGACGAGGCCCTGAGGAGTCCGTTGTGGCTTGCGAAGGAGGCGACACAAATTGTGTCGGTGTTGATGCACTTGAGGAAGACGGCTGAGACCTTGGTGTGTCATCGACATCCGTGTCGTCGGCGTAGTCGTCGTGACCGTGACCATCATCTTGATTGTCGTCGTCACTATGCGCCTCGTTGTCGATGTTGTCATCGAGATCTCCGCCTGTGTCGTGCGCGGCGTTGTCGCTATCTCCTTGCGACCTATGCGCGTCGTCGTCGGTGTCGGCACCATGATGATCACTACCATTGTGGTCACCTTGGTTGGGTGTCTTGCCAATCACCTGGACATCCTCCCCTGCATCATCATCAGTTGGAAATTCAACTGTAAATATGTTACTGTTTGGAGCATCGTCGGCTGCGGCGCTCCAATTCCACGATTGGTTTTCTTCAAACACGACGTCGCGTGAAATCCGTAGACGCTTGGTTTGTGGATCGTAGAAACGGTATGCCTTGGTGCCAGAACTGCTCTCGTATCCGATGAACACCATCTTGGTGCTACGATCGGCAAGCTTTGAGAGGTGCGGCTCCGCCGTCTTCACATGTGACACGCACCCGAATGTCCGTAGATGAGACACATTCGGCTTACGTCCGTAAATTGCTTCATACGGAGTCTTGCCGACCACCGCCTTCGTTGGAGCCCGGTTGAGAAGATAGACCGCCGTCGAGACAGCTTCTCCCCAAAAAGTCCCCGGCAGGTTCTTGCTCTTGAGTAAACTCCTTGCCATGTCAACGACGGTTCGATTGCGCCTTTCAACGACCCCATTCTGCTGCGGCGTGTAAGGTGCCGTGAGGAACCTCTTTATGCCAATCTTCTCGCAGTAGTCATTGAACTCATTCGACGTAAACTCTCCGCCGCGATCTGTCCGTAGAGCGCGAACCTTCAGCTTGTGTTCCATCTCTGTTGCAGCCTTTAATTTCTTGAACGCTTCAAACGCCTCATCTTTAGATCGTAGGAGAATGACCCACATATATCTCGAGTAGTCGTCTACCACAAGGAAGAAATACTTCTTTCCAGCGTGAGTTGCCGGGGTGATAGGGCCACATAGATCACCATGGAGCAGCTCGAGTGCATCACTTGCACGATAGGTAGACTGAGCAGGGAATGGCCTGCGGTGCTGTTTTCCAACCAAGCACCCGTTACATACTCGATCAACATGGTCGATAACTGGCATCCCGGATACCATCTGCATCTTTGACATCTTCTTCAAGGCGTAGAAGTTAACGTGTCCAAATCTAGCATGCCATAACCACGAATCATCATCACTCTTGGCAAGCCAACACTCCGGTTGAGATTGATCAAGGTTGAGGATATAGAGCCTATTCCGTGAGCGATTAACACGAGCTAGCACGTTTCGGAGGTTGTCGAAGATCGTCATCACTCCGCTCTCTATATTCACCTTGCATCCATTCTCGTCAAGCTTCCCAATAGAGATGATGTTGTTGCGCAGCCGTGGGATGTAGTACACTCCGGTGAGTATGCGATGTTCGCCTGTGAGACCCTCAAAGAGGACAGATCCTTGCCCGCAAATCTCCACAGCTGAACCATCACCGAACTTGACCGAGCCTTCAACATCGTATTCCAGCTCGAGGAATTTCTCCTTGCACCCCGTCATGTGGTTACTGGCACCCGTGTCGAGATACCACGACACGTTCTGATCACCGGATAACTTTGGTGTCACTTTTTCCTCATGAAGTAGCACCTTCCGGCTTGGTTTCACAACCACCGTTTCAGCGAGATCACAAACTTCGGCCATCAGAAGACCTGGACCTTCGTCTTCCTGCTTTGCCAAATTTGCCTTGATCTCCCGCTTGTTAGGCTTTGGACAATCCTTCGCAAAGTGACCCATCTTATTGCAGTTATAGCACTTGACCTCGGACAAGTCCAAGTTCCGTGGTTTCTGCTCTTTAGATTGGCCCGCCTTACCACGACCTTGTGGTTTGCCTTTTCCTTTGCCTTTTCCGGTTTGTCCATCGCCCTTCGTGTTGCTTGAGCCTTCGCCACCGTCACGCCTTCCTTTGCTACTTGGGGCCTCCCAATCTGTGCGCGAGTACATGAGTTGGTCACTACCTCCTCCTTTGCCTTTTCGACAGCCACGAGCATTCTCTTCCCACGTCCGCAGGCGTCCGATCGCCTCCGTTATGGTCATGTCGTCGATGTCGTAAAGCTGCTCGAGCGTGCCGATGATGTACGTGAATTTATCAGTCACTGAACTGAAAAACTTCTTCACGATCTCGGTCTCCTCGAGCTTTGAACCAAGCGCGCGGATCTCTCCCACCAGAGTAGTAAGACGCATGGCATAGTCGTTCACCGATTCAGTTTCCTCCATCTGCAACTTGTGAAATTGGCGCTTCAGCACTTGTGCCCTTGCCTTGGTGACGCGATCTTCTCCGATCCTCATCTCCTTGAGTGCGTTCCACGCCTCTCTTGCCGTCTCAAACTCCGCCAATGTCATCAGCACGGAATCCGGCACAGACTGGGCTATGGCGGCCATGGCACCTTCGTCGGACTCGTCATCGACGTCGTCGTCCGTGATTGCCTGCCACACTCGAAGGGTTCGGAGAATAATCTTCATCTTCACCGCCCACACGCCGTAGTTGACGTCGGTGAGCATCGGGTACTGGATGGGGATGTTGCGATGCGCCTGGACGTTAGCGCCGCTCGTTCCTCCACCACTGGTTGCTGACTTGACGCCCTTCTTCACCTTGTCGCCGTTCTTGTTCGCCTTGGCACCGCCGCTGCCGGACTTGACCGACTCAGCGTCGCTGTCCGTCATCGTAGATCGTAGATCATCGAGGCTCTGATACCAATTGTTGGCTTTTGAACGTGCGTATGCAGCTGTACAGGCGTGCCTACGCGATTCTTGCTTCGGCCGGCTACTTGACGGAACTTGCGTAACTAGCGACACGAATAAAACTGATCGATGGATTTGATGGCTAAAGGCCCGTGTCGAGCCTTTGTTTTGTATTGCTTTTCGTTTTTCTGGTGTTACAATCAACACCCCTAGGGTGTCTTTTATACACGTCCACAAGGGACTATGGAAATAGACTAGGACTAGGAATCCTAATACTACTAGGACTCGGTTTGGCTTTCTTTCCTAATCCTACATGAGCAACATGATTAACATCTACATTAGGATGTCCAGGTGATTGGCAAGACACCCAACCAAGGTGACCACAATGGTAGTGATCATCATGGTGCCGACACCGACGACGACGCGCATAGGTCGCAAGGAGATAGCGACAACGCCGCGCACGACACAGGCGGAGATCTCGACGACAACATCGACAACGAGGCGCATAGTGACGACGACAATCAAGATGATGGTCACGGTCACGACGACTACGCCGACGACACGGATGTCGATGACACACCAAGGTCTCAGCCGTCTTCCTCAAGTGCATCAACACCGACACAATTTGTGTCGCCTCCTTCGCAAGCCACAACGGAATCCTCAGGGCCTCGTCGCTACAAGACCCTCAAGAAAGTCTACAAGTACACAAAGCCAGTTACACTCGAGTACTCCGGACTATGTCTGTTCGGAGTTGAGGAGCCGGCGAACTTCGTAGAGGCGAGAAAAAGTCCTAGCTGGACGCACGCCATGGATGAGGAGATGAAGGCAATTGAGAGCAATGGCACGTGGACGTTGCAAAGGGCTACGTTCAACGTCAAGGAGTTGACTATGATGAGGTGTTTGCACCGGTTGCTCGAATCGAGACGGTGAGAGTGCTCCTAGCTTTGGCAGCACAAGAGGATTGGAAGGTTCATCATATGGATGTTAAATCCGCTTTCCTCAACGGCGATCTCACAGAAGAAGTGTACGTGGAACAACCCCTCGGCTACGAGAAGAAAGGCGAAGAAGGGAAAGTTTACAAGTTCAAGAAGGCACTTTACGGGTTGAAGCAAGCGCCAAGAGCTTGGAACTCAAAGTTAGACCGAAGTCTAGTCTCGCTCGGGTTCAAGAGATGTCCCCTCGAGCACGCAGTCTATACAAAGAACTCCAAAGGCTCAAACCTGCTAGTTGGAGTTTATGTCGACGATCTGATTATCACCGGAGATAGCGTACAAGAAATTGAACGTTTCAAGGCGCAAATGAAGAACAAGTTTAGCATGAGTGATCTGGGATTACTCAGCTATTACTTGGGCATCGAAGTGAAGCAAAGCTCCGGAGAGATTTCCCTATGTCAATCGGCTTACGCGGTCAAGTTATTGGACAAGTGTGGCATGTCAGATTGCTACGCGTCACAAGTTGAGCAAGCGTAGCTCAAATCCGCCGGTGGACACCACAATGTATCGAAGCGTTGTGGGTAGCCTAAGATACTTGGTGCATACCCGACCTGACTTGGCTTATTCAGTCGGGATCGTGAGTTGTTTCATGGAGAAACCGACAACCGAGCACATGAGCGCGGTCAATCAAATCTTGCGCTATGTGAAAGGCACCATTAATCTTGGTTGCACGTACAGAAAGGGAAAGGAAGGATTGATCCTTCGTGGATATTCAGATAGCGACATGGCAGGTGATGTTGATGACCGAAAGAGCACAACGGGCATGGTTTTCTACCTTGGCCCGAATCCGATTAGCTGGAATTCTCAGAAGCAAAAGGTGGTGGCACTGTCTTCATGCGAGGCAGAATACATAGCGGCAAGCACGGCGGCTTGTCAAGCAGTGTGGCTGAGAAGACTGCTAGCTATTCTTGCAAAGCGGGAGGTGCAGAAGGTGTCACTGAAGATCGATAACCAAGCTGCAATCTCGTTGTGCAAAAATCCGGTTCATCACGAAAGGAGCAAGCACATAGATACCCGGTTCCACCATATCCGGGAGTGCATTGGAGAAGGGTTGATCGAGGTTCAACATGTGAACACGAAAGACCAACTTGCCGATATTTTCACCAAGTCCCTCGGTCGACAGAAGTTCATCGAGATGAGGAGGAAAGTCGGAGTGCAAGAAGTGAAGTCAAGCAACAAGATTAAGGAGGTGAATGTAGATGTTAATCATGTTGCTCATGTAGGATTAGGAAAGAAAGCCAAACCGAGTCCTAGTAGTATTAGGATTCCTAGTCCTAGTCTATTTCCATAGTCCCTTGTGGACGTGTATAAAAGACACCCTAGGGGTGTTGATTGTAACACCAGAAAAACGAAAAGCAATACAAAGCAAAGGCTCGACACGGGCCTTTAGCCATCAAATCCATCGATCAGTTTTATTCGTGTCGCTAGTTACGCAAGTTCCGTCAAGTAGCCGGCCGAAGCAAGAATCGCGTAGGCACGCCTGTACAGCTGCATACGCACGTTCAAAAGCCAACACTCAAGGCTCATGACCTCGACTGCTCCACGCGGCCCGTCTCCGCGGGGATGAAGCGGCTGACCCACGATCTCAAGAACGTGGCCTTCGCACCCTACGGAGCATATTGGCGGGAGGTGCGCAAGCTCCTCATGGTCGAGCTCCTCAGCGCGCGCCGTGTCAAGGCGGCGTGGTACGCACGCCACGAGCAGGTATGTCGTATGCCTAGTCACGGTGCACCGAAGGCAGTCAAGATGATACAACCACGTAGGGTTCACATCCGGTATCGGCATAGTTTATCTCTAATTACTTAAATGTTGTATATTGTATCCATGATTAGGTGGAGAAACTGATGAGCACGCTGAGTGGTGCGGAAGCAAAGCCGGTGGCGCTGGACGAGCACATCTTGAGCCTCTCCGATGGTATCATCGGCACGGTAGCGTTCGGCAACATCTATGGCAGCGACAAGTTCTCCCAAAACAATAGTTTTCAGCACGCGCTCGACGATGTTATGGAGATGCTATCCAGCTCCTCCGCCGAGGACTTGCTCCCCACAGTCGTCGGCCGACTTGTGGACCACCTTACCGGCTTCATTGCGCGCCGCGAGCGAATATTCACACAGTTAGACTCCTTCTTCGAGACGGTCATTGAGCATCACCTCGACCCTAAGCGTGTGCTACCTGAGAATGGCGGCGACCTCATCGACGTCCTCATCGACCTTTGGAAGAAACCGCATGGCACATTCAGCTTCACCAAGGACCACGTCAAGGCCGTAATCTTTGTAAGTTAATAATTCAATACTTACAGTGCACATAGATTCTTAAGAAAAGAAATCAAAGCTGGTAATAAAATTAACCATTGACATGGTATTTGTGATGTGTAGTCGACGTTCATTGCTGGGATTGACACTAGTGCAGCAACGATTGTGTGGGCTATGTCGGAGCTGGTCCGGAAACCACGCGTCCTCAAGAAGGTGCAGGGCCATATCAGGGCCGTGGTGGGAGGCAGCAAGAGGGTGCAACCGGATGACATGCCCAAACTCGGCTATCTCAGGATGGTGGTGAAGGAGACCTTGCGGTTGCACCCAGCAGCACCGCTGCTACTGCCAAGGGAGACCATGCGAGACATCCAGATTGGTGGGTACGACGTGCCGGCCAAGACACGGATCTACGTGAATGCATGGGCGATCGGCAGAGATCCGATAAGCTGGTTTAAGGACCCTGATGAGTTCAACCCTGATAGGTTCGAAGTAAATGACATAGACTTCAAAGGCGAGCATCCAGAGTTGATGCCGTTCGGTGCGGGGCGGCGAATATGCCCAGGCATCTCCATGGCCATGGCCACAATCGAGTTTACACTCGCCAATCTGCTCTTCGGTTTCCAGTGGGCACTCCCGGAGGGGACGACAGTGGATGATGTGCACATGGAAGAAGAAGGAAGGCTCATCGTACACCGCAAGGCACCACTTGTGCTCGTGCCCACCACATACCGCCAAGACCTTGCATAGAAAGTAAATGATCAATCTTTGCATAGATACATTTATCTACATATCCTAGAAAGGTTGCTGACATGGACAGAGAAAAGCCTTGTTTGTAAAAACAATGGACCACCCAAATTTGGAAATTAATTTAAGTAATTCGGGATGGAGGGAGTATATTGCTTGTGTTGAATATAATGAAATATAATTACATTTCTCTCCATTTTTTGTGCTATTTGTTTTGTTTATGGATGACTAGTTCATCATATGTGCCCTATCGCAGATGGAAATATCCTGAACTAATGTCTCCTTAAAATACCATATGTACAAGTGGACCTTTTTCTTTATCATAATTGAAACTCATTACTCACATACTTGTTTCTTCTCCGCCAAACCTACAATGACACCTAGATATATTGATTTGTGGCTTGAATTACTCTGAATGTTCTGAAACAAAATTAAATTATGCCAGCTACTATTTCAGTATGGCTTTGAGCACACGACTGCTATATTGTACACCATTGCCTAGATGGCGTATACATCTCCCATGACACACATTTATTCAAAGACCTAAAAAAAATACTAGATTCGTTAGACTTATCCACATTTGGCTTTAATATTTCAGTACTGTTCTTAGATATGTGGCACGTCAGTGACTTAGAGGAGCCAAGAAATCAGGTCACTGACTTAGAGGAGCCAAGAAATCAGGTCACACATGCAATACCAGATGGAATGACCACCCTATGGTAAACAACTAGGAAAGCCAGTGTGTAGTAGCAAATGGGTACTGGAGAGGACTGTCTAAAGCAAAACCACACATATTGCTCAGTGGGATCACGCAAAGGTCTAATGGGTGAAACAAAAAAGTTGTTATGCTAGTGTGAACTAGCCTCCAACTAATTGTTAACTGATGGTGGGTGGGAGCTAACCTCCAACTAATGGGGTATATCTTATATCTTATATCTTATCTACTATATCACTAATTAAACTCCCTAGGATTGAAGGTCTCACAATCAAATGAGGGCTTCGACTGGAATTTGTTCACACAATTTTAACCGGATCAACAATTTCTCAAAATTCTTCCATTTAATTTTTTTATACAATACTCTATGCTTCCTAAATATTAAATCTTCACAACTAATTGAAATTTAGAATTGGGTCATCCGATTTTGACCGGGTCAATAATCTCTCAATGAGAATTCTCATAGACTTCTTTTAATTTAAATGCTTCCTAATTTTGGAGCTCTCACATCTGACTGACGTATACAATTTTGAATTTGGTTCACATTTTCAAGGGATTGACGATTGCTCAAATTAATCGGCAGCAACCGACCAATAAAAACATATCAACTGAGTGCACCCTCTCACCACCTTGATAAAAGTAGTGCCAACATGTAACACTGTTGCACCAATATAATAGGCGTGGTTAATGATGCACAAAATTTTCTCACATCAATATGAATTGATTAGCGGATAACACAGATCGAATCGCACCACGGAAGACCAACCAAAACATCGTAGTAAATAAAGAAAAAACATAATTCATCATCTCGCCCATACACCAAATCAAATATCGCCTCAATTCCAAAATGGTAAGTGTTCAAAATGTCAAGTTTCTTATACTTTGATCAAGTTCGGAGAAAAAAAAAATCAACATTCACAATACTATCTCTGTAACTTAATAAACGACTTTTTTGACATAGACAATGTCAAAAAAGTCTTATACTAAGTTATGAAGGGCGTACTAAATAAATAAAATATGAAAATTCATTTCATAATGAATCCAAAGATATCGATTTGATATTATGAATATTGATATATTTTTCTACATATTTGATCAAACTTGAAAGACTTTTTACTTTTTGAAAAATACACCATATATAGTAAAACAAAATGTGTTAAAAAGAGCAAACCCAACAAAATCAATGACGCAACAAAGCGCGCCTAACCCTTCTAGTATACTCTAGTATATATTTACTAATTTGATGCACTTTTCTGGCCTTCACGTTAATCCATATCCGCAAGATTAATTTAGCCAATCGATTCTAAATTAATGCTAAGGATCTATTCTATTGGAATTAAAGAAATCTGCACGTACGTATGTAAAGTATTAAACCTACACGTACACCACATTCCCAAGAGTCATCATGTGCACACAGTCTCAAATAAAATAGTCACATGTACATAATTAACAAGCCCTCATCACTACCTCTAAAAAGCCAAGTCCTCGTCTCTATCATCACCCAGGGTGCAAAATAGTTATTCTTGACCCGAGATAATCTTACGATCAATTTAAAAAAAATTACATTTAAAATACAAATAGTTACAATTATATTGAATCACTACGTAAAATTTGACAAAAGAAAAACAAACATATAGGTCACAAGACCAAACAAAATTGAATTTGTTGTAATTTTTTGCACTATTTTTGTATGTTCATAATTTTACGTGACATAAAATATTTTTACATTGATTATATTTTTTTACGGTCTCTTTTATGTCTAAAACAATACAAAATTTATGGAACATAAAATTACGGTACATTGATGTTAAAATAGAGGGGGTGAAGAATAACTATTTCTCACCCAGTGTGACGAATAGTGTTATATATATATATATATATCTATATATATATATATATAGGGAATGACTATTCATCACTGTATTTTCATATCAATGCACCGTAATTTTAGGTTCCGTAAATTTTGTATTATATCATACATAAAATGAGACCGTAAGAAAATATATAGTCACTGTAAAATATATTTTATTTCATGTAAAATTACAAACTTAAAAACATAGTGTAAAATATACATAAAATATAATTTTCTTGTCTTATGACCTATATTTTTGTTTTTTATGTCAAACTTTACGTAATGAATATATGTAAATGTAACTATTTATATTTCAAATGTATTTTATTTATGAAACGATCATAAGATTACCTGGATGAAGAATAACTTATTCTGCATATTTCAAATGTATTTATTTCAAACGTATTTCTATTTTTGGATGAAGAATAACTATTTATATTTCAAATATATTTTATTTATGTAACTTATTCTATTGGATGATGAATGGAGTTTCCATATATATATAAAACAATCTTTCCCTCATACTAAAGCGACTATAGCTTTTGTCCGTTCACCGTCACGGTGTTTTTTGCAAAAAAAAAAGTCCCTGTAATTTTTGATAATGAATCCGCAGTCCCTATTTGAGTGGATCTGGAAAATGATTTGATTTTGCAAATAAACCCCTGCATTTCTTCCTCCTCTCCTCGACCCTCAATAAGGAAGGGCCTGCAACAAAATCAACCAATAAGTAGTTGACTGGTTTAAGTTGAATTCTTTTGTGTAAAACATCAGTTTTAGTTTCTGCAAAAACTTTGTTACAAATCTTTGATATGAATCGCTTATTGCAGCCACGGACATGTTTAAGATGCCTCTCAAGTACTGCCCTGAGGACAAGGCGGCTTCTGAAGAGACACTAGGCTGAGGCTGAGGGAAAAACCGGGAGGCCAAGAAGTCAATTGTTCTATAATATGGTCTTAACAATGTCACTTACCTCATCAGACGGGTGCTGATATGAGTTATTTCTTTGTTTGACGTAATTTATCCTTATTGATGGCTTTTTTTTTGCTGCTCCGCTGGTGGTCTATCGACTTACATTCACCGTATGTTCACTTCCGGGCACTTGTACCCAAGGACGGAGCAACGGGACTGCTTGGGCCATGCCCCCCGCACGAATTTTCCCAAGAGCTGAAAATACTTTCGGTTCTCATGTTTGGCCCTCTCCAAGATTTTAACTCTTCCATTGCCCCCCTTGTGTAAGATTCTTGCTCTGTCCCTCCTTGTACCAAAGGTGTTTGCTGTGCCATAGTATATTTGTATCTTTTTTAAATCTGTTCATATTGATAGATGACAGTGACACTTAGAATGATAATTCATATATCTTTTTTTGTATATAAAATGTGGGCTGAATTTATAACTTCTGTAATTTAAAAACTAATATGTCAGCTATTTTGTGTCAGGTGTACTTTGATTTTATATATGGTGCAGGGTAGTTGATTCTTTAGAACTGTTTGGAGCAACCAAATTCAAGTGAGAACAAGATACTTCGTGGGTGTGTCCATGCATATGTCTATATATACGCTGGAACCCTCAAGCGAGTATGAACCAAATGAACGATATCCCAAGAGCTCAGGTGCATTTCAAAACTGTTCTATTCCTCCCACATTTAGCCAGCTGGAGTATCCTGCTCTCCCCAAAAACTCTTAGTGACGAAAGTGTACATGCAATGAGTTGTGTAGTACTCATATACTTTTTACCAAAAGACATTTGACTTTACTTGGTTCATTTTTTGTTCTGTAGTAATCGATCATATATTCGTGTAGTTTTGAAGGATCTGACATTTCAAGTTTTCTACATGTATGCATTTTTGGGACAAGGGTGGAGGAAATATCACGTGGGATTAGTAGGGTGTACTTTTACTTTTTTTTAACATCAAATGACAGTGAGCAAGGCTCCCACTGACTTTTTATTTTATCAGCCACCAGACATAAGAGTTACACACAGGGCTGAGATTACATATCATCCTAGGGCACTCCTACACACTCCATGGGCGGTAGCGTGTGAAAGGAAAAATTCTACAAAAGGTACCATGGAGGGCTTAACCCTATGGACAAGCAAAAAAGATAAACAACATGTATATGAGAACTATAGATAAGCAACATGAACGTGATCATGCTCGGTTGGATGCAATGCATGATACATGCTCCTGCTCAAGTGAAAATCAGATCATACCTATGTATATCTTCAAAAACTAATGGCGGGCTGTATGTTACTCTGTGTCGTGTATAATGAATTTTTCCTTGCCTGTTTTCCTTGTCATGACAATGTTTTTATAGCGTATCCCCCATTGCAATGCACGGGTAATTGTCCTAGTAATAATAAAGCACGGATTCCTTCTTCCCGTTCACTGTCATAATACGATTCGTTGCATAAGTTTACGCTTCTTCTAATAAACTTCGTACTTCCGTTTGTATGCTCAAAAAATAATATTTCAAGAAACAGATTCAAACCTAATCCCTGCGTATAAAGCACAATCAACTAGCCAACTCACCTACCACAAGTTTCTCTACAAAAGCAAGGAACTATGCTTATATTGATTGGCGCAACGGCCACTTGTGCTGCTTCGGTCACGTCATGTATCCAGCGGATCGAACACAACGTGTTGATGGGCCTGCATAAGGCTGCTCCCAATGCTCCACTTTGGATAGGTGCTAAGCATGCCAACAAGGCAAAAAAATCCTATGTGGCAATATAATTAAGAAGAGAGAGATGAGTTTGGTGTCCTCAGGAGGAAACGGTGCTAGTCACGGGAACCTATGCAAAACATTAAAAATGAAAGAAACTAGCCTATGCATGCAAGACTTTAGTTGTTAAACAATTAAATGAGGCAATCTTAGCAATAACAAACTAAGCACCAATGCGTTGGAGATTATGGTTGCTTAACATATTTAATGCTCTTAGCACCTCATTTAGCACCTTTGCATTGGAGGAAGCCTAATGCACCATGTGAGTGGGCTTCGGGAATACGCAAAATATTGTTGCTTCTACGGATCAAACTCAGGATATGTCCTTTCTTTTTAACGCTACAAGCCTACAAACCAGCAACCTTTAAATTAATAGCCCCACCATGGTACTGTTCATGAAATCATAGCAATTTATATACTCCAACGAGTAGACAATCAACAAGCCCATTGGTTAATAAATAAATGATGAGGTGTGGGATTGTGGGAGAGCCTGAAGCTAAACATGAATAACGAGGGATGAGTTAGAGCTGCCGCAAATGAAGCTGGAAAAAAAACTAAGGTCAACCGTCGTACGTACACACAAAGAAAGCAGTCAGCACGGGTTCATTTTCTTGTGGAAGCTTAGCTGATTACAGTACGTGTGCATTTACAAGACATACACAAGAATTTGATGGTTAAAGTCGTGCCGACATGCGCACCATGTCAACCAAATTATTCTTTAAATGAACGTATTTGCATGTGCTTGATTTTTTTTTTTGCATGATTCTTTGATTTAGATTACAATGCAATTAGATTAAATGAAAGAAACTATTTTACCATTTTGTCTTTACTACACACATGGAGTAGCTTAGATAGTTGGCAGAGTCTTGAGATTTAAGGAGGTTACTAAAATAGTTGGCACACATTTGGTAGATATAGAGAATAGTTGTCTCATTGTACGAAAGTTATAATTTAAATTCAAGAATTCACTTTGGCAAGGAGAAACATATCCAAAATTTCAGATAATGTGGGTATGCCACTGTTGCACTATTGACCATACAGATTTATCTTGCGAAAAAGCTAAATTTTCTGTAGTCACATCATAATTAAGCAGCTTAATATTTTCATAGAAGATCCTAAATAAGCACTCATCTCATCACTAATTATGTGTGTAGCTTAATGTTAATTGCAACTATATAATGTTCAATTCAACCAGTGCTTCCGCCCAATAAGATAACTCTGCATATATTATGTGACTTATGGTCTGACTGTTCACGAACAATTCAATGATGGAACAAGAAACAATTGTATTGCATAGAAAAAAGAGCACAAATGATAAACATGCATGTACGACAAGAGTTGATAGCACGGTGTGACGAAGGAGATTGATAGGTGCTTGTGTTCTGAAGAAACTGCGCCACACGCTTAAGGAATGTTGTTGCCGTGGATTAAAACTATATTTGCAAATAGTATAAAATGTTTATGAATTCAAAAAATATTCGAAAATTTGTAAAATTGTTCACAAATTTGAAAAATGTGCATGCTTTCAAATATGTTCATGAGTTAAAAAAGATCTTGATTTAATAAGAATGTTCATGATTTCATGATATTGAGAGTGATAGTGTATCTCGGTGATGCAGCAAAATGTGATCACGTCTATGGGAGACGCACGGACCATTTTGCTAGTAACGTATAATAAATATTGAACTCACACGTCCAAAAAAACTAGTATTCAAAACTCACAACACTGACGCATGAAAATAGAGACAAAGTTTAAAAGAAGGACGTCAATAACCACAACACGTGTGGTTGGAGCAATAGCAGATCTCATGTCCTATGACTACATATTGTGTCATGTCACCACATGCATGCACAAGTCACAAAACTGATGATGTCAAGAAGAATCATTTTTCTTTTTAGTTTTTAAAATGTTTTATCCCTTAAATGAAAATTCTGATTGATTAAATCTATCGAGACAATATCTTCAAAATTAGATATCATATCGATATATTTTCACTTGTTTTGGGGGGTTAAAAGTTGTCATGTTAATTGCACATAAATTGCCATCATGATTACACTGAAATTGCCATCATACATTTTGACTACTTTTTCTTCCATGTTTAAAGTAATTATTGACATGTTATAAAAAAGGAACTAACAAACGAAACTTGACATGATGTATTACTAAAATTTGCCATGATCCATGAAATAATTTTGACTGGTTCATAAGTAAGAAGAAATATGCCATCAATTACTTTAAAAATGCATGGTCAACGGCTCAAATTTGCTATGAACCATAAACTAAAGCATGACATGGTGAGTTACTTAAATTTGTCGTGATACATGCACTAAAACTTGTCATGGTTCATAAATAACATATTTTCCATGTTCAAAATTATAGAATTGTCATGGTCAAAATACAAAAATTGACATGATCTATAAACTCAATTTGCCATGACGATTTACTATAAATTGCCATGACGCAAGAATTAAATTTGCAGTGGTTAATTACTAAAATTTGACATGATAAATTAATAAAAAATATCTTGAAAAGTACTTGAAATACAATGGTATCTTTAAATCTAAGTGAATAAACTAGATGTCACATGTCGTGGCAACTTTATTGTAAACACGATGACAACTTTAGTGTAAACATCATAGCAACTTTTGGCCCAAAAGGAAGGTTGTCGAAACATATCAATATGAGATCTAATTTTGAAGATGTTGTCGAGCCAGATTTAATGGCGGAAACGGATTTTAATTGGATTTTTATTTAAGGGATAAAACATTTCTATGTCCAAAAAACTAAAAATATTATGCTGATGTCATATGTTTGATGTGGAGATATGGATGGTTATGGTGGCGTGTGGACCATGTTAATTACCTCATGACACACGTGTGGACATTATCATTTAGGTAAAAGAAAGGATGTGCCTTCAACTTGCAAATGAAAAAAAAACTCACACGTGCCAAAAACAATTTCTCAACACCCACATTCAAGTTAAAAGAACATGTGCAAAAATACCTATAACTAAATATTGTTCATACCGTGTGTGTAAAAGAAAGGAAACCATTGTCCCAGAAAACAAAAAACATGTGCATGCCATTCAAAATAATAAAGTCACATGTACAAATAAAGATTCTTGAATCTTCCTTTTATAAATCTAAACAGTCTTGAAAATTCACATTAAAAATAAACATATTTCAGACCCACCATAAGGAAAGTATTCTGGCCAAAAAAGATGAAATACAAAAATCACTCCCTAATGGCTTCAAGATAACACCACTACTAGGTCATTAGTTTAATATGTAAAATCACATAATTGTAATACATTTACAGAGTTTGCACAAACTGCATGCATGGAAAATTCAATGTGAACATAAACTATTTTGTCTCTAGAATATGTTTATTTCTAATAGGGGTTGGCAAGCGAGATGATTTTATTTCAAATAAGAATAATTCACAATCACGTCCATCTAACCTCTAGGAATAAAAAAATCAATTATTATGAGATACTCTACTACTCAAAAATGATACTAGGATATATTTTAAGCTCTGATACTAAAAGAAGCATCCACGCCGCATTTCCCACAAAAACAAGAATTGTTTGCATGTCCTCTTGGACAGAGCAAAATTGCACACACAAATAAGGTGTCACCAATACTCACACTAAAAAAAAGCATATGCCTCGTTGAAAATGAAATTTCAGTTCCAGCTTATAAAAAGAAGACTTGTCAAAGATTAAATATATCAAACATGAACATACAAATATCTCTCCCCATGGCTCCCTAATATCGCCACTATAACAAGGTTATTAATTTAATATGTCTAATAACCTAAGAGTAACACAAGGAAGAAGATATGCATGCATTACCAGACATAAAAACTCATATATTAAGACGAAACTTTCAATAAATATGTACGGAGAGAATACCATTGCCTTTCTACTAATGTTGGCAAGGCGTTCTCTTGAGTATTTGAAATAGGGATATTTCAGAAGCACATCAATTAAATATCAAATTCCTTGTCGTAAAATAAACATTAAAGTATTTTGAGATCCTCTATTATCTAATTTTATGCTAGATAGATACATTTTAGTGAAGTATTATGAGATTACCTATTGTTTTGTTTTTTGGAATGCCAAGGATATAGCATGTTCCAATGCATTTAGAAGAAATAAAATAATATGTAAATGATATGCATCACATTATAGGTGTGCTACATATATATACCAATCTCAACAAGTAATATAACCTTACATAATGAAATAAAATACTAAATGCAACACCTATCCACCTAAAATTTAGGCACTAGAATTTTGTTTTGAACAATGTGTACCCTAATAAATTTAAATATTAATATTTTATTAACAATTATATATCCTATATTATCTAGGCCATGCAGGTATACAGGTTTATGACTAGTATATATAAACTAATAGAGGGTGAGAGGAGCTCCCGGCTAGTGCGTAAGGCGCAAAGAAGCATCCAAGCCGGCACCATCGCCCACGTCAATGCTACTTGGCTGGCCCAATAAGGAATGACAGGCTAGCATACTCGTATTATCAACTTTCTTTTAAAAAAAATCTGTTTTTGGTCGATTTCCTATGTAAATACTTTGTTACAAAGATGGTGATGAATTTAAATATGTTCATGAATCTTAAAATAATTACTTAATTTTAAAGAACATTGAATTTTAAAAATGTTCCTGATTTCGTAAAATGTTCATGAATTGAGAAAGTATTTGCAGATTTTTAAAAGTTGAGAATTCAATAATACGACCAGGAATTAAAAATTGTTTAAGTATCAGAAAATGTTAATGTATTAAAAATGTTTCAAAAATTCAGAAAAAGGTTGCAACTTTTAACATGCCACAAACTTAAAAAATCACAAATTGAAAAATAAACCTAGAAAACAGGTACAAATCAGCAAAAAAATGATGCACTAATATGCAAAAATGTTGGCTCAAGGACACACGGAGTGCATATTTGGTTGGTACCTCCAACCTAGACGCGGACTAGGATATGTTGAGGGTAAGATGCATGAGAAATCATCAATAGATTTTCTAGACTTTGCCATGGATTGGGTGGGCAAGAACCACGACAGTCTCAATTCCGTCCGTAGTTTGGGCCTTTGGTGAAATAAAATGTTAGAAGGACACCTCCATGAAACAAAAACCTTGTTAGGATTCTTAAATTAGATTTAAAATTCTTAGAACGTAACTAAATATGGCACAATTCCTCTTCTAGGATGGAGTGAAATACGTCATTAGTACATAAACTAGGTGGTGATGCACACTTTACTGCATGAACTCCAAAAATGAACATAGATCAGCCTAACACAAAGCAATATCGAAAGTGTCGCCTACAAAGAGCATCCCTAGCAGACCCCGTAAAAATGCATACTGTAAAACTGGGATAGGGGTCAAAAAAAAGGCATTTTAAGGGTCCATTTTAGCTATGCCTGAACAGAAACCGTAATAGAAATTGTAAAACTGCGATAAAGTGCTCCTTCCTCCGGTCCGGCGGCCGCCGCTCCTTCCTCCAGCCGGCCGTGCCAGCCACGCCGGCCGGGTCCAACCCCGTCAGCCACGCCCCGTCGCCCGTCGGCCATTCCCCATCGACTGTCGGCCTCGCCAGGTCCCCGTCGGTCGCGCCCCATCACCACAACAGCAGCGCCCAGCCTTGCCGGCCACGCCTTGTGGCCCACCGGCCATGCCCTGTCGCCTCCGTCGTCAGCGCCTTGTTATGTTGCCAGCCATGTCGGTCGAGCCGTGCCCCTTTGCCAGCCGCGCTGGGAGGATTTCGTGGCCAGGTTGAGGTCATGGGAGGCCATGACGAGGTCGATCTCGTCCAATTCAAACCGGCGGCCATCGATTGCGGCGTCCAACCGGAGGCCATGACGAGGATTCTGGCGAGTTTAGGGCGGATTCCGGCAAAAATTCGCGGCGGCGTGTTTGCTCCGACGAGGTTTGACCTGTATATGGGCCCCCCCTAGAATCGGCCTTCCAACGATTAAAAATAAGGGTTTCGGGTGTGGCTTTTCCGTGCCCCTTAAAAAATTTACAGGTTGGACCATTTTTACGGTTTCTGTTATGTAGACTTTTTACGACCAAAATTGTAAAACGCAATTTTTTACGGATTTGACCACTTATACGGGGTCTGCCAGAGATGCTCTAAGTACCTTACCTATTCCGATGATTTTTGGTTAGCTGGAGGCTATAATGATTGAGGTACTAGGCTTGGTATTCAACAATCCACAAATTATCCGTAATTAAGGCAACTAGATTTATAGATCAACTTAATTCTACTCTATGAGAACAAACAAGGTGGAGATGTAGATGGAGTTCCTTCTCAACAGGAGCAAAACTACAATTAGAGCATTATTGTAAAAAAATACAATTATAACTCTCTAACTCTAATACCGTGATCCATCCCTCAAAATTTTAGGCTGAATATATAAGCTTTGTGTTAAATCGACCAAGTATGAGCGTCCCGCTTCCTGTGCGGGCGCTATACAACAGGACCATGGTGATGCTCGTGTCACCTTGTAGCTTCACCTTACTGTGCCCCGCGCATAAAATTCTGGTAACCACATGATGTTTAATGTGGTTGATGGTGGTCATGACAACAGTAATAACATATTTATGTAATTAGGACGTAATTTAGAAACTTGCAACGTTGATCTATAATGACATTGTTAACTCGATTTGCCATGGATTTTTACACCTCGAACATGTTAGACTCTATAGAAAGAACATGAAAATAATTTGATCTTGACTAACAGATACGAATAGTATTTCTGTGTTCAATAAACTCCGTCGATGACATGTTTCAGATAATATATCAAACTAACATGTGTTGGACCACATGTCTATGGTGAATATGTGAAACCTATAGCCCCCAACGCACGCTCCGACCACATGGAGGGATTTTAGTTCCGTGTTGTGGACAACAGGGACTAAAAGGTGGGGGGCTTTAGTCCCCACCTTTTAGCCACGGTTGGCGACCCGGCACTAAAGGTTGTTGCCAACCGGGACTAAAGTCCGTTCTTCACTAGTGCTATGGTATGGTACATACCGTAAATGATAACAAAACATTAAAATTCACACCCAACCCACCAATTGAGTAATCATATGTAAATCCTTTTACAGTACATGAACATATTTTGAGCTTTAGTATTCATCTGCATATATTTTGTAAGACATTATATATTCACACCCAACCCACCAACAACATAACAAAGTGGATTAGCATAGACCAGAGTGAGTCGATCGCGAGAGATGAATCAATGAAAGAAAGAGAGCTCCAAATGTATCGCCATGTTTCAATCATTATTTCGACAAAGGCTAATATGTTACCAAGTTGTAAGATTGAGAGATTTCGGGAACTCAATAACCACACCGTCGGAAAATGACACATAACAGCTTTAGACATGTTTTGCATGCTATAAAACATAAATGATCAGTGAAGTCATTGAACCTGACTTTGTGATGTCTCGCCAACCAGGGGCAAGATGGCAACATGGCGGCGGTGCGTCGTGAGTCAGCAAATGTTCTTCTATCCATGCATGGTGCTCCAAACTCTGCACCAAGAAGCAGACTTTCTGAAGGCGTTCAAGTAGAACTTCTCAAGGGCGAAAAACACCAACATTGTGTTGCTCGCGCAGTGCTCTAACCTGCATGACACACCTTCCAAATTGTTGGTCATCAAGCTTGTCAAATCAGCTCCTCCCACCTAGAGTTCGTCATGTACAACCTGTGTCCCATGTGTCAGACACGCCTCAAGCTGCCCAAGGCAATCTTGAGGGATACCCCTTCAAGAACAACGGTAGTCTCAATTCCATGCGTAGTTTGGGCCTTTGGTGAAAGAAAAGGTCAGAAGGACACCCCCATGAAACTTAAACCTTGTTTGGATTCTTAAATTAGATTTAAAGTTCTCAAAACATAATTAAATATGGCAAAATTCATCTTCTAGGATGGAGTGAAATGCGTCATTTGTACATAAACTAGGTGGTCATGCACACTTTACTGCATGAACTACAAAAATGAACATAGATGGGCCTAACACAAAGCAATATCTATAGTGTCGCCTACTAAGTACCTTACCTATTCCTATGATGTTTGGTTACGCTGGAGGCTATAATGATTCAGGTACTAGGCTTGGCATTCAATAATCTCCACGAATTATTCGTAGTTAAGGAAACTAGATTTATAGATCAACTTAATTGTACTGTATGAGAACAAACAAGGTGGAGATGTAGATGGAGTTTCTTCTCAACAGGGCCAAAACTACAATTAGAGCATTATTGCAAAAAAATATACAAATATAACTCTCTAACTCTAATACCGATATCCATCCCTCTATATTTTAGGCTAAATGTATAAGCTTTGTGTTAAATCGTCCAAGTATGAACGTCCCACTTCCTCTGCGAGCGCTATACAACGGGACCATGGTGATGCTCATGTCACCTTGGTAGCTTCACCTTACTGTGCCCCGCGCATGAAATTCTGGAAACCACATGATGTTTAATGTGGTTGATGGTGGTCATGACAACAGTAATAAAATATTTATGTAATTAGGCTGTAATTTAGAAACTTGCAACCTTGATCTATGACGACATTGTTAACTCAATTTGCCATGGATTTTCACACCTTCAACATGTTAGGCTCTACAGAAAGAATATGAAAATAATTTGATCTCGGCTCACAGATCCAACTAGTATTTCTATGTTCAACAAACTCCATCGGTGATATGTTTCAGATAATAGCTTTCTTGTGCTTTGCAAATAGATCAAACTAACAGGTTTTGGACTACATGTCCACGGTGAATACGTGAAACCTATAGCCCCCAACGCATGCTCTGGCCACATGGAGGGACTTTAGTCCCGTGTTGTGGCCAACCGGGTCTAAAGGGTGGGGGCCTTTAGTCCAGACCTTTTAGTCACGGTTGGTGACCCGAACCTAAAGGTTGTTGCCAACCGGGATTAAAGCCCCCTTCTCCACTAGTGCTATGGTATGGTACATAGCATAAAAGACAACAAAACATTAAAATTCACACCCAGCCCACCAATTGAGTACGCATATGTAAGTCCTTTCAAAGCACATCAACATATTTTGAGCTTAGCATTCATCTGCATTTATTTTGTAAGATATTATATATTCACACCCAACCCACCAACAATATAACACGTGGATTAATCATTAACACCCAGACCAGAGTGAGTCGATCACGAGAGATGAATCAATGAAAGAAAGAGAGATCCAAATGCATCACCATGTTTCAATCATTATTCCGACAATGCTAAGATGTTACCAAGTTGTAAGATTGAGAGATTTCGGGAACTCAATAATCACAGAATCGTAAAATGCCACATAACAGCTTTAGACATGTTTTGCGTGCTACAAAACATGAATGATTAGTGACGTCATTGAACCTGACTTTGTGATGTCTCACGAACCAGGGGCAAGATGGCAACATGTTGGCAGTGCGGAGTAAGTCAGCAAATGTTCTTCTGTCCATGGTGGTCCAAACTTAGCACCAAGAAGCATACCTTCTGAAGGCGTGCAAGTAGAACTGCTCAACGGGGATAAACACCAACATTTTGTTGGTCGCCCAGTGCTCTGACCTGCATGGCACCCCTTCCCTACTTATGGACATCATGCTTGTCAGATCATCTCCTCCCACCTAGAGTCCCTCATGTACAATCTGTGTCCCATGGGTCGCATGCCCCAAGCTGCCCAAGGCAATCTTGAGGAATACCCCACCAATGTGTCTTCAGCTGGGTGCTTCCGTATCATTGATTCTTACGCACAGGTCATTCACGTCTTTTCCCATTCCAGGCATGTTCCTCGCCCCATCTAGTTTACTTTTTATATGACCTTTCAAGCCACTGGTTTCACTAGAGTAAATACAAATAAGAAACCATAATTACATTTAGGATTAAGAAAACACTAGTTCAAAACTTTTCATTAATACCTATTGGTATTGCGACTACTTTTTCCAACAAATACTAATTATGCACTTGGTTAAACTGGAATATATGTGTAGGACAGATGTGGTCCACCTGTAAGCACTCACTTGTCATGATATATTACACTATTACATCAAACCTTTAATCCGCACACCGGGTCGGGTTCACTCATCAGAAGAAATGCTCTATCCCTGTAGGGCTACATCAATTTTCTGTTTGAATATTCATCGGGGGAGGAGGGGGGCCCTCCACTACCTGAATTTGTATTCATTTTTGCCTATAGGGATTTGCAGCCCGTGGCAAGATGGGTCCAAGTGAACCAGAGATACAGGGGGCACAAGAGGAGAAGAGATAGAACAAAAACAACATGCACCAACAACCCAACTCACAGGGAGAACAAGGGGGGGGATACAACATGACACAAACAAAAGCACCACTAGTGAAGTTGAATGGCATTGGCCAGCCGAGATCAAGCCATGACACTCTACCCGCCCACATCATCGAAAGGCATCACACACCAAGACTGGACAATGCTGCGACACCACTTGTATCTCCTATGAATGCGTCATGCACTAGACCACCTCTGACATAGAGATTGGACCATCTCTCTCTCTCTATCTATCTATCTATCTACCCATCTATCTATCCCTCTCCCTCCCTCCCTCCGCCTATCTCTCTCTCTCTCTCTCTCTCTCTCTCTCATGTATTCTCCACTTAATTAAGCCAAGACGAGCGGACAATTCTCTGGGTGAGACCTCTTCCTTCCCTATCTCATAAAACAAACAATGGAATATTTTTCAAACATGATTTCAACAAGGGTTTCTAAAATGATCTCAACAAGAGTTTTTACAATCATTTCACTAAAATTTCTTTTACGATTTTAAGTAATATTTCCACTATGACTTCAACAAGATAACTACCATTAATTTGGAATCTTCCTTTGTTTCAAAGTGACTTCCGTGGTAACACAGTTGATGAATGCGTGCGCATTCTTCATGTGGGAGAATGCCCCACCTTTGTACCCCCCCCCCCACGGAGAGTACAATGTCCCTTCGTGCAAAGGCAGTCGTCTTCATGCGAGCAATGTAGCGGTGCCCGATGCGAAGGCTCTCCCTACCAACAAAGCTCGTCCTTCTCGACACTAGGAGTAGACCCACACCATCCCCGAGAACTTTCACTTTGCACATTCCTTTTTGTATCGCCAGGGAAAGTCGGCAAGCAAGGCTCGTCGTGCGCAACATGGACGTTAAGGGGTGAGTGTGGCGGTGATGGGCAAGAGGAAA
The DNA here is from genome assembly GCF_904849725.1 of Hordeum vulgare subsp. vulgare. Classification (NCBI taxonomy): domain Eukaryota; kingdom Viridiplantae; phylum Streptophyta; class Magnoliopsida; order Poales; family Poaceae; genus Hordeum; species Hordeum vulgare. The sequence goes on from NC_058524.1 coordinate 26,602,252, forward strand.
GATAGGTGAGGAGTGGCATCTATGAAAGGGGAATATGGTGAGGTGTGGCTATGGTTAGTTTTATATACTAGTGATGGTTATGCTCTCGCAGGAAATAAGTCTGGATTTGCCGCTCGCTAGTGGAAAGTGTGCACAAAGTATGGATACATCCACTAATTGGCACGAGTGGAAGCAACGGTCTATGTATAACTATGTCGTTCATAGGGTTGGGCATGGGAGTAAGGGACGAGCTGGAACTCCCCCATGTGCGGGCAGTTGGGTCTGGATGATGTTGTATATCATTGTCCCCATGCGTCCAAATATGAAGGTGTTGGGGTTGGACAACAACAATGAGGTGCACAAATTCACCGACACAGCAAAATATGCAAACTATACAGCCCCCTTCACTTGTGATGAACTTTGGGGAGAGCTTCAACCAACAAGTAAGCAACAAAATAGCACAAATAACATGCACATGGGACACATGATTTAACGTGGAAAAACCTCCTCAACTTGAGGAGTAAAAACCACGGTTGTGGACCGACCGGTCCACACAACTTCACTGTGAGAATGATGAGCACAAAGTATTCTCTAGAACCTCTAGAAGATTTACAACACACTCTCCATATTACCAACCGACAACAACAACAACAACAACCACAAGAGGCAAGATTTCAGCACAGCAGAGTACACACAACTTTTGTCTCGTTCAATATTTTACAAACCGCTCTTAAACCGCTGAACCAAACATCACCAAATTTGGCAGAAAAGTACAGATACGAGTTCCTCATATCCCCTCAAAATTTTCAGCTCAATCGGGCATTGTTTTCCTACTCAAATTGTTCATCTCCCAAAACTACTCTGTTTTGAAACTGCACCAGTCAAATCTGACAAAACAACTCTCAAATCCTCAAACCAGCTAACCAAATCGAAGTACTCAAAGTAAGGAACGAGCTCACCAAGTTTGGGGTCGATCCAAGCACGTTTGAGCCTCCAATCACCAGGTTGAACATTGTCTAGTTAGATGCAGCAAATCTAGACAGAACCTCCACTTCTTGTTCTTCCTCTCTCTCACGGGTTGTGTTTTCTCTTGTGTGCTCTCTCTCACTCTCACTCTCACGAATGACATCCATCACCAGCAGGAGTGGAGTGGCTAGGGTGCTCTTCTTGCTTCCCTTTCCTTGGAAGCGCTCTCGACCATTGGATGCAACAAGGATCAACGCTTGGCATGTGTTGGACTTATGGGCTGATGTTGGGCTGCTAACACACCTTCATGTGGAGGGACTTAGCCCAACAAACTCCCCCTCCCGGCAGCCATGCCAGCGAACCGGCGCCATACTTAGGGCTTCTTCCAAGTCACTACTTTAGTCAACATATCAAACCCATTGTCATGAATCTGAACCTTCTCATGTTGCATCTTCTTTTAATACAACACATCTCGAATCCAATGATAGCGGACTTCTAAATGCTTAGACCTCTAATGAAAACTTGCATTCTTACTCAAGTGCATAGAACTTTGGTTGTCACAAACCAACACATACTTATCTATCTTAAAACCAAGGTCACAAGCCAACCGTTTCAACCATAATATCTCTTTGCTTGCCTTTGTTACTGTAATGAATTCAGCTTCAGTTGTATTCAATACTACACACTTTTGCAACCTAATTTTCCATGACACTGCCCCCCCCCCCCCCCGCATAGATAACAAAGTAACCTGAAGTAGACTTCTGTCTGTCAACATTTCCAGCCATGTTAGAATTTGAAAAAGCAATCAGCTTGGCCTCACCACCACCAAAGCAAAGCTTTGGATTTGTGCTACCCTGGAGATATCTCAAAATCCACTTCACGACTTCCCAATGAGGTCTTCCTGGATTAGACATAAATCTACTCACAGTACTAACTGCATGAATCCTTGTCATACCAAACTCTCTCTGGAACATCTTCCTGCAAATGATAACTTGGTGAAACATTGATAAGATAAACTGCAGTCATCAAAGCCTCACCCCAAAAGTGTTTACGTAGCGTTCCACTTGACAACAAGCATCTAACTCTCTCCACAATTGCCCTCTTCATCCTCTCAGCAAGACCATTCAGTTGTGGTGTCGATGGAGAAATTGATTCCTAATACCTTACTACTTGCAATATGCATCTAATGGCCTAATATACTCTCCTCCACTATCAGTGCGAATGCACGTGATCTTCTTTTCATGTTCTCTCTCAACTGATGGTTGGAATTGGTTGAATGCACCTAGTACTGCATCTTTACTCCTCAAAGTGAAGTCACAAATTTCCTAGACAAGTCATCAATAAAATTCACAAAGTACTTTGCACCACCAAGAGATCTTACCGACATTTTAGAAACATCGGAATGTATCAAGTCTAGCTTCTCAGGCTTCTTGTGAGGGGGTAGAGTCTTGAAGACAACTCTGTGTTGCTTCCCTGCTAGACAATCTGAACATTTATTTATCTGAACTCCTTTTGTACCCTTCAATTTGTTTTCACTAGCACAGTCATCCCCTTCTCACCCATGTGCACAAGTATTTTGTGCCATAGGGCACAATGAGCATCCTTCTCTAGTGCATTGCTAGAAGCACTAAAGATCTTAGTTTGAACATGATACAAAACTGAGACCATTTACCTCTTGCACCAATCATGTTGGCTTTGGTGAGCTTGTACTACCCTTTTCCAAAACTGCTCAAGTAATCATCACCATCAAGCAAACCAATTGAGATAACATTGAGACAAAGTGCCTCAACATGCCTCACACACTTGAGTCCTAACCTTGTACCATTTGCGGCCTCCAAATGCACATCTCTTCTTCCAATGATGGTTGTTCCTATCATTGTTCCCCATCTTCACAACACCTAAATCATCGTATATATAGTTAGTCAAGATCTCTCTACAAGATGTAGCATGAACGGTAGCACCACTCCTTGGTATCCAAATCATCTCATCACCATGCACAAGGTCGATGGTTTCATCAGAAACAACAATGATCCTCTTCTCAATAGTGGAACCAAATCTGCACACATTACCTTCATGCATAACAAGTATGACGCCCTCTTCTACTACAGTAACTCAGTTTCCCTCTGTGTTACTATCACTGTTAGCTTGCTTATGATCTTTCTTCTTCTTTTTGTTTTTGTTTTTCTTCCACTTGGCACATTGCCACTTAATGTGGCCCTTTTGATGGCAATGATGGCACACATAATCAACATACTTGCCTCTTGATTTGCTCCTACCTCCTTCTGCCCCTTTACTTGGACCTCTGATCTTGCTTCTTTCCATGGACTGAGTAATCAACACCTCTAGATTCATCATTTAGTATCCTGGTTGTCACAAGATTCCAAGAGACAACTTCATTAGGTACCGAATTGCAAACCGTGACCTTAAAGATCTCCCAGTTGTCTGTTAATGAGCCTAGTAGCAGCAAGGCTCTGGATTCATCTTCAAATGTTATTCCCATTTAAGAAAGCCGATTTATAATGCCTTGGAATGTATTCGCATGATCTGCAATTACAGTGCTCTCTTTGTACTTCAAACACAACAATTGTTTGATCAAGAACATCTTCTTGTACCCTCTTTTCGGGCAAACAACTCTTCCAATTTTTGTCATAAGTTGTGTGCATGTGTCTTATCAATGATATGGTTCAAAACATTGTCATCGACCAATTGTCGAATAAACCCACAAGCTTGATGATGAAGTACCTTCCACTGACCTTCCTCAATGCCCTCCGGCTTCTTAGTGGAGAACACTGGCTTCGAGTATTCTTTCACATATAATAATTCCTCCATCTCGCACTTTCATGCTTGGTAATTTGTACCATTCGAATATATCATCATGTTGGTATTCACTTCCATCTTTCATCACAAGAAACTCAGCAATTTGCACAAGCAAACCAAGGATTTGATACCACTTTTTTGGGGTTGGATAGCAACAATTAGCTGCACCTATTCACCGACACAGCAAATATGCAAACTACAGAACCCCCTCCACTTGTAGTGAACTTTGAGGAGAGCTTCAACCAACAAGTAAGTAGCGGAATAACACAAACAACATGCACATGTGACACAGGATTTAACGTGGAAAAAACACCTCAACTTGAGGACTAAAAAATCAAGGTTGTGGACCAACTGGTCCACACAACTTCACTATGAGAATGTTGAGGACAAAGTCTTCTCTAGAACCTCTACAGAGATTTACATCACACCCTCCACATTGCCAACCGGCAGCAACAACAACAACCACAAGAGGCAAGATTTCAGCAAAGCAGAGTACACACACCTTCTGCCCCCTTTAGTATTTTGCAAACCGCTCTTAAACCGCTGAACCAAATAGCACCAAATTTGGCAGACAAGTAGACACACGAGTTCATGAGATCCCCTCGAATTTCATCTCAATCTGACACCGTTTGCCTACCCAAACTATTCGTCTCCCTAAACTACTCTATTCTGAATTTGCAGCAGTCAAAGCTGACAAAACCAAGTTTGGGGTCGATTCAAGCACGTTTGAGCCTCCAATCACCTGGTTGAACACTGTCTAGTCAGATGCCGCAAAACGGGACAGCACCTCCACTTCTTCTTCTTCCTCTCTCTAAGAGGTTGTGTTTTCTCTTGTGTGCTCTCTATCGCTCTCGCTCTCACGAATGGCAGCCGACAACAGCAGGGGTGGAGTGCCTAGGACTTTCTTCTTGCTTCCCTTTCATTGGAAGCGCTCTCAATCATTGGATGCAGCAATGATTAACGACTGAGATGTGTTGAACTTATGGGCTGATGTTGGGCTGCCAACACACTTCCATGTGGAGGGACTTAGCCCAACAGAAGGCTGGTGGTCTCGATGTGGAGCGGCCTTGAAATATTCTGCAGGCCGAGACCGGTATGCCGACTCTTCTAGATCGCCATTTTCAAACACGTCACCGTACAAACGATTATTACGATGATCCAGGTGTTTTGGCGCATCACTATAGTTGCTCTAAGAGCGCAAAACCAACTCAATAGTGTGTTTCTCTCTCGTTTCATGTAGTTCAGTTCAGACATGCCAGCATGCCAAATATATTTTTATTTATTTACAATAAATTGTGGAACTATTCTAAGATGGTATATTTGTTCGTTTCTATTTTCATTTGTGGGTTCCAACACAGTATCCCAAGTATAGTGGAAGCCTGGGGATTCTTACTTTTGGACCGGGTTAATGGCTATGAAGAAATATTTCTTCTGCTATGGATCCTTCTTGATTAAGGGCAGTTCGGAAATTAGATTCTGGGAGGATAAGTAGCTAGGAAATGCCACACGTCTAGAACAATATCTGGCTCCATGCAATATTGTGCGTCATAAGGGTGATAATATCGCCACGGTATTGAAATCATTTTCGCCAAACGTGACGTTCAGAAGGTATTTAATAACACCCAGACTCCAATCGTGGAACATCCTGCTCGAGCGGTTGTCCACTGTGCATTTGTCAAATGGGTCCGATGTATTTCGATGGAACCTATATGGGGATGAAAAATTCTCAGTGGAGTCTATGTATGGAGCATTAATCCAGTCTAATGTACCAATGGATAATAACAAGAAAATATGAACGATGAAGATACCTCTTAGGAATAAAATCTTATCATGGTATCTTGGTCGCGAAGTCATTTTTATTAAAGATAACCTTATTAAGAAGAATTGACGTGGAAGTCTCCAATGTGTCTTTTGTCATCATGATGGGACAATAAAATATTTATTCTTTCAGTGCAAATTGACTCGTTCTATTTTATCAGTCTTCCAAATTGCTTCTCGCTTGTATCCTACTTGTAGTGTTACTAATGTATTTGGCAACCGGTTACAAGAGATTGATCACACAAATGATATGATTTTCAACGATAAAAGTACTTCTCTTATATATGCAGGTTATCTATAGATGTTTCAGAACTCTTTGTTTATGGTCTTCTCTTATATATGCAGGTTATCTATAGATGTTTCAAGACTCTTTGTTTATGGTCCTTTATACAACACATGGAGAACCGAAACCTATTTACAAAGGTGTGTACACTATTAAAAACTATGACGAAGGATACTTTTACCCAACATGCAGAGACCAGATATAAGACTTAAATCTTTGAAGTAATAAAGCGATCTTTTAGAAAAAAGAAATAGAGGAAGCAACCAAGCGGTATGTGAAACGTGTCAATGTTACAATAGCACAAGAACAAAAAAGCAAAATACGCAATCAGTTTCACATCTCATTCAAACCAGTCAACACAATCTCTGGTGAGTAGTATATATAGGAGGAAGAAATCGCCATGGACAGCGCCTTCGTTGATTAATTTGTAGACGAGATTGCACAAGAAGAAGGAAGCAAAATCAGCATCGCGATCTACAACTAGTCAACACATGGACCAGTCAACCGTAGCTATCAGTCAGTGACTGGATGAACTGTTTTGTACCGCAGCTTCACTGCTGCAAAGATAACTATTCCTGAGTACGTGGCCTCACGCAGCTGTTGCTCGGGTCGGTTTGATCGATCGGCCATGGCGGCTGGCAGCTTCGGCGTCTCCGAGAGCAATGACGGAGGATGTGGCGGAGGAAGGGTCACGGCCTTCGTGGTGCTCTCCTGCATCACCGCCGGCATGGGTGGCGCCATCTTCGGCTACGACATCGGGATCGCGGGCGGCGTGTCGTCCATGGAGCCGTTCCTGCGCAAGTTCTTCCCGGAGGTGTACCGGCGGATGAAGGGCGACTCCCATGTGAGCAACTACTGTAAGTTCGACAGCCAGCTGCTCACCGCCTTCACCTCCTCGCTCTACGTCGCCGGCCTGCTCACTACCTTCCTCGCGTCCGGCGTCACGGCCCGCCGTGGTCGTCGCCCGTCCATGCTCCTTGGAGGTGCTGCCTTCCTTGCTGGCGCCGCTGTCGGCGGCGCGTCCCTGAACGTTTACATGGCCATCCTGGGGCGTGTGCTCCTCGGCGTCGGCCTCGGCTTCGCGAACCAGGCCGTGCCGCTGTACTTGTCTGAGATGGCGCCTCCGCGGCACCGCGGCGCGTTCAGCAACGGCTTCCAGTTCAGTGTCGGTGTCGGCGCGCTCGCGGCCAACGTGATCAACTTCGGCACGGAGAAGATCAAGGGAGGCTGGGGATGGCGCGTCTCGCTGTCCCTCGCCGCCGTGCCAGCCGGGCTCCTGCTCGTCGGCGCGGTCTTCCTCCCGGAGACGCCCAACAGCCTCGTCCAGCAGGGCAAGGACCGCCGTGATGTGGCGCTCTTGCTGCGTAAGATACGCGGAACCGACGACGTCGACCGCGAGCTGGACGGCATCGTCGCGGCCGCCGACAGCGCTAAGGCGGCCGGCAGGAGCGGCCTGCGGATGCTCCTCACCCAGAAGCGGTACCGTCCTCAGCTTGTTATGGCGGTGGCGATCCCTTTCTTCCAGCAGGTGACGGGGATCAACGCGATCGCCTTCTACGCGCCCGTGCTGCTGCGCACGATCGGCATGGGCGAGAGCGCGTCGCTCCTGTCCTCGGTGGTCACGGGCGTGGTCGGCGCGGCCTCCACCCTCATCTCCATGTTCCTGGTTGACCGGTTCGGCCGCCGCACGCTATTCCTCGCCGGTGGCACGCAGATGCTCGCCTCGCAGCTGATGATCGGGGCCATCTTGGCGGCGAAGCTCGGCGACGACGGTGCCGTCAGCAAGGAGTGGGCGGCGGCGCTGATCTTCCTGATCGCGGTGTACGTGGCCGGGTTCGGGTGGTCGTGGGGGCCGCTGGGGTGGCTGGTGCCGAGCGAGATCTTCCCGCTGGAGGTGCGGTCGGCGGGGCAGGGCGTGACGGTGGCGACGAGCTTCGTGTTCACGGTGTTGGTGGCACAGACTTTCCTGTCCATGCTATGCCACATGAGGGCCGGCATATTCTTCTTCTTCGCGGCGTGGCTGGCCGCCATGACGGCGTTCGTGTACCTCCTGCTGCCGGAGACGAGGGGCGTGCCAATCGAGCAGGTGGACAGGGTGTGGCGCGAGCACTGGTTCTGGAGAAGGGTCCTGGGATCCGATTCCGAGGAGGCGCCAGCGAGCGGGAAACTCTGAAGGAGAGAAACAGAGTAGTCAACTCATCCTAGTGTAGTTTCAGAGTTGTAGCACACAAATCATCCGGCATACAGTTTCAGAGATAAAAATCATCATGCACACAACATACTAGTAGAACACAAATAACAACCATCAAATCAAATATGTAGCATACTGTTTCACATAATGTACAAATTGGAAGATGAAAGATTCTAGATCAATGTATGCAGTGCTCTTCATTATTGCTCAGCAATGCATTAGTTCAGAAAATGATTACCCCTGAACGCGTAGTCATTCTAGATTACAATGAACTCGTGATCACTGTATTACTTATTGGTTTTGCTGAAACTCAGCTAGCTGTATTGATTTTTTTTTCATGTCACAATTTGTGTGCTTTCTAGCTTTTTTTCTTGTGCGTTTCCTAGCTGGACAGGTTGTGTATCAGGCTGCTGTCTATTGTTTGGAGCTCTTTTCTTCAGCTAGCGGCCTGTTTCTCCTGGCCGTTTATTTCTAGCCCCCTTAGCCCGCTGCATCATTGCATACAAGAACCACTGCCTTTCTTGTTTGTTTTAATATTTTTTGGTTTCCTTTTTCTTTCATTATTTTTTATTTTTTCATGTAGTTATTTATTTTTCACTTTTCCTTTCATGAGTTTTTTTATCTTTACGTGTAGCTCTTTCATAACATTAATATTTAAAGTCGGGTCGTAATTGCAAGATTTGAAATGTGGCCGCAACTGTAAATATTTGAAGTTGGGTCGCAACTGTAAGTATTCAAAGTCGGGTGACAACTGCATGTATTTGAAGTCGGACCGTAATTGCAAGTATTCAAAGTCGGGTCGCAATTGCAAGTATTCAAAGTCTAATCACAACTTCAAATATTCAAAGTCAGGTCGCGATTGCAAGTATTCGAAGTCGGACCGCAACTGCAAGTATTCAAAGTAGGGTCGTAATTACAAGTATTCAAAGTCTAATCGCAACTACAAATATTTAAAATCAGGTCGCAATTGCAAGTATTCGAAGTCGGGCCGCAACTGCAAGTATTCAAAGTAGGGTCGCAATTGCAAGTATTTATAGTCAGGTCACAACTCCAAATATTCAAAGTCAAGTCGCAATTGCAAATATTCATAGTCGGGACGCAATTGCAAGTATTTATAGTCGGGTCGCAACTGCAAATCTTATTTGTACAGCAACTACATGGAAAAGCTAGAATCTAGTTGTTTTTTACTAAGAAAGAACCAAATTATTACATCACAATTCATATAATAAGGACACACTACTTCTTTGTACAAGAATATTCAGTGGTCAAAGTAGTTGAAACTAACAAGCCATTGTGTATGTGCTTCCTATATGGTTACCAGTTGATGGTTTAAACCTAGTTTTTGGAAAGAAAAGCTCATATATGGTTACCAGTTGAGAATCGTGCTTCAGTTATTCTCCCGATATGCAAAATAATTTAAGATACTCCCTCCATCACAGTTTATAAGGCATGTACGTATACCTAGGTCGTTAATTTGATCAACTTAATGAGAGGCATATATTATTAAAAATATATCATTAGAAACTTTAGATGTTCTATTTTCTAATGATATAATTTTCATGTTAAACAATATATTTTATATAAGTTAAATTGATGACCTAGGTATACGTGCATGCTTTATAAACTGTGACGATGGAGTATTTTTCTTGATTTTAGAAAGAGTAGCATTTACTCAGTGCAACATTGTACGTATGTGCAGTGTGCACCCAACCAAACCATGATATAAAGTCGGCGTAGAGCAAGCATGATGCTAGTGCAAGAGAGAAAGTAAATTATGAAGAGACACAAAGCTTGGTTGCCATGTTTTGATTAGACGGGACCCCAAAGTACATATTAGCAAGTCGTGGGCATCAGCGACATCGGGAAGATCAAGGCTACAAAGCGATGTCCACGGTGGGAGGGGACGCGCGAGGCGAGGAGCCGAGTGGATGCTACTAGTACCCCTGAAGCTCAGGAAGGAGCGGTACACGGTCGATGGAGGCCACGCAATAGGCAGAGAATTCTACACAATGTCACTGAACATCTCCACACTAGAGAACCGCATAACATAGCCCAAATCCATCAGAGAAAATATACACACAATGGCTTTTCTCTGCTCATTACTAGTACTTTTTGCTGCTGCTGCTACTTTTTTCTCTTGCCGCTCTGTTTTGGAGGGAAGAGGGAACGCCTGTCCTCAGGATATGGCCCAAATTGCTACTACCACTTCAAGAAAAGAATAGCTATTGCCACACATTTTCCTTTTAACAGTGAAGGAATGAGCTCGTATTGCCTTAATGTATTCAATCCCTCTTGGGTGCTTATATACAGTTACAGAGGGAGAGATAAGAGGCCATAACGGCCACGAGGGGCATATACACACAATGGCTTTTCTCTGCTCATTACTAGTACTTTTTGCTGCTGCTGCTACTTTTTTCTCTTGCCGCTCTGTTTTGGAGGGAAGAGGGAACGCCTGTCCTCAGGATATGGCCCAAATTGCTACTACCACTTCAAGAAAAGAATAGCTATTGCCACACATTTTTCTTTTAACAGTGAAGGAATGAGCTCGTATTGCCTTAATGTATTCAATCCCTCTTGGGTGCTTATATACAGTTACAGAGGGAGAGATAAGAGGCCATAACGGCCACGAGGGGCATGGCCCTGCATGGGAATCGTGGCTAGTGGGATGCGATATGCATGGGTTGGTTGAGATCCAAGAGAGCCGGTCGTGCGGTCAGCTAGGGGCCCAACGGGCATGCGACGTGTTCCAACACCCCCCCGCAGCCACAACGTGGGGAGCTCGAACGTTGAGGCTGGTGCGAAACTCGGTGAAGAGGGAGGTCGGAAGCCCTTTGGTGAAGATGTCGGCGAACTGGGAGCTCGTAGGAACGTGTTGGACACGCACTTCGCCAAGAGCCACGCGCTCGTGGACGAAATGGAGGTCGATCTCCACATGCTTCGTGCGTTGGTGCTGCACCGGGTTGCTGGACATGTACATGGCGCTCACATTGTCGCAGTAGACGACGGTTGCACGCGCAGGAGGCTGATGGAGCTCGCCGAGGAGTTGACGAAGCCAGGCGGACTTGGCAACGGCGTTGGCGACGACGCGGTACTCGGCTTCGGCGCTGGAGCGGGAGACCGTGTTCTGTCGCTTCGAGGACCAGGTGAGCAGGTTGGGACCGAGGAAGACGCAGTACCCTGAGGTAGAGCGTCGCGTGTCGGGGCACCCAGCCCAATCGGCGTCCGAGTATGCAACAAGATCCGAAGCAGTGGAGCGATGGAGTTGCAGACCGAGGTGCACCGTGCCGCGAAGGTAGCGCAGGATGCGCTTGACGAGCTGGTAGTGGGCGTCGCGAGGCGCGTGCATGAAGAGGCAGCACTTCTGCACTGCGTAGGACAAGTCCGGGCGCGTGAGCGTGATGTACTGGAGTGCGCCGGCGAGACTCCGGTAGAGCGTCGGGTCGTGGAAGAGCGGCCCAGCGTCGATGGAGAGCTGGGAGAGCGTGTCGACCGGCGTGGAGATGGGCTTGTAGTTGAGCATGCCGGCGCGATCGAGGATCTCGAGGGTGTACTGTTCCTGGGAGAGGAAGAGCCCAGCGTCGGTGGTGGTGACGTTGATGCCGAGGAAGTGGTGCAGGAGACCGAGGTCCGTCATGGAGAAGTCAGCATGCAGCGAGGCGATGATGTGCTGAAGAAGCCCGTCGGAGCTGGCGGTGAGGATGATGTCATCCACGTACAACAGCAGGTAGGCAAGGTCACGTCTGTTGGAGAACGTCGCATGGGAAACAAAAAATTTCCTACGCGCACGAAGACCTATCATGGTGATGTTCATCTACGAGAGGGGATGAGTGATCTACGTACCCTTGTAGATCGTACGGCAGAAGCGTTAGTGAACGCGGTTGATGTAGTGGAACGTCCTCACGTCCCTCGATCCGCCCCGCGAACAATCCCGCGATCAGTTCCACGATCTAGTACCGAACGGACGGCACCTCCGCGTTCAGCACACGTACAGCTCGACGATGATCTCGGCCTTCTTGATCCAGCAAGAGAGACGGAGAGGTAGAAAAGTTCTCCGGCAGCGTGACGGCGCTCCGGAGGTTGGTGATGATCTTGTCTCAGCAGGGCTCCTCCCGAGCTCCGCAGAAACGCGATCTAGAGGAAAAACCGTGGAGGTATGTGGTCGGGCTGCCGTGGAAAAGTCGTCCCAAATCAGCCCTAAAACCTACGTATATATAGGTGGGAGGGAGGGAACCTTGCCTTGGGGCTCAAGGAGCCCCAAGGGGGTCGGCCAAGTCCAAGGGGGAAGGCTCCCCCCCGAAACCGAGTTGGACTTGGTTTGGTGGGTGGGAGTCCTTCCTTCCCTTCCCACCTCCTCTTTTTTTCTCTTTGATTTTCTCTTCTAGGCGCATAGGGCCCTTTTGGGCTGTCCCACTAGCCCACTAAGGGCTGGTGTGCCACCCTCAAGGCCTATGGGCTTCCCCGGGGTGGGTTGCCCCCCCGGTGAACACCCGGAACCCATTCGTCATTCCCGGTAACTCCGAAAACCTTCCGGTAATCAAATGAGGTCATCCTATATATCAATCTTCGTTTCCGGACCATTCCGTAAACCCTCGTGACGTCCGTGATCTCATCCGGGACTCCGAACAATATTCGGTAACCAACCATATAACTCAAATACGCATAAAACAACGTCGAACCTTAAGTGTGCAGACCCTGCGGGTTCGAGAACTATGTAGACATGACCCGAGAGACTCCTCGGTCAATATCCAATAGAGGGACGTGGATGCCCATATTGGATCCTACATATTCTACGAAGATCTTATCATTTGAACCTCAGTGCCAAGGATTCATATAATCCCGTATGTCATTCCCTTTGTCCTTCGGTATGTTACTTGCCCGAGATTCGATCGTCAGTATCCGCATACCTATTTCAATCTCGTTTACCGGCAAGTCTCTTTACTCGTTCCGTAATACAAGATCCTGCAACTTACATTAAGTTACATTGCTTGCAAGGCTTGTGTGTGATGTTGTATTACCTAGTGGGCCCCGAGATACCTCTCCGTCACGCGGAGTGACAAATCCCAGTCTCGATCCATACTAACTCAACGAACACCTTCGGAGATACCTGTAGAGCATCTTTATAGTCACCCAGTTACGTTGCGACGTTTGATACACACAAAGCATTCCTCCGGTGTCCGTGAGTTATATGATCTCATGGTCATAGGAACAAATACTTGACACGCAGAAAACAGTAGCAACAAAATGACACGATCAACATGCTACGTCTATTAGTTTGGGTCTAGTCCATCACATGATTCTCCTAATGATGTGATCCCGTTATCAAGTGACAACACTTGCCTATGGCCAGGAAACCTTGACCATCTTTGATCAACGAGCTAGTCAACTAGAGGCTTACTAGGGATAGTGTTTTGTCTATGTATCCACACAAGTATTGTGTTTCCAATCAGTACAATTATAGCATGGATAATAAACGATTATCATGAACTAAAAATTATAATAATAACTAATTTATTATTGCCTCTAGGGTATATTTCCAACAACGCCCACGCCGGAGGATGAACAACGACGAGTCGAACCGAGACACGGTGAAGCCGAGCGTGCGGAGGAAGGCGGTGAAGCGCGAGAACCAGGCGCGCGGAGCCTGCTTGAGGCCGTACAAGGAGCGGTTGAGGCGGCACACGCACGACGGGTGAGCGGAGTCGACGAAGCTGGCCGGTTGCTGGCTGTAGACCGTCTCGGCGAGGTGCCCGTGGAGGAAGGCGTTCTTCACGTCCAGCTGGTGAATGGGCCAGGAGTGCCCGGCGGCGATGCTGAGCACAGTCCGAACAGTGGCCGGCTTGACAACGGGGCTAAAAGTCTCGCCATAGTCGACGCCGGCTTGCTGCGTGAAGCCGCGAAGGACCCACCGAGCCTTGTACCGAGCGAGCGTGCCGTCGGCGTTGAACTTATGTCGGAAGATCCATTTTCCGGTCACCACGTTAGCACCTGCAGGACGAGACACCAAACACCAAGTATCGTTCCTCATTAGAGCATCATATTCCTCAAGCATGGCGTTGTACCAGTTGGGGTCTTGGAGAGCAACGCGGTAGGAGGATGGGATGGGGCTAATGGAAGGAATGGTGGTGTGCAGGGAGACGATCTGTTTGGGGAGGGAGATGCCGGACTTGGCCCGCGTGCGCATGGCGTGGGTGTTGGTTGGCGGGCCAACAGGAACAGACCTAGGGGGAGGCGTGCTGGCGCTGCTGGGGGGAGCGGCCTGGCTGTCAGGAGCGGCTGGAGACGAGCCGCGGGGCACGGGGGGGGGGGGGGGAGGCTGCATGGGGGTGTAGTGGTGGGGCCCGCCGGAGGGGGACTGCATGGCGGGGTGGCAGCGGGGGACGTGGGAGGCACGCTGCATGGGCTCGGGGGAGGTGCGCTGCGTGGGCGCGGGGATGGGGCGGTTGGTTGAACAGCGGGCACGGGACCCGCGGGAGTTGGTTGGCTGGGAACTGCATGGCGCTGCATGGGTGGGTAGATGATGACGGGGCGCTACGTGCGGGTGGAGGCGGTGCAGCCGCTGGTGACGTAGCGGAGAGGTAAGGAAAGACAGTTTCGTCGAACACAACGTGCCGGGAGATGATGACACGGCGAGAGGCGAGATCTAGACAACGGTAGCTTTGTGTTCGAGGGCATACCCGAGGAAGACGCAGCGAACGGCGTGAGGCGCAAGCTTGTGCGGGCTGGTGGCGTAGGTGTTAGGGAAACATAGGCAACCGAAGACCCGAAGGTGGTCGTAGGAAGGGTGACGGCCGAGCAGGCGAAAGTGAGGTGTTTGATGCGCGACGGCAGACGATGGGCGGCGGTTGAGGACATGTGTTGCCGTATGGAGGGCCTCGACCCAGAACTGTTCCGGGAGGCGAGCGTGGATGAGCAAGACACGGAAGATGTCATTCGTCGTGCGAATGAGGCGCTCGGCCTTGCCGTTTTGGGGCGACGTGTGGGGGCAAGACATGCGGAAGGAGGCGCCATGGCGGGAGAAGAGCGAGCGGAGAGGTGTGGTGAGGAACTCGCCGCCGTTGTCGCATTGCATGCATTGGATGGTGACATGGAACTGCATCTGGACGTAGGCGAAGAATCGTGTGATTGTGTATGTGGTGTCGGACTTGTTCCGGAGGGGAAAGGTCCAGGAGTAGTGAGAGAAATCATCAAGTACCACGAGGTAATATTGAAAACCAGAGAAGCTACACATGGGCGAGGTCCAGAGATCACAATGTAATAATTGAAATGGTGCTGTTGTAATAGAAGTAGAGGAAGAAAACGGCAGTCGAGGCTGCTTGCCTAATTGGCATGAGTTACAAATGCTACGGGGGCTCACGCCAGGAGTACATGAGGGAAGAAAATCTTTAGCTAAAATGGAGATGGAGTTATTGCCCGGGTGGCCGAGGCAAAGATGCCACAGGGTGTCGACGACGGAGAGTGCATGTTGGACGCCGGAGTTGCCGAAGAAGGGGTACAGGTCGCCGTGGCTAGTGGACCTCATCATGACGCGCCCGGTCGCTAGCTAGGTCCTTCACAGTGAAACCATATGGGTCAAATGTAATGGAACAGAAGTTGTCAATGGTAAAACGATGAACGGAGATGAGGTTGCGGATGATGGAGGGGGAGACCAGGATGTCGTTGAGGGTGAAGGAACCCAAGTTGGTGCGACCGACGACGGTGATGGGAAGACGGGAGCCATCCCCAACGGTAATGCCAGAGGAGTGATGCGCTAGGGGGGAAGAACATGAGGTGAGGGTGGACGCCTTACCGACGACGTGGGAGGAGGCACCGGTGCCGAGGATCCAGTCCTGGGCGCCGGCGTGCTGCTGCTGGAGCGACAGGTTGTGGAGCGCGGCGTTGAGGTTGTGGTACTGCTCCCAAGAGGGCCCGCCAACGGCCGGGGGCGCCGCGGTGTACGCGTGATGCGGAGGGGGCGGGCGAGGCCCGAGGACGCCGGCCGCGTTGGGGGCGGACCACGGCGTGCGAGGCTGGGGTGGCTGTGGAGGGAAGGGGGCATCCCAAGGGGCGAAGTAGCCCAGCCAAGGACGAGTGCCTGTCAAGGCAGGCGTCAGAGCACCGCGGCCGCCTGCCGTGGTGTTGCCCGAAGGGGAGCCACGCCCGCGGCCGCGCCCACGGCCTCTCCCGCGCGAGCTTTTGTCGCCAGGAGGGGAGGACGCGCCCCCTTGCTCTTGTCGGTGTTGGGAGCAACGGAGGGGTCGGACGCACGTCCAACGGTGAGCGCAGTGGAGCGCGAGCCGCCTGAGCCGCCAGTGTGGCCATCCATGCGTGCCCGTTCGTTGGCGGACAGCTCCTCCATGAGTAGACGAGAGCAGGCCTGGATGAACGTGGGGAAGGGGTGCTGCATCGTCAGGAGGGTTGCCATGACGTGGAAACGGCGGCTGAGACCGCGGACGAGCTGGAGGGTGAGCGCTTGGTCGGAGATGGGGGCGTCGGCGTCGCGGAGCGCGTCGGCCAGCGCCTTGAGCCGCCGGTTGTACTCGGCGATGGAGAGGTCGCCTTGCAGGGTGTTGCGGAACTCCGCCTCGAGGATGATGGCACGCCCCGGCTGGTTGTCGCGGAACAACAGGTGGAGTTGAAGCCAGACGTCGTGCGCCGTGTGCTCCGGTGACATCACCACATCCTGGAGGTCCTCGGCGATCACCTCGTAGAGCCAGAGAACGACGGTGATGTCGTCATTGCGCCAGACGGCGGAAGCGGCGGCGGGATCGGCGGCGACGTCGAGATGATGCTGCACGTTGTGCTTGCAGCAGATGAAGTAGAAGAGTTGACGCCACTTGGAGTAGTTGCAGGTCTCCAGCTCGAGCTTGCGGGGGAAGTGATGGGCGATGGAGGCAGGGAGGCCGGCGAGGGCGGATGGGCCAGCGTCAGCGTCGGCGTTGCCGGGGGCGCCGAGGGTGAGGCGCGGGACGAGCTCGCTGCCGGCAGTACGGAGGGCGGTCGCATGCAACTGGGAGAGAGCGGTGCGGGGAAGAGGAGCGCCGCGGGCGGGAGTGGCGGAAGAGGAACCCGCCTGAGGGGCGGCGACGGCCTGCTTGCCGCGGACGGCCATCGAAGGGGTGCGAGCTACGGGAAGAGGGGCGAGGGGGTTGCTGGGTGTGTTGTCGAAGTCGGCGGAGCGACTGCGACGGAGAAGACGATTCATGGCGGAAGCGAGGATCGAAGTCTGATACCAAGTGAAGGAATGAGCTCGTATTGCCTTAGTGTATTCAATCCTTCTTGGGTGCTTATATACAGTTACAGAGGGAGAGATAAGAGGCCATAACGGCCACGATGGGGATGGCCCTTCATGGGAATCGTGGCTAGTGGCATGCGATATGCATGGGTTGGTTGAGATCCAAGAGAGCCGGTCGTGCGGTCAGCTAGGGGCCCAACGGGCATGCGACGTGTTCCAACATTAACTTCTTCCTTTCTCAAACCTTTCTCCACACTTCTTCAGAGCACGGTATAATCATCCAAATACTAAGTCCAGGGCTCAGATTGGCTAAAAATTCAGAAATAAACATCGAGAATCCAACATTGTTATTTTCAAGAGGCCTTGAGTATTTTCAAGATGAGTTCAACGTAAAAGGGTCAAGCCTTATTACTTTGTAAACTGAGGGATTGATTGATGACTGACACCAGCCTCCAGGTACTTAGCGAGATATATATACATTATAATTTTTTCTGTGAGATATATATACATTATAATAGCTTGTTAGTTCAATTTTTTAATGAGATAGTATTCCATTTTTTAGTTTCGCATAGGCTCTTGGATTTTGTCGACCCGGCCCAGTATGTTCATCCTTCTGCGAATGGTCATGGGCGCAGACCATGTCTTCACAAAATTTCCATGGGTGAAACACATAGAATGCCATCGAATGTTTCTCTTTGTGTTGTTTGATCGATATACTTAAACTAATAAAATTTTGTTTTGTAACTTATACAATGTTCTCCTTCCCTGTCACTATACATGTTGGATCACTGTCAGCTGTCACTAATTCACTATGTTGGATCACTGTCACCATACATTAAGTTGTCGGCAGTTGCTACGAGAGTAGTTATTCAGGTAAAAAATAAGTGTATCTTTATAAAGCACATCATATTCTATATGTGAAGAATCTCTTTTTAGAAGAAAAAAACAGTTAATAGTTTACACCAAGTTTATGAAAAGAAAAGCTCATTTATGGTTGCCAGTTGAGAATCTTGCTTCACTTATTTTCCCGATATGCAAAATAATGGAAGATATTTTCCTCGATTTTAGAATGAGTAGCATTTAGAACTTAGTGAAACATTCTAGGTATGTGGAGTGTGCACCCAACAAAACCATGATATAAATTAGTCGGCGTAGAGCAAGCTTGATGCTAGAGCAAGAGAGAAAATAAATTATGAATAGATAGAAAGCTTGGCTGCTATGTTTCGAAATAATTAGACGGGACCCCAAAGTACATATTAGCAAGTCTTGGGCATGAGAGAGATAGGGAAGACTGAGGCTGCTGGCGTTGAAATGGGGACGTCACATGCACGTTTGCAATGGTGCAGTGAGCAGGATGAGCAGCGGTGTCCATGGTGGGAGGGGACGGGCGAGGCGAGGAGCCGAGGAAGGTGGTGATAAGGTCGGCTGTAAAGCTACTTGTACCCCTAAGGCACATGAAGGGGCGGTACACGTTCGATGAAGGCCACGCGTAGACATACATAGGTTGCAATAGGTACGATAGAACCATGGGTGGCGGATGAATGCTCGGCTCGGTGCCATTCGGTTCGATGTATTTGTACGTAAGCAGGGGCGTGGGCGGGTGGACGGCTTTTTTTCTTAAGATAATCTTTCCCCTCCTAACGAAAGGTATTGGTTAATCCGAGCCCTCGATGTGTTTAGGGGAGAGGGTGAAGCAGAAGTGTTTATACATACAGCCTCAATGAAAATGAAAAATGTCTACACTGGCATGAATGCATTGAGTATGTACAATTGAAAAAAAACTAATTTACACTTAGATCTTCAAAGTTATTTCCCAAATTTTACAACTTCAACTGCATATCTTATTTAATTTTTCAGTTACACACTTAAGGTTATCTAATCAATGTAAGTTTTTAGACATATGTGGAGTACATAATCGGTTAAGTTTTCACTAGGGATGCTAACACACACTGTATTTTGTGTCTGAAGGAAACAACTGGTCTAGCAGTAAGATCAATTATTGAGTTTCTATGTACATACACTTTTGTAGACGCCTTTTGTTTTGGTTTGTACCTACCTTGATAAAAAAAGGTTGTGTTGAAAATTATTTGTGTTGCAAAAAAAGATCTTGGCAAAGAATGCCAATGTGGAATTGCTAAATCTATATAATAAGCTTTGTTGAGAAACATGTTTCTTTGGTGGTGATATGGGAATTTCATGTCCTATCTACATTTCCCGTTAGTGAAAGCCTATGATACAGACTTCTGAACTTGCATGGAAAGAGTTTCTAGATTGTCAAATTATGACTACTTCTTATACATTTTACAAATATAATATATTTTATTTCTTAATTGTCATGAAAAAGTGGCTAGGACACACAAGTAAATTTTGTTAAAACTTGACCGCCATCTCTAGACAAGAGGACTCACATAATTATTACTCCTTTTAAGGTTTCTTTCCCACTACCACGAGTTAGTTTTCATTAACCTTTAAACTTACGTTGATGTGAACATTTTCCTCTTACAACAATCACTATGTTATTAAGACATATCTGATTATTTTGGATATATATATATATATATGGATAGTGTAATACATATCATCATTTTCTTGGTCTAAAGAAGTTTTTAATCTTGAAAGACGGTGTTTAGAAAACTTCAAGACGAGTCTATAACTAGCGCAATGCGAAATCAGGATGACAAAACAGTTTGTTGGTGATAATTCAACAAGGCTTGAAATTAGTTTCTTCGTCTTCTAATGTCAATGAAGTGGTTGTTGCATACATGAAAAAGGTCCTAGCCAGGATAACGTAGTCTTAAATAGTATGAGTATTTGGTTCATATTACAATTTGTTCAACGAAAGTTATTGTCTAATCTGTATATGTTTAGATGTTCTTCTATAATGTCCCAAGCTTGCTGCAGAAGTATTCGATGGAAAGAGAGGTGCATTTATTCACGAAGAAATCAATCTTAGGTTACTGCTCCAACACTAGCCATGTGTGTTTCTAGCCACTCTTCTACTAGCTCCGTTCCTAAATCTAAGTCTTTTTAGAGATTTCATTACGTACTAAATACGGAGCAAAATAAATGTATCTACACCCTAAAGTTATTTTCCGGATATGCAAAATAATGAAATATATTTTTCCTGATTTTAGAATGAGTAGCATTTACTCGGTGAAAATTTGTACGTATGTGAAGTGTGCACCCGACCAAACCATGATATAAAGTCGGCGTAGAGCAACCTTGATGTGCTAGTGCAAGAGAGAAAATAAATTATGAAGAGACACAAAGATTGGTTGCTATGTTTCGAAATAATTAGACGGGACCCAAAATACATATTAGCAAGTCCTGGGCATGAGAGAGATCGGGAAGATTGAGGATGCTTGCGTCGAAATAGTGACGGCATATGGACGTTTGGAGTGGCACAGTGAGCAGGATAAGCGGCGGTGTCCACGATGGGAGTGGACGCGCGAGGTTAGGAGCGGAGGACGGTGGTAATAAGGTCGGCTACAATGTTACTTGTACCCCTGGAGCTCAGGAAGGGGCGGTACGTGGTAGATGGACTCCACGCGTAGACATACGGAGGTTGCAATAGGCAGAGAATTCTACACTATGTCACTGAACATCTCCGCACAAATACAATAGAGCTGAGTCAGCTGGCTATAAGAAATAAACTAATATATTTTTGTTTAGTTAAAGAACAGAGAAGGTAAGCGGGCTCTTAGCTAAGAGTCAGCTCTAGCACGTGTTCCTAGGCATTTTGTGAGTATGAAAGGTGGGTCATATAATAAAAAAGTAGTACACATTTGCAATGAACTATTGTACATGTTGACTATAAGATGGGCTATAGATGACATGGCAATGACTTATAGCCAGCAGCTGGCTATACTATTGTACTTGCTCTAATATAGCCCAAATCCATCAGAGAAAGTATACACGACGACTTTTCTCTGCTCATTACTGATTCTTGCTGTTGCTGGTACTTTTTTCTCTTGTCACTCTATTTAGGAGGGAAGAGGGAACGCGTGTCGTCAGGATATGACCCAAATTGAATTGCTACTACCACTTCAAGAAAAAAATAGCTATTGCCATACATCTTCCTTTTAACTTCTTTCGCACACCTTTCGCCACACTTCTTCAGAGTACGGTATGGTGGGACAGCCCA
The DNA here is from genome assembly GCF_904849725.1 of Hordeum vulgare subsp. vulgare. Lineage (NCBI taxonomy): Eukaryota > Viridiplantae > Streptophyta > Magnoliopsida > Poales > Poaceae > Hordeum > Hordeum vulgare. The sequence goes on from NC_058524.1 coordinate 26,623,661, forward strand.
AGGACGAGGTATAGGCTCAGCTTCAAGATAGAAGAAGACTCACACAGGTACTCATTGGTCACAAGAACACATAGAGGTTTCCGGCAAAACACTTCTACCGTTTTCTCTTTTGTTATTTTTTACATCTGATTACAACGCGTACATAGCGTACGTACACACAGTCAAGCCCTCAACTGCCTGATGTACGAGACCGTCAACTAGTCGGAAGAAACGGCGATTGGCTAGGAATCTCACGACTCGGCCATCTCCTCATATCCTGGAGACCACGTCTGATCGTTAGCTTCGCACCTAAGCCTATCCAACAACCAGCCTTATCCATGCAAGCATACGTGCACAACTCTAACTAACACTACTAGTTTTGCATGTGTACATATGGTCACGTCCCTACATTTGCACACCACTATAGGAAAAAACTTATAAACCGAGTGTCCGAAACACTTGGCTTATACCTGAAAACACTCGGTAATTTTTTCCTGATTTTTTCTGGAATTTTTGGAAATATATATGCGAAAAACCTAGGGCAGAGGTGGCACAGGGAGCTCACAAGCCTGGGAGGCGCGGGCCCCCTGGCCGCTGCTAGGGGGCTTGTGGGGTCCCTGGTGGCCCCCTGACTTGGTTCTCAAGTCCCCCGATCTTCTTCTGTTTCGGAAAAAATCTTTTTAAAAGTTTCGTTCCGTTTGGACTCCGCTTAAAATCCTCCTCTGAAAAGGGTCAAAAACATGAAAAAAACAGGAACTAACACTTGGCACTGAGTTAATAAGTTAGTCCCAAAAAAGATATAAAAGACGTACAAAACATCCAAAGTTTGACAAGATAATCGCATGAAACCATAAAAAAATTATAGATACGTTGGAGACGTATCAGACGCCTTGAAAAGTCTGAAAAATAGGGCGAATGCAGGCAAGAAGAAGTACCACCACATTATGGGGCCTGGTGGCTACGTCGCTAAGATGGCTAAGTGGGAAGCACTTGAGGCATCATTTCTGAAGAAAAAAAATCACCCCAGAGCCCTTAAGATGGCTCCCACGAGGAAGAAACTGGGTTTACGGGCATGGGGGCTTGTTGGACGAAGAAGGAAAGGCAATATATAACCAAAGACACAAAGATAACCCCCTACCCATCGAGGAGATTAGACGTGCAGTACAGGATGTTGAAGAGGGAGTGTTTGTTCCCGATAGAGAGAACGACGAGCTCACACGCGCCCTTGGGAATAAGGAACACAAAGGGCGAGCACGAGGCTTACCAGGCTCCCCGCCGTGGATGCTTGCGTTTCCTAAGGAAAGAAAGAGATTTCCCGATAGAAGCCATCAGAGGAGAAAGGAAAAGGAGGCAACTGAGAAAGCGGCTGCTGCAGACCGGCTGCGTAATGTAGAAGAAGTAGTAAAGCGGCTGCAGGAGGATCAAATCGAGAGACAACAAGGTAGCGACCAATCTCAGCGGCTCATGGTAGAAGTTGCATCGAATCGGAAAAGCAGTGTCGCTTCCACGCAGCTCCAGGATGATGGTGATGATGCACCGACGACAAGTCCTCCTCGTCACTACCCAGTGGATGATATCACTGAGAGCAGATATTGTGAGTTAAAGGTGAAAGTTGCTAACTTAAGGTTGACGGTGGCGGTCGGCATGGCCTTACCAATTGGACCACATCCAACTTGGCATTGCTCTCCGGTTCCACAAAGGTACACTGTCGTCGCGGTGGATTAAGTGATGAAAGATTATGAGGAGCTGAAGCTCGACCGCCCTGCAGGTGAAGATACGGATTTGACTCAACTTGGAGAAGTCAAATCTCAAACCGTTGTATGGCCAAAGGAGGACATCTTCCTTCCAAATTGGACGCCAAGGCCACCGACTCCTCATAGCAGCAATCCTTCTTCGCCTCCACCTCACCAGTCTCCAGCGCAACCGTCGTCTTCGCGGCCTCACTAATCTCTAGCGCAGCCGTCGTCTTCGCCGCCTCACCAGTCTCTAGCGCAGCCGTGTCCACCGCCGCATCAGCGATCTCCACCGCCCCGTCAGCCATCTCCACCGCCCCGTCAGCCGTCTCCATCCACTCAGGATCAGAGCAAAAAGCGGAAACAGACCATCGCTAGTAGTGGCGGCAGAATGAGGATCCGATCACCAAAACGTAAGATGTCGCCTCTCCCAACAGTACCTCATAAGAATATGGTGAAGATACCTTGGGACTATACTGAAGAGGACAATATTAAGAGGGCAGACGCCCATCATGAACAGTGAAAGGCTAAAGTGGCTAACAAGAATAAACCGAAAGAGCCAGAGTACCCGGCCACCCCAGGAGAGCACGCCGCGGTAGTGAAAATGCTGAAAAACCTTGAAGATCCACCACCACTGTTGCCAGAAGACTATGAACGCTCTATTATCAAGTCGGCTCAGGCAAAAAAGCAGCGGTTGAAGAATAGTACGTCCAGCGGGAAATCAGTTGCCCAGCTCGGACAACAGAAAAATCAATCGTGCCCCCCGCTCAAAGTGTATTCCTATACAAATGTGTGCTCGAGCGGAGCTGCGGTCCAGCAGAGGAATGATAAAACAGCTCACATCGATCCGGAATTTCTTGCACACTACGGAGAAGCGGCCAAGGCTCAAGGCATGTCTATTGATGAGTACTTAACCCATTTGGAAGTATTCACTGACTTAGAATACACGTACCAGTACGGGCGTCCTCTGATCAAACCTGGGTTAGTCAAAGAGCTACCAACAAAAATGTGAAGATTGCATGACTGGTACATGCAAGCATGTGATCAATCGAAAAACTGGCTCTACTTAGCATATGATGACGAGCATTTCGGGACTGGACGAGGCGTGATGATGATTGAATTCGATGAATTATTTCAGTTATACAAACAAGACGCCCTCGACAAATCTATCGTCAGTGCCTATTGTTTGTAAGTATTATTAATTTATGTCATTAAGTCTTACTCAGCTCATTCTTGCATGTATAATCTTACTCATCACTATATTAATTTTGCAGAATGAAGATTCTCGAATGCAAAAGAGGACAAATCTATGACATTGGGTTCATTGACCCAAATTACAATCATCACCAAAGTGTTGAATCGAATCCCCGCGAGACAGAGAATAACTTGATACAAGCGTTAAGGTTTTGCAGTACCAAAAGGGAAATACTATTTCCTCACAACTTCAAGTGAGTGTTACTATACACACATTCTATTTTCGCTTACTCGATGTTATTATAAATGTACGTATAATTGACTCGTTATGCGTGCGCAGGTTCCACTTCATTTTGTTAATCATTGTACCTGACAAAGGACAAATAATAGTCATGGACCCGAAACGCACACCCCTCACTGAATGGACGAACATGCATGAATGTCTCAGAAGTAATTTCAATCATTATGGCAATACATCGGCAACTTCTCGTTCATTTCCTGATAGCAAGGAATTAATATAGAACTCCTTTATTCATTTCCTTTTTTGGCAGGGCTTGGAAACGATTCACCGCCAAGGCTCGGGGTGATTGGAAGCCAGAACTTACATTTAAACAAATAAATGTAAGTAACTACTAGCTAGATCCGCGCATCTCTTTATTCTAGTTTCAATACCATTATAATTCTTGATTATGTTTTTGATTGAACTCTGTTCTCGTAAAGTGCTTGAGGCAGGAACAAGGGAACAATTTATGTGGATACTATGTTTGCGAGTTCATTCGCCAGACGACCCATGAGAAGGGCAAAACCCGGGATATCAAAAAAATCAAAGTACGATAAACAATACTCACAACTTTATTTTATTACCGTGAATTGTGTTCGGTTTCATTGATATATACATTGACCCATTCTTTAAATTAGACCGAACGATTGCGGGACAGTCTTCTACCACAGGAACGTGTACGAGCAATTCAAGAGAAAATTGCCGGATTCTTTGATGCAGAGGTCCTAGATCCCAAGGGAGAATACTATTGCCATTCGATGAAAAAGATATGAAATGATATAGTGTAAAAAAGATGCATATATGTGCATGTAACTCGTGTCTATATTTTGTAAGTACGTTCGACAAAGCACGACGGATGAGATGGTGTAATATATTCGTGACGATATGCAATATAGTTGTTCCTTTATTGTTGTGTATGTGCAATCCAATTTAGTGTAAAACAAAAATTAAAAATTGCTCAAAAAACAGTGAAGAAATAGCCCCGGTTCGTAATACGAACCGGGACTAATACCCCTCCCCCTCTCGCTCCCAGCCCCACCACGTGGAAGGCCATTAGTTCCGGTTCGGGGCCGAATCGGGGCTAGCATTAGTCCCGATTGATTAGTCCCGGTTCGCGAACCGACCGAACCGGGGCTAAATGCCCTTTTTCTACTAGTGGTACAAATGATCGTTTTTTTAATGACAAAAACTCTTCTTCTTTGCAGGTTATTTTGCAATGTACGCAATCGCTCCGTAAGAGGTCTATGCTTCACCGAACGGACTTTCAACCGCTATTCAAGGCGATGTGTACGCAGTTCGAGCGAGTGGCCACGAAGGTTTTTTTCCAACATGGGTGACAGCATAACCTTTGTATCGGCCCATCACCTTCTTCGACATAGATATAGTGACGGTCCTATTTGACTTTACTAGTGTCGATATGTCAGCTTTTTTTCTACTTTGAGACTGTTTGTGTTGGCCTTGTGCATCCTAACTAAGCAGATGTCGGATGCTACTATCATAATTTGTATCCTCTTGATGCAGCGTTATGAGTTAATAAAAAGGCCCTTTATCGAAAAAGTTTTCTATCGATAGTGAACCAGGCAGCGGTGGCAACGAACTCACATCCAATGAAGCAGAACGGTTTTTTGATTCGTCCCCCCACCCCCAATTTCATGGGCCATGTGCCATCGCCCTGCTCTCACAGCATACGCAAGTATTTATTTCCGTAAAAGTAAGTGTATCTTATGAAGCACATCATATTGAGTATATGTGATGGATCCCCTTTTAGAAGAAAAAACTAATTACTGATTTCGACCTAGTTTTTGAAAAAACTAATTACTGATTTCGACCTAGTTTTTGAAAAGACTAATTACTGTATACATAGGTTGCAACAGGCACGGTAGAACCATGGGTGGCGGATGAATGCTCGGCTTGGTGCCACTCGGCTCGGTTTATTTGTACGAAAGCGAGGGCGTGGGCGGATGGACGGTTTTTATTATTATTACGAGAGGCATCACGTAATCTGAGCCCTCGATGTGTCTAGGGGGTACCAAAGCAGAAGTGTTTATACATACAACCTCAATGGAAATGAAAAATTGTCCACCGGTATGAATGCATTTAGTATGTACAATTCAAAAAAAAACTAATTGACATTTAGATCTTCAAAGTTATTTCCCAAATTTTACAACTTCAACTGCATACCTTATTTAATTTTTCAGTTACACACTTAAGGTTGTCTAATCAATCTAAATCTTTAGACATATATGGAGTACATAATTGTTCAGCTTTCACTAGGTATGCTAACAGACAGTGTATTTTGTGTCTGAAGGAAACAAATGGTCTAGCAGTAAAATCAATTATTTACTTTCTAGGTACATACATTTTTGGAGACGCCTTTTGTTTTGGTTTGTACCTACCTTGATATAAAAGGTAGTACTGAAAATTAATTGCGTTGTAAAAAAAGATCTCGGCAAAGAATGCCAATTTAGAATTGCTAAATCTATATAATAAGCTTTGTTGAGAAACATATTTCTTTGGTGGTGATGTGGGAATTTCATGTCCTATCTACATTTCCCGTTAGTGAAAGCCTGTAATATAGACTTCTGAACATGCATGGAAAGAGTTTCTAGATTTGCAAATTATGACAACTTCTTATACATTTTACAAATATAATATATTTTCTATCTTATTTGTCATGACAAAGTGGCTAGGACACACAAGTAAATTTTGTTGAAACTTCACCGCCAGCTCTAGACAAGAGGACATACATAACTATTACTCCTCTTAACGTTTCTTTCCCACTGCCACGACTTAGTTTTCATTGACCTTTAAACTTACGTTGATGTGAACATTTTCTTCTTACAAAAATCACTATGTTATTAAGATATATCTGATTATTTTGCATATATATATATATATATATATATATATATATATATATATATATATATATATATATATATATATATATATATGGATATTGTAATCAACATCATCATTTTCTTGGTCTAAAGAAGTTTTTAATCTTGAAAGACGATGTTTAGAAAACTTCAAGACGATTCTATAACTAGCGCAATGCGAATAAGGATTACCAAACAGTTTCTTGGTGATAATCTAACAAGGCTAGAAATTGGTTTCCTCATCTTCTAATATCAATGAAGTGATTGTTGCATACATGAAAAAGAAATTGGTTTCTTCATCTTCTAATATCAATGAAGTGATTGCTGCATACATGAAAAAGAAATTGGTTTCTTCATCTTCTAATATCAATGAAGTGATTGTTGCATACATGAAAAAGAAATTGGTTTCTTCATCTTCTAATATCAATGAAGTGATTGTTGCATACATGAAAAAGTGCCTGACGAGGATAACGTAGTCTTAAATAGTATGAGTATGTGGTTCATATTACAATTTGTTGAACGAAAGTTATTGCCTAATCTGTATATGTTTAGATGTTCTTTTATAATGTCCCAAGCTTGCTTCAGAAGTACTCGATGGAAAGAGCGGTGCATTTATTCATTAAGAAATCAATCTTAGGTTACTGCTCCAACACTAGCCATGTATGTTTCTAGCCACTCTTCTACTTGCTCCGTTCCTAAATATAAGTCTTTTCTAAAGATTTCATTAGTACTACATACGGAGCAAAATAAATGTATCTACACCCTAAAGTTATTTACCGGATATGCAAAATAATGAAAGATATTTTTCCTGATTTTAGAATGAGTAGCATTTACTCAGTGAAAAATTGTACGTATGTGAAGTGTGCACCCGACCAAACCATGATATAAAGTCGGCGTAGAGCAACCTTGATGTGCTAGTGCAAGAGAGAAAATAAATTATGAAGAGACACAAAGCTTGGTTGCTATGTTTCGAAATAATTAGACGGGACCCCAAAGTACATATTAGCAAGTCATGGGCATGAGAGAGATCGCGAAGATTGAGGCTGCTTGTATTGAAATAGTGACGGCATATGGACGTTTAATTTGGAGTGGCACGGTGAGCAGGATGAGCAGCCGTGTCCACGGTGGGAGAGGACAGGCGACGCGAGTAGCCGAGGAAGGTGGTCATAAGGTCGGCTACAAAGCTACTTCTACCCCTGGAGCTCAGGAAGGGGCGGTACACGGTCGATGGTGGCCACGCGTAGACATACAGAGGTTGCAATAGGCAGGGTAGAACTGCATGCTGGCGAACATGCTACATTACTACTTGTTCTTTCTATTGCTGCTCCGTTTCGAGGGAAGAGGGAATACATGTCTTGAGGATACGGGACAAACTACTACTACCACTTGAAGAAAAAAAATTGCTACTGCCACACATTTTCTTTTTAACTTCTTTTTTCTCACACCTTTCTCCACGCTTCTTCAGAGCACGGTATAATCATCTAAACTGTGAGAACTAAGTACAGGGCTCAGATTGGCTAAAAATTCAGAAGTAAACATCGAGAATCCAACATTCACTAGTGGAAAACGGGCCTTTGGCCTGGACCCTTTAGTCCCGGCCTCCCTCTGTGCCGGGACTAAAGGCCCGGCCACGTTGCCCCAAATCGCAATGCCGCCCACGAGGCTTTGGTCCCGGTCCGTAAGGAGCCTTTAGTCCCGATTTGTGTCTCAAACCGGGACTAAAGGGCTACGCAGTGTGCAGCCCACATGTGCGCCACCTTTAGTCCCGGTTTGTGTCTCAAACCGGGACGAAAGTCCTCCGCCTATATATAGCACAACCCCCTCTCCCCTCTTCCTTGCATTTTTCTTGGATGGAAGAGTGTGGGTGTGTGCTAGCTCTCCATTTTTTTTATGCACTAGAGGTGTTTGTTGAAATGTGTGTTAGAGCGATGCCGCTTCAGTTCACCGAACACAACTACGATATGAGATGCCCGAGCCACGCTTAAACCTCTTCCTCTTTATTTCTACTTATTCTAAAAGGTTAGCAACTATATTTCCTCGTTTAGACCGTGCGGTACTAATTTTTAGGATAGTGATTGTATTTGATATACTGTCGTATAACGCAGATGAGCCATCCATGGATGTACCGTGATCGACGGACATCCGCTTACACAGAAGGCGTGCATTCTTTTCGAGATGCAGCCGATGCGAACAAGCATGGTGGTGGCTATATGTTTTGTCCATGTGTTGAATGTCGGAATGAGAAGGATTACACTTCCTAAAGAGTCATTCAGAGCCACCTGCTTCGGTCCGGTTTTATGTCGGGCTATGATGTTTGGACCAAGCACGGAGAAAGAGGGGTTATGATGGAAGACGATGATGAAGAAGAAGAGAACGATGATGACAACTACCGATCTATGTTCCCTGAGTATGCTGATACCGCAATGAAAGACAATGAAGAAGAAGATCAGGATGAAGAACGGGAACCAGATGAGCCCGCTGATGATCTTGACCGGGTCATTTCTGATGCACGGCGAGGTTGCGACACAGAAAAGGAGAGGTTGCAGTTCGAGCAGATGTTACAGGACCACAACAAATTGTTGTACCCAACTTGTGAAGATGGCCAGAAGAAGCTGGGTAGCACACTGGAATTGCTGAAGTGGAAGGCAGAGACCGGTGTGACTGACTCGTCATTCGAAAAGTTGCTCGTACTGATGAAGAAGATGCTTCCAAGAAAGAACGAATTGCCCGCCAGCATGTACGAAGCAAAGAAGCTTGTCTGCCCTCTAGGATTAGACGTGCAAAAGATACATGCATGCCCTAATGACTGCATCGTCTACCGCGGTGAGAAGTACGAGAATATGGATAAATGGCCGGTATGCACTGCATTGCGGTATAAGATCAGAAAAGATGACCCTTGTGATATTGAGGGTGAGCCACCCAGGAAGAGGGTTCCTGCCAAGGTGATGTGGTATGCTCCTATAATACCACGGTTGAAACGTCTGTTCAGAAATAAAGATCATGCGAAGTTGTTGCGATGGCACATTGAAGATCGTATGAAAGACGATAAGTTGAGGCACCCCGCTGATGGTCGGCAGTGGAGAAAAATCGAGAGAGAGTTCCCGAGATTTGCAGGTGACGCAAGGAACTTATGGTTTGGTCTGAGTACAGATGGCATGAATCCTTTTGGGGAGCAGAGTTGTAGTCACAGCACCTGGCCCGTTACTCTATGTATCTACAACCTTCCTCCTTGGTTGTGCATGAAGCGGAAGTTCATTATGATGCCGGTGCTTATCCAAGGTCCAAAGCAACCCAGCAACGATATTGATGTGTACCTAAGGTCATTAGTTGATGAACTTTTACAGTTGTGGGCCGAACCAGGTATACGTGTGTGGGACGAGCACAAACAAGAGGAATTTGACTTTCGAGCGTTGCTTTTCGTAACCATCAATGACTGGCCTGCTCTTAGTAACATTTCATGACAGTCAAACAAGGGATACAATGCATGCACGCACTGTTTGGATCAGACAGAAAGTATATATCTGGACAAATCTAGGAAGAATGTGTACCCGTACAATCGTTGTTTTCTTCCGCCCAAGCATCCCTTAAAGAAAAAAGGCAAGCATTTCAATGGCAAGGCAGAACCCCGGGGGAAGCCTGTCATCCGTACTGGTGTTGAAGTATTTGATATGGTCAAAGATTTAAAAGTAATCTTTGGAAAGGGTCCTGGCAGCCAACCTGTTCCTAACGGCCCTGATAAGCGCGTACCCATGTGGAAGAAGAAATCTATATTTTGGGAGCTACCCTACTAGGAAGTCCATGAGGTCCGCTTGGCAATCGACGTGATGCACCTGACGAATAATCTCTGCGTGAATATTCTAGGCTTCCTGGGCTTGTATGGGAAGTCAAAAGATACACCGGAAGCACGGGAGGACCAGGAACGTCATAAAGGAAGAGATGGCATGCATCGAGGGCAGTTTCAAGGGCGTGCCAGCTACGCTCTTACTAAGGAAGAGAAGGAAATCTTATTTGAAGTCCTTTTCAGTATCAAGGTCCCGACTGGCTTCTCGTCGAATATAAAGGGAATCGTAAATATGAAAGACAAAAAATTCCAAAACCTAAAGTCTCATGACTGCCACGTGCTTATGACGCAATTGCTTCCGGTTGCATTGTGGGGAATTCTACCGGAAAATTTTCGCCTGGCAATTGTGAAGGTATGTGCCTTCCTCAATGCAATTTCTCAGAAGGTAATCGATCGAGAAAGTCTATCAGGGTTACAGATTGATGTGGTCCAATGTGTGGTCAGCTTTGAGTTGTTGTTCCCGCCATCCTTCTTTAATATAATGACACACCTCCTAGTTCACCTAGTCGAAGAGATTAGAATTCTCGGTCCTGTGTTTCTACACAATATGTTCCCCTTCGAGAGGTTCATGGGAGTCTTAAAGAAATATGTTCATAACCGTGCTAGGCCAGAAGGAAGCATCTCCAAGGGCTATGGAACAGAGGAGGTCATTGAGTTTTGTGTGGACTTTCTTCCTGACCTTAAGCCGATTGGTGTTCCTGAATCTCGGTATGAGGGTAGGCTAACAGGAAAAGGCACACTAGGAAGGAAAGCAAAAGTATGTATGGACGGGCATTCTTTCTCTCAAGCACACTACACAGTTCTACACAATTCCACCGTGGTGGCTCCGTATATCGTGAGACACAAGAATATTCTACGCTACGAAAACCCGGGAAAGGCTGCTCTTGGATTAAATGGGAACACGAGAAGACTTTCGGCATTTGGTTGTAGACACATCTCATGAATGACGACACCGTTGGAGATCAGCTGTACTGTTTGGCCAGGCCACCATCTTCGACTATATGTACTTCCCAAGGGTATGAGATAAATGGGAATACATATTACACGGTTGCCCAAGATAAAAAGAGCACCAACCAAAATAGTGGTGTCTGCTTTGATGCAACACACGAGAATGGGCACTGTTTGGAAACATATTACGGGTACATAGAGGAGATATGGGAACTTGACTATGGACCTACTTTTAAGATCCCTTTGTTTCGGTGCAAATGGGTGAAGCTGACAGGAGGCGGGGTAGTTGTCGACCAAAAGTACGGCATGACAACAGTGGATCTCAACAATCTTGCGTACATGGATGAACCATTTGTCCTAGCCAATGATGTCGCTCAGGTTTTCTATGTGAAGGACATGTCTACAAAAACGAGAAAACGAAATCAGCAAAAGAAGATATCGTCCGATGAGCCAAAACGCCACATAGTTCTTTTAGGAAAAAGAAACGTTGTGGGAGTAGATGACAAGACAGACATGTCAGTAGATTATAATAAGTTTCATGAAATTCCGTCCTTCAAAGTGAAAACTGACCCAAGCATCCTACTGAATGATGAAGATTCTCCATGGCTACGACCCAGAAGAAAACAGAAATAATAGATAGGAATATTGGTGCAATAATGTAATAATGTATTAAACCTTTTATGTAATGCATGTATGGAATGTACTAAACCTTTTAGTTTTGAATTATTTATTCAATTTCAAACACTTTTCATTATCATAGTTTTGTCAAATTCTCAAATATGCAAAAAGAATTTTAATAAACATAGTTTTTAATTGAAAATAACAAAATAGTTAATAGTTTGGATAGTCAAAATAATTAATTTTGAAAATAGAAAATAGTTTTGAATTATTTATTCAATTTCAAACACTTTTCATTTTCATAGTTTTGTCAAATTCTGAAATATGCAAAAAGAATTTTAATAAACATAGTTTTTAATTGAAAATAACAAAATAGTTAATAGTTTGAATAGTCAAAATAATTAATTTTGAAAATAGAAAATAGTCTTGAATTACTACTTCAATTTCAAACACTTTTCATTTTCATAGTTTTGTCAAATTCTCAAATATGCAAAAAGAATTTTTAATAAACATAGTTTTTAATTGAAAATAACAAAATAGTTAATAGTTTGGATAGTCAAAATAATTAATTTTGAAAATAGAAAATAGTTTTGAATTATTTATTCAATTTCATACACTTTTCATTATCATAGTTTTGTCAAATTCTCAAACATGCAATAGAAAAGGTTGTCTACCCGGGGTGTCGTCAATTTCTTCCGACCAATCATACCGTAAGAAAGAAAGGCAAGCATTTCAACGGTGCGGCAGATCACCGGAAGAACCCTAACCTCCCTACTGGTGATGAGTTATTGGCTATGGTCAAGGATTTGGATCAAATAGTAATCTTTGGAAATGGTCCCGGTGGTCAATCTGTTCCAAAAGATGACGTTACCGGACACGTGCCCATGTGGAAAAAGAAATCTTTATTTTGGGAGCTACCCTATTGGAAACTCCTAGAGGTCCGGTCTTCAATCGACGTGATGCACGTGACGAAGAATCTTTGTGTGAACCTGTTAGGCTTCCTGGGAGTGTATGGAAAGACAAAAAAAATGAAATCCCTTTGTAACAGATGAGTTCACGTTCGAAACCCTCATACTTCGAGAGAGACTGTCCGTTTTGTACATGAAGTGCATACAGTTTTTGCCGTAACCCTCTCGACTTTTTAGCACATGCTATGTGGGTGAAATGATGATACCATGCCAACTTTCAACATTTTCAAAGTTCATTTGTAGTGCTTTTCAATTTCAGGGTCAACTAGCTAGCTCAAAGAAAAATAAGTAAATGCACGAAAAATACCAAATGAAGTCAGAAATTGTTGAAAATTTGTGATGTGCCTTTGAATGGTGCATTTTGAACACACAAAAAGTATGGAGTTCAAATAAGTTCAAAAAAATGAAATCCCTTTGTAACAGATGAGTTCTGGTTGGAAACCCTCATACTTCGAGAGAGAGAGATTGTCCGTGTTGTACACGAAGTGCATCCAGTTTTTGCCGTAACCCTCTCAACTTTTTAGCACATGCTTTGTGGGTGAAATGATGATACCATGCCAACTTTCAGCATTTTCAGATTTCATTTGTTGTGCTTATCAATTTCAGGATCAATTAGCTAAAAAAAGTAAATGCACGAAAAATACCAAATGAAGTCGGGAATTGTTGAAAATTTGTGATGTGCCTTTGAATGGTGCATTTTGAACACACAAAAAGTATGGAGTTGAAATAAGTTCAGAAAAATGAAATCCCTTTGTAACAGATGAGTTCTCGTTCGAAACCGTGATACTTCGAGAGAGATTGTCCGTTTTGTACACGAAGTGCATCCAGTTTTTGTCGTAACCCTCTCAACTTTTTAGCACATGCTGTGTGGGTGAAATGATGATACCATGCCAACTTTCAACATTTTCAGATTTCATTTGTAGTGCTTCTCAATTTTAGGGTCAACTAGCTCAAAAAATAATTAAATGCACGAAAAATACCAAATGAAGTCAGAAATTGTTGAAATTTTGTGATGTGCCTTTGAATGGTGCTTTTTGAACACACAAAATGTATGGAGTTCAAATAAGTACAAAAAATGAAATCCCTTTGTAACAGATGAATTCTCGTTCGAAACACTGATACTTCGAGAGAGACTGTCCATTTTGTACACCAAGTGCATCCACTTTTTACCGTAACCCTCTCGACTTTTTAGCACATGTTATGTGGGTGAAATGATGATACCATGCCAACTTTCAACATTTTCAGAGTTCTTTTGTAGTGCCTTTCAATTTCAGGGTCAACTAGCTAGCCAAAAGAAAAATAAGTAAATGCATGAAAAATACCAAATGAAGTCAGAAATTGTTGAAAATTTGTGATGTGCCTTTAAATGGTGCATTTTGAACACACAAAAAGTATGGAGTTCAAATAAGTTCAAAAAAAATGAAATCCCTTTGTAACACATGAGTTCTCGTTCAAAACCCTCATACTTCGAGAGAGATTGTTCGTGTTGTACACGAAGTGCATCCAGTTTTTGTCGTAACCCTCTCAACTTTTTAGCACATGCTTTGTGGGTGAAATGATGATACCATGCCAACTTTCAGCATTTTCAGATTTCATTTGTTGTGCTTATCAATTTCAGGATCAATTAGCTAAAAAAAGTAAATGCACGAAAAATACCAAATGAAGTCGGAAATTGTTGAAAATTTATGATGTGCCTTTGAATGGTGCATTTTGAACACACAAAAAGTAAGGAGTTGAAATAAGTTCAAAAAAATGAAATCCCTTTGTAACAGATGAGTTCTCGTTCGAAACCGTGATACTTCGAGAGAGATTGTCCGTTTTGTACACGAAGTGCATCCAGTTTTTGTCGTAACCCTCTCAACTTTTTAGCACACGCTGTGTGGGTGAAATGATGATACCATGCTAACTTTCAACATTTTCAGATTTCATTTGTAGTGCTTCTCAATTTTAGGGTCAACTAGCTCAAAAAAATAATTAAATGCACGAAAAATACCACATGAAGTTAGAAATTGTTGAAATTTTGTGATGCGCCTTCGAATTGTGCTTTTTGAACACACAAAATGTATGGAGTTCAAATAAGTACAAAAAATGAAATCCCTTTGTAACAGATGAGTTCTCGTTCGAAACCCTCATACTTCGAGAGAGACTATCCGTTTTGTACACGAAGTGCATCCAGTTTTTGCCGTAACCCTCTCAACTTTCTAGCACATGCTATGTGGGTGAAATGATGATACCATGCCAACTTTCAACATTTTCAAAGTTCATTTGTAGTGCCTTTCAATTTCAGGGTCAACTAGCTAGCTCAAAGAAAAATAAGTAAATGCACGAAAAATACCAAATAAAGTTAGAAATTGTTGAAAATTTGTGATGTGCCTTTTAATGGTGCATTTTGAACACACAAAAATTATGGAGTTCAAATAAGTTCAAAAAATGAAATCCCTTTGTAATAGATGAGTTCTCGTTCGAAACCCTCATACTTCGAGAGAGATCGTCCGTGTTGTACACGAAGTGCATCCAGTTTTTGCCGTATCCCTCTCAACTTTTTAGAACATGCTTTGCAGCATTTTCAGATTTCATTTGTTGTGCTTATCAATTTCAAGATCAATTAGCTAAAAAAAAGTAAATCCATGAAAAATACCAAATGAAGTCGGAAGTTGTTGAAAATTTGTGATGTGCCTTTGAATGGTGCATTTTTAACTCACAAAAAGTATGGAGTTGAAATAAGTTCAAAAAAATGAAATCCCTTTGTAACAGATGAGTTCTCGTTCGAAACCATGATACTTCGAGAGAGATTGTCCGTTTTGTACACGAAGTGCATCCAGTTTTTGTCGTAACCCTCTCAACTTTTTAGCACATGCTGTGTGGGTGAAATGATGATACCATGCTAACTTTCAACATTTTCAGATTTCATTTGTAGTGCTTCTCAATTTTAGGGTCAACTAGCTCAAAAAAATAATTAAATGCACGAAAAATACCAAATGAAGTCAGAAATTGTTGAAATTTTGTGATGTTCCTTTGAATGGTGCTTTTTGAACACACAAAATGTATGGAGTTCAAATAAGTACAAAAAATGAAATCCCTTTGTAACAGATGAGTTCTCGTTCGAAACTGTGATACTTCGAGAGAGATTGTCCGTTTTGTACACGAAGTGCATCCAGTTTTTGCCGTAACCCTCTCAACTTTCTAGCACATGCTATGTGGGTGAAAATGATGATACCATGCCAACTTTCAACCTTTTTTAGAGTTCATTTGTAGTGCTTTTCAATTTCAGGGTCAACTAGCTAAAAAAAAAGTAAATTCACGAAAAATATCAAATGAAGTCAGAAATTTCATAAAGTTTTTTTGTTAAAATACTTAATAGAAAATAAAAAAAAGAGTCAACTAAAAAGAATCAACTAAAATATTAACTAAAATGAATGAATTAAAAATAATTAACTAAAATTATCAAAGTGCTTATTTGTTGGAAAGGATCAAGTATAACATTAACTAAAAAGAAACAAAAAAAGATCAACTCAATAGAAAACTAAAATAGAAGAGAAAAAATATTTAATAGCAAAGAATTAAAATATAAACTAGGACTAAAAATTATTTAAGTCAAAAAATGCCGCCTATTGGGCCATCACGGCGTGCATACGACTAGAAACCCTACCCGACAGGTGGGCCAGGATGCAGGCCCGCGGGCCCAATAGGCCCAACATGCAGCGAGAGGAGAGTTAGGCCCATAGGCCAGCAATAGAGAGAAGCTCAATTGAGCAAGGTGCGGCAGTGCTTATAAATCACTGCCAGCGCCCCTCGCTAGGCGAGGTGGGACTAAAGGTTGCCCTGTGTCGCACCGGAGCCAGCCCAGGTCTTTAGTCCCGGATCGGGGCTCAAACCGGGACTAAAGACGCCCTTTAGTCCTAGGTGGAGCCACGACCCGGGACTAAAGCCCCTCGTTTTCCGCCTCCTCGCCTACCGAAAAGGGGTCTTTAGTCCCGGATCGGGGCTCAAACCGGGACTAAAAACGCCCTTTAGTCCGGGTGGAGCCACGACCCGGAACTAAAGCCCATCGTTTCCCGCCTCCTCGCCTGCCGAAAAGGGGTCTTTAGCCCCGGGTCACGGCTAGACCCGGGACTAAAGGGTGTCTTTAGTCACGGTTCTAGCCATGACCCGGGACTAAAGGTCCTCCTATATAAACGACACTTCGAAGTTTCCAACCCATCTCCTCTCGTTTTCTTCCTCCTCTCGCTCTCCACTGCGCATCGGACGACGACGCGATCGACGCCGCCAGGCTGCCGGACCTCCGCCTCGCTCTCGCCGTGGTCGACGCCCGCCGTCCTCCTTGCCGTCGCCGATACGCCTCGCCTCGCCTCGCCATCGCCGTCTCGCCTTGCCTCGCAGTCGCCGTCTCGCCTCTTCGACATTGTTGCGCCGTTGCCGTCTCGCCTCCGGCCCAGAGCTCCTCGCCGCGTCGCCGACGCCGTCGCCGCCCCCAACTCGATTCGCCGTCGCCCCGTTGCTTCGCCCTGAGCTCCCCCTATCCTCCCTCTCCCTCTCCCCCTGTGCCGCCATTATTTTTTATAATTTAAGAAAGTTTTTTCTTTACAAAGTTTGTAGAAAAACTATTAATACCTACACAATAGAATCGGTATTATTTGATCCACCGGGAAATTTATTTCCATACTATTTTTACTATTGCAGCCACTCATCCCAGCAAATTTAGTGAAACACAAGAAAAAAATGAATTTAGGAGAAACTAACTTTTAAAAATGGAAGAAAAGGGTAGCCAACCTGTGCAGTGAAATAAGGGCCTCTTTGATTCGCAGGATTTTTAAAACGCAGGAATAGGAAAAATGGAGGATTTGAGTGGCATGTCCATTCGAACCCTATAGGATTAGTAAGGATTGTTTGATGCCACAAGAAAAACAAAGGAATTGTAAAAAGAAGTTGGAGTGGATGTTAGATTTCCTATGAAATGTAGTACAAGAAGATTCCATAGGAAAAGTTCCAATGGGATTCAATCCTATGATTCAAAGGACCAATGTAGGAAAAATCCTAAGGGTTTCAATCCTCCTAAAATCCTAAGGGTTAGGTAGTTAGTGTTAATTAGTAGGTTATTGTTAGTTTAGGGTTATGTAAATTTCAGTAAGTTAGTTTAGGGCCTTTTAGTTTAGGTCACAGTTAGTGTTTAAGCATATACAAATCTACAATCTACAAATATCACTTTAATCACTACAAAAATCACGTAAGCATATAAATTAGTGTTAATTAGGTTAGTGTTAGCTAGTTTAGGGCTATGTAAATTTAAGTAAGTTAGTTTAGGTTCGGTCCATGGCTTCATCATTACCTGGTAGTAACAGACGCATGGCGCTATCAAGCTCTCGAAAGTTGTTTTGGAATGGAGTTCCTGATAGAATAATTCTTTTTTGGTACAAAGTTTAACAAAGTCCTTCCAAATAGCGATATTCGGATGGCTCTTTTTAAACAGCGTACCAAAAAGCTAATTATCCTATTCGGGATTACGTTACAAAACAACTTTATAAAGCTTCATAGCATCATGCTCCTATTTTTTTTAAACAATACAATTGCAGATGCTTACATACACGAATTTTTACACACACTTAAAACTTTTGTCAATATATAGTTGAACTAGTTGATTTAATAAAACTACTTTATTTTACTATATATACAATTAGTTTATTTTTAGCAAGAAAATTAATAGAACTAGTTTATTTTCTAGTTCATTTTACGATGCCTATCCCGCATCCTCGTCGTCGACTCGGCGGAGGACACTTGCTTGATCAGAGGGGCCATGTCCGGGACTGGGCTCCGCCCGGCTGGTATTGGGAGGTGCTACCTTCCGGGGGGCGTTGGTTGGTGAGGAGCCAGCCCGTTGTTGACCCGATCCTTGTTTGGTAGCGGTCGCGTGGGCCAGTGACGGTGTCGAGGCTTCCGGACACCGCGGAGGTGGTACGTCACCGTGTCAGCGAGGAGGATGAGCACGTCCGTCGCTACATGGTTGCGTTGGAGGGCAGGTTCGACCATACCTGGCAGATTCTTCAGGGATCTCACTGGAGCTATGATCCTGTGATGGTTCCTTCTCTTTGGGTGTCCACCGCTCGCGACGATACCCGTCGGGCGCTACGGTTCTAGCTGTATTAGTGATGCTATATGTATGATAGTATTCGAGGAGTATTAGTGATAATATTCGACGATGTATGGACACAAGAGATGATGTAGTTTTGCTTATAATTGAATGCATACTAATTTGAATACTACTTTATTTTACGATTTGGTTTTGCTTATTGAATGCTCAAATTGGAAAAGTACTCCTACTTTGAATACTAAAATTAGAGAGCACTATGCAGAAATCTAGGAGTCCCGGCTGGAGCCACGACCCGGGACTAAAGTTGTTTCGGAACGGAGTTCCTGATAGAATAATTCTTTTTTGGTACAATGTTCAACAATGTCCTTTGACACTAGACAATGTGACATATAGAAGGGTAGATGAGATCACGAAAAATAGGATCATTTTCTACACATCTAGAATGTCGCCATTTTGTTAAATCCTTAAAGGTTAAGAGAATCCGTTAGACATATTTTAGAGTTTAGGTTCTAGCCAAGACCCGGGACTAAAGGTCCTCCTATATAAAACGACACTTCGAAGTTTCCAACCCCTCTTATATAGTTTGTTAGTTTATTAGTTAATCAAATGTCCGTTTTTTGCAGAACTATGGATCCACATATCAGGAACCTCGAAGAGGAAGAACTTCTCGAAGATATAATCAAAGACGGCCCCGACGTTGAACCAGCTGAATCTCCGTCATCATATCTAAACCCCTCCGGATAAGGAATGGAGGTCGATCGACACGAAGATGAAGCCGATGGGGCAGGAGATAGCTCCAATTACGGAGAAGGTGATAGCTCCACTGATGGAGAAGCCGGTGGAGAAATAATAAAGTCTGGCGAGGTATACATATGAAGTTCGACAATCACTTGTCATATGTGAAAAATATTGGAGATAGCTCTATATTGTATACATATACATTCATTTGAAGAATGTTTCTCCCTCTTAGGCCTCCACATCGAGCAAAGCTACGAAACGAGGCCCGATAAAAAGTTGGATGCACGGACGCATTACACCTTTGAGGTGATATTGCCTACGGGCGAACGCAAGCTTCCTAAGAATGTTGCTGACACATTCAAGAAGCAATGTGGAGTTCTCGTTAGGGATCACGTCCCGATCAGCATTCGGGAGTGGAACAAGCGCAAAGGGGCAGCCGATAGTGACTATGTCGCCGAAAGGTACAAAGATAATCTTTGGAATGATCTCATGTCACATTTCAACCTGCCAGAATGTGAGAATGAAGACGCCGCAAAAAAACTGAGGGCCAAAGTCAAGCAGTGGACTCTAAAGAAGATGGTCGAACTGTTCCGTAGCTGGAAGAAGAAGCTATGGAAAAACTATCGGAAGACAAAGAAAGTGCCAGTATTCGAGGGGTATCTAGCCAAGCAGGCGAATCATTGTAAGGCATTTCAAGAGTACAAGGAGTCAGAAGATGCCAAGGCATTATCAGAAAAGAACAAGAAAAATGCCGACAAGAAGAAATATCACCACACGCTAGGGCCAGGGGGCTATGAGACTGCCATCCCAAAGTGGGATAAGAAAGAGCAAGATCTGCTAGTTAAAGGCACCATACCTGAACCCATCCGTGATGAGTGGGAATTGAGAGCAAGAAATTGGTTCCTTGCGCATGGTGGTTCGTACGACGAAGAAACATGGGACGTCATCTGCAGTGACGGTCTTAGGATACCCAGGGAGAATTGGAAAAAGATAGTGAAAGAAATTAAGGAGGGAAAAAGACAGTTCACTTCAGATAGAGAGAAAGATTTGCTCACACTGGTCCTCGGCAATGACGAACATGGAGGACGAACGCGAGGCTTCGGTCCTTCTTACCCGTGGTGGCTTGGGTTTGCCAGAGACCAAGACACTTACAGAATCCGAGCGAGAGCAAAGAAGCGACAGCAGGATGAGGAGAATGACAAGTTCAACCAGTTGCTTGCCAGGCTTAACGAGCAAGAGAAGCAGATTGATGAGCTTAGAGGAGTAGCGCGCCAGGAAGATAATGCACTCGATATTACCGGCGCCCCATCTAAGCGGAAAAGCAGCGTGGCTGAATCTGAGGTCCCGCCCGACGATGCACGCAGAATGATAGAGGGCGGTCCCGGCTACCCCGTGGATAGAATCAAGGAGTCAACATCATGTGAACTCCATCAGAAATTCAAGAACATATCCATGAAGGTGGCCGTCGGACAAGCTTTACCTTCTGGCCCTGATGCACGCTGGCATGGCCGTGAGATTCCAGCTGGCTTTGCTAAAGTCGGGGTGGATGAAATCATGGCGGGGTTTCATGATATGGAGCTCGACATAGCTGGACCCGAAGATGAGAGGACACTCGGAGAAGTACTGGGTGGAGTCATCCTATGGGACAAGAACTACATCAAGCTTCCAGGGTCGGCCCCAAGGACAACACCGCCTCCGAGTCGTCGCAGGTCACCTACACCTTCATCACCTCCAAGCCCTCCACATGACGATGGCCAGCACAACACGAGTCCATCTCGATCATCGCCGCCGGACTTGGGTCGTCCGTCTCCGCCGCCGCCCGCTAAGGATACTAAGCAGAAGCGTGCCAGCAAAATGCTCTGTCGATGAGTTCTAAGCAACGGAGCTCCCAAAGCGCAAACTGTCGCCCCTCCCAAAGGTACGTCATGCTAATCTTCCTATCAGACCTTATGATCGTACCGACGAGGAAAACGCCAGGATAGCAAAGGAACATTATGATGCGCAGATGAAAAACAAGGAACCCGAGCCCCGCCCGGAATACACCGAGAAGCAAATAGCATATGCAAAATACTTCACGACCCTTCCATCACAGCATGACTTACACCATAAGCCTAATGACTATACACGCACATTGCAGAAGGAAGGGAAAAAGAGCAGATCACGTGCAAGTGCAAGTGGGAGCAAATCAAGTTCAACTACAAGCAAAAAAAGATCAGACGTTCCTCAGCCTGGACAACATGCCAAACAGTCGATCCCACCCCTCAGGGTGTGACTCGAGAATGTTCCCTCTCATGTGCAGGGGCAAGATTTGAAATTAGCAAAGAAGTGGGCGGATGAATGGGGTATCCCGGTTGAAGACGTTCTGGCTTCCCAAGACGACAGGTTACCCAAGGCTGTGGTAGCCCCTAAGCCACAGTTTGTCATGGGAGCGCCTTTGGTCAGCAAAGATGATCTCCCAACAAATATGCGTTACTTGCATACATGGTACTTAAGTGAATCAGAGAATGGGAGAACGATGATCGTGGCGCGTGTCCCACGGGAGTACTACGGCTGCCCCGAAGAAATCCATATCGACTTTGATGAACTCTTCCAGATGTACAATGCCGACGCCCTCGACAAATCGCTTATGAGTTGCTATTGTCTGTAAGTTTTTCAATTCGTTGTATACATATAACTTGTTTAGTTATTTCAATTCATTGTCTACATATAACTTGTACTCTATTATTCAGAATGAAGATTCTGGAATGTAAAAGTAGGAACATCCTAAATATTGGGTTTATTGACCCAGATAAAATACATATAGCGACGCTAACTAATAAACCCAAGGAGACGGAGGAAAACCTTCTAAGGTTTCTAACAGATCAACATTTCCTTGACCACATACTGTTTCCATACAACTTCAAGTGAGGGTCTTTACTCTGTTGTGTCCATTCACTTATAAGTGTAATTGATAAGTTACTGAAACACACACACATATATATATACATGTGCAGCTACCATTGGATTCTGTTGGACATTCAAATTGATAAGGGAAGAGTTGATGCCTTCGACCCATTATCGAGACCCTTGGAACAGTTCCAAAGCCTGCAGGACATGCTCCAAGGGTAATTTCAATCATTCTTGCGCTCTATCGGTCTCTTTCGATGATTTTCTGATATATCAATTAATGAAAAACTTAGCAAATCATTTTCCTTGTCGGGCAGGGTTTGGAAGCGGTTCAAGTGCGTGACTCCCGGTATCGAGCATGAGAAGCTGACCTTCAGAGCGGCTCAGGTAAGTAGTAGTATGATATACTTTTATTTTCAATATATTTATGATGCTAGATTATTATTTTGATTATATATATTCTATTCTCGTAAAGTGCGGCCAGCAGCCACGGGGGACGCATCTATGCGGATACTATGTTTGCGAGACCATTCGCACGTTTATCTCTGAGCACATATCTCACTCCCAACATGGGTGGCACCAACTTTACATACGAACCACCCCTCCCCCCCACCCCCCAAGAAAAAGTCCTTGTACTGGCAATCTGCATATGTAAATATGTGTCAACCAACTAATCTCCAATCATTCTTAATACTATTGCGACGAAGACTACGGTGCTCTCCCTGAATGCCTTCTTCTTTCTAGAGGCAATCATTCCTATGGGAGTAGCACCCACGACCCAGAACACATTCATCGCTAGGGGGCATAAGGTGGTTTTCGTCTGTGCTTAAAGTACGTCCCAGGACCATTTCAATGCAACAGCAAAACCTTGAATCCAAAATTGCCTACATTTAAAGTATATTAGTAGTAGACAATCATGCCGAAACATGACAGCCAAAGTATTTGACCTTTGTACATATGTAAGACAACAAATTTCTGGGGATTACTTTCATCAAATTTTTTCTTTGCTGAATCTCCAGAGGAACATGCCTTTTATTACCCACTAATGTTTGGTCGGGACCCAATTTCCCAAACCAAATAAGGTGCCATATTACCGACCAACAAATTATCCAAGCATATGGAATTCTATCCCTCAGACCCCGACGAAGGTGGGCATTTAGGGTTGCAGGTGGGGCAGTTGTCTTGGCACTCACTCCGCCTCTTGTAACACTGTACAACATTATTCTGGCAGCAGTAGCACGTACCAAAGTGCCCATGCATCGATTGATGCAGAGGCCGGGGGCTCGTTTCCTTCTTATCAAAAAAAAAATCCGAGAGACGACAGAAGAGTAACCGGGTGCAAAATTTCAACAATATCTTGTTCTCCCCTACAAAATTCGAGTTAACGATGGTAGTGTTGGCCGCATGGCCATCTTGGTTGACCACCATTTGGTTATTATCAAGACCACCTACGTATTATATATTTAACATTAGTTTGCAGTACCGCAGATGTATAAATATGTATAGATGTTTAAAAAATGGAAAGAAATTAACACGAGATGCTAATGATGACGACAATAGATACTTACACTGTACACATATGATTAGGCACCCAATGAAGAATATCATGGTCGCTTGCACTAGGCTGTTCCCTCTCATATTGGTTCTCTCTTGACAAAAACCCAGTTCTAGTCAAGATGCAAGGTTCCAGTTGGAAATAGTTGGACTCCAAACGTGGCAGACACGGTATGCAAGATTATAAATAGCAAGAGGTTCTGGTTGTAATGGTGAGTATCTTATAATAATATCATGCATATGATGCTAGTGTACTCCCATGTATCGTATCATATTGAATGTTATGCTACACCCATAATACATAGTATCATAAGGTAGTTCATTTGTTGCAATGCATTACATATAGTAGCACAACATTTAATAGCATAAGATATCATGATACGATACTCAACCTTTGTCTTTTTCATTTAATTATATGCACGTCGTCAAAATTGCTTAGTTGTCATGCATGGTACTATATGTAATACTCCCATTACAACCAGTCTAATATACTTTAAATATTTATTAATGTACGTACTTCAAAAGATTGTAAGTGCACGAGATATACGTTCATTAATGTTGAGATTTTTCTACATACAATATTAAGTGATACAACCAAGATGTATATATGCAACCTTGCATCCTTAAGGAATTCCTTAATAGCAACTGTAGCCGATTCAATAAATAGCAAGCTCTAGTGGCTCACGTCCCTCTTTCTTGAAACTTGTAATCTGAGAAAGCAATTGTATTTTTTTTTGTAGATGGACAAAACTTAGAGAAAAATTTAGTGCAACATGTAGCCCACGAAGTAATATTGCCTTTAGGCAAAGCTAAAAAGCCATTCCTTAGCTTTTCATGTGAGAGAGAAAGGAAATAAGCGAAGTTTCAAAGCATCTGGGTCATAATCCTGTTGTGTGTCATGTTGCATAATTCAGTAAAATAATGTAAATGCATACCTACATTTTGTCAAGCAGAGCCTTCAAATTGGTCCCGTTGAACCAAGGAAACCAGGTTTGGTTTAATCTCATATTCGGCAGCTGCAACATCAGGTTGTGCTATTAGTTCACACATGAAATTATTGCTAGGAGTAGCAGAACTCCCAAGATTACGAGCCATAGTATCTTTTTGGTTTTTCAACCGAAAACACTTGAAACAAAATAAGACATAAACTAAAACAGAAACTAAAAACAAAAACTAGAAATTAACTTGAACAAAAAAAATCCTCCCCTGCAACGACGCTAGAAAAAGGGCTTGATATCTTTTTTTATTGATCCGGTAATGGAACGAGAAAGGGTGTCCTGCACCTATTTCCCTAGAGGTGACCCTGGTTATTGAACCAGCGAGAGGAAGACTCCTTGAAGCAATTGTCTTTAGCAATCTTTTTGCCAATGTCTCAATCCAACTTTTGACTGGATCAGCAAGAAAATTGTGATTCAACACTTATAATAAAAACAAGGTGTGGGGACTATGTATTACTGTGTAAAACAATGTATTAGTGTTGGGAAAAAATATTAGTTTGTGCAGTTTGTGCTCTGGAAGTCATCCACGAAGAGGTGCTTGCTTTCTGAGTGGGGGATATGTTCAAATTACATCTTGACTGGCACGAGTTCTGCATCAAGAATTAGTTGTCCTACCGAAGGCCCTATCCGTCTTGCAGGGTTGCCCCAATAATTCATATCAAACAAAAACATTGGGTGTTTAATCATGAATTCCCAAGGTTAGGATGCATGTTACCCTACTGAACCTTATTGTCATCGGTGTTCGTTATAACACGTCATGGTCCCCTTCCTCCTAGCCTCACTACACCTCATGAGGATTTCGGACAAGACAAGAGACAATTCATGAAACAATTTTATTTGACACATATAAGACGTTATGTCAAAGACTTCCATTCTTCCCTTCACGGAATACCTGGGGCTGCAAAGCTCATGTCTCACCCCAAACCTTACTAGACTACACACACATGGAGGTCATATATCACGAGAAAATATCATTAAAGAAAACATCTTGGGATTGATTGATTGAAATATGTCTTACAATATATGCCTTGTGCGATGCACGATTACAAGTATGAACTATATGAGAGAGAACTATGGTGGTGGAGATGGCTATGGAGATAAAAGTGGCGGCGACTAGTGTTTGTGAATGGAGATGATGATGATGAGGTTATGGCTGCACTCGACACTCTTTTGTTAACATTTTGATGGGATCCCCTTTTTAAATGTTGTTCAGGTGGACGACTTTCCTTGGTTTCCATGCCAAACGACCGCTCATGCGAGCGCGTGTGCTTGCATGGAACGCCATCTTTGGCTCTGGTGGCCTCCTGGCACTACCTGGTGTCTTGTTTCTTCTCCAATTTCCATCATTTCCTTTCTCCCACGTGATTTCTATCCTTTTTAGCCCATTTCCTATGACAAAATATCAAAGAGAGGATTTTTTGAATCCTTTGCATTCATTAGTGGCGGGCATCAAAAGCCAAGGAGTGGCAATAACGAAGTGAATATCTCTTCTCTTTTAATGAAATATCTTGGTTTAAACATAGTTGAAATGAGTGTAAAAATATGACTAATCACAAACCCATGATAATGAGACAAGTATGCATCTAGTGAATAGGCTATCCTTTCCACACTAACAAAAGTCAGCTAGGGGTAGGGGTAACACCAACACTCAACTTCTGCAGAAATGCCTACCAGTAGTGGGCATCAAAAGCCCAGCAGTGACGGGTGACACTCTTAGACCCATCTGCCAGTGAGTTTCAACCACTACTAACATGGCATCGTGGCGGACGCGCGCCTATCACTAGTAAATACCAAGCAGCGGCACACCTTACCTAGCGTCCGCCGCCCATAATCCCACTAACGACACTAACATCGCACACTATTAGAAATTTAGGCTTTGTGGTCTATCCCCTAGTCTTGTGCGCTTATCCGTGGTGTCGCTCAAAATTAACATGTCTGAATCTAGGGGTGGAGACCTTCTTATATAGTTTTCCAAACAGCTCACCTCTTATACAAATAAGACTCCTAGTCGTCTCAACTAGTTTCTGGGATACAATCCAGATAAATTACCAACCACGGTCAAATTTGTCTGTTAATGGATTCTACCCATTCTATTCCCGAAACACTTGTGAGCAACACGCCATAATAGTCTAAATTCCTCTTATTATGTAGATCAATGTTAGGGTTGTAATCTAACTATACGATCTAACTCCTTCCAATCATTAGTGTATCCGGGCAGTCGTTCCAATATAAATATGTTGTTGTGTTTCACTGATAATAGACCACCTTCATAATATAAATATGTTGTTGTGTTTCACTGATAACAGACCACCTTCATAGCTTTCTTAAGCATATAATACTTAAGTACGTTCCAGCAAGTAATAATTCCATGATATACATGTAAAGTAAGTCCATGCATAAATACATATATAATTTCATATTAGGTATTGCGAATATTAGTAATTCAAATATAGTTGCAGGTTGCATAATTCCAACATCTCCCGCTTGTCCAAAACGATTATTCTAGCTATATAAATGGTGGTACTTCCCTTCAATATATTTCCTTCTTGTGACACGTAAGATCACAAAAGACCTTATTTCCGCCTAGTTATTACATCATAGCTGTCCTTGGCGCCTTGAGTATTATTTCTCGAGTGTAATTCCACGTTTATAGGCACCTTCAGCATTTTTGTCCTCAAGATAAATTCCGCATCAATTATTTACATCATATATATCAGTACTATTGATAATTCTACATTAACTTAAATAGAAGATAACCACGTTTAATAAAGTTTCCAAAACTAAGTAAATATCAAATCCGATCAGTAAATTAAGTTACATGAATAACCATGTTTGAAACAAATTCATAACTGTAGTCAGTGAACCTGCACCGTATTTGTACTACAAAAAGAAATTTGATACGTGTACCTAGACTTATTTATAATCTCATAAATACAATAATAGCTTCCTCAATGTGTCCATCTATAGTATAAATTCCAGAACAAGTGACAGGTGGCGATGCCCTTTCCACAACCTAATATGATGTGTGACATTCCCTTGGCCGCTCATTTTTTTTCCACTTCTTGAATGGATCATAAATTTTGAAAGCTAAGGTACGATTGTATAACAAAGATACAATAAATTTCAACATCATTTATTATCCTTTTTTCCTCAAGAGTTCAAACATAATTCCTCGCTGATTTTGGTTCCAGGTACTTTATAAAATTTGTAATTTTTCATATAAAACATTTTAAAACATATCCATTATAGTTCTGCTCCCAAAACATAGGAAGATTCAAACATTCCTTTCATACGAAAGTGAAACCATGACGAAGCTTTCACTTACTTCAATGTGACTTTATCATTTGCAAACAACAAAACAAGGTTAACGTATATAATAATAATGCAATATATATTACACATACATTTGTAGATGACTGTCTTGCTTCATTTACAAAACTATATGGCCTGCTATTCCATTGATGTGAAGCTTGTTATAAGATCATACATTAATGTATTCGGTTAGCAAACCATGTTTTTAGTTCCTCTTTACGAAAATTCAATCAGAGAGAGTTTCCACAAAGTGTATATCCGTTCGTGTAAAGAATTGAATAACACGAATGTCATTATTATATTCTAGTGAGCTAAATTTCCTTCCCCACAAAAACCGCTTCCATACAACATGCTTGTTGTTATTTGGTATGATTTTAAGTTCCCAAACTAAGCTCTTCCTAATTTGAGTTTATCCCTTCCCACAACTCTTCCACCGGTAGTTGGCATTGATGAAAAAGTCCTTCTTTAGAGAATTTAGTTATTACTTTAAAATTTAGAATGACATCCCCCAACAACACATAACAAGTATCCAAACATGATATTCCAGGCTAAGTCCTCCCACATATCCTAAGCATGTTATTGTCACGAGTTTCGCTTGTAGTTTCCTTTGGGGTCAAGATTATATTTCAGTATGTTTGTCAATAATGGTAGTTCTTATCCCCCGCTCGCCACTCGTAAGATTTTAGAAAATGAAAGAAAATGGAAGCACCTCCCATGGGTGCAGTAGCGGCGCTTGATGACGCGTTCATGTCCCTGTTCGGGAGGCCAGCACACACGCACACACGTAACATGTAGACTGGCACCTAGCCCGCATGGTCGATCTGCCACCCTGCGCACGCTGGATTGAGGACGGGTGCACACCTGTTGGATCTGCCTCCACCCGCACACCCAATGGATCTTTCGCGCGTTAGATTCGCTGGATCCGTCGGACACTCTCTTACCAATTGTTGTTGGGTGTTATCTTACCAACGTTTTGATGGATGGTGCAAGTGGAATTAACATCTTATATTTTAGTACTCTAAGAAAATGAACATCCCTTGCCAGACCTTTGGCCCAACAATATTGAGTTCCACGACGTCGTGCCCGAAAAAAGGAAGCATATGGATTAGATAACATTCGACATCCTTGATAACTTCCATTTTGACATGCTTTGGTTGAATGATTAGATTGACAGCGCACATATGATGCTTTATTTGGTCGACCAGCCTACGCCAAATCTATTGATTTTTGAGGGTTCACTGAAGTGTGAAGTTGCGAATATTTCCATGCACGGCGCAAAAGCTAGCCATGCATGATGATGCCAGCGAGACTGTCTCCTTCTTGTGGCAGGTCTTGGGTCATGTCCATGGCATCCGACGCCATCAAGCTAGCTCGCAATTGCGCGCGAGCGTGATGCTGAAGCTAAACTGGATCGGATCGTAGGAGATAGATGTTCGGGCAAGCGATGGGAATAATCACGCGGACATACCTTCTAGCAGCTTTCTCTCTTGAGAAACACATCGCGGCCCGAAATCACCGGACATTAGCAGAAGCTGCTATCATTCGTTGGGCTGGCCTAGTAACGCGGTTCCTTTTTGCTGTTTCATTTTTTCCTTTCTTTCATGTTCTATTTAAGTTAACCATTTGTATCTCCTTTGGTTTATTTCCACTTTTGTTTTTTTGTTTTGTTTTTAATTTCTAATTTGGAGGACTATGGATTTGTTCCCCAAAATTAAATGAACAATTTCCCACACGTGTGAAAATTTTAGATAGATGAATAGTGATCTTTGGGTACAGAAACCTTTTTTAATAGTAGGGGATCTGTTTTCAATGTATGTGCATTTGTATTCAGGAATGTATACTTTTAAAATAATTAAACTTATTTTTCATTTTTAATAAATGAAACAAAGATATGCATTAAGCTGCATATAGGAAAATCCGACTGAACAGGCAAATATTCAGTGATACCAACTCCTACATACTCCCATTTTAAGAAGTAAATCTTAAACGTTTCAAAAAAATAGCATAGTTTTTTATTAAAAGAATGGTGATGATAGTATGTGGACCTCTAAGTATGAGGGTATGAACCTTTCTGTTCACCAATAAAACCGAAGAACATTTGAGGTCCATACAATGCACTGTGAAATAAACCTCTAAATATTTTAGGTCCATAGAAATAGGTGGTTGGAGCAACGTGTTAAAAATAGATCAGGGTTAAGATGTAAAATGCACTGTGAAGTGCCATCCTAGCTTGATGACATACAATATATTATATCACTAATCTCCCTAAGATTGCAGGCCTCTCGTTCAACTCAGGTCATCAATTTGGAATGGGTCACCGATTTGACCGGATCAACAATCTTTTTCATTAATTTTATTATATAATACATGGTATTTTCTAATTTTTAAATCTTCACGATTAATTGAGGGTTCAATTTAGAATTGGATCACCCGATTTTGATCGGGTCAGCCATTTTTCAAGGAGCTCTCCTATTAATTTTTTTAAGTCTTTGTGTTTTATAATTTTAAACTCTTTCATTCGATTGAGGTATTCAATTTTGCATATAGTTTATAATTTTGATCGGGCAAACAATTTCTCAAATCAATCAGCAGCAACCGTCCTATGAGAGTATATTAACCCCTCGTAGACTCCCGTCCACACAACAAAGCACTACCATGTGATATTATAGGCGAATAAAGTGCATGCAACCAACGATAAAAAAATATCTCCACATAAATATGGGTTGATTATCGGATAACACAAAATCACACCTCGCAAGGCCCACCAAATAACTGTATTATAAATAAACATAAAACAACTCCGTCATCTCTATCACCGGCCAAACTAATTAATACTCCATCAATTTCAAATTATTAGGATTATAAGTTATTTAAAAAGTCAAATTTCTATACTTTTTGACCATGTTCAGAGCCAAAAATATCAACTTCCACGATATTAAACAAACAAATATGAAAATTCATTTCCTCATGAATCTAATAACAATTGTTCAAGATATCGGTAACTGGTAGCAGCTCGGCCGGCTTGGGAATAGCGATTAATCGGTGAATCAGCCTATTAATCGGATTAATCAGTCGACCATTAACTGATAGATTAAATAGGAACTTACCAACATATATCTAGTTTTTATGTATTATACCATATACTTTCGTGCTCCCATCTATTTACTATTCCAAAATATGCTACTGTTTGGTCGAACCTGAGCTATTGAGCAAGAGTGGGATGGGATGGGTTATGAGGACAAATTTGGCTTTGTTTCCAAAAATGTTAATGGGCCAATAATGATATTAATCGTCCTAACAATCGATTAATTGGTCTAACTGACAAATTAATCGGTGTGACAAGTTAACATGATGAATATGTGTTATTCGATTCGGCCACTCAACGAGTAGCGATTAACTGGCCTATTAATTATTAATCGGACGAATTCTTGAAGAGTGAATAACCCCGATTTGATATTAAGAATTTTGATACATTTCTCTACATATTTAATCAGATTTAAAGAGGTTTGACTTTTCAAAAAAACTAATACACCATATAACTTGAAGTAGAATGATTAAAGAAATTTGAAAATCCCAACAAATTCAACGACGCAGCAAAGCGCGCCTAACCCTTTTAGTATGACACTAAACTCCATAATTTTAATGAGCCAACATTCAATTGAGGTCTCCAATTGAAATTGGGTGATTCCATTTTGACCTCATGAACAATTTCTCAAAGCTCTCTCATTGAATACTTTTATAATATACACTATGCTTCCTAGTGTTTAAGACCTCACAATTAACTGAGCTCTCAATTTAGAATTGAATCGCCTGATTTTGAACAAGTCAACAATTTCTCAACGATCTCTACAACTCAATTATTTTAATTCCATATATTCTCTAATTTGAAAACTCTTTCATTCAGTTAAGGTATTTAATTTTGGATTTTATTTATTATTTTGATGCAGCCAATAATTTTTCAAATCAATCAGAAGCAATCGGCTTATAAAAACATATTAATCGTCCGCATCCTCCCATCCCTAGAAAAAGGAAATCCACTAGATGTTATTGTTGCACAAATATACTACATAGAGTCACCGATGCAAAAACTTTCCCACATACATGTACATTGGTCAGTGGATAACACAGACCACACTACAAAAGGCCAACCAAGTTATCGCATTATAATCTAACTAGCGGAGTCACCCGCGCATTTGCGCGGCTAGATTTGCCATTTGTTGTTAAATGTGAGTTTTAACTTATTTTCTATATTAGCTTTGATCGTGTCCCATCTTCTCAATTTTGTTCATTGAACATTAGAAATTAGACACCAAAAAACATCAAAATAGAGAAATTTCGTATAATAATCCAAATCTTGCTGGCCCAAACAGTCATGGAGTACTTCCTCTTCCTTTTCTTATCTTTAGTGCTATTGCAGTTCGGTTTGGTTAGGGAAATGCTTTGCGTCAAGATGCGTCCGCACATCCGATCCATACTTCAATTTACTGTGGCGTGTTTGTATCAATGTAATGTATTTGTATTCACTAAAAAAATGCTACAATATTATCTCTCCGCGGACTCTGCTAACTCTTTCATACCTTATCTTTATATTTTATCAAATCGTGCCCATGTTAATAGTGTCATAACTTACCTTTGCCAAATCCTGCCAAAAAATACATTTTCTTATTTAGCAAAACTGAAATGATTCATCGTACCTGGACATGAACTTTTGTTTCAAACCTCTACAAATATAGAAAAAGAAATGTTTCCCTTTCTTCAATTTGCGTTGTTCCTCACACGCTCATCCATCTATTAAATATTCTTATTTATCTTCACGTACATGAGTGTTTTTTACATGGGCATGCACATGATTATTCTACCAAATCATGTATACACCGTTTGCACTGAGATATATTTATTTACAACAATTCAAATATGATATTACATACTTGACATAGTATCTTGATTACACGTTCTCTCTTTGTCACTTTTATCACAATTTCCATTTTCGGATCATGCCCACATTCTTTTGCCTATTCCACTTGCCTATCCATGCTCATAATTATCAATGACAAAGGAGGCCTATATATCACATTGATCATAGCTAACTGTTTATAGCAGGGACCATGTTGTTGACGTACAATCTATCGGTTTAGCATGATAAACATAACTTATTGTATAATCCCTACTTTACAATGTGAGGTACTCTATTTCTAACTGTAAATTTGGATCATAAAGGTTTATATACAATATTTAATTAATAGTTAAGATAAATAGTATCACATAAAAGTGAAGAAGAAGTGTAGGTTTTGATACAAATCCAATGGTACTACATTATTAATTTGTAAAAGAAAAACACACATGATTATTTAAATAGCTCGTCAAAGCCTGAATTTGGTCAATTAGCTTCCTTAATATTGTATCAGATAACGTATTCTATATCACTTCTCGTGGCGACAACCTAATTAATTTTCCAATCCGGCCAAAATATATTACCAAGTAATAATGGAAGTCATAGACGATTCCAATTACCAGATGTCAGGATGAGTTGTGCTTCCACCTAATCATCACTTACTTTCAACCGTGAACTTCACACGACAACAATTCATGTGCACCAAGTTGTGCTTTGGCGTACTCTTTTTTTCTCTCTTTTCTCATATCATGAAACCTATGTTTTACATATCCAAGTAACCCATGCATGTGGTCATATCATTTTATTGTACTTTTATCCAACATTTTAGTTTTTGGTGTGAGCTCAGATTTATAATCAGAATGCTACTCTCAGTATTAAAGTTTTATAACCATAAACTTTGTGAAGTGTGCATGGAAAAGCAATGTTATTTATATCATTCCCTGATTCTTTATTTAAGCAATAAAATATATATTTTACAAAATAAAGTATTAATAATTGTACATGTACACGAAGAAAAACAACTTGGTTAATTTTTTGAGTAGTGACATTTGTTATGATGTCATGGCATGCAATACAACGTCTACCACTTCTAAAGGAAACTCCACTCTTGTTTCCCAATCAGACAGCACCAGAGCAGCCGCTAGCTTTTATGCACATATTATGCTATTCTAAAATTGGGAATGAAAATTACTCAGTAATAGATTGACCGATTAACCAACCTTTGCTTATCTTGTTTTCATTTGGTGTACTCCATTTTCCACCTACTGGAATCGGTTACCAGATCCTACCAATGCGAATAGCGCACACTGACTCTCGCCCGTCGACGTGCGTCATGGCGTGTGCCATGATGTTCGCCGCGCTGCACACACCAAATCGTGCTGGCGCCTGACGATGAATGATTCGCAGAGATGCGTAGAGTAGAGATGTAATTGTAATCTTGATTATTTGTCTCCCTGACTTCAGTTTCATGGATACGACGGGTTTATAAGATAAGTTCCTCGAAAACTACAATCTTTCATGCGCATGGGTAACATCCATATTCTCCAATGTCAAATACTATGTCTACTATATTGGCATCTTCTCTGAAAATCTGACAAAGATCAACGCATTACAGCATAAGTAATCTTCTGCAAAATGAAATTAACACGCTGTAAATTCAAATTCCAATTGACGACTGCTAAAGTAAAGACCAAAAGTTAAATACTTTCCATCTTGGATTGAAATTATGTTAGAAAGATTGAAATTACCATCGACGATCGTAAGTAATACCAATAGATAAATCCATTGCATCTTGGATGCTTACCAGGTTCACTACATCTCAAACCATGCGGCTGATAGGCATTCCACAGGAAGCAGAGCCTGCTAGTAGTTCTTGTTCAGAGGTGATGTTGCTGCTTGATTACGGAGCTAGGCCCATGCAGTGCAAGCAATCATCTTCTTTGAGATGGATAGAGGCAGCCGATGACGCCACCAGTCCAATTAGCTAGCCTAGCAATTGTAGATCAGCGAGAACACACTCATATAGAAGTACATGGTCGAATTAGATCATGTACCTCCTGATAGAGCTAGTAAGCCCCTGCAGTGCGCAAAATCATCTGTGGTTTGACATGGATATATAGAGGCAGCCCGTGACGCCATCAATCACTTCGCCTAGCAATGGGAGATCAGCAATAACACAATTAGATCAACGTACATGGTCAAATTAGTAGTGGCATATGTGGAAAAGTTTAGATGTTTCTAGGACGCCCGGATCTGGCTAGTATGAATATGAAAGACGGATGCACTTCTTTCCACCTTGAACCACGGAATTACTGGAGAAGCAATTTCTCCCCTCCTTGCATAGAAAAACTGAAGTCAGAAGGGATGATTAGATGCGTTCTAATGTTCTTAGCTTTTTTCTATCACGGGAAGAGAGGAGACTACCTCATGTGTGCGGAAGAGGTGCTGGTTTTGGAAATTGACTTGTACTACAAACGCATATGGACACTTAATGAGTCTTGCTTATGTACGATTGGACATGCCCTTACGTGGCCATCACATCCTTACATCGGCACATATTTTATATGTGCTAATTTTCCAATCTATGGGTTGTTTCCTAATCGGTGTCTGCTTTTTATTTCAGGTGATCGGGATGCTTTTGCAAATTCCTACGCTAGCACATGTTTTTTTACTTGACGTGGGCCTGTATATGGAGATGAATCTAGTCCGTCCATATATCTTAACTCTTGGGTGATAAATCTTCACCGTTAATTTTCTATCGTCTTAATAATATAATAGAAGATTAGTATGATACATGTTTGACATTATGTATCATGCCGGTTTGACATTATGTATTTTGGTATTTTTCACAACTAATTAGATCAAACTTAAAAGGTTTGACTTTTGAAAAACGTTATACACCTTATATTTTAAAATTTAGTGAGTTTTTTAAGAAACCCAACAACACCATGGGTGCATCAAAGCGTGCCCAACTCTTCTAGTACGTAGTATATAATTCTTTTTTATTGAAGATAGTATACGGACTTGAAGATCAGAAATCCATAATCACAATAAATAGTAAATTCAAATAAAATATCATAACTATCTGAAACTTGTTTAACTCAACGATGTTCCAAACTTCTACGTCCTTACAAATTTTCGTGGTGAGATGACATCACAGAAGCTCGTTACAAAACAAACAAAACTAAAGCCTGAGACTGTCCAAAAAATTGTACTCTGATTTTATTTATTATTTGTGACGATCTCCTCCACTAGTAGAAAATGAGTCTTTCGGCCGAAGCCAAAAACCACATTAGTTCCGGTTCAAACTAAAACCGGCACCAACGCCAGGCATGGTCCCGGTTCAGTTTGCCAGGGCATTGGTCCCGGTTCGGTTCACCTCATTAGTCCCGGTTTGTGGAAAAAACCGGGACTAAAGATCCAACGACTGCCACGTGGCGTTTCGCGGAGCATTAGTCCCGGTTTGTGGCAAGAACCGGGACTAAAGGATATGCTATTAGTCCCGGTTTTAGACAAAAACCGGGACTAAAGTATTGCCTATATAAACCCTCGCCCCTGCCCAACATCTCCTCTGTTTTTTGGTTGTTGAGGTGTGCCCATGCCATGCTTTTGCCACTCTAGTTCATGCACATGAGGTGTTAGATGAAATGTCCGAACCACACTACTTAAGCTTTCTCCTCTCCAAGCTCCATTTTCCTCAATATTTTTCTAGGTTTGGCCGTGCAGCAACTGCACAAGTGTTTTAAAAGGTTAGCTACTTCATCCTTTCATCTTTCACTTCTAGTTTAGCTCATTTCAAATGCTCAAATTAATTAAGTTCTTAGAGTCTGCACATGTGTAGGGTGTCGTCCCGTGCCCGTCCTCACCGTTTTCGATCACCCGCGCCGATCTCAACGCGAGCACCACCGTGGTGAGCCTCTTGTTCTTATCTTCTTTTCAAAAGAAAAAAAATCTTACTTGTATGATTTAGATACATACTTGTATAAATTACTTACTTTCATTATTTTTTGTTATTATATAGTGCGATGGTTTTGGTATCCGCATCCGTCGGCCCTCGTCCTGTCTATGATTCAGATATGGTATATATTATCTTCTATAACTATTTGTTTTATTTAGTGTTTATGATAATTATGACGATCAACGTGACATATATTTTTAAATCTAGGAGGTATGTGAACCGGAAATTTCAACCCACATAGAAATTCTTGTCGAGAAGTTAAATTTAGTTGAAAAAAGAAAACAAATACTTGAAGGAAAAATTGAAAATAATTGAGGAGAAGAATATGGAACTCGAGTTGCATGTTGCCGATGTCATCGATGATCGCAAGATGAAGATCGATACGATGCGGTTGAAGATGGATGCAATGCGCTTGAAGATGGATGAAATGTGCCTGAAGATTAGGAATATTAGAAAATATGTCATTGATAAAGAGGCTTGGTATCATTATGTTGTTTGGTCAATTGTTACCTTAGTTCCGATTTTGATCGCATTTGTTGTTGCATTTAAAAGTTTTACATAGTTGTATGTTGTTTTAGCAGAGAACTTTCTGTATTTATTTTTGGCAATAATAACATTTGATCACTACTGTGCTTTGGTTTTAATGTGATGATGAACTTGTATTAATTTGGTCATTTCTCTATTCATGATGTTCTGCAATGGTTTTTTGATATTCTTAATTTCATAATAGAGATGAACTGCCAATGGATGTACGGTGACCGATGCACTTCGGAGTACATTACGAACCGGGACTAATGCCCGAGTCACACTTAAGTTCACACAACATGGTATCCTGGACCGAGGTTAGCAACCTTATCCTTTTCATCTGTAATTGATACAAATATATTGCATGTGTCAATGTACGGTGGTCATTTCACTATTCATGTATGATGCCAGATCGATGCACGGAAGCGATGGATGTACGGCGAATGATGTGGTTACGGATGTATCGCAGACCTGCATAAATATATCGATGTGGCTGAGGCAAACAAAGTGGATAATTTTATGCCTTGTTCATGTGTTGGTTGTCGAAACGTGAAGGAGTACTCTAGCTCGAAAACCATTCATCTCCACTTGCTTCAGAGAGGTTTCATGCCCACATATTATTGTTGGACCATGCACACAGAAGGAGGGGTTAGGATGGAAGACAATAAAGAAGAAGATGATGATGACAACTATCCTATGTTCACTGAAGAATACAGTGATACTACAATGAAAGACAATGAAGAAGAAGGAGGTGAAGAACAACTGGCATCAGATGATCCCGCTGATGGTCTTGGTCGGGTCATTTCTGATGCAAAGAGAGAATGTGATACAGAAAAGGAGAAGCTGAAGTTGGAGGCCATGCTAAAGGATCATAAAAAGTTGTTGTACCCAAATTGCAAAGATGGCAGCACAAAGCTCGGTACCACACTGGAATTGTTGAAATGGAAGGCAGAAACTGGTTTATCTGACAAGAGATTTGAGAAGTTACTAAAAATATTGAAGCCGAAGCTTCCAAAGGATAACAAATTGCCCAAGACTACGTACCAAGCAAAGAAGGCTATCTGCCCTCTTGGATTAGATGCGCAGAAGATACATGAATGCATTAATGACTGCATCATGTATTGCGGTGAGAAGTACGAGAATATGGATAAATGCTCGGTATGCACTGCATGTCGGTACAAGATCAGACAGGATGACCCTGGTGATGTTGAGGGCGATGACGAGCCCCCAGGAAGAAGGTTCCTGCTAAGGTTATGTGGTATGCTCCTATAATACCACGGTTGAAACGTTTGTTCAGAAACAATGAGCATGCCAAGTTGATGCGATGGCACAAAGATGAGCGTAAGAAATCCTGGAAAAAGTTGAGACACCTCGCACATGGGTCGCAGTGGAGGAAAATCGAGAGGGAGTGGTCGGACTTTGCAGATGACCCAAGGAACTTATGGCTTGGTCTAAGTACAGACGGCATGAATCCTTTTGGGGAGCAGAGCTGCAGTCACAGCACCTGGCCTGTCATTCTAAGTATCTACAACCTTCCTTCTTGGTTGTCATGAAGCGAAAGTTCATTATGATGCGAGTGCTCATCCAAGGACTGAAGCTACCCGGCAATGACATTGATGTGTACAGATACGTCTCCATCGTATCTACTTTGTCAAACTCTTTTGCCCTTGTTTTGGACTCTAATTTGCATGATTTGAATGGAACTAACCTGGACTGACGTTGTTTTCAGCAGAATTGCCTTGGTGTTATTTTTGTGCAGAAATCAAAGTTCTCAAAACGTCCTGAAAATTTACGGGGAACATTTTTGGAAAATATGAAAAATACTTGCGCAAAGATCCACCTGAGGGGGTGGGCCAGTGGGTCATAAGCCCTGCTACCGCCACCCCCTGGTGGCGGATGGCAAGCTTGTGGGGCCCACACGGCTCTGCTGCCCACAATCTCAGCTCTATAAGTTTACTTTCGTCCCAGAAAAATCAAGAGAGAAGATTTCGTCGCGTTTGCGATACGGAGGCGCCGCCACAACCTGTTCTTCATCTGGAGGGCAGATCTGGAGTCCGTTTTGGGCTACGGAGAGGGGAAATCGTCGCCATCGTCATCATCAACCTTCTTCCCTCTCCAATTCCATGAAGCTCTTCGTCGTTCGTGAGTAATCTATTCGTAGGCTCGCTGGGCGGTGATGAGTAGGATGAGATCTATCATGTAATCGAGTTAGTTTTGATGGGGATTGATCCCTAGTATCCACTATTTTCTGAGATTGATGTTGCTACTACTTTGCCATGCTTAATGCTTGTCACTAGGGCCCGAGTGCCATGATTTCAAATCTGAAATTATTATGTTGTCACCAATATATGTGTGTTTTAGATCCGATCTTGCAAGTTGTAGTTACCTACTATGTGTTATGATCCGGCAACCCCGGAGTGACAATAACCGGAACCACTCCGAGTGATGACCATAGTTTGAGGAGTTCATGTGTTCACCAAGTGCTAATGCGTTGGTCCGGTTCTTTATTAAAAGGAGAACCTTAATATCCCGTAGTTTCCTTTTGGACCCCGCTGCCACAGGAGGGATGGACAATAGATGTCATGCAAGTTCTTTTCCCTAAGCACGTATGACGAGACACGGAATGCATGCCTACATCACATTGACGAATGGGAGCTAGCCACATATCTCTCCGTGTTATAACTGTTGCATGATGAATATCATCCAAACAAATCACCGACCCATTGCCTACGAGTTTGTCCTACTGTTGCTATTACTTGTCTTGCTCTGCTGCTGTTACATGTCTTGCTCTGCTGATGTTACTTGTCTTGATCTGCTGCTACTGTTGCTACTACTTTCGCTTGCTACTGTTGCTACTTGCTACTGCTGTCACTACTGTTGTTCCTTGCCACTGCTATTACTCGTTACACTGCTGCTACCTGCTACAATCTTGATTCGCTCGACGTTGACGGGAAAAGAAAATTTCCGTCAACGGGCAACTTGGCGCCATTGAATCAGTCGTTAGGAATAGTCTGTCATCAACAGATCGTTTCTGACACCGTTGTTATCATACTACTTTGTTGTTACTACTTTGCTTGCAGATACTAATCTTTCAGGTGTGGTTGAATCTGACACATTCAGCTGCTAATACTCGAGAGTATTCTCTCACCTCCTGTTTGGCGATCAACAAATTTGGGTCGAATACTCTACCCTCGAAAACTGATGCGATCCCACGCGCTGGTGGGCCATCAACAACATTCTTCCAGTTTCAATTGCCGGAGAGTGCTAGCAGCATTCTTCTGGTGCCGTTGCAGGGGAAGGTCTTCTATCACGGAATCATGTACCTAAGGCCATTAGTTGATTAACTTTTGCAGTAGTGGGCCAAACCAGGTGTACGTGTGTGGGATGAGCACAAACAACAGGAACTTGACCTACGAGCATTGTTGTTTGTAACCATCAATGGTTGGCCTGCTCTTAGTAACATTTCAAGACAGTCAAACAACGGATACAATGCATGCACGCACTGTTTAGATAAGACTAAGGGTGCATATTTGGAAAAATCTAAGAAGGTTGTCTACCTGGCGTGTCGTCAATTTCTTCCGACCAATCATCCCGTTAGAAAGAAAGGCAAGCATTTCAACGGTGAGGCAGATCACCAGAAGAAGCCTAACCTCTACTGGTGATGAGTTATTGGCTATGGTAAAGGATTTTGATCAAATAGTAATCTTTGGAAAGGGTCCTGGTGGTCAATCTATTCCGAAAGACGACGTTACCGGACACGTGCCCATGTGGAAAAAGAAATATTTATTTTGGGAGCTACCCTATTGGAAACACCTAGAGGTCCAGTCTTCAATCGACGTGATGCACGTGACGAAGAATCTTTGCGTGAACCTTCTAGGCTTCCTGGGAGTGTATGGGAAGACAAAAGATACAACAGAAGCGCGGGAGGAGCAGCAACGTATGAAAGACCCGTACGACAAGGAGACTCATAAAGTGCGTCAATACTTAAGCAGCTACGCTCTTACGAAAGCAGAGAAGGAAATATTTTTTTGAATGCCTGAGCAGTATGAAGGTCCCCGCTGGCTTCTCGTCTAATATAAAGGGAATAATAAATATGGCAGAGAAAAAATTCCAAAACCTGAAGTCTCATGATTGCCACTTGATTATGACGCAGTTGCTTCCCGTTGCATTGAGGGGGCTTCTACCGGAAAATGTTCGATTACCCATTGTGAAGCTATGTGCATTCCTCAATGCAATATCTCAGAAGCTAATCGATCGAGAACGTCTGGAAAGGCTACAGAAGGATGTGGTCAAATGTCTTGTCAGTTTTGAGTTGGTGTTCCCCCGTCCTTCTTCAGTATTATGACGCATCTCCTGGTTCACTTAGTCGACGAGATCTCCATCCTCGGTCCTGAATTTCTACACAATATGTTCCCCTTCGAGAGGTTCATGGGAGTCTTAAAGAAATATTTTCATAATCGTGTTAGGCCAGAAGGAAGCATCTCCAAGGGCTATGGAACAGAGGAGGTCATTGGGTTCTGTGTAGACTTTCTTCCTGACCTTAAGACGATTGGTGTTCCTGAATCGCGGCATGAGGGGAGATTGAGTGGAAAAGGCACACTAGGAAACAAAGCAGTGATATGTAGGGACGGGCATTCTTTCACTGAAGAACACTACACAGTTCTAAAAAGTTCCACCTTCGTGGCTTCGTATTTCGAGGAGCACAAGAAATTTGTATGCTCCGAGTTCCCGGGGAAGGCAATCTCCTGAATTGAATAAAAACACATGGATACTTTCGGCAGTTGGTTGCGAGCATGTCTCATGAATGACAACACTGTTGGAGATCAACTCTACTTGTTGGCCGTGTCACCTTCTTCGACTGTATTACGTTTCCAAGGGTACGAGATAAATGGAAATACATTTTACACGACCGCCCAAGATAAAAAGAGCACCAACCAAAACAGTGGTGTACGCTATGATGCGACAGACGAGAATGGGAAAAAGGACACATACTATGGTTACGTAGAGAAGATATGGGAACTTGACTACGGACCTACTTTTAAGGTCCCTTTGTTTCGGTGTAGTTGGGTGAACATGAATGGAAAAGGGATAATGGTAGACCAATTGTACGGAATGACAACAGTTGATCTCAAGAATCTTGGTTACAGAGACGAGCCATTCGTCCTAGCCAATGATGTGGCTCAGGTTTTCTACGTGAAAGACATGTCCTCCAGACCAAAAAAAAAAAAAGCAAATGAATACATCGGACAATGTGCCAAAGCGTCACATAGTTCTTTCTGGGAAAAGAAACATCGTGGGGATCGAGGACAAGACAGACATGTCAGCAGATTATAATAAGTTTGATAAAATTCCGCCCTTCATAGTGAGAATTGATCCAAGCATCCCGTTAAATAATGAAGATGCTCCATGATTACGGGCAAAGCGATCATAGGCAAGGGATCGAAATATAAATCTATGTAATGTATTAAATTTGATGTGATGTGTACTAATGTATTAAACTTTATGTGATGTGTACTAATGATACTTTGTGATGTGCCTTTGAATAGTGCATTTTGAACACACAAAAAGTATGGAGTTCAAATAATTTCAAAAAAAATGAAATCCTTTTGTAACAGATGAGTTCTCGTTCGAAACCATGATACTTCTTGAGAGATTGTCCGTTTTGTACACGAAGTGCATCCAGTTTTTGTTGTAACCCTCTCAAATTTTTAGCACATGCTATGTGGGTGAAATGATGATACCATGCCAACTTTCAACATTTTCAGAGTTCATTTGTAGTGCTTTTCAATTTCATGGTCAACTAGCTTAAAAAAATAAGTAAATGCACGAAAAATATCAAATTAAGTCAGAAATTGTTGAAAATTTGTGATGTGACTTTGAATGGTGCATTTTAAACATACAAAAAGTATGGAGTTCAAATAAGTTTGAAAAAATGAAATCCCTTTATAACAGATGAGTTCTCGTTCGAAACCCTGATACTTTGAGAGAGATTGTCCGTTTTGAACACGAAGTGCATCCAGCTTTTTTCGTAACCCTCTCAAATTTTTAGCACGTGCTATGTGTGTGAAATGATGATATAGGGAAACTTTCAACATTTTCAAAGCTCATTTGTAGTGCTTTTCAATTTCAGGGTCAACTAGCTCAAAAAAATAAGTAAATGCATGAAAAATACCAAATGAAGTCAGAAATAAGTAAATGCACGAAAAATATCAAATGAAGTCACGGTCTTATATTTTGGAACGGGGCAGTACAAGTTTAGAAAAGTTTATTAAATAGTAGGAATTTAAATAGTAGGACATACGATGCCCGGCCCGCATCTCGTCATCGACTCGGTGGCGACCACCTGCTTGATAGGTGCCAGCATGTGCGGGACTGGGCTCCGCCGGGCTGGCATTGGGAGGAGTTACCTTCCGGGGCGCGCAGCTTGGTGAGGACCTAGGCTCCCATCATCGACCCGCAGCTTCTTTGGTGGCGGTCGCGGGGGCCACTTTCGGTGCCTAGGTTGTTGGCCCCCGAGGAGGACGTACGTCGCCGTGTGAGGGAGGAGGACCAGCACGTTCGTCGCTATATGGAGGCGTTGGATGCCAGGTTCTCCAGTACCTGGCAGGTACTTTAGGGATCTCACCCGAGCTATGATCGGGTGATGGTCCCTGCTCTTTGGGTGTCCACCGCCCGCGCCTCAGTACAACGACGGCTCTTTGTTGGTTGATCAGTTATATATTATTCGATGTATTACTGTATTCGAAAGATGTATTATTTATGTATTTCAGATTATATATTCGAGAAATATTAAGTGGATTATTCGATAATGCATTAATTAAGTGTATTATTCGATGATGTTTAATTAATTTGTAGGTACTATGGGTCCAATACACGGCAGAGACGAATATGAGGAAGACATGATGCATGGTGTCATCCGCGGGGATGATATTTTAGTTCGCGATGTCAATGTCACCAATCAGTTTCTGAATGAGTATGGCGAGGAAGATGAGTCTCTCAACACACGAGGTAGAAGCTCCGGTAAGGTAGACGCCCACACCTCGGGCGAGGGAGGAATCGGCGGCTCCAATATGGAAGAAGCCGACGAGGGAGA
This sequence comes from Hordeum vulgare subsp. vulgare, assembly GCF_904849725.1. Classification (NCBI taxonomy): domain Eukaryota; kingdom Viridiplantae; phylum Streptophyta; class Magnoliopsida; order Poales; family Poaceae; genus Hordeum; species Hordeum vulgare. The sequence goes on from NC_058524.1 coordinate 26,668,141, forward strand.
AGCTGACCGCTCCCGTGAGGTGCATATATATATTAATAAATTAATCCTCTATTGTCTATATACATATATTAGCGCTCTTTCTTTTAGCCTTCCAGATCGAGCAAATCTTCAGTACGGACGAAACGAGGCCCAACCAAGATATTGGATGATGGTGAGAGATACAGGATGGAAACAGTCTCAAATGTCGGGCAACCAATTGCTCCCACGGATGTAAAGCAGAAGTTTGTGAAGGCATGCGGAGTTGTTGTTAGGGACCACATCCCTATCACTCGAGAATGGATTAAGCCAAAGGAGGAAGGAGTCTCATATGTCGGTACAACAACCAAAGAAAACCTTTGGAGAAAGCTCATGCTTCATTTCACCCTGCCGGCACCAAAGGTGGATCCAGATGAGGAGGAGCCAAATGAGGAGGAAATGAAGAGGCGAAAAGAGGCCCTAGAGAAAAAGTCAAGGAGTGGGTTCTTCAGAAGATGGCCAATCTATTCACGGGCTGGAAAAAAAGATTGCACCAGGATTTTATCTTGAAAGATAAGACTCCAGATTTCGATCGCGGCTATGAGAAGATTAAAGACTACTGGGCCGAATTTGTGGCATATAAGAAATCGGAGGACGCCTTGAAAAAGTCTGCAGCAAATAGGATGAAAGCAGGTAAGAAAAAGTACCATCATATTATGGGGCCTGGTGGCTACGGCGGTAAGATGGCTAAGTGGAAAGCACTTGAGGCATCATTTCTGGAAAAAAAATATCACTCTAGAGCCCTTAAGATGGCTCGAACGGGGAAGAAACTAGTTTTACGGGCATGGGGGCTTGTTGGACGAAGAAGGGAAGGCAATATATAACCAAAGTCACAAAGATAATCCCCTACCCATCTAGGATATTAGACGTGCAGTACAGGATGTTGAAGAGGGACGTTTCTTACCCGATAGAGAGAACGACGAGCTCACAATTGCCCTTGGGAATAAGGAACACAAAGGGCGAGCACGAGGCTTACGAGGCTCCCCGCCGTGGATGCTTGCGTTCTCCGAGGAAAGGAAGAGATTTCCCCATAGAAGCCATAAGAGAAGAAAGGAAAAGGAGGCACGTGATAAAGTGGTTGAGGCAGACCGGCTGCATAATCTAGAAGAAGAAGTAAAGTGGCTGCAGCAGGATCAAATCGACAAACAACAAGGTAGCGGTCAATCTCATGATAGAAGTTGCATCGAATCGGAAAAGCAGTGTCGCTTCCACGCAGCTTCAGGATGATAGTGATGACGCACTGACGACGGATCCTCCTCGTCGCTACCAAGTGGATGATATCACAGAGACCACACCTTGTGAGATAAAGGTGAAAGTTGTTAACTTAAGGTTGATGGTGGCGGTCGGCATGACCATACCAATTGGACATAATACAACTTGGCATTGCTCTCCAGTTCCAGAAGGGTACGCTCTCGTCGTGGTGGATGAAGTGATGAAAAATTATGAGGAGCCCAAGCTCGACCACCGTGCAGGTGAAGATAGGGATTTGACTCAACTTGGAGAAGTCAAGAAACAAACCGTTGTATGGCCAAAGAAGGACATCTTGCTTTCAAATTGGACGCCAAGGCTACCGACTCCTCATAGCAGCAATCCTTCTTTGCCTCCACCTCACCAGTCTCCAGCGCAACCGTCGTCTTCGTCGCCTCACCAGTCTTCAGCGCAGCCGTCTCCACCGCCGCATCAGCCAGCTCCACCACCCAGTCAGTTGTCTCCACCGCCCCGTCAGCCATCTCCGTCCACTGAGGATCAGAGCAAAATGCGGAAATGTACCACCGCTAATAGTGGTGGCAGAAAGTTCCGATCACCGAAACTTAAGTTGTCGCACCTTCCAAAAGTACCTCATAAGGATATGGAGAAGAGACCTTGCGACTATACTAGAGAGGACAATATTAAGAGGGCAGACGCCCAGCATCAACAGTGGAAGGCTGAAGTAGCTCACAAGAAGAAGCCGAAAGAGCCAGAGTTCCCGAACACCCCAGAGGAACACGTCGCGTGCGTCAAAATGCTGAAAAACCTTGCAGATCCCCCGCCACCATTGCCAGTAGACTATGAACGCTCTATTCTCAAGTCGACTCAGGCAAAAAAGCAGCGGTTGATGAGTAGTACGTCCAGCGGGAAATCAGTTGCCCAGCTCGGACAACAAAAAAACCAATCGTGCCCCCCGCTCAAAGTGTATTCCGATACAAAGGTGTGCTTGAGCAGAGCTGTAGTCGAGCAGCCGAATGATGAAACAGCTACTATCGATCCGGAATTCGTTGCAATATACGGAGAAGCAGCCAAGGCTAAAGGCATGTCTATTTCAGAGTACTTAGTGTTGGGGAACGTCGCATGGGAAACAAAAAATTTCCTACGTGCACGAAGACCTATCATGGTGATGTCCATCTACGAGAGGGGATTTCCGATCTACGTACCCTTGTAGATCGCACAGCAGAAGCATTAAGAAACGTGGTTGATGTAGTGGAACGTCCTCACGTCCCTCGATCCGCCCCACGAACGGTCCCATGAACCGTCCCGTGATCTGTCCCACGATCTAGTGCCGAATGGACGGCACCTCCGCGTTCAGCACACGTACAACTCGACAATGATCTCGGCCTTCTTGATCCAGCAAGAGAGACGGAGAGGTAGATGAGTTCTCCAGCAGCGTGACGGTGATCTGGAGGTTGGTGGTGATCTAATCTCAGCATGGCTCCGCCCGAGCTCCGCAGAAACGCGATCTAGAGGTAAAACCGTGGAGGTATGTGGTCGGGCTGCCGTGGCAAAAGTTGTCTCAAATCAGCCCTAATAGCTCCATATATATAGGAGGAGGGGAGGAGAGGCTTGCCTTAAGGCTCAAGGAGCCCCAAGGGCCGCGCACCAAGGACGAGGAGGAGTCCACCTCCAATCCTAGTCCAACTAGGATTGGAAGGTGGAGTCCTTCCCTTCCTTCCCACCCTTTTTTTCTTTTCTCTTTGATTTTCTATCTATGGTGCATAGGGCCTTCTTGGGCTGTCCCACCAGCCCACCATGGGCTGGTGCGCCACCCTCAAGGCCTATCGGCTTCCCCGGGGTGGGCTGCCCCCCCGGTGAACATCCGGAACCCATTCGTCATTCCCGGTACATTCCCGGTAACTCCGAAAACCTTCCGGTAATCAAATGAGGCCATCCTATATATCAACCTTCGTTTCCGGACCATTTCGGAAACCCTCGTGACATCCGTGATCTCATCCGGGACTCCGAACAATATTCGGTAACCAACCATATAACTCAAATCCGCATAAAACAACGTTGAACCTTAAGTGTGCAGACCCTGCGGGTTCGAGAACTATGTAGACATGACCCGAGTGACTCCTCGGTCAATATCCAATAGCGGGACCTAGATGCCCATATTGGATCCTACATATTCTACGAAGATCTTATCGTTTGAACCTCAGTTCCAAGGATTCATATAATCCCGTATGTCATTCCCTTTGCCCTTCGGTATGTTACTTGCCCGAGATTCGATCGTCACTATCCGCATACCTATTTCAATCTCGTTTACTGGCAAGTCTCTTTACTCGTTCCGTAATACAAGATCCCGCAACTTACACTAAGTTACATTGCTTGCAAGGCTTGTGTGTGATGTTGTATTACCGAGTGGGCCCCGAGATACCTCTCCGTCACGCGGAGTAACAAATCCCAGTCTCGATCCATACTAACTCAACGAACACCTTCGGAGATACATGTAGAGTATCTTTATAGTCACCCAGTTACATTGCGACGTTTGATACACACAAAGCATTCCTCCGGTGTCAGTGAGTTATATGATCTCATGGTCATAGGAACAAATACTTGACACGCAGAAAACAGTAGCAACAAAATGACACGATCAACATGCTACGTCTATTAGTTTGGGTCTAGTCCATCACGTGATTCTCCTAATGATTGTTGGGGAACGTCGCATAGGAAACAAAAAATTTCCTACGCGCACGAAGACCTATCATGGTGATATCCATCTACGAGAGGGGATGTGTGATCTACGTACCCTTGTAGACCGTACAGCAGAAGCGTTAGTGAACGCGGTTGATGTAGTGGAACGTCCTCACGTCCCTCGATCCGCCCCGCGAACCGTCCCGCGATCAGTCCCACGATCTAGTGCCGAACGGACGGCACCTCCGCGTTCAGAACACGTACAACTCGACGATGATCTCGGCCTTCTTGATCGAGCAAGACAGACGGAGAGGTAGAAGAGTTCTCCGGCAGAGTGACGGCACTCCGGAGCTTGGTGATGATCTTATCTCGGCAGGGCTCTGCCCGAGCTCCGCAGAAACGCGATCTAGAGGTAAAACTGTTGGAATTATGCCCTAGAGGCAATAATAAATATAGTTATTATTATAATTCCTGTATCAAGATAATAGTTTATTATCCATGCTATAATTGTATTGAATGAAGACTCATTTACATGTGTGGATACATAGACAAAACACCGTCCCTAGCATGCCTCTAGTTGGCTAGCCAGTTGATCGATGATAGTCAGAGTCTTCTGATTATGAACAAGGTGTTGTTGCTTGATAACTGGATCACGTCATTGGGAGAATCACGTGATGGACTAGACCCAAACTAATAGACGTAGCATGTTGATCGTGTCATTTTGTTGCTACTGTTTTCTGCGTGTCAAGTATTTATTCCTATGACCATGAGATCATATAACTCACTGACACCGGAGGAATGCTTTGTGTGTATCAAACGTCGCAACGTAACTGGGTGACTATAAAGATGCTCTACAGGTATCTCCGAAGGTGTTGGTTGAGTTAGTATGGATCAAGACTGGGATTTGTCACTCCGTGTGACGGAGAGGTATCTCGGGGCCCACTCGGTAATACAACATCACACATAAGCCTTGCAAGCAATGTAACTTAGTGTAAGTTGCGGGATCTTGTATTACGGAACGAGTAAAGAGACTTGCCGGTAAACGAGATTGAAATAGGTATGCGGATACTGACGATCGAATCTCGGGCAAGTAACATACCGAAGGACAAAGGGAATGACATACGGGATTATACGAATCCTTGGCACTGAGGTTCAAAGGATAAGATCTTCGTAGAATATGTAGGATCCAATATGGGCATCCAGGTCCCGCTATTGGATATTGACCGAGGAGTCTCTCGGGTCATGTCTACATAGTTCTCGAACCCGCAGGGTCTGCACACTTAAAGTTTTGACGTTGTTTTATGCGTATTTGAGTTATATGGTTGGTTACCGAATGTTGTTCGGAGTCCCGGATGAGATCACGGACGTCACGAGGGTTTCCGGAATGGTCCGGAAACGAAGATTGATATATAGGATGACCTCATTTGATTACCGGAAGGTTTTCGGAGTTACCGGGAATGTACCGGGAATGACGAATGGGTTCCGGGAGTTCACCGGGGGGGGCAACCCACAAGTGCCCTATGCGCCAAGGAGAAGAAAATCAAGAGAGAAAGAAAAAAAAAGGAGGAGGTGGGAAGGAAGGGGGACTCCCTCCCACCAAACCTAGTCCAACTCGGTTTGGGGGGGGGAGAGTCCTCCCCCTTGGACTCGGCCGACCCCCTTGGGGCTCCTTGAGCCCCAAGGCAAGGCCCCCTCCCTCCCACCTATATATACGGAGGTTTTAGGGCTGATTTGAGACGACTTTTCCACGGCAGCCCGACCACATACCTCCACGGTTTTTCCTCTAGATCGCATTTCTGCGGAGCTCGGGCGAAGCCCTGCTGAGACAAGGTCATCACCAACCTCCGGAGCGCCGTCACGCTGCCGGAGAACTCTTCTACCTCTCCGTCTCTCTTGCTGGATCAAGAAGGCCGAGATCATCGTCAAGCTGTACGTGTGCTGAACGCGGAGGTGCCGTCCGTTCGGTACTAGATCGTGGGACTGATCGCGGGACTGTTCGCGGGGCGGATCGAGGGACGTGAGGACGTTCCACTACATCAACCGCGTTCTCTAACGCTTCTGCTGTACGGTCTACAAGGGTACGTAGATCACTCATCCTCTCTCGTAGATGGACATCACCATGATAGGTCTTCGTGCGCGTAGGAAAATTTTTGTTTCCCATGCGACGTTCCCCAACAGTGGTATCAGAGCTAGGTTCATGCGTAGATGTCTTCTCGAGTAGAACACAAAAGGTTTTGTGGGCGGTGATGTGCGTTTTGCTGCCCTCCTTAGTCTTTTCTTGATTCCGCGGTATTGTTGGATTGAAGCGGCTTGGACCGACATTACTCGTACGCTTACGAGAGACTGGTTTCATCGTTACGAGTAACCCCCTTTGCTCAAAGATGACTGGCAAGTGACGGTTTCTCCAACTTTAGTTGAATCGGATTTGACCGAGGAGGTCCTTGGATGAGGTTAAATAGCAACTCATATATCTCCGTTGTGGTGTTTGCGTAAGTAAGATGCGATCCTACTAGATACCCTTGGTCACCACGTAAAACATGCAACAACAAAATTAGAGGACGTCTAACTTGTTTTTGCAGGGTATGATTGTGATGTGATATGGCCAACGATGTGATGTGATATATTGGATGTATGAGATGATCATGTTGTAGTAGAAATATCGACTTGCACGTCGATGGTACGGCAACCGGCAGGAGCCATAGGGTTGTCTTTATACTAACGTTTGTGCTTGCAGATGCGTTTACTATTTTGCTAGGATGTAGCTTTAGTAGTAATAGCATAAGTAGCACGACAACCCCGATGGCGACACGTTGATGGATGATCATGGTGTGGCGCCGGTGACAAGAAGATCGTGCCAGTGCTTTGGTGATGGAGATCAAGAAGCACGTGATGATGGCCATATCATGTCACTTATGAATTGCATGTGATGTTAATCCTTTTATGCACCTTATTTTGCTTAGAACGACGGTAGCATTATGAGGTGATCTCTCACTAAAATTTCAAGACGAAATTGTGTTCTCCCCGACTGTGCACCGTTGCTACAGTTCGTCGTTTCGAGACACCACGTGATGATCGGGTGTGATAGACTCAACGTTCACATACAACGGGTGCAAAACAGTTGCACACGCGGAACACTCTGGTTAAGCTTGACGAGCCTAGCATGTGCAGACATGGCCTCGGAACACATGAGACCGAAAGGTCGATCATGAATCATATAGATGATATGATTAGCATAGGGATGCTTACCACTGAAACTATACTCAACTCACGTGATGATCGGACTTGAGCTAATGTAAGTGGATCATGAACCACTCAAATAACTAGAGTGATGTACTTTTTGAGTGGGAGTTTAGCATATAATTTGATTAAGTTGAACTCTAATTATCTTGAACATAGTCTTAAGTCAACTTCGAATATATTTGTGTTGTAGATCATGGCTCACGCGACTGTCATCCTGAATTTTAATACGTTCCTAGAGAAAGCTAAGTTGAAAGATGATGGAAGCAACTTTGTAGACTGGGCTCGTAATCTTAAGCTAATCTTACAAGCTGGGAAGAAGGATTATGTCCTTAATGCTGCGCTAGGAGATGAACCACCCGCTACGGCTGATCAGGATGTTAAGAACGCTTGGTTAGCACGTAAGGAGGACTACTCAATAGTTCAATGTGCAGTCTTGTATGGCTTAGAACCGGGACTTCAACGTCGCTTTGAGCATCATGGAGCATTTGAGATGTTCCAGGAGTTGGAGTTTATCTTTCAGAAGAATGCCCGGATCGAGAGGTATGAGACCTCCGATAAATTCTATGCTTGCAAGATGGAGGAAAACTCGTCTGTCAGTGAACATGTGCTCAAAATGTCTGGGTACTCAAACCGTCTAGCTGAGCTGGGGATTGAACTCCCGCAAGAAGCTATCACTGACAGAATCCTTCAATCACTGCCGCCAAGCTATAAAGGCTTTGTTTAGAACTACAACATGCAAGGGATGAACAAGTCTCCCGGCGAGTTGTTTGCGATGCTGAAAGTCGCAGAGTCTGAACTCCGTAAAGCGCATCAAGTGTTGATGGTATGCAAGACCACTAGTTTCAAGAGAAACGGCAAAGGCAAGAAGGGCAATTCGAAGAAGAGCGGCAAGCCTGTTGCCAATCCGCCGAAGAAACCCAAGGCTGGACCTAAGCCTGAGACAGAGTGCTTCTATTGCAAGGGTATGGGTCACTGGAAGCGCAATTGCCCCAAGTATCTGGCAGATAAGAAGGCGGGAAAAGAAAAATCAGGTATATTTGATATACATGTTATTGATGTGTACTTAACCGGCTCTCGTAGTAGTGCCTGGGTATTTGATACCGGTTCTGTTGCTCATATTTGCAACTCGAAACAGGAACTGCGGAATAGGCGAAGGCTGGCGAAAGATGAAGTGACGATGCGCGTAGGAAATGGTTCCAAGGTTGATGCAATCGCCGTCGGCACAGTGTCACTTCAGCTACCGTCAGGATTAGTGATGAACTTAAATCATTGTTATTTAGTGCCTGCGTTGAGCATGAACATTATATCTGGATCTTGTTTATTGCGAGACGGTTACTCTTTTAAGTCAGAGAATAATGGTTGTTCTATTTCTATGAGTAACATCTTTTATGGTCATGCACCGAATGTGAGAGGATTGTTCATATTGAATCTTGATAGCGATACGCATATACATAACATTGAGACCAAAAGAGTTAGAGTAACAATGATAGCGCCATATTTTTGTGGCACTGCCGCTTAGGTCATATTGGTGTAAAGCGCATGAAGAAACTCCATGCTGATGGACTTTTGGAGTCACTTGACTTTGGTTCACTTGACACATGCGAACCATGCCTCATGGGCAAGATGACTAAGACTCCGTTCTCCGGAACAATGGAGCGTGCAAGTGACTTATTGGAAATCATACATACCGATGTGTGTGGTCCAATGAGCGTGGAGGCACGCGGCGGATATCGTTATTTTCTCACCTTCACTGACGATTTGAGTAGGTATGGTTATGTCTACTTGATGAAGCACAAGTCTGAAACATTTGAAAAGTTCAAGCAATTTCAGAGTGAAGTGGAAAATCATCGTAACAAGAAGATCAAGTTCCTACGGTCTGATCGTGGGGGTGAATATCTGAGTTTCGAGTTTGGTGATCACTTAAGAAAATGTGGAATTGTTTCACAGTTGACACCGCCTGGAACACCACAGCGTAATGGTGTGTCCGAACGTCGTAATCGTACTTTGTTAGAGATGGTGCGATCTATGATGTCTCTTACTGATTTGCCGTTATCATTTTGGGGTTATGCATTAGAAACAGCTGCATTCACTTTAAATAGGGCACCATCAAAATCCGTTGAGACGACACCAAACGAACTGTGGTATGGCAAAAGGCCAAAGTTGTCGTTTCTTAAAGTTTGGGGATGTGATGCTTATGTCAAAAAGCTTCAGCCAGAAAAGCTGGAACCCAAAGCGGAAAAATGCGTCTTCATAGGTTACCCAAAAGAGACAGTTGGGTACACCTTCTATCTCAAATCCGAGGGCAAAGTGTTTGTTGCTAAGAACGGAACTTTTCTCGAGAAGGAGTTTCTCTCGAGAGAATTGAGTGGGAGGAAGATAGAACTTGACGAGGTTGTCGAACCTCTCATCCCTTTGGATGGTGGCGCAGGGCAAGGGGAAACCTTTGTCGTTGCGACGCCGGTTGAGGAGGAAGTTAATGATGATGATCATGAAACTCCAGTTCAAGTTTCTGTTGAACCACGCAAGTCGACGAGATCACGTGCTGCTCCAGAGTGGTACGGTAATCCCGTCTTATCAATCATGTTGTTGGACAACAATGAACCTGCAAATTATGAAGAAGCAATGGTGGGCCCAGATTCCAACAAATGGCTAGAAGCCATGAAATCCGAGATAGGATCCATGTATGAGAACAAAGTGTGGACTTTGGAGATACTACCTGAGGGCCGCAAGGCTATTCAGAACAAATGGATCTTTAAGAAGAAGACGGACGCTGACGGTAATGTGACCATTTATAAAGCTCGACTTGTGGCAAAGGGTTTTTCACAAGTTCCAGGAGTTGACTACGATGAGACTTTCTCACCCGTAGCGATGCTTAAGTCCGTCAGAATCATGTTAGCAATAGCTGCATTTTTCGATTATGAAATCTGGCAGATGGATGTCAAAACGGCGTTCCTTAACGGTTTCCTTAAGGAAGAGTTGTATATGATGCAACCCGAAGGTTTTGTCGATCCTAAGAATGCTAACAAGGTGTGCAAGCTCCAGCGATCCATTTATGGACTGGTGCAAGCATCTCGGAGTTGGAACAAACGCTTTGATGAGGTGATCAAGGCATTTGGGTTTATACAAGTGGTTGGAGAATCTTGTATTTACAAGAAAGTGAGTGGGAGCTCTGTGGCGTTTCTAATATTATATGTGGATGACATATTACTGATTGGAAACAACATAGAGCTTTTGGAGAGCATAAAAGGTTACTTGAATAAAAGTTTCTCTATGAAGGACCTAGGAGAAGCTGCTTACTTTCTAGGCATTAAGATCTATAGGGATAGATCAAAGCGCCTGATAGGACTTTCACAAAGCACATACCTTGATAAAGTTTTGAAGAGGTTCAAAATGGAACAGTCCAAGAAAGGGTTCTTGCCAGTTTTACAAGGTACGAGATTGAGTAAGACTCAGTGCCCAGCAACTGATGAAGATAGAGAGCATATGCGCTCCGTCCCCTATGCTTCAGCCATAGGTTCTATCATGTATGCAATGTTGTGCACTAGACCGGATGTTAGCCTGGCCATAAGTATGGCAGGTAGGTTCCAGAGTAATCCAGGAGTGGATCACTGGACAGCGGTCAAGAATATCCTGAAGTACCTGAAAAGGACTAAGGAGATGTTTCTCGTGTATGGAGGTGACGAAGAGCTCGCCGTAAAAGGTTACGTCGATGCAAGCTTTGACACAGATCCGGACGACTCTAAGTCGCAAACCGGATACGTATTTATTCTTAATGGGGGTGCTGTAAGCTGGTGCAGTTCCAAGCAAAGCGTCGTAGCAGATTCTACATGTGAAGCGGAGTACATGGCTGCCTCGGAGGCGGCTAAGGAGGGTGTCTGGATGAAGCAGTTCATGACGGATCTTGGAGTGGTGCCAAGCGCACTGAATCCAATAACCTTGTTCTGTGACAACACTGGTGCCATTGCCTTGGCAAAGGAACCACGGTTTCACAAGAAGACCAGACACATCAAATGACGCTTCAACCTCATCCGCGACTACGTCGAGGAAGAGGACGTAAATATATGCAAAGTGCACACGGATCTGAATGTAGCAGACCCACTGACTAAAGCTCTTCCACGGCCAAAACATGATCGACACCAGAACTGTATGGGTGTTAGATTTATTACAATGTAATTCACATGGTGATGTGAGGGCTGGATTATTGACTCTAGTGCAAGTGGGAGACTGTTGGAATTATGCACTAGAGGCAATAATAAATAGAGTTATTATTATAATTCCTGTATCAAGATAATAGTTTATTATCCATGCTATAACTGTATTGAATGAAGACTTATATACATGTGTGGATACATAGACAAAACACCGTCCCTAGCATGCCTCTAGTTGGCTAGCCAGTTGATCGATGATAGTCAGAGTCTTCTGATTATGAACAAGGTGTTGTTGCTTGATAACTGGATCACGTCATTGGGAGAATCACGTGATGGACTAGACCCAAACTAATAGACGTAGCATGTTGATCGTGTCATTTTGTTGCTACTGTTTTATGCGTGTCAAGTATTTATTCCTATGACCATGAGATCATATAACTCACTGACACCGGAGGAATGCTTTGTGTGTACCAAACGTCGCAACGTAACTGGGTGACTATAAAGATGCTCTACAAGTATCTCCGAAGGTGTTGGTTGAGTTAGTATGGATCAAGACTGGGATTTGTCACTCCGTGTGACGGAGAGGTATCTCGGGGCCCACTCGGTAATACAACATCACACATAAGCCTTGCAAGCAATGTAACTTAGTGTAAGTTGCGGGATCTTGTATTACGGAACGAGTAAAGAGACTTGCCGGTAAACGAGATTGAAATAGGTATGCGGATACTAACGATCGAATCTCGGGCAAGTAACATACCGAAGGACAAAGGGAATGACATACGGGATTATACGAATCCTTGGCACTGAGGTTCAAACGATAAGATCTTCGTAGAATATGTAGGATCCAATATGGGCATCCAAGTCCCGCTATTGGATATTGACCGAGGAGTCTCTCGGGTCATGTCTACATAGTTCTCGAACCCGCAGGGTCTGCACATTTAAAGTTTTGACGTTGTTTTATGCGTATTTGAGTTATATGGTTGGTTACCGAATGTTGTTCGGAGTCCCGGATGAGATCACGGACGTCACGAGGGTTTCCGGAATGGTTCGGAAACAAAGATTGATATATAGGATGACCTCATTTGATTACCGGAAGGTTTTCGGAGTTACCGGGAATGACGAATGGGTTCCGGGAGTTCATCGGGGGGGGGGGGGGGGCAACTCACCCCGGGGAAGCCCATAGGCCTTGGGGGAGACATACCAGCCCTTAGTGGGCTGGTGGGACAGCCCACAAGTGCCCTATGCGCCAAGGAGAAGAAAATCAAGAGAGAAAGAAAAAAAAGGAGGAGGTGGGAAGGAAGGGGGACTCCCTCCCACCAAACCTAGTCCAACTCGGTTTGGGGGGGGGGGGGAGAGTCCTCCCCCTTGGACTCGGCCGACCCCCTTGGGGCTCCTTGAGCCCCAAGGCAAGGCCCCCTCCCTCCCACCTATATATACGGAGGTTTTAGGGCTGATTTGAGACGACTTTTCCACGGCAGCCCGACCACATACCTCCACGGTTTTTCCTCTAGATCGCGTTTCTGCGGAGCTCGGGCGGAGCCCTGCTGAGACAAGGTCATCACCAACCTCCGGAGCGCCGTCATGCTGCCGGAGAACTCTTCTACCTCTCTGTCTCTCTTGCTGGATCAAGAAGGCCAAGATCATCGTCGAGCTGTACGTGTGCTGAACGCGGAGGTGCCGTCCGTTCGGTACTAGATCGTGGGACTGATCGCGGGACTGTTCGCGGGGCGGATCGAGGGACGTGAGGACGTTCCACTACATCAACCGCGTTCTCTAACGCTTCTGTTGTACGGTCTACAAGGGTACGTAGATCACTCATCCTCTCTCGTAGATGGACATCACCATGATAGGTCTTCGTGCGCGTAGGAAAATTTTTGTTTCCCATGCGACGTTCCCCAACAAAAACCGTGGAGATATGTGGTCGGGCTGCCATGGCAAAGTTGTGTCAAATCAGCCCTAAAACCTCTGTATATATAGGAGGAGGAGGGGGAGCCTTGCCTTGGGGTCGAAGGACTCCCAAGGGGGTCGACCGAGCCAAAGGGGGCAACCCTCCCCTTCCAAACCGAGTCCAACTAGGTTTTGGAAGGAGGAGTCCTTCGCCCTTTTCCCACCTCCTCTTTTTTTTCTCTTTGATTTTTCTTCCTATGGCGCATAGGGATTTCTTGGGCTGTCCCATCAACCCACTAAGGGCTGGTGCGCCACCCCTAATGCCTAAGGGCTTCCCCGGGGTGGGTTGCCCCCCCCCCCGGTGAACTCCTGGAACCCATTCGTCATTCCCGGTACATTCCCGGTAACTCCGAAAACCTTTCGGTAATCAAATGAGGTCATCCTATATATCAATCTTCATTTCCGGACCATTCCGGAAACCCTCGTGACGTCCGTGATCTCATCCGGGACTCCGAACAACATTCGGTAACCAACCATATAACTCAAATACGCATAAAACAACGTCGAACCTTAAGTGTGCAGACCCTGCGGGTTCGAGAACTATGTAGGCATGACCCGAGAGACTCCTCGGTCAATATCCAATAGCGGGACGTGGATGCCCATATTGGATCCTACATATTCTACAGAGATCTTATCGTTTGAACCTCTGTGCCAAGGATTCATATAATCCCGTATGTCATTCCCTTTGTCCTTCGATATGTTACTTGCCCGAGATTCGATCGTCAGTATCCGCATACTTATTTCAATCTCGTTTACCGGCAAGTCTCTTTACTCGTTCCGTAATACAAGATCCCGGAACATACACTAAGTCACATTGCTTGCAAGGCTTGTGTGTGATGTTGTATTACCGAGTGGGCCCCGAGATACCTCTCCGTCACACGGAGTGACAAATCCCAGTCTCGATCCATACTAACTCAACGAGCACCTTCGGAGATACCTGTAGAGCATCTTTATAGTCACCCAGTTACGTTGCGACGTTTGATACACACAAAGCATTCCTCCGCTGTCAGTGAGTTATATGATCTCATGGTCATAGGAACAAATACTTGACACGCAGAAAACAGTAGAAACAAAATGACACGATCAACATGCTACGTCTATTAGTTTGGGTCTAGTCCATCACGTGATTCTCCTAATGACGTGATCCAGTTATCAAGCAACAACACCTTGTTCATAATCAGAAGACACTGACTATCTTTGATCAACTGGCTAGCCAACTAGAGGCTTGCTAGGGACAGTGTTTTGTCTATGTATCCACACATGTATATAAGTCTTCATTCAATACAATTATAGCATGGATAATAAACGATTATCTTGATACAGGAATTATAATAATAACTATATTTATTATTGCCTCTAGGGCATAATTCCAACACTTAGACCATTTGCAGGAATTCCCTGACGTAACATATGTGTACTCGTACAGGTCTCCTCTCGTCAAACCTGAGTTAGTCAACGAGCTACCAACCAAAATGCGAAGATTGCATGACTGGTACATGCAAGCATGTACTGAACAACAACTCTGGATCTACATTGCATATGAAAACGAGCATTTCGGGACTAGATGAGGCGTGCACATGATTGAATTCGACGAGTTATTTCAGTTATACAAACAAGACACCCTCGACAAATCTATAATTAGTGCCTATTGCTTGTAAGTATTATTAATTTATGTCATAAGTCTTACTCAGCTTTTTCTTGCATGTATATTCTTACTCATCACTATAATAATTTTGCAGAATGAAGATTCTCGAATGCAAAAGATGACAAATCTATGACATTGGGTTCATTGACCCATATTACAACCATCACCAAAGTATCGAAACGAATGCCCGCGAGATAGAGAATAACTTGGTACAAGGGTTAAGGTTTTGCAGTACCAAAAGAAAAATACTATTTCCTTACAACTTCAAGTGAGTGTTACTATACACACATTCTATTTTCGCTTACTCGATGGTATTATAAGTGTACGTATAATTGACTCGTTATGCGCGCGCAGATTCCACTTTATTTTGTTAATCATTGTATCTGACGAGGGACAAGTAATAGTCATGGACCCGAAATGCACACCCCTCGCTGAATGGACGAACATGCAGGAATGCCTCCAGAGGTAATTTCTATCATTATGGCACTATATCGGCAACTTCTCGTTCATTTCCTGATAGCAAGGAATTAATATAGAACTTCTTTATTCATTTCCTTTTCTTGGCAGTGCTTGAAAACGGTTCACCGCCAAGGCTCGGGTCATTGGAAGTCAGAGCTTACATTTAAATAAAAAGATGTAAGTAACTACTAGCTAGATCAGCGCATCTCTTTATTCTAGTTTCAATACCTTTATAATTCTTTATTATGTTTTTGATTCAACTCTGTTCTCGTAAAGAGCTTGAGACAGGAACACGGGAACAATTTATGTGGATGCTATGTTTGCGAGTTCATTCGCAAGACGATCCATCAGAAGGGCAAAACCCGAGACATCAAAAAAATTGAAGTACGATAAACAATACTCACGGCTTTAATTTATTACGTGTTCGTTTTCATTGATATATATATTGACCCCTTCTTTAAATTAGATCGAACCGAGACGGTCTTCTACCGCAGAAACGTGTACGAGCAATTCAAGAGGAAATTGCCGGATTCTTAGATGCAGATGTCCTAGATGTCAAGGGAGAATACTATTGCATTCGACGAAAATGATATGAAATGATATAGTGTAAAAAAGATGCATATATGTGCATGTAACTCGTGTCTACATTTTGTAAATATGTTCGACAAAGCACGACGAATGAGATGGTGTAATATATTCGTGACGATGTGCAATATAGTTGTTCCTTTATTGTTGTGTATGTGCCATCCAATTTAGTGTAAAACAAGAATTAAAAAATGCCCAAAACAAATAAATGGGAAAATAAGGGGTAGCAAAATAGCCCATCCAATTTAGTGCAAAACCCTAAACCCTAAAAATTGCTTAAAAAAACAGCGAAGAAATAGCCCCGGTTCATAGTACGAACCGGGACTAATAACCCACCCCCCCTCGCTTCCAGCCCCGCCATGTGGTCACTAGCCCCGGTTGATTAGTCCCGGTTCGAGAACCGGGACTAATGATCCAACCGAACCGGGGCTAAAACCCCTTTTTCTACTAGTGCTCTGAACTCATCTCTATACAAATGTTTGCAACCGCATACACGATTCAAGCATATAGGATGCCTACAAGCTCAACATTTTACATTTTTCGCTATTCCTTCCGAATTTACTGTTTATAAGCAGGAGTAGATCCATCAGGGGCACAAAACGGCCACACCTTCGAGATGCGCTTGCCGTTGTCCGTGTTTGCCTGGATAATATAGCCGAGGGGGACAAGGTCGCGAAACATGGCATCGGGGTCAGGTAGAAAGCCATCTTCTTCTTGCTGTAGGAGGCCATGGGGGGCCGGTGAATCCGTAGGAGGAAAGTGTAGGTCTGGCGTACGTACGTGATAAAACCGTGTGTTCATCGGCGGCCGTTGGGTTTCAATCCGAACCCGTGAAGAAACTGTGTCATATGGGCAACGCCGAAGGGAATTAGGAAACAAACCGTAACGTATCTATAAAATCACGGAGGTTACGAAACAACAATCAATCGACACGCCGCACAAACTGAGAAACGGCCGTGACATCCATCAACGAGAAAGGGAAGGATACTCCACCGCCGCAGCGGCAGCCGCCGCCGCCGGTGCATCCATCCGTCGATCTATTGCGGCCATGGACGGCGCCGCCGTACGCCGGCAAAAGTTCTTCAAGATCCTCCTACCGGGCTCCTTCGAGTCCAGCCTGGTACGTACGTACCCTCGTCGCCATCGCGGTCAAGGGACCTCTCCAATCTACAATTTCCATTACTCAATCCTTAATACGCTTCGATATGCATATGCCTGACGTTTGTCTACATTGGCTACATGCAGTCTCTGCCGCCCAAGTTCGCGGCGGGACTGGACCGGCCGCCGGTGCTCGCCGTCGCCACGCTGCGCGACCCCACGGGCCGCTCGTGGCACGTGGGCCTCGTCCGGCACGGCGCCGCGGGCCTGCGCTTCGACGGGAGGGGGTGGCGAAGCTTCGTCGCCGGCTGCGGACTCTCCGCCGGCCAGCTCCTCATCTTCGAACACCTCAACGGCCTCGACTTCGCCGTCGAGCCCTTCGACACCTCCGGCTGTAGCACCTCCTTCGGCGGCGAGGGCGGCGGCACGACGAACATGGACGTCGCTGATGCCGCCGCAGACGTGGAGTCCGGCAGTAACGAGGACGACCACCACGGCCGGTACCCTTCCCCGTCGCCCCCACTGCCGGTGGCCACCGGGAGAAAGAGGAAGAAGCCCTTGCCGGCCACCGCCTCACCCGCCGTCTCCTGCGGACGGTCGTCGTCGGACGATGAGAGGACGCTCCGGCTCGGCATCGAGCAACCGTTCCATCTGCAGTATATGGAGCTGACCAAAACTTTCTGTGTCCGCGTGGGATGGGCCGAGTCGTGCACCGCCGAGCTCAGTGTGGCCGAACGCGGCGACCGGCGATGGGAGGTGTCCGTCAGGGTCGGCAGCAAGGGCGGCATGATCATGGCCGGATGGGAGGGCTTCGCGTGGGACAACGGCCTCAGGATCTCCGACGTCTGCCTCTTCACGCCGCTAGCAGCTGACACCGGCGATCAGGTGGTGCAAGTTCAAGTGCTCAGGAACGGCAAAACAGTTGCCATGCCCGGTAAACCAGTTGTCGGGAAGAAGTCCAAGAATGGACCCAAACCTGAGACTGAATGCTATTATTGCAAGGGAAACGGTCACTGGAAACGGAATTGCCCCAATTACTTAGCGGATAAGAAGGCTGTCAACGTCAAAGGTATATATGATATACTCCCTCCGTCTCAAAATAAGTGTCTCAACTTTATACTAGCTCTAGTACAAAGTTGTACTAAGCTTGAGACACTCATTTTGGAACAGAGGGAGTACATGTTATTGATTTTTATCTTAGGAGCGCTCGTAGTAGCTACTGGGTATTTGATACCGGTGTTGTTGCTCATATTTGTAACTCAAAACAGGAGTTGCGTAATAAGTGAAGACTGTCAAAGGACGAGGTGACGATGCGCGTCGGGAATAGTTCCAAGGTTGATGTGATCGCCGTCGGCACGCTACCTCTACATCTACCTTCGGAATTAGTTTTAAACCTTAATCATTGTTATTTAGTACCAGCTTTGAGCACGAACATTGTATCGGGATCTCGTTTGATGCGAGATGGGTACTCATTTAAAGCTGAGAATAATTGTTGTTTTTATTTATATAAGATATATGTTTTATGATCATGCCCCGCTGATCAATGGTTTATTATTAATGAATCTTGAACGTCATGTTATACATATTCATAGTGTGAGTACCAAAAAATGTAAGGTTGATAGTAATAGTCTCACATACTTATGGCACTGCCGCCTTGATCATATCGGTGTCAAACACATGATGATGAAACTCCATATAGATGGATTTTTGGAGTCTCTTGATTTTGAATCATTTGACACGTGTGGACCGTGCCTCATTTGCAAGATGACTAAGATTCCTTTCTCCGGAACAATGGAGCGAGCAACCAACTTGTTGGAAATAATACATATCGATGTATGCGGTTCAATGAGCGTTGAGGCTCGCGGTGGCTATCGTTATGTTCTCGCCCTCACTGATGACTTAGGCAGATATGGGTATGTCTACTTAATGAAACACAAGTCTGAGACCTTTGAAAGGTTCTTACGATCTGATCATGGGGGAGAATATTTGAGTCACGAGTTTGGCACGCACTTAAGGAAATGTCGAATTGTTTCACAACTCACACCGCCTGGCACACCTCACCGTAACAGTGTGCCTGAATGTCGTAATCGCACTCTATTGGATATGGTGCAATCTATGATGTCTCTTACTGATTTACCGCTATCATTTTGGGGATATGCATTGGAGACTTCCGCATTCACTTTAAATAGGGCACCGTCTAAATCCATTGAGACGACACCGTATGAATTATGGTTTGGAAAGAAACCTAAGCTGTCGTTTTAGGAAGTTTGGGGATGCGATGCTTTTGTCAATAAACTTCAACCTGAAAAGCTCGAACCCAAATCGGAAAAGTGCATCTTCAGAGGATACCGTAAGAAAACTATTGGGTATACCTTCTATCTCAGATCCGAAGGCAAAATCTTCTATCATAGGATACCATAAGGAAACTAAGGAACCGTGACTGTCTCTTTCTCGTGAGTTCTGTATCCGGGAGAAGACACGATGGGGTTATGTCTGACGTAAGTAGGTGTTCAGGATCAATTATTTGATCATCAGTAGTTCATCTCCGCTATGGGTAGATCATCCCCTCTTTTATTCTTGTACTCGTAAATTAGCCACCTTAAATAAATGCTTAGTCGCTTGTTACAGCCTCACCACTTAACCATACCTCACCCGTTAAGCTTTGCTAGTCTTGATACCTTTGAAAATGAGATTGTTGAGTCTCTGTGGCTCGCAGATTACTACAACAAGAGCTGCAGGTACAGGTAAAGAGTTACTTTGACGTGAGCGCGATGATTGTTCTATTTGAAGTTTCATCTTCTTCTTCTTCATCGATCTAGGATGGGTTCTAGGCCGGCAGCCTTGGATAGCAAGGATGGACGTCGTTCTTTTATCATTTGTTTTCATCCGTAGCCGGACCCTGTTGTTCTTCATGATGATTGATTATGTTGTTGTATTGATGTGATCTTAATGCAACTTGTGGCGAGTGTAAGCCAACTTCTTATACTCATCTTTTCAGTCCATGTACTTGTAACGATATCCATTCTTGTGAAATGACAGATGCCTTTCTATCCCTGTCGAGGCCCTCGCACGAAAATAAGGATAGGATCGCATCTTGGGCATTATAGGTAGCGAAGGAGATGGCACGACGACTCATAGGAGTGGACTTTCCGGACTCGCCTACAAAAGATGTGAAACTCGGGAGCTTCCCTATCAGTTTGTAACCAACAATCAGTTGTTTGTTAACAATGCAGATATATGATGATAATTAAACATGTTTTTCCTTGTGAGTCAAGAAGCAACGCCATGTTTAGAATCCTGATGCAAGGCCATGTTAAGAATTAATTTGCAAACAAAGATGATAATAATTTCGCAAGGTGATCGCTGCTAATGAGAACTAACCTGAAATTGTGTTAATTTCAGAAAACCACAACATGAAAATTATTTTGGCATTTAGTGAATGAGAGAAAACACGTACCTGAATTACAGAGAAGGTTTAAATTCATGAAATAATTGTTTACCTCGAATACTTCTAGATAGTCCATTGGTGAGTGCAGTTCCTGGCAACGAGTGCACCATACTTCAAGACCTACAATAGTTCAGTAGATGAAAATATCATTAGACGTGTTGCATCAATGCAGTACTAGGCCAAGCGTTCCACAACAGAAATAGGGCAGTGTACTGTCTCAAAAAATTTGTGATGTAAAACATAATGGAAATCACATGACAAAGGATTTGGTGTTGTGATGATTATAAAATTTGTTTGGAGAAAACAATCATTTGTCAGTCCAAACTCCCAAAGGAAAAACAATCATTTGTCACCCCGTTTGTCCACCCCGTTTGTTGGAGGTGTTGGGATCTTCCATGTCAAACGACGCCATCAAGGAATAGTGCCTCGCGAGAGAGAACTTGATCTACGATTCCTCGTCGGCCCGGCTACGTTTGTGTGTAGTTAGCCGGGTGGGATTGGATCGGGAGGAGATGTTTGGGAAGAAACGGGAGCGATCGTGATGCGTCTGTCGGTACGTTTATAGTGGTATATATGGCCTCGTATCCATATGCATGCAGGCTACCACCGATACAGTGCCGCTATGGGGCCGTGCTGCTGGTTTCGTCACGCTCGTCGTTCTAAACCTGGGCATTGTTCGGACGGGGCTCGGTTAGAGCATCTATACTTGGACCCTCAAATCTTTTTTAAACGTTCGGGCAGGCCGTCGGGTCACCGTTCGTCACAAATATTCAATCCAGACGGGTCTCTTAAACCGGCCTCAAACGTCCCGGCTGACCAGCAACCCCCATTTTCAACCGAACTATGAGGCGGATATGGGGAGTCGGGTTGACGGCTTGGCCACACGCGGACTCATCGGGAAATTCGATGGTCCGTCGGGCGCCTCGACCGCCCACGCGGTGTGAACGTCGCGCGACGCCGCTTCGGGTTCGGGGCCGGCTAAGCCGGCCGGCACCTCTCCCGGCCACCACCAGAGCACTTCCCTCTTCGAGCCCGTCAGCCATGACATCACGCCGCCGGCATTACATGATCCAGCATCGTCTCTTCCTCCTTCAGTAGATCCAAATTCGAAGGGAAGCGGGGCTACCTATGAAACCGGAGGTAGATTTGGGGGAGGGGGAGGAGATGGGGAGGAGCCCGAGGAGGAGCCACAAGCGCTGGAGGAGGAGGGTGTCGAAGGAGGAGGCGCCGGCGATCCTCGATTTGTGGCCGGAGCAGCTGGCCATCCTTAACTTCATCTGCTCGGAGTCGGCTGCGGTGACCAGGCGTCAAATGGAGGAAGGGTGGGCGGCGCAGGCGGCCCAGGAGGCGGCGCAGGCGGCGAAGGAGGCAACACAGAAGGATCAGGCTCCAACGAAGGGCATCTCAGATGAAAAAGAACCTTAGTACACTAGTTAATAGGTAGGATATATTGTGTATGCTTTTGTATGAATATGAGAAATGAAATATGAAAGAATTGGATATGGAAATAAAAATTTAAGACGTGATCGGTCAATGTCCACGAACGCATTCGGCCGCGTTCGTGAGTGCTTGAAAAGACGGATTTGCAAGGTCCCATTGTAGATGCTCTTACGGGTTCTTCAAAATCCAGCCATGACCAGGATCGAGTAATAGAAACGTGTTTTTGTTTCACATTTTTTTTTTGAAAAAATTATTTGGACCGTCTATTTAGCACAAGTAAGCATGCAACTTCACTTAAAAAAAAGAGTAAGCATGAAACTATATGCCTAAAGTATACGCAATAATACGAAAACTATGCCTTAAGTTGAAAAACAATGGTTCTAGTTATTGACCATTCAAAAAGGTATATAGCGAAGGCTACAGATCTAATAAAAACAACAGAGTCAATGAGTTTGAATTAACGAACAGAGTCAATGTGAATTGGTCGTGTAATGTTTTGTTTGCCTTGGTCGTTCTTCCTCTTCTTCGCCACGTCGACCTATCAGCAACCACTCGTGAAACTAATATGTATACTAGGAATTCTTTAATATTACGAAGGTCCGATCAAATCCTATACCAAGGGCACATGCATCCAAGCATGTCTCGAAAGACGCTTCGTTTGATCCCAACATTGGTACTAGGGTGATACATGGAATTTGTAGTTGAGGGGATGCCATGTTAGGAGGCGAGGGAGACGACTTGGACATAGATCACACGAACACACGATACACCCAAGTTTAGGGGAGGAGAACATTTGGAACCTGAGTGTATATACATGCTATATGCAAAAGAAATTTAGCAATTTAACAAAAAGTCTAAAAATTCTGAAAATGTTTTTGAAATAAACTTGACCTTTCATTATACTTGTAAGAAAAATTCCACAAAAATAAAATTATACTTTGACTTCATTTCAGAAAAGATAAAGTTTTGATTAAAATAGTATGAATAGTGACATATAGTAACAAATAAATTTTGTCCTTTTTGTCCAGAAGTCAATGTTGACTTCTTTGATGAAAATTTATATACTAGTGCAAAACAAAGTGAAATTTAATCTAAAAATACTTCAGAACTATTTTAAGTTTTTAATTAATTATTACAAGAAAAATCTCATGTACCGTTCATATACAACTAAGCATCGTGTATTTCTCTAAGTTTAGGGCCCTACGTTTAGTAAAATCCCTACTTCCAGCCATGCTCTTTTCTTACATATGTGAAGAATATAGAAAATTGCGACGTGATGATCTTGAGGAGCTAGGAAAATCTGAGGAGAGGTCCTAGTCAGCAACTTCAGTGCCAACCAGCGATCCTGGCGCTCACGCTGGCACACCATTGGGCTTGGCCCAATAATACCCACATTCGCTGGCTGGCACCTCAGTTCGGTGTTGATCGTGCTGCTTAGCTGTTGAATGGCTTGTCTCAAAAATAAAAGCTGCCAACTGGTTTTACCACACAAAAATGTTGTTGATAGGTTACGGTTAACCGGTAAATCATTGACTTTTGGAACAAAACTGAAAAAATGGAATCAAATACGTGAATAGAAAACGTACATTGAAATTCCATAAAGGTACGCAAATTTGAAAAAACATAAATTGAAAAATGTTCATTCGGTTAGAAAAAAATTCGTCAGATTTTCAAAAAGTTCAATGATTATGTAAAAAAGTTCACCGAATTTTGAAATGCATTCATGAACTTTCAAAAATTTCATAGAATTCAAAAAAAAATCATCAATTTTCGATAAAGTTCATCAACTTTAAAAACACTTCATTGATTATGAAAAAAGTTTACATATTTTAAAATATGTTCACCGATTAAAAATGTTTACATATGAAAAAAGTTCATCGAAATTTGAAAACATTTCATCAAATTTGCAAAAAGTTCATCAAATTTGAAAAAAGTTCATCAAAATTTAAAAAAGTTCACATCATTAAAAAAGTCTTCATTAATTTTGAAAAAATGTTCATCGAATTTGAAAAAAGTTCATCAAATGTGAAAAAAATTCACCAAATGTGAAAAAAGTTCATCAATTTTACAAAAATCATCAATTTTGAAAAAAAGTGCACTGGTTTTAAAAAAATCATCAAATTTGATAAAGCTCATCATTTTTCTAAAAAAATCATCGAATTTGAAAAAAGATCACAGATTTTGAAAAATGTTCATCGATTTCTTTTTGTAAAAACCATTGAATTTGAAGAAAAGATCACCAAAAGTTGAAACAATTCATCCATTCTGAAAAAAGTTCATCATAATTTATCATAAAAGTAAGAATGAGAAAAAGAAAAAGAAAAAAACACTTAATTGATTATGAAAAAAAAAGAATAAAGAAAAAACGAAAAATGAGAAAAACAGAGACAAAAATGGAAAAAGGAAAACGAAGAATAGAAATAAAAGGTATAAAAAGTTTAATAAAAGGTATAAAGGATTAAAACTGCAAATTGACGGGCCAGCCCAGCAAGAGGAAATCCCGAATCTGAAACGCCAGATCATGAGGATCCAGTGGTCGAGCGAGAGGCTCATTCCATGGAATCCCATATTTGCACTAGTAAGCATGCATCGCTCCAAAAAAAAACAAGCAAGCATGCATAAAGTATATGTAATAATAATACAAAAACTATGGTTTGGTCATATGAAAAATACTTCTTATATTTATTGTCCATTCAAAATGATATATAGCCAGGGTTATAGATCTAATGAAAAAAAAGAATAGAGTCAAGCATCAATCTTTGGATTTGGCGACTCCCCACTTACGAGCAACCGCACCCGTCAAGTCTTGACAAGTAGCTCTAATACCCTTTCTAGCTCGGTGCTCCACATAGTCTCGACATCGAAGGAAACATCCTTTTTTCCTGGTGTCCTGATTAATAGCAATTGGAAGATATAATATAGTAGCGGCTAGGCGACAGTCGATTGGAAATCGAGGAAGGGTCAGTCGATGCTCCTCCTTCTGTCTCGACCATTCGATCAAGATCCAATGGACGTTGATCGTCTTCCACTTCAGAAAAACATTCTCCCCCCCCCCCTCTCCCTCTCCCTCTCAAAGTTGTGGATTTCGGCCAGAAAAAACGAAATTCCGGCGACATTCGCCAATTTCGTTCACGCCCCGTAGATCTGCTTGCTGGGTAATTTTTTTGGCCCTATTTGTCCTTTTAGCCGAACCCAGCTTCGACCAGTCTCGATAACTCTCCCGCTGTCGTGGCTGCCTCGTCCTAGAGTGCATAGCCAACGCGGTAAGGAGCGCCAATACGGTCGCGCGAGGATGTGAGCATGGTGTGTGCATGTGTTCGTGCGTGGGCATCCCGATTGATTTACTAACTCGTAGAATTTCGTTCAATTTTCATCAAAATATCGCCCAATTCTCGTTCAAATTTTCAATTTTTGGATTATTCTATTCGATCGAGATTTTCCAAAAAAATACCGAAATACCGAATATCTCCCATTTTGTTTGAGGGCGGTAAAATTTACAAACCGAAATCCAAATCCTTGCTCCCTCTCTCTCTCTCTCCCTCTCTCCCTCTCTCTCACTCTACATCTCTCCCCCTCTCTCTCCCTCCCTCCCTCCCTCCCTCCCTCTCTCTCCAATCCAACCCAGCCATAACCGCCGGCTACCACGTCCTGTACACCGCCCTCCCCGAAACCAGCCCCCACCGCCGGTCTTTCTTCGGGGAAGACCCAGACCACCGCTCCCCCCCACCACTTCTCCCATCGTAAACTCTAAGATAGATAGTGGGTAGCCTGCCTAGCGAGCTTCTCCATTTCTTCCCTCAACCAAAATCGATTGACCCATATTCAAAATTCAGCGGTTGACACGTAGCTATCGTAGGATATAATACACTTTTCAATTTGAGACCGGTTACCATAGACGAGTTACATGCACGCACGTACAACTTTGTGACCACCCGGCGGGAGAGACAATTGATTAACCGGCAAGCAAGGCGGGACGCAATTGAGTTCCACTAGCACGGCTTGCCGACGCGGCAGTCGAGCGTGCCGGTGAACTGCGTGAGCTGCCCGACATACTTGTCGTGCTTGGCAGGGATGAAATCCATGTTGTCGTACTTGCGCTCGTTCTGGATGCCGGACTGGTTGAAGAAAGCCCCGTTCATCATGACGCCCCCTACGACTTCCACACCCAGTCCTTGTACTCGTTGTAGGGCGCGTACTCCCGCTTGGTCACCTCCTTGCGTTGGGGTCGTCGGGCGCGATGAACCGGTTCCCCTGGCTGATGATGGTTTGGTCGTGGTTGCCGGCGATGGCGTACATCTGCCAGTGCGTGTAGTCGTTGTTCAGCACGTGGAAGAAGCCGAAGCGGCATGCGCTGCACGAGGCCCTTGCCGAAGTGGTTGAACGCGACGGTGACCTGCATCATCTTGTCCTGCTCCTCCTAGGTGTTGCTTCATGGGCTGCCACGGTCACCTACGCTGTGAGTGTTGTGGAAGCTGCCTTCGTTTGAAGCCGTGCCTGAAGCCTCGTGCGGCGGCCACGACACGCCATATTTTTGGGTTCACTGCTCGTCATGGAGTCTTAAATGGCCTCCTTTTCAGCGCACCATGCCATTGGGACAAGTTGCCACCTAAAAGGTTCTGGCGGCATGCAAGGATTCTGCCAAGTGTTTGTGGGGACCGCTACCGGCAACGCATGGCAAGAGCTGCAAGACCCGAATCCGACCATCAGGTGGCAATGGACTCCCGTCGGCTCGCTGAAGACTGCGGGAGGGTGCACGCCTGCTGTGAGCGTTGGAGGGCAGCACGGATGGCCATCTACAGCTCGGGGCTGCAAGGGATGATCTCCTAGCGCTCGGATTCGGGCATGTCGAAGTCGTCGTTGCCATGGAGGAGAACACCAGAGCTAGTCGGATAGGATCTTGATAGTGTGGGAGGGGAGGGGAGGGGGTGGAGTGGAATGTTGCTTAGATTTTGGCCGGGGTGCTAACAAGGTCAAATTTATGTCGATTCGGTTCCAAATTTAGGCTTGATACGGGGAGTGCCGGTTAGTCTGAGTGTTTTGTGCTGAAAACAGGGTGCTTGATTGAGTTGCATTTTTTCATCCTGTCACTAACCGGACAGTCCATCCGGATGTTTGGGTCCGGTTCCAGATGCTCTAACGAAGTGGACGTTTTGTGAGGAAATTTGTGGAAGCATCCGAAGCCAATCTCATGACCCCCAAACAGAAATGGAAGAGCATAGTAGTAGACAATCGTGCCGAAGCACCAAGGCCAAAGGATTTGACCTTTGTATAAGTATGCAAGACAACAAATTTTGGGGACTCCTTTCATCAAATTTTGCTTTGCTGAATCTCCTGAGAAACATGCGGGCTACCCTTTAATTTTTGGTGGGGACCAAATTGCCCAAACCAAATAAGGTGCGTTTTATTACGGACAAGCAAATCATCCAAGCATATGGAATTCTATCCCTCAGACCCCAACGAAGGTGGGCATTTAGGGTTGCATGTAGGGCAGTTGTCCAGGCACTCACTCTGCGTCGTGTAACACTGGACACCATTATTCTGGCAGCAGTAGCACGTACCAATGTGCCCATCTGAGCGATGACATATAAGAAATCGAATGCAAAATTTCAACGTTATCTTGTTCTCCCCGGCAGATGTCGAATTGACGATGGTAGCGTTGTTGGTACTTTTGTTGGCCGCATGACCATCTTGGTTGACCACCATTTGCTTATTATCGAGACCACCTACGTATTATATATTTAGCATTAGTATATGCAGTACCGCAGATGTATAAATATTTTTTTGAAGAGAATTATTTCTGGCCTCTGTATGCATCAGCTATTTTTATTGATTATTGACAAAGACCTTATATGCATCAGCCTTTTGTAGGATGTATTTTTCTTTTATATATATATATATATATATATATATATATATATATATATATATATATATATGTGTGTGTGTGTGTGTGTGTGTGTGTGTGTGTGTGTGTGTGTGTGTGTGTTCTGAAAAGTTAATGGAAAAAAATAAAGATGAGATGCTAATGACGGCGATGATAGATACTTACACTGTGCACACACGACTAGGCACCCAATGAAGAATATCATGGTCGCCTGCACTAGGATGTTCCATCTTATACTGGTTATCTCTTGACAAACTCGGCTCTAGTCGAGTGTAAGGTTCCAATAGGAAATAGATGGACTTCAAATGTGACAGATACAGACTGCAAGATTATAAATAGCATGAGGTTGGAATATAATTTAAATGTTCCTTAATGTACTACTACAAAAGATTGCAAGTGCGGGAAATATACGTTCATTAATGTTAAGATTTTTGCATATATAATATTTAGCGAGACAAGCACTATGTATGTACATGCAATATTGCATCCTTAATAAATTCTCTAATAGCAACTCTGGCCGATCCTCTAAAACTGATTAGGCTGGTTGTAATGGAAGTATCATAAGTAGTATCATACATGCCAACTATGCATATTTGATGAGGTGACATGAAATTAAATGAAGAAAGAGAGGGTTGATTATCATATTATGATACTGTATCATATTAAATGTTGTGCTACTATGTGTCATGCATGGCAATAAATGAACCATTCTGTAATACTAGCACATGATACTATGCACTACGGATGCATGATACTAGTGTATGATACTCCCATTACAACCAGCCTTAGAGGAGTAAAAATCCAGTTTTGCTCCTCTAATCGGATCTAGCCGATCTCCTATAAATGCTATAGCAGAGTATATATGTTACTCCATCGGGTGATTAAAAGTACTCTACCGCTCTTGCTGGCAGTACAAGTTTCCCATCGCTCCCACATCCATCATCTGCCCCCCTCCCCCTCACCCCCTCCCCCCGCACGTGGCAAATTCCGTATCGTCGGTGACTCCTCCCCATCGCTCTTGCCGACTAATGCCTCCATGGCCGGATCTCGTGGCCTTTGCTCCCAGCCGCTCATCCACAGCGCGGATCCGCGCCACCATGAGCGGAGAGCTGCATTCTCCTCACACCGACGCCGTGGCGCTGGGGCCCCTTCCAATAGGCTTACCGGCTTCCCTGACCTCCCCAAGCCACCGTCGCCACAGAGGCAGTACCACGACGTGCGGTAGCGGGCGTTGGGGACATGTGTGGCTGAGATTACGAATCAGGAGACCCATAAAAAGATATGTCTTGGATCATTCCACAACGCCAAGCTCGCGACACATGAGTATGGTATTCTGTCAGTCCAGCTACACAGTGCCATGGGCCACTGGAATGTTGAATGGGGTGAGGTCCCGCTGCTGATCCGGTTGAGCCAAGGGTGGTGAATGCATGGGTGGGAAGGGCAAGGTGAGGGAGCGGCTCACGGTGGGTCGGACCTTCGCTGCCAGTACCATGAGCTCATGGAGGAGGAACGCCGCCTATAGGACCAGCGAGCGACCGATGGGGTGGGGGACAGCGTCCTCTCAAGGGACAGGGGGGCAATAGAGGCAGCGGGGCCGCGACGACATCAACTTTGGCACTAAATAATGGCAAAGAATCTTCCCTGGCTGCGGCAATGATGGCCCGCGGCGTGACTGTATGGTTGGTAGGAAGTCTAGAGTGGATTTGCTGGCGCTTGCAAAATCGGATTACTAAATTTTAATTGTCGGTTTAAACTAGAATATGTTTTAGCGGATGGTAATGAGCTATGTGTCAAAAAATAGATGTTTGTTTAAATTGAAAGTTTGTTCATCATATCCAAATTTTCTTTTTACTCCACTGAAACTACGAGAGAGGCTTGGTCCGTCCAAAACAAATTGGAGTAAAACCTCCACTAACCTTTACTCGTCTGGATACTCCTCTAAATTATAGGGGATCATCTAGAGTAAGGGTAGTCTAGTCCAATGCACTACTACCTCCCTTCTGGTATATAGGGCTCAATTCAAAAATCTCAACAACCAAGATAGTAGATGATGAGTGGTGGAATGATTTTTATAGTTTACAAAAGTACTCCACTAATACACTCGTTTATCTCGAAAATTTGTGTTTACCAATGAATTAATTGTGATGCATGCATGTGTGTCCAATAAATGACCAAATGTCTTTACATGCACTGATGAGTTTTCTATTAATCCTTGCATATAGCGAATTAATGCGCCTTGAAATTTGAATATGTGATGGGAAACAATTAAATTAACTTATAAAATGTAAAAACTAAAATTTTAAGATAAACCTTATAAATCGAAGAGAAATGGTATATCTCAAGCTACTTCCTCCGTCCAAAAGCATCAGATGTCTAACAAAATTCAGATAATGATACAGTAGAAGTCGCATAAGTATTAAATAATGCATTTGTCATAAGATTAAGTTTTAGATAGAACAAGTATATCTAGTGACATTAAATACAAGGTTAGATAGCAATTTCAATGCACTAGGGCAGTCCCATTGCTCCAAGATATAGGACTACATCTAAGGCTAGTCAGGCTGGTCACAATGGGGAGTATCATAGGTAGTATCATGCATATCAACTAGTAGACAGTTTTACATAGGTGTCATACAATTAAATAAGGAAAGAGAAGGTTGAGTATTCATATCATATTAAATGATGTAGTAGCTTGTGTCATGCATATTAATAAATGAGGAATCTATGATACCAAGGTATGATAATATGTATTGTGGGAGTAGTATCATACACTAGTATCATATGCATGATAGTAGTATATGATACTTCGTATTGTGACCAGTGTCATAGTTTGAGTAACTTGGCTAGTAATATAATGCCTCCCAATGCAAGTTTTTTTTATGTGGCAATAGTTAATAAAGAGAGAGATGTTTATGGTAACATAATATGTTACTCCCTCCGTCACGGTTTAGAACACACAATTAGACTTGCGTGTGTTTCCAAAATAGACAAAGATTAAGGCACGTTGCATTTACTCCTAACAACTAATTAGTACTCCGTTGTATTACTTCTATATGCATGCGTAGTGTGAATGCTATTTTATAACTCATTTCACAGCCAATTAATAACCACCTAGGTCCAAGAGAATTTGCATGCACGCCTTCTAAACCGTGACGGAGGGAGTACCGTAACCTAACGCAACCCATGGAAAAATGAGTCTACAACCTAACAAATGCAACCATCTATGATATCATTTCTGTGATACTTTATACTATGAAGATATTAACTAGACATGTGTCGTATGGATGACACTAGTCTAAGTTAGGCCCCACTATGACTAGCGTAAATCATGTCACCTAGGCAAAAATCTGATGTGGCACCACATTTCGTGAGGAAATATAGTATAACTATATCTTAGTCTTGATATAGCTGGCAACATAAATATCAGGAAAGCCAGTGTTTTTTCTCTCTCACAAAACGCATTAAATAAGAGTACTTTTAGAGGGAGAAGATGTATCTAAACACATAATTAAAATATAAGATATATCTTCAAATATGGTGCATTGGCAGTGGCCTTATATCCTAGTGTTGTATCCAAAACAACCATCATTTATTGTCTTTTATTATGAGATGTCTCGTATTTGATACTAGGATCTATATATAAATTAATATATAGTTACCGTTACTTTCCGTGTTAAATAAGGTGGCACATCAAATTTATTTTATGGGACCGTTCCAAAAAACAAGCTTTGAGAGTGTTGTGAACGAAAATAGAAGTACTAGTCGTCAACCCGTGCATTCGCACGGCCTAGCCTACAATGATGAGTGAGAGTGAGTATGTCCTCAGAAATTTAATTCATTAAGCTGCGTCCTTGTAGGGCCTAGTTTTTATACTTCCTCTGTTTCAATTTACATTCATATTAGATTTTTCCTAAGTCAAAAATTTATACAGAACAATCTGAATGTTTTAAAAAGATATGTATAGATGATTTGAAATTATATTGAGTGAGGAATCTAAATATTGATATGGTATTGCAGATGATATTATTATTTATATTCTTTGATAAATATTCTAGCAATAGTACACATACATAATTGTGTGGTAATATTAAAAATTATACAAAGAAATTAATATTCAAAATTTGATAATAATAATAATAACATACTTTGTTAAATACGGAAACTGTACAATTTAGCTTTCTAGAAATTTTCAATTGCAAAATCTGTTTTTCTTCTCCAACCCTATGCAAGTTGTGGTGCACATCACTTCGCTCTGCTTTGTATATATAAAAAATATTTATACATGCAGCAAAATAAGAAAGGTGGCTGCAATTGTAATGAATTCATAACATCTATTTTGGATTTCCAAGGTTCGAGGGATGTCCAAATTCCTCATTAACATGAAAAAATTAAAATCATCTTAAATGATACTATACATGGTATATTTTTCTACCATCGACAATTAATGTTCATCTACCGAACTTGTGACAAAATCTTCACCAAATTGGTTAGTCTAATCTTCTCCATACAAAAGATTCAAAACTTAATGCCTCAAATCATGTAAATTCCATGACTTATAATTGAAGATTTGATAATCTATTACCAAAGGTGTAAATCATGTTGAAAATTATAATGTATGAATTTTCACCATCCAAAGAACCATGATGCTTACATCAAACTTTGACCGCCAACCAAAATATTTAGTATGCATTCACTTTTGAACAGAAAGAAAGTAGTTGCCAACAAAATCAGAATATTTTCAATCATGTCTACCATGCATCATTCGTGCACATTTGTCCTAAACATGTCTATCTTGTGCTTTTTAAAATGTCATATATTATATATATATAATGGTGTCTAGTACTCTTGTGATAGTCGTATGACGAACCAAGAATATATATGTTTAACTATATATACTAAAGTTTAGAAACCTTAAATAGACTACTTGTGGTGTAGTTGTCAAGTTGTGTTCTCACTTACCTTGTACAAAACATGAAATAGAAGAACACATAACTTCAATAGTGTACATCTATTTCACTGGTATCTTTTATTCATCTGGTTAAAAAATATATATGATTTTTTTTGTCAAAATGTAATACCCCCCGATCAAATCTAGTGTATGCAATTGGACAGGCTCCTTATAGACTCTAACCCATGACTTGATGCACATTGACTATGACCGGGCATTAGAACAGGATGCCTGAAACAACTGCTTGTGTGTCTGTCGGTCATAATCATAGAAGATCCGGTCATGATCATGCTAGCAAATCAATTGTATGGTATGGGGTAGTATCGTAGAAGACTGCATAAGAATTCTGCAAGGTTCCAACATTCGACATGAGAAGAGGAAATAACTTGCGGTAGATCGAATACCTTTTAATCGTACCAAGTCGAAAGGAGAACATTGTTGGGGAACGTCGCATGGGAAACAAAAATTTTCCTACGCGCACGAAGACCTATCATGGTGATGTCCATCTACGAGAGGGGATGAGTGATCTACGTACCCTTGTAGATCGTACAGCAGAAGCGTTAGAGAACGCGGTTGATGTAGTGGAACGTCCTCACGTCCCTCGATCCGCCCCGCGAACAATCACGCGATCAGTCCCACGATCTAGTACCGAACGGACGGCACCTCCGCGTTCAGCACACGTACAACTCGACGATGATCTCGGCCTTCTTGATCCAGCAAGAGAGACGGAGAGGTAGAAGAGTTCTCCGGCAGCGTGACGGCGCTCCGGAGGTTGGTGATGATCTTGTCTCAGCAGGGCTCCGCCCGAGCTCCGCGGAAACGCGATCTAGAGGAAAAACTATGGAGGTATGTGGTCGGGCAGCCGTGAGAAAGTCGTCTCAAATCAGCCCTAATTGCTCCATATATATAGGAGGAGGGAGGGGGGGCCTTGCCTTGGGGTCCAAGGACCCCCAAGGAGTCGGCCGAGCCAAGGGGGGGAGGACTCCCCCCCCCCAAACCGAGTTGGACTTGGTTTGGTGGGAGGAGTCCCCCTCCCTTCCCACTTCCTCCCTCTTTTTTTTCCTTTTCCTTTGACTCTTTATTCTTGGCGCATAGGCCCCCTTGGGGCTGTCCCACCAGCCCACTAAGGGCTGGTGTGTCCCCCCAAAGCCTATGGGCTTCCCCGGGGTGGGTTGCCCCCCCCCCCCCCCGGTGAACTCCCGGAACCCATTCGTCATTCCCGGTACATTCCCGGTAACTCCGAAAACCTTCCGGTAATCAAATGAGGTCATCCTATATATCAATCTTCGTTTCCGGACTATTCCGGAAACCCTCGTGACGTCCGTGATCTCATCCGGGACTCCGAACAACATTCGGTAACCAACCATATAACTCAAATACGCATAAAACAACGTCGAACCTTAAGTGTGCAGACCCTGCGGGTTCGAGAACTATGTAGACATGACCCGAGAGACTCCTCGGTCAATATCCAATAGCGGGACCTGGATGCCCATATTGGATCCTACATATTCTACGAAGATCTTATCGTTTGAACCTCAGTGCCAAGGATTCGTATAATCCCGTATGTCATTCCCTTTGTCCTTCGGTATGTTACTTGCCCGAGATTCGATCGTCAGTATCCGCATACCTATTTCAATCTCGTTTACCGGCAAGTCTCTTTACTCGTTCCGTAATACAAGATCCCGCAACTTACACTAAGTTACATGGCTTGCAAGGCTTGTGTGTGATGTTGTATTACCGAGTGGGCCCCGAGATACCTCTCCGTCATACGGAGTGACAAATCCCAGTCTTGATCCATACTAACTCAACTAACACCTTCGGAGATACCTGTAGAGCATCTTTATAGTCACCCAGTTACGTTGCGACGTTTGATACACAAAAAGCATTCCTCCGGTGTCAGTGAGTTATATGATCTCATGGTCATAGGAATAAATACTTGACATGCAGAAAACAGTAGCAACAAAATGACACGATCAACATGCTACGTCTATTAGTTTGGGTCTAGTCCATCACGTGATTCTCCCAATGACGTGACCCAGTTATCAAGCAACAACACCTTGTTCATAATCAGAAGACACTGACTATCGTCGATCAACTGGCTAGCCAACTAGAGGCATGCTAGGGACGGTGTTTTGTCTATGTATCCACACATGTAAATGAGTCTTCATTCAATACAATTATAGCATGGATAATAAACTATTATCTTGATACATGAATTATAATAATAACTATATATTTATTATTGCCTCTAGGGAATAATTCCAACAAACATATCATGTTCAAATACTACTTTCCATATTTGGATTTTTGATTTAGACAATTATTTGTGGAAGGAGAAGTACTATGAAGGTAGATTATAGAGATTTTTTAGTTTGATGGAAAGATTGCGATAATTTAATCTGAAAATTGTATTGTATTTTTTTAAATGTACCTATTGTAGACTATCCTTCACAGATCAACCGATACATACTTCGGTCCATGCATACATATATGCTTGCAGAAGTGCATGTATGATTGCATACGTCGAAATTGATTTGTACTTCGATCCATGCATACATACATGCTTGCAGAAGTGCATGTATGATTGCATACCTCATGTGCATGTATGAAGTTCTGATTTTGCTGGTCTATTCAACTGGATGGCGACAGTTGTGGCTTGCGAAACAACGCGTCTGACAATGCTGCCCTGAACAATCCCATGTTCTCTCACTCCACTGACGTCCGGACCGCTCGGCCTCCGATGCTATTGCTTTCTCGGGCTATAAATTGTTTTATAATGTATATACATTCTGTAAAAAAGGATGAAATGAAACTACCACTGATTAAAACACGGAGAAAATAGAATAATAAGCATGTGAAGTGAAACATCTCATACCATCTTGAGCGGTCTCAGTTTTCAAAGCAGTTTTTCTCCTCGAATCACACGATAGCATAGCTTGGACGTACAACTGTTTTGAGGATTTTTGTTTGGACTCCATCATAGGCTACTCCTGTCCATTACTGATGTGCACAACGTAGAACCAAAGCATGCACGCCTAGAAATTGGATTCCATAACATGCTCTGTTAGCCAACCATAACAGTGATCCTCTCGTTGAGTCATTCTGTCATGCAGCAACATATAGGGTATAATCTCATCATGTGGACCTTACCTAAGCCTCCGTCTATGTGGTAATGGCCTGCTGTTGGGGCACTTCGACTGAGTTGAACATGTTCGTGTATGTTTGATTGATCATGGCCACTGGTATCGTCAATGCAATTCCGCGTTAGCCTCCCAGCCTCAATCTGATCTGCCATTTGTGTGCTCATGGAATAAATTTATAGAGGTAATGAATTCCCGTGTATTGCACATATAGCTAATGAAACCAACTCGGTTCAATTACCTTGATTTTTTACAGATGAAGGAAAGTAGAGCACAACAACTTATCTCCCAGCAGCTCTCCTTAAATTAAGTTAAATACGTCATGCATGAATGCTTTTATCCATCTGATGATCATAGGGAGAGTAAGATGGGTATAAAGGGGAGGTAAGCATGTGTAGGGGAGGAATTGAGGAAACCTTGCTCCTGCTGCCGGCAAACCGTGGTGTCATGGGTCTGAACGTCCTCTATGTTGCGGCATGCAGAACATCATGACCTGCTAACATGGATTAGACAGGGAATAGCCGGCCGTCAGTGGACACGACGGCGTCATGCATGACGCTTGAGGGGAAGAGCATCTATATGAGGCCATCGTCTCAAATATAAATCATACATTGTAATACTACTTACTAATTAGTACAGACATGCGTATGGCATGATGCATACTACGTATTTATACCAGAACATATTTATACGATGTATCTGGCTGGCTAGCTAGCTAGATGAAAAAAGAAAGAAGATGCGCATCCATCCATGCCATGGTCTACCTTGATCGATCAATTTTGATGTGTACCTGGCTGGCTAGCTATCTAGATGAAAGAAGAAAGAAGATAGGAGATAAAAGAAGGCTCATCCATCCATGCCATGGCCTACCCTTGACCGATCAAATTTGGTTGGCTGATTGAGATAGAAGGCTTGGGGCGGCCATGACCGCATCGTACATGGGCGTGAGGAGGAGAAGAGCCCCTCTAGAACGATCTATTTCATTTGGCTGATTGATATAGAAAAGCTGCGTTGAAACTCAACATATCGTTTATAAGATTGGAATTGTTTTTTTTTTCTTTTGGTGACATAGAGATATTCAGAAAGGGGAGTCGTGAGAGATTAGGAGATACTGAGTGAGAGATTAGGAGAGAAGGAGAGTGCATAATCAATTTTTATTAACATCATTTTGTAGGATTAGTCTACACCGTAATAACTCGGCCCCACGAGATTAAGGCTCCTAATTACTGATTAATGTCAAAATTTGTAGGATTAATCTACACCGTAATAACTCGGCCCCACAAGATTAACGGTTCCTAATTACTGATTAATGTGAGAATTTCTAGAGAGTCCCTAATTAGTATAGTAATAGATTAGAATGATTCAGTTCCTACAACTAATATTTATATTAGGTTCTCTTCAATATTACGAAGGTCTGATCGAAGCCTATACCAAGGACACGTGCATCTTAGCATGCCTCGAGGGACGTTTCGTCGACCCCAACATTGGTATTAGGGTGGTAAATGGAATTTGTAGATGCCATGTCAGGAGGTGAGGGAGAGTTGGACATATATCACACGAACACACGATACACCCAAGTTTAGGCCCTATGTTACTGAAAGTCCTACTTCCAGCTATGCTCTTTTCTTACATATGTGAAGAATATAGAAGATTGCGATGTGATGATCTTGAGAAGGTAGGAGAATCTGAGATGCCAGATCATGAGGATCCCGTGGTCGAGCTTGAGGCTCATTCCATGGAATCCCATATTTGCACTAGTAAGCATGCATCACTCCAATAAAACTAGCAAGCATGCATAAAGTATATGTAATAATACAAAAACTATGGTTTAGTCATCTGGAAAAAATTCTTATAGGTTTTGTCCGTTCAAATTGATATACAACGAAGGTTAGAGATCTAATGAAAAGAATAGAGTCAAGCCTCAATCTTTGGATTTGGCGACTCCACATACCAGCAACCGCACCCGTCAAGTCTCGACAAGCATCCACTCACAACCCTTTCTAGCTGGCTGCTCCACATTGTCCCGACATTGGCGGAAGCACCTTTTTTTCCTAATGTCTTGATTAATAGCAATTGGACGATATAATATAGGAGCGGCTAGGCGATAGTCATCAGTCGATGCTCCTCCTTCTGTCTCGACCGTTCGAGCAAGATCCAATGGATGTTGATCGTCTTCAACCTTAGAAAAACATTCTCTCTCTCCCCCCTCTCCCTCTCCCTCTCACAGTTGTGGAGTTCAGCCGGAAAAAATGAAATTCCAGCGAAATTCATCAATTCCGTTCAGGCCCAGTAGATCTGCTTGGCGGGCAAAAAATTCTGCCATATTTGTCCTTTGGCCCAACCCCGCGTGGACCAGTCTCGATAACTCTCCCGCTGTTATAAATAGCCTGAACCAATCTGCAAACCCTAAAATCAATAGAATTTCCCTAGTCGTTTCCTTCTAGCGGCGGCCCCTTCCTTGCAGCAGATTATCTCGCGTGGCTGCCTCGTCCTGGAGCGCATCACCAACGCGGTAA
Organism: Hordeum vulgare subsp. vulgare; assembly: GCF_904849725.1. Lineage (NCBI taxonomy): Eukaryota > Viridiplantae > Streptophyta > Magnoliopsida > Poales > Poaceae > Hordeum > Hordeum vulgare. The sequence goes on from NC_058524.1 coordinate 26,706,539, forward strand.
GGAGAGCTAGTACGGCCACACGAGGATGTGAACATGGTGTCTGCAGGTGTTCGTGCGTGGGCATCCCGATTGATTTACTAACTCGCGGAGTTTTGTTCAATTTTCGTCCAAACTTCGCCCAATTCTCTTTCAGGTTTTCATTTTTTTTGCTTGTTCTTTACGGATGAGATTTTCCGAAAAAATACCAAAATACCGAATTTCACCCATTTCGTTTAAGGGTGGTAAAATTTACAAAACGAAATCCAAATCCTTGCTCCCTCTCACTCTCCCTCTCTCTCTCTCTCCCTCACTCTCCCTCTCTCCCTCTCCCTCTCACTCTCCCTTTCTCTCTCCCTCACTCTCCCTCTCTCCCTCTCTCTCTCACTCTCTCTCCCTCCCTCCCTCCCTCCCGCCCTCTCCAATCCAACCCAGCCATAACCATACACCGCCCTCCCTGAAACCAGCCCCCACCGCCGGTGTTTCGTCACCGCAGCCATCCCTCTACGCCCCCGCCGTCGAGTTTTTTTTTCTCCGGGGAAGCCCCACATCACTGCCCCCACCACCTAACCATAAGATAGATACTAGGGCAGCCTGCCCAGCGAGTTTCTCGGTTTCTTCCTTAAAAAAAATCGATTGACCCATATTCGAAATTCAGGCGATTGACATGTAGCTATCGTTGGATATAATACACTTTTCAATTTGAGACCGGTTTCCATAGACGAGTTGCATGCACGCATGTACAACTTTGTAACCACCCGGAGAGACAATTGACTAATTAACCCCAAGCAAGGCGGGACGCAATTGAGTTTCACTAGCACGGCTTGCCAACGCGCCAGTCGAGCGTGCCGGCAAACTGTGTGAGCTGCCCGACATGCTTGCCGTGCTTGGCAGTGATGAAATCCATGTTGTCGTACTTGCGCTCGTTCTGGCCGCCGGACTGGTTGAAGAAGGCCCCGTTCATCATGACGTCCTCCTGCGACTTCCACACCATGTCCTTGTACTCGGTGTAGGGCGCGTACTCCCGCTTGGTCACCTCCTTGGCATTGGCGTCGTCGGGCGCGATGAAACTACATTGATCATCTTGTTGCTGGACTAGTTCTGACTGATTTAAATTGTATGAGACATCCCTTGATTTTGGCAGGGTCTTTCCCTCGTCGGGTTGAAACTGCAAGTTTTCAAATGTTGTCGCAATTGCATTTTTTTAAGACTGGGTCGTAACTGTAAGTTCTTCAAATGATGTTGGAACGGCGTTTTTTCAAGGCGTGTCGCAAATGCATGTTTTCAAGGCTAGGTCGCAAGTGCAAGTTTTTTAAATATTGTCGTAATTGCATGTTTTCAAGGCTGCATCGCAACAGTAAGTTTTTCAACTGTTGTCGTAATTGCGTGTTTTGAAGGCTGGGTCACAATTGCATGTTTTTCAAATATTGTTGCAACTACATGTGTATAAGACTGGGTCGCAATTGCATGTTTTTCAAACGTTGTCACAACTACGTGTGTTTATGGCTGGATCACAATTGCATGTTTTTCAAACGTTGTCACAACTACGTGTGTTTATGGCTGGATCACAATTGCATGTTTTTCAAATGTTATCGCAACTGCATATTTTCAAGGCGGGATCGCAAATCTGCCAGACTGAAATCTGCCACTGTAATTGTACAAAAAATTGCCACTGAAATCTGCCAGACTGTCTACATAAGTTCTTCACTTCGGTCATAATTAATCCAATTGATGAAAATAAGAAACTCTGCTAGTTGCATAAGATCTCGTAACCAATTTTAGGTTCTGGCACATGCATAACTAATTTGACTTAGGACAAATCTAAAACTTCAATTATTTTAAAACGGAGGGAGTATTTGCTTCCTCGGGTGCGGAAGTTTAAAGTATGATATAGTTACACACAATTTTGAATGTGTTTGAACAGTTAGAGCATTTTTTTCATTCTCAAGGAGCTTAGTATTAGCATGGAAATCTAGGCCTACTCATACTTTTGGTTTCTTTTACAGCATATGCATACTTCTGTTTGACCTGCCGACTTGTGTGTCTTTTTGTACTGTACTTAAGTGTAAGCAACAGTACGCCTTTTTCTTGTTCTAGAAAACGCGCATTCAGTTTGTGGTTTAATAAAAAAGAAAAAATGGAGCATCTATGTATCAAAGTCGGCATATATCAACGGGACAGCGACTGCGCATCGACACACATTAACCAAAGTGATTACCAGATGACATACGAACTCTCAACGAGGAAGCAGCAGAATTCAAGAACTACAAGTGCTCAACTGCTGATTATGTGGGTCAATACTCTATAGAGATTATGGCTAGGTCCCAATGCCCTCTTTCAAGTTTCCAACCAGGACAAACCTTAGCATAAAAAGAACATACTGGGCTGGGCAAACCACACACCAGTCTCAGTTTCTACTACTCAAGTGAGAGATGCCTGAAAGATATACTATAGCAGTTGTCATCTACGCTATAAAAAACACGAGAGGGCAGATCCAACTCACAATATCAACCATCCAATCATGTAAACAATGCACTAAAACCTTTGTTAACAAAATAACAAAGTCTTCGTTAACGCTAACGCTAACGCTAATCCTCGCACGTCCTTTTCGCAAACCGCTCAGCCCCGCCCCCCTTCACGTCGCTCGCCCCACCCGCCCCGCAGTCTCCGCTCTGCCCCGCCTGCCGCCTCCCCTTCACGCCGCCGCTCGCTCACCCCACCCGCACCGGTTGCCGCCCGCTCGCCCCGATTGCTACCCTCTCGAAAAAGGACAGGGGCGAGGCGCAGGACACTGGCCGCGATGCCGCGGTGAGCACCTCGACGCCGGTCGACCAGGAGCATCATCGGTCGGAGTAGATGGATTTGTGGATGTCCTGAGCCAAGCAGGACGAAGCAGACCCCCTCCTGCACCTGCACCTCCTCCTCTATTATTTTAGAAAGTAAGATGCGCTAGCATCCTCTCCTCTCCCGTACCTGTTTCTGACAGATTTGTAGGCGCGGAATTCCTTTCGCCATTAACTAACCTGTGAAACCTCCCTCACTGCAGCAGTCCATGGAAGATGCGGCGAGGGGCACGCTGGGCAGAACTGAGCACCTCCACGGCATAGCCGTCGACGACGCGTCATCCTTTCGGATGGAGGACCTGCCTGCGGTAATTCACCTTCTGTTGGTTCCTCTTTTTTTCCTCTCTCTCTTCTAATCTTCCTTACATTACAACAAGGGAAATTAAATCGTTGCTTGATGTGATGCACGTGTGTCTCCACGAACCATGGATGTGGAACTCTGTGGCAAAATGTGAGGGTCAATGTTTAGGTCTCGCTTAAATTATTTTCTGCATAAAAATATCATCTTGTTCCTAAGTGGGGCTCGATGTTTTATATTCCTTGCTTAAGTTGGTTTCTAGAGGAATTGGAATGTCATCTTGCTTAAAAAGATCAGAAGCATGCAGTGAAGCCACTGAAAAAGAAACCGCAACTTCCATCTCAAGATTTATCTTTCCAATACCTGCACATTCAGCTCATTGTGTCTACCAGTTAGAAACTCAAGTCTTTTCTTGTCGCAGGAGATTCAGACTCTTATAACCTCACTTCTGCCACCGAAAGAGGTTGTGAGGACAAGCATCATTTCAATAAGTTGGAGAGTGCTCTCGACATTCCATTGTAATCTATGTTAGAAACTCATGTCCTTTCAAGACGCCTAGGCCTAGGACTGCCAACGGGGGGAGCCTCCGGCGCTAGGGTTGGGTTGCTGCCTACATTGGGTTGACAGCTGTTGCCGCTGACTGCCGTCGCGGACATCGGCGTCGCTGGGGTTGCACGCTGCCCTATGGTTGGGGTTACTGTTGCTGCATACTACATACGTGATATAGGCGAGGGTGTCCCGATAATTCGATGAGATGGTTGTTATCGATTTGGTGAAGATGACTTTTACAATCCGACTACAAACATGCCCGACGTTGTGCCTTAGCAATCTCTAAATCAAATGTCCAAGAGGTTATTGACCACGTCGGAGCACGATCAACCTGACCACGAAGGTCTCTTCCTGCAAGCAATCGAAGAACAAGCAAGAATATGATATTGCAATCTGAATATTGCGAATATAGATGAATTATTGATAAGGGTGGGGATCCGGAAGCGGTCTTAGTCTGGTCGTTGGACACAAACGAACTACACGAAGTTGCAATGGCTAACTTTTAACTAAACAAATCCCAGCCAAAAAGCTACTAGGTTGATCTACTTATATAGGAACAAGGGGTGGCGGCCAAAGAGGTGGGAGGACATCCCAAGGCAGCCTAAAACTAACCCTAGGTCGTACAAGGCCTATGGGCCCAAGTGGAGGTGGTGCAACACCTTTGGACTTGTTGTTTGACTCGAATTCTGGTGCAACATCATTTTGTTTGGTCGATATCTCCATGCTCCGGACGAATTTGAAGGCTATTCCAATTGGGCCTGAAAGCTAGGAAATTCTACTTTGCAGCCCAAAATGAATCACGCAATTCGGAGTCCGGATGAAAAAGTTGAAGGCTTTTTGATACAGGTATCTCTGTGCAGTCCGAATCTGAGTACAGAACGTGCAAGACTAGGACTCTATCTTCTCTTGGGCTAAAAGTGACGTGAGAGAACTTCTTGAACAGAAACTAATTATTTCCTTTGACATGAGAGGACCTCTTGAATAGCATCCAACCATTTTCTCTTTCCTTGTCATCACACTTGATTCATATAAGTGTTCGGTCATTCTGCATTTAGGGATAAAATAAAAACAGGTGAAGTATTTTTGTTCCGGATAACATAAATAAATTATTGCATGAGTTTTATCAGAAATCAGCTCAAATAAATACGCATATGCAATGATTGTGATAATATCAAAGGTAGTCATGTTCTCATCATCCTCCCCTTTTTGAAAATAAAGCCGTTCTCGGCACCGCTTAATTTGAAATTTGGCTAACAAAAAAGACAAGGTGTACATGTTGTATATGTATATGTCATCCATTATTACTTTCCTTGGTTTTGCACATATGACACATGTATACATGAGTAACTTTCATATGTTATGAAATATAAAGCAAAACTATTATCACAAAAGTAGAAAGCATGAAAATATTGCAACTCAGTTTGCACATATAAGTGAAGCTCTTATTTATATCAAAAGGTTGACAATGCTCATCATTATACCATCCCAACATTGGTGAAGAAAACTGAATTGTTTCAAATATACATGCTACAACAGGCTGAACTAAGCAAACATGCAACATGTCATTTGACATAGAATCATCACCAAGATTGGAGGTCATATCAAAATGATTAAACATTGGCACAATTATTTTCAAACATATTTGATCAAAATTTGATTTATTCCCTTTTTCACATGATTCTTTCTCAACAATAGTTAATTCAATGGGTGCACTCAAAATTGTTGATATTGTAGTTGTTTGAGCACACGGCAAAGTCAAATCATCAACATAGTTCTTTAAAATAGGTGGTGTGATCAAGTAATAGGTGGCTCATCACAGGGTACATTGCAATTGACAAGGCATTCATCATACTCATGTGGAGGTGAAAGATAGCTACCTTTTTCATTACCTCTTATGATCAACTCAGATGATGTAGGCACTCTCGATGATAACATGTCACATGGTGAAGGTGATGTATCCCTCACAACAATTGATGTGGTTGTCATTATATGCCTAGTAGTTGAAGGAACAACCATATCAATTCTTGGAATAAGCACCTTGCGCTCGTTCTCCTTGTGGGCAATACGTCGTTTCATTTCCTGTTCAGCTTTGCAAGCAAGACGAAATAGATGATCCATAGGATAACACTTTTCATGAATTAGTATCTCCTGAATATCATGGTTTAACCCTCCCCAAAATCTATTCATAAAATCTTCACTTTCTTCTAATGAGGAATGCAACAAGGTTGTTTGTAAATCATCATAATATTTTGTTACGGTGTCACTACCTTGTTTTAAATGTTGTAGCTTTTTAATCATGCCACGAGTATAATAAGTAGGAACGAATGTGTGTCTCATGGAAAGTTTCAAATCATACCAGGTAGTAGGTCTATAATCAGGGTGTAACCGACAATATTCGCTCCACCAAACTGAAGCATAACCGGTGAAAGAACTAACCGCGACCTTAACTTTCTTATGTTCAGCAAAATTATGGGAAGCAAATATATCATTTATTTCAAATTCCCATTCTGTTGGAAATATGCCCTAGATGCAATGATAAATAGTTATTATTATATTTCATGTTTAAATATAATCATTTATTATACATGCTATAATTGTATTGAATGAAAACATAGATACATGTGTGGATATATAGACCAAACAATGTTCCTAGCAAGCGTCTAGTTGGCTAGCCAGTTGATCAAGGATAATCAAGGTTTTCTGGCTATGTGCAAAGTGTTGTTGCTTGATAACTGGTTCACATCATTAGGAGAATCATATGATGGACTAGACCCAAACTATGAACATAGCATATTGATCGTGTCGTTTTATTGCTATAGTTTTCTGCGTGTCAAGTATTTGTTCCTATGACCATGAGATCATTTAACTCACTAGCACCGGAGGAATACCTTGTGTGCATCAAATGTCACAACGTAACCGGGTGACTATAAAGGTGCTCTACAGGTATCTCCGAAGGTGTCCGTTGAGTTAGTATGGATCAAGACTGGGATTTGTCACTCCGTGTGACGGAGAGGTATCTTGGGGCCCACTCGGTAATCCAACATCACACACAAGCCTTGCAAGCAATGTGACTAAGTGTAAGTCATGGGATCTTGTATTACAGAACGAGTAAAGAGCCTTGCCGGTAACGAGATTGAAATAGGTATGCGGATACCGACGATCGAATCTCGGGCAAGTAACATACCGAAGGACAAAGAGAATGACATACGAGATTATATGAATCCTTGACACTGAGGTTTAACCGATAAGATCTTCGAAGAATATGTAGGATCCAATATGGGCATCCAGGTCCCGCTTTTGGATATTGACCGAGGAGTGCCTCGAGGCATGTCTACATAGTTCTCGGACCCGCAGGGTCTGCACACTTAAGGTTCGGCGATGTTTTAGTATAGTTGAGTTATATGTGTGGTTACCGAATGTTGTTCGGAGTCGCGGATGAGATCACGGACGTCACGAGGGTTTCCGGAATGGTCCGGAGACGAAGATTGATATATAGGATGACTTCATTTGGTTACCGGAAGGTTTTCGGGCATTACCGGGAATGTACCGGGAGTGACGAATGGGTTTCAGAAGTTCACCGGGAGGGGGGCAACCTACCCTGGGGAAGCCCAAAGGCCCTAGGGGTGGCGCACGAGCCCTTAGTGGGCTGGTGGGACAGCCCAAGAGGGCCTATGCGCCAGAGAAAGAAAACCAAAGAAAAAAAGAGGTGGGAAGGAAGAGAAGGACTCCACTTTCCAATCCTAGGTGGACTAGGATTGGAGTAGGACTCCTCCTCGTCCCTGGACGGCGCACCCTTGAGGGCTTGGCCCTCAAGGCAAGCCTCCTCCGCCTCCCTCCTATATATAGTGGTGATTTAGGGCTGATTTGAGACAACATTTGACACGTGTAACTCAGATCTAGACACCATAGTTTTACCTCTAGATCGTATTTCTGCGGAGCTCGGGCGGAGCCCTGCAGGAGTAGATCCTTCACCACCACCGGAGCGCCGTCACGCTATCGGAGAACTCATCTACTTCTCCGTCTTGCTTGCTGGATCAAGAAGGCCGAGATCATCGTCGAGCTGTACGTGTGCGGAACGCGGAGGTGTCGTCCGTCCGGCACTAGATCGGAGCGGATCGTGGGATGGATCGCGGGATGGATCGCGGGACGGTTCGCAGGGCGGATCGAGGGACGTGAGGACGTTCCACTACATCAACCGCGTTTCTTAACGCTTCCTGCTGTGCGATCTATAAGGATACGTAGATCCAAATCTCTTCTCATAGATGGACATCACCATCATAGATCTTCGTGTGCGTAGGAAATTTTTTATTTCCCATGCAATGTTCCCCAACACATTCAATATATAAAGCAGGTCTAAAACAACCATTAAATGGTGGTATAGAAACATTAACCTCATGATGTGCATTTGTATCTCTCTGCACCTCTCGTAACAGTTGTTGTGGTGGCACGTCTCCCACGATCGAAGAAGCCCATGAACTGACAACTTTGGATCCTATTATGACTAGTAGAAATAAGAAAAAAATCCAAGAATATTGTTCCTATGAACTACGAGGATGTGGTGGTAAAACGCTCACGGTAAAGCAAATATCAATGTCTTACAAATTCTTACCATGCAGCAGGCGGTGACCGGCAACCGACGGTGTCAATATCTTCGAAGATTGAGTAAAGCGATTACCAGGTAAACATATATATACATGGTGTAGAAATATGTGGAGCTAGGAAGGCTTAATGTATGGTAGCAAAAGATTAACAATAATCAATTCAGATATGCAGTGCTGAATAAACGCTCAACGACGGTACTGTGCTGGACCTAGGTTAGACCGTACTAGAGACGCGAGCCTAGAACACTAATGGAGTCACGTGAAAGCACAAACAGCAGCAATGGGTGCTATGAAGTAGCTCTGGATAGGAAGATATAAGTGAAGATCACAATGGCAGTAAAGATAGAAAGATCACAATCACGGAGGCCGCCATGGATGGCCACCGCCCCTTGAGTCGCCATGGACCTCCTCACGCCCCCACCTCTTCCATCTTCTCTGCCACTAGACAAGGAGCATGGGCGGAATTATTACATAACGCAGGGGTTAATTTGCAAATTTGAAACGTTTCTTCTACGCTTACATAGAAACGGCGGGTTGAATACATAAAATTGTAGGGACGTTTTATAAACTACCGTAACGGGTTTTCCGACATAAGCCTTAGCCGCTTTAGTATTATATACTAGCAAAAGGACCCGTGCGTTGCAACAGGAGAAAAAATACCACACGCTTTTAATCTTTTTATAATCATTTTGATTTATTAAAATAATAAACTAACTAACTAATGTAGTCAGTCCTATCCTATTTTGTTGAGAAATCAACCCGTCCATTGTTAATTCCATCATGATGAGAAATTGAGCGGGACAAGCAAAGCAAAACAAAGAGGCTACGTGAATTGATCAATGGACTGTTATCTTATTTCACTCATGGGGTAGAGAATGTGGGATCAGATGACAAACTGAAGGTGGTGTTCCATTCTCTGTCTCTACAACAATGCAATCTTACATTCAATACATTCATTCATCAGCAAACAAATTCCCACAAAACAAAATTTCTTGCCGGTGCTTGACACACGGTTGGAGGCATGGGGAGGGGATCTCACCAATGACGAGTCCCTGCCGGAGGAGGGGATACGATGAGGGGAGTAAGGGTTAGACGCCTCTATCTGGCCATAAGGAGTCGCCGTTGCCGTGCCATAACCTCGGAGTTCCCCGTGTGAGCCATGGAGGCCCTCCTCCACCTGCAAGTACTTCGCTCCGCCGCGCCTTATTCGCGCGCCGCCGCCGTTCTGCATTGATTAGACGCATCATCCCAAGTCGCTGTAGCTGTCGTGTTGATTTGATCCAGAAGTTGTGCTCAAGCGTCGAAACAGGGGCAGCAAGCGGGCAGAGGTACGACCGCGGAGGCAGGTTGGTTGAGATCGACAACAGTGGTGCTTGAGGTCGGCCGCGGCGGCGAGTGGTGTGGCAGCGGCCTGGGCATAGGCCAGGGTGGACCAGGGTCGACGTGATCTCGCCGGATCCCGCAGCCGCCGACGCGGGGCGCCGCCGCCAGAGCCCGAGGACCGACGCGAGTGGCCCCGCCGCCGCCATCCCAGGGGCGCGCGCGGCTTCGCCGGCGTCCCCTCTAGCAGCGGCGAAGCGGGGAGGGGGCGGAGAGGGGGGCCGGTGGCGGCGCGGGAGGGTTGGCCGGTGACGACGCGGGGAGGGGGCGGAGATGGGGGTCGGTGGCGGCGCGAGACCCCCGAGTTGGTTTCTGTCAAACTACTATCTAGTGTTTTTACTCCTACGTACACAAAGCACCTCTCTGCTTCGTTGTAGCTCATCTGAGAGAGTAATTAACATGACAGAACGTGATGAACAACGTGTGAATCAACATATGATTACATTTCCAGGCATCAGTTCCGAGCTGCTATGTTTGCAGATGGAACTAAATTGAAATCCAGTCAGACAAAGAGCAAACATCCATGCAAGTCGCAATACAGTTCTCGAGTAAGACCTATCACAGCGGGGTACCATAAGATGCACCCTCACGCATGCATGAACTCCATCAGGGCATCCTCAAGCCCAAGTTCTGCCAGCTCTGAATCTGAGAATCCAGCGTTACTAGGACTGCGTGTGGCGGGCATGGTCACCACCTGGCGCCGGCACATGGGGCAGCTTCCCTTGACCCGCAGCCACCTCTCCACGCACTGCTTGTGGAACCGGTGCCCGCACGGCGTCTCCCTCCACGCGCGCGCGGATGCCGTCGCCGCGTCGTCATCAACATCGCCGTCCTCCATGCAGATCGGGCAGTCGTGCCCGTCGGACGGCGCGTCCACCGTCTTGAGCGCTTCGTCCACCACCAGGGCCCAAGCCGGGTCGTCCGGAGCACGGGCGACGCCGACGTGTGGGATGACGTTGTCCGTGTTTGCCTGGATAATATAGCCGAGGCGGACAAGGTCGCGAAACATGGCATCGGGGTCAGGTAGAAAGTCTGGTACTGCTGCTGATAGCAGCAGCTGGAATTCGCGGGCGAATTCCATGGCAAACGACGCCATCAAGGAATAGCGCCTCGCGAGAGAGAACTTGATCTACGATGTTTGGCAGCGCCTCTGATAGATTCCTCGTCGGCGGGGTGAGATTGGATCGGGAGGAGATGTTTGGGAATAAATGGGAGCGATCGTGATGGGTCTGTCGGTACGTTTATAGTGGTATGGCCTCGTATCGAGTATGTAGGTTCGAGCCGGGGTCGGGGTAGGATTTGTACGCAACAGCCTTCGCTTCCATATAAACCTCAAAAAAAAAAAAAAAGCCTTCGCTTCCATATGCATGCCGCTATGGGGCCGGGCTGCTGGTTTAGTCATGCTCGTCGTTCTAAACCTGGGCCAATTTCGTTCAGGCCCCGTAGATCTGCTTGCCGGGTAAAAAAATTGGCCCTATTTGTCATTTTAGCCCAACTCAGCCTGGACCAGTCTCGATAACTCTCCCGTTGCAAACCCTAAAATCAATAGAATTTTTCGAGTTGTTTCCTTCGAGAGGCGGCGCCTTCTTCGTAGTAGATTCGCTCTGGCGGCTGCCTCGTCCTGGACTGCATAGCCAACGCGGTAAGAGCAAGTCTAGTAGAACCCTCAAACCCTCAAATTTTGAAAAATAATCGTTTTTTTACAGCTTTCGTCGGCAAAACGACGTAGACTAGAACCCTTAAACCCTTAAACCCGTAAAAAAATTTAGAGGTCGAACCTGTAAACACCCTCGCAGCCTGTAGAAGTGAGGGTTGGGGGGAGAAACTGTCCCCGACCTGCACTCCACTTCCGGACGAGCGCGGGAGGGAACTTTCAGCTCCCTCCCTGGATCCGCCGCCGCCGCTCCGGTCCGGCCGCCCCGGCCGCCCCTCCGCCGCCCCGCCCGCCCCTCCGCCGCCCCGCCCCGCCCGCCCTCCGCCGCCACTTCCCCGCCGCCCCGTCTGCCCCGCCAGCGTCGCCCCGTCTGCCCCGCCCCCGTCCACATCGCCGCCACTGCCGCAGCGCCTCCCCGCCACAGCGCCGCCCCGCCCCCGCCGCCCCTTCCGCAGCGCCGCCCCGCCGACGCCCCGCAGCAGCGCCTCCGCCCCGTCCCAGCAGCGCCTCCCCGTCCCCGCAGCGCCTTCGCCCCGGCCCGGCAGCGCCGCCCCGTCCCTGCAGCGCCTCCGCCCCGGCCTCCCCTCCGCTGCCGCCGTCCGGCCCTCCCAGCGCCGCCCCGTCCCGGCCGCCCCTCCCAGCGCCGCCCCGTCCCGGCAGTCCCGGACGATTTTGAGGTACTCTGAGGTGCGTTTTCTTGCTTATTGCATTTTTGTTAGAGCGGAAACAACAATGTCAATGGTTCTTTATAATAGTAGAAACAGCACATGCGAGCAAAATTTCATTCATACTGCAAATTAATCCTGCTCTTGCTAGGGCCTTCTTTAAGCTTTTTTTATTTGTTTGTCCAGGTTGTTGTTAACAGCGAAATGATTGAGTACTATGACATCTCTGGTTGCTATATCTTGAGGCCTTGGGCGATGGAAATATGGGAGTTGCTGAAAGTAAGTTTTCTCAATATCATCTGGAATCTGAAATCCAAATGACCAAGCTGTACTTTACTGTTTGTTAGTATTTTCGCTTCTATGCAATGAAATATATGCATCCTTTCTTGAGAGTTACCACTTTTTCGGTGACTGATTTTGGGGCCATCTGAAACTTATCTTATGCTTATGCCCATGTTGCTTCTTTTTTATTTGGCAATTAATTCTGAACTTCTGTATATCCAATCAACATTTGATAACACATAATCCGTAGTGTCTCTTTTCAGTGTTATACATGTAAGTTCTATTTTTCCTCCAGTGTCGTGTTGCTGTCTTGTTTGAATGCCGTTATTGCATATGTTTTCTTCGGCAGCTTATCATATCAATAATTTGCTGAAACATTGTTTTATGTTGTTATTTGCTCAAACATTGTTGTAATGATTTGAATGATTATTGTTTTATTCGGTGTTGTAATCATAACTAGAATGATTATTGTTTTATGTCAAATGTGATTGAATTTGTGATATGTCATATGATGAAATGTGTGATATATGAAATGACAGTTTTAAGGTTTGGGGTTGGGGCAAAGACTAGAACCCTCAAACCCAACCCTTATAACGGAAGCCCCTGTTTTTCAACCCTTAAAAGTGTCAAAAATGTGCAATTCTCAACCCTTAAAACTGGTTTTTGTTTTAAGGGTTTGAGGGTTCTACTAAAGATGCTCTAAGGAGCGCCAGTACAGCCGCGCGAGGATGTGAGCATGGTGTCTGCATGTGTTCGTGCGTGGGCATCCCGATTGATTTAGTAACTCGTAGAGTTTCGTTCAATTTTTGTCAAAATTTCACACAATTCTCGTTCAAATTTTCAATTTTTGGATTGTCCTATTCGGTCCAGATTTTCCAAAAAAATACCGAAATACCGAATTTCCCCCAATCGTTTGAGGGCGATATAATTTACAAACTAAAATCCAAATCCAAATCCTTGCTCCCTCTCCCTCTCTCCCTCCCCCTCTCTCTCCCTCTCTCCATCTCTCCCTCTCTCTCTCTCCATCTCTCCCTCTCTCTCTCTCTCTCTCCAATCCAACCCAGCCATAACCGCCGGCTACCACTGCCTGTACACCGCCGTCCCCAAAACCAGCCCCACCGCCGGTCTTTCTTTGCCCCAGCCATCCCACTAGGCCCCCGGCGTCCAGTATTTTTCTTCAGGGAAGACCCACACCACCGCTCCCACCGTAAACTCTAAGATAGATAGTGGGGTAGCCTGCCTAGCGAGCTTCTCCGTTTCTTCCCTCAACTAAAATCGATTGGCCCATATTCGAAATTCAGGCGATTGACACGTAGCTGTCGTGGGATATAATACACTTTTCATTCTGAGACGGTTACCATAGACGAGTTACATGCACGCGCGTACAACTCTATGACCGGAGAGGCAATTGATTAACCGGCAAGCAAGGCGGGACGTAATTGAGTTTCACTAGCAGGGCTTGCCGACGCGGCAGTCGAGCGTGCCGGCGAACTGCGTGAGCTGCCCGACATACTTGCCGTGCTTGGCAGGGATGAAGTCCATGTTGCCGTACGTGCGCTCGTTCTGGCCGCCGGACTGGTTGAAGAAGGCCCCGTTCATCATGACGTCCCCCTGCGACTTCCACACCCAGTCCTTGTACTCGTTGTAGGGCGTGTACTCCCGCTTGGTCACCTCCTTGGCATTGGGGTCATCGGGCGCGATGAACCGGTTTCCCTGGCTGATGATGGTGGGGTCGCGGTTGCCGCCGATGGCGTACATCTTCCAGTGCGTGTAGTCGTTGTTCACGACGTGGAAGAAGCCGAAGCGGCAGCGCGGCATGCGCTGCACGAGGCCCTTGCCGAAGTGGTTGAAGGCGACGGTGACCTGCATCATCCTGTCCTGCTGCTCCTGGGCGTTGCTGGCGCCGAAGAGCATGACGTGGTCGTGGTTGGTGAAGTGGCTGTTGGAGACGGTGATGGCGGTGGAGCCGCTGACGACGTCGATGAGGCCGTCGGCGCAACTGGACATGGACACGTGGTCGATCCACACGTTGCTTGAGGAGAGGATGGAGACGCCGTCGCCGTCGCTCCGGGTGCGCCGCCCGTAGTGGTGCTTGGAGTCCCGGATCATGCCACCGGAGTGCGGCGCCGAGTGGTGGATGTGCACGTTGTGGATGATGACGTGCTTCACGCCCTGCAGCGTGATCTGGGCGCCCGTGATGTGCACCTGCGCGCCGCGGCCGTCGATGGTCTTGTTGCTGTTCACGATGAGCTCCTGGGAGAGTCTGATCACCATGGACCGCGCGAAGACGATCCAGAGCGGCCGGTCCTGGATCACGCCGAACCGGAGCGTGCCTTTTTTAGGGACGATGAGCTCGTCGTCGCTCGGGTCGGTCACCACGTAGGTCCTGCCACCGGCGCCGCCCGCCGCGTTGTGGCCGAAGCCGCGAGCGCAGGTGGCGAGCCGCTGCCGGTCGCTGGCCCAGTCGGCACGGCAGCGCCAGCACCGGTCGATGGGGTTCGTCGCCACGCACGGGCCGCCGTACCTCCTGGCCAGCGACCGCCGCTCCGTCGCCCGGTGCACATCCCGGTTGAAGCGGTTAAGCAAGGCCACGGGGTCGCTCACGTATGCATCGCGGCTGTACTCGCGAGCTTCCTCAGCCCGCTTCGCCCAGTACTCCTCGTCGGCGGTGAGGTTGTATGCCGGCAGCGGCGTTTTCTCTACCGGCGCCTCTGCCGCCGCGGTCACAACGACTGTGGCGAGGACGTACAGGAGAATGTGGAGGTGGCTCCTCGCCATGACGGAGCCGGCCGCCATTGTGCGGCTCGCCGGCGCCTGCCTCACCGCCGGAAGGGTCTCAGGAGAAATGAGGTTTCTCTGAGACCACCTCCCGCGGTGACGACGTACGGCACCGACGATGGCGGTGGCGGTACCGTCGGAGTAAGTACATGTATATATATCGAGCGCGGTATGAGCACGTGAGCCTTGTTCGTGGCGGTGCAGCGCGCGAGGGCCGAGGATGGCGGTGAATCGTACGTTCGTGTTTAGTAGTTCTCCTCTCCTCTTTGCTGCACCTGAATGCATGTCCTAATTATTCTTGATTTTGCCGTTTGCAAGTGTTGCTGCACCTGAATGCATGTCCTAATTATTCTTTGAATAATGCTACACCTACAAAGGCTTACGTAAAGATTTTACGTACAAACTGATGTATAAGATTGTAATTGGTAATTGAGGGATGAGGGGCCCCACCCTCACTGAAAATCAGGGGGAAGAGAAAAGTTAGTTTGGAAAGTTAAGTAAACCTTTGTAAGTTTTTGTATGTTTAGCATTATTGTTATTCTTGATTTTGCCGTTTGCATGTTGTTTAGCACGTTCTAATTGGCCACGCATTCGTATAAACTACTCCATCCGTTTTTAAATGTAAGCTTTTCTTTTAAGTTTTCATTAGAAAACCACATATAAATGTATATATAAACATATATTAAAGTATAGATTGATTTATTTTATTTTAGATGTAATCACCTAGCTAAATTTCTAAATAAAAATTATATTTAAACACGAGGGAGTAGTAAAGCAATACGGAGTATATATTAGCCGTACGTACGTCAAAATTACAAGGTCTTCTACTTTGTTTTTACTGCAACACGACACACTATTCTATGTTGCTTTGGCATCTACTCCCTTCGTTCTTATTCGTTCTTAAATATATAAAACCTTTTAGAGATTTTACTATAGACTACATATTGTGGCGAATCCACCAATGAGGCGAGCCGGCGATGGAGCAGGGTATCTCCCGTGCCTAGCGACCTTCAGCACAGCACAATGAATCTCCATAGTCGATCACCGTCCCGTCAAACCTTAATTTATGGATCCGTTACTGACTACATACAAAGCACGCTCTAAAATGTGTCTAAACATATCCGTATATAGTCTATAGTGTAATTTCTAAAAGGTTTTTATTTTAAAATGAAGGGAGCAGTACAGGATGGGTATGTGTTACCTTTGTTTCGAAACGAGACAAACTGTCCAAATAATGTGGATTAGTTGTAAATAAGGTGAAATGGAGGATGCATGGATTGCTTGTAGATCTGAAAACTCTACGGGGCCCTCCTGTCCTGTGGCTGCACACAACATTTGGCTGTCGCTGCTGAAGTTGATCCAGAAACAACAACAGAGATCTTGAAGATGAGACCAAGCTGATCATTGATGCCGCTGCCCCAGCATTTGGAGCAACCCTGCGCCGAAAGCATGCAATTGCAATGGCCTGCAGCTAGCGAAATATGCGGATCTACTCAGCAAGGCGAGAAATGTCCTTGTTGCCATCACCTACCCGTGGCATGCATGCAAGCGCACGACACCTGAGATTTTGGGAGCTGAGCTGGCTAACAAACTGATCCGAATCATATGGCCAACGCATTTTGTCGCTTGTAGCACGTACTCTGCATGCCTTCCCTTCTTGTTCAGGAAAACTAACCGGCGGCGAGGGGGAAGAGACGAAGACGCGTCGTCACCCAGGCTTTCCGTGGTTTGTATTTCGGCCCGTGCGTTGCAACGAAAGAAAAATTATCACACGCTTTAAAAAAAATTATAATCATTTCAATTTATTAAAATAATAAGCTAACTAAGTAATGTAGTCAGTCCTATCCTATTTTGTTGAGAAATCAATCCGTTCATTGTTAATTTCATCATGATGAGAAACTGAGCGGGACAAGCAAAGCAAAACAAAGAGGCTACGTGAATTGATCAATGGACTGTCATCTTATTTCACTCATGGGGTAGAGAATGTGGGATCAGATGACCAATTGAAGGTGGTGTTCCATTCTCTGTCTCTACAACAATACAATCTTACATTCAATACATTCATTCATCAGCAAACAAATCCCCACGAAACAAAATTTCTTATCGATGATTGGCACATGGTTGGAGGCATGGGGAGGGGATCTCACCAGATGATGAGTTCCTGCCGAAGGAGGAGATACGATGAGGGGAGCAAGGGTTAGGCGCCTCTATCTGGCCATAAGGAGTCGCCGTTGTCGTGCCATAACCTCGGAGTTCCCCGTGTGAGCCATGGAGGACCGCCTCCACCTGCAAGTACTTCGCTCCGCCGCGCCTTATCCGCGCGCCGCCGCCGTTCTGCATCGAGCAGATGCATCATCCCCAGTCATTGTAGCTGTCGCGTTGATTTGATCCAGAAGTTGTGCTCAAGCGCCGAAATGGGGGCATCAAGCGGGCAGAGGTACGGCCGCGGAGGCGGGTGGGTTGAGATCGACAACAGTGGTGGTTGAGGTCGGCCGCGGGGGCGAGTGGTGTGGCAGCGGCCTGGGCACAGGCCAGGATGGACCAGGGTCGACGCGATGCGCTCGAGCGCCGCAATTGGGCAGTGAGCGGGGAGAGGTACGGCCGCGGAGGCGGGTGGGTTGAGATCGGCAGCGGTGGCGGTGGAGGTCGGCCGCGGCGAGTGGTGTGGCGTCGGCCTGGGCACAGGACAGGGTGGCCCAGGGTCGACGGGAGGAGGCGATGCGTACGGATATAATTTTTGCAGCGAACCGTTTTTTCCTTTTGCATTGCAGATAAATGATGGAGCGCGGGTTGAATAACAAAAATTACAGGTTTTTTTATAAAAATGTCGCGATGGGTTTTCCGACGAAAGCAATATCCTCTTTATTAATAGGTATAGATTCTCTTTTCTCTGTCAATTTTTTCTCAGCTGACATTCATATTTTCCTAAAAGGAACGTTTTATTACTTCAAATATTTCAATATTATATTCGAACTCTGCATAACAAAGATGCATACAATTAAACATTATCTTTTTATTAGTTTTCTTAAAGGCGAGATGCAAAGAAGCATAACGAGTCCGCATAACGCCTAAAGTAGAGAGTGACCAATTCTAAGATCATGATTCCATCCATGTTAGGTAAGAGTATCCTTCGACATAGTCTTCAATCATGTACACACCTCCATAAACAGGTATTGATTCTCCACAAGTTTTAGAGAGGAACTTAAACAAAGAGTCCCGGTATATTTGTAGATAACCTGCATAAGAAAAGTATTTTTATCCTTGAAAAACTTATCACTTCTATAGAGCCAAAGCGACCAAATAACAACAAGTGCTCCTGCCCTGAGAAGAGTTCTAAATTTGTGATCAATCCCATGTGACCAGTTGCCAAATACATTAGCAACACTAAAAGGAGGATACAAGTTAGAAGTTATTTGGATGACTGACCATATAGGACGAGCCAATTTGCACAGGAAGAATGAATGTTTTATTGCCGCATCATAATGACAAAAGACACATTGAGTACTTCCATGCCAATTCTTCTTAATAAGGTTATCTTTAATAACAATTACTCCGCGACAAAGATACATTTTATTCTTAAGAGATATCTTCATCTTCCAGATCTTCTTCTTATTATCCACTAGCACATCCGATGGGATTAACGCTCTATACATGGACTCCACTGAGAATTGTCCATTTCCATGTAGGTTTCATCGGAATACATCAGTCCCATTTGACAAGTGCACCATGGACAACCGGTGGAGCGGGATGTTCCATGTTTGGAGCCTGGGTCCAATTAAATACTTTCTGAACGTCATATTTGATGGAAATGATTCCAATACCGTGACGGTAGTATCACCCTTGTGACATGTAGTATTGTATAGAACCGGATATTATTCCCGAAGTGTGGCATTTCCTAGCCAATTATCCTCCCAGAATCTAATTTCCGAGCCATTCTTAACCGAAAAGGATCTATAGCAGAAGAAATATTTCTTCGTAGCCATTAACCTCGCCAAAAAGTGAGAATCCCCATACTTTCAGTATACTTGGGATACTGCCTTAGAACGCACATATTTCCTCCTGGGTCAGGATTGCCATACACCGTCTTCGATCAGTAATCTAAACAACCATTTACCGAGGAGGGCACTATTCTTAACCTCAAGGTCATGAATGCCCAAACCGCCTTGGTCTTTGGGACAGAAAACCACACTCCATTTAGCGAATTGATATTTCTTTCTCTCGCTCTCTCCTTGCCAAAAGAATCTTGATCGAAAATAATCCAATCCATGTAAAACTCCTTTAGACAACTGGAAAAAGAAAATCATATATAGTACCATATTACATAGTACTGAATTTATGAGAACCAATCTTCTACCTAGAGACAACAATTTACCTTTCCAACTGCTAAGTCTTTTTTGTAGTCTCTTCTCGACGTGTTTTCATTCAGCATTTGTGAGTCTTCGAAAATGTATCGGTATCTCCAAAGGTGTGATCGAAAACTGTCCCAACCTGCATCCAAACAGGTCCGCGTACAGGTGAACCTCGTCTTGAACCTCGCCAAAGCAAAATAATTCACTTTTATGAAAATTAATCTTAAGACTTGAGAGTTGCTCGAATACTAATAAAATTAATTTCAGATTTCTTGCTTTCTCGAGGTCATGATCCATGAAAAGAATCGTATTGACGGCATATATCGAAGTATAACATACCACCATCAACTAGATGAGTTACTACCCATCAATTTTGCCATCAAACCTGTGTTTACCTTTCGTGCACTTTTTGGTCCCTAGTGTTTATTTTGAAAAAAAAATATGAGTGATTTTTCTGCACCCTAGCTAGCTCGATGCATCCATGGTGCACCCACACAAGAAAACATATCAAAAAAATTTAAAAATTCTAAAACTTTGTGAGAATGATCATAAAAAAATGTTATGGGCATTGGCAAAGTTTGAAGATCAAATAACATTTGAGGATCTCTGTAAAAAGACAAAATCTCTGAAAATTAATCAAAATATAAGTGCACTATTTGAGCTCCTCGAATGTTATTTGACCATTGAACTTTGCAAGTGCCAGTAAAATTTGTTGGTGATCATTTTCATAAAGTTTTAGAATTTTTTGAAATGTTTTGATATGTTTTGCACCGTGGGTGCATCGAGCTGGGTTCACGCACTACTCCTTTTGGAGAAAAAGAGAAAGAGAGATGGTGAGGTGACAATCCAGGTTATAACCCTGACCAGTAAACTAACGTACTATCTTTTTTTAGGAAGATCTCACGAAGCAGTAGGGCATCCCCAACAGATCCCACGGCTGGCTATAACCATCGACGTTGTCCTTGACCATCGCGCCACCATCGACTACCACTTCCGACGATCGTTGCTAACCATGGCTGCCTATCGTCTCTTGCTGGCACTGTTGACATGATTGTAGATGCCCCGTGTGTATCACCGTCGGCAGCGGCAGACGCAGCGCCGGCGGTGACCTGGAGCATCACCGTCCCCAGGCCGTTGTCTCTATCCGGCGACTAAGTGCGTCAAACTGGTTAGTACCTCCGACCTGATATGTAGCTTGGTTCGGGTCTTTGATTTCAGATGTTATGCTTAAGTAAAAGGTATGGGTATTTTGCTCACACTTTCTACACCCCTTTATGAAAGGATAGGTGTAGCGATAGATGTTGATGAAATGGTAATGTAAGACATACTGATGTATTATTTTATAAGATCATTATAAATAATTATTAAACTGGTTACGTGCATCTCCTAGATGCTCCTTTTCAAGAAAAAGACATAGAGTGGAAAAAAAACATGAATATGTAAATTGCAGGTAGCTAGTGACATATAAAAGAGTGGGAAAAACATGAATATGTAAAGGTAAATGTGTGTGGCCGGTGCGCCGGCCGAACCGTTCGGCCGACCGCACGCGACCCGTGCGCACCGCTGATTACGCATGCAACTTTTTTTCGTCTAAAGTTGTTGCAACCAGCGTTCATTTTTGCTACAAGTGTTTTTTATTTGCTACATTTATCCAGTAAAAAAAAACTACATATACGTTTGGTTGCAACTTCAGTTCGTTGAATTTTTCGTTAAAATCGGTGTTTTTACTTTTGCTACAACCGTGTTAATTTTTGCTACAACCATCATTATTTTTTGCTACAACCGTTCAGTAAAAAAGTTGCATCCACGTTCGTGAGAGTTGCAACCCGAGTTCATCGGATTGTTTTTCTACAACCCTTTTTTGGTTTTGTTACCACGCATCATCAGCGTCGTTTTTTTTTCTACGATCACGTTAATATTTTTCTGCTACAATCATATTTTTGTTGCAACCATATAAAAATTTACTGCATCGTGATTAAAATTTGTTGCATTCAGGAATATTTGTTACATGGATAGATCTAACGGTATCGACGCGCGGCGGCTGGCGGATCGTGCGGCCTACGCGCCGGTGCATAGCACTGCCCATATGTAAACGTTGGCTACCAAAACCTACCTATGTGACAAAATATGCTCGGACGTGTCACCAAGCTCAAAACAGAGTTGGACAGTGAATTCGGCTGGAAGATCAGAATTCCGATGCTTAGCCCCATAGATATCGGACTCCAACTGCCGTACATGTTAGACCTTGCGGCCGGATACAAAAACGAACTCGGCGGCATTCCCATCCAGCTGGTAATCCAATCCTACTCCGGCTCGAGAACGTACGTACTTCCCGATCGATCTCCATCATTATAAGTATGAGAAAAATGCCGTGCCCTGGCTTACAGCATCTCCAACAGCCGCGCTATACTAACGCCGCGCCGCAAAAAAGACAAATATAACACGCGCGCAACGCGGCGAACAGCTCCAGCGGACGCGCTAAAACCGCGCGCGCACTAAAACGAGTTGGGCGTGCTGGCCATAGCCTCATCCCGCGGTGTGTATTTCAGGCGTCCACTTCCGCACGCGGCAGACTCGAGCGCGCGCGCGAACTCTCCCCTATGCTTCCTCCTTTGCTCCCGCGCGCGCCGGCGCCAGCGCCCCTGCCACCATGGACGCGCACAGCGGCACCCCGCTGACCCCGCTGTACAGCCGCGACCCCCCCCCCCCCCCGCCACCGCCGCCGCCGCCGCCGAAAACCCTAGCGCGGCGAGCGTTGGCGCTGGCGCCGCCGCCGCCGCCGCCGCTGGAGCTCCGCCGACCGTCGGCCTCGCGTGCAGCCTCTTCTTGCCGCCGCGGATGACCACGCCGACGGGTGGCGTCGCGCCGACGCCGTCCCGTGCCGCCGCCGCACCGTCGGAGCGGAAGAAAGGAAAAACATCCGCGAAGAAGAAGACGACGGACGGCTCCGGCAGCTCGAAGGCGAAGAAGAAGGTTGCAGGGCGGCGGCCGGGCGCGGCGTCTACGGAAGCGCCGGCGAGCTCACTCCTTGAGCCGGCGGCCGACGCGCACCACGTGTTCGACGAAATGCCCCCAAGATGAAAAAAATTCCAACTTTTATTTTCTTGTTATTTTTTCAATGCATCATCATATAGATAGCTTATATTTGCATTGTTCACAAAACTTTGTAGTCTCAACGATGATGCATACATGTCAACTATGGGTGTTGGGTCCAACAATTCGCATTGGTCTCAAACCAATGACATCCATTTGGACGACCATGAGTTTGAGGTGGACGAGGAGGGTGAGGGCATTGTCGAGGCACCGAAAGGAAGAGCGGGCAATTACACCACCAACGATGATAAATTACTATGCAATACTTGGTTGCAAGTGTCGAGGGATCCATCCGTTGGAGGTGATCAAAGTAGAGATGCTTATTAGGGGCGAATGAAAGAACACTTTGATGCTCAGAACGTGAGTGGAATTGACCGCTCTGAGAGATCACTTAGGTCCCGATGGTCGACAATCAACTCAGATTGTCAAAAGTGGGAGGCCGCACAAAAGGCAGTTGACAAGCTTAACCCAAGTGGCACAAATGAGGATGATAGAGTAAGTGGCATCTCATACATGTTCATCATACTTGTTTTTGGTGTCCGAAGTGCTAACTTGTTTTGTTTTTCTTGTAGTACAACATTGCACAAAACTTGTTCAAAGAAGAGACGAGGACAACCAAGAAGGGGAAGATCAAGAAAGGAAAAATCTTTACCTTGCCTCATTGCTACGAAGTGTTGAAGGATGATGAAAAATGGAAGAAGCATGAAGATTTGGATGATTTGCATTTGAGCAACAAACGCAAGCGCACAATTGAGTTGAATGATGATGATGAGGAGGATGATGCATCAAGTGATGACGGCAAGAGAAGCCCCACACCCAACTCGGTTTCATACTCGAAACCAAAACGACCGGATGGGTGCAAGAAGGACAAAACCGAAAAGAAGAAGAGGAAAGGAGATGATGAGCTCACAAATGCTATGGAAGCTATTGTGAAGGCAAGAAAAGAAGCCAACAAGGTGAGGAAAATGGCAAGGAACCAAGATGCCGCGGCCGAGGAGAGGAGGTTGGCGGCCGAGGAGAGGAGGGTGGCCGTCGAGGAGAGGAAAGTGGCATTGGAGGAGAGGAAGGTGGGCATGGAGGAGCGAGCTAAGTTGTTGGAATGGGAAAAGCACTTGTTCTTCTTGGACACATCTTTGTTCAATGATGCGCAAAAGGAATGTGTCAACCTTGCCCGTGAAGAAGTGTTGATTCAAAAAAGAGCCATGATCCGTACGATGGGTGGCGGTGGCCTTGGCGGCATGGGTGGCGGTGGCCTTGGCGGCATGGGTGGCGGTGGCCTCGGCGCCATGGGAGGCATGAGCCTCGGCGCCATGGGAGGCTTGGGTGGCTTCGGAGCCATGGGAGGCATGGGTGGCTTTGGAGCACCCTCCAACGCTATGGGAGGCATGGGTGGCATGAGTTTTGCTTCTCTCATGGGAGGCATGGGTGCACCTCCGGCCATGGGTGAAATGTCTTTCGATGTGCCTCACACACATACCCATGAAAATGCCGTTGAAGATCTTGCCAAGACCGTCGGAGCTACACGTGATGCGGTGCGTGATGAGGTTAGGGAGGAAGATTCATCTTCGAAGGCGGAAGAATCGTCTTCGGAAGAAGAGGAAGACGACGAGGAAGATGATTGATGTGTTATATGTCTTCAACTTTGTTGGATGAACTTGTATTTTGAACTTGGTTTGCATTTTGAACTTGGTTGGATGAACTTGTGGGCATGACTTTTATTCGTCAACTTGTTTGTGTTAAATTTTACATTTTCATTGCATTTTGATGAATGTTTCAAACTATTTTTTGTCCAAATATCATATATTTGGGCGCTGTTGCAACGGCGCGCGCGCTGCATTTTTGCGTGCTGCTGAAGCGAAGCGCGCGCTGCATTTTAAAGCTACTGCTGGAGCCAGCGTTGCGCGACGCGCCAAACCAAACGACCAGCGCGCGGCAAACTTGTTTTTTAGACACGGCGAAGATGCTCTTATACCCAACGCTTCCCCGAGCTTCCATCTCCTACGATCAGATCCAGTTTCACTTCGCCCTCACGTACGTACGTACTTACTTAGCCGGCGACGAACTCATCAACCTCTCTCGCGCGCAATGGCTAGAGTTATGCCGTCGCTTGCTAGGGACCTGCCACAAGAAGAAGGCGGTCACCAGAACATTCTATCCGAGGACTACACGTTCGTCGGCGTCGCGGGCGATGTTCCAAATGAACCGGAGTTGGCCGCGTTGGTGCCCGAGACGCTGAAGACAGTGGGCGCGCCTTCCGACGACGACGACGATCTCAGCTGCCCGATCTGTTTGGAGGAGGACGACGCGGCGGCGTGGAAGGAGACGCCGTGCGGGCACCGGTTCCACGGGCGCTGCGTCGAGAGGTGGCTGCAGGAGAAAGAGAGCTGCCCCATGTGCCGCCGCGAGGTCTTGACGATGCCCAACGCCGCCACCGCAGACTGTACTGCTGAATTCGTAGATTTCATGTGGATGGCTAGCTTGGGGTTCCATGTGTTTGGCGGCGTTCCTATCGACGACACGGATAGTGATGATGATGATGCTTAGGGACGGCACAGGGTGAGCTTCCAGGCTCAAAGCTGAGATGCTGAGATCGAGATCAGTCTCCATGCATGCATGAAACTCGGGGCCAAGAAGACCCTACCTTGGATTGGAAACGAGTGATGGATGCATCACCTGACCTTCTTGAGATACTTTGGCCTTCCTTGTGTGTAAAAATCAGATGTAAATCATAAGTAAGCGTGCGTGCGTGCGTGTAATATGTGCATCCTTGCAAATAAAATATGATCTAGCAGTCTATGACTCACATAGACATCGCCACCACTTTGTGAGTCCATAATTCCATATACCACATCCATTTATGTTGTCAAAGTAGGCTAATTATTCCCGCCTCAAAAAAAGTAGGCTCATTACTACATATATAGCACATTTTATACATACGATAATCCCCGATTTTTAGTATTTTTCTCCTGGTCCAAACCTCAGATGGTCTACGGTATTCTCTCACATACTTGCGTCTCTTGTGTCTGTAAAGGTCATTCCACTCATATTTGACCGGCAACGCACATATTCACAATTTATTTCATCAAGACACGTGCTAGAAATTTACACAACTTCCTTTCAGTTTCATACATTTATCTTCCTATAGCGCTCCAATGTTTTGTAGAATACAACATCGACTTCTTGATCTCACTATTCACCACAACACTACCAGAATAATCTACTACGCCTACGGCTTTTTCTATGCCGACGGCTTTTTGTCGGGGCCGTCAGCATAGTTGGAGCTATGCCGACGGCTTGCTAAAAGCCCTCGACACAGAAAAGCTGTAGGCATATCTACATTTACGCTGACGGCTTCCGTCGGCCTACAGAATAGTATGCCCACGGCCCTCGTCGGCATAGATGTGGAGCCGGCGACCGCCCCCGAGACGGGGGCTAACGTCGTCGGATCTATGCCAACGGCTAGACGTCTGGTCGTCGGCATAGATACGCAACGCCACGTCACCGGTCTGGGACGCACCGACCAGCAGCTATGCCGACGGCTGCCGTCGGCATATCAGCCACGTCATCGATCCGCAGTGTGTGGACCACCTGCTCTAGTCGTATCTATGCCGACAGCTTGTTCGTAGGTATATATATATATATATATATATATATATATATATATATATATATATATATATATATATATATATATATATATATATATAATTTGATTAACTTACATGTACCATGTGTAAATATAAATGTATTTTTTTTATGAATATATATGTACTCTGTACATTTTTCGAATACGTTATTGATGTGTCGTCATTTTCTTTTAATATATGTCCTTGTATTTTATTAAAATCAAAAACAGCTATGCCTACACAAATATTGTGGTGGTTGCAAATGCCCGGCACGCGTTGCTACTTCTCAAACAACAGCGTCAAAAATTGACACGTTGACGGAGACTTGCTTGCATTGGTTTTTCCCTTGAAGAGGAAAGGGTGATGCAGCACAGGAGCAGTAAGTATTTCCCTCAGTTTGAGAACCAAGATATCAATCCAGTAGGAGAATCTCGTCAAGTCCAGAGTACCTGCACAAACACAAAGAACTTGCACACAACGCTATAAAGGGGTTGTCAATCGCTTCAAGATTGATTGCCAAGTGAGATCTGAAGTCGAAAAGTGCAACAAAGAAAAAGTGTAAGGCTGAAAATATGGTGTGGAGTAGACCCGGTGGCCATAGTGTTCACTAGAGACTTCTCTCAAAATAGCAAATATCACGATGGGTAAACAAATTACTGTCAAGCAATTGATAGAACCGCGCAAAGTCATGACGATATCTAAGACAACGATCATACATATAGGCATCACGTCCGAAACAAGTAGACCGATACTTTCTGCATCTACTACTATTACTCCACACATCGACCGCTATCCACCATGCATCTACTGTATTGAGTTCATGACGAATAGAGTAACGCCTTAAGCAAGATGACATGATATAGAGGGATAATCTCAAACCAATGATGAAAACCCCATCTTTTTACCCTTGATGGCAACAACAAGATGCGTGCCTCGCTACCCCTTCTGTCACTGGGTGATGTCACCGCACGGTATGAACCCAAAACCAAGCATTTCTCCCATTGCAAGAATCATAGATCTAGTTGTCCGCACAAAACCCACAACTCGAAGAGAATTACAAGGATATGAAATCATGCATAAGAGAGATCAGAAGAAACTCAAATAAGATTCATAGATAATCTGGTCATAAATCCACAATTCATCGGATCTCGACAAACACACCGCAAAATAAGATTACATCGGATAGATCTCCATGAAGATCATGGAAAACTTTGTATTGAAGATCCAAGAAAGAGAAGAAGCCATCTAGCTACTAGCTATGTGTTGGAATTATGCCCTAGAGGCAATAATAAATATAGTTATTATTATAATTCCTGTATCAAGATAATCGTTTATTATCCATGCTATAATTGTATTGGATGAAGACTCATTTACATGTGTGGATACATAGACAAAACACCGTCCCTAGCATGCCTCTAGTTGGCTAGCCAGTTGATCGATGATAGTCAGTGTCTTCTGATTATGAACAAAGTGTTGTTGCTTGATAACTGGATCACGTCACTGGGAGAATCACGTGATGGACTAGACCCAAACAAATAGACGTAGCATGTTGATCGTGTCATTTTGTTGCTACTGTTTTCTGCGTGTCAAGTATTTATTCCTATGACCATGAGATCATATAACTCACTGACACCGGAGGAATGCTTTGTGTGTATCAAACGTTGCAACGTAACTAGGTGACTATAAAGATGCTCTACAGGTATCTCCGAAGGTGTTAGTTGAGTTAGTATGGATCAAGACTGGGATTTGTCACTCCGTGTGACGGAGAGGTATCTCGGGGCCCACTCGGTAATACAACATCACACACAAGCCTTGCAAGCAATGTAACTTAGTGTAAGTTGCGGGATCTTGTATTACGGAACGAGTAAATAGACTTGCCGGTAAACGAGAATGAAATAGGTATGCGGATACTGACGATCGAATCTCGGGCAAGTAACATACCGAAGGACAAAGGGAATGACATACGGGATTATACGAATCCTTGGCACTGAGGTTCAAACGATAAAGATCTTCGTAGAATATGTAGGATCCAATATGGGCATCCAGGTCCCGCTATTGGATACTAACCGAGGAGTCTCTCGGGTCATGTCTACATAGTTCTCGAACCCGCAGGGTCTGCACACTTAAGGTTCGACGCTGTTTTATGCGTATTTAAGTTATATGGTTGGTTACCGAATGTTGTTCGGAGTCCCGGATGAGATCACGGACGTCACGAGGGTTTCTGGAATGGTCCGGAAACAAAGATTGATATATAGGATGACCTCATTTGATTACCGGAAGGTTTTCGAAGTTACCGGGAATGTACCGGGAATGACGAATGGGTTCCGGGAGTTCACCGGGGGGGCAACCCACCCCGGGGAAGCCCATAGGCCTTGAGGGTGGCGCACCAGCCCTTAGTGGGCTGGTGGGACAGCCCAAAAGGGCCCTATCCGCATTGGAAGAAAAATCAAAGAGAAAGAAAAAAAAAGGAGGAGGTGGGAAGGGAAGGAAGGACTCCCACCCACCAAACCAAGTCCAACTCGGTTTGGGGGGGGGGGAGACCGTCCCCCCTTGGCTCGACCGACCCCCTTGGGGCTCCTTGAGCCCCAAGGCAAGGCCCCCCCTCTCCCACCTATATATACGGAGGTTTTAGGGCTGATTTGAGACGACTTTTCCACGGCAGCCCGACCACATACCTCCACGGTTTTTCCTCTAGATCGCGTTTCTGCGGAGCTCGGGCGGAGCCCTGCTGAGACGAGATTATCACCAACCTCCGGAGCGCCGTCACGCTGCCGGAGAACTCTTCTACCTCTCCGTCTCTCTTGCTGGATCAAGAAGGCCGAGATCATCGTCGAGCTGTACGTGTGCTGAACACGGAGGTGCCGTCCGTTCGGTACTAGATCGTGGGACTGATCGCGGGATTGTTCACGGGGCGGATCGAGGGACGTGAGGACGTTCCACTACATCAACTGCGTTCACTAACGCTTCTGCTGTACGGTCTACAAGGGTACGTAGATCACTCATCCCCTCTCGTAGATGGACATCACCATGATAGGTCTTCGTGCGCGTAGGAAAAATTTTGTTTCCCATGCGACGTTCCCCAACAGTGGCATCTTGAGCTAGGTTCATGCGTAGATGTCTTCTCGAGTAGAACACAAAAGTTTTTGTGGGCGGTGATGTGCGTTTTGCTGCCCTCCTTAGTCTTTTCTTGATTCCGCGGTATTGTTGGATTGAAGCGGCTTGGACCGACATTACTCGTACGCTTACGAGAGACTGGTTTCATCACTACGAGTAACCCCGTTGCTCAAAGATGACTGGCAAGTGTCGGTTTCTCCAACTTTAGTTGAATCGGATTTGACCGAGGAGGTCCTTGGATGAGGTTAAATAGCAACTCATATATCTCCGTTGTGGTGTTTGCGTAAGTAAGATGCGATCCTACTAGATACCCATGGTCACCACATAAAACATGCAACAACAAAATTAGAGGACGTCTAACTTGTTTTTGCAGGGTATGCTTGTGATGTGATATGGCCAACGATGTGATGTGATATGTTGGATGTATGAGATGATCATGTTGTAATAGATAATATCGACTTGCACGTCCATGGTACGGCAACCGGCAGGAGCCATAGGGTTGTCTTTATACTAATGTTTGTGCTTGCAGATGCGTTTACTATTTTGCTAGGATGTAGCTTTAGTAGTAATAGCATGAGTAGCACGACAACCCCGATGGCGACACGTTGATGGAGATCATGGTGTGGCGCCGGTGACAAGAAGATCGTGTCGGTGCTTTGGTGATGGAGATCAAGAAGCACGTGATGATGGCCATATCATGTCACTTATGAATTGCATGTGATGTTAATCCTTTTATGCACCTTATTTTGCTTAGAACGACGGTAGCATTATGAGGTGATCTCTCACTAAAATTTCAAGACGAAATTGTGTTCTCCCCGACTGTGCACCGTTGCTACAATTCGTCGTTTCGAGACACCACGTGATGATCGGGTGTGATAGACTCAACGTTCACATACAACAGGTGCAAAACAGTTGCGCACGCGGGACACTCGGGTTAAGCTTGACGAGCCTAGCATGTGCAGACATGGCCTCGGAACACATGAGACCGAAAGGTCGATCATGAATCATATAGATGATATGATTAGCATAGGGATGCTTACCACTGAAACTATACTCAACTCACGTAATGATCGGACTTGAGCTAGTGTAAGTGGATCATGAACCACTCAAATGACTAGAGAGATGTACTTTTTGAGTGGGAGTTTAGCGTATAATTTGATTAAGTTAAACTCTAATTATCTTGAACATAGTCTAAGTCCACTTTGAATATATTTGTTTTGTAGATCATGGCTCACGCGACAGTCACCCTGAATTTTAATACGTTCCTAGAGAAAGCTAAGTTGAAAGATGATGGAAGCAACTTTGTAGACTGGGCTCGTAATCTTAAGCTAATCTTACAAGCTGGGAAAAAGGATTATGTCCTTAATGCTGCGCTAGCAGATGAACCACCCGCTATGGCTGATCAGGATGTTAAGAACGCTTGGTTAGCACGTAAGGAGGACTACTCAGTAGTTCAATGTGCAGTCTTGTATGGCTTAGAGCCGGGAATTCAACGTCGCTTTGAGCATCATGGAGCATTTGAGATGTTCCAAGAGTTGAAGTTTATCTTTCAGAAGAACGCCCGGATCGAGAGTTATGAGACCTCCGATATATTCTATGCTTGCAAGATGGAGGAGAACTCGTCTGTCAGTGAACATGTGCTCAAAATGTCTGGGTACTCAAACCGTCTAGCTGAGCTGGGGATTGAACTCCCGCAAGAGGCTATCACTGACAGAATCCTTCAATCACTGCCGCCAAGCTATAAAGGCTTTGTGTTGAACTACAACATGCAAGGGATGAACAAGTCTCCCGGCGAGTTGTTTGCGATGCTGAAAGTCACCGAGTCTGAACTCTGTAAAGAGCATCAAGTGTTGATGGTGAATAAGACCACTAGTTTCAAGAGAAACGGCAAAGGCAAGAAGGGTAATTCAAAGAAGAGCGGCAAGCCTGTTGCCAATCCAACGAAGAAACCCAAAGCTGGACCTAAGCCTGAAACGGAGTGTTACTATTGCAAGGGTATGGGTCACTGGAAGCGCAATTGAACCAAGTATCTGGCAGATAAGAAGGCGGCCAAAGAAAAATCAGGTATATTTGATATGCATGTTATTGATGTGTACTTAACCGGTTCTCGTAGTAGTGCCTGGGTATTCGGTACCGGTTCTGTTGCTCATATTTGCAACTCGAAACAGGAACTGCGGAATAGACGAAGGCTCGCAAAAGATGAAGTGACGATGTGCGTAGGAAATGGTTCCAAGGTTGATGCAATCGCCGTCGGCAAAGTTTCACTTCAGTTACCATCAGGATTAGTTATGAACTTGAATCATTGTTATTTAGTGCATGCGTTGAGCATGAACATTATATCTGGATCTTGTTTATTGCGAGACGGTTACTCTTTTAAGTCAGAGAATAATGGTTGTTCTATTTCTATGAGTAACATCTTTTATGGTCATGCACCCAATGTGAGAGGATTGTTCATATTGAATCTTGATAGCGATACACACATACATAACATTGATACCAAAAGAGTTAGAGTTAACAATGATAGCGCCATATTTGTGTGGCACTGCCGCTTAGGTCATATTGGTGTAAAGCGCATGAAGAAACTCCATGCCGATGGACTTTTGGAGTCACTTGACTTTGATTCACTTGACACGTGCGAACCATGCCTCATGGGCAAGATGACTAAAACTCCGTTCTCCGAAACAATGGAGCGTGCAAGTGACTTGTTGGAAATCATACATACCGATGTGTGTGGTCCGATGAGCGTAGAGGCACGCGGCGGATATCGTTATTTTCTCACCTTCACTGACGATTTGAGTAGATATGGTTATGTCTACTTAATGAAGCACAGGTCTGAAACATTTGAAAAGTTCAAGCAATTTCAGAGTGAAGTTGAAAATCATCGTAACAAGAAGATCAAGTTCCTACGGTCTGATCGTGGGGGTGAATATCTGAGTTTCGAGTTCTCACTTAAGACAATGTGGAATTGTTTCACAGTTGACACCGCCTAGAACACCACAGCGTAATGGTGTGTCCGAATGTCGTAATCGTACTTTATTAGAGATGGTGCGATCTATGATGTCTCTTACTGATTTGCCGTTATCATTTTGGGGTTATGCATTAGAAACAGCTGCGTTCACTTTAAAAAGGGCACCATCAAAATCCGTTGAGACGACACCATACGAACTGTGGTATGGCAAAAGGCCAAAGTTGTCGTTTCTTAAAGTTTGGGGATGTGATGCTTATGTCAAAAAGCTTCAGCCTGAAAAGCTGGAACCCAAAGCGGAAAAGTGCATCTTCATAGGTTACCCAAAAGAGACAGTTGGGTACACCTTCTATCTCAAATCCGAGGGCAAAGTGTTTGTTGCTAAAAACGGAGCTTTTCTCGAGAAGGAGTTTCTCGCGAGAGAATTGAGTGGGAGGAAGATAGAACTTGACGAGGTTGTCGAACCTCTCATCCCTCTGGATGGTGGCGCAGGGCAAGGGGAAACCTCTGTCGTTGCGACGCCGGTTGAGGAGGAAGTTAATGATGATGATCATGAAATTCCGGTTCAAGTTTCTGTCGAACCACGCAGGTCGACGAGACCACGAGCTGCTCCAGAGTGGTACGATAATCCCGTCTTATCAATCATGTTGTTGGACAACAATGAACCTGCAAATTATGAAGAAGCAATGGTGGGCCCAGATTCCAACAAATGGCTAGAAGCCATGAAGTCCGAGATAGGATCCATGTATGAGAACAAAGTGTGGACTTTGGAGGTACTGCCTGAGGGCCGCAAGGCTATTCAGAATAAATGGATCTTTAAGGGGAAGACGGACGCTGACGGCAATGTAACCGTTTATAAAGCTCGACTTGTGGCAAAGGGTTTTTCACAAGTTCAAGGAGTTGACTACGATGAGACATTCTCACCCGTAGCGATGCTTAAGTCCGTCAGAATCATGTTAGCAATAGCTGCATTTTTCGATTATGAAATCTGGCAGATGGATGTCAAAACGGCGTTCCTTAACGGTTTCCTTAAGGAAGAATTGTATATGATGCAACCCGAAGGTTTTGTCGATCCTAAGAATGCTAACAAGGTGTGCAAGCTCCAGCGATCCATTTATGGACTGGTGCAAGCATCTCGGAGTCGGAACAAACGCTTTGATGAGGTGATCAAAGCATTTGGGTTTATACAAGTGGTTGGAGAATCTTGTATTTACAAGAAAGTGAGTGGGAGCTCTGTGGCGTTTCTAATATTATATGTGGAGGACATATTGCTGATTGGAAACAACGCAGAGTTTTTGGAGAGCATAAAGGATTACTTGAATGAAAGTTTCTCTATGAAGGACCTTGGAGAAGCTGCTTACATTCTAGGCATTAAGATCTATAGGGATAGATCAAAACATCTGATAGGACTTTCACAAAGCACATACCTTGATAAAGTTTTGAAGAGGTTCAAAATGGAATAGTCCAAGAAGGGGTTCTTGCCAGTTTTACAAGGTACGAGATTGAGTAAGACTCAGTGCCCAGCAACTGATGAGGATAGAGAGCATATGCGCTCCGTCCCCTATGCTTCAGCCATAGGCTCTATCATGTATGCAATGCTGTGCACTAGACCGGACGTTAGCCTGGCCATAAGTATGGTAGGTAGGTTCTAGAGTAATCCAGGAGTGGATCACTGGACAGCGGTCAAGAATATCCCGAAGTACCTGAAAAGGACTAAGGAGATGTTTCTCGTGTATGGAGGTGACGAAGAGCTCGCCGTAAAAGGTTATGTCGATGCAAGCTTTGACACAGATCTGGACGACTCTAAGTCGCAAACCGGATATGTATTTATTCTTAATGGGGGTGCGGTAAGCTGGTGCAGTTCCAAGCGAAGCGTCGTAGCAGATTCTACATGTGAAGCGGAGTACATGGCTGCCTCGGAGGCGGCTAAGGAGGGTGTCTGGATGAAGCAGTTCATGACGGATATTGGAGTGTTGCCAAGCGTACTGAATCCAATAACCTTGTTCTGTGACAACACGGGTGCCATTGCCTTAGCAAAGGAACCACGGTTTCACAAGAAGTCCAGACACATCAAACGACGCTTCAACCTCATCCGCGACTACGTCGAAGGGGAGGACGTAAATATATGCAACTGCACACGTATCTGAATGTAGCAGATCCGCTGACTAAACCTCTTCCACGGCCAAAGCATGATCTGTTGGAATTATGCCCTAGAGGCAATAATAAATGTATAGTTATTATTATAATTCCTGTATCAAGATAATAGTTTATTGTCCAGGCTATATTTGTATTGAATGAAGACTCATTTACATGTGTGGATACATAGACAAAACACCGTCCCTAGCATGCCTCTAGTTGGCTAGCCAGTTGATCGATGATAGTCAGTGTCTTCTGATTATGAACAAGGTGTTGTTGCTTGATAACTGGATCACGTCATTGGGAGAATCACGTGATGGACTAGACCCAAACTAATAGACGTAGCATGTTGATCGTGTCATTTTGTTGCTACTGTTTTCTGCGTGTCAAGTATTTATTCCTATGACCATGAGATCATATAACTCACTGACACCGGAGGAATGCTTTGTGTGTATCAAACGTCGCAACGTAACTGGGTGACTATAAAGATGCTCTACAGGTATCTCCGAAGGTGTTAGTTGAGTTAGTATGGATCAAGACTGGGATTTGTCACTCCGTGTGACGGAGAGGTATCTCGGGGCCCACTCGGTAATACAACATCACACACAAGCCTTGCAAGCAATGTAACTTAGTGTAAGTTGCGGGATCTTGTATTACGGAACGAGTAAAGAGACTTGCCGGTAAACGAGATTGAAATAGGTATGCGGATACTAACGATCAAATCTCGGGCAAGTAACATACCGAAGGACAAAGGGAATGACATACGGGATTATACGAATCCTTGGCACTGAGGTTCAAACGATAAGATCTTCGTAGAATATGTAGGATCCCATATGGGCATCCAGGTCCCGCTATTGGATATTGACCGAGGAGTCTCTCGGGTCATGTCTACATAGTTCTCGAACCCGCAGGGTCTGCACACTTAAGGTTCGACGTTGTTTTATGCGTATTTGAGTTATATGGTTGGTTACCGAATGTTGTTCAGAGTCCCGGATGAGATCACGGACGTCACGAGGGTTTCCGGAATGGTCCGGAAACGAAGATTGATATATAGGATGACCTCATTTCATTACCGGAAGGTTTTTCGGAGTTACCGGGAATGTACCGGGAATGACGAATGGGTTCCGGAAGTTCACCGGAGGGGGGCAACCCACTCCGGGGAAGCCCATATGTTTTTGGGGGGGTCACACCAGCCCTTAGTGGGCTGGTGGGACAGCCCACCAATCCCCTATGCGCCAAGATAGAAAAATCAAAGGAAAGAAGAAAAAAAAGGAAGAAGTGGGAAGGGGGAAGGACTCCCTCCCACCAAACCAAGTAGGACTCGGTTTGGGGGGGGAGAGTCCTCCCCCCTGGCTCGGCCGACCCCTTGGGGATCCCTTGGACCCCAAGGCAAGGTCCCCCTCCCTCCTCCTATAAATATGGGGCTTTTAGGGCAGATTTGAGACGACTTTCTCACGGCTGCCCGACCACATACCTCCATAGTTTTTCCTCTAGATCGTGTTTCTGCGGAGCTCGGGCGGAGCCCTGCTGAGACAAGATCATCACCAACCTCCGGAGCACCGTCACGCTACCGGAGAACTCTTCTACCTCTCCGTCTCTCTTGCTGGATCAAGAAGGTCGAGATCATCGTCGAGCTGTACATGTGCTGAACGCGGAGGTGTCGTCCGTTCGGTACTAGATCGTGGGACTGATCGCGGGATTGTTCGCGGGGCGGATCGAGGGACGTGAGGACGTTCCACTACATCAACCGCGATCTCTAATCGCTTCCGCTGTACGATCTACAAGGGTACGTAGATCACTCATCCCCTCTCGTAGATGGACATCACCATGATAGGTCTTCGTGCGCGTAGGAAATTTTTTGTTTCCCATGCGACGTTCCCCAACAGTGGTATCAGAGCCAGGTTCATGCGTAGATGTCTTCTCGAGTAGAACACAAAAGGTTTTGTGGGCGGTGATGTGCGTTTTGCTGCCCTCCTTAGTCTTTTCTTGATTCCGCGGTATTGTTGGATCGAAGCGGCTTGGACCGACATTACTCGTACGCTTACGAGAGACTGGTTTCATCGTTACGAGTAACCCCCTTTGCTCAAAGATGACTGGCAAGTGACGGTTTCTCCAACTTTAGTTGAATCGGATTTGACCGAGGAGGTCCTTGGATGAGGTTAAATAGCAACTCATATATCTCCGTTGTGGTGTTTGCGTAAGTAAGATGCGATCCTACTAGATACCCTTGGTCACCACGTAAAACATGCAACAACAAAATTAGAGGACGTCTAACTTGTTTTTGCAGGGTATGATTGTGATGTGATATGGCCAACAATGTGATGTGATATATTGGATGTATGAGATGATCATGTTGTAATAGAAATATCGACTTGCATGTCGATGGTACGGCAACCGGCAGGAGCCATAGGGTTGTCTTTATACTAACATATGTGCTTGCAGATGCGTTTACTATTTTGCTAGGATGTAGCTTTAGTAGTGATAGCATAAGTAGCACGACAACCACGATGGCAACACGTTGATGGATGATCATGGTGTGGCGCCGGTGACAAGAAGATCGTGCCGGTGCTTTGGTGATGGAGATCAAGAAGCACGTGATGATGGCCATATCATGTCACTTATGAATTGCATGTGATGTTAATCCTTTTATGCACCTTATTTTGCTTAGAACGACGGTAGAATTATGAGGTGATCTCTCACTAAAATTTCAAGACGAAATTGTGTTCTCCCCGACTGTGCACCGTTGCTACAGTTCGTCGTTTCGAGACACCACGTGATGATCGGGTGTGATAGACTCAACGTTCACATACAACGGGTGCAAAACAGTTGCGCACGCGGAACACTCGGGTTAAGCTTGACGAGCCTAGCATGTGCAGACATGGCCTCGGAACACATGAGACCGAAAGGTCGATCATGAATCATATAGTTGATATGATTAGCATAGGGATGCTTACCACTGAAAACTACTCTCGACTCACGTGATGATCGAACTTGGGATAGTGTAAGTGGATCATGAGCCACTCAAATGACTAGAGAGATGTACTTTTTGAGTGGGAGTTTAGCATATAATTTGATTAAGTTAAACTCTAATTATCTTGAACATAGTCTAAGTCCACTTTGAATATTTTTGTGTTGTAGATCATGG
This sequence comes from Hordeum vulgare subsp. vulgare, assembly GCF_904849725.1. Lineage (NCBI taxonomy): Eukaryota > Viridiplantae > Streptophyta > Magnoliopsida > Poales > Poaceae > Hordeum > Hordeum vulgare. Next base: position 26,743,993 of record NC_058524.1, read on the forward strand.
CTCACGCAAGTGTCATCCTGAATTTTAATACGTTCCTAGAGAAAGCTAAGTTGAAAGATGATGGAAGCAACTTTGTAGACTGGGCTCGTAATCTTAAGCTAATCTTACAAGCTGGGAAGAAGGATTATGTCCTTAATGCTGCGCTAGGAGATGAACCACCCGCTACGGCTGATCAGGATGTTAAGAACGCTTGGTTAGCGCGTAAGGAGGACTACTCAATAGTTCAATGAGCAGTCTTGTATGGCTTAGAGCCGGGACTTCAACGTCGCTTTGAGCGTCATGGAGCATTTGAGATGTTCCAGGAGTTGAAGTTTATCTTTCAGAAGAACGCCCGGATCGAGAGGTATGAGACCTCCGATAAATTCTATGCTTGCAAGATGGAGGAAAACTCGTCTGTCAGTGAACATGTGCTCAAAATGTCTGGGTACTCAAACCGTCTAGCTGAACTGGGGATTGAACTCCCACAAGAAGCTATCACTGACAGAATCCTTCAATCACTGCCGCCAAGCTATAAAGGCTTTGTGTTGAACTACAACATGCAAGGGATGAACAAGTCTCCCGGCGAGTTGTTTGCGATGCTGAAAGTCGCAGAGTCTGAACTCCGTAAAGAGCATCAAGTGTTGATGGTGAGCAAGACCACTAGTTTCAAGAGAAACGGCAAAGGCAAGAAGGGCAATTCGAAGAAGAGCGGCAAGCCTGTTGCCAATCCGCCGAAGAAACCTAAGGCTGGACCTAAGCCTGAAACAGAGTGCTTCTATTGCAAGGGTATGGGTCACTGGAAGCGCAATTGCCCCAAGTATCTGGCAGATAAGAAGGCGGGCAAAGAAAAATCAGGTATATTTGATATACATGTTATTGATGTGTACTTAACCGGCTCTCGTAGTAGTGCCTGGGTATTCGATACCGGTTCTGTTGCTCACATATGCAACTCGAAACAGGAACTGCGGAATAGACGGAGGCTGGCGAAAGACGAAGTGACGATGCGCGTAGGAAACGGTTCCAAGGTTGATGCAATCGCCGTCGGCACCGTGTCACTTCAACTACCATCGGGATTAGTGATGAACTTAAATCATTGTTATTTAGTGCCTGCGTTGAGCATGAACATTATATCTGGATCTTGTTTATTGCGAGACAGTTACTCTTTTAAGTCTGAGAATAATGGTTGTTCTATTTCTATGAGTAACATCTTTTATGGTCATGCACCGAATGTGAGAGGATTGTTCATATTGAAACTCGATAGCGATACGCATATACATAACATTGAGACCAAAAGAGTTAGAGTAAACAATGATAGCGCCATATTTATGAGGCACTGCTGCTTGGGTCATATTGGTGTAAAGCGCATGAAGAAACTCCATGCTGATGGACTTTTGGAGTCACTTGACTTTGATTCACTTGACACGTGCGAACCATGCCTCATGGGCAAGATGACTAAAACTCCGTTCTCCGGAACAATGGAGCGTGCAAGTGACTTGTTGGAAATCATACATACCGATGTGTGTGGTCCGATGAGCGTGGAGGCACGCGGCGGATATCGTTATTTTCTCACCTTCAGTGACGATTTAAGTAGATATGGTTATATCTACTTGATGAAGCACAAGTCTGAAACATTTGAAAAGTTCAAGCAATTTCAGAGTAAAGTGGAAAATCATCGTAACAAGAAGATCAAGTTCCTACGGGCTGATCGTGGGGGTGAATATCTGAGTTTCGAGTTTGGTACTCACTTAAGACAATGTGGAATTGTTTCGCAGTTAACACCGCCTGGAACACCACAGCGTAATGGTGTGTCCGAACGTCGTAATCGTACTTTGTTAGAAATGGTGCGATCTATGATGTCTCTTACTGATTTGCCGTTATCGTTTTGGGGTTATGCATTAGAAACAGCTGCATTCACTTTAAATAGGGCACCATCGAAATCCGTTGAGACGACACCATACGAACTGTGGTATGGCAAAAGGCCAAAGTTGTTGTTTCTTAAAGTTTGGGGATGTGATGCTTATGTCAAAAAGCTTCAGCCTGAAAAGCTGGAACCCAAAGCGCAAAAGTGCGTCTTCATAGGTTACCCAAAAGAGACAGTTGGGTACACCTTCTATCTCAAATCCGACGGCAAAGTGTTTGTTGCTAAGAACGGAACTTTTCTCGAGAAGGAGTTTCTCTCGAGAGAATTGAGTGGGAGGAAGATAGAACTTGACGAGGTTGTCGAACCTCTCATCCCTCTGGATGGTGGCGCAGGGCAAGGGGAAACCTCTGTCATTGCGACGCCGGTTGAGGAAGAAGTTAATGATGATGACCATGAAACTCCAGTTCAAGTTTCTGTTGAACCACGCAGGTCGACGAGATCACACGCCGCTCCAGAGTGGTACGGTAATCCCGTCTTATCAATCATGTTGTTAGACAACAATGAACCTGCAAATTATGAAGAAGCAATGGTGGGCCCAGATTCCAACAAATGGCTAGAAGCCATGAAATCCGAGATAGGATCCATGTATGAGAACAAAGTGTGGACTTTGGAGATGCTGCCTGAGGGCCGCAAGGCTATTCAGAACAAATGGATCTTTAAGAAGAAGACGGACGCTGACGGTAATGTGACCGTTTATAAAGCTCGACTTGTGGCAAAGGGTTTTTCACAAGTTCCAGGAATTGACTACGATGAGACTTTCTCTCCCGTAGCGATGCTTAAGTCCGTCAGAATCATGTTAGCAATAGCTGCATTTTTCGATTATGAAATCTGACAGATGGATGTCAAAACGGCGTTCCTTAACGGTTTCCTTAAGGAAGAGTTGTATATGATGCAACCCGAAGGTTTTGTCGATCCTAAAAATGCTGACAAGGTGTGCAAGCTCCAGCGATCCATTTATGGACTGGTGCAAGCATCTCGGAGTTGGAACAAACGCTTTGATGAGGTGATCAAAGCATTTGGGTTTATACAAGTGGTTGGAGAATCTTGTATTTACAAGAAAGTGAGTGGGAGCTCTGTGGCGTTTCTAATATTATATGTGGATGACATATTACTGATTGGAAACAACGTAGAGCTTTTGGAGAGCATAAAAGGTTACTTGAATAAAAGTTTCTCTATGAAGGACCTAGGAGAAGCTGCTTACATTCTAGGCATTAAGATCTATAGGGATAGATCAAAACGCCTGATAGGACTTTCACAAAGCACATACCTTGATAAAGTTTTGAAGAGGTTCAAAATGGAACAGTCCAAGAAAGGGTTCTTCCAGTGTTACAAGGTATGAGATTGAGTAAGACTCAGTGCCTAGCAACTGATGAAGATAGAGAGCATATGCGCTCCGTCCCCTATGCTTCAGCCATAGGCTCTATCATGTATGCAATGTTGTGCACTAGACCGGATGTTAGCCTGGCCATAAGTATGGCAGGTAGGTTCCAGAGTAATCCAGGAGTGGATCACTGGACGGCGGTCAAGAATATCCTGAAGTACCTGAAAAGGACTAAGGAGATGTTTCTCGTGTATGGAGGTGACGAAGAGCTCGCCGTAAAAGGTTACGTCGATGCGAGCTTTGACACAGATCCGGACGACTCTAAGTCGCAAACCGGATACGTATTTATTCTTAATGGGGGTGCAGTAAGCTGGTGCAGTTCCAAGCAAAGCGTCGTAGCAGATTCTACATGTGAAGCTGAGTACATGGCTGCCTCGGAGGCGGCTAAGGAGGGTGTCTGGATGAAGCAGTTCATGACGGATCTTGGAGTGGTGCCAAGTGCACTGGATCCATTAACCTTGTTCTGTGACAACACTGGTGCCATTGCTTTAGCAAAGGAACCAAGGTTTCACAACAAGACCAGACACATCAAACGACGCTTCAACCTCATCCGCGACTACGTCGAGGAAGAGGACATAAATATATGCAAAGTGCACACGGATCTGAATGTAGCAGACCCGCTGACTAAACCTCTTCCACGGCCAAAACATGATCGACACCAAAACTGTATGGGTGTTAGATTTATTACAATGTAATTCACATGGTGATGTGAGGGCTAGATTATTGACTCTAGTGCAAGTGGGAGACTGTTGGAATTATGCCCTAGAGGCAATAATAAATGTATAGTTATTATTATAATTCCTGTATCAAGATAATAGTTTATTGTCCATGCTATAATTGTATTGAATGAAGACTCATTTACATGTGTGGATACATAGACAAAACACCGTCCCTAGCATGCCTCTAGTTGGCTAGCCAGTTGATCGATGATAGTCAGTGTCTTCTGATTATGAACAAGGTGTTGTTGCTTGATAACTGGATCACGTCATTGGGAGAATCACGTGATGGACTAGACCCAAACTAATAGACGTAGCATGTTGATCGTGTCATTTTGTTGCTACTGTTTTCTGCGTGTCAAGTATTTATTCCTATGACCATGAGATCATATAACTCACTGACACCGGAGGAATGCTTTGTGTGTATCAAACGTCGCAACGTAACTGGGTGACTATAAAGATGCTCTACAGGTATCTCCGAAGGTGTTAGTTGAGTTAGTATGGATCAAGACTGGGATTTGTCACTCCGTGTGACGGAGAGGTATCTCGGGGCCCACTCGGTAATACAACATCACACACAAGCCTTGCAAGCAATGTAACTTAGTGTAAGTTGCGGGATCTTGTATTACGGAACGAGTAAAGAGACTTGCCGGTAAACGAGATTGAAATAGGTATACGGATACTGACGATCGAATCTCGGGCAAGTAACATACCGAAGGACAAAGGGAATGACATACGGGATTATACGAATCCTTGGCACTGAGGTTCAAACGATAAGATCTTCGTAGAATATGTAGGATCCAATATGGGCATCCAGGTCCCGCTGTTGGATATTGACCGAGGAGTCTCTCGGGTCATGTCTACATAGTTCTCGAACCCGCAGGGTCTGCACACTTAAGGTTCGACGTTGTTTTATGCGTATTTGAGTTATATGGTTGGTTACCGAATGTTGTTCGGAGTCCCGGATGAGATCACGGACGTTACGAGGGTTTCCGGAATAGTCCGGAAACGAAGATTGATATATAGGATGACCTCATTTGATTATCGGAAGGTTTTTCGGAGTTACCGGGAATGTACCGGGAATGACGAATGGGTTCCGGAAGTTCACCGGAGGGGGGCAACCCACTCCGGGGAAGCCCATAGGTGTTTGGGGGGGTCACACCAGCCCTTAGTGGGCTGGTGGGACAGCCCACTAATCCCCTATGCGCCAAGATAGAAAAATCAAAGGAATGAAGAAAAAAAAGGAAGAAGTGGGAAGGGGGAAGGACTCCCTCCCACCAAACCAAGTAGGACTCGGTTTGGGGGGGGAGAGTCCTCCCCCCTGGCTCGGCCGACCCCTTGGGGATCCCTTGGACCCCAAGGCAAGGTCCCCCTCCCTCCTCCTATATATATGGGGCTTTTAGGGCAGATTTGAGACGACTTTCTCACGGCTGCCCGACCACATACCTCCATAGTTTTTCCTCTAGATCGTGTTTCTGCGGAGCTCGGGCGGAGCCCTGCTGAGACAAGATCATCACCAACCTCCGGAGCGCCGTCACGCTGCCGGAGAACTCTTCTACCTTCCGTCTCTCTTGCTGGATCAAGAAGGTCGAGATCATCGTCGAGCTGTACGTGTGCTGAACGCGGAGGTGCCGTCCGTTCGGTACTAGATCGTGGGACTGATCGCGGGATTGTTCGCGGGGCGGATCGAGGGACGTGAGGACGTTCCACTACATCAACCGCGATCTCTAATCGCTTCCGCTGTACGATCTACAAGGGTACGTAGATCACTCATCCCCTCTCGTAGATGGACATCACCATGATAGGTCTTCGTGCGCGTAGGAAAATTTTTGTTTCCCATGCGACGTTCCCCAACATGATCAACACCAGAACTGTATGGGTGTTAGATTTATTACAATGTAATTCGCATGATGATGTGAGGGCTAGATTATTGACTCTAGTGCAAGTGGGAGACTGTTGGAAGTAGTTATTATTATAATTCCTGTATCAAGATAATCGTTTATTATCCATGCTATAATTGTATTGAATGAAGACTCATTTACATGTGTGGATACATAGACAAAACACTGTCCCTAGCAAGCCTCTAGTTGGCTAGCCAGTTGATCAAAGATAGTTAGTGTCTTCTGATTTTGAACAAGGTGTTGTTGCTTGATAACTGGATCACGTCATTAGGTGAATCACGTGATGGACTAGACCCAAACTAATAGACGTAGCATGTTGATCGTGTCATTTTGTTGCTATTGTTTTCTGTGTGTCAAGTATTTGTTCCTATGACCATGAGATCATATAACTCACTAACACCAGAGGAATACTTTGTGTGTATCAAACGTCGCAACGTAACTGGGTGACTATAAAGATGCTCTACAGGTATCTCCGAAGGTGTTCGTTGAGTTAGTATGAATCAAGACTAGGATTTGTCACTCCGTGTGACGGAGAGGTATCTCGGGGCCCACTCGGTAATACAACATCACACACAAGCCTTGCAAGCAATGTAACTTAGTGTAAGTTGCGGGATCTTGTATTACGGAACGAGTAAAGAGACTTGCCGGTAAACGAGATAGAAATAGGTATGCGGATAGTGACGATCGAATCTCGGGCAAGTAACATACCGAAGGACAAAGGGAATGACATACGGGATTATATGAATCATTGGCACTGAGGTTCAAACGATAAGATTTTCGTAGAATACGTAGGATCCAATATGGGCATCCAGGTCCCGCTATTGGATATTGACCGAGGAGTCTCTCGGGTCATGTCTACATAGTTCTCGAACCCGCAGGGTCTGCACATTTAAGGTTCGACGTTGTTTTATGCGTATTTGAGTTATATGGTTGGTTACCGAATGTTGTTCGGAGTCCCGGATGAGATCACGGATGTCACGAGGGTTTCCGGAATGGTCCGAAAACGAATATGGATATATAGGATGACCTCATTTGATTACCGGAAGGTTTTCGGAGTTACCGGGAATGTACCGGGAATGACGAATGGGTTCCGGGAGTTCACCGGGGGGGGCAACCCACCCCGGGGAAGCCCATAGGCCTTGAGGGTGGCGCACCAGCCCTTAGTGGGCTGGTGGGACAGCCCAAAAGGGCCCTATGCGCATTGGAAGAAAAATCAAAGAGAAAGAAAAAAAAGGAGGAGGTGGGAAGGGAAGGAAGGACTCCCACCCACCAAACCAAGTCCAATCGGTTTGGGGGGGAGACCTTCCCCCCTTGGCTCGGCCGACCCCCTTGGGGCTCCTTGAGCCCCAAGGCAAGTCCCCCCCTCTCCCACCTATATATACGGAGGTTTTAGGGCTAATTTGAGACGACTTTTCCACGGCAGCCCGACCACATACCTCCACGGTTTTTCCTCTAGATCGCGTTTCTGCGAAGCTCGGGCCGAGCTCGGGCGGAGCCCTGCTGAGACAAGGTCATCACCAACCTCCGGAGTGCTGTCATGCTGCCGGAGAACTCTTCTACCTCTCTGTCTCTCTTGTTGGATCAAGAAGGCCGAGATCATCGTCGAGCTGTACGTGTGCTGAACGCGGAGGTGCCGTCCGTTCGGTACTAGATCGTGGGACTGATCGCGGGATTGTTCGCGGGGCGGATCGAGGGACGTGAGGACGTTCCACTACATCAACCGCGTTCACTAACGCTTCTGCTGTACGGTCTACAAGGGTACGTAGATCACTCATCCCCTCTCGTAGATGGACATGACCATGATAGGTCTTCGTGCGCGTAGGAAAATTTTCGTTTCCCATGCGACGTTCCCCAACACTATGGACCCGTAGGTCTATGATGAACTACTCACGCATCATCGGATAGGTCATGGTGTTGATGAAGAAGCCCTCCGTGTCCGAATCCCCCCTCCGGCAGGGCACCAAAACGTGCCCCAGATGGGATCTTGCGGAGACAGAAGCTTGCGACGGCGGAAAAGTACTTTCGATGATCTCCTGATTTTTTCTGGGATTTTAGGGAATTTATAGGCAGAAAACCTAGGGCAGAGGTGGCCCAGTGAGCCCACAAGCCTGGGAGGCGCGGGCCCCATGGCCCCGCCTAGGGGGCTTGTGGGGTCCCTGCAGTCCCCCTGCCCTCATTCTCAGGCTTCCCGATCTTTTTCTGTTTCGGAAAAAATCTTTTTGGCAGTTTCGTTCCGTTTGGACTCCGTTCAAAATCCTCCTCTGAAAGGGGTCAAAAACATGGAAAAAACAGGAACTGACACTTGGCACTGAGTTAATAAGTTAGTCCCAAAAAATATATAAAAGGCATGCAAAACATCCAAAGTTTGACAAGATAATAGCATGAAACCATCAAAAAATATAGATACGTTGGAGACGTATCAAGCATCCCCAAGCTTAACTCCTCCTCGTCCTCGAGTAGGTAAGTGATAAAGAATGAATTTTTGATGTGGAATGCTACCTAGCATAGCTGTCCTTTGCAACTTTCTTTCATGTGACATGAGTGTTCACATCCGTGAGATTCAAAATAATAGTTTTCTATTGACATGAAAACAATAATACTTCAAGCAAACTAGCAAGGTAATCATGAACTTTCAAAATAACAAGGCCAAGGAAAGTTATCCCTACAAAATCATATAGTCTGGCTATGCTCCATCATCCTCACACAACTAATGTAAATCATGCACAACCCCGGTATTGGCCAAGTAATAGTTTTCCCACTCTTACTTTCTCAAACTTTTTATAACTATCACGCAATACATGAGCGTGAGCCATGGATATAGCACTATAGGTGGAATACAGTGTGGTGGTGGTTGTGAGACAAAAAGGAGAAGATGGTCACATTGACTCGGTGTATCAAAGGGCTATGGAGATGCCCATTAATAGATATCAATGTGAATGAGTAGGGATTGCCATACAAGGGATGCCCTAGAGATATAAGTGTGTGAAAGCTCAAAAGTAGAACTAGTGGGTGTGCATCCAACTTGCTTGCTCACGAAGACCTGATAACCCACAAGTGTAGGGGATCGCAACAGTTTTCGAGGGTAGAGTATTCAACCCAAATTTATTGATTTGAAACAAGGGGAAGCGAAAGAATATTCTCAAGTATTACCAGCTGAGTTTGTCAGTTTCAACCACACCTGAAAGATTAGTGTCTGCAAGCAAAGTATCAGTAGCAAAGTAGTATGATAGCAACGGTGCCAGAAAAGGGTCTGTTGACGGCAGACTATTCCTAACTTGTTGTATCAATGGCGCCAGAAAATAGCACGTTGACGGGGGACTATTATTCCCCGGCAACGGCTCCAGAAAAGTCTTGCAACAGGTAACTGCAAAGTAGCAAGTAACTACAGTAGTGACAGCAGCAGCAAGTAACAGCAGTAGTGACAGCAGTAGCAAGGAACAGCAGTAACCAGTAGCAGCAGAGTAACAACAGTAGCAACAGTAGTAGCGACAAAGTAACATAGCAAGGACCAGTAGTAAAGGACTCGTAGGCATTGGATCGGTGATGGATGATTATGGCGGATGTGATTCATCATGTAACAGGTATAACATGGAGAGATAAGTAACTAGCTCCCGTTCGTCAATCTAATGTAGGCATTTATTCCGTATGTAGTCATACGTGCTTAGGGAAAAGAACTTGCATGACATCTATTGTCCATCCCTCCCGTGGCAGCGGGGTCCTAATGGAAACTACGGGATATTAAGGTTCTCCTTTTAATAAAGAACCAGACCAATGCATTAACACTTGGTGAATACATGAACTCCTCATACTATGGTCATCTCCGGGAGTGGTTCCGGCTATTGTCACTCCTGGGTTGCCCGGTCATAACACATAGTAGGTGACTACAACTTGCAAGATAGGATCTAAAACACACATATATTGGCGACAACATAATAGGTTCAGATCTGAAATCATGGCACTCGGGCCCTAGTGACAAGCATTAAGCATGGCAAAGTAGTAGCAACATCAATCTCAGAACATAGTGGATACTAGGGATCAATCTCCGTCAAAACTAACTCGATTACATGATAGATCTCATCCAACTCATCACCGTCCAGCAAGCCTACGATGATATTACTCACGAACGGTGAAGAGCATCATGGAATTGGCGATGGAGGAAGGTTGATGATGACGATGGCAATGATCTCCCCTCTCCGGAGCCTAGAACGGACTCCAGATCTGCCCTCCACATGAAGAACAGGGGGTGGAGGCGCCTCCGTATCGTAAAACGCGATGAATCCTTCTCCGTGATTTTTTCGGGGGAGACGGAATAAATAGAGCTGAGTTTGGAGGCGGGGGCGCCACGTGGGCCCCACAAGCCCTCACGGCGCGGCCTAGGGGGTGGCCGCGGCCCCTGGGCTTGTGGCCCACTGGCACACACCCTCCGGTGGACCTTTGCGCACGTATTTTTCATTAATTCCAGAAAAATTCTCCGTAAATTTTCAGGACATTCCGAGAACTTTTATTTCTACACAAAAACAACACCATGGCAATTCTGCTGAAAACAACGTCAGTCCGGGTTAGTTTCATTCAAATCATGCAAATTAGAGTGCAAAACAAGGGCAAAAGAGTTCGGAAAAGTACATACGACAGAGACGTATCAACTCCCCCAAGCTTAAAGTCTTGCTTGTCCTCAAGCAATTCAGTTGACAAACTGAAAGAGACAAAAGAAAACTTTGACGAACTCTGTTTGATCTTGTTGTTGCAACTATGTCTAACTCATATCGAGAGTTTCAGCAAGATCACAAGCAAACCACATAAGCAAATGACATCTAGGTCTCACGATAAATTCATATCAATGGCATAATCAACTAGCGAGCAAATAATAATAAGCCTCAAATGTCAACACCTCAATCAAAACAACATGAAACAGTACGAACAGATGGTATCTCGCTAGCTCTTTCTGAGACCGCAAAACATAAATGCAGAGCACCTTCAAAGACCAAGGGCTGACTAAACATTGTAATTCATGGCAAAGAAGATCCAGTCACAGTCATACTCAACACAGTTAAAAGCAAAGCATAAAAATGACAGAGGTGCTCTCTAATTGGTGCTTTTGTAAGAGGAGGATGACTCAACAGGAACATAAATAGACAGGCCCTTCGCAAAGGGAAGCATTGATTTGCAGAGGTGCCAGAGCTCAAGCTTTGGAACAGAGATAATAATTTTGGGTGGCATGCTTTCATTGTCAACGCAATGACTAGGAGTTCTCAACATCTTCTACGCTACACATGCTATAGGCGGTTCCCAAACAGAAAAGTAAAGTTTTGATTCCCCCAACCACCAATCAATCACACTCCACGGCTAGCCGAATCCTCGGGTACCGTCCATACCAACATCAATCCTGGGGGAGTTTTGTTTGCAATTATCTTTACGATTTGAGCATGGAACTGGGAATTCCAATTACCGGCCCCTTTCTCGTGAATGATAGTGAATAAACACATATCGAGGATAACACGCCTCGCATGGAAGATACTAATAGCCCCTTGTCACCAAATGAGCGGTTCGGGCATGCAAAACAGATTATTTCTTGAAGATTTAGGGAGTGGCACATGCAAATTTACTTGGAACGGCAGGTAGATACCGCACATAGGTAGGTATGATGGACTCATCTAGAACAACTTTGGGTTTATGGAAGTGGATGCACAAGCAGTATTCCCGCTTAGTACAAGTGAAGGCTAGCAAAAGACTGGGAAGCGACCAACTAGAGAGCGACAACAGTCATCAAAATGCATTGAGATTAACCAACATTGAGTGCAAGCATGAGTAGGACATAAATCACCACGAACATGAATATCATAGAGGCTATGTTGATTTTGTTTCAACTACATGCGTGAACATGCGCCAAGTCAAGCCACTTGAATCATTAATTCAAAGGAGGATACCATCCTATCATACTACATCATAGTCATCTCAACATTCATGTTGGCAACCAAGGCAAACCATTATAAGCTCCTAGCTAAGTAAGCATGGCATCAGCAACTATGATCTCTAAGTTGTCATTGCAAGCATGTTTCTCTCACAACAAAGCTGGACTAGGAATAGTGAGCTAGTCATATTTACAAAAACAAAATAGATCGAGTTCATACCAGCTTTTCCAGGCTCAGTCACTTCATCATATATCGTCATTATTGCCTTTCACTTGCACGACCGAACGATGTGAACAATAATAAGCGTGCTCGTGCATTGGACTAAAGCTGGAATCTGCAGGCAAACACAAAGGAGAATACAAAGTAATATGTCTCTTTGACAGCTAAACAAGTATGCATGCGAGAGCCACTAAACATTGTAACCATTATCTTCTACCTTGACCCAAAGAAAAAGAAAACTATTTACATGGGAAAGCTCCCAACAAGAAAAAGAAAATCTTTTTGGGTTTTCTCAAACTAGACAGACACACGAAAAGAAAACGAGAAAAAAAAACAAACTAGCATAGATGATACAGTGGCAAAGTGTGAACACCGACGAACAAAGTGCAAGCATAAGCAAGAATGTAAAGTCGGTGAGAAACACATACTCCCCCAAGCTTAGGCTTTTGGCCTAAGTTGGTCTACTCCCAAGGAGGGAAATAACCAGCTCCGGGGTACTTTTCCACGGGACGCAAAAAACAGAAAACAGGGAAAACTAAACTAAAGCTATCATTTTTCTTCTAAGCAACCGAAGGTGAAAGCTTGGAACAGAGGTTTGTGACTCCCCAACAAGCAAATCATACTTCATCTTAACAGGAGGAATAGGGCATTCAAAGCTCCCAATAAGAATCGATGAAGTTTTTTCGATAGCATTGATGCAATGTACTCGATATTGTTTCTTCGGAAAGTGCACCGTATGCTCATTACCATTGACATGGAAAGTGACATTGCCTTTGTTGCAATCTATAACAGCCCCTGCGGTGTTTAAAAAGGGTCTTCCGAGGATGTCCGCCATGGCATCGTCCTCGGGAATATCCAAGATAACAAAGTCTGTTAAGATAGTGACGTTAGCAACCACAACAGGCACGTCCTCGCAAATGCCGATAGGGAAAGCAATTGATTTGTCGGCCATTTGCAGAGAGATTTTAGTGGGTGTCAACTTATCCAGTTCAAGCCTACGGTAAAGGGAGAGAGGCATAACACTAACACCGGCTCCAAGGTCGCATAAAGCAGTTCTAACGTAGTTGCCTTTAATGGAGCAAGGTATAATGGGCACACCGGGATCACCTAGTTTCTTGGTGTTGGAATTATGCCCTAGAGGCAATAATAAATATAGTTATTATTATAATTCCTGTATCAAGATAATCGTTTATTATCCATGCTATAATTGTATTGAATGAAGACTCATTTACATGTGTGGATACATAGACAAAACACTGTCCCTAGCAAGCCTCTAGTTGGCTAGCCAGTTGATCAAAGATAGTCAGTGTCTTCTGATTATGAACAAGGTGTTGTTGCTTGATAACTGGATCACGTCATTAGGAGACTCACATGATGGACTAGACCCAAACTAATAGACGTAGCATGTTGATTGTGTCATTTTGTTGCTACTGTTTTCTGCATGTCAAGTATTTGTTCCTATGACCATGAGATCATATAACTCACTAACAACGGAGGAATACTTTGTGTGTATCAAATGTCGCAACGTAACTAGGTGACTATAAAGATGCTCTGCAGGTATCTCCGAAGGTGTTAGTTGAGTTAGTATGGATCAAGACTGGGATTTGTCACTCCGTGTGACGGAGAGGTATCTCGGGGCCCACTCGGTAATACAACATCACACACAAGCCTTGCAAGCAATGTAACTTAGTGTAAGTTGCGGGATCTTGTATTACGGAACGAGTAAAGAGACTTGCCGGTAAACGAGATTGAAATAGGTATGCGGATACTGACGATCGAATCTCGGGCAAGTAACATACCGAAGGACAAAGGGAATGACATACGGGATTATATGAATCCTTGGCACTGAGGTTCAAACGATAAGATCTTCGTAGAATATGTAGGATCCAATATGGGCATCCAGGTCCCGCTATTGGATATTGACCGAGAAGTCTCTCGGGTCATGTCTACATAGTTCTCGAACCCGCAGGGTCTGCACACTTAAGGCTCGACGTTGTTTTATGCGTATTTGAGTTATATGGTTGGTTACCGAATGTTGTTCGGAGTCCCGGATGAGATCACAGACGTCACGAGGGTTTCCGGAATGGTCCGGAAACAAAGATTGATATATAGGATGACCTCATTTGATTACCGGAAGGTTTTCGGAGTTACCGGGAATGTACCGGGAATTACGAATGGGTTCCGGGAGTTCACCGGGGGGGCAACCCACCCCGGAGAAGCCCATAGGCCATGAGGGTGGCGCACCAGCCCTTAGTGAGCTGGTGGGACAGCCCAAAGGGGCCCTATGCGCCTAAGAAAGAAAAATCAAAGAGAAGGAAAAAAAGGGAGGTGGGAAGGGTGTTCGAATTATGCCCTAGAGGCAATAATAAATGTATAGTTATTATTATAATTCCTGTATCAAGATAATGGTTTATTATCCATGCTATAATTGTATTGAATGAAGACTCATTTACATGTGTGGATACATAGACAAAACACCGTCCCTAGCATGCCTCTAGTTGGCTAGCCAGTTGATCGATGATAGTCAGTGTCTTCTGATTATGAACAAGGTGTTGTTGCTTGATAATTGGATCACGTCATTGGGAGAATCACGTGATGGACTAGACCCAAACTAATAGACGTAGCATGTTGATCGTGTCATTTTGTTGCTACTGTTTTCTGCGTGTCAAGTATTTATTCCTATGACCATGAGATCATATAACTCACTGACACCGGAGGAATGCTTTGTGTGTATCAAACGTCGCAACGTAACTGGGTGACTATAAAGATGCTCTACAGGTATCTCCGAAGGTGTTAGTTGAGTTAGTATGGATCAAGACTGGGATTTGTCACTCCGTGTGACGGAGAGGTATCTCGGGGCCCACTCGGTAATACAACATCACACACAAGCCTTGCAAGCAATGTAACTTAGTGTAAGTTGCGGGATCTTGTATTACGGAACGAGTAAAGAGACTTGCCGGTAAACGAGATTGAAATAGGTATGCGGATACTAACGATCAAATCTCGGGCAAGTAACATACCGAAGGACAAAGGGAATGACATACGGGATTATACGAATCCTTGGCACTGAGGTTCAAACGATAAGATCTTCGTAGAATATGTAGGATCCCATATGGGCATCCAGGTCCCGCTATTGGATATTGACCGAGGAGTCTCTCGGGTCATGTCTACATAGTTCTCGAACCCGCAGGGTCTGCACACTTAAGGTTCGACGTTGTTTTATGCGTATTTGAGTTATATGGTTGGTTACCGAATGTTGTTCGGAGTCCCGGATGAGATCACGGACGTCACGGGGGTTTCCGGAATGGTCCGGAAACGAAGATTGATATATAGGATGACCTCATTTCATTACCGGAAGGTTTTCGGAGTTACCGGGAATGTACCGGGAATGACGAATGGGTTCCGGGAGTTCACCGGAGGGGGCAACCCACTCCGGGGAAGCCCATAGGCATTTGGGGGGGTCACACCAGCCCTTAGTGGGCTGGTGGGACAGCCCACCAATCCCCTATGCGCCAAGAGAGAAAAATCAAAGGAAAGAAAAAAAAAGGGGGAAGAAGTGGGAAGGGGGAAGGACTCCCTCCCACCAAACCAAGTAGGACTCGGTTTGGGGGGGGGAGAGTCCTCCCCCCTGGCTCGGCCGACCCCTTGGGGATCCCTTGGACCCCAAGGAAAGGTCCCCCTCCCTCCTCCTATATATATGGGGCTTTTAGGGGGGATTTGAGACGACTTTCTCACGGCTGCACGACCACATACCTCCATAGTTTTTCCTCTAGATCGCGTTTCTACGGAGCTCGGGCGGAGCCCTGCTGAGACGAGATCATCACCAACCTCCGGAGCGCCGTCACGCTGCCGGAGAACTCTTCTACCTCTCCGTCTCTCTTGCTGGATCAAGAAGGCCGAGATCATCGTCGAGCTGTACGTGTGCTGAACGCGGAGGTGCCGTCCGTTCGGTACTAGATCATGGGACTGATCGCGGGATTGTTCGCGGGGCGGATCGAGGGACGTGAGGACGTTCCACTACATCAACCGCGTTCTCTAACGCTTCTGCTGTACGATCTACAAGGGTACGTAGATCACTCATCCCCTCTCGTAGATGGACATCACCATGATAGGTCTTCGTGCGCGTAGGAAATTTTTTGTTTCCCATGCGACGTTCCCCAACAAAGGGAAGGAAGGACTCCCACCCACCAAACCAAGTCCAGCTCGGTTTGGGGGGGGGAGCCTTCCCCCCTTGGCTCGACCGACCCCCTTGGGGCTCCTTGATCCCCAAGGCAAGGTCCCCTCCCTCCCACCTATATATACGGAGGTTTAGGGCTGATTTGAGACGACTTTTCCACGGCAGCCCGACCACATACCTCCACGGTTTTTCCTTTAGATCGCGTTTCTGCGGAGCTCGGGCGGAGCCCTACTAAGATGAGACCGTCGCCAACCTCCGGAGCACCGTCACGCTGCCGGAGAACTCTTCTACCTCTCCGTCTCTCGTGTTGGATCAAGAAGTCCGAGATCATCGTCGAGTTGTACGTGTGCTGAACGTGGAGGTGCCGTCCGTTCGGTACTAGATCGTGGGACTGATCGCGGGATTGTTCGCGGGGCGGATCGAGGGACGTGAGGACGTTCCACTACATCAACCGCGTTCACTAACGCTTCTGCTGTACGGTCTACAAGGGTACGTAGATCACTCATCCCCTCTCGTAGATGGACATCACCATGATAGGTCTTCGTGCGCGTAGGAAAATTTATGTTTTCCATGCGACGTTCCCCAACAGTGGCATCATGAGCTAGGTTCATGCGTAGATGTCTTCTCGAGTAGAACACAAAAGTTTTTGTGGGCGGTGATGTGCGTTTTGCTGCCCTCCTTAGTATTTTCTTGATTCCGCGGTATTGTTGGATTGAAGCGGCTTGGACCGACATTACTCGTACACTTACGAGAGACTGGTTTCATCGCTACGAGTAACCCCGTTGCTCAAAGATGACTGGCAAGTGTCGGTTTCTCCAACTTTAGTTGAATCGGATTTGACCGAGGAGGTCCTTGGATGAGGTTAAATAGCAACTCATATATCTCCGTTGTGGTGTTTGCGTAAGTAAGATGCGATCCTACTAGATACCCGTGGTCACCACGTAAAACATGCAACAACAAAATTAGAGGACGTCTAACTTGTTTTTGGAGGGTATGCTTGTGATGTGATATGCCCAACGATGTGATGTGATATATTGGATGTATGAGATGATCATGTTGTAATAGATAATATCGACTTGCACGTCGATGGTACGGCAACCGGCAGGAGCCATAGGGTTGTCTTTATACTAACGTTTGTGCTTGCAGATGCGTTTACTATTTTGCTAGGATGTAGCTTTAGTAGTAATAGCATGAGTAGCACAACAACCCCGATGGCAACACGTTGATGGAGATCATGGTGTGGCGCCGGTGACAAGAAGATCGTGCCGGTGCTTTGGTGATGGAGATCAAGAAACACGTGATGATGGCCATATCATGTCACTTATGAATTGCATGTGATGTTAATCCTTTTATGCACCTTATTTTGCTTAGAACGACGGTAGCATTATGAGGTGATCTCTCACTAAAATTTCAAGACGAAATTGTGTTCTCCCCGACTGTGCACCGTTGCTACAGTTCGTCGTTTCGAGACACCACGTGATGATCGGGTGTGATAGACTCAACGTTCACATACAACGGGTGCAAAACAGTTGCGCACGCGAAACACTCGGGTTAAGCTTGACGAGCCTAGCATGTGCAGACATGGCCTCGGAACACATGAGACCGAAAGGTCGATCATGAATCATATAGATGATATGATTAGCATAGGGATGCTTAGCACTGAAACTATACTCAACTCACGTGATGATCGGACTTGAGCTAGTGTAAGTGGATCATGAACCACTCAAATGACTAAGAGAGATGTACTTTTTGAGTGGGAGTTTAGCAAATAATTTGATTAACTTAAACTCTAATTATCTTGAACATAGTCTAAGTCCACTTTGAATATATTTGCGTTGTAGATCATGGCTCACGCGACAGTCACCCTGAATTTTAATACGTTCCTAGAGAAAGCTAAGTTGAAAGATGATGGAAGAAACTTTGTAGACTGGGCTCGTAATCTTAAGCTAATCTTACAAGCTGGGAAGAAGTATTATGTCCTTAATGCTGCGCTAGAAGATGAACCACCCGCTACGGCTGATCAGGATGTTAAGAACGCTTGGTTAGCACGTAAGGAGGACTACTCAGTAGTTCAATGTGCAGTCTTGTATGGCTTAGAACCGGGACTTCAACGTCGCTTTGAGCGTCATGGAGCATTTGAGATGTTCCAGGAGTTGAAGTTTATCTTTCAGAAGAACGCCCGGATCGAGAGGTATGAGACCTCCGATAAATTCTATGCTTGCAAGATGGAGGAGAACTCGTCTGTCAGTGAACATGTGCTCAAAATGTCTGGGTACTCAAACCGTCTAGCTGAGCTGGGGATTGAGCTCCCGCAAGAAGCTATCACTGACAGAATCCTTCAATCACTGCCGCCAAGCTATAAAGGCTTTGTGTTGAACTACAACTTGCAAGGGATGAACAAGTCACCCGGCGAGTTGTTTGCAATGCTGAAAGTCGCAGAGTCAGAACTCCGTAAAGAGCATCAAGTGTTGATGGTGAATAAGACCACTAGTTTCAAGAGAAACGGCAAAGGAAAGAAGGGTAATTCAAAGAAGAGCGGCAAGCTTGTTGCCAATCTGACGAAGAAGCCCAAAGCTGGACCTAAGCCTGAAATGGAGTGTTACTATTGCAAGGGTATGGGTCACTGGAAGCACAATTGCCCCAAGTATCTGGCAGATAAGAAGGCGGCCAAAGAAAAATCAGGTATATTTGATATACATGTTATTGATGTGTACTTAACCGGCTCTCGTAGTAGTGCCTGGGTATTCGATATCGGTTCTGTTGCTCATATTTGCAACTCGAAACAGGAATTGCGGAATAGACGAAGGCTGGCGAAAGATGAAGTGACGATGCACGTAGGAAATGGTTCCAAGGTTGATGCAATCGCCGTCGGCACAGTGTCACTTCAGTTACCATCAGGATTAGTGATGAACTTAAAACATTGTTATTTAGTGCCTGCGTTGAGCATGAACATTATATCTGGATCTTGTTTATTGCGAGATGGTTACTCTTTTAAGTCAGAGAATAATGGTTGTTCTATTTCTATGAGTAACATCTTTTATGGTCATGCACCCAATGTGAGAGGATTGTTCATATTGAATCTTGATAGCGATACACACATACATAACATTGAGACCAAAAGGGTTAGAGTTAACAATGATAGCGCCATATTTTTGTGGCACTGCCGCTTAGGTCATATTGGTGTAAAGCGCATGAAGAAACTCCATGCTGATGGACTTTTGGAGTCACTTGACTTTGATTCACTTGACACGTGCGAACCATGCCTCATGGGCAAGATGACTAAGACTCCGTTCTCCGGAACAATGGAGCGTGCAAGTGACTTATTGGAAATCATACACACCGATGTGTGTGGTCCGATGAGCGTAGAGGCACGCGGCGGATATCGTTATTTTCTCACCTTCACTGACGATTTGAGTAGATATGGTTATGTCTACTTGATGAAGCACAAGTCTGAAACATTTGAAAAGTTCAAGCAATTTCAGAGTGAAGTGGAAAATCATCGTAACAAGAAGATCAAGTTCCTACGGTCTGATCGTGGGGGTGAATATCTGAGTTTCGAGTTTGGTGCTCACTTACGACAATGTGGAATTGTTTCACAGTTGACACCGCCTGGAACACCACAGCGTAATGGTGTGTCCGAACGTCGTAATCGTACTTTATTGGAGATGGTGCGATCTATGATGTCTCTTACCGATTTGTCGTTATCATTTTGGGGTTATGCATTAGAAACAGCTGCATTCACTTTAAATAGGGCACCATCAAAATCCGTTGAGACGACACCATACGAACTGTGGTATGGCAAAAGGCCAAAGTTGTCGTTTCTTAAAGTTTGGGGATGTGATGCTTATGTCAAAAAGCTTCAGCCTGAAAAGCTGGAACCCAAAGCGGAAAGGTGCGTCTTCATAGGTTACCCAAAAGAGACAGTTGGGTACACCTTCTATCTCAAATCCGAGGGCAAAGTGTTTGTTGCTAAAAACGGAGCTTTTCTCGAGAAGGAGTTTCTCTCGAGAGAATTGAGTGGGAGGAAGATAGAACTTGACGAGGTTGTCGAACCTCTCATCCCTCTCGATGATGGCGCAGGACAAGGGGAAACCTCTGTCGTTGTGACGCCAGTTGAGGAGGAAGTTAATGATGATGATCATGAAACTCCGGTTCAAGTTTCTGTCGAACCATGCAGGTCGACAAGACCACGTGTTGCTCCAGAGTGGTACGGCAATCCCGTCTTATCGATCATGTTGTTAGACAACAATGAACCTGCAAATTATGAAGAAGAAATGGTGGGCCCAAATTCCAACAAATGGCTAGAAGCCATGAAGTCCGAGATAGGATCCATGTGTGAGAACAAAGTGTGGACTTTGGAAGTACTGCCTGAGGGCCGCAAGGCTATTCAGAACAAATGGATCTTTAAGAGGAAGACGGACGCTGACGGAAATGTGACCGTTTATAAAGCTCGACTTGTGGCAAAGGGTTTTTCACAAGTTCAAGGAGTTGACTACGATGAGACATCCTCACCTGTAGCAATGCTTAAATCCGTTAGAATCATGTTAGAAATAGCTGCATTTTTCGATTATGAAATCTGGCAGATGGATGTCAAAACGGCGTTCCTTAATGGTTTCCTTAAGGAAGAGTTGTATATGATGCAACCCGAAGGTTTTGTCGATCCTAAGAATGCTAACAAGGTGTGCAAACTCCAGCGATCCATTTATGGACTGGTGCAAGCATCTCGGAGTTGGAACAAACGCTTTGATGAGGTGATCAAAGCATTTGGGTTTATACAAGTGGTTGGAGAATCTTGTATTTACAAGAAAGTGAGTGGGAGCTCTATGGCGTTTCTAATATTATATATGGATGACATATTGCTGATTAGAAACAACGTAGAGTTTTTGGAGAGCATAGAGGATTACTTGAATAAAAGTTTCTCTATGAAGGACCTAGGAGAAGCTGCTTACATTCTAGGCATTAAGATCTACAGGGATAGATCAAAACGCCTGATAGGACTTTCACAAAGCACATACCTTGATAAAGTTTTGAAGAGGTTCAAAATGGAACAGTCCAAAAAAGGGTTCTTGCCAGTTTTACAAGGTACGAGATTGAGTAAGACTCAGTGCCCAGCAACTGATGAAGATAGAGAGCATATGCGCTCCGTCCCCTATGCTTCAGCCATAGGTTCTATCATGTATGCAATGCTGTGCACTAGACCGGATGTTAGCCTGGCCATAAGTATGGCAGGTAGGTTCCAGAGTAATCCAGGAGTGGATCACTGGACAGCGGTCAAGAATATCCTGAAGTACCTGAAAAGGACTAAGGAGATGTTTCTCGTATATGGAGGTGACGAAGAGCTCGCCGTAAAAGGTTATGTCGATGCAAGCTTTGACACAGATCCGGACGACTCTAAGTCGCAAACCGGATACGTATTTATTCTTAATGGGGGTGCGGTAAGCTGGTGCAGTTCCAAGCAAAGCGTCGTAGCAGATTCTACATGTGAAGCATGGCTACCTCGGAGGCGGCTAAGGAGGGTGTCTGGATGAAGCAATTCATGATGGATCTTGGAGTGGTGCCAAGCGCACTGAATCCAATAACCTTGTTCTGTGACAACACAGGTGCCATTACCTTAGCAAAGGAACCACGGTTTCACAAGAAGTCCAGACACATCAAACGACTCTTCAACCTCATCCGCGACTACGTCGAAGGGGAGGACGTAAATATATGCAAGGTGCACACTGATCTGAATGTAGCAGACCCGCTGACTAAACCTCTTCCACGGCCAAAGCATGATCAACACCAGAACTGTATGGGTGTTAGATTTATTACAATGTAATTCGCATGATGATGTGAGGGCTAGATTATTGACTCTAGTGCAAGTGGGAGACTGTTGGAATTATGCCCTAGAGGCAATAATAAATATAGTTATTATTATAATTCCTGTATCAAGATAATCGTTTATTATCCATGCTATAATTGTATTGAATGAGGACTCATTTACATGTGTGGATACATAGACAAAACACTGTCCCTAGCAAGCCTCTAGTTGGCTAGCCAGTTGATCAAAGATAGTCAGTGTCTTCTGATTATTAACAAGGTGTTGTTGCTTGATAACTGGATCACGTCATTAGGAGAATCACGTGATGGACTAGACCCAAACTAAAAGACGTAGCATGTTGATCGTGTAATTTTGTTGCTACTGTTTTCTGCATGTCAAGTATTTGTTCCTATGACCATGAGATCATATAACTCACTGACACCGGAGGAATACTTTGTGTGTATCAAACGTCGCAATGTAACTGGGTGACTATAAAGATGCTCTACAGGTATCTCCGAAGGTGTTAGTTGAGTTAGTATGGATCAAGACTCGGATTTGTCACTCCGTGTGATGGAGAGGTATCTCGGGGCCCACTCGGTAATACAACATCACACACAAGCCTTGCAAGCAATGTAACTTAGTGTAAGTTGCGGGATCTTGTATTACGGAACTAGTAAAGAGACTTGCCGGTAAACGAGATTGAAATAGGTATGCGGATACTGACGATCGAATCTCGGGCAAGTAACATACCGAAGGACAAAGGGAATGACATACGGGATTATATGAATCCTTGGCACTGAGGTTCAAACGATAAGATCTTCGTAGAATATGTAGGATCCAATATGGGCATCCAGGTCCCGCTATTGGACATTGACCGAGAAGTCTCTCTGGTCATGTCTACATAGTTCTCGAACCCGCAGGGTCTGCACACTTAAGGTTCGACGTTGTTTTTATGCGTATTTGAGTTATATGGTTGGTTACCGAATGTTGTTCAGAGTCCCAGATGAGATCACGGATGTCACGAGGGTTTCCGGAATGGTCCGGAAACGAAGATTGATATATAGGATGACCTCATTTGATTACCGGAAGGTTTTCGGAGTTACCGGGAATGTACCGGGAATGACGAATGGGTTCCGGGAGTTCACCGGGGGAGGGCAACCCCGGAGAAGCCCATAGGCCATGAGGGTGGCACACCAGCCCTTAGTGGGTTGGTGGGACAGCCCAAAGGGGCCCTATGCGCCTAAGAAAGAAAAATCAAAGAGAAAGAAAAAAAAGGGAGGTGGGAAGGGAAGGAAGGACTCCCACCCACCAAACCAAGTCCAACTCGGTTTGGGGGGGGAGCCTTCCCCCCTTGGCTCGGCCGACCCCCTTGGGGCTCCTTGAGCCCCAAGGCAAGGTCCCCTCCCTCCCACCTATATATACGGAGGTTTTAGGGCTGATTTGAGACGACTTTTCCACGGCAGCCCGACCACATACCTCCACGGTTTTTCCTCTAGATCGCGTTTCTGCGGAGCTCGGGCGGAGCCCTGCTGAGACGAGATCATCACCAACCTCCGGAGCGCCATCACGCTGCCGGAGAACTCTTCTACCTCTCCGTCTCTCTTGCTGGATCAAGAAGGCCGAGATCATCGTCGAGCTGTACGTGTGCTGAACGCGGAGGTGCCGTCCGTTCGGTACTAGATCGTGGGACTGATCGCGGGATTGTTCGCGGGGCGGATCGAGGGACGTGAGGACGTTCCACTACATCAACCGCGTTCACTAACGCTTCTGCTGTACGGTCTACAAGGGTACGTAGATCACTCATCCCCTCTCGTAGATGGACATCACCATGATAGGTCTTCGTGCGCGTAGGAAAATTTTTGTTTCCCATGCGACGTTCCCCAACACTTGGGAGTTCCACCCTTGAAGGTATAGTTAGCAAGCATGGCGGAAATCTCAACCTTAGGTATCCTCCTCTTATTAGTCATAATATCTTTCATGTACTTAGCATACGGAGACATTTTGAGCATATTTGTCATACGCATTTGCAGAAAGACAGGTCTGATCATTTCAACGAATCGCTCAAAATCCTCATCATCCTTTTTCTTGGATGGTTTGGGAGGAAAGGGCATAGGTTTCTGAACCCATGGTTCCCTTTCTTTACCATTCTTCCTAGCAGTGAAGTCATTCTTATCATATCTTCTATTCTTAGGTTGTGGGTTATCAAGATCAACAGGTTCAATCTCCACATCCTTTTCATTGCTAGGTTGAGCATCATCATGAACATCACTATTGATATTATTATCAGGCTCATGTTCATCACCAGATTGTGTTTCAGCATCAGAGACAGAGACATCGTTTGGACTCTCAGGTGTAGCAACAACAGGGTTGCTAGCGTGCAGGTTCCTATCATCTTTCTTCTTCTTTCTAGGATGACTAGGTGCATCAGCGCTAACTCCTTGAGAATGTTGTTCAATTCTCTTTGGATGACCCTCAGGATACAAAGGTTCCTGAGTCATTCTACCGCCTCTAGTGATGACTCTAACAGAATTGTCATTCAACTCATTGAGAAAGTCATTTTGAGCTTTAAGTACTTGTTCTACCTGAGTAGTAATCATAGAGGCATGTTTACTCAGAAGTTTAAATCATTGACGTTTATGTCCACACAAGCACTTAAATGACTAAGCATATGAGCATTCTGTTCCAATTGTCTGCTAACATAATCATTGAAACTCTGTTGTTTGGTAACAAAGTTATCAAATTCATCCATGCATAGGCTAGCAGGTTTATCAAAAGGAATATCACTCTCATCAAACGTACGCAGAGAATTTACTTCTACTACCTGTATCGGTTATCGAGACCATGGATCTCTTCGATAGGTGGTAGACTTTTGACATCTTCAGATTTAATGCCTTTCTCTCGCATAGATTTCTTAGCTTCTTGCATATCTTCAGGACTGAGGAATAGAATACCTCTTTTCCTCGGAGTTGGCTTAGGAGGTGGTTCGGGAATAGTCCAAGCATTCTCATTGCACAAGATGTTATTCAATAGAATCTCAGCTTGTTCTACAGTTCATTCCCTAAAAACACTACCGGCACAACTATCTAGGTGGTCTTTAGAAGCATCGGTAAGTCCATTATAGAAGATATCAAATATTTCATTCTTCTTAAGAGGGTGATCAGGCAAAGCATTCAGTAGCTGGATGAGCCTCCCCCAAGCTTGTGGGAGACTCTCTTCTTCAGCTTGAGCAAAGTTGTATATTTCCTGCAAGGCAGCTTACTTCTTATGGGCAGGGAAATATTTTTCAGAAAAGTAGTAGACCATATCCTGGGGGCTACGCACACTACCAGGAGCAAGAGAAGTGAACCAGGTCTTAGCATCA
Organism: Hordeum vulgare subsp. vulgare; assembly: GCF_904849725.1. Lineage (NCBI taxonomy): Eukaryota > Viridiplantae > Streptophyta > Magnoliopsida > Poales > Poaceae > Hordeum > Hordeum vulgare. Next base: position 26,769,357 of record NC_058524.1, read on the forward strand.
TCCTTTAGCGAGAAAGGAAACAACTTGAGGATATAGTAGTGGCGGATCTTTTCCTCACTAGTGAATAGGGTGGCTATATCGTGCAGTTTGGTAAGATGGGCTACAACCGTTTCAGACTCATAACCGTGAAAAGGATCAGATTCGACCAGAGTGATTAACTCAGGGTCGACAGAGAATTCATAATCCTTATCGGTCACAAAGATAGGCGAAGTAGCAAACTTTGGGTCGTATTTAATCCTAGCGTTCAGAGATTTTTCTTTCCACTTACGCAGTAATTTCTCAACATCATAGCTATCCTTACACGCAAGAAAGTCCTCAGCTATCTCTCCCTCCATAACATAGCGCGTATCAGGCATAACAGGCAATTCAGGCATAGTAGCAGGCTCTACTTCAATAGTATCAGCAGTTTCAGAAGTATCATCACGTCTAGCAGCAACTCTAGCAATATGTGCATCAAGGAATGCACCAAGTGGCAAAGGAGTATCACGCATAGTATCAAGCATAGCATCATCAGGCATAGTATCAAGCATAGCATCATCACGCATAGTATCAAGCATAGCATCATCATAAGCATCATGGGCAGCAGAAGTAGCATCATCAAGCACAGGCGACATATTAAGATTTCTAGCAGGAGGTGATGTCTGATACGTCTCCAACGTATCTATAATTTTTTATGGTTTCATGCCATTATCTTGTCAAACTTTGGATGTTTTGTATGCCTTTTATATATTTTTTTGGGACTAACTTATTAACTCAGTGCCAAGTGCCAGTTCCTGTTTTTTCCATCTTTTTGACCCCTTTGAGAGGAGATTTTGAAACTGAGTCCAAACGGAAGAAAACCCCCGAAGATATTTTTTTGGAACGGAAGAATATCGGAGAACTTGGGAGCCAAGCCAGAGGAGCCCCAGGGGCCCCACAAGCCCCCACCCAGCGGCCAGGGGGCGCGCCATCCAGGCTTGTGGGCCCCCTGGAGGTCCTCTGACCTAGGTCTTTCGCCTATTTAATCCCATAAATTCCCGAAAAAATCAGGAGATCATCGCAATTGCTTTTCCGCTGTCGCAAGCTTCTGTCTCCGCAAGATCCATCTGGGGCACGTCCTGGTGCCCTGCCGTAGGGGGGATTCGAACACGGAGGACTTCTCCATCAACACCATGACCTCTCCGATGATGCGTGAGTAGTACACCATAGACCTACGGGTCCATAGCTAGTAACTAGATGGCTTCTTCTCTCTCTTGGATCTTCAATACAAAGTTCTCCATGATCTTCATGGAGATCTATCCGATGTAATCTTCCTTTGCGGTGTGTTTTTCGAGATCCGATGAATTGTGGATTTATGATCAGATTATCTATGAATCTTATTTGAGTTTTTTCTGATCTCTCTTATGCATGATTTCATATCCTTGTAATTCTCTTCGAATTGTGGATTTTGTCTGGCCAACTAGATCTATGATTCTTGCAATGGGAGAAGTGCTTGGTTTTGGATTCATACCGTGCGGTGACCTCACCCAGTGACAGAAGGGGTAGCGAGGCACGTATCGTGTTGTTGCCATCAAGGGTAAAAAGATGGGGTTTTCATCATTGGTTTGAGATTGTCCCTCTACATCATGTCATCTTGCTTAAAGCGTTACTCTGTTCGTCATGAACTCAATACACTAGATGCATGCTGGATAGCGGTCGATGTGTGGAGTAATAGTAGTAGATGCAGAAAGTATCGTTCTACTTGTCTCGGACGTGATGCCTATATGCTAGATCATTGCCTTAGATATCGTCATGACTTTGCGCGGTTCTATCAATTGCTCGACAGTAATTTGTTCACCCACCGTGATATTTGCTATTTTGAGAGAAGCCTCTAGTGAACACTATGGCCACAGGGTCTACTCCACACCATATTTTCAGCCTTACACTTTTCACTTTGTTGCACTTTCCACCTTCAGATCTCACTTTTGCAAACAATCTTGAAGGGATTGACAACCCCTTTGAAGCGTTGGGTGCAAGCTTGTTTGTGTTTGCGCAGGTACTTTGGACTTGACGAGGCCCTCCTTTTGGTTCGATACCTTGATTCTCAAACTGAGGGAAATACTTACTGCTCCTGTGCTGCATCACCCTTTCCTCTTCAAGGGAAAAACCGACGCAAACTAGAGAAGTAACAAGAAGAATTCCTATGCGCCAAGGAAGGACTTTTGTTGCCGCAGCATGGCGCGACCGAGATGGAGCGTCGCGGCTGAGAGTGGCGCGACGGGAGGTGGGCGGAAGCGTGGGCGGCAGTGGCGGCTCACGAGAGCGGCGACGCGGCGGCATAGAGACGAGGCGGAAATGAATTTGTTTATCTCATCGGAAATGAATTTGTTTCAAAACAAAAGTGTGTTGTAGCTGTATGATTCTATCGGTAGTTAAGCTGTGACGATGAGACATGCTCTACATGCCTATATGTGATGGAACAAATAAAATAGAAAGTATAAAGTAAAAGTAGAGATCAAGGGGGAGAATGTTAGATTGATCTCTCACCGTGTGGGCCCAACGGCCCACCGGGCCTTGATCTATGCGCCCTGATCGGGGGCGCCCAACCCATTAAGGTTGGTGGGTCCATGTGACCCACGCTATATAAAGGACGGTGGGGTGCCGGAGCATGAACTACGAGATTCGCCGCCGTCACACCCCTACCAACATACCTATCCGATCTTGGTTAAGCGCGGTGCTCAAGGGAAGCTCCACCTACGCCTAACCCTCCTTCTCCGTCACCGCCGTCGCTACCGCATCGATGGAGACCGGTGGGAGCTGATCCGGCTCAGGACAAGGTAAAGTCATGTGTTCTACCGGATCTATCTATGCCTAGAAGATCCCCATGTTCTATCAAATATATCCTACGTATTAACTAGTGTACTAAGCTTCTATCTCGTCAGAAATGACCTGCACTGGAGCCTGATCCTTCTATGCCACCTGAGCCGCCTACTGTGCTGCCTGCGTCCCCGCGTTTCCTCCATCCGATGCCTGGCCACCGCAGCCGACTCCGAATGGATGAAGTTGAGGACGGTCAGCTGCTTCGGCCACGGATCGACGACCGCCGGCGCCTCCTCCTCTGGCTCCTGCGTCGGTGCCTCCTCTTTCGGCACCTCCTCCTCCGACGCTTGTGGCTGCTCCTCATGCTCCTCCCCATCTCCCGCCCCTCCTCAAAATCCACCTCCGGTTTCAGAGGTAGCCCCGCTTCTCTTCGGATTCCGGCCTACTGAAGGAGGAAAAGACGGTGTTGGATCGTGTAATGCCGGCGGCGTGGTGGCATCGCTAACGGGCTCAGAGAGGGAAGTGCTCGGGTGTCAGCGAAGAGAGGGAGGAGGTGGATGTGTTAGGGCTGGGGGGCCCCGACCCCGGAGCGACACCATGTGGCGTTCACACCACGCTGACGGTCGAGGCGCTCGGCGAACCGTCGGGTTTCCTGACGAGTCCACGTGCGGCCAAGTCGTCAAGCCGACGCGGCGGACGTGTCCTGGCTTTCCATATCCGTCTCATATTCGGGCTGGAAATGAAGGATAGCCGGTCAGCCCGAACATTTGAGATATGTCGGTTTAAAAGGTATGTCTCAGTCGAATTTTTATGATGGACGGCCTGTCCATACGTTTAAGAAAGTTTGAGATGTAAGTATAGATGCTCTAACCGAGCCGCGTCCGGACAATGCCCACGTTTAGAACGACGAGCGTGGAAACCAGCAGCCCGGCCCCATAGCGGCACTGTATCGGTGGTAGCCTGCATGCATATGAAAGCCAAGGCTGTTGCGTACAAATCCTACCCCGACCCCGACCCCGACCCCGGCTCGAACCTACATACTCGATACGAGGCCATACCACTATAAACGTACCGACAGACCCATCATTTATTCCCAAACATCTCCTCCCGATCCAATCTCACCCCGCCGACGAGGAATCTATCAGAGGCGCTGCCAAACATCGTAGATCAACTTCTCTCTCGCGAGGCGCTATTAATTCCTTGATGGCGTCGTTTGACATCGCCCACGAATTCGAGCTGCTGCTACAATCAGCAGCAGTACAAGACTTCATGCTCTCCCAAGCAGAGGACCTAGTGCCACAACTACAACAAGAAGAAGATGGCTTTCTACCTGACCCCGATGCCATGTTTCGCCACCTTGTCCGCCTCGGCTATATTACCCAGGCAAACACGGACAACATCATCCCACACGTCGGCGTCGCCCGTGCTCCGGACGACCCGGCTTGCGCCCTGGTGGTGGACGAAGCGCTCAAGACGGTGGACGCGCCGTCCGACGGGCACGACTGCCCGATCTGCATGGAGGACGACGATGTTGATGACGACGCGGCGACGGCATCCGCGCGCGCGTGGAGGGAGACGCCGTGCGGGCACCGGTTCCACAAGCAGTGCGTGGAGAGGTGGCTGCGGGTCAAGGGAAGCTGCCCCATGTGCCGGCGCCAGGTGGTGACCATGCCCGCCACACGCAGTCCTAGTAACGCTGGATTCTCAGATTCAGAGCTGGCAGAACTTGGGCTTGAGGATGCCCTGATGGAGTTCATGCATGCGTGAGGGTGCATCTTATATATGGTACCCCGCCGTGTGAGGCCTTACTCGAGAACTGTATTGCGGCTTGCATGGATGTTTGCTCTTTGTCTGACTGGATTTCAATTTAGTTCCATCGCCCTACATAGCAGCTCGGAACCGATGCCTGGAAATGTAATCATATGTTGATTCACACGTTGGAAATCCAATCCTACTCCGGCTCGAGAACGTACTTCCCGATCGATCTCCATCATTATAAGTATGAGAAAAATGCCGCGCGCTGGCTTATTCCCATCGCTTCCCCGACCTTCCATCTCCTACGATGAGATCCAGTTTCACTTCGCCCTCACGTACGTACGTTGCCGTCGAGGAACTGATCAACATCAGCTGCCCGATCTGCTTGGAGGAGGACGACGCGGCGGCGTGGAAGGAGACGCCGTGCGGGCACCGGTTCCACGGGCGCTGCGTCGAGAGGTGGCTGCAGGAGAAAGAGAGCTGCCCCATGTGCCGCCGCGAGGTCTTGACGATGCCCAACGCCGCCACCGCAGACTGTACTGCTGAATTCGTAGATTTCATGTGGATGGATAGTGATGATGATGATGCTTAGGGACGGCACAGGGTGAGCTTCCAGGCTTAAAGCTGAGATGCTGAGATCGATCATGCGCCATTTTAACTGTTACATATGGAGTTTGGTTAGAAAAATGTATAGAATCTGATTATGATATTATTTTACTTGTTAAATATTTTTAAAATGCTATTTCTGGTGCAACCTTAATCAATGACGCATGATCCGTCTTTCTTTCATACCGGTGTCGGCTTAGAAATGAACCTCAGCAAAACCAGATGGGAGACGAAATAAATAATCTATAATCATGTATGCATGCCTAGTCAAAACCCCACAAAGAAAAAACAAGGCAAATTTCCCATCTTATGTCGCGAGAGAGACGTCTTAGGATTAACCACATTCAAACGCATTGTAGTTGTGTGAACACCGAGACCAAAGTCGGCAAGGATGGAAGAAAGATAAACGGCAACACACATGAGATGCCATGTGTTGAAATAAAGGACATGGAACTAGTGAGGTCTAGAGACTAGAGGCATTATTATTGGGTTAGAAGCGTGTGGTATTTTCTTCTTCCGTTGCAACACACGAGCTCTTTTGCTAGTGTAATAAATATCTCATGCACATTCCTCATGTATACTCCCTCCGTTCCTAAATATAAGTCTTTCTAGAGGTTTCACTACGGGACTACATACATATGTATATAGACATATTTTAGAGTGTAAATTCTCATTTTGCTCCGTATGTGGTCTTTTAGTAAAATCTCTTAAAAGACTTATATTTAGGAACAGAGGGAGTAAATGTGATCAATTAAAAAAAGTACTCCCCATTGTATATATACTACAGGAATTAGCTTCATTGTTGTATGCCCTAGCAGACAACAAAGGACCAGGTCACGGACGGCAAAGACCTTTGTCGTCTGCTGGCTGACGGCCCCATTTTCGACACTGAAAGTCACGGTAAAGACATTCTTTGCCGTCTGCATGGAGAGGGGGGCAGCGGACAACAAAGATCTTTACCGTCGGTCTTCCTGGACCAGCAGATGACAAAGGGGCTAGACAGCAAAGCATAGTTGTCAGCCCCGTTAGGTAGCTAACGGAAGCCTTTGCCGTCTGCCAGCAGGCCTGCCAACGCCAGCCCCTTTGTCGTCTACCAGCGAGCCTGCCAACGCGAGCCCCTTTGTCGTCTGCCAGGCCTAGCCTCTGTCGTCAGTCAACCGACGGCAAAGTGACCAAATGGGTCAGACCTGGTGCTCACAGGTTGCACGGGTGGCTACCACACGTGGCACTGGCTGATGGCAAAAGCCTTTGTCGTCGGCCTGCAGACGACAAAATGCATGTATTGCCACTTTTTTGTTTTTTCCAGTTATTTCCCTGTATTTTCAAAATACATGTATGATATATATAATTTCAAACATCACATGTAGTTTCAAACATCATATAAGAAGCATAGGCCATGTATCCAACATCATCGTGAAAATACTGAGCTAGACAACAAATAGGCTAACTTCACATTGTTCATTTCTAACAGCAAAGAGACCATCTATATTTTGGAATGGATGTGCTTCTCACTGTATAGATCTCATGCTGGAGGATCTTGGGAAGCTTGGACCAGTTGAAAAAACTATTACGAGTGCAAGAGAAGTGACTATTTTCTTGGATGCTCATACAAGGATATTGGATTTGATGAGGAAATTTCTTGGGAAGGACTTAGTTCGCTCTGGTGTTACTCGATTTGCCACTGCTTACTTAAATCTGAAAAGTTTGCAAGGCAATAAGAAGGAGTTGACAAGGCTCTTCAGATCAGATGAGATGAATGAACTAGGTTCGTACTTGATAAATGCAAAGGGGAAAAAAGCACTAAAAGTGGTGCGATTTGAAGTTTTAGGAAACATGTTGACATGGCTATTAATTTCATTGAGCCAATGGCTAATGTGCTTCACAGAATGGACATTGATGTTCCTGCAATAGGATTCTTTCATGGATTAATGCTTGAGGCAAAGAAACATGTTGTTGTGAGGTTTGACAATAATGAGAGCAAGTACAAAGTTGCTTGGGACATCATTGATAAAAGGTGGGATAACAAGCTCAAGACTCCTCTTCACTTGGTTGGGTATTATTTGAATCCTCGCTATTATTACCCAAACAAATCAGAGATTGAGCATGATGGATCCTTTAGAGCTATTGTGATTACATGCATTTGCAAGATGATTGAGGACGAAGAAATAAAAGACATTGTAATTGAAGAGCTCAACATGTATCAAGATCAGCAAGGATGTTTCGGCCATGAGATTGCTATAAGGCAAAGGAGAAACAAGCATTTTAATCCACGTTAGTTTGTGAAGCTAATATAATTGATGAACAAAATGCTACTGTAATGCGAGGGCTAGCATTATTATAGTAAACATTTTCATTGTTTATACCCTTAGATTTTTATAGTAGTAACTTCTTTCACATTTGACATTTGGTATTGATTCGACTTAAGGGGTTGCATGATATTGTTACTGATGTGGTGTCGGATTGATATGAAACAACAATTCCATATGTTATAGTCCACAAAAAATTGTTTTTCTCATTATCATGTAGGAAGGCCTTTTTAGATTATTAATATTCTGACTGCTTTTCACTCTTGTCTAGATCTTGCTTTTGCTTAGAGGGCAGGCCGCAGGACAAAGCAAGAGCTTGAATGCGAGGGGCGCAGCGAATGTTTGCTTCGAAGGAGCCTGTGAGCCAGCGATAATTAGACCTGTTAGTTAGTAGGGACAACTTTATATTTTTGCATGTTTTTTTTCATAATTTGCAGTATATACAAATATACTACCTTCGTTTCCAATTCTAAGACATTTTGCAGTTTAAATTGAACTGCCAAAACATCTTCTATTTAAGAACAAAGGAAGTATAATTTATGATCATGCGTATGTAATCTATAAAGGTGTTTTGGGGTTTATTTTTATCGTTTGAAAATAGTAGCTGATCAGTAGCATTTATTTATAAAGGTGGTTATTGTTTTATGGTTAAATGATTAGTTGGGATTTAGCCCAACAGGCTGACGCAAATTGTACAGTACGTGCAAAAATCATGTCTACCTACTTACACACATTTTCCCCTTAAAAAACAAAATTACATATCTATCGATGCTTTCTCCTATTTGTGGAATTTGAATGTCCTAATACACTTTCGGTGCATTTCTTGTGCGCAGCACTAAGTCTGATTATAAATGAAAAACTAAAAGTGTGTTTTGGTGCAAAATAGATAAAAGGTGACACCATGGAGTTCTCTGACAAAATTTTAAGTGACAGTGACTAGTGTCTGTTTCTCCAAAAGATCTTCGTTTACTATATTTGCTAAAATTGTCTACCAATAACGTGATTTTGATTTTTCTCACTGCTATAGAAATTTAATCATGTCAAAACAATTTTAAAATACATGATATTCAAATAATAAAGTGACCCAGAATAATGCTACAACTTGAATGTCTTACTCCAATAGTAGGATTTCAATCTCACAGATGTTTGAAATTTGATCTTTTGATTTGTCCTTGGCTATTATTATTTTTCTTCTATTGTATTCATCCGACTGAGCAAGCCAATGGCATCTGCATAAAAATGTGAAAAAATAAGTTAATAACATATAGTTATTCCTTGATATGAATGCATAATGTACATACCTAAGCATTGTGCATCATTATTTTCCCTACTCCTTAAAGTATCACTATCGGCAAACTAAAAGTAATAGTCTACAAAGTTACACGATTATTTCACAACTTCGTTCAAGTTGTATCGGAAAGGAAAAATATTTCCAGATTTTTCTTCAAAGGATGATACTTGCCGTACCAGCAAACTGTGAAGGTCTTTGATATGTAGATGGAGCTTTCTTTTAACGTTGACTTGAACTTGCTGACCAATTTATTTCTGATAGAAGCATGAATTGTATTGCTCTATGCACAAATTATATATTAGGAAAATGCAAGGTGTAATATATGGAATAACATTTAAATTACATGGCATTAGTGTATCATTAAGTCAAAGATATCGAGTAGTATTCAAATCGCACATCAATAAAAGCGTAGCTTATTATCTGCCAAAATCATGTCAGCACGAATAAGTTCATTAGTCGATAAATTAATTGGATGTCGTAGTCATAGAACCTTGACCATGATTGTCCATGCCTCAGGTAGATAATGCAGTTAGGAATGTAGGCATCATATCTATGGAGATTAATTAGTGAATTAGACATACAAATGTCAATGTAACAAAAAAATGAAGCCGAGAACAATTTTGAAAAATCCTAAACAAATTTGGAAGCGCGAACAGTTTTTTAAGGCACGAACATTTTTTGAATCTTAAGAATAAAATTTTGAAACGGAGAACAATTTTGAAAAGTCCCGAACAATTTGGAATAATTTTTAAAACAGAGAACAAATTTGAAAATGCGAACACATTTTTAAAGCACGAACATTTGTTGAATCTTGAGAATAAATTTTGAAACCGAGAACAATTTTGGAAAATCGTGAACAAATTTGGAAGCATGAACATTTTTTTTGACATTTTTTGCCTAATATGCGTGAAAACCTTTTAAGCTGAATGGATGTGACGCCTTGTTTGCAATGTCATTGCTCCTTGTTGTACCTTTATAGAAAAAAATTGATTGTATTAATCAACACATAATCTCTTATGTCCAGTTTGTAGAGTGAAGTTCTCATTCATTAGATATACTTGCATGGATGCGCGAATTAAATCTAAGAGTTACATAAATACAATATTCATTTGGATTGAGTGAAAACTTCGGGTATTAATTTACGGTAGTGATTTTTTAAACATTTTACTTAGTATATCTCTTCAGGCTTTCATTGGGCCGAGGGACTTCATCGAAATGGCAAGCACTCATCCATATTTCAGATGCTCCAATCGCGGGGCAATTTGGTTCCTTTGTTTCAGAAAACATTGCAAATTCTTGAGTATAATTTTTTGTTTTACTTTCTCCCTTATAAATATATTGTTACATATATCAAGTTTGATTGGTAATATATCATATATATACTCATAAATATTTCGTACACTTCAGAACTTTTATATATTTACATGATCAATTAATGTCATAACTTTTTTGAGCGGTAATGTCATAACAATGGTATTATTTAAAAAGTTCACCATCTAAGATAAATGGCCCATCTAGGACATTGACTTCATGTCTAGGGTATATGAATTCATTCATCTTAAATTTTTTGCATGCGTATATTTCATTTATCCATGGACATAGTTATTTTCCATCCGGGCAATATGATTGGTAATGAAGTATGTAAGATAAAAACATACGTGAATGTTACATAATTATTGTGAAAATTATTTGATGTCAATCAAAAAGTGCGTTGCACGTGAAAGCTTACTAGTGGAATAAAAAAGGCGGTAGCTCTTTGTAGAATGTTGTGTGCAGGAGTGCTGCAAAGTGCAAACTGGCCCACCTAACAGCTGCACAAACATTTTCTGGTCCATAGTCCATACACCGCTTCCACCTACTCCACCCGTCAAAGCCCCTCTCGCCAAAATCCCTCTCAGAACCCTAGCCCCCGCCGCGCCGCGCCGCCCCGCGGTTCCGCATGGCCGGCGCCGCCGCGCTCCGGCGGGCCGCCCGCAGCGCCGTCCGCGCGCTGGCCAACGCCCCCTCCGCTGCCCTCTCCCGGGCTATCGTGCTGCCCGAGCGCCTCCTGTCCTCCCAGGCGTCGCCGGAGCACCGCCCCCGCCCCGGCGTGTCGGCGTCGGAGCTGGGGCAGTACCCGCCGGAGCGGGTCCGGAACTTCTCCATCATCGCGCACGTCGACCACGGCAAGTCCACGCTCGCCGACCGGCTGCTGGAGCTCACCGGCACCATCCAGAAGGGCCACGGGGCTCAGTACCTCGACAAGCTGCAGGTGCGACGCCAAAATCTCCCCCCTTTCTCGCAACACGGCCAATTCAGTTGAAATGTTGGTTCTTCCATTACTTAATTTCACTGGATGAGGAAACATATTGCAACGATGCATTCGTAATTTTGATTGAAGTCCGTACATGGCAGAACTGCAGTACCAGCAGTGTCATGACTTTGATAGAAGGATGATTTTCCTTTCAAGTGTTAGTAAACGCGTCAGAGATAACAGACTTACATTAATTGGGACATACAGGGATAGCAGACAAGGCAACGAAACCATAAAAAAATTCTGTATGGTAACAACTAATTTAACCTACCGTATGTGCTAATAATAAGTTATAAGAAGATTATTACCATTTCTTTATCAGTACATTGGGATATGCAAGGGTTAGCGGAGTTTGGTAAATGTATGTAGTTTCATAAAATTATACACTGGGAATTCTTCATTCTAAATTGCAAAATGGTCGAGGGCAGTTGGTTTCTCTTTAGGCTTCCTCATTTATGTCATTACTTATTTCCAGATAGTAATATTAGGATTAGCATGAATGACATACCTTCACTGTTGACTTACCCTGTTTCTTAAATATTCCCATTTTCCTATAGTTCCTCCTGTTCCAGAGGTGGATAAATCCCTGCTGTGTAGTTTTATACTTTGAGCCCTTTATTGCAACATTTGTATCTGGTATCAACAGGTAGAGAAAGAAAGGGGCATCACCGTCAAAGCCCAAACCGCGACTATGTTCTACAAGCATACAGTGGAAACTCCCGAGTCCAATGGGACAGATACTTCAAGCTATTTGCTTAACCTAATTGATACTCCAGGTCATGTGGATTTCAGCTATGAGGTCTCCAGGTCCCTAGCAGCATGTCAGGGTGCTCTTTTAGTAGTTGATGCAGCCCAAGGTGTACAGGCACAAACAATTGCAAATTTTTACCTTGCATTTGAGTCAAACCTTAGCATTATTCCTGTCATTAACAAGATTGATCAGCCTACTGCTGATCCAGATAATGTGAAGGCCCAGTTGAAGAGGTTATTTGACATTGATCCAAGTGAAGCTCTGCTCACTTCTGCCAAAACTGGTCAAGGCCTTAGCCAGGTGTTACCTGCTGTTATCGAGCGTATACCTTGCCCACCTGGGAATTGTGATTCACCTGTACGAATGCTGCTCTTAGATTCGTACTACGATGAATACAAAGGGGTGATATGTCATGTTGCTATTGTTGATGGTGCGATGCGTAAGGGAGATAAGATTTCATCAGCTGCGACTGGTCGCACATATGAAGTCTTTGATGTTGGCATTATGCATCCTGAGCTTACCCCTACCGGAGTGCTTTACACTGGACAAGTTGGATATGTTATAACTGGAATGCGTTCAACTAAAGAGGCACGGATTGGTGATACTCTTCATCAGGCTAAGACTATCGTTGAACCACTTCCTGGTATGGGATTCTAGACCCTCCTGAAATCATTTTTTATCATCTGATTAATTTAATAGTTGGGCCCTGGGAACACCGCATTTGATTTATTGACAGTTCTACCTGCATTTTTTCTTAGTTTTTCTTTTGTGGTATTATGTGACATCATGTAAAATAGTCATTTAGGTTTCAAGCCTGTGAGACACATGGTCTTCTCTGGTGTATACCCAGCTGATGGTTCTGACTTTGAGGCTCTTAGCCATGCAATTGAGAAGCTAACATGTAATGATGCCAGCGTGTCCGTTACAAAAGAGACAAGCACTGCACTTGGTATGGGCTTCAGGTATAAGCTTTTCTGCATGCTCAGTATACTCCCCTCCGATTGATCACATGCTATCAAGTGTCCACATGCCTCAATTCATTATTGATCCGTACAAGAGTTTGTGTCATGTGTATCTTTTCAGATGTGGTTTCCTAGGATTGCTGCACATGGATGTGTTTCATCAACGGCTTGAACAAGTATAGTTTTGCTATTACTTTTGCAAGCAATTGTCAGTTTATTGGTGACATGTAATTATAAGTATTACTGTACACAGCTTTAAACAGCTTTGCACTTAATTAATACTGTAAGCACCGGTCTGATCAACTCACTCTCTCGCACTCTCACCACCGATCAGGATCACACACACACGATCACAGGAGCTCGAGAGGTTTTTTTTTTGCGATGTGGACAACATGCATCCTTTTCTGTATATTCCTTCTACTCTTATTCAGTTACAAAATGACCTAGAGCCACCAACGGCCCGAGCAAAACGCCCGCCACAACCACCACGATCGCGCCATCCCACGATCCAGTTGATGCGGGCGGTAGACCCCTTCTACGGGAGAAAAACAAGCTAGCCTAACTAACCTATCTACTCAGCTAACTAGCTGTTATTTGCAGCTAAAACGGAAGGGAAAAACGTCTAACTTACTGACAGTCTAAAGAAACGAACACATGGGGTTTAAGTCCACAATCACTCCCTAAACCCTGTGTGCTTCGTTGAGCTTTACCATCCCGATCTTTGCTCACTGCTCCTGAAGTTTAACTCGTCCCAATGCCTTGGTCAGCACATCAGCAAGTTGCTCTTCGGATCGAACGAACTCGATCTGAATCTTCCCATCCTCCACGCACCCCTGAATAAAGTGATACCTGATTTCTATATGCTTGCTGCGATCATGGAAGACAGGGTTCTTACTTAGTGAGATAGCTGATTTGTTGTCGACGTTGAGCACGGCGGCCTTCTGTTCTTCGTCCTTGATTTCTCCCAGCAACCGAGCCAGCCAAATTCCCTGACAGGCGGCAGTGGTGGCCGCCATGTATTCTGATTCACACGAAGAGAGAGCCACTACTCTCTGCTTCTGTGACTGCCAGCTTACCGGATTGCTTCCCAGGAAGAACACAACTCCGGTGGTGCTCCTACGACTGTCCACGTCGCCCCCCAGATCACTGTCGCTGTAGCCGATCAGTGGAGCTCCGTGGTCACCGCGGGTGTAGTGCACTCCCCAATGCAAGGTTCCAGCAACATAGCGCAGGATGTGCTTCACCGCCGTCATGTGCTCTGTCGTCGGCTCCTGCATAAACCGCGACACATACCCGACGGAGAATGCTAGGTCCGGCCTGGTGTGGACGAGGTAGCGAAGCATGCCTACGATGCTCCGGTATTCTGTAGCATCCACTGGCCTCGCCGTGCTCACCTTGCTGAGCTTGAACCTCGGCTCCATGGGCATGTGACAAGGATTGCACCCCGTCATGTCTGCCTTGTGGAGGATCTTGGCAGCGTACGCAGCCTGGCCGAGATCGATGCCGCCGCCGTGCTGCCTCACCTCGATCCCGAGGTAGTAGTGGAGCCGTCCCAGGTCGCTCATGTTGAAGAGTGTCTGCATCTCCTTCTTGAATCCCGCGATCTCTTCTTCGTCGGTTCCCGTGATGATTAGATCGTCGACGTAGACGCCGACCACCAGACGAGAGCTCGCAGTCCCTCTGGCATAGACAGCGTGCTCCGAGGGGCACCTTGCGAACCCTAGTGAGGCCAGGCTTGAGTCTAGCTTGGCGTTCTAGGCGCGAGGGGCTTGTTTCAGCCCATACAGTGCTTTCCTGAGCTTGAGCACCTTGGTGTCCTTGCCGGCGACAGTGAAGCCTGGTGGCTGAGCGACGTAAACCTCTTCCTCCAGATCGCCGTTGAGGAAGGCCGATTTCACGTCCATGTGGTGCACCGTCCATCCGGCTCGAGCGGCCAGAGCGAGCAGGAGGCGGACAGACTCGAGCCTAGCCACAGGCGCAAACACCTCATCATAATCCACGCCATGCTTCTGTACATATCCCTTCGCCACCAGCCTTGCTTTGTGCTTCACAACTTCTCCATTGGCGTCCTTCTTGACCTTAAACACCCACTTGAGGCCGATAGGACGATGCCCAACAGGTGGATCGACGAGATCCCAAGTATGGTTCGCCTCGACGGATTTCATCTCCTCCAACATCGCCTGTCGCCAGCATGCCTCAGTTTCTGCTTCTTGGAAGGAGCCAGGTTCTTCCCCAAGTGCCAGGTGCAGCTCGTCCATGAGTTCATCATTGTCGATGTCAGCGTCAGCCCCGCTAGGTTCCTCCAGTCCAGCCAGCAGCCCGCTTCGCGCTGCTTTCTCCGGCGTACTCATGTAGCGAGGGTTGGGGAGGAAGATGCCGTCTCTTCCTCGTGTCCTCATCGGATGCAGCGGCGCAGGGTTGGCCCTGGTGCACGCAGGGGGTGCACGCTCTTCTGCTACGCCAGCCGTGCTCCCAGTCGCGACGTTGGGGTCTCTAGCTAGCGCAACAACACCGTCTTCTTCTGTCCCTGCTGGTGCGGGAACTTCCTCGGCAGAGGGAGGTGCAGTGGTGCCACAGGGAGCCGCTTCCGGTGATGTAGACGAGCCGGCACTTGCAAGGGGTGCAAGTGTCTCGATGACGAAACCAGCGTCGGTTGCCGTAGCCTCCTTCTTCTCCCACTCCCATGCTCGTGTCTCGTCGAACACGACGTCACGAGAGACGTGGACGCGCTTGCCCACGGGGTCGTAGAGGCGGTAGGCTTTGCTCCCAGGTTCATAGCCGAGCAGCACCATAGCCTTGCTCCTGTCTTCAAGCTTCGACAGATGTGGCCGTGTTTCCTTGGCGTGTGCCACACAGCCGAACACGCGCAAGAAGTCGACGGAGGGCTTCCTGCCGTGCCAGGCTTCGAACGGAGTCTTCCCCGCGACGCTCCTGGAATATGCTCTGTTGAGCACGAAGACGACCGTCGTCACGGCCTCGCCCCAGAACTGCGGTGGCACTCCCATCCCCTTGAGCATGCATCTGGCCGTCCCGACGACGGTCTAATTCCGCCTCTCTACTACGCCGTTCTGCTGTGGGGTGTATGGTGCAGTGAGGTGTCGTTGCACTCCAAGCTCAGCTAGGTGTGAGCTGAACTCTGCCGAGTTGAACACCCCGCCGCGATCGGAGCGAAACGTCTTGAGCTTCCGTCCCGTCTCGCGCTCCGCGTGCGCCTGGAAGTTTTGGATTGTCTCCGCTGCCTCGTCCTTGCTCCGAAGCAGGTACAGCCACATGAATTTGCTGTGGTCATCAATGAGCAGCAGGAAGTAGCGCTTCCCGCCCGGTGTGGGCGGTGAGATGGGGCCGCAGAGGTCACCGTGCACCAGCTCGAGGAGCTCGACCGCACGGTACTTGGCTTGCTGGGGAAAGGGGGCTCTCCGCTGCTTCCCGACCAGACAGGCGTCGCACACTTGCTCGATGTGGTGGATCAGGGGCATCCCCTTCACCATGCCCTGTCGCGTCAGCCTCTCGAGGCCGTCGAAGTGTTGATGACCGAAGCGCGCGTGCCAGCGCCATGCCTCCTCGTCGGCGTGCGCGGCGAGGCAGACAGGGGCGGCGAGCCGCAGTCGTGCGATGTAGAGTCGGTTGCGGGAGCGAGGTACTCTGGCCAGGAGACGATTCTGTCGATCGCGCACCGTCATGACCCCGGCTTCGACGTGCGTGGGGCAGCTGCTCTCATCAAGCTGGCCGATGGAGACGATGTTGCTCCTCAGCCGTGGTATCCAGTACACGTTGGTGAGTGCACGGTGTTCCTCTACGGTTGTGGAGAAGAGGACAGTCCCTCGCCCATGGATCGGCACGAGCGAGCCGTCCCCGAACTTGACTGAACCGCGGATGCCCTTGTCCAGCTCGGAGAAGGCCGCCTCGTCTCCGGTCATGTGGTTCGACGCGCCTGTATCAAGATACGAGGCTGCATCCACATCGTCGGGGGAGCGTCGCAACTCCGCCCGGGCGCGCGACTCGTTGAGGAGAATCATCTCGTGACCCGTCACGATGGGTGGTTCGGAGGTGGTCGCGGTCAGGGAGACCTGCTCGATCATCAGCAGGCCGGGATCGTCGTCCTCTCCTGCTTGTCCCTGGGCGAGGAGAGCCTGGTCCTCCTCGTGTTTCTTCTTGCGGCAATCGCGGGCCCAGTGGCCAGGGATCCCACAGTAGTGGCACTTGTCGTGGTCTGCGTCAGCTCCCTTTGCGCCGCCAGACTCCGTGCCGGCAGGATACTTGCCTCTCCCGCCGCGGCCACCGCCACGACCGCGCCCACGGCCCCGTCCTCGCCCGCGCCCTGGTGGGCCAGACGAGTTGCTGCCGTTAGCGCCGTTAGCGGCCAGGCCCTTTTCACGTGCGCGCCACTCCTCCATGGTCAGCAGGAGGTGGGCGCCGCCTTCGCCATCGCCATCGCGATCGAAGCGATCCTCCGTCACCTTGAGACGGCCAGTGAGCTCTTCCATCGTCAGGGTGTCGAGGTCGACCAGGGTCTCAATGGAGAGCGCGACCTGGGCATACCTGCGAGGCACAACGCGAAGGAACTTGCGCACGACGCGCCCATCTCCGACAGGGTCGCCGTGGATCGAGAGGTTGTTCACAAGTCCAGTGAGTCGCATGGCGAAGTCGTCGTCGTTCTCACCGGGTTTGAAGCGGATGTCCTCGAATTCCCGGCGGAGGCTCTGCGCCATGGCCTCGCGCACAGCGGCCGAGCCCATCCGCATGGTCTTGACGGCGTCCCAGGCTTCCCTCGCCGTCTCCTTGGTGGAGAGAACGGCGAGCATCTCTGGCGGCACCGCCCGGAGGACTGCCTCCAGCGCCATGCGGTCGTCGTGGAAGTCCGTTGTTCCTGTGGTGACGGCGTCCCATAGCCCGCGTCTCTGCAGGATCGCTCGCATGAGGAGTGACCAGTCGCCGTAGTTGCTCCGAGTTAGGGTGGGGAAGACCGTCGGCAGGGCTACCTCCCGCCTCTGCACTACCGGCGCGGCGATCTCCTGCCCGCGCCTAGCGCGTCCGCGCCTCTCCATGGGTGAACGCGTCAGAGTACGCCCGCGCCTGGGCGACGGCGTCCTGGACCCGTCGGCGGCGGCGGCCCTCCTGCGCTCCTCACTGCCGGCCATGGTCCCGAGGCTGATGAGGCTCTGATGCCAATTGTAAGCACCGATCTGATCAACTCACTCTCTCGCACTCTCACCACCGATCAGGATCACACACACACGATCACAGGAGCTCGAGAGGTTTTTTTTTTTGCGATGCGGACAACATGCATCCTTTTCTGTATATTCCTTCTACTCTTATTCAGTTACAAAATGACCTGGAGCCACCAACGGCCCGAGCAAAACGCCCGCCACAACCACCACGATCGCGCCATCCCACGATCCAGTTGATGCGGGCGGTAGACCCCTTCTACGGGAGAAAAACAAGCTAGCCTAACTAACCTATCTACTCAGCTAACTAGCTGTTATTTGCAGCTAAAACGGAAGGGAAAAACGTCTAACTTAGTGACAGTCTGAAGAAATGAACACATGGGGTTTAAGTCCACAAATACCACCACGAGTTCTTTCGGACACCCAAAATGGGTCAGTATACTCTCGTAGGAAAATTTGCATCCCTATCACTGGAAGAGTCCAGTTAAGCCTATTATGGCTGATTATACTGATTAATTGGCCTGTTATACCTACTACACCTGTTTACCTACTTGTAACTGGTGAGAGTACCCAGCATGAGTATACGGCATAATATGAGGTCCAGTAGACCTGTTTTCAGTGCATTGTATATAATACCAGCCAAAAGAGGTAATTTGTTAGTGCATCAGCAGCCATGTGTATATTAAGAAAAAATCGTTTGTTAGGAAAAGTAGTGAATACCTTTCAGTGATTCTAGTGTTCAGTTTGCATGATACTGTACCTCATATTTAGTAATTAACACCCCGAAGGTTTTGTGGTCCCTTCACCCTTGGAAGAGGAATTGTTATCATTTTTGTTGTGTGGATTTAGGATTCGGAAGAATTTAGTTTGCATAATTATACACCCACTTAAGTTTGCAATATGTATCCACCTATGTCACGATTCAATAATGGAGCCTTTTTTACTCAATTGGACCATGTGCATGCACTTCTGCTCTCACCGAGAAATTGATGGCAAAAGGATGGTGGCAGTGTTCTTGCATCATCTGATGAAACTATTACTACGGGAAGTCAGCAGTCGTGAGATTTAATTTGGCACTACATTTTTTACAGGAATATGGAGCTCAAGTCATATCCACGATACCAACAGTACCATATATCTTTGAATATGGTGATGAAAGGTGAGCATTTGCAATGAATCAATGATATTATACTTGTTCTCTGCTAGGATATCTGAGCTTGATTGTTTTGTTCAGCAAAGTGCAAATTGAGAACCCTGCGGCCTTGTCTTTCAATGCTGGAAAACGTATAACGGCCTGCTGGGAGCCAACAGTCATTGCAACAATTATTATTCCTAGTGAGTAAGATCTGCTTCCTTTCTCATTAGTTTTTCTGCTCCATTTACAATTAGAAAGAGTTTGATGATGATCAACCATTTCTTTTAGGTATGTTGGGCCTGTAATTATGCTTTGTTCGGAAAGGAGGGGCGAACAGCAAGAATATACATTCATTGATGCGTAATTGTTTCCCCCGAAATCACATTTTTGAAGTAAATGTTTTTTGTTTTTGCTCATCGTGGCTATGTTTGATGCAGTAATAGAGCTTTATTGAAGTACCGATTACCTTTGAGGGAGATCATTGTGGACTTCTACAATGAGTTGAAAAGCATAACATCTGGCTATGCTACTTTTGACTATGAAGATTCTGAGTATGTACCATTTTCAATTTTAAAAAATCAGATAAGATCTGGTTACACTACTGTTTTTGTCATTTTTAGAGATTTTGAGATGAAAACGAATATGAATATCGTCGTAAGGTTGCTGCTCATTGAGTTCCTGTGCTCTGGTCATTCTTTTCCGTTGAATATTTTATATCCCCTTTGTTTCTTGAAAGTTGTTGGCCTTGCTTATGAATAGTCTCTAATCCAGCCTACTAAGTACCAACGAGAACAAATTTTTGCTTTAGACATCTTGTGTTTCAGGGAACATCTCCCGGTGACTATTTGACTAGTAACTGTTCGAGTCATTAAATGACTTAAACTGTTTTCACTCACTGGATTAATTAGCTAAGTGGTGTACAAATTATTTACATTGAATGTGAGATGACTATTCAAGTAGCACATATGAATTTCTTCTATGACGGAAAAGGAAAAAAAAAGCCACTGCTTCGTATCACTATTTCTGGTTCTTGTCACACTAACTTACTTCAGTTCACTTCAACAGGTATCAAAAATCTGATCTTGTTAAGATGGATATTCTACTTAACGGCCAGCCTGTTGATGCTATGGCCACTATAATCCATAACCAAAAAGCTCAGAAGGTTGGAAGAGAATTAGTGGATAAGCTCAAGAAATTTATAGAAAGGTATCCATTATGCTCCTTGTTTTGGGTCTCTGATGGGTAAAATGAATAAGTCTATGCCTATAGGATTTACATAGAAAATCATGAGCTTGGCGGATGTAGATCCTACATCTGTCTAATCATTGGGTAAAATTTGAACTTGAACTTTGTCTCCTTAAGTAATGCTTGTGTTCAATTTCAGTAATTAGCTAAAGCAATCGTCATAACTTCTCTGAATGCACAACACTAGACTTGCTGTATTACTTTTTTCTGGTCTACTGAGTAAAAAATCATTGCAGTGTGAAAATTTGTATTTTTTGTCATGTATGCCCAATGATGGTCACTGGCCAGTGCTCTTTGAGACTTTGACTGGATTGTTTCTGAGCATTCCCATGACTTATAAATTACAATTGGAAAGGAAATGTAGTTACATTGGAAAAGAGGATTGTGAAGCAGAAAATCGGTATTGGGGAAAATGCTGCTGCAACAAAAATATATATTCTTGTGTCGATTGGGGACACTTTATTTCCTTTCGCCACTCTTTCCATTTAAGTTCATTTTGTACTCTTTGGTCTCCATTGTGCAGGCAAATGTTTGAGATCACTATACAAGCAGCAATTGGTTCAAAGGTTATTGCAAGGGAAACGTAAGATATTAGTTCTGCTTTAGTTTTCTTGAATACTACTACATCATTACTTACACGATTTTTGTTGAAGATTTGTGTTCATTCGAAGTGGTTCGAAGTTAACATTTGTATGTACTTCACAATATTTGCAAGTGCATCTATAGCTATTTAAGAATTGAACTTTTCTGTGAATAAGTATATAGTTATTAACATGAAATGCATATTCAGTTCGGAGCAAAGTCGGATTTATCCATTCAATTTCAGGCTTGTAGTTTGCCTGAATGAGTATGTTCATTGGAGCATCAGCTGTTCCTTAGAATTTAGTGTCATGGGAAGTGGGTTTGTTTTTTCTTTTATAGTTTGCATCATAGTAGTTAAAAAAAGCAGTAGACGATAATTGTGCGTCTTGCCACTGTCTTGTGCTTTCTGACCAAAGCGCACGCTTATGCGCAGATGAAGCGCACTTAAGCACTAGGCGTTTTGCTATCGCCTAGAGCCTACGTGCACTCACCTTTTTTAACTATGGTTTTCATTGAGTTCTTTGTCTGACTTGATAATGGTTCCATCTTAACCTTTTCGTTGACCTAAAAAGATCTGCTTGTATATCATGACCAATCAGCCTTTGTGCATCAGTCCCATGGTTCAGTGTCTCATCCTATTCCGTATTTTGGTCATGAAACATGTGAAAGAGGTCCAGTTAGCTTGTTAGGACTCCCCAGTTTATTTTTAGCTTGGAGTACTAGTTAGTCATCCAGTCCTAATTTATGTTTAACTGCCCATAGCATTATTCAGTTACATGAAAATATTTTGTTCGGTATCAGGTTCACTTAGCTGGAGTACTCTTTTATTTTTTAAAGTAAAAACATGCGCATTTGACAAGCACATAAGTGAACATGTCGTCTTGTGTCATTTCCAGTCTGTCAGCAATGAGAAAGAACGTTCTGGCCAAGTGCTATGGTGGTGATATCACCCGCAAAAAGAAGCTGCTAGAGAAGCAGAAGGAAGGGAAGAAGCGCATGAAACGTGTTGGATCCGTCGATATTCCCCAAGAGGCATTCCACGAGCTACTCAAGGTCTCCAGTTCAAAGTAAACAGCCGTATTTTAGCATTGTAGCCTCAGTGTACCTGGAAGGTAAGTTTCTGTACGTTGTTCCACATGCCGTGCCTCCGCTTTCCAGAGTTAATCTGGCCTCACACATCTTCTGTCGCGTCGCAGGTCTTCATCCTAGTTAAGTGGGTACGTACTGTCGAAGAGTGTACTCTACCATTTTGCGGGTTGCGCCTTTGCCATTGTTGTGCTGGAGCCAATGGTGAAACATTGGTCCAGAAGTGCTTAGTTCACCGCGAGAAGTTTCACCTTCGGTGGCGCTTTTTGTTTTAATTGTGTCTAGAACATACACACCCTGGACCCTGGCACAGAAGAACCTTCACCACCACACGCTGACCCCGAGTGAGAAATGGATAACGTGTGGCATCGCCGGCTGGTTCATTGTTGGTGCGATCACACGCCTGGTGCCGTGCTTTACTGCACAGTTTTTTTGGAAGCAGACCAGCAAACAATGCTGCTAACAGTTTGTGTTTATTGAAACTTCTGTGCACGGCAAAACAGTGGCTTAGATCATACTCATACTTTGTTCTTTTTTATTACGGAGATCGTTCCTATAGCTCTACCTATAGCTCTACGTTTTTCTTTTTTACTTTTTGAGGTTTCCTATAGTTCTCCTTTGTATCTTTCTGGAAATGCAATAATATGGAACAAGTGGGGTTGCCCTCCCAAGTTTAGGGGTGCATTTTCCGTGCTTCTATTTTTGTCGAATGATGCGGCATCGCTGAATAGATCTTGTCTGCAAAGATAGAAGCAGTTTGTTTTGTTTTGAAGAATGTTACTCAATCCGATCCATATTATTTGTCTTATATTTGTTTAGATACGGATGTATCTAACAAAATAAAAAATACAATTCATTTAAAAAAAATTAGATGAATTCAGTGATCCAATTTTTGTCCATGCTCGTGCGCACCTGGTCAAGAAAAGTTTCATAAAAAATACAAAATAAATTCAAAAACATCCTTTTTTTTTGCATGGTAGATAATATTTTTTAGATGCATTTTAAATTTCATGATCATTTTTTTTTCAGCGGGGGTGCGGATGAGCCTAAGCATCGATCCCTGCTCTAACACAAACATGTCTACAGGAAATCAGAGTAGTAGAAAGAGCATCCATCTCCTTGAGAAAGAAAGTCAAGGAACACTCCGGTAAGGCGGTAAGAGCATCTAACTTGCAAATCCGGTCCTTCAAACGTTTATGGACGCGTCCACGCGTTCATGGATATTGACTGGTCACGTCTTAAATTTACTCGTTCATAATTTTTCATATTTGATCCGGACCTGCTCAAGGAGCCAGAGACGATGCTGGATCGTGTAAGTGGGGCATGGCTGACGGGCTCGGGTGGCGACGACGGAAGGGAGGAGGTGGATGTGCTAGGACTGGTGGACGTTAGCCGGCTTAAAATAGTCGGCTATGCTCTCGGGCGAGGAACCGGAGCGATACCACGCGATGTTCACACCGCGGCAACGGTCGAGGCATCTGTCGGACCGTCGGGTTTTGGGACGAGTCCGCGCAGGGTCCCGCCGTTAGGCCGATGTTGCGGACGTGCCCCGACTCCTATATATTGATCCCATATTTAGGTTGGATGTGAGAGGTGTCGGTCAGTCCGAGCGTTTGAGGGACCCAACTAAGTCGACTTTTTGTGATAAGCGACCGGGCGTTTAAGACGGGTTATAAGGGGTCCGGGCTGTAGATGATCTAATGTTTCATTCATAAGCTGGTGATGTAAAAGAGAGGGAGTGAGTGCCAAGAAAGTTGTAGCCATTGACAATCAGCCAAAAAGACCACTATCTTAAAAGAAAAAAAAAAAGCAGCACAAAGGGGATTTTTTTCCAAAAACAAATATGCACCAGCCGGGAATCGAACCCGGGTCTGTACCGTGGCAGGGTACTATTCTACCACTAGACCACTGGTGCTTCCATGATTCAGTCGAGGTTCAAAGCTACTTATCAGACATCCCGAAACACGTTGCCCTTATGTGCAATCAGCAATCGCATCCACTCCGACTCCACCACCACCGGCGCAGGTGGGGGGCGAGTCAAACGTAAAAGGCTCACGCCACCCCCCCACCCCCCCCCCCCACCCAGCCCCCCCCCTCCCGCAGAGGGCGG
The DNA here is from genome assembly GCF_904849725.1 of Hordeum vulgare subsp. vulgare. NCBI lineage: Eukaryota > Viridiplantae > Streptophyta > Magnoliopsida > Poales > Poaceae > Hordeum > Hordeum vulgare. The sequence goes on from NC_058524.1 coordinate 26,793,422, forward strand.
CCATGGCGATCCCGCGCCTCCGCCCCCTCCTCCTCGTCGCCGTCCTCCTCCTCCGCGCCTTCGCCTCGCTCCCCACGCAAGCCGCCGCGAGGGGCGGCCTCGACCCGTCGCCAGGTTCCGCTCCCCCCCCCCCCCCCCCCCCCCCCCCCCGTCCTTTACCTTTTGCGGCGTCTCTGCTCTGCAATGACGAGTAGCTAGCTTGGTGGGACGAGGATCCGGCAGCTCGCTTGGTTTGCGCGGATTCGGTAGGCTTCGCTGCCGTTACTCAAGAGCCTAGCTAGCCAGTGCGGATGTGCCTGGGGTTCAGTTTCGTTTTCGGCACAACCTGCACGGATTTGGGAATGGCGTTAGGTACGAGGAGCAAGAGCACCTTGGATGCATGACGACGGCCTTATATCTCGGCGGCCGATGCTGAGTGCGTGGTCACGAGGACACCCACACGTTTGGGATTTGGCCAGTAAAATGGAAACCCCGCTGTCATAAGTAGGCGCATCTTAAGTTACTAGATCCCTAAGATGCTGCCGAGGAATATCGGCCAAGATGGCATGTCGATCTGCCGCTTTCCGGGCACAGACTTAATTCAGCCCCACACGCAGAAAAATGGTTCTCTATTCGTTCTTCATAAGCTCCGCGTGCACTTTCTACCACATGGTCTTTACCCAATCAGTCTTCTGTTGTTGTGAACCAGGCATCGCCGATAGGAAACATGGGTCGTCCTCGCGCAGTCTCCTTCAGGATCAGCCCGAGATCACGTACGTTCCGTGACCGGAGATCTCACTTTCTATTCATGTTTTTATTGCGTGGGAATGCTTGCCGTAACGTGTCTGCAATGGCTTTTCCGGCAACTTTAGGGAAGAAATGGTTCGCGGATATATGAGCAACTTTGAGCTTGAGAGTGCTATACAGGACTTTGGGAGGCGCTGTGCTAATATCTCCAGGACATACAGGTATATGATGTATAATACTTTGCTACCTGCTGATGATGAGTGTGCTTAGAGTTTCTCGACCATATCTTTAGTTTGGTTGATATCCAACTGTGGTAGGTATGCAATAGAATTAAAATGCACCGCTGATCACAATGGGGTTCAATAGTTCATAATTACACTGATAGATAATTAATGTAAAAGTTAATGTGAAGGCCAAAAATTAATAGTACTAGTTTTTTTTTTCTTCATTCTTACTTCTATAAACCTAAGTCCATTCATAAACTGTGTGTGTAATTATATGTGTAATTCTGGATTGCAGTCCCTAGTTACCTGGCTTTTGAGCAGCAAGCTTCGGAAGTACTATGTGTGGATAACTTAATCTTCTGCCTAGGATAATCAATTTAATGTGTACAACTGTATTCTCCAGTCTGATAGATCTCCATTGTGCTCATATATCCAAACTTCACTTACCTATTCTTTCTTCTCTCTTTGAGGGATTACACAAACCTGTTATCAGCATCGGGAAGAGTGTAAATGGTTCCCCATTGGTATGTAACTTAACGATGATAGCTTTAGTGCTTTATTCGGTGTCAAAATTGTATACTGGATAAGTTTTCTGATTGCTTTTGTAGTGGGCCATTGAAATATCAGACAAGCCTGGGCAAAGAGAAGCTGAACCAGCATTCAAGGTTTGTGATTTCTTTATCCTTAAGAAGTGGGTTGTTCTTATAAAATTTTGCAAGGAAGTGTTCTATAATTTGAACCACCTGATGACCATCTTGTTTTATCATTCCTTTTATCTCCGGTGCTCTGAAAGAACAGCTGTGACTCAACAGCAACGGGATTCTTTTTTTTTTTCGTATTTAGAATGACTTCCTTGACACTATAACTGTTACTTTCTTCTTCTTTGTGAGTTTTCATGGGATTACCCCCTTTTCCCATGTCGATAAGAGTTAACTATGCTGTAATGGAATCACATCCAAAATCCAAAGAACATGATTTTCCTGTAGAAACTAGCTTAAAAGGTTATGCTGGCACTAATTCAGCTAACTTGCTTGAACTCTTTTATTTCAGTCCTTAGTATAATATAAGTAAGAGCTATCTATGTTGCCATTTTGATGTAGCTTTTGTTTTGGAAATTTGCAGTTTATTGGGAATGTCCATGGTGATGAGCCTGTTGGAAGAGAGGTCCTTATGCAACTTGCGTATTGGCTGTGTGATAACTACCTGAAGGATCCTTTGGTATGCGGTTCCCTAGTCGCTACAGGCTCTTTGCTTAGCCATGGAGCTTTTGACTGGCCAGCCACTTACAATTTGGTTATGTGATAAACAATCTATAGTATTTTGAGTTCTTTGTTACATGACATGAAAAGGAAACGTAGTACCTATTACCTAACAACAGTAGAAATTAATTAATTTATGGAACAAAGTTTAGATTCTGCAACATGCTGCGAATTACGTTGTTCTGGTTGCATTGCAATGGATCATGTAATGTCCAACATATTTTTCAACATTGGAGATAATGTGCTCACCTTTTTTATCTGAACAAAGCTGTTCTGTAAACTTACTCCAAAATATTTCCACCAGTTCTATGGAAATTGATACTAATATGCTGTGCTCAGAACTTAGCTGTTAAATTAATTTTGTAGGCAGCTCTTATTGTGGAGAACACACACCTTCATATACTTCCATCAATGAATCCAGATGGATTTGCTCTTAGAAGGCGTGGTAATGCAAACAATGTTGATCTCAACAGGGACTTTCCTGACCAAGTACATACTCGATGCATTAATTTCTTTATGGAAGATTCTATAACCCCGTTTGCACTTTACCTTTTTCTTGGAGTCATTCAACTTAAATTGTCATTTTTTACTGGCAGTTTTTCCCCAACAATGATGATATTAAGCACCGGCAACCTGAAACTAGAGCTATTATGAACTGGATAAAGCAAGAACACTTCACAGCCTCTGCTAGTTTGCATGGGGTAATTATTCTTCCCCAACCCTGTTTGTGAAATTATTTGATTAGTTAAGTGTTTCAATCGCCCAGTTATGTTTCTATGGTCAAGGCTACTTCGTCAAGTAGTGGGCCACATCTCTGTTTCTATTTCGGGGTTACTGTCGTGTTCTGCTTATGAAAATGCCCCAAATTTTGTGTGCCCCAAAAAGTCATATCCAGAACAAGCCTATTGTTGTGTATCTTTTTTATTCTCAGCCTGCTATATGGAGTGGTTGTGGTCACTTGTTAACTTTGCTTCTAATCACTTTTTGCTCAATTTATCACCTCTCTCACAGAAAATGCATAAGCAAATCATATTTGCGCTGCAATTGATGGATTTGATATTGTTATATTTAGTCTTATTTCTTCTCCATCTGCTATGTGGTGAAGTATTTTCTTGTTTGGAGTATACTATTCCCTCCGTCCCAAAATTCTTGTCTTAGATATAAATGTATCTAGTCACGTTTTAGTATTTAGATACATTCATTTCTAGACAAACCTAAGACAAGAATTTTGGGACGGAGGGAGTATTAATTTCCAAAAGTCGATGTTTTGGATCAGGTCAGACCCTGTAATTCTAGAACTATTTTTTTTAACCTAGTAATTCCTGTGGGCACCTCTGGTGCACTTCCATTTGATCTTGAAGTGCCAACATAATTGGTTTAAAGGAAGAAAAATAACAACAATGGCAGATTGTAGAAGATTTTTTTCAGTTTTTAATACTAGAAAGGTGATGTTCACAAATAGGACGATACGAATTACAATATGTAAGATTAAGATGTACTATGTAAAAGAAAAGAGCCATTTGTATACCACTCTACCATCTATCCATTTTCAGGATTAATTGTTGAAGGTCCAACACTAGGAATTCACCTTTTTTTTTTTCATTTTCAGATGACCCTTCTTTGTTTCATGGACATTATTCTGATATATAGATTATTCTAGTATATAGTTCTTTAGTCATTACCAATTAGCTCCTGATTGACTGATTGCCATCTATTGCCACCTGATTTGAGTTTTGCAGGGTGCTCTTGTTGCAAATTATCCATGGGATGGATCTAGAGATACAAGGTAGCCACTTTTGTAACTTACATTCAGTTTCAAGATCCCCTGCTAGTACTTTTGTGTGTCCTGTTTCTCTATATCTTACTAAGATACATCAATAAGATTTTAACCAAGGATTATCCTCCTCAAATGATGTACACTCATATCTTATGTTTGCCTCCTTGAGTCATTGCTAATACTGAAATTTTAATGTTTGCAAGTGGTTTATGCAGAGGTTGGATTGCATGTGGTCACCCATGCTTGTTAAACGGAAGCATTCTCTTGATGCCCCATAGATTTGTTAGATGTACTTTTTCTTATTTATTATAAGACCATCAAGATAGATAAGCAGCACACAGCTAAAGTTTTATGAGCAGCTGATCAACAGAGTCGTGCAAATAATGGGCTGTTAATCAATATATCGCAAGTGTCGGTGTCGGAACCCTTAGATTTTAATGTCATACAATGTTATCTTGTAATGCAATATTTTTGCCTGAGTTTTTGTTCAGTATAGCAGTTACTGCATTTGTTTTGCTATTTTTCATTCACATATAGTCTTTAGGACCACAAACTTGCTTGGTTTCAGACTTAAGCATTCTCACATAGATTGTCTTGCTTACAGAAAACAGTATTATGGATGTCCAGATGACAAGACATTCAGGTACATGGCGTCACTGTATAGTCAATCGCACTATAACATGTCTTTGAGCAAGGAATTCGAAGGAGGCATTACAAATGGAGCGCTCTGGTAAGGAAACAAAATATCGCTTTGCTACACCATATCAAACTTTCGATGTATTAACATTCCAGTGAGTGTTGCTACTTTTGAAACCTAACATAGCAGCAATTTATGGTTTGTGTTGCAGGTATCCAATTTATGGCGGCATGCAAGACTGGAACTATATACATGGAGGCTGCTTTGAGTTAACCCTTGAAATTAGTGATGTAAAATGGCCAAAAGCATCTGAGGTACTTTTGCATCTTGTTACGCTTGTGCTGCTGCTGCTGCTGCTGTAGACCATTTGGTAGACATGTTTTTGTTCTGATATTCTGTATAATCTTCTGCTACAGCTTCTTGTCATATGGAAGCAAAATAAGATGAGCATGCTCAATCTTGTGGCAAGCCTTGTAAAGGTAAGATGTTTCTAGTGTTCGATTCCTATGGTTATGCACCAGAAAGAATTAATAACCTCGACCTATTTGAAGTGAAATGGTCAGTTAGTATATGGGTTGAGGCACAGGGTTCTTCAGTCACTATGTTTGTAGCAGGGCCTGGGTTGAGGCACAGGGTTCTTCAGTCACTATGTTTGTAGCAGGGTCTGGGTTGAGGCACCATGTCGCCATTTCATTCTCTGTCCCTTCTGAAATAGTACCTTCCGGTGTTATCAAAGTTGTTCCTTTGGGTTTTGCTCCCTGCTGTTCATTTTCTTCAAGACATAGCAATGTTTATCACTGCGTGCACCATATTAACTCTTGTTTCAGACAGGAGTTCATGGAAGGATATTTGCTGCAGATACTGGCCGTCCTATACCAGGCTCACTCATGGTGAAGGGAATTGATTCAAAGGTGAGATTATTTGGCAACCTTAACCTATATCGAGGGAGGTATATGTAAGTGATATTTGGATCCTAGATGCAAATTGATTATTTTGTGGCCTTATGGATGAATGGGTAAATTTGTTCTAGAGATTTCCGGTTTTATCATTTGAGAGATCCTAATACTTGCCCCATGCTTGATCATAGATAAATGCTAGCGGATCTTTTGGCGATTACCATAGGATTCTTGCACCTGGTCAGAGCTATGAAGGTAGGCTTTGTATGTTCCTTCTATCCAAAACATCATCATCGTACACATATACGGTTAGATCGCCTGCATACATACATAAACATGGATGTGGAATTCTAAGAACAGGATGTTTCTCCTCTTCATTCTTCATTTTTCACTCGGAACTCTTGGATACATAAGAGCTTCCGATCCATTGCTATAACATCAAATGGACTTTCTTTCGTTACTGTCAGTTGTGGCGTCGATGGAAGGCTACAGACCGAAAAGAACACGTGTCATGCTGGGGCGCGAAGCCACGAATCTGGACTTCATCTTGGACCCAGACGGAGCTGTCAGGCGAACCAAGCCGCTCCGCAATGACTGCGGCTGCAGTTGCAATGACAACAGCAACACCGGCAAGCCTTTCCTCCTCCGGGAAGCTTACCTCTGGCTGTATCTCCTGGCCCTGTTCTTCCTGCTGGCGCTTTACCTGCTCTTCAGGAGGAGAATGGCATTGAGGCTCGCGGCTCATCGTCACCCACCGCCGAAACGGCCTGTTGCCGTGTGACTGAGATGAATAATCTGTCTGTTCTAGGGCTGCTATGTAGCATAATCGCCGCCTTTATGATCTGTTGTACGCAAGTTGGATTAGATCGTGGCCGTAAAATGTGCCATGGAAGTTTTGCATAGTCTTAGCTGGAGATATTATGTGTTTTTACTGAATTCGTGCGAGTTAAGTGGATACAAAATTACAGATATGAAGATGGATAGAGTGGATCAGTGACGCAGACCGAGTATCTTAGTTTTGTGGTCTCATCATCAATCATCATGCAAATAATATGGAAGGTGTCCACTGACGAGGGATGTTATATTTTACGGTGCACTATATTTGTGCGATGTTATATCAGCAGTTCTGGGAAGAAAATCATGACTGATTTTCATGAAATCTACATCGATCCAATGCCCAATTAACCATGAACCATCCTATGGTTGAATTGTTATGAGGACAGTGGTATCCCTAGTCCAAAAAGTATGACCAATTAACCCACGAGGGAATCCACAATTCGCCAATTAGAAAAGAGAACTTAAATATACATAGGATACAAATCCAAATATGCATGATTTCCGATCACAAACTAACACGAGACAAAAGTAGAGTAGTTTCGACGAGATTCATTCAGAGCCTGAAGTGGTGGAGCGCGGAGGTGCCGTCGAGGCCCTTGGCCCGGTAGTGCCGGAGCAGCTCCTCCACCGTCGCGCCCCTGTACCGCGCGCCTCCTTCACCTCCGGCGACGATCGGCCGCAGCACCCTCGTGGACGCGGCGGCGCCGTACGTCCGGAAGAAGCAGGCCACCGACACCCGGGGCCCCGCGCCGTTGGCCACCACCCGGTGCTCCACGCTCTTGAACCTGTCGTTGGACACGAGCTGCAGGTAGTCGCCGACGTTCACCACCAGCGCCCCCGCCACCGCCGGCACATCCACCCAGACAGAAGACTCGCCGTCCTCCTCGAGGTTGTCGACGAGCACCTGGAGGCCGCCGATGGCGTCCTGGAGCAGCACGGTGAGGAAGCTGGGGTCGGAGTGCTTGGTGGTGCCCATGGTCAGGCGCGGCTCCGGGCACGCCGGGTAGTAGTGGGCGGCGAGGTTGAGCCCGTCCGTGCACGCGGCGTCCTCCTCCAGGTGCCCGGGGCGGAGGCCCATCGCCTCCGACAGCAGCCCGAGCAGCTCGTGGTACAGCCGCCGCGCCAGCGCAGCGTACTCCGGCGCGACGTCCCGGAGCGCCGGCGGGATCTCCTCGGGCGCCGGAGGCGCGTCCGGCGCCATGTCGATGTAGACGCTGTCGCGCCAGTTGGCCGCCGGTGACTGGAACAGGTCGAAGTTGCTGGCGTACCTGACGCGCCGGCCGTGGTCCCGGCTGTAGTAGGGCGCCCTGGCCTCGGCCGGCTCCTCGTGGAAGCGCCGCACCGCCGCGAGCATCCCGGACGTGGTCGCCTCCGGCACGCCGTGGTTCACCACCTGGAAGAAGCCCACCGTCTCCGCGGCCGCCCTCACCGCGCCGACCACCGAGGCTCGCCCCTGCGGCGTCACGAGGCCGGCGAGGTCGATGACCGGGATGGTGAACCGGTGCTCGTGACGAGGCCGAGGAGACGCGTCGAGGGGGAGGGAGTCCGGCGGGTGGTGGAAGATGGCCGGGACGGCGGTGACGCCAGCATCGACCAGGCCCTTGACGCCCGCCTTGGTGTCGTCGAACGCCTGGAGCGCCCGGCGCCGCTCGTGGACGGCCGTGGATGCGGTAGTGGTGGTGGACATGTCGCCGGAGAATGGAGCGTAGCGTGGCTGGCAGTTGGTAGGTCGTCGGCGCTGGGGTGTCCGGATATACACGCACGTACGACAGGCTGGGGCGGTGTGGGCCGAAATCACTGTTCTGATGTTAAGCCTAAACAATAATATAAAATAATTTTTGTATAAAAAATATTTCATGATCTAACTTTTTTAACAATGTTAGAGACCGTGTCTTTTTTTTAAGGTAATATCACTGGTGCCTAAACTTGCCCTGGATGTTTAGTTTGGTGCCTCAACTTGTAAAATACACGTAATAAGTGCTAAAATTTGGCAATTTGGTTCAAATACGGTGCGAAACACGTTTGTCTACGGATTCGCTGCTGACTAGGCTTGACAGCGTGGCGTGGGACCCCTTGTCAGCCACTGGAGAGGCGTGCCCGTTGTCTTTTTTTTCAGAAAAGCCCCTGGCTCGGCGGGACAGTTGACCGCACTGGATACAGAATATAGTGTTAAGTACAGAATAGAAGGCTAAATCATTAGTTATCTCTGACTGTCCCACTGACTACTAGCGCAAGACTTGCACACCCAGGTCCTGGGTTTGAATCCCAGGACACCCTTTTTGGAAATTTTTGTAACATGTTCAGTTTGTGAATAATATAATCACTACAATTTGACAGCATCAGAAGAACTAGATATTTTTTGCAACATGTTCAGTTTGTGAACAATATAATCACTGAAATTTAACAGCATCATAAACTGTTCTAGAAACTAATCATCAGTAACACAGTTGCACTGAATTTTAATGGCAAGAAAGAATTTTAACAGCAAGAATGACAGCAGATTCATATAACACTTCAAGACTAGAATTTGACAGTACATGAACATAACACTGGAGCTATAAAACATACTGAAAGTGCCGCATGCCAACATACTTAAGTGCAGTACGTATAAACTGACATGTTCATTACATAAAAAAAGGCATCTAAACAAATAAACCAAGGTCATTGGTGAACTTAGTTGCATTCCATAAAGTTCAGTCATGAACTTCTGCATCCATGATGGGCATCTACATGTGCATGAAGTCATCATCCCACTCATCCCCCCCTGGTGCATTTTGCGTTATTGGCTCTCCCTCTGCTGTCACATGTGACCTATCTGAATCAGGTCCAAATATCAAGTTCCAAAATCCAGCACCTGGTCCAGTCCTTCCTTGAAATTTCTTCAACGACATCTTCTCATTGTCCCTGAAGTCATCTTTGATTTTTCTAGTGAGAAACGGAGCCGTCAGTCCCTTGAGATTCTAGGCTTTAGTACAAGTGTGCTCATCAAAGTACTTTTTAATAACAAATCTGGATATTTTGTTGTCATTGCTTGCCATGAGATACCAGGGGCACTTACCACTGCACACAGCTATTATTTTCTTGGATGTGTTCTTTGTCTTCTTCACTTGAACTCTGTTTCTAATGCTATACGATGTAATATCATGTCTCAGCTCCTGCACATTACCAAAAACCTGTCCAAGCTTGAAAATAGGGTTATTCAAATCAGTTTCTGGATTAAATCCCTTGAAGTGGCACTTCAACTTCTCCCTCTGTTCATTGGACAAATGTAAGTGTGAATCATCTAGAGCATCCTCTGCTAACTCTGCTTCATAGTCACAAGATGTGTCCTCTCTATGATCATCCACTTCTTTGTCAACATTTTTTACATAGAGATCGTCATCCCCATCTTCTATGTCATAGTCGCTGTCATAGAAATCCTCACCTGTCTCTGATTCAGCTGCATTTACTCCATCTTCTTCCTTCAATTCTTCATCAACACAACCTGAGGATGAACCTTCCCCAAATAACCTCCTAGACCTCCTCTTATTTGGCACACTTCTCTCCTCAGGACAGCGATATTGCTCTTTTCCCTTGCTTTCTTTTTCTGGAGTAATGACCTTTGAAAGTATAGGAACTCCATCAAGTAAAATATCATCTCTGAGAGCAATGTCAAGTCTCTCTCCATGGTCTACAATCAGTAACAAGTTCTTGTGCTCTGTAGTTACTGTTATCATTGCAAGGATATCTGCATCACATGTCAAATTTCTTAGCCCATCAACCAATGTCTTTCCAGGCTGACACCAGTATACATCAAGCTTCAAACAATCTCTGTCATAACCTAGCTGCTGCAAAAAGTCGTCAATCCATAACAAGGACCATGTATCACTGTCACAGTTGTCAAACCATGCAACTTCATAATCCATGTAGGTGTTGTTGTTGTCAATTCCACAAAAGAAACCTTTGTGATGTATCTCAACCGAGAAAAGGCCATCAAAAGCATCTGAAACATCAGCGCACACCAGAAACTTACAAATTGCAGGCTTTTAACAGAAGGCGAAATCAATCTTAACCCTACCGCGAACAGGGGAAAGCTCGGTCGAGAAAGGCAAGGTGGTTCTCACCGTAAGGAGGGGCTGCATCTCCAGGAGCACGCCGACGGGGCTCCGCCATCCTCGCCGGCGATGATCAATCCGGTCGCCACGATCCACGGGGGCGGCGCCTTCCCACGATCAGAAGGGAGAGACAGAGGAGGAGGAGCGCTCGAGGCAGACGAACATGCAACAGGAGGTGATATGGAAAAAGTTGTGCGAGCTGCCCTGTCCCGCCGAGCCAGGAGCTTTTCTGAGCGAGAAACATTAGTCCAAGGTTTTTTATTGGAAAAAGGCCAGCGGCGGAACGTGCACACGCCTCTCCAGTGGATGACAAGGGGCCCCACGCCACGCTGTCAAGCCCAGTCAGTAGCGAATCCGTAGACAAACGTGTTTGGCATCGTATTTGAACCAAGTTGTCAAGTTTTAACACTCATTACGTGTATTTTACAAGTTGAGGCATCAAACTGAACATTCAGGACAAGTTTAGGCACCACCAGTGATATTACTTTTTTTTTTACTTAAAAACATCAAGATAGTTTACGGTGCTGCAATCACATGAAAATACCCAGATAACTTACGTTGCATTCTATATGGAAAGGTTTTTTCGTTTTTGCCTCATATATTCAAGTGTTCTGACAATGATTTCATCAATGCTTGGCTGCATTTTTAGATTTAAAAATTATGTTTTGGTAGTAACCTCATGGCCTTTTTAACCTGTCACGTCAGCGAGCCTTACAACCACTTAAATATCTATGAATCGTCCCTAATAATAATAAACCATGGATCGCAAGTCGCTGGCGATTTTGCAGAAAACCCCCTCTATTTCTTCGAAATCAACCCGCGGTCCTTCTTTAAGTGAAAAAATCGTTTCAGTTTTAGTTCGCGTTCCTTTCTTCTATCTTATCCACTGCCCCGCCTCTTCCCCTGCTCTCGCCATCGCCCGCAGAACTCCCCCCAATCCCTACTCGCTCGCCGAGATCCAAGACGGACGCGGCGACTCGGAGCGGACGCATGCGGAAGGAGGAGTTCGGCGAGCAGGAGCTGGTGGTGGCCGCCGTTCTCGCGGACCTGCTGTCACCGTCACGGAGGGATCTGGTGGGCTTGTGCGGGGGCTTGCTCCGGCGGCGGCCTTATCCACACGCGCCCGCGGCCGGCAGCTCAGCTCTCTCCGTGCGGCAAGCTGGACGAGGGGCAGAGGTGACCACACGGCGAGGTGAAGGAGGCGAAGACTCGGAGCAAGCCCAGGTCCCGCCGCCGCCGCGTGCTGCTCTTCCCGCTCCCGTACCAGGGCCACATCAACCCCATGTTCCAGCTCGCGGGCCTACTCCACGAGCGCGGCTTCGCCGTCACTGTCTTCCACGCCCGCTTCAACGCGCCCGACCCGTCCCGCCACCTGGCCTACGGCTTCGTCCTCGTCCCCGACGGCTTGCCCGCGGGCACCCCGGAGACGGTGGCGGCCACCATGGAGCACATCATGGCCGTCAACACCTCCTGCGAGGCGCCGTTTCGGGAGCGCCTGGCCGCCCCTGCTGGACGCTCCCGGCGCCAGGGACGAGGTTGCGTGCCTGGTCGCCGACGCGCACCTGCTGGCCCTCGTGCACGTGGCGCGGCGGCTGGGCGTGCCGACGCTGGTGCTGCGCACCGGCAGCGCCACCTGCTTCCGCAACTTCCTGGCCAACCCCGTGCTCTGCGAGAAGGGGTACCTCCCGGTGGGGGCGGAGTCGAAGCTGGACGCGCCGGTGAGGGAGCTGCCGCCGTACCGCATCCGGGACCTGATGGGCGCCAACAGCAGGAGCCGCCACGAGCACGAGCTCATGTGCGAGCTGCTGTCCCGGGCGGTCGAGGCGGTGCGGAGCTCCGCAGGGTTCGTCCTCAACACCTTCGACGCGCTGGAGGCGGACGACTTGGCGGCGACCCGGCGCGACCTCGCCGGCGTGCCCGTGTTCGACGTCGGCCCGCTCCACAAGCTCTCCCCGGCGTCGTCCAGCAGCCTTCTTTAGCAGGACCGCTCCTGCCTGCACTGGCTGGACGCGCAGGCACTGGCGTCCGTGCTCTACATCAGCTTCGGCAGCCTGGCGAGCATGAGCGGCGCCGACCTGGCCGAGGCGGCGTGGGGCGTGGCAAACAGCGGGCAGCCGTTCCTGTGGGCGCTCCGGCCGGGGCTCGCCCGCGGGCCGCACTGCCCGACGGGTTCGCGGCGGCGACGGGCGGCCGTGGCCTGGTGGTGGGCTGGGCGCCGCAGGAGGAGGTGCTGGCGCACGGGGCCGTGGGCGGGTTCTGGACGCACGGCGGGTGGAACTCGGCGATGGAGGGCGCGTGCGGGGGCGTGCCGATGCTCTGCCGACCATGCTTCGGGGACCAGATGGGCAACGCGAGGCACGTGGAGCACGTGTGGCGCGCGGGCATCGCGCTGGACGGCAGCGTGCTGGAGCGGGGAGCGGTGGAGGCGGCCGTCCGGCGGCTGATGCGGGGCGAGGAGGGGGAGGGGATGAGGGGGCGCGCCCGGGAGCTCCGGAGCAGGGCGGCCGCGGCCGTCGCCGATGGTGGGTCGTCCCGGGTCTGCGTCGACAAGCTGGTGAACCACATCTTGTGGCTGTAGAAGCCTGTCGGACTCCGAACGTAGCCTGTAGCCTGTACGATTGTACCACGAGAGCCCACGAGAGTTGTGTACGATTGTACCACGAGAGCCCACGAGAGTTGTGTACGATTGTACCACGAGAGTTGTGCTTGCCCCGCCTCTCGACCAGTTTTTTTTTCATTTTGTCCGGATCTGCGTCGATGTACTCCAAAGCGGACAGTCAAATCCGAGCATTGCTTCATGTACGACAAAAAATACTCCTTCCGTTCTTAAATCTATATCTATATCTATACCTAATAATAAAGAGGCTATTGCTATCGTCGGAAAACCCACCGCGCTATTTTTATAAAAAAACCCCTGTAATTTTTGTTATTCAACCCACGCTTCATCATTATTTTAATAAATCAAAATGATTATAAAAAGATTAAAAGCGTATGGTATTTTTTTTTCTCCTGTTGCAACGCACGGGCCCTTTTGCTAGTAAACATCAAAATCTCTAGTGTTTTCAGACTTTGGCGCCTTCATGTAGCCGACAAGGTGAGCTATCTCGGTATTTTCATGTAAAGCAGCAACGCGAGCTATCTCAATGTTTTTATGTAAAGAAGAAACAGAATGTCCAAAAGAATTAAATTGTGAAATAGTTTTAAGCAAAATTTATTTTATGCTATATTTTTTTGATAGATCAGAACAGTGATTTCGGGCCGGGGGTATGCACGTCGCGTATCCTTAATTTGATCACACGGAAAGCACGAGCCGTCCGTCCTACTGTACCAGGACAGGAAAATTCTCGGCTTGTATGCCCTTGACGACCGCGGGGGGGGGAGGGGGGGGGCTCATGCTATTTGGCGCGTAGCGCGCAGGGTAGTCAGCAAACGCGCATGCTGGCAAAGGCTGGCGCACGCTATTTCAAACCCGACTTGCTTTTTTATTTCCTGCATGAAGCAGGCTACTAGACTGAATTTTTAATTCCGCAAAAACAAAATGGAATGGCTTTCACTTGCTTTATTTTCTTCAAAAAACCTATAATGTAGACATTTAAAAATGTAAGATAATTGTTTTTTCTTCTGGAATTCAGAAAATATTAGCAAAATTCAAAAAATGTTCGTAAATTGGAAAAGTTATCACAATATTTTTGATACTTATGTAATAATTTGTTTTTCGCCAATTTAGAATGTATTCATTGATCCAATGACTGTACATGATTTTTCAAAAATGTTTGTTGATTCAAAAACTGTTCACATATTTCAAAAATTGTTCCCAAATTTCAAAAGATGATCTTCAATTTAAAAAAACACATTTCCATTTTTTATAAAATTCAAAAATGTTTGCTAAAATTCAGAAAATCGTGAATTTTTTTTGCTAATCAAATTTTGTTTGAAAAAGTAAAACAATTCTGCGTATTTAAAGTTTGTTCCCAAAATAGAAACTATGTTCACATTTTTCTTAAAACCCAAATTTACATTGAAAAGTAAAAAAAGAAAGCACAACAACCTATAAGAAAGAAAAACATAGAAAAAGAAAACCCGATTCAGGGAACCTTCCCAAGACCGGTTGGAGGAAAAGCACGTAAAAAATTTGAATATGGGCCAGCTAGTTATTCTCCAAACCAAAACCCACACAGTAAATAGGATCACTGCTTCAGGGAAAACACGACCGAAAGTCGGGAGTGCGTGTTTGCTAGGTATTCCCCAAGCTGAGCAATAAATAGGATCCCCGCTTGATGAGCCCAACTATGGAGCTTGGCTCAGCCTGTTTCCTTCTCTGGCCGAACTAGGCGAGCCCCAAGCCAAGCCCGAAAGCCCACCCAGCCTACCCACCCTGACCAACATTTGCCTGTTTGCGGCTATCTATTCCTTGATTCCATCACATTCAAAAAGAGGACGATTCGTGGTTTGCATAGAGGTGCATTATATAGTAAGGATCACATTACATTCAAGTGCATGTTAATTTGAAGTTTCATAACTAAACAAATATCTACCGAATTGTGCCGACTTCGTTGGCTCTTACTTTTGATTTTCTCATTTCACTAAGAAATAACTCAACTTATTTTGGATAAGATTGGGCTACATATGCACATACATAAGTTCAAAATTCACTACCTCCAAGTAATGCACTACCCATAAAAAACATTAAACGAAACCTACATTTGATATATATTTTAAACTTGTGAGGATTTCAATACTTCTAGATATAATATCCTACTTCGAATTCAGGCAGTTGTATCCTGATCGTGGTGGATAGCTACATGAAATATGCTAATTTTCTTCCCCAAATTGGCATTCAAATTCTATCACTCCTACTCTTTTGACGATGTGTTGGAAATGCAGCTTACAAGTTGCAACTCCTTAATGGTCGTCAAGTCCATTAATGTGCTTCATGTGATGCAGAGGATTCTGGCTAGGTTGCTCGATCTTCAAAAACTAGAGGAGAAAAAGAGGCAAGAGCAAGGAGAAGATGATGATAAATAGTGATGCCTATGCGATGGATAAGAAAGTTCAACAACAAACACCTAAATCGTGCAAGCCTTTGGAGAAACGATCTCAATTCAATAGGCGTTCTTGTGCCCATCTCCCACACCATATGAATCAAAATGATTTCTGACAAACACATGCAAAAGACAGAACAAGGTGGGGGGATTCATCCCCACATCCTGAGATTTCAAGGTCTGTCCCTACAAATTAGAGGTGCTGGATACATCACTAGTAAGTGTGGATTTGATCATCTTCATGAGGAGGCATCTCCACAAGGGATGATCCCACTTGGGAGATCTAGGAGAGCTATATATGCTCTTGTTTTTGTTCTATTTTTATGTAGGGTACGTCTCATATACAAGGGCCCAACCCTTTTTGCTACTCGCATGCATAGTCCACAGGTTCTGGGGCTCTTTTAACTGGGGTTTGGCTAATCCAAAGGATTTTTGGCCTCGACTTAGAAGTCAGACCGGAAGTTTTAGGTTAGACTCAAGGGGGTTCAGTATCTCTCTGGACACAACGAAGGTTGGTCCATTGCAAAACCTCTCTTGTTGACTTGGAGCTCTCCTTCATGTTCTAGGCGTCTGTGTTCACATTTTATCTTTTGCTTCCATGCTTATCTCTTAGATGGCATATGCACTCCCTCTGCGGCTTGCATGATGCTCATATCAAACCTAAGCGTGCAAAAAATAGGCGTGTCAAATATTATACCATTCTCCAAGGTGGAAACTGGAAATAGGAGAAGATTCACCTTTGCAGGGCTTGTATGCTTGTCACTTGACATTGAAGCATTCAAGATGGTGATGTAAGGAGGTTTTTCCGCATCATCATCTCCCTATTCTTATGTATGTTTCAAATGAAGGGGCGGGTTGGAAGGAACACACACATGGGCCTAGCCTGTTTTGGTGTGTTTAGGCACAGTCTGGAGGTTCCTAGGCTCCTCCTGCTGGGTTCCGACTGATCCATAGGATTTACGACCTCGGCTCGGAAGTTCTGGGGTATGATTCGAGCTATCTAGCAGCTCTTTGTACGTGCCTGGCCGTCAGCCTAGAGGTTCCGGGCAGACCCTATGGCGGTCCAATAGCTCTCTGGACACATCGGAGGTTACATGGCAGCACCTCAGTTGTTGCCTTGGAGGCTGCCTTCATGATATGTGTGGTGGCATCTCAATTGTTGCCTTGGAGGCTGCCTTCATGATATGTGCCTTCGTCTTTGTGATTCATGCTTTGCTTAACAAGTGGCGTCTGGACACATCGACCATCTTATCATCCGGTTCTGCCATACTTGTACTACAACTACTAACACCGTGTAACATCAACATAGTGCTCGTGTGTAGCATAACCAAGTGAAGCTATATGACATGGTTTTATATTCTTGCGGAACCCATACTTTTATGATATATGTTTTGTGAAATGTGTGACTTATGTTGTGGTATTAAGAAAGAACCCATGCATGCCGAGAGCATGACATATATTTTTAAAATGTTTTATAGCATCGAGCATAATTTGTATCCTAAGTATTTTATGTCTCATATAATGGAATTAATATATAAGAATCCACGCACAGAGAATAACTTATATTTTAAGTATTTTACGGCTCATTTCATAGAATTCATATAAAAGAACCCATGCACAAACTGTAACTTGTGATTGTAATATTTTGTGCTCATGTCATGGGATTCATATGCAAGAATCCATGCGCAAAGCTTAATTTGTATTCTGAATATTTTATTGACCATGTCATAGAATACATATACAAAGAACCCATGCACAAACCGTAACTTGTGATTGTAATATTTTGTGCTCATGTCATGGGATTCATATGCAAGAATCCATGCGCAAAGCTTAATTTGTATTCTGAATATTTTATTGACCATGTCATAGAATACATATACAAAGAACCCACGCACAAACCGTAACTTGTGATTGTAATATTTTGTGCTCATGTCATGGGATTCATATGCAAGAATCCATGCGCAAAGCTTAATTTGTATTCTGAACATTTTATTGACCATGTCATAGAATACATATACAAAGAACTCATGCGCAGAGCATGACTTGTGATTTAAATATTTCATGTCTCATGTCATGAAATTCATAGAGAACAAATGCGCCGAGTATAACATAAGAATCAAACATTTTAGAAGTTTATGCACCATGTCATGGAATTCATGTGGGAGAACCTATGAGTCGAGGATAACTTGTGTTTCTATGCATTATTGTCAAAGTGAGTTTCTTTACCCATCTTGACTCATATCTCTTTTGGAGGACCAAACCTAAGAGGAGAATGACCCATAGATATATGTGAGGAGCGACTAATATGATGAATCCGAAATGTGATAGCCCGAACTAAGGATATGTCGATAAGAAAATTATGCAATCTTAGTTCTGAACCATGATGGTTAGATATAAGGAAAAAACATATGCAATCCTTGATCCGAACCACGATGATTGGAACTAAAACTACAAACCTTAATCTGAACCACGATGGCCGGAGCTAAGGACAAAAATACATTCAAGCCAATGGTGGCGTTTTCGTGCTGCCCCCCTTCTTGAATGTATTGTTTGGAGCTTTCTCAGATTTGATCTCAGGTGAGAACCCATGATCTTGCCTTAAGTGATTGGATTTGGGAACATGAATGATTGTATGTCGTTTTATTTCTGGAGAGTTGCCTCCGAAAAACCATTCTCGCAGTCCATGTGTTGTCAAGGGATGATCCGTATTTAGTTGGTTGTTTGAGAACATTCTCGCAGTCCATGTGTTGTCAAGGGATGGCTTGTATTTAGTTAGTTGCTTGCCGTGGATCATCATTGTTTTTCATTTTCTCTTAAAATTTAATTGTATAATACGTTCTCGATCTTGAGTTCTTGCCTAACACTTTATATCGTATTGTTTCAGAAGACACGTGGAATCGGTGTTTTGTTGATATGAACATATCGTAGTTTATAAAAAAAAATGGATCATCGTATTTTTTGCAAAAGATTGTGAAAAACATCAATAGATATTATTTCCTTCCCGACAAGAGCCTCGGGGGAAATATAGCCAGAGCGGGCTTTCTAGAAAAATCCGAAATTTGAATAATGTTCACCCGATCCCTGGCAGTCCGGGCCCACATCCGGCCAGCCCCCGCATGTAATAACCTTCCATTTCCTGCCGGAGCCATGTAAATAGCTTCCATTTCCTTCCTCGGGAGTGCAGTCTCTCTCGCTGCAGTCCACACTCATCTCCGAATCTCCCACCTACCAATCCCGCCGCCCTGCCACCTATAGCAAGCACAAAGATGATGGCCGCCGCCGGTGCTGTGACCAGAAGGAGCATGCCCTTGTTCGACGGCGACGTGTTCCTGGGCGACGTCGACGTGCTCCTCCCACCAGGAACCGAAAGCGCATCGTCATCTTGCATGGATCTGCACCAACAGGCTGTGTTCCCGAGTAACGAGATCCGGATCAGCCGCCGGTCGCCGGCGAGCGAGAGGTGCCCTCCGCTGGCCGTTTTGCAGGTGATCAGCGCCTACTCCTTGCGCTGCAAGCTCCAGGCCAAAGCAGCGGATCTCCATCCCAAGTCCCTCCTGCGCAGGCTCCACGACTCCTGTTGGAAGAAGGGCATGGTATGCAGGATCTATGGCATACGATTTGTGTTTTTTTTGGATCTCCCATGGCTTGCATATTTTTAGGTTTAGATATACATCCCGAATTTCTGGTTTTTAGCCGGGCGTTGAAGTCCCCTGGTACTGGATTAACCGACCCAACATCGTATCAATTGCTTTATTTTTGTATTTTGGAATTAACAAGGAGGATACAGCAGGTAAAAAGTGGTATCCTCCACCAGGAGTGCACTTCGTACTTGCTTGAAGGTTCAAGGTTGTATCCTTCCAGTGCAGTGACTCCAAGTTTTGGTACAAATGTTGCATTAAATCATGTGTAGAACCAATAATATATATAGTTCAGATATAGCATAGGATCGATGACACGAAGTTCCAGTGACTTCTGGTTGAATTAACTGGATGTATATGCATACGTGTATACTATTAATTCATCTCATGAACTTATTGTGCTGTGTAGACTGCTGTGGTGGAGATCGGAGAGGAGGAGCTACATCTTGTTGCAATGCAAAGCAAGCAGGTGAAAGGTCTAGCTTGCTTCTGGTGTTGGTCCGCACCCGCGGGGCTTTACGCGGCATGCCTTCAGATGCTCAATAAGCGATGCCTTGCCCTCGTGCTCGACCTCGATGAAACCGTTGTGTTTTCTAACACAGCGGAAACCTTCGAAAGTCGATTGGACAGGATTATGTCAGGCTTGGAGAATTCGGAGCTTGATGCTGCTAATGAATCAGCAATGTCCGACGAATTCAATCGTACTTTTAACGACAAACAATTGCTTGTGGACTTCAATGAAACGGGTACAATCACTTTGAATTTTCACCAGACCGTGAGGTGCCATGGTGAACAGGCCATGTTTCATAAACCCAGCGGACATCACGAGTTTATTATCCGTCCTGTAATCAGGGTACCGGGAAGAAATGCGGTACTGACTCGCCTTGCTCCAATGGTATGACCTAATTTAATACAATATTGTAAATGACCAAAGTATCCTTAATATAATTAGTTGCTATCTGAAATGCTGTGTGAAAATTGCTTCAGTGGTACTCATCAAATTAATCAACAATATCCATAGTAATTTTTATTGCAGCAGATTAGTATTTTCATTGTAGCTGATTAGTATTTATCTTGCATATAAACTAATCTTTAAAATACATAAATGTTTCTTATGTTTTTGTTTATGTTGTTTTGTTTAATTTATCAAAGAAGTTCCTTTTCTTCCTAGACGACAATGATATTACTCTGTTAGACGGGTGGAATACGCTTTCGGGCTTTCGGCTTATACCGAGCAGCTAACATAAAATACATACTTTAATCCGGATTCAAGGGATATATAGTGACGTTGATCTCAAGGTTGAACCCAATTTAATTAGGCAAAATTCTTGAAATGTTATTATATGTTTATTATGTAGCAGGTCTAGTTCCAAATAATCTGGTTTACACAAGCCAAATCCACAAAGTCGAGAAGAACCACATAGGTGCTAGTAGAAGGATGCACTCATTGCGAGTATACTAAACTAGTGTTCTTTGTTTAACAATAATTGTCGATGTTTTCGCAGCTCCTCCTGTCCTAAAATTTGTGTGATCGTTTCTGTTTATTTATTTATTATACACCTGTTATTTTCCAACATACTTTTTTGCGGGATATTTCAATATATGTTTAAAATATTCTTATATTTTCTGTATTTTCTTGTCAATATTAATTACTTATATCATCGCTTCTTACTTGCTGTAATATTACATGCCATTCAGGATCCAAGCACTGGTCATTTTGTAAACATAAGGCCTGGTTGGGATGATTTGAAACGTTATTTGATTACTACCAGTGGGCGCCAAAGATTTAAAGTCTATGTTTGCACAATGGCTGGAAGGGCTTATGCTCTTGAGATATGGAGACTGCTTGACCCAGAAGGCAGTTTGATCAGCCTAAGAGAGATTTCACAACGTTTAATATGTGTGAGGCCAGGTAAAATTAGGCACAAATTTCGATTATTTTCTGTCATAAGACTCACACTGGTTGCATGCTAAATATTGATAACTATGCTGGATAGCGATAAGTATGTAGATTACTAGCTGCCAAGTACTATTTCTCAAACACTGTACATGAAATAGATAACATATTTCCTTGTGTTAATTTTCTGTAGCTAGTGTTGCATAGCCTTTTGATTTAAAATAATCTAATAGCTAGCATTATTTGTGTCATCATGCATGCATGTCGTTGTTTGCGAACATAACTACTAGAAAATCTTTATATATGAGTAAATTAATGACACATTTGTTGAGGGATAGATCACTAGGTATCACTGATTATATCTCTTGTCCATACCTCATGCACCTTCTTTTCGCTGGATGCCAGATTCCAAGAAGTCACTTGAGCGTGTGTTTCGAGATAGTTTATGTCATCCAAGTATGGCCATGGTACTTGATGACCGTAGGGATGTTTGGGATGAGAGAGATAAACGGCGAGTTTTTGCAGCGCCAGCTTACAAACCATTAGTTGCCCCTGCAGACAAGGTAATTTGTTTGTATCTTAACGCTTCCTTATTTTGATTTCTGTAGAGAATACCCGGACTAGTCTAAAATATTGCATGCATTTTACTTCAGGTGGTGAATGGTTATAGTGCTCTACAGATTCTAACAAAAATTGCGTGCCATGCCCGCAAAGGATTCTTCAGGTTCATACACAATATATGAGATAATATGTTATAGCCTCAACTCTAAATTTTGTCCCTGTTTCTGTCTGTCATATCTATTTAATCAATCTGTTATCTTGTAGTGAGTTTGATGGGATGCTACTGAAAAATATAAATGAACTAGTGTATGAAAATGAGGTATTGGATCTTCCATACAGCCCAGATATTAGTGACTACTTACAGTTCAAGGTATTTTCTTGCTACAGTTATATCATTTGATCCATGTCTAATATTCGAAAATTTTACATCACATGTAATTATATTACAGAATAATAATACTGCAAGACAAGGTGTTGCTCCTATATTACGTAGGTGACAACATAAGTGGTGAAGTAGAGAGGAACAAGAAGTAATGAGCAGGTCAGTTTTGCACAATTCTTTCTACTTGTTATCTTCTTAACTAGAGGAATAAAATAAATGTTGTAATATGCCATATTAATTGGGGATCTCTATTAACTGAAAATGATTGTCGAATATGGCATCTTAAAATTATATGTCTTCCATTCTTTGCGGTATGACGAACAGATAACTAAATTATAGCTTGTCGAACACAATAGCTAGTCAAGGATATTTGACGTGAATAGCTACTTGTTCAACCTGACCAACTAAATCCGTAATAGATATTATTCTGATCAAGCTAACAATGTACTAAGTATGGTGTGAGAATGTTTGATGGCCGTATATCAGCACCGAGTTCAACTCAAGAAGACATAATTAATACGGCATTATTCCTGTTAGTTTGCATGACAAACAATAAACGATAAACAAAGGACTACGTGGACAAGTAATAATGGTCATCTGAGTGTGTTATTGCTTCCAATATAGTTTGCTTCAAATTTTATATTTCATCGCAACTCATAACTAATAGACAACCAAAGATTGAATTTTTATTTATTGCTAACCTTATCTTGTGGTAAGTGCAATTTATAGAATCGTGACCTGTTCAGTAAATTAAGATTTTTCTCATCTGCTAAAAAATCAATTTAGCTACTGTAGTCACCCATTTCTATTGTTGTTCCTTCTTTGTAGCTCAATTTTTATTATACACATACATCAATTGTAGTGACAAATCTAGTAACTTCATTTATGCAGCATGGCCCTTTTGGTTCATAAAATGAGGTGAATCAGCTAGGCACCGGATTTCAGGCAAAGGAACATAATTTGATTGGCCAGCTCGTGGCAGCTATTAGGTGGCGGTGACCGCACTAAATGACACCAAGTTAAATTAATTTTGAAGCGAGTGTACTTGTGCTCACAAAACTCTTTTGGTTTAGTTTGTTGAATTTGTTGACATGCTTGTGGTTTCTTTTGTGTTACTCATTACCCGCTGAGTTGTGGGTATTCAATAAAAACAGTTGGACTTGTGGTCTTGGGTTACCTAAGCACTAAATATTGTGTATTACTTATTCAGCAAAAAAACATTAAAAAGCACAATCTAGTTTGTGTAACAGTTCCGACCGTTGGAGTGGACCCCCTCCTCCCAGATGTCGTCTTCTCCTCACATGTAGCGCTCGCCTCCCCAGCTTTTATAGCCGCCTTGGGACCACCCCGATCCCCCTTTGACCACCTCCTATCAACCGTATGCCTCCTCCTGACAATGTTCGTGACCCACAATGTCGTCCGCCATGCCACCGATAATCCTAGACTTAGTAGGCCATGTGCATTAGTAGAAAACGGGGCTATAGTCTTGGTTGCTAAGGGCCTATGTTCGTCAACCGGGACTATTAACTTGGTAGTAAAGACCCACCCTTTAGTCTCGGTTTGCCACGAACCGGTACTAAAGACCCTCCACGTGGTTGCTGGGGCTCGAGGAAAATATTTTTTCGTTTAAAAAAAAAAGTAAATTCATTTTTTTCTAATTTTTAAATCTTTGAATTATTTGACAATTTAATTTCTAATCACCCCTACTCACTCCTCCAGCATGCATCACTATTTTCAAATCGTCTAAGGTTTCCAAGTCTCCACTTGTTGTTTTCTTGACAATAGTAAGCTATCAATCCTATTAACCCTTAGGACTTGATGTCACATGATTTAATTTTTTGAATTCCAAACAGTTATTAAAATAAACAACAATAATTAAATTAAAAACTTTTTCTCTTCAAAAAAACTCAAACAATTCTTAAAAGCATAAAAAACAAAAAATCCAAAATAACTAAAAAGTTTGAAATAAAATAAGTAATAATAATATTGAATTTCAATGAAAATAAAATAAGTAATAATATTATTTAATTCATTTTTTTGCCATTTATTCATTTAATATGGCATACTTAATATCTTTAAATATATAAATACAAATTCAACAAATAATATATCCATTATTAGCATAAACATGTGAGGAATTCAAATATGACACCCTTTTCTAAAATAAAATTAGAAACAACTAACATAGCAATAAAGTAATATTAACTAATTACAAAAACAAAATCATTATCAAACAACAGAAACTATAGTTAATTATATTAAATTGGGTTAGAATGGCGCATATTGAATGCACAAAAAGTCTGGAGTGGAAATAAGTTAAAAAATGAAATGTCTTTGTAATAGATGAGTTTTCGTCCGAAACCCTCATACTTCAAAGGAGATGGTCTAGTTTGTACACGAAGTGCATCCAGTTTTTGTTGTAACTCTCTAAACTTTTTATCACATGCTATGTGGTCGAAATGATTATACTATGCGAAGTTTCAACATTTTTAGAGTTCATTTGTATTGATTTTTAATTTTAGGGTCATTTAGCTAAAAAAAATCATTAAATGCATGAAAAGTAGCAAATGAAGTTAGAAATGGTTGAAATTTGAAGATGTGGCTTAGAATGGTGCATAGTGAATGCACAAAAAGTCTGAAGTTGAATTAAGATTAAAAAATGAAATGGCTTTGTAACAGATGAGTATTCATCCACAACCCTCATACTTCGAAAGAGATAGTCCAATTTGTACACGAAGTGCATCATGTTTTTGACGTAACCCTTCCAACTTTTTAGCACATGCCATGTGGGTGAAATGATGATACCATGCCAAGTTTCAGCCTTTTCCGAGTTGATTTGTAGCGCTTTTCAATTTTAGGGTCATTTAGCTAAAAAATCATTTAATGCATGGAAAATAGCAAATGAGATGAGAAAGGGTTAAAAATTTATGAGGTGGCTTCGAATGATGCATATTGAGGGCACAAAAAGTCTGTAGTTGAAATAAGATTAAAAATGAAATGACTTTGTAAGAGATGAGTATTCGTCGAGAACCCTCATACTTCGAAAGAGATAGTCTACTTTGTACACGAAGTGCATCCTGTTTTTGCTGTAACCCTTCCAACTTTATAGCACATGCCATGTGGGTGAAATGATGGTACCATGCCAAATTTCAGCCTTTTCAGAGTTGGTTTGTAGCGCTTTCTAATTTCAGGGTCATTTAGCTCAAAAAAATCATTTGTTGCATGGAGAATAGGAAATGAAATGAGAAAGGGTTGAAAATTTATGAGGTGACTTTGAATGATGCATATTGAGGGACACAAAAAGTCTGGAGTTCAAATAAGATTAAGAAAATGAAATGGCTTTGTAAGAGACGAGTATTCGTCGAGAACCCTGATACTTTGAAAGAGATAGTCCAGTTTGTACACGAAGTGCATCATGTTTTTCCCGTAACCTTCCAAATTTTTAGTACATGTCATGTGGGTGAAATGATGATACCATGCCAAATTTCATCCTTTTGAGAGTTGATTTGTAGCTCTTTTCGATTTCAGGGTCATTTAACTTAAAAAAACCATACCATGCCCATCCAAGCCACATCCGCAAATTTCAATAGTTTCTAACTTTAGTTGCTATTTTTCATGCATTTAATAAATTTTTTAGGTAAACGACCCTGAAATTACGACAAAAACTGAATGCACTTCGTGTACAAACTTGGCCATCTACTTCTGAGTATGAGGGATTCGGACGAAAACTCATATGTTACACGGGCATTTCATATTTGTTAACTTGTTTCAACTCCAGACTTTTTGTGCATTCAATATGCACAATTCCAAGCCACATCCTCAAATTTCAACAGTTTCTAACTTCAGTTACTATTTTTCATGCATTTAATGATTTTTTTAGGTAAATGACCCTGAAATTAAAAAAATACTACAAATGAACTCTAAAAAGGTTGAAACTTGGCATGGTATCATACATCACAATGCTCCAGAAATCTTGCTCACATCATATTTAAACAATGACATAAATAAAAGTACTCATCCAAGCTAGAGATCCCTACATAATATATAATATCTAGAAATAGAAGTGTTCACCGTTGCGAATACTACTCGTCTGAATGAGAATATCCCCAAATTGATGGTGGTGGTGCTTGATTTACAAGGTGACGCTGGCCATAGTTCATGATTCGAATTCTGCGGTACAACTCGTATGCAATGTACACATCTTTTCCTACATACTCCGTCAAGTGGGGTCGTCTCCCACTCTTTGTGTTGATCTGACGGGAATTTGGTCTTCATATCAACGTACTCCTTGTCGATCATGGCGACTGCCATATGAGCCATCAAAGTCCTCATATGTTCAAGCCTGAATACGTCTTGAATATCAATGTGGCAATCAGCTGGTATCTCAATACCGAAGCTGTGACTCATCTTGAGCTTGTCATTCTTTATATCAACGCTAGCAAAACGTATGCCGCTACGAAGGAAGTCCATGAGTACTGGACAGTGCTTGTCACTACTACAACAACAACAAATTAAAATGGAACAAATGTTACATACTGCTGCAAAACAAGTATATTTTTGCATAAGTATAATAATTAAGAATCATAACAAGTATATTTTGGCACAAGTATAATATGCAACTATAAAAGAAAATTCGTTCACTTCAACAGAAGAGGAATCAAAAGAAGCCCTAGATGTTGCTATCCTATGCAATTTTCATACATGAATCAAAAGAATAAATATATGCAACAAGGGAAATTATTTCACTACAACTAAATAGGAATAGATATTTCCCATAGGATGCAAATGGAACATATTGCTATCCTATGCAATTTTCATATCCTATGAATTGATCAAGAAACCCTAAATTAACTATGACATATATGTTCTCCCATGGTTTTGCCAATATGCAACAAGGAAAACTGTTTCACTACAACTAAAGAGAAATTGATCTTTAGAATTCAAATAGAACTTATTGCTATCCTATGCAATTTTCATAACCTTTGATCAAAGAAAAGCCTCAAAACTTACCTCACCCATTGGAAGACCATGAATTTTCTGTTGAAACAAAGTTGGATGACGGCAACACCTTCTTGATTGGCCGTGTACTCGAGATAAAGCCCCATGAACTTGTCTTTCTTCTCCACCACTTCAAGTCGTTCCTCGAAATAGGAAAGAAAACGTGGCACCATGGCGCTGTCGTTCGTGTAGATGATATTGAGTTTGGTCGTGCCATGTGCGAGCATCTTCACGTAGCGAGTGATTGGATCATACATGGTGGAAGATATGGGGAAGAAGAGAGGAGAGAGCAGAGGAAACGAGAATGGCCGCGGTTGCTGTAGCCCTCGCGGTATGTACCACTTATCCTGTTTTTCATCGCGCGAAACGACGCGGGATGCGAACGGTTTGGACCTTAAGTCCCGGTTTGAGACACCAACCAGGACTAAAGGGGCTCACACCAGGCGAATGGTTGCCACCACCCCTCCAGTCCCGGTTCATGGCTCAATCCGAGACTAAAGACCCTTAACGAACCGGGACAAAAGCCGTTTGGCCTCCAGCCGCTTGAACCGGGACTAATGGTCACATTAGCCCCGGCTCAAAACCAAACCGGGACTAAAGGGTCAAACGAAAGACCTGTTTTGTACTAGTGGTGGCCACACCGGCTCCGGTTATTCGGAGGACTTGTTACCCACAATGTCTAATAACTTTCTTTCCAACCATGCGTCTCATCCTTCGCCACCACCATCTTGATAGTAACATACATTAGGTCAGACATCCCTAACAAGGGGTCAAGGACAT
Source organism: Hordeum vulgare subsp. vulgare (assembly GCF_904849725.1). Lineage (NCBI taxonomy): Eukaryota > Viridiplantae > Streptophyta > Magnoliopsida > Poales > Poaceae > Hordeum > Hordeum vulgare. Next base: position 26,821,170 of record NC_058524.1, read on the forward strand.
CACATGCTCCTATAGCCACCCCGACAAATCCTGCACAACCTCTCATTGTTGCTTTGAGTTTTGGAGCTCCTGATGCCAATAAGGTGTTCTTCCTTGTGACTACAAGGTAATTTATGTCATTACACGGGTTCTGGCTGTGGAGAGGAAGAGGGGTGGGGAGGGTCCATCAGGGGCGATGATGTGGAAGAATCTGCTAGAGTGGATGTAAGCATGGCAATAATCATCATTGCTAATTGAGCAATATAATGAGAGTCAACTCTTCATTTTGTCATAAATAATTTTATCAAACAACAATATTGCCTAGTACTAGTACACAAAATTCAAAACCATCTTCCTAAATATTTCATTTAATCTCTATGAGTTCTAGAAAAATATATTAATACCATTTCCTTAAAAGAAGCTTAATCACGTTTGGTACGAATAGAAGAATCAGAAAATTCACCGAGGATGTCTTTTGGCCCACAAGAGCAAAAAGGGTGAAAACTAACCACAATTATTTTTGTAAGGAAAACATGAAAATGAGACATTTTGTATGTGACACAAACTTCTGGTTTTTCTTGAATTTGCTAGGGAAAAAAATCATTCGAGTTTGCATGCAAAATCATCCCGCCCACTCAGGTTTTCATTTCTAGATTACTTGTTTCATACTGGTAAAATTAGTCCATAGACTATTCCTATCATAATCCTTCTCCCTGGCTGGGGGTAGCGAGAACTGTTGGTGACGGGCGTATTTGGAGAGAGATATTGGACGATGTGAAGGATGCAACTCTCTTGGCACAAAAGACGTCTCCCTTGATAGTTTTCCCTGTAGAAAACCACTAACAACACGATTTCAACTGCGTAAATCTCATGTTCATCCTCAAAGCTTTCTCTTTCGTTTGCCGCAATATACGGATCATGACACACGCCTTTATCCAATTCTTAGCACATGTGGAAATCTTGTTGAAAACACTAGTAGAAAACACACCTTACGTTTAGATCATTAGTCCTGGTTTGATTTCGACCCGGGACTAATGTGACCATTAGTCCCGGTTCGAACGGCTAGGAGTGGTGGGGGTGTTGGGTAACGTAGCATAAATTCAAAATTTTTCCTACGCATATTCAGATCTTCCTATGAAGAGACCAGCAACGAGAGAGGGGTAAGAGAATCTTCATACCTTTGAAGATCGCTAAGCGGAAGCGTTGCTAGAACGCGGTTGATGGAGTCGTACTCGCAGCGATTGCGATCTAGTGCCGAACTACGGCACCTCCGCGTTCAACACACGTGCAGCGCGGTGACGTCTCCCGCACCTTGATCCAGCAAGGAGGAGGGAGAGGTTGGGGAAGAAGTCCAGCAACACGACGGCGTGGTGTCGATGGAGAGACGAGGTCTCCCGGCAGGGCTTCGCCAAGCACCGACAGAGAGGAGGAGGGAGAGGAGCAGGGCTGCGCTGAGAGAGAGGAAAAACCGTGTATCCCAATGGCCAAAAGTGCCCGATATATATAGGGGGAGGGGAGAGGGGGTGCCACCCCTAGGGTTCCCACCCTAGGGGGTGCGGCAGCCCCCCCAGATGGGAGGTGCGGCGGCCAGAGGGGGAGGAGGGGGGTGGCGCACCAACTGGTGGGCCTTAGGCCCACCTGGCTTAGGGTTTGCCCCCCCTCCTTTTCTCTCCCCTGCGCATTGGGCTAAGTGGGGAGGCGCACCAGCCCATCTAGGGGCTTGTTCGCACCCCCACTTGGCCCACCTTATCTCCCGGGGTCGTTGCCCCCTTTCGGTGGTCCCCCGGGGCCACCTCCGGTGGTCCCGGTACGTTATTGGTGACGCCCGAAACACTTCCGGTGTCCGAAACCATTCGTCCTATATATCAATCTTTACCTCCGGACCATTCCGGAGCTTCTCGTGATGTCCGGGATCTCATCCGGGACTCCGAACAACTTTCGGTAACCTCGTATAACAATTCCCTATAACCCTAGCGTCAGCGAACCTTAAGTGTGTAGACCCTACGGGTTCGGGAGACAGGCAGACATGACCGAGACACCTCTGTGGCCAATAACCATCAGCGGGGTCTGGATACCCATGGTGGCTCCCACTAGCTCCACGATGATCTCATCGGATGAACCACGATGTCAAGGATTCAATCAATCCCGTATACGATTCCCTTTGTCTGTCGGTATAGAACTTGCGCGAGATTCGATCGTCGGTATACCTATACCTTGTTCAATCTCGTTACCGGTAAGTCTCTTTACTCGTTCCGTAGCACGTCATCGTGTGACTAACTCCTTAGTCACATTGAGCTCATGATGATGTTCTACCGAGTGGGCCCAGAGATACCTCTCCGTCACACGGAGTGACAAATCCCGATCTTGATTCGTACCAACCTAACAGACACTTTCGGAGGTACCCGTAGTGCACCTTTATAGTCACCCAGTTACGTTGTGACGTTTGATACACCCAAAGCACTCCTACGGTATCCGGGAGTTGCACAATCTCACGGTCGAAGGAAAAGATACTTGACATTAGAAAAGCTTTAGCATAGGAACAATATGATCTAGTGCTATGCTTAGGATTGGGTCTTGTCCATCACATCATTCTCCCAATGATGTGATCCCGTTATCAATGACATCTAATGCCCATGATCAGGAAACCATGATCATCTATTGACTAACGAGCGAGCTAACTAGAGGCTTGCTAGGGACACATTGTGATCTATTTATTCACACATGTATTACTATTTCCTGTTAATACAATTATAGCATGAACAATAGACGATTATCATGAACAAGGAAATATTATAATAACCATTTTATTATTGCCTCTAGGGCATATTTCCAACAGTCTCCCACTTGCACTAGAGTCAATAATCTAGTTACATTGTGATGTATCGAACACCCATAGCATTATGGTGTTGATCATGTTTTGCTCGTGGAAGAGGTTTAGTCAACGGATCTGCAATATTCAGATCCGTGTGTACTTTACAAATATCTATCACTCCACTCTGGACATGGTCCTGGATGGAGTTGTAGCGGCGTTTGATGTGCTTCGTCTTCCGGTGAAACCTGGGCTCCTTGGCTATGGCAATGGCGCCAGTGTTATCACAGAAGAGTGTCATAGGACCCGACGCGCTTGGAACCACTCCAAGTCCGGTGATGAGCTCCTTCATCCAAATTCCTTCATGAGCCGCTTCTGAAGCAGCTATGTACTCCGCTTCACATGTAGATGCTGCCACGACTTCTTGCTTGCTGCTGCACCAGCTCACTGCCCCACCATTCAACACATATACGTATCCGGTCTGTGACTTGGAGTCATCCGAATCTGTGTCGAAGCTAGCGTCGACGTAACCCTTTACGACGAGCTCTTCGTCACCTCCATAAACGAGAAACATTTCCTTAGTCCTTTTCAGGTACTTAAGGATATTCTTGACCGCTGTCCAGTGTTCCATACCGGGATCACTTTGGTACCTCCCCACCAAACTTATGGCAAGGTTTATACCAGGTGTGGTACACAGCATGGCATACATTAGAGAGCCCACGGCTGAAGCGTAGGGGACAGAACTCATCTTCTCTCTATCTGCTGCCGTGGTCGGCGACTGAGTGTTACTCAATCTCATACCTTGCAAAACTGGCAAGAACCCTTTCTTTGAGTTTTCCATATTGAACTTCTTCAATATCTTGTCAAGGTATGTACTTTGCGAAAGACCTATGAGGCGTCTCGATCTATCTCTATAGATCTTGATGCCTAATATGTATGCAGCTTCTCCAAGGTCCTTCATTGAAAAACTCTTGTTCAAATAGGCCTTTATGCTCTCCAACATCTCTATATCATTCCCCATCAATAATATGTCATCCACATACAGTATGAGGAAAGCTACAGAGCTCCCACTCACTTTCTTGTACAGACAGGCTTCTTCGTAAACCTGTATGAACCCAAACGCTTTAATCACCTCATTAAAGCGAATGTTCCAACTCCGAGATGCTTGCACCAGCCCATAGATGGAGCGCTGGAGCTTGCACACTTTGTTAGCACCCTTAGGGTCGACAAACCTTCTGGTTGCATCATATACAACTCTTCCTTAAGGTTCCCGTTAAGGAACGCTGTTTTGACATCCATTTGCCAAATTTCATAATCATAAAAGGCGGCAATTGCTAACATGATTTGGACTGATTTCAGCTTCGCTACGGGAGAGAAAGTCTCTTCGTAGTCAACTCCTTGAATTTGTCGAAAACCCTTTGCGACAAGTCGAGCTTTGTAAACGGTTACATTACCGTTTGCATCAGTCTTCTTCTTGAAGATCCATTTATTTGCTATGGCTCGCCGGTCATCGGGCAAGTCCACCAAAGTCCATACTTTGTTCTCATACATGGATCCTATCTCGGATTTCATAGCCTCAAGCCATTTGTTGGAATCCGGGCCCGCCATCGCTTCTTCATAGTTTGAAGGTTCACCGTTGTCTAACAACATGATTTCCATCACAGGGTTGCCGTACCACTCTGGTGTGGAGCGTGCCCTTGTGGACCTTCGTGGTTCAGTAGTAACTTGATCCGAAGCTTCATGATCATCATCATTAACTTCCTCTACAGTTGGTGTAGGCGCCACAGGAACAACTTCCCGCGCTGCGCTACTATCCTGTTCGAGAGGGGGTGTAATCACCTCATCAAGTTCTACCTTCCTCCCACTTACTTCTTTCGAGAGAAACTCTTTCTCCAGAAAGGATCCGTTCTTGGCAACAAAGGTTTTACCTTCGGATCTAAGATAGAAGGTATACCCAATAGTTTCCTTAGGGTATCCAATGAATACGCATTTCTCCGCTTTGGATTTGAGCTTTTCTGGTTGAAGTTTCTTCACATAAGCATCGCAGCCCCAAACTTTAAGAAACGACAACTTAGGTTTCTTGCCAAACCATAGTTCATACGGTGTCGTCTCAACGGATTTAGACGGTACCCTATTTAAAGTGAATGCTGCAGTTTCTAATGCGTATCCCCAAAATGATAGCGGTAAGTCGGTAAGAGACATCATAGATCGTACCATATCTAATAAAGTGCGATTACGACGTTCAGACACTCCGTTGCATTGCGGTGTGCCAGGCGGCGTCAGTTGTGAAACGATTCCACACTTCCTTAGGTGTGTGCCAAACTCGTGACTCAAATATTCTCCTCCACGATCAGATCGTAGACATTTAATTTTTCTGTCACGTTGATTCTTAACCTCACTCTGAAATTCCTTGAACTTTTCAAACGTCTCAGATTTGTGATTCATCAAGTAGATATACCCATACCTACTCAAATCATCGGTGAGAGTGAGAACATAACAATAACCACCGCGAGCTTCAACGTTCATTGGACCACACACATCAGTATGTATTATTTCCAATAAGTCGGTTGCTCTCTCCATTATCCCTGAGAATGAAGTCTTAGTCATCTTGCCCATGAGGCACGGTTCGCATGTGTCAAATGATTCAAAGTCAAGAGACTCTAATAGTCCATCAGTATGGAGCTTCTTCATGCGCTTAACACCGATTTGACCAAGGCGGCAGTGCCACAAGTATGTGGGACTATCATTATAAACTTTACATCTTTTGGTACTCACACTATGAATATGTGTAACATCACGATCGAGATTCATCAAGAATAAACCATTTACCAGCGGAGCATGATCATAAAACATATCACTCATATAAATAGAACAACCATTATTCTCTGACTTAAATGAGTAGCCGTCTCGCATTAAGCAAGACCCTGATACAATGTTCATGCTTAAAGCTGGTACTAAATAACAATTATTAAGGTTTAAAACTAATCCCGACGGTAGATGTAGAGGTAGCGTGCCGACGGCGATCACATCGACCTTTGAACCATTCCCGACGCGCATCGTCACCTCGTCCTTGGCCAGTCTCCGCTTATTCCGCAGTTCCTGCTTTGAGTTGCAAATGTGAGCAACAACACCGGTATCAAATACCCAGGAGCTACTACAAGCGCTGGTAAGATACACATCAATAACATGTATATCACATATACCTTTAACGTTGCCGGCCTTCTTGTCCGCTAAGTATTTGGGGCAGTTCCGCTTCCAGTGACCTTTTCCCTTGCAATAGAAGCACTCAGTCTCAGGCTTGGGTCCGTTCTTTTTCTTCTTCCCGACATCTGGCTTACCGGGCGCGGCAACAACTTTGCCGTCTTTCTTGAAGTTCTTCTTACCCTTGCCTTTCTTGAAACTAGTGGTCTTGTTGACCATCAACACTTGATGTTCTTTCTTGATTTCTACTTCTGCAGACTTGAGCATCGAGTACAACTCGGGAATGGTCTTCTCCATCCCTTGCATGTCGTAGTTAAGCACAAAGCCTTTGTAGCTTGGTGGGAGAGATTGGAGGATTCTGTCAATTATAGCATCATCCGGAAGTTCGACTCCAAGTGAAGTCAGACGACCGTGTAACCCAGACATTTTGAGTATGTGCTCACTGACAGAACTATTCTCCTCCATCTTACAACTAAAGAACTTGTCGGAGACTTCATATCTCTCGACACGGCATGAGCTTGAAAAACTAGCTTCAGCTCCTGGAACATCTCATATGCCCCGTGTTGCTCAAAACGCCTTTGGAGCCCCGTTTCTAAACTGTATAGCATGCCACACCTAACCAGAGAGTAGTCATCACTCCGCGTTTGCTAGACGTTCAGAATGTCCCGGGCTGCTGCGGGAGCGGGAGGTTCACCTAGCGGCGCATCAAGGACATAAGCCTTTTTAGCTGCTTCAAGGATGAGCTTCAAGTTGTGAACCCAGTCCGCATAGTTGCTACCATCATCTTTCAGCTTGTTTTTCTCTAGGAATGCGTTGAAATTGAGGTTGACGTTGGACATCTACAATATTTATAAAGACAACTTTTAGACTAAGTTCATGACAATTAAGTTCATTTAATCAAATTAAGTATGAACTCCCACTTAAATCGACATCCCTCTAGTCATCTAAGTGATACATGATCCATGTTGACTAACCCGTGTCCGATCATCACGTGAGACGGACTAGTCACCATGGTGAGCAACTCCATGCTGATCGTATTCAACCATACAACTCATGTTCGACCTTTCGGTCTCTTGTATTCGAGGTCATGTCTGTACATGCTAAGCTCGTCGAGTCAACCTAGGTGTTTCGCTTGTGTAAATCTGGCTTACACCCGTTGTATGCGAACGTTAGAATCTATCACACCCGATCATCACGTGGTGCTTCGAGACAACGAACCTTCGCAATGGTGCACACTTAGGGGAATACGTTCTCGAAATTTTAAGAGGGATCATCTTATTATGCTACCGTCATTCTAAGCAATAAGATGAAAAACATGATAAACATCACAATGCAATCATATAGTGACATGATATGGCCATTATCATCTTTGCCCTTTCGATCTCCATCTTCAGGCATCGCATGATCATCATCGTCACCGGCGTGACACCATGATATCCATCATCGTGTCTCCGTGAAGTCGTCACGCCAACTACTACTATCACTACTACTATAGCTAACCGTTAGCAATGAAGTAAAAGTAGTAAGGACATGGCGTTGCATCTCATACAATAAATTAAGACAACTCCTACGGCTCCTGCCGGTTGTCATACTCATCGACATGCAAGTCGTTAAACCTATTACAATAACATGATCATCTCATACATCATACATGCAACATCACAACTTTGGTCATATCACATCACATGTCAAACCCTGCAAAAACAAGTTAGACGTCCTCTAATTGTTGTTGCAAGTTTTACGTGGCTGATTTGGGTTTCTAGCAAGAACGCCTTCTTACCTACGTGACAGCCACAACGATGATATGCCAAAGCTATTTACCCTTCATAAGGACCCTTTTCATCAAATCCAATCCGACCAGAGTAGGAGAGACAGACACCCGCTAACCACCTTTATGCACTGTGTGCATGTATGTCGGTGGAACCAGTCTCACGTAAGCGTACGTGTAAAGTCGGTCCGGGCCGCTTCATCCCACAATACCGCCGGAAAAGAATAAGACTAGTAACGGCAAGCAAATTGACAAATCATCGCCCACAACTTTTGTGTTCTACTCGTGCATAGAATCTACGCATAGAAAACCTGGCTCGGATGCCACTGTTGGGTAACGTAGCATAAATTCAAAAAATTTCCTACGCATATTCAGATCTTCCTATGGAGATACCAGCAACGAGAGAGGGATAAGAGCATATTCATACATTTGAAGATCGCTAAGCGGAAGTGTTGCTAGAACGCAGTTGATGGAGTCGTACTCGCAGCGATTCCGATCTAGTGCCGAACTACGGCACCTCCGCGTTCAACACACGTGCAGCGCGGTGACGTCTCCCGCACCTTGATCCAGCAAGGAGGAGGGAGAGGTTGGGGAAGAAGTCCAGCAACACGACGGCGTGGTGTCGATGGAGAGACGAGGTCTCCCGGCAGGGCTTCGCCAAGCACCGGCAGAGAGGAGGAGGGAGAGGAGCAGGGCTGCGACGAGAGAGAGGAAAAACCGTGTATCCCAATGGCCAAAAGTGCCCGATATATATAGGGGGAGGGGAGAGGGGGTGCCACCCCTAGGGTTCCCACCCTAGGGGGTGCGGGAGCCCCCCCAGATGGGAGGTGTGGCGGCCAGAGGGGGAGGAGGGGGGTGGCGCACCAACTGGTGGGCCTTAGGCCCACCTGGCTTAGGGTTTGCCCCCCCCCTTTTCTCTCCCGTGCACATTGGGCTGAGTGGGGAGGCGCACCAGCCCATCTTGGGGCTGGTTCCCACCCCCACTTGGCCCACCTTATCTCCCGGGGTCGTTGCCCCCTTTCGGTGGTCCCCCGGGGCCACCTCCGGTGGTCCCGGTACGTTATCGGTGACGTCCGAAACACTTCCGGTGTCCGAAACCATCCGTCCTATATATCAATCTTTACCTCCGGACCATTCCGGAGCTTCTCGTGATGTCCGGGATCTCATCCGGGACTCCGAACAACTTTCAGTAACCTCGTATAACAATTCCCTATAACCCTAGCGTCAGCGAACCTTAAGTGTGTAGACCCTACGGGTTCGGGAGACAGGCAGACATGACCGAGACACCTCTGTGGCCAATAACCATCAGCGGGGTCTGGATACCCATGGTGGCTCCCACTAGCTCCACGATGATCTCGTCGGATGAACCACGATGTCAAGGATTCAATCAATCCCGTATACGATTCCCTTTGTCTGCCGGTATAGAACTTGCGCGAGATTCGATCGTCGGTATACCTATACCTTGTTCAATCTCGTTACCGGTAAGTCTCTTTACTCGTTCCGTAGCACGTGATCGTGTGACTAACTCCTTAGTCACATTGAGCTCATGATGATGTTCTACCGAGTGGGCCCAGAGATACCTCTCCGTCACACGGAGTGACAAATCCCGATCTTGATTCGTACCAACCTAAGAGACACTTTCGGAGGTACCCGTAGTGCACCTTTATAGTCACCCAGTTACGTTGTGACGTTTGATACACCCAAAGCACTCCTACGGTATCCGGGAGTTGCACAATCTCACGGTCGAAGGAAAAGATACTTGACATTAGAAAAGCTTTAGCATACGAACAATATGATCTAGTGCTATGCTTAGGATTGGGTCTTGTCCATCACATCATTCTCCCATTGATGTGATCCCGTTATCAATGACATCTAATGCCCATGATCAGGAAACCATGATCATCTATTGACTAACGAGCTAGCTAACTAGAGGCTTGCTAGGGACACATTGTGATCTATTTATTCACACATGTATTACTGTTTCCTGTTAATACAATTATAGCATGAACAATAGATGATTATCATGAACAAGGAAATATGATAATAACCATTTTATTATTGCCTCTAGGGCATATTTCCAACAGGGGGGTACGACCATCTTTAGTCCCGGTTCATTTTGTACCTATAGTACCGATTTGTATCACGAACCAGGACTAAAGGTATGGTGGCAGGCTGGCGTCAGGCTGCCCCCCGAGCCCATTTAGTCCCGGTTTGTATCACAAACCGGGACTAGAGGTAGCCTTTTAGTCCCGGTTTGTATAACCAACCGGGACTAAAGATGTCCCTATATAAGCCCTTCGTCTAGTCCGAGCCCATTTCTCTGTTTTCTCCATTCCCCTCTCTGTTCTTTCCCTTCGCTCGAGCTCATCCTTCATTTTTTGCCAAGATTTGTCAAGATTTGAGGCACCCCATCTCTCCAAGTGTTCACAAAGGTTAGCAAGTTTGTCCTTTCATCTCTCATTACTAGATTAGCTCGTGCAATGCTCTATAAGTATAATGATTGGTGGGTTTTAGTTTGGGAGTAATTTTGTGAGAGTTTATTTGATTTATATGCAATTTGATCTCAAATTAACTTCTTAGTTTGCATATGCGTATGTGTGGTTTACTTAGTGCCTCCCCGCCCCCGTCCTAACCACCATTGATCACCCACACCGTGCCATCGCTGGCACCACCTTGGTGATCCCCTTGTTCTTATCCTTTTTATAAAAAAAATCTTATTTGTATGATTTAGATAGTTTTGTTACTTGTATGATTGTTTGTTATACATAGTCCCATGGTCTTGATATCCGTCCCCGTCGGCCCTCATCCGGTTTATGATTCGGAAGTGGTATATTCTCTTTTTGACTATTTGTTGCATTTCGTGTTTATGACAATTATGCCCATCAAGTTGACATAGAAATTTTTATCTAGGAGGTATGTGAACCGGAAATTGCAACCGACCCTCTTGTTGAGAAGTTAAATTTAGTTAAAAAAGAAAACGAGTATTTGAAAGAAAAGTTGAAAAGAATTGAAGAAGAGAAGATGAAATTGGAGTTGTATGTTGCCGATGTCATCGATGATCACAAGATCAAGATGTGTGCAATGTGCTTGAAGATTAGAAAGATTAGAAAATATGCCGTTAATGAAGAGGCTTGGTATCACTATGCTGCTGGATCAATTGTTACATTAGTTGTGATCTTGATCGCATTTGTTGTTGCATTTAAATGCTTTATCTAGGTACTCTTGTATGTTGTTTTATGAGAATAAGTGTGTATGAACTTGTATTAATTTGGTATTTTTGATCTTGTGTAATGAAGATGAACCGACAATGGATGTACGAAGATCGACCCTCTCCCCAGTTCATTAATGGCGTGCCGAGTTTTCTGCGTGTGGCTCACGCAAACCAGTGGGATGGTTTTATGTGTTGTCCATGTGTTGTCTTTAAGAATGATACCACTTACTATAAGTCAAGAGTCAGTCACGCCTACCTGTTTACGTCCGGTTTCATGTCCGGCTATTACTGTTGGACCAAGCATGGAGGAAGAGGGGTTCTAATGGAAGGGAATGAAGAAGAAGATGATGATGACAACTATCTTGTGTTTCCTGAATACGATGGTACTACAATGGGGGAAAGAAGCTAAAGAAGAGGCACCAGATGATCCCACCGATGATCTTGGTCAGGCCATTGCTGATGCAAAGAGAAACTGCACAGTTGAAAAGGATAAGTTGAAGTTGCAGCGCATGTTAGAGGATCACAAGAGATTGTTGTACCAAAATTGCGAAGATGACAAGAACAAGCTGGGCACCACACTGGAATTGCTGCAATGGAAGGCAGAGAATGGTGTATCTGACAAGGGATTCAAAAAGTTGCTGAAAATGTTAAAGAAGATGCTTCCAAAGGACAATGAATTGCCCGATAGTACATACGAATCAAAGAAGGCTATCTGCCCTCTAGGATTAGAGGTGCGGAAGGTACATGCATGCCCTAATGACTGCATCCTCTACCGCGACTAGGAGTACGAGAATTTGAATGCATGTCCGGTATGCGGTTCGTTGTGCTATAAGATCAGTCGCGATGACCCTGGTGACGATGTTGAGGGCCAGCACCCTAGGAAGAGGATTCCTGCCAAGGTGATGTGGTATGCTCCTGTAATACCACAGTTGAAATTCTTGTTCCAAAACAAAGAGCAAGCCAATTTGATGCGATGGCACAAAGAAGACCGTAAGAAAGATGGTAAGTTGAGAGTACCCGCTGATGGGTTGCAGTGGAGGAAAAACGAGAGAAAGTAGGGGGACTTTGCAGATGACGCAAGGAACGTATGGTTTGGTTTAAGTGCAGATGACATCAATCCTTTTGGGGAGGAGAGCAGCAATCATAGCGCCTGGCCTGTGAATCTATGCATCTATAACCTTCCTCCTTGGTTGTGCATGAAGCGACCCGGCAATGACATTGATGTGTACCTATGGCCATTAGTTGAAGAACTTTTACAGATGAGGGATAAAAAAGGTGTAAATGTGTGGGATGAGCACAAACAACAGGAATTTGACCTACGAGCATTGCTTTTTGTAACCATGAATGATTGGCCTGCTTTTAGTAACCTTTCAGGACAGAGAAACAAGGGATACCATGCATACAAACACTATTTAGATGATATCATAGTCGGACCCTGCTCTTCTATATGGTTATTGGATATATTGTTGTATTGTGTTGTTCATGTTGTAGCTTGTGGCGAGTGTAAGCCAATTCCATATACTCATCTATTGTATGCATGTACTTGCAACGATATCCAATCTTGCAAAATGATGAGATGCGCTTCTATCGCCGTTGAGACCCTCGTGCCCAAAATAAGGATAGGGCCACATCTTGGGCGTGACAACAATGCATGCGCCACATATAAACGCATGAATCAGACATGCCTCCAGAACCAAATCGGCAAGACGGTCGAGGCATACATGGACGACGTGGTCATCAAGGCCAAACACGTTAGCCCGCTAGTGGACGACCTTCAACAAACCTTTTATAATGTGCTGGCTCTTACGATATACGGCTCAATCCGGACAAATGCGTCTTCGGAGGCCCCGTGGGTAATCTGCTTTGATTTATTATCTCGCATAGAGGAAAATAGAGGCCAATCCGGCTAAAATCTCAGCCCTATCCCAATTAGCAATCCCTACGGAGCTAAAGCACGTACACAAACTGATGGGCTGCATGGTGGCTTTCATCCACTTTATCTCCCACCTCGGTGAAAAGGCACTGCCCCTCTACAGGCTTCTCAAACGAACCAAAAATTTCGAGTGGACTAATGAAGCAATGGCCACACTAGAGGAAATTAAAACGTTATTAGCTAGCAATCCTATTCTAGCAGCACCCGACATAGGTGAACCAATTTTGGTGTACATATCGGCCACAAACCAACTGGTCAACGTAGTCCTCGTCATCGAATGAGAGGTAGAGGGTCACAAGTTCCCGGTGCATAAGCCAGTCTACTACATATCAGAAGTACTCACTCCGTGCAAATCTAGGTATCTGCAATACCAGAAGATAGCCTATACAGTTTTCATGGCATCCTGAAAGCTACGACACAACTTTCAAGAGTGTTCGGTCATGGTGGCATCCGAGGTACCACTGATTGATATAATTGACAACATGGAGGCTACTAGACACATAGCCAAATGGGCCATTGAGCTCCTCCCCTTCAAATTGCGTACAAACCACCCCGAGCTATTAAATCTCAGGTGTTCGCTGATTTTCTTGCCGAATGGACGGAGGCCGAGCTCCCTAGAGAATACACTACATACTCTCATTGGACAATGCACTTCGACGGATCCAAGACGCTTGCTGGACTGGGGGTTAGAGTTAGTAACATCCCCCACTGGTCAGAATATTCAGTATGTATCGCAGATCATGTACACTGATTCCAATAATGCGGCCGAATGCGAGGCCTTGTTGCATGGACTTCAGATGGCAACATCAATGGGTGTACAACGGCTCGAGGTAAGAGGAGACTCTAACCTCACCATCTCCCAAATCAACGATGAATTCGAAGCTAAAAACCCAAAGATGGCAGCATATAGAAATGCCGCCCTCAAAATATCTGTGTGGTTTGAAGGATTAGAATTCCATCATGTCTCTAGAGATGGCAACCAAGTTGTTGATGTCCTCGCCCGCATGGGCGCCAAGCGTGACCCCGTCCCCAAGAACAACTTTTTGGAATGGCTTTTCAAGCCATCTGTGGTATGGCAGGACGGGCACAAGGACCCTCGAGCTCATGGCCTAGAACGAATCATCCTGCCTAACATCGAACCAGATGAAGAAATCATCAGAGACTTGACATTTGAAGAAACGCCTTTGGCTCACAAAATAATGGCAGCAATCGCGCCATGGATTGAGCCTTTCCTCGCCTATCTTCTCCGCCAAGAACTCCCCACGACCAAACCGAGGCAAGAAGCATAATTCGGCGATCCAGGGCTTACAAGGTCCATGAGGGTGAACTATATAAGAAAAGCACCACCGGAGTCCTCCAATGATGCATATTTGAATACGAAGGACAATAGCTCTTGGCCACATACACGCAGGCATGGGTGGCCATCACACAGCAACTCGGGCCCTGGTAAGCAAGACCTTTCTAGCCGGGTTCTTTTGGCCCACTGCTCGCGCATACGCCCACACGCTCGTCCAACATTGTGTTGGTTGCGAGTTATTTGCAAATCAAAGCCACATGCCCCACACGACTCTTCGGACGATACCGATCACCTGCCTTTCGCGGTCTGGGGGATGGACATGGTCGGACTACTTAAAGGGGGGACCAAGAAAAATAAATACCTCCTCGTCATGGTTGACAAATTCACCAAGTGGATTGAACCCAAACCGGTAACTTCACCTAAGTCCGGACCGATAATGGACTTTATATATGGCGTGGTCCACCGTTACGGTGTTCCCCACAATATAATAATGGACAATGGATCCAATTTCGCGGCACAGGAGGTAAAGCACTGGTGTGCTAACATGGGCATTAAACTTTATTATGCCTCGATATATCACCCACAAACCAGAGGACAAGTTGAACAGGCCAATGTTCTTATTATGAGTGGCACCAAACCTCGAACGGCCCGTTCTCTAAAAGAATATGATCGCCATTGGGTGGAGGAACTTGACTCTGTATTATAACGCCTGCGCACCACCCCGAATCGATCAACATGATACACACCGTTTTTCATGGTGTACATGGCAGAAGCAGTCCTCCCTTATGACCTCATCCATGACGCGCCTAGAGTGCGCATGTACGAAGAAAAGGAGGCCGAGCTAGATCAGTGGGACAACCTAGATGCCTTGGAAGGAGAGCATGATATAGCTCGGGTCCGCTCTACCTTTTACCAACAGCTGGCCCATCGCTACC
Source organism: Hordeum vulgare subsp. vulgare (assembly GCF_904849725.1). NCBI lineage: Eukaryota > Viridiplantae > Streptophyta > Magnoliopsida > Poales > Poaceae > Hordeum > Hordeum vulgare. The sequence continues at coordinate 26,836,303 of NC_058524.1, forward strand.
AGAGTAGGGAAGTTTGAGAAAAGGCATACAATGTGGGAGAACTTGGTTTACGCCTCCTGGAGAAGAAGAAGAATAATAATCTATCACCCAAATCGGAGGGTCCTTTCATAATTGATGAAGTACTTGCGGTGGGAGCATATCGCTTCCGCAACACACTAGACAACCACCTCGAACCAAACCCATGGAACGCATCTCGTCTTTGGCGCTTCTACGGCTAGACTCGTGTCGTCACTGTCACTAGTATTTTTTTTCCTTTTATAGTTTTCCCTTCCTTTTTTACCTTTTCCGAACTGGTTAGATTTTCCCAGGCTGTGTTCGGATCAACGGAGCTATGTTAAGTCTTCCTCGGCATACATCTTCAAATGTCCTACCCGGTTGTACCTGAGGGCTTCTTAATGAAGCCGATTACTATATTTTCTTTTTTCAGGCATTTATTCGCCTCTGTCGTGAGTGCATCCTTCCAATATCATTTTGAGCCACTATATGCATTAATTTGACTTAATATTTGGCCAAGCTGGGTTGCCTTGCAACTATGCTTACGCTCTATGTTCCCGATTGTTTGGCTAGGGGGTAAAGGGAGCACTCATACGTCTTCAACGTATCTACTTTTGCAAACTCTTTTGCCCTTGTTTTGGACTATAATTTGCATGATTTGAATGGAACTAACCTGGACTGACGCTGTTTTCAGCAGAATTGCCTTGGTGTTATTTTTGTGCAGAAATCAAAGTTCTCCAAACGTCCTAAAAATTTACGGGGAGCAGTTTTGGAAAATATCAAAAATACCTGCACCAGGATCCACCTCAGGGGGTGGGCCAGTGGGCCACAAGCCCCTGCTCCGCCACCACCCACCTGGTGGCGGTAGGCAGGCTTGTGGGGCCCACAGGAACCTGCCGCCCCCAACTCCAGCTCTATAAGTTGTCTTTCGTCCCAGAAAAAATAAAGAGAGAAGTTTTCATCGCGTTTTCAATACGGAGGCGCCGCCACCACCTGTTCTTCATGTGGAGGGCAGATCTGGAGTCCGTCTTGGGCTCCGGAGAAGGGAAATCGTCGCCATCGTCATCATCAACCTTCTTCCCTCTCCAATTCCATGAAACTCTTCCTCGTTCGTGAGTAATCTATTCGTAGGCTCGCTGGACGGTGATGAGTAGGATGAGATCTATCTTGTAATCGAGTTAGTTTTGATGGGGATTGATCCCTAGTATCTACTATGTTCTGAGATTTGATATTGCTACTACTTTGCCATGCTTAATGCTTGTCACTAGGGCCCGAGTGCCATGATTTCAGATCTGAAATTATTATGTTGTCACCAATATATGTGTGTTTTAAATCCGATCTTGCTAGTTATAGTTACCTACTATGCGTTATGACCCGGCAACCCCGGAGTGACAATAACCGAAACCACTCCCGGTGATGACCATAGTTTGAGGAGTTCATGTGTTCACCAAGTGCAAATACGTTGGTCCGGTTCTTTATTAAAAGGAGAACCTTAATATCCCGTAGTTTCCTTTTGGACCCCGCTGCCACGGGAGGGATGGACAATAGATGTCATGCAAGTTCTTTTCCCTAAACACGTATGACGACACACGGAATGCATACCTACATCACATTGACGAACGGGAGCTAGCCACTTATCTCTCCGTGTTATAGCTGTTGCATGATGAATATCATCCAAACAAATCACCGACCCAATGCCTACGAGTTTGTCCTATTGTTGTTACTGCCGTTACTTGTCTTGTTCTGCTGCTACTACTGTTGCTACTGCCGTTACTTGTCTTGCTCTGCTGCTACTACTGTTGCTACTGCCGTTACTTGTCTTGCTCTGCTGCTACTATTGTTGCTACTGCTATTACTTGTCTTGCTCTGCTGCTACTACTGTTGCTACTGCTGTTACTTGTCTTGCTCTGCTGCTACTGTTGCTACTACTGTCGCTTGCTACTGTTGCTACTTGCTACTGTTGTTCCTTTCCACTGCTATTGCTCGTTACACTGCCGATACCCGATACTTCGCTGTCACTATTGTGCTTGCAGATACTAATCTTTCAGGTGTGGTTGAATCCGACAAATTCAGCTGCTAATACTTGAGAGTATACTCTCACCTCCTGACTGGCGTACCTACAAATTGGGTCGAATACTCTACCCTCGAAAACTGCAACGAACCCATGCGCTGGTGGGCCATCAACAACATTCTTCTAGTTCCATTGCCGGGGAGTGCTATCAGCATTCTTCTGGTGCCGTTGCAGGAGAGGTTAGTCGTTATAAGCATTCGTCTAGCTAACACTAGAGATTGTAGGATCATCACTTTTCTAGAGCTATTGCCAGGGAAGCACAGCTGACGTCAGCATTTTTCTGGCGCCGTTGCCGGGGAGGTATTGCTATATTCTGTGAGTCACTTGGGATTTATATCTGCTGATCACTATGAAGAATTTGAAGGATCCGAAGACCAAAGTCTTGCCCTCAACTACGAGGGGAGGTAAGGAATTGCCATCTAGCTCTGCACTTGATTCACCTTCAGTTATGAGTAAGTTTGCGACTTCACCTCCTGCTAGTAATCTTGATTTGTCGCCTGTGCTTGATGATGCTTGTGATACTACTGCTAGAGATACTATGCTTGATACTGCTAGAGATGATATGCTTGATACTGCTTTGCCTGATGATGCTATGTCTGATACTATGCTTGATACTATGCTTGATACTGCTAGAGATGCTATGCCTGATACTGCTAGAGATGCTATGCTTGACACTGCTTTGCCTGATGATGCTAGAGATGCTACTATGCCTGATGATGCTATGCTTGATACTGCTAGAGATACTCCTTTGCCTGATGTTCCACTGGGAGCGTTCCTTGATGCTCATATTGCTAGTTACTGCCAATGCTCGTGATGCTTCTGAAATTGCCGATGCTATTGAGATAGAACCTGCTTTTGCTCCTGCTAGATCTAGCTCTCCTAGATATGAATTGCCTGATATACTTGAGGGTTACGTTATGGAGGGAGAGATAGATGAGGATTTTCTTGCGTGTAAGGATGCCTATGACGCTAAGAAATTAGTTCTCAAGTGGAAAGAAAAATCTCGGGAAGTTAGGATGAGAAATGATCCGAAGTTTGCCACTTTGCCTATCTTTATCACTGATAAGGATTATGAATTCTCTGTCGACCCTGAGATAATCTCTCTAGTCGAATTTGATCCTTTTCACGGTTATGAGTCTGAGACGGTCATAGCCCATCTTGCCAAACTATCCGAAATAGCCAACCTTTTCACTAATGAGGAGAAGATCCGCCACTACTATATCCTTAAGTTGTTTCCTTTCTCTCTAAAGGATGATGCTAAAGCCTGGTTCACCTCTCTTGCTCCTGGATGTGTGCGTAGTCCCCAGGAGATGGTCTATTACTTCCGTGAGAAATATTTCCCTGCCCATAAGAAGCAAGGTGCCTTGGAGGAAATATACAACTTGGCCCAACTCCAAGAAGAGAGTCTTCCACAAGCTTGGGGGAGGCTCGTCCAGCTACAGAATGCTTTGCCTGATCACCCTCTTAAGAAGAACGAGATACTTGATATCCTCTATAACGGACTTACCGATGCCTTTAGAGACTACCTAGATAGTTGTGTCGGTTGTGTTTTTAGGGAACGAACTGTAGAACAAGCTGAGACCCTACTGAATAACCTCTTGATCAACGATAATGCTTGGACTATTCCCGATCCACCTCCTAAGCCAACTCCTAAGAAAAGAGGTATTCTATTCCTCAGTCCCGAAGATATGCAAGAAGCCAAGAAATCTATGCAAGAGAAAGGCATTAGATCTGAAGATGTCAAAAATCTACCACCTATCGAAGAGATCCACGGTCTCGATAACCCGATACAGGTAGTAGAAGTGAATTCTCTGCGTAGGTTTGACGAGAGTGGTATTCCTTTTGATAAACCTGCTAGCCTATGATTTGATGAATTTGACAACTTTGTTGCCAAACAACATAGTTTCAATGATTATGTTAGCAGACATTTGGAACAAAGTACTCGTATGCTTAGCCATTTAAGTGCTTGTGTAGACAGAAATGTCAATACTCTGAAGCTTCTGAGTAAACATGCCTCTATGATTACTACTCAGGTAGAACAAGTACTTAAAGCTCAGAATGACCTGCTCAATGAATTAAATGACAACTCTGTCAGAGTCATTACTAGAGAAGGCAAAATGACTCAGGAACCTTTGTATCCTGAAGGTCATCCGAAGAGAATTGATCAAGATTCTCAAGGAATCAATGCTGATACACCTAGTCATCCTAAGGAGAAGAAGGAGAATGATAGAAACCTGCACGCCGGTTCACCAAATACTGTCACACCTGAAGAACTTAATGATATTTCTGCATCTGATGTAGAAACACAATCAGGTGATGAACATGAACTTGGTGACAATGTGGACCGTGATGTTCATAATAATGCTCAACCTAGCCATGATGAGGATGTGGAGAGTGAACCTACGGTTAATCCTGATAATCCACAACCTAAGAGATACGACAAGAATGACTTCACTGCTAGGAAGCATGGTAACGAAAGAGAGCCATCGGTTCAGAGACCTATGCCCTTTCCTCCTAAGCCATCCAAGAAAAATGATGATGAGGATTTTGAGCGCTTCGTTGAGATGATAAGACCCGTCTTTCTGCAGATGCGGTTAACTGATATGCTCAAGATGTCTCCGTATGCCAAGTACGTGAAAGATATCGTGACTAATAAACGGAAGATACCAGATCTTGAGATCTCCACCATGCTTGCCAACTACACTTTCAAAGGTGGAACTCCTAAGAAACTTGGTGATCCCGGAGTGCCCACTATACCTTGCTCCATTAGAGGAAACTACGTAAGAACTGCCTTATGTGATCTTGGAGCCGGTGTTAGCGTTATGCCACTTTCTCTTTATCGTAGACTTGAGTTGGATAAGTTGACACCCACTGAAATTTCTCTGCAAATGGCCAACAAATCAACTGCTTTCTCTATCGGTGTTTGCGAGGATGTGCCTGTTGTGGTTGCTAATACCACTATCTTAACATACTTTGTTATCTTGGATATCCCCGAGGACGATGCCATGGCTATCATCCTCGGAAGACCCTTTTTAAACACTGCAGGGGCTGTTATAGATTGCAACAAAGGCAATGTCACTTTCCATGTCAACGGTAATGAGCACACAGTGCACTTTCCGAAGAAACGATATCCAGTACATTGCATCAATGCTATCGAAAAGACTTCATCGATTCTCATTGGGAGTTTTGAATGCCCTATTCCCCGTGTCAAGATGAAGTATGATTTTCTTGTTGGGGAGATCCATATCCCCATTGAGGTGACTTAGTGGCTATTCGAAAATTCTCCGTTCTCTCTTGCGATTCGAGAAGGTTTTCTCGTAAGGACTTGATCAACCCCATTGACGAATTTCTTCCGATGACCATGAAACAGATGAATCAGAGAGTCACATACCTCTGTTTTGAGTCTTCATTTTCTTTTGCTTAGAAGAAAAATGATGGAATTAGTTTAGCTTTTCCTGTTTTCTGTTTTAGCGTCCCAGAGAAAAATACATCGAAAATAAAACTTCTCCGATGGTCCTGAAAATTTAGTATGATTTTTTCTAGAATTTTTGAAAATTTCTGGGCCTGAGAGCTGGTCAGGGGGCCTGACTAGTGGGCCACAAGCCCCCCACCGCCACCTACCCCCTGGTGGCGGGGTGCAATTTTGTGGGGCCCACAGGCACCCCCTCCACTCATTCCAGCTCCCAGGCTCTTCCTCCACCTCCAGAAAAAATTGTTTCGCAGCTCAAACCCGTGTTCTTGCTCATTTGGCTTTGATTTTCGATCTCCTTGCTCAAAGCACCATTCTCCGAACTGTTTTGGGGAAATTGCTCCTTGGTAAGTGACTCCTCCATTGGTCCAATTAGTTTTTGCTCTAGTGCTTTATCCTTCCCGAATTCTTGCTGCCTTGGTGACCCTGTTCTTGAGCTATAAAAGTTGATTTTAGCTGGTCCGAAGTAGTTTTAGCGCGTGATACGGTCTCTAGGCACTAGTAGGAGTAGTTGCTACAAGTTGGGTTGATCCTTGTTCACTTTTCTTTCGAAGTCTCTAAAAATTTCAGAATTTTTCAGAGCTAGAAAAAGGAAAAGATGAGGAGGTTCTTGAGAGGCTCTTCAAGTCGTAACCACAAGGAGGATGAGAAGAATCACCCGAAGTATGTAGTCCCTCGAGTCACAGAAGTTCGAGCGTGCGAGTGGCCAAGTAATGAATTTTTGCGCGCCGCCGGACTTTATGAAGACTTTTATTACTTGGTGGAGAACACAGGTCTTACTGCGTTCGTTGAAGATAAGTGCGCACAATATCTCCTCCTCACCAATATTTTCGTTCAAAGCTTCAACTTTTATCCGAGGAAGAATCCTCCCATGGTTGAGTTCAGGATATATGATGTCCCCCAGTGCATGACGCTGCAGGATTTTTGCAATGTATGCAAATTACCTTATGTTGGGGATATCCGTGACCCTCGTCCACGGGACTTGGAGGATTTCATTGGTTCTATTGCTGTTGGAGAGGAGAGAGGAGTGTCTCGCGCTAGAATTGCTGGCATACATTTTCCTGTGCTTCGGTACTTCTCCCTATTTGTGGGAAAATGTTTGATTGTCCGTGGGAAGACTGGATCACTTAGTTCTTCAGACCTTGCGGTTCTGCGCGAAGGCCTTTATAACGATAAGACTTATAGCTTGGGCGCTATAGTAGCTCAACGGTTGAACCTGAACCGTTCTAAAGGTGTTGTCTATGGAGGTATCTACGCTACCCGTCTTGCCAGACACTTTGAGATACCCATTAGACTGGGAGAGGAAGGAGAGATGCTTCTCCCTAAGCGATATCTGGATTATGACAGCATGGTTCGTCATGATTTTCTGGATAGAGATGCTAGTAGACGGATGATTTATAACCTGGTGTTTAGTCAGGGTACTCGGGAGACTATTACTTTGCCTGCTCCTTCTTTGTTTGATCTTCATGCAGGCAGGTACACTATTATGCCCGCGGACATCTACGCATATTGGGGCTTGGCCCAACCACAGGCTCCCGTGCCCGAGCCGCCAGTCGAGTACCAGACGCCAGTTTACCAGTGGGAGCCAAAGGAGCTCAAACAGCAGTGGCATCCACAGTCTGCTCCAAAGTATCCTAGAGCTGGTTATTTCCCACCTTGGGAGTAGACCAAGCTAGGCCAAAAGCCTAAGCTTGGGGGAGTACGTGTTCTTACCGACTATATATTCATGCTTATGCTTTCACTTTGTTAGCCGGTGTTTACACTTTGCCACTGTATTATCCATGCTAGTTTCTTTTCGTGTTCTTGTTTTCTTGTTTTGTGTCCTTCTGAGATAACCCAAAAAGATTTTTCTTTCTTCTTTTTCCTGTTGGGAGTTTTCCCGTGTAACTAGTTTTCTTTTTCTTTGTGTCAAGGTAGAAGATATTGGTTACAATGCTTAGTGGTTCTTACATGCTTACCTGTTTAGCTTTCAAAGAGCCATATTATTTTGTCTTCTCCTTTGTGTTTGCCTGCAGATTCAGCTTAGTCCAATGCGCTTATTATCGTTTTCATCGTTCAATCGTGCAAATGAAAGGCAACAATGATGGTATATGATGAAGTGATTGAGACTGAAAAGCTGGTATGAACTCTATCTATTTTGTTTTTGTAAATATGACTAGCTTGTCGACCCAGATTTTGCTTTGTTGTGAGAGAACCATGTTTGCAATGACAACCTAGAGACCATAGTTTCTGATGCCATGCTTATTTAGCTGAGAGCTTATAATGGTTTGTCTTGATTGCCAACATAGATTTTGAGATGACTATGATGTAGTATGATAGGATGGTATTCTCCTTTGAATGTTTCAAGTGGCTTGACTTGGTGCATGTTCATGCATGTAGTTGAAACAAAATCAACATAGCCTCTATGATGTTCGTGTTCATGGTGATTTATATCCTGTTCATGCTTGCATTCAATCTTAGTCAAACTCATTGCATCTTGATGACTGTTGTGGCTCTCTAGTTGGTCGCTTCCCAGTCTTCTGCTAGCCTTCACTTGTACTAAGCGGGAATACTACTTGTGCATCCACCTCCATAAACCCAAAAGTTTTTCCATGAGAGTCCACCATACCTACCTATTTGCGGTATCTACCTGCCGTTCCAAGTAAATTTGCATGTGCCATTCTCTAAACCTTCAAGAAATAAACCTGTTTTGCATGCCCGAACCGCTCATGTGGTGACAGAGGGCTATTGGTATCTTCCATGCTAGGAGTGTTATCCTCGACATGTGTTTATTCATAGTCCTGCACGAGAAAGGGGCCGGTATTTGGGATGCCCAGTTCCATGCTTAAATCGAAAACATAACTGTAAAACAAGACTCCCCTCGGATTGATGTTAGTATGGACGGTACCCGAGGATTCGGCTAGCCGTGGAGTGTGATTGATTGGTGGTGGGGGAGTTAAAACTTTACTTTCTGTTTGGGAATAGCCTATAGCATGAGTAGCATGGAAGATATTGAGAACTCTTGGTCATTGCGTTGACAATGAAAGCATGCCACCCAAAATTATTATCTTTGTTTTCAAAGCTTGAGCTCTGGCACCTCTGCAAGTCAATGCTTCCCTCTGCGAAAGGCCTGTCTATTTATTTTCCTATTGAGTCATCCCCCTCTTATATAAGCACCAATTAGAGAGCACCTCTGTCATTTTTATGCTTTGCTTTTGATTGATATTGAGTATGACTATGACTGGATCTTCGTTGCTATGAATTACAATGTTTAGTCAGCCCTTGATATTTGAAAGTGCTCTGCATTTATGGTTTGCGGTCTCAGAAAGAGCTAGAGAGATACCACCTATTCATATTGCTTCATGCTTGTTTTGATTGAAGTGTTGGTATTTGAAACTCATTATTATTTGCTCGTTAGCTGATTATGCCATTGATATTAGTTTACCGTGAGACCTTTGTGTCATTTGCTTATGTGGTTAACTTGTGATCTTGCTGTAATTCTGGTTATGAGTTAGACATAATTGCAACAACAATATCAAATAGAGTTTGTCAAAGTTTTTCTTTCTCTCTCAGTTTGTCAACTGAGTTGCTTGAGGACAAGCAAGGTTTTAAGTTTGGGGGAGTTGATACGTCTCCAACGTATCTACTTTTCCAAACTCTTTTGCCCTTGTTTTGGACTAATTTGCATGATTTGAATGGAACTAACCTGGACTGACGCTGTTTTCAGCAGAATTGCCTTGGTGTTATTTTTGTGCAGAAATCAAAGTTCTCCAAATATCCTGAAAATTTACGGGGAGCAGTTTTGGAAAATATCAAAAATACGTGCGCCAGGATCAACCTGAGGGGGTGGGCCAGTGGGCCACAAGCCCCTGCTCCGCCACGACCCCCCTGGTGGCGGTGGGCAGGCTTGTGGGGCCCACAGGCACCTGCCGCCCCCAACTCCAGCTCTATAAGTTGTCTTTCGTCCCAGAAAAAATAAAGAGAGAAGTTTTCGTCGCGTTTTCGATACGGAAGCGCCGCCACCACCTGCTCTTCATCTGGAGGGCAGATCTGGAGTCCGTCTTGGGCTCCGGGGAAGGGAAATCGTCGCCATCATCATCATCAACCTTCTTCCCTCTCCAATTCCATGAAGCTCTTCGTCGTTCGTGAGTAATCTATTCGTAGGCTCGCTGGACGGTGATGAGTAGGATGAGATCTATCATGTAATCAAGTTAGTTTTGATGGGGATTGATCCCTAGTATTCACTATGTTCTGAGTTTTGATGTTGCTACTACTTTGCCATGCTTAATGCTTGTCACTAGGGCCCGAGTGCCATGATTTCAGATCTGAAATTATTCTGTTGTCACCAATATATGTGTGTTTTAGATCCGATCTTGCAAGTTGTAGTTACCTACTATGTGTTATGACCCGGCAACCCCGGAGTGACAATAACCGGAACCACTCCCGGTGATGACCATAGTTTGAGGAGTTCATGTGTTCACCAAGTGCTAATGCGTTGGTCCGATCTTTATTAAAAGGAGAACCTTAATATCCCGTAGTTTCCTTTTGGACCCAGCTGCCACGGGAGGGATGGACAATAGATGTCATGCAAGTTCTTTTCCCTAAGCACGTATGACGACACACGGAATGCATGCCTACATCACATTGACGAACGGGAGCTAGCCACTTATCTCTCCGTGTTATAACTGTTGCATGATGAATATCATTCAAACAAATCACCGACCCAATGCCTACGAGTTTGTCCTACTGTTGCTACTGCCGTTACTTGTCTTGTTCTACTGCTACTACTGTTGCTACTGCCGTTACTTGTCTTGCTCTGCTGCTACTACTGTTGCTACTGCCGTTACATGTCTTGCTCTACTGCTACTACTGTTGCTACTACTGTTACTTGTCTTGCTCTGCCGCTACTACTGTTGCTAATGATGTTACTTGTCTTGTTCTGCTGCTACCGTTGCTACTACTGTCGCTTGCTACTGTTGCTACTTGCTACTGTTGTCACTACTGCTGTTCCTTGCCACTTCTATTGCTCGTTACACTGCCGATACCCGCTACTTCGATGTCACTATTGTGCTTGCAGATACTAATCTTTCAGGTGTGGTTGAATCTGGCAAATTCAGCTGCTAATACTTGAGAGTATACTCTCACCTCCTGACTGGCGTACCTACAAATTGGGTCGAATACTCTACCCTCGAAAACTGTTGCGAACCCACGCGCTGGTGGGCCATCAACAACATTCTTCCAGTTTCATTGTCGGGGAGTGCTATCAGCATTCTTCTGGTGCTGTTGCAGGAGAAGGTTAGTTGTTATAAGCATTCATCTAGATAACACTAGAGATTGCAGGATACACACTTTTCTGGAGCTATTGCCAGGGAAGCACAACTGATGTCAAGCACCTCTGTGATTGTTATAACCAGATCATCGGGGTACGTACCTCGGAAGGGTGAAGCCGAAAGCTAGCATTCATAAGGAAACAATTGGTCGGCCAAGAGGGAAGTGTACATAATTGGTGATCATCACCAAAACCCGGAGTTATTTTCCCGAAGTAACCGTTAGTCGCATACGGTTAACATAGTGAAAGGACGTGGATGTCACCTAGAGGGGGACTGAATAGGCGCTTTAAAATAATTATGGTTTAGGCTTGAACAAATGCGGAATAAAACTAACATTTAATTTGTCAAGCACAAAACCTAAAACAACTATGCTCACCTATGTGCACGAACAACTTATGCTAAGCAAGATAAACAACTAAGTGATAGCAAGATATATAACATGAAACAATATGGCTATCACAAAGTAAAATGCATAAGTAAAGGGCTCGGGTAAGAGATAACCGAGGCGTGTGGAGAAGACGATGCATCCTGAAGTGCACACCCTTGCGGATGCTAATCTCCTTTTGGAGCGGTGTGGAGGCACAATGCTCCCAAGAAGCCGCTAAGGTCACCGTAATCTCCTCACGCCTCGCACAATGCAAGAGGTCGTGATTCCGCTAAGCGACCCTTGAGGGTGGTCACGGAACCCGTAAAAACAAGGTTGGTGTAATCTCCACAACTTAATTGGAGGCTCCCAACAACACCATGAAGCTTCACCACAATGGACCGTGGCTCCGAGATGACCTCAAATGCTCGGCGCTTTCGCGGAGACCTAACTGGAGACCCCAACGCTTTCCCGGAGCGTTACACCACAATGATTGATCTCCGAGGTACCACGAAGCTTCTAGGATGCCAAAGCACCCAAGAAGAACAAGCTCTAGGGTACCAAGCACCCAAGAGTAATAAGCTTCTCAACTTCACTTCCATGTATCATCATGGAGAACTCAAACCAATGCAACTAATGCAATGGTAAGAACACACGAAGTGGCCAAGTCCCTCACACTCAAATACCTTCACAACAACAAAATCTATGGAGGAATATGAGAGGAAGGACAAGGAGCTCACAAAGAACTACAAGATCAAGATCCAAGGGGTTCCCTCACATAGAGGAGAAAGTGTTTGGTGAAAATGTGGATCTAGATCTCCTCTCTCTTTTCCCTCAAGAACTAGCAAGAATCATTGGAGGGATTGAGAGTTAGCAAGATCGAAGAAGGGATAAAAATAGGGGAAGAACACGAGCTCAACGGATAAGGGGACATTGGGGAAGAAGACCCCCTTAAATAGGTCCCTCGAAATCTAACCGTTATGCACTGAGCTTGTGCACAAGCGGTAGTACCGCTCGGGCGAGTGGTACTTCCGCTGGACCGGAAGTTTCAAGGAAAAACGTGCAAACGGCAGAGATCTCGGGGCGGTAGTGCCATTGGAGCGGTACTAACGTCCGACCCAGCGGTACTACCGCTGGAGATACCAGACACAAAAACTAAGCTGAAGTGAGAATGGAAGGCGAGGGCGGCAGTACCGCTGGAGCGGTACTACTGCTCCTCTCCTAGCGGTACTTCCGCTCAAACTAGAAAAAGCATCAAAGATGCTAGAACAAAAATACAAGCAGAAGTGAGGCCGGACCTGGAGGGCGGCAGTAACGCCAGAGCGGTACTACCGCTGAGCCCTAACGGTACTTCCGCTTGAGAGAGAAAACCTGCCCTGAACTGACATAACTTTCGCATACGAGCTCTCAATTGAGCAAACTCAAGATTTTTGGTTATCTCAAGAACATGCAGTTATGAGAATGCCAGTTATATAGAGATGTGAAACCTCTATGAATGAAGAACCGAAAAAAACTCCAACATCGAAAACATCATAGAAGATGCATATGGACTCCGTTTTCGATGAACTCGAGCTTGTCATCAAGATGACCATAAGCTCTAAAACTCATGAAGAGAAACACCAAACAAAAATCGAGAAAGTTGATGCGAGGATGCAAATGGTTTGAGCTCCAAACGAATGATATGATCAAGCTACTCACTTGAGATCCCCCCTTGATGGTACGACAATCTATCCTATAACCCAGTCTCCCAATTACCACTTTGAGACCAGTAAAATAGAAAACCTATCAAGGGCAAACCTATACCTTGAACATAGTCCACTTGATCTAGATGATGGCGATGTTGCCCTCCTCAAGATGGACCACCTTTCTTGATTGCGCCGGCTCGATGAGGACTAGTAAATTGCTCCCCCATACTCCACCATGGGTGAGCCACTCTTCAACACATCTTCACAAGTACATTGCCACCACAATGGACGGCAAGCTTCAAGCATGATCTCTTCGTAATGCTCAACTTGAACTTGCATACTGCAATCTTGATGGCGATCACACCTTGAAGTTATCCTCCATGGGTCATATGAGATCTTTCTGTTGACGCACACCCATGGAAACACACCTAACCCCACATAGAACTCTCATGAACACCATGTGTTAGTACACAAAGCATAACGAACAATGCTTACCATACCATGGGATCACTTGATCCTTCTTGGTACATCTTGTATGCTTTGTGAGTTGATCAACTTGGTTCACTTTTTGACTTAGTCTTGATCCACCTTGTGTCTTTATGACCAATCTTCGGAAAAAAACTTGAATGCCACCTTGGCCATCATATAAACTCCTTGATACCAACATATGGACTTCAAGAAGTGCCTATGGACAAACGCTTCGAATATATATCAAGGCAACCATTAGTCCATAGGGATTGTCATCAATTACCAAAACCACATATGGAGAAATATGCTCTAACACATAGCAACCTGAAGTAAAGAACCCATGGAGGAACTATTTTCTTCGACAGATGTTTATTATGTTAAGAAATAATGTAACATAACTCCCCGAGCGCTTTCTATCTGTTCGCACCAAATGGCCGGATTGCCTGGTTCTCCCAAGTACTTTCTTGTTACCATAGGTTACATAGTACGGAACACTCCCCGACCACTGGCAGCGGAGGTAGAAGCCGATAGCTGGTTAAGACAATGTTTACAGCACAGATGGAGCATGTTTGATGTAAAGTACATAGCTACAAAGAATCAAGCGCCCGATGGATTGTCAAGGCTATCTATTATGGTATCCAGGGTGCAGTCTTCTTGCGAGATACGGACGGATCATATCACATGGTCATACACCAAATGAAGCAGCACCACTTGACCATCTGGCCCTACCGACCCAACTCGAGCCAAATGCTCGACGTCGAGTTTGGTAAAGCGGGTCCTCACCATGGCCCATGCCTCCAGTTCTCCTTCTTGACAAGATGATATCTTCCATAGCTTGAAGGGAAGTTGAGCTCCTTTAAATCAATTGGCTAGCTTAGCCATCCCTTCCGGAGGCGTCTTGGTCGACTATAATGCCTTGACCATGCTCTTCATACCCTTCTGACCTTTCTCATGCATGATGGACAATTCCTTTAGCAGGTTCCCTCTAAACAAGCTGGCCTCTTCTTCGGGGCGCCCTGTCACGAGACCTAACAAGAGGCATGGCATGTCTCTTACATTGGAATGATACACATATCTTACGAATTACAAGTTAAAGTTTCACCCACCAAACATGCCACCTTTCAATCTCTAGTTCTCCTCATGGACTTGTGCGAGTTGAGGTTTCAACCTCTCAATTTCTTTGGCCTGCTGTTGGTTTTCCTCCTTGAGCTCGTTCTTCTCCTCATGACTCCGGATCAGTACCCGGCGACCGGCTTCATGTTGCGACTCAGCATACCTTTGGAATTCTCTGGCCACATCCCGATCTTTCTGCAGTTGACCTATGGACTCGTCTGCTATAAGGCAATCTTTCATTAGAAAAGGTGCCTTAAGAAATTCTGCATAATTAAGCCTTTTTTACTCACCGTGTGCCTACCTGGTGAACTTTTTACCATCCTCTAGTTCGGCCATCGCAACTGCCAACTGAGTTCAGTTTAACTAAAGGTCCTTGAATAACTTTTTGTTTTGCTCCCTCAAGGCCTACACCATATCGCAACAATGATTGGACCCTTAACTCGGCCGTCCCAACCAAATTAAGGCTTTGGGCTACTGGGTTAGGATTTGTGTTTGGTTGTCAAAATCAATCACTCACCTATAGGCTGGTCGACATAAGGTTAGCGGCTCCCTCAAGTCCTTCTCAGGAGGCACCGTGATATGCGTCTACCGAATTAAGAGCATGGAACTCATGTTCAGAAAACACAGGGTGATGCAATGACTATTTCCGCCATCAGTGATTCATCACACTTTCGACTTCAGCATTAGTAACCGAGACATCCTCGGGATCCTCTCGAAGCTGGTCTACAGAGGGGACCTATGTATTGGCCCCGACTTGTGCTGAAGACCTCAGTTTGGGATTACCACTTGGTACCTCTCTGACGCCCTCGGATGAAGGTGGATGTACCAATCTCCTGTAGGTATTGACAAAAATCACAAGTGCTCGCAGCAACGTTTGAGGTAGCTCATGCGGCCACCACTCATTTGGAGGCTCTATCGTCATTTGAAACGGACATGATCGGCGTCGCTCTTGCTGGTGTTCGGCGCGTGTTGTAACAGCCCTTGGGGAAGAGGTCAACATACTCGGAACAACGGGAGGCTAGCGCCCTTTTCGGGAAGAGGACTTCTTGCTACTTACAATGGATGAAGGGAGTGTCCCAGGAAGATCGACCAAGAGGGCCACCTTAGAGCAGTCAAGGCTCTCCTGGTAAAAGACTTCATCCTCAAAATAAATCGATGTGTCCGGCTCGTCATCGAATCCTGGGTCACCGTCGCGAGAATAGCTCTCCGGATGAGGAGGAGGGAAGTTGACTGTCTCGATCCAGCGTCTCTAGTCCTGTTCAGAAAATTTGAAGATTCGATCAACAAAAATAGACATGACATCCGGACTATGAAAATATAGTTGAACTTACCCATTCAATGGTATTATAACTCGAATAGCCGTCCCTGGTTCTTGGTCTGGCAAACTCTTCCACTCTCCTTTAAAGAGATCAGTTAGTATGACCGTCGTTGCTGCCTGGTCGACGGGACCTTTCCGTTTGTAATGGGCTGTTTGGTTAGTCCCATTGTAACACCATAAGGGGTGCATCCTTTGTTGAAGAGGTTGGACACATCGAGTAATAGCACCGGCCATCACGTAAATGATAGTCAACTTACTGTGAGCTAACAACCTCACCTTAGTAGCGAGGCACTTTACCTCTGCGCTCTCCTCTTGGGAAGGACTCTACGGTTGCCAGTTAAACCGTTTCTTTACATGAGCATTTGAGTATTCACGCAGACCCCTTCGAGTTGGATTGAATAGGGGGATGTCCTCAATATAAAACCATTATGAGGTCCACTCCCTAGAATCCTTTTTGGGGGTCCCAATAGGGTACCCCGTCCTAGCTATACGCCATACTTCGGCTCCGTCAACTTCAAAAGTTGCCCCCCCCTCAGGCCTGGGGAATGAGGCAGAATTTAAACCGTAATCTCGCGAAGGGCGACATAGCCCGAGATATGCAGAATGGATCGAGGGTAAGATGATGGAGTTGGTGTTGGGTAACGTAGCATAAATTCAAAATTTTCCTACGCATATTCAGATCTTCCTATGGAGAGACCAGCAACGAGAGAGCGGTAAGAGCATATTCATACCTTTGAAGATCGCTAAGCGGAAGCGTTACTAGAACGCGGTTGATGGAGTCGTACTCGCAGCGATTCGGATCGCGGTGTGATTCCGATCTAGTGCCGAACTACGACACCTCCGCGTTCAACACACGTGCAGCCCGGTGACGTCTCCAGCACCTTGATCCAGCAAGGAGGAGGGAGAGGTTGGGGAAGAACTCCAGCAACACGACGACGTGGTGTCGATGGAGAGACGAGGTCTCTCGGCAAGGCTTCGCCAAGCACCGGCAGAGAGGAGGAGGAAGAAGGGCAGGGCTGCGTCGAGGGAGAGGCAAAAGTCTGATCTCCAATGGCCAAAAGTGCCCACTATATATAGGGGGAAAGAGGGGCTGCGCCCCCTTGAGGGTTTCCCTCTCCTGGGGGAGCGGCAGCCCTAGATGGGGGCTGGTGCGGCGACCAAGGGGGAGGAGGGGTGTGGCGCACCCCTCGTGGGCCTTAGGCCCACCTGGCTTAGGGTTTGCCCCCCCCTTCCCTCTCCCGTGCGCATTGGGCTGAGTGGGGAGGCGCACCAGCCCACCTAGGGACTGGTTCCCTCACCCCACTTGGCCCACCTTACCTCCCGGGGTCGTGACCCCCTTCGGTGGACCCCCGGGGCCACCTCCGGTGGTCCCGGTACACTACCGGTGATGCCCGAAACACTTCCGGTGTCCGAAACCATACGTCCTATATATCAATCTTTACCTCCGAACCATTCCAGAGCTCCTCGTGGCGTCCGGGATCTCATCCAGGACTCCGAACAACTTTCGATAACCTCGTATAACAATTCCTTATAACCCTAGCGTCACCGAACCTTAAGTGTGTAAACCCTACGGGTTCGGGAGACAAGCAGACAAGACCGAGACACCTCTCCAGCCAATAACCATCAGCGGGATCTGGATACCCATGGTGGCTCCCACTTGCTCCACGATGATCTCATCGGATGAACCACGATGTCAAGGATTCAATCAATCCCGTATACAATTCCCTTTGTCTATCGGTATAGAACTTGCCCGAGATTCGATCGTCGGTATACCAATACCTTGTTCAATCTCATTACCGGTAAGTCTCTTTACTCGTTCCGTAGCACGTCATCGTGTGACTAACTCCTTAGTCACATTGATATCATGATGATCTTCTACCGAGTTGGCCCAGAGATACCTCTCCGTCACACGGAGTGACAAATCCCGATCTCGATTCGTACCAACCCAACAGACACTTTCAGAGATACCCGTAGTGCACCTTTATAGTCACCCAGTTACGTTGTGACGTTTGATACACCCAAAGCACTCTTACAGTATCCGGGAGTTGCACAATCTCACGGTCGAAGGAAAAGACACTTGACATTAGAAAAGCTTTAGCATACGAGCAATACGATCTAGTGCTATGCTTAGGATTGGGTCTTGTCCATCACATCATTCTCCCAATGATGTGATGTCGTTATCAATGACATCTAATGCCCATGATCAGGAAACCATCATCATCTATTGACTAACGAGCTAGCCAACTAGAAGCTTGCTAGGGACACATTGTGATCTATTTATTCACACATGTATTACTATTTCCTGTTAATACAATTATAGCATGAACAACAGACTATTATCATGAACAAGGAAATATGATAATAACCATTTTTATTATTGCCTCTAGGGCATATTTCCTACAGTCTCCCACTTGCACTAGAGTCAATAATCTAGTTAGATTGTGATGTATCGAACACCCATAGCATTATGGTGTTGATCATGTTTTTCTCGTGGAAGAGGTTTAGTCAACGGGTCTGCAACATTCAGATCCGTGTGTACTTTACAAATATCTATCACTCCACTCTAGACATGGTCCTGGATGGAGTTGTAGCGGCGTTTGATGTGCTTCGTCTTCCGGTGAAACCTAGGCTCCTTGGCTATGGCTATGGCAATGGCCCCAGTGTTATCACACAAGAGTGTCATTGGACCCGATGCGGTTGGAACCACTCCAAGGTCGGTGATGAGCTCCTTCATCCAAATTCCTTCACGAGCCGCTTCTGAAGCAGCTATGTACTCCGCTTCACATGTAGATGTTGCCACGACTTCTTGCTTGCTGCTGCACCAGCTCACTGCCCCACCATTCAACACATATACATATCCGGTCTGTGACTTCGAGTCATCCGGATCTGTGTCGAAGCTAGCATCGACGTAACCCTTTACGACGAGCTCTTCGTCACCTCCATAAACGAGAAACATTTCCTTAGTCCTTTTCAGGTACTTAAGGATATTCTTGACCGCTGTCCAGTGTTCCATACCAGGATCACTTTGGTACCTCCCTACCAAACTTATGGCAAGGTTTATATCAGGTCTGGTACACAGCATGGCATACATTAGAGAGCCCACGGCTGAAGCGTAGGGGACAGAACTCATCTTCTCTCTATCTATTGCCGTGGTCGGCGACTGAGTCTTACTCAATCTCATACCTTGCAAAACTGGCAAGAACCCTTTCTTTGAGTTTTCCATATTGAACTTCTTCAATATCTTGTCAAGGTATGTACTTTGCGAAAGACCTATGAGGCGTCTCGATCTATCTCTATAGATCTTGATGCCTAATATGTATGCAACTTCTCCAAGGTCCTTCATTGAAAAACTCTTGTTCAAATAGGCCTTTATGCTCTCCAACATTTCTGTATCATTCCCCATCAATAATATGTCATCCACATACAGTATGAGGAAAGCTGTTTTGACGTCCATTTGCCAAATTTCATAATCATAAAAGGCGGCAATTGCTAACATGATTCGAACTGATTTCAGCTTCGCTACGGGAGAGAAAGTCTCTTCGTAGTCAACTCCTTGAATTTGTCGAAAACCCTTTGCGACAAGTCGAGCTTTGTAAACGGTTACATTACCGTTTGCATCAGTCTTCTTCTTGAAGATCCATTTATTTTCTATGGCTCGCCGGTCATCGGGCAAGTCCACCAAAGTCCATACTTTGTTCTCATACATGGATTCTATCTCGGATTTCATAGCCTCAAGCCATTTGTTGGAATCCGGGCCCGCCATCGCTTCTTCATAGTTCGAAGGTTCACCGTTGTCTAACAACATGATTTCCATCACAGGGTTGCCGTACCACTCTGGTGTGGAGCGTGCCCTTGTGGACCTTCGTGGTTCAGTAGTAACTTGATCCGAAGCTTCATGATCATCATCATTAACTTCCTCTACAGTTGGTGTAGGCGCCACAGGAATAACTTCCCGTGCTGCGCTACTATCCTGTTCGAGAGGGGGTGTAATCACCTCATCAAGTTCTACCGTCCTCCCACTTACTTCTTTCGAGAGAAACTCTTTCTCTAGAAAGGATCCATTCTTGGCAACAAAGGTTTTACCTTCGGATCTAAGATAGAAGGTATACCCAATAGTTTCCTTAGGGTATCCTACGAATACACATTTCTCCGCTTTGGGTTCGAGCTTTTCTGGTTGAAGTTTCTTCACATAAGCATCGCAGCCCCAAACTTTAAGAAACGACAACTTAGGTTTCTTGCCAAACCATAGTTCATACGGTGTCGTCTCAACGGATTTAGACGGTGCCCTATTTAAAGTGAATGTTGCAGTTTCTAATGCGTATCCCCAAAATGATAGCGGTAAGTCGGTAAGAGACATCGTAGACCGTACCATATCTAATAAAGTGTTATTACAACCTTCAGACACTCTGTTGCGTTGCGGTGTGCCAGGCGGCGTCAGTTGTGAAACGATTCCATACTTCCTTAGGTGTGTGCCAAACTCGTGACTCAAATATTCTCCTCCACGATCAGATCGTAGACATTTAATTTTTCTGTCACGTTGATTCTTAACCTCACTCTGAAATTCCTTGAACTTTTCAAACGTCTCAGATTTGTGCTTCATCAAGTAGATATACCCATACCTACACAAATCATCGGTGAGAGTGAGAACATAACGATAACCACCGCGAGCTTCAACGTTCATTGGACCACACACATCAATATGTATTATTTCCAATAAGTCGGTTGCTCTCTCCATTATCCGTGAGAATGGAGTCTTAGTCATCGTGTCCATGAGGCATGGTTCGCATGTGTCAAATGATTCAAAGTCAAGAGACTCTAATAGTCCATCAGTATGGAGCTTCTTCATGCGCTTAACACCGATATGACCAAGGCGGCAGTGCCACAAGTATGTGGGACTATCATTATCAACTTTACATCTTTTGGTACTCACACTATGAATATGTGTAACATCACGATCGAGATTCATCAAGAATAAACCATTTACCAGCGGAGCATGACCATAAAACATATCACTCATATAAATAGAACAACCATTATTCTCTGACTTAAATGAGTAGCCGTCTCGCATTAAGCAAGACCCTGATACAATGTTCATGCTTAAAGCTGGTACTAAATAACAATTATTAAGGTTTAAAACTAATCCCGACGGTAGATGTAGAGGTAGCGTGCCGACGGCGATCACATCGACCTTTGAACCATTCCCGACGCGCATCGTCACCTCGTCCTTGGCCAGTCTCCGCTTATTCCGCAGTTCCTGCTTTGAGTTGCAAATGTGAGCAACAGCACCGGTATCAAATACCCAGGATCTACTACGAGCGCTGGTAAGGTACACATCAATAACATGTATATCACATATACCTTTAACGTTGCCGGCCTTCTTGCCCGCTAAGTATTTGGGGCAGTTCCGCTTCCAGTGACCTTTTCCCTTGCAATAGAAGCACTCAGTCTCAGGCTTGGGTCCGTTCTTTTTCTTCTTCCCGACATCTGGCTTACCGGGCGCGGCAATAGCTTTGCCGTCTTTCTTGAAGTTCTTCTTACCCTTGCCTTTCTTGAAACTAGTAGTCTTGTTGACCATCAACACTTGATGTTCTTTCTTGATTTCTACTTCTGCAGACTTGAGCATCGAGTACAACTCGGGAATGGTCTTCTCCATCCCTTGGATGTCGTAGTTAAGCACAAAGCCTTTGTAGCTTGGTGGAAGAGATTGGAGGATTCTGTCAATTATAGCATCATCCGGAAGTTCGACTCCAAGTGAAGTCAGACGACCGTGTAACCCAGACATTTTGAGTATGTGCTCACTGACAGAACTATTCTCCTCCATCTTACAGCTAAAGAACTTGTCGGAGACTTCATATCTCTCGACACGGGCATGAGCTTGAAAAACTAGCTTCAGCTCCTGGAACATATCATATGCTCCGTGTTGCTCAAAACGCCTTTGGAGCCCCGTTTCTAAACTGTATAACATGCCACACCTAACCAGAGAGTAGTCATCACTCTGCGTTTGCCAGACGTTCAGAACGTCCTGGGCTGCTGCGGGAGCGGGAGGGTCACCTAGCGGCGCATCAAGGACATAAGCCTTTTTAGCGGCTTCAAGGATGAGCTTCAAGTTGCGAACCCAGTTCGCATAGTGGCTACCATCATCTTTCAGCTTGTTTTTTGTCTAGGAATGCGTTGAAATTGAGGTTGACGTTGGCCATCTACAATATTTATAAAGGCAGCTTTTAGACTAAGTTATGAAAATTAAGTTCATTTAATCAAATTAAGTATGAACTCCCACTTAAATCGACATCCCTCTAGTCATCTAAGTGATACATGATCCATGTTGACTAACCCGTGTCCGATCATCACGTGAGACGGACTAGTCACCATGGTGAGCAACTTCATGATGATCGTATTCAACCATACGACTCATGTTCGACCTTTCGGTCTCTTGTATTCGAGGTCATGTTTCTACATGCTAAGCTCGTCGAGTCAACCTAGGTGTTTCGCGTGTGTAAATATGGCTTACACCCGTTGTATGCGAACGTTAGAATCTATCACACCCGATCATCACGTGGTGCTTCGAGACAACGAACCTTCGCAACGGTGCACACTTAGGGGAATACGTTCTCGAAATTTTAAGAGGGATCATCTTATTATCCTACCGTCGTTCTAAGCAATAAGATGAAAAACATGATAAACATCACAATGCAATCATATAGTGACATGATATGGCCATTATCATCTTTGCCCTTTCGATCTCCATCTTCAGGCATCGCATGATCATCATCGTCACCGGCGTGACACCATGATATCCATCATCATGATCTCCATCATCGTGTCTCCGTGAAGTCGTCACGCCAACTACTACTATCACTACTACTATAGCTAACCGTTAGCAATGAAGTAAAAGTAGTAAGCACATGGCGTTGCATCTCATACAATAAATTAAGACAACTCCTATGGCTCCTGCCGGTTGTCATACTCATCGACATGCAAGTCGTTAAACCTATTACAATAACATGATCATCTCATACATCATACATGCAACATCACAACTTTGGTCATATCGCATCACATGTCAAACCCTGCAAAAACAAGTTAGACGTCCTCTAATTGTTGTTGCATGTTTTACGTGGCTGATTTGGGTTTCTAGCAAGAACGCCTTCTTACCTACGTGACAGCCACAACGATGATATGCCAAAGCTATTTACCCTTCATAAGGACCCTTTTCATCAAATCCAATCCAACTAGAGTAGGAAAGACAGACACCCGCTAGCCACCTTTATGCACGGTGTGCATGTCTGTCGGTGGAACCAGTCTCACGTAAGTGTACGTGTAAAGTCGGTCCGGGCCGCTTCATCCCACAATACCGCCGGAAAAGAATAAGACTAGTAGCGGCAAACAAATTGACAAATCATCGCCCACAACTTTTGTGTTATACTCGTGCATAGAATCTACGCATAGAAAACCTGGCTCGGATGCCACTGTTGGGTAACGTAGCATAAATTCAAAATTTTCCTACGCATATTCAGATCTTCCTATGGAGAGACCAGCAACGAGAGAGCGGTAAGAGCATCTTCATACCTTTGAAGATCGCTAAGCGGAAGCGTTACTAGAACGCGGTTGATGGAGTCGTACTCGCAGTGATTCGGATCGCGGTGTGATTCCGATCTAGTGCCGAACTACGGCACCTCCGCGTTCAACACACGTGCAGCCCGGTGACGTCTCCCGCACCTTGATCCAGCAAGGAGGAGGGAAAGGTTGGGGAAGAACTCCAGCAGCACGACGGCGTGGTGTCGATGGAGAGATGAGGTATCCCGGCACGGCTTCGCCAAGCACCGGCAAAAAGGAGGAGGAAGAAGGGCAGGGCTGCGCCGAGGGAGAGGCAAAAGTGTGATCTGCAATGGCCAAAAGTGCCCACTATATGTAGGGGGAGGGAGGGGCTGCGCCCCCTTGAGGTTTTCCCTCTCCTTGGGGGGGGGGGGGGTGCGGCGGCCAAGGGGGGGAGGAGGGGTGTGGCGCACCCCTGGTGGGCCTTAGGCCCACCTGGCTTAGGGTTTGCCCCCCCCCTTCCCTCTCCCCTGCGCATTGGGCTGAGTGGGGAGGCGCACCAGCCCACCTAGGGGCTGGTTCCCTCCCCCACTTGGCCCACCTTACCTCCCGGGGTCGTTGCCCCCCTTCGGTGGACCCCCGGGGCCACCTCGGTGGTCCCGGTACGTTACCGGTGATGCCCGAAACACTTCCGGTGTCCGAAACCATCCGTCCTATATATCAATCTTTACCTCCGGACCATTCTGGAGCTCCTCGTGACGTCCGGGATCTCATCCGGGACTCCGAACAACTTTAGATAACCTCGTATAACAATTCCTTATAACCCTAGCGTCACCGAACCTTAAGTGTGTAGACCCTACGGGTTCGGGAGACAGGGAGACATGACCGAGACACCTCTTCGGCCAATAACCATCCGCGGAATCTGGATACCCATGGTGGCTCCCACTTGCTCCACGATGATCTCATCGGATGAACCACGATGTCAAGGATTCAATCAATCCCGCATACAATTCCCTTTGTCTGTCGGTATAGAACTTGCCCGAGATTCGATCGTCGGTATACCAATACCTTGTTCAATCTCGTTACCGGTAAGTCTCTTTACTCGTTCCGTAGCACGTCATCGTGTGACTAACTCCTTAGTCACATTGAGCTCATGATGATGTTCTACCGAGTGGGCCCAGAGATACCTCTCCGTCACACGGAGTGACAAATCCCGATCTCGATTCATGCCAACCCAACAGACACTTTCAGAGATACCCGTAGTGCACCTTTATAGTCACCCAGTTATGTTGTGACGTTTGATACACCCAAAGCACTCCTACGGTATCCGGGAGTTGCACAATCTCACGGTCGAAGGAAAAGACACTTGACATTAGAAAAGCTTTAGCATATGAACAATACGATCTAGTGCTATGCTTAGGATTGGGTCTTGTCCATCACATCATTCTCCCAATGATGTGATCTTGTTATCAATGACATCTAATGCCCATGATCAGGAAACCATGATCATCTATTGACTAACGAGCTAGCCAACTAGAGGCTTTCTAGGGACACATTGTGATCTATTTATTCACACATGTATTACTGTTTCCTGTTAATACAATTATAGCATGAACAATAGACTATTATCTTGAACAAGGAAATATGATAATAACCATTTTATTATTGCCTCTAGGGCATATTTCCAACAGTTGGATCCCGTAAAACTCTAGCAAGCAACTCAGGAAGGGGTGAATCAGGAAGCCCAAGCCTCGTAAGAGGAAGGGCACAAAGCATACTTTCTCTTCCTTGCACGGAGCAGGGAAGTTCTCTGCAAAAGCCTTCCCATTTGCAAAAGTTAACCAGGGGCGGTTAGAAGCTAGATCTGAAGCAGGGAGATATCCTTGCGTTTTGAGGTCGCTCAATCGAAGACAGGAGACTTAACAACTCGCCCGGTCGTCTGGGAGGGGGCCATGAGGGCGTGAGGAGGAGCCTCACAAGCTTGACATGTCTTCGAGCTTCCTGGTTTTTGCTCTCTCAAGGGTTGGGAACAAGATGCGTTGCTCACAGCACGTCCTGCCAATTTAATGGGCATTTTTCCTTTGACCCGCAGAGGGCATTTCTGTAAAAGACTACTGGACCGCTTGCCTCCCGTCGGCACGCGGGAATAGAGAGGTGTCATTAACCTTAAGCGAGAAAGTTGATATTGTCGGCCCCATAATGCTTGGTCAATCAAGAATTCACCGGTGGCCGAACTACTTACAGCCGGACATAGGAGAATAGAAGAACTCGCCCCGGAACCCGGAGACTTTGGACGTGTGAAGCTACTAGGGAATAATACCCCGACATTGGTGCCTAGTTCAGGGGCTACTCAGGGAGTCTGAGATCAAGTGGCCCTCGGACCGCCGTCCTATCTTTTATGGGTTGGACAGGTGGGCCGCTGTGTAACCATTACTTGAAGGCCGAGCTATAAGATGCCTCCGTGTTTAGAAAGGAAACCTTCGGTGCCTTGATGTGTCCTCCAAGTCAGGATGGCGTAATCGGCAAGTTTACTCCCTCATGGCAACCGACCATGTGTAACCCTAGGTACCCCCGGTGTCTATATAAACTGGAGGGTTTTAGTTCATAGAGGACAGAACCATCATCCTACTCATCTAGGGTTTAGTTCATCTGATCTCTCGGTAGATCGACTCTGTAATCGTCATACGCACATCAATATATTTAAGCAGGACATAGTGTTTTACCTCTTCGAGAGGGCCCGAACCTGAGTAAAATATTATCCTTGTGTTCCGTGTTCTCCATTGATCCAAGATCCATAGCTTGAGACCCCCCTACACGAGATGTGCAGGTTTTGACACCGGCACTTACGGATGCAACCGCTGAGAGATGGTAGCACGGGATAGTTACAATCGGTTTGGATTGAGGTCCAATAATATGATAGGTGTTTAGTCATCTTGTCCTATTTATGTCATCTGTGGCAATTATTATTTTGTTTCCACGCTATCTTCCAAGCTTGTACCGAACTACGTATTTGCCGACTCCTTGGTTTAATAATATGTCCGCATGCATTATTTTGATGAAAAGACCGAGGGTATTTACCCTTTTGAGAAGAAGAAAAAAAAATCTTCTGAGAATTATGAGATGCGCGCGTCCAACTCAGAATTATGATTTCCCTACGCGATGTGCACCGGGCATCACCCTAAACAACCACCAAATTCCATGTAAACCCATCAAATGCATTGTTTACAAGCAGTCTAATAAGAAAACATTCACCATTCTGCTTTTCAATCACATTAAAAAAGAAAAGATGATTGAGAAGCCGGCGGTCCGGGGCCGTCCGCGTTGATCTATTTTTGCACCAGCATGATTATTAATTATTAGAGCAACATCGATGACCATTGCAACTCAACACCAGACCACTCAACGTCGTTTCTTCCTTCGGTGTTATCCGCATCCTCCATTTCAGCCGTGGAAAGGAAGGCCGATCACATCCTCAAAGAAACGAGTCGACATCACCACGATGCAAGAGATTTCAACTCTCGGCATCTCGTTTAGGAGCGCGCGCCTTTCGTTTTCCCTCCGCAAACCAAACCAGCCCCGGCCATCAAGGACTAACTAGACCCCACTGCCGGAGACGACGACACAGATGGCTGATGGCCACGGTAGTAGCCTTGTCCCCGACCCGTCAGATGCATGCTGCAGGAGCGGCAGCACCCGGCGTCGCCAGCGAAGATCCGAATCCCGGCGAGCAAATCAGCGCACGCCTGTATTATTCATCCGGCCCTCACCCACCTCTATAAAGAACCTCTCGGCCGCGGCCTCTCGGAGCCCCCGAAGGTCGCCCTGCCTCCCTCTGTGTCCCCCTAAGGTTCCCAACCAAGAAGGAGCGACGACGGCGACACGCGTAGGTGGACGGAACGGAACCGGTCGCTTGTTGTGCGGGGCATGGGGCTCCTCGACCAGCTCTGGGACGAGACGGTCGCCGGCCCGCGGCCGGACCACGGCCTCGGCAGGCTCCGCAGGTATTCCTCCTTCTCGCCCTCGACCGCGGTGGCAGCGGATGTCGCGCCCAAGGTGACCCGCAGCATCACCATCGCCCGGCCGCCGTCTCTCTCGGTCCCGTCCGGCGAGTCAAGCTCCGTGCCGTCGTCTCCGGCCAGCGCGCCGGAGTCCCCGTTCGCAGCAGGTGGGCTTCCTCCTCCTCTGTTTCTTGGCCTCTCCTTGTGATTCCAGTCTTTAGTTAGGATCGGTCTGTGGCTCTGTGTAGCTCAGAGCCGCTGATCGAAGCTCGTCGCTTTTATATATTGGATCCGCGATCTGTCGTCCTTCTTCCATGAAAATGGGGCAAGAAAACATGGACCTTTTGCTCAATCGGTCGTGGCTTGTCCCTCGATGCTCGAGTTTGATTTAGCTACAGAATCAGATCTGTGAGCAGAGCACTGTCGCAGACGCAGAGATGTCGGGGAATCTGCTGTTTAACCTGAAATTCCTCCTCATTAGTTTGCTGTTTTGTCTGAAACTTTATGGAGCAGGTAGCAGTAGCACGCCGAGGGTGGAGGGCTGGAGGGCGTTCCGCCGGAAGTCCAACATGGCCAACGTCGACGTCGTCCGGGCGGAGGCCACCGTCGGGCCCAGGAGCCCCACCGTGTACGACTGGTGCGTTTAAACGTCACCTTCACTCTCACCCCATGCTTTGCACCATACCAACGATGATCCATACACAAATACTACCTACGTCAGACCAATCATTCTTCAGAAAAATACAAGATAAGAACATATGGCAGAAGGGTCATCTTGGTAGGTGGTTCCGTTCTAACTCTGGATCGATGTGCTTGTAGGGTGGTGATCAGTTCATTGGACCGGTGAAGTAGCACGATCCCGAGTGCGAAATAATCGATCGAAGAAGAAGACGAGGTAGCAGGCGTGTTTGAGACCGTGTGTTCGTCCTGTCATATGCATACCTGCTATTGTGTAATCGTTGTGTTAACTAGGTGCACTGTCTTTTCTTCTTCTATCATGTAGTTGTGCGCCCTTTCGGGATGCCAAAGTATATGATGTGATCAGCAGTAGTAGGCTTTAAAGCTCGGACGCGATCGAGATGCGTTGCCTTCAGGAGGCGCCTTTTTGTTTGTGGAGGAGATGAGCGTTGAAATGAGGATGCAATGCAAGTGTTCGATCATAATTTCTTTTCCTACTATCATTGTCCATGTGTACTGCAACTGAGTAGAAATCACCATAAATTTGAACCCTAAATTATGTCGACCAATGGAATATATCCCCTTAGCTAGTCAAGGGGCAGGACTTTTGGGGCTTATCGGTGAACGGTAAAATAAGCTGTCATCTACCGAGCTTATGGTTGACCAGACGAAAGTGCTTGAGAAAGATCAAAAAGCAATATGGTTGTTCCTCACAGTGAAAACATCTAAATATTTTTAATCACAAGAACAGTTTGTAGTGTGAACATTAAAAACAGTTATGTATATTTTAAGAAAGCTGAATTGTTTTTGAACATTTCTAAGAGTTGTGACCATTTTCACTACTTTCATGAATATTCTAAGAAACCATGGACACTTAAAACTTTGTGGACATTTGTAAAAGAATTAAAAAGGCAAAATAAAAATTAGAAAACTAAAAAACTAAATAAACAATAAAAAATCAATAATAAAATAAAATAATATAAACCTAATCGGGAAATAAAAATAGGACGAATAATTCAAGTGAACCGGTGGGGCACGACCGCGAGAGGATTACAAAAAACTGGAAGAATAGGCCGAACCATTATAGGCAGAAGGATGTGTGATTTCTCGACATTTAGTCGCAAGGTGGTCCTTCCTATTCTTCACTTATAGTGAAGAAGTGTAGTCTTTTCGTACAAATCATACACACTGGTATTCTTCACTTATATTCAACTAAACTCATCAAATCCTCTGGGCCTTGGCGAAAGTTGCTTTCCTTCGCTTGGCATTGAGCAATTTTTCTACCTATATTGTTGTAATTTTCCTCAGGACATGTTATATTTACTAGTTTTGCCGTGTCAGACATTTTTCTTCTGGTAATATTTTCAATTTTATTTCCTTTTCTTCTGGTTTCTGAACAATTTTTTAATTATTCCTTTTGATGTTCTCTTTTTTTAATTCATGTTTTTTATTATTTATCTGCATTTCAAAAATTCTTATTTTTATAAAAGTATTGGGTTTTCTAAATCATTACTCCCTTCGATTCACATTACTTGTCTTAGCTTTGTCCAGATGCGGATGTATCTAAATACTAAATCATCATCACTATTTATCGCTTTAAGCGATTTAGAGTAATAACTATTGCTGAAGTGTTTTTTCCCCTCGCCTCATAAGCCGCGCTAAGCACTCCACTCAAGTTCTTTTCATGCTAAGAGCTAGGTGACCAAATACTTGACTCTACTCCAGCCAATTTTCTCGGGATTTTTTTCTTTTTCCTTCCATACGCATGTTATTTTTATTTGGTTATTATGTTCCTTCTCTACATAATTCATTTTTTGTTTGCTTTTCTTTTTCTTCTCCATGTTCTGTTTTGTTTTCTTAATTGTTCTCCATTTTTTAATTTTCTTATGTTTGTTTTTGTTTTTGCTCTACATTTTTGTATATGTCAAAAAATTAATAAATGATCAACATTTTTTGTAAACACGGTCAACATTGTCCGATCGCTTATTAAACATTTAACTACTAGTTCAACATTTTAATACTTATTCAATATTTTTGAATTACATGTTTAACATTTTTAAAATACTCGATCATGGCAATAATGGGAAAATCAATACTCTATCCAACTACTAAAAAGTGGGAACTTGCTGGTTGTATGATAACCAGGTACATTTCATACCACTAAGAGAGGTTTCCACCAAGGCACCCAAAGCAATAGCAATAATTCAGCTAAAAAAGATGCGCCACTTACTGTATCTGGTTTGTTCTTATTATATGACCTGCTTGTCAGGTTAAAAGCTCCAGCAATAAAAAATGAAATCCACATCACCGAGATGCAGAGTTTCATTCCCGGAACCTAAAAGAGCCTTTCGTTTTCCCTCAGCGAAAACCAAACCAGGCCAGCCATGAAGGCGTAGACCCCACCTGCTCGAGACAGTACGACGCAGATGGCTGATGACCATGGTAGCCGGCGATGGTCGACACAAAACCCCCATCAAATGCAGAGCCGCAGCACTCCACGACGTCGGCAAAGATACCGCCGAGTCCTGCCGAGCGAATCAGCGCAGTCCAGCTCCGCTCCATAAAGAACCTCTCGGCCGCGGCCACTGGCAGCTCCGAAGGCCGGAAGCTCCCAGCCAAGAAAGAAAGACGACGGCGACACGCATAGGTACGCGGAACCAGTCGCATCGCATGGGCTGATGGGCCTCCTCGACCAGCTCTCGGACGACACGGTCGCCGGCCTGCGGCCGGACCGCGACCTCGGCAAGCTCCGAAAGTACTCCTCCTTTCTCGTCCTCCTCCTCGGCAGCGGGAGCTCCAGATGCAGCAACGGCGGTGACCCAGGCTAAACCCTGCCCCCCGAAGGGCTCTTGGAGCGACCGACGCTATTTTTACATGCACAAACCCTACCGATCAATCTCTGTCCTTTTTCTCTTTTCTATCCTTTTCTACTAGGCACACCATGTGTATGCAAAAAAGGAAATCTTATATCTCTCTCTATCTTCTTCTCATGTGATCGGCTGGCTGGGAGCGCGGCTAGGAGCCCAAGCCTCCCCCAAACCGTATGTTTCGCCTGTTGAGTTACAAAACTCTAAATTTAAGGGGAAATGTTAGCTAATCATTTGCACGAAGATTATCTGCAAGTGTTTGCTTTCTGAATAAGAGCCGACAGCATGTATTGTGTGCACGTTCGGTCAGTAGTTTCAGTAGGCAGTATCTAGTTTCAGTTAGTTAGTTAGCTAGATTCGCTCTCAAGTTTCTGGTCATGGGATGGCATGATCTCGACGACACTTGCGGGCAAAGTAGTGGCTCGATCTCTGTCCGACGTCGTGGGATGGCATGACCAGTAGGTCGGCAAGAGAATCGGCTGGTTTTACCTGTTCTTTCGGCTGCCGTTGGAGGAGCCTATGAATAACATAAATCAGAGAAAATCTGCACACAGTTAACGCAGCGCAAAACCCTCGTCTCTGAAAGTGTCTTTCATCGTCTACCTCTCGGTTCTTCCTCCCTCTCACGTCCGATCGCAGGCGGGTGGCAACTACAAGTGGCATCAGAGCTAGGTGGTGTTCGATCCAGCCTAGGCACCGGCGGTGTCCGATCCGCCGGAGAGATGACCCCCAGCGACGACGAGAAGAACAAGAAGTGGGAGGACAAGGACGAGGCCGGCGAAGTGACACCGGGAGTGGAGAGATCCATGGCTCGCCTCTCAACAGAGGAGGGGTCGGGGGTGCGCGTCATCGAGCGCGTCGTGCACGGAGGCGGGGGTGGTGCGCCCCCGATGATGCTCACGCGCACGAACTACTCCGACTGGGCCATGATCACCAAGCTGCAACTTCAGGCGGACGAGCTATGGAGCGTCGTGGAGACTGGGCAAGGCTCAGATTGCGACGACCGTCGCGCCATGATCGCACTCCTAAAGGGAGTGCCGCCGGAGCTGATGCGCATCCTAGGCGCAAAGCCCACGGCCAAGCAGGCGTGGGACACCCTGAAAACCATGCATGTTGGGGTCGAGCGGGTTCGCGAGGCCAAGGCTCAGACCCGACGCTCGGAGTACGAATCGCTCCGGTACAAGGACGGCGAGGGAATCGAGTCCTATGTGATGCGTCTCAGGACGATCATCGACGAGCTGGAGGCACTCGGAGATCCGGTGGACGAGCACAAAGCTGTCCTCAAGGTTCTACGCACAGTGCCACAACCATACCGCGAGATGGCGGTCGCAATCGAGTCCCTAGTGGACACCAAGCAGCTCTCACTCGAGGAGCTGTGTGGGAGGCTCCTTGCCGTCGAGGAGCGCGAGCGCGAGCAGACACACACGTTGGGGGGCAACTCATGTACACTGCCGACGAATGGTTGGCCCGGCAACGACAACTCGAGCTCAGTGGCGGCTCCCCCGGCGGATCGTCGAACGGCGGAGAGCGTCGTGGGCGTGGCAACGGAAAGCCGAAGGGAGCACAAGGAGGAGGAGGTCGCGGCCAAGGTGCTGGCCGTGGCAACGGAGGAACGGCAGCGCCCAGGAGAAAAGGTGACTGTCGCTACTGCGGCATCGCCGGACACTGGCTGAAAGAGTGCCGGAAAAGGGCTCGGGATCGCGAGCAACAAGACCAGCAGGCCAACGTGGCCGTGGTTGAAGGCGAGGTGGAGCATCCTGGACTGCTTCTCGCAGCCTGCGAGGCTCAGCACGCGCCAACACCTGCCGCTCTGAACCCGGAAGGCGGTGGGATCTTCCTAAATGAAGCACGGGTTGTGCCCGTGGCCACAAATGATGATCGCTGGTACCTGGACACACGCGCCAGCAACCACATGACGGGATGCCGTCATCTGCTCACGCAGGTCGACGAGTCCGTCCGTGGCACGGTCCGCTTCGGGGACGGGTCCGTCGTGCAGATCTGCGGGTGCGGTGCGGTCGTGTTTACCTGCAAGAATGGTGAGCACCGGGCTCTCACGGATGTATACTACATACCCCAGCTACGCACGAGCATCCTGAGCCTGGGGCAGCTCGATGAGCACGGGTGCAGGTCCGTGATCCAGGATGGCGTGCTTTGTCTGTACGACAGAGAGCGCGTGCTGCTGGCACGGGTGCAGCGGACGAGCAACCGGCTGTACGCCGTGGCTCTGAACTTGGCTGCGCCCGTGTGCCTCCTCGGGAAGGTGGATGATGTTGTTGCCTGGCGCTGGCATGCGAGGTTCGGGCACCTCCACTTCCGGGCATTGCACTCTCTGAGTGCAAAAGCGATGGTGAGAGGAATGCCCGCTGTGCAGCACCTGGAGCAGTTCTGCGAAGGATGCACCCTTGGGAAGATGCATCGCACGCCATTCCCACGCGCGACGGCGTTTCGTGCAGAGCAGGGCCTCGACCTCGTCCATGGCGACCTCTGCGGCCCCATCACGCCAGCGACTATGAGCGGCAACAGATACGTACTTCCTGCTCATGGTAGATGATCACAGCCGGTACATGTGGCTCGAGGTGCTCCGAAGCAAAGATGAGGCATTTTGTTTCTTCAAGAAGATCAAGGCGGCTGCAGAGATGCAGAGCGGCGTGAAACTCAGGGCACTCCGCACGGACCGTGGCGGCGAGTTTAACTCGAATGAATTCACCGTGTTCTGCGAGGAAGCAGGCATCCAGAGGAACACAACTACGCCCTACTCACCGCAGCAGAACGGAGTTGTCGAGCGGAGAAATCAATCCATCGTTGAGATGGCCCGAAGTCTCATGAAGAGCATGGGCGTGCCAAGCACATTCTGGGGTGAGGCGGTGCGCACTGCAGTGCACATCCTCAACAGATCACCAACGAGAAGCCTTCAGGGGGTGACGCCGTACGAAGCCCGGCGCAAGAAGAAGCCGACGGTGGATTACTTCCGCACTTTCGGCTGCGTCGCACATGTCAAGCTCATCGGACCCCGCCAGAACAAGCTCGCGGACAGATCGTGCCCAGGGATCTTTCTCGGGTACGAGCCGGGCACGAAGGGGTACAGGGTGTACGATCCCGTTGGGAAGCGTCTCTACATCACGCGCAACATTCGCTTCGAGGAGGACAGGCGCTGGGACTGGAGCAAGGACGGGGGCGACCCAGCGGATACCCAGTCCAGAGAGTTCACCGTCATCTACTTCGACGGGGGGGGGGGGGGGGTGCCGATCACCACGACATACTCTGTAAGTCAAGATTTCCATGATCCTGTCGTTACACCTCACACACCCAGTGCTATGGACGCTGCTGTCTCGGATGGTGAGGCGCCCACACCACACTCTCCGGAGGAAGGGGCAGATCAGCACACACCTTCTGCGACCAGCGAGCCGCCATCTCCAACATCGCCGGCCAGTGATGATGATGGGTGGGTGTCTGCACCCGATGGTGAGACATTCGACTCTTAAGGGGTGCCGTTGCGGTACAAGACTGTTGAACACCTCATCGATCACGCACCGGTGCGGACACTTGAGTACAGCGGGTTGTGCCTCTCTACCGCAGAGGAACGTGCATCAGTGGACGATGCACTGGGAGAACCTGCGTGGCATGGAGCGATGGAGGCGGAGATGGAATCAATTCTCAGGAACAACACTTGGGATCTCGCCTCGCTCCCAGCAGGACAGCGTGCAATCGGGCTGAAGTGGGTGTACAAGGTGAAGAGGGATCCAACAGGAAATGTCGTCAAGCACAAGGCGCGATTGGTTGCAAAGGGATACGCACAGAGGCAAGGAATTGATTTTGATGAAGTGTTTTCTCCTGTGGCGCGCCTGGAGACAGTCCGCATCTTGCTGGCAGTGGCGACACATCGTCGCTGGTGTGTGCATCATCTGGATGTGCGATCGGCTTTCCTGAATGGAGACCTTGAAGAGGAAGTATATGTTCATCAGCCTGCTGGTTTCATCGCCAAGACCAATCCACATCTGGTGCTAAGACTGAAGAAGGCACTATATGGGCTACGGCAGGCTCCCCGTGCATGGAACTCGAAGCTAGACACCACTATGATCAGTCTAGGGTTTGATCGGTGTAAACTGGATCATGCTCTATACCGTCGAGGGGATAGCGACAACTTCCTGCTGGTAGGAGTCTATGTGGATGATCTGATCATCACAGGCACATCGAGCACAACCATCGATGAGTTCAAGAAAGAGATGCATGATCTTTTCCAGATGAATGATCTTGGTTTACTCAGCTACTATTTGGGTATAGAGGTGAAACAAGATGCTGGAGAGATCAGGATTTGCCAGAGTAGCTATGCAGCAAAGATACTGGCAGATGCGGGCATGGAGGAGTGCAATTCGTGCTGGACACCAATGGAGAACCGGCTGAAACTTGGGAAGAACACAGGAGAGGTGGTGGACGCCACCAGGTATCGCACCATAATTGGCAGCCTCAGATACCTTGTGAGCAGATTCATGGAAGCACCAGGGAAAGAGCACTGGGTGGCTGTCAGGCAAATTCTACGGTATCTGAAAGGGACTCTAAGCTTGGGGTGTATTTTCAAAGCAGGCAGAAGAGACAACATCGAGGGGTTTAGTGACAGTGATCATGCTGGAGATCCAAGTGACAAGAAGAGCACAACAGGGCTGCTATTTCTTCTTGGTGACAGTGTGGTTACCTGGGCATCGCAAAAGCAGAAAATTATGGCTCTATCGTCATGTGAGGCTGAGTATATTGCCACAGCAACAGCTGCAACACAGGCAGTATGGCTCAGCAGATTGCTTGCAGAGATGCTTGGGACTGATGTGCAGAAGGTGAAGCTTAGGGTTGATAATAGGTCACCAATCGAGCTAAGCAAGAACCCAGTCCATCATGAGAGAAGTAAGCATATTGATCTTAGGTATCACTACATTCGTGAGTGTGTGGAGCAGGGCAGGGTTGACATAGATCATGTGAGAACAAATGATCAACTTGCAGACATACTCACCAAGTCACTTGGAAGAGCTAGGTTTGAAGAACTGCGGCTCAAGCTTGGAATCAAAGACGTGCAACAGACTTAGGGGGTGATTTGTTAGCTAATCAGTTGCACAAAGATTATCTGTAATTGTTTTTTTTCTGAATAAGAGCCGACAGCGTGTGTTGTGTGCACGTTCGGTCAGTAGTTTCAGTAGGCAGTATCTAGTTTCAGTTAGTTAGTTAGCTAGATTCGCTCTCAAGTTTCTGGTCATGGGATGGCATGATCTCGGCGACACTTGCGGGCGAAGTAGTGGCTCGATCTCTGCCCGACGTCGTGGGATGGCATGACCAGTAGGTCGGCAAGAGAATCGGCTGGTTTTACCTGTTCTTTCGGCTGCCGTTGGAGGAGCCTATGAATAACAGAAATCAGAGAAAATCTGCACACAGTTAACGCAGCGCAAAACCCTCGTCTCTGAAAGTGTCTTTCATCGTCTACCTCTCGGTTCTTCCTCCCTCTCACGTCCGATCGCAGGAGGGTGGCAACTACAGGAAATACCCATCTTATCCATCCCGGATGGCCGTATGCATAAAGAAAAGCTTCAGATGTTGCAGGCAAGTTTAACAACCGTGGCTTGGGGTGATAGACTTTGATAACCTAGCCGCCGCCACCCCCACTCCCCTCTCCTCTCTCGGTCCTCCCTTCGCCGCCGGAGGAGGCCGACGGGCAAAGCCCGCTCGGCGGACGGCGACGACGGGGGGCCCTCATCGCGCACCGCGTGGCTTCGGACCCGGTTGAAGGCCCACATCTCGCGGCGGCCGCGCCTCGTCAGCGCTAGCAAGCCGGGGCGGCGGCCCCGGGCATGGTGGCCACGCTGCTCACCCCCTCCCTCAGCTGGCTGCCGAGCGGGTTATGGCAAAAGCCGGCGGCCATCGATCTGGCACCCGACGCCCAGATCTCGCGGTTGAGGCACTCCGGCGTGCTGCTCCAGCGGGTTGCGGCTGTGGGGCGTGCGGGGTGCCGAGGTCCCCTCCCTTGACAGGGGAAGCTATGGTGGTGGCGACGAGGCACCACTTTGGATGACGACGCGGCGACGCCGTGACGGTGGGGGCGGCTGGCCCGATTGCGGCGGCTCCGGCTAGCTCCTGCAGTTCCGCGACAGAGGTGGTGTGCCGCGGTTCGTGAATGGCGACGTGGCGGCGGCGCATTGGTGGGCTAGGCATACGGATGCGAGGAGCGCTGCTGTCCTGTGCCTCATGGGAGGCGGGGTGGTGGCATGTGGAGGCTGGTGTGGGGCCGTGGCTCTGGCAGTCCGGCTGCGCCGTTGTGGTGCAGTGGTGGGTGCAGTGGGTAGGTTTTGGCGGCGGTGAGATGCCTTGCGTGTTTGAGGTCGCGGCTTGGGCGAGGACGGTCGGCATGTGGCCGGAGACGGTTTGTTGGGCAGGCTGCTGCGACGATGGATTCGGTGAGCTCCAGGCGAAAGCCTTGCAAGACCTCGGTCGTTGCTGGCGTCGACGACGTCCTAGGACGTCGTTCCCTCCTTGGAGGCATCGTTGTGGGAGCCCCTTCACCACCTTTGTCACCTCGGTCTCGGGCTCTCCGAGTGAAAACCCTAGTTTCGACCTTGGTCGGAGCGGGCGCCGGCCGCGGTATTGCTGCTTTCCTCTTGGGGATGGCGCTTTGGAGTTCTGGTCCTTCGTCAGTTCACGGTGGCTCGGGTGGCTTTGCGGGTTCATCGTCGGCCAGGAGTGTGCGCGGCCTCGGTGCCGGTGAGGAAGTTGGAGCGGCGGCTCGAGAGAACAGTAATGTGGTGTGTTGATTCCGGTCGTGTGGGCGGTAGCGTCGTCAGCTCAGGTGGAGTGCGGCCTCGGGGTCGGCGCGCAAGTCGGAGTGGCGGCTCCGGAGAACAGTGATGTGGAGTGTTGATTCTGGCCGTGTGGGCGGCGGCGGCGTCAGCTCAGGTGGAGCGCGGCCTCGGGGTCGGTGGGCAAGTCGGAGCGGCGGCTCCGGAAAGCACCTTTGTGTTGTGGAGTGTCGAATCTGGTCACGCGGGCGGCCGGGTCGTTGGCTCATGTGTTCGGATGTATCGGTTTTCGACCAGCTTTTCTTATAAAGTGGTCAACTCTCTTCTTCTTAATACAGAAGCAGAGCTCCTGCTGGTTTTTCAAAAAAAAAAAAAACACTTTCTGAGAAAGGAAAGGAAACATTAATCAAATCCGTTCCACATGCCATGCCTACATATATTATGGGGGTTTAAGCTACCTTACTCTATGTGTGATGATCTCACACGACTGGTGAGGAATTTTTGATGGGAGTCAAAACTTGGTCAAAGAAAGACTCACTGGCTATTCTGGGAGAAATTATTCAAGCCAAAGGGAAAGGGCGGGACTCGGCTTTCGAGATTACTGTCCTTTGACCAATCTTTAGTAGCTTGACAAGCTTCGCACCTCATGACAAGACCGGATTCCTTATGCTCCCAGGTACTAAAAGCAAAAAACATTTGAAAAAATACATGCTTTGAATACACAAAAAAATAAAAGAAAGAAAAGATAAAAGTTGAAATATATCAATAGAGAAACAAAAGGTAAACAGAAATGGAACCGAAAAATAAATATAAAAAAGTATGTAAAATGGCGGAATAAAAACACCGCGTTATTGGGCCAGCCCACCGAAACAAGAGTTTCAGGTCAGGTGGAATCTCCTTATATCCCACGATTTCTGCAGACGTGTTTCTAGAAACACGAAATAATTTAATTGATAATCCGAATCCGACACGACATACCTCTGGAGCCACAGCCACTCTGGTTCCATATGTGCACACTGTCGCCTGCGCAATTATTCCCGTCGCTTCCCCGAGCATTGGTGCCCCAATATCCGGTCGATCCACTTTCACCTCTCCATCACGTATGTACGTACGTATAGCCGTCGGCGACGAACTTATCAATCTTTCTCGAGCGCTATTGTGAGCTAGCGTGATGGCGTCCGATGACATGTCCATGGCCATGGCCGAAGACCAGCTGCCACAAGTAGAAGAAAGTCTCAGGGACGCTCTAGCTGCGCACGTCGACGTGCATGGCCCGTTTGTCCGCCATACCATCGACTGGCTAATAGGGCTAGGCGTCGTGGAGAACGCGCATGACATCACCGCACTCATGGGCGTCGCGGATGCTCCCGACGACGACATCGTCGACCTGGCGTTGGCAGCGGCGATGCCGGTGGAGGAGGTGCTGAAGACTGTGAACACGCTGTCTAACGTCGACGGCCTCAACTGCCCGATCTGCATGGAGGACGACGACTCGGCGACCTGGAAGGAGACGCCGTGCGGGCACCGGTTCCACGGGCGGTGCGTGGAGAGGTGGCTGCAGGCCAAGGGTAGCTGCCCCATGTGCCGACGCCAGGTGGTGATATTGCCCGCCGCCGCCGCCGCGAGTACTAGTACCGCCGTATTCTCAAACTCAGAGGTGGTGGAATATAGGGTTGAGGATGCCATCATGGAGTTCATCCGTGAGAGTGCATCTTATCATACCCCACTGTGAGCTGCCTCTCTAGACTGAGAAATTAGTGTTGCTGCTTGCTTATTAGGGTTGTAAATGTCATGTCTGTATTGGACGTTTGTTCTTTGCCTGATTAAACTTCCCACCACCATCTTGTCATG
Source organism: Hordeum vulgare subsp. vulgare (assembly GCF_904849725.1). NCBI lineage: Eukaryota > Viridiplantae > Streptophyta > Magnoliopsida > Poales > Poaceae > Hordeum > Hordeum vulgare. The sequence continues at coordinate 26,875,791 of NC_058524.1, forward strand.
CAACCACCTACATGGGTCTTTGAAGATTTCTGAAATTCTCTTATGAACCTTCACAAATTTCAACATCCTCAGCGGTCACCCCCTTGAATCCTTGATCTTCTTAGCAAGGGTGAATTGTTGTGGTAATATGCCTATCAGAGCATGCCTGCCCTTCGGGATATATATGATATCGATTAGGAAGTGTTATTCGCAAAGAAAGTGTTCTATCATGTTTTATTTAATGCAAGTGTTCTATCATGTTGATTAATCTGAAATGATAGGAGTAAGTTTGAGCTGCAGCGTACATGTTGATATTTTTCTTTTATACATTAAAATGTGTACTTGTCTTCTTCTTCTTCTTCCTCCAATTGTACACCGCCTGTCGGACATCGGAAATTGAACTGAACCAACAACAATAAAAATGACACATGCAAATGTCATCCCCAAACCTAACTTTGAAGACCGTAATAGTCACTCGTCCCTTGAGATGAGATTTATTTTATAAATCATTGAAATAACATCGGCTAGAGCATCACCTCAGGTGAAAAAAAAATGGCCATAATTTTCAGCGAAAACAATTTACGGGAAAGTTTCAATGGAAATTAGGGGCTAAGGAGACCTTACCTTACATACAAGGGATGCATTTGGCCGGTACACTTACTTTTAAAGACATCACATACACTGGACGTATTGTTTTGAAAAGAGTCCACCTGGAACCAATTGCTACGTATTGTTTTGAAAAGAGTCCACCTGGAACCAATTGCTCTCATCTCTCGTTCGCATTGGCTGCTTTCTCACCTTTCCCACGATTTTCCGACGAGCAACTGCGTATCCAACGACAGCATACCAACTAGACTCAGTATAATGGGTCGCTCGAGTACACCCTCTCAGTAAGGTTGTGGCAGCCAGGTCAGTGACCTCCTCATTAGAACAAGTATAATAGAGCTGAATGAGCTGGTTATAAAAAATAAAATAATATACTTGTGCTTAGTTGGAGGAAAAAGAAGAGTAGAGAGAAGGTAAGTGAGTTCTTAGTTAAGAGCCAGCTCTAGCACGTACTCCTAGATACTTTGTGAGATTGAAAGGTGAGCCATATAATAAAAAATAAACAATTTTGTAAACAACTATTGTACATGTTAATTATAAAAGATGTGTTATAAGTGACATGGCAATGTCTTATAGCCAGGAGCTCGCTATACTATTAACCATGCTCTTAGGATATCAATGGACAGAAGAGCCCTCACCTACCCCCCTCACGATCTCCCCATGTGGACGTGGTGGTGACGGCAACCGAGAGGATCTAACCTCCTCGGACGGCGATGGTGGCTGCCATAAGGAGGAGACGTGCTCCTCGGGACAGTGCTAGACCGTATAGCCATGTCTTGTGGGGGAACCTGCCGCGACCATTTTCGACTGGCCAGCTATAGAGAAAAATAGTGACAGTGGCATGGCAGATACAAAGGGGACTGGAAAAGGTACCTGGAAAGGTTTTTAGAATTATATAGTCTAGGAGTTAGACATACTAGAGGTAGTTTATATTGGGAAACTGCCCCACATACTCTCAAGTTAGAGGTGGTTTCTCTTAAGGGCATGCTTGGTTAGTCGTTTTGGGCCTGAATACATTTGTAAAATATACACATGTAAAAAAATACAGATGGGCTGCTTGGTTGGTCATTTTTTGGCCGTAAGATTTACATTGGTATTGGAGTTTACACGTGTAACAGGCCCGTATTCGATACAGACCACATCCCGTCGTTTTTCTCCACACCTCGTCATTTTTCCTCTCGCTGGAAACCTAGATCGGATCGAGGGTGCGCCGCCGGGGGCGCCAACGCCGGTGTCCGCGAGGCGCGACGAAGCAACGACGACGAAACGAGGTGAGGCGCGACGATGACGAGGATTCGCTCCTGACCTCGACGAAGACTCGCTCACGACGACGGCAATTGCCTCCTCCTCCACGGCCCACTCCAACCGCGACGGCGACTCCCTCCTCCACGGCCCACTCCAACCGCGACGGCGACTCCCTCCTCCTCCACGGCCTACTCTCCTCCATCGAAGGTATGTTCCTTCCTCTTCTGCCCTCCTCTACTAGAGTGATCGGCACCTTTTCTTTTTTCCTCCGGGATGGCAGTGCTCCATGGCCCGATGGATTTTAGTCGAACCTCTAGGCCTGCGGGCAAGGCCTCCTTGGCGAGTGGGTTCAGCCAAGTTCGGTCGTGCGTGTGCATGAACTGAATCAACTCTGGATCAGAAACATCTTGGCGAGTGGGTTCGGCCAAGTTCGGCGGTTGATGATCTCAATGAGCATGTCGAGGTCGATCTCGTAGAACCCTCCTGCTGACAAGACCAAATCCCCAGGTGAAAACCAATTTCAACAACTTGGCATGAACAGGAATGGAGGAATTGCACAAACGTTCCATGGCCCGAGACCAGCACTGCTCACCAACATGATATGTGGGGATGGCAGAGGTAGACAGGCTCTGCCTGCTCACGGGCGAGCTGGGCGGTTGGATCTTGGGGCTGCTATCATTGTTGCCATTTCTGATGTGGTCTGTAGTCCTCTTCTTATAGTAGAACCTGGGCACCTGTGGCCTCTGCGAAAGGTTGCATCCAAATATTTTGCTCACCTGATCTGATTCGACCGTCCTCTGCAAATAGTCTGGTCGATTGCATCCAAATGTTCTGCATAATATTAGGCATGCCACAACAGAACAATCTTGGAGTAAAAGCTCAGATGCACTCACACAGAAACAGTAGAGCCAGTCGCAGTGCCGAATAGCCCATCCAGTAGGGTACCAATTCCCTGAATGCACACGTTTGACAGTCAATTATTATGCATTGTAAAGTTTCATTTCTTTTCAGAAAAGCTCAGCGGTGATTATGGAGTAGTTGTACAACCATAAAAAAATTCACCAAAAATGGCTAGTGATGATATTATAGATTGAACCTGCTACTAGTAAATTGCTGACAATCTGAATACTAGTGTGCTATTAGGATCGGTCTAGGTTTCAGGTTCTGAATACTAGTGTGCTATTAAAATACAAATATAAGAATCTGAATACTAGTGTGCTAATAACAATCATAGTTCCTTGTTCATAGTTCCTTGTTAGTATTCAGATTCGGTCATTTGGCAAGGAACTAATGTGCTAGTGATCCTTTTATTTCTATTGTCATAACATATATTATATACACTGTTGTATTTACTTTGAAGGAGAGTTGAGGTATTTATTTTGTAATCTCTTCTCGCTAGATAATGGATACGAGTAACCATGATGATGGATATGAGTCATGTACTGATTCTGAAGAGGAGGAGGAGGAGATGATGTTTCTTGTCTTCCCAACATTATATTGTATATCTTCTAGTAGAGAAAAAATTCCAATGAACACATCCATTCTTACGGGAGCTAAGTATATCCGAGAAATATTGGATGGCCACCCTCAGCGGTGCCTTGATATTCTTAGGATGGAATCTCACATCTTCCAAGCTCTATGCGACCATCTTAGATCCAGAAAACTTCTACGAAATTCAAAAGGAGTCAGCGTTGAAGAGCAACTAGGGATGTTTATGTACATGCTTTCCAGGAATGCGAGTTATCGTACGCTGACTGATAGATTTCAGCACAGCCCGGAAATGGTGCATGGACATATCAATGGATGCTTCAACGCTATGAGTTCATTGGCGTTTAACTTTATCAAGCATGGTTCGCTAGATACTCATTGGAAAATATCAACAAATCCCCTGTTTTGGCCTTTCTTTGAGGTACACGCAATCCCTTGATATGTACTTTAGGAATTTATATCATCCCTTAGTATCACATATAGTAACCATAACTTGTTTAATGCAGAACTGCATAGGGGCAATAGATGGGACTCATGTTCCCATGACCATAGCATCCAATGAGGCTGCTCCATACAGGAATAGAAAGGGGACCCTCTCCCAAAATGTGATGGTCGCCTGTGACTTCGATCTCAACTTTGTTTATGTGTCAGCTGGTTGGGAGGGGTCTGCCTCAGATGCTGGAGTACTGAAATCTGCCATTCAATCTGGTTTTCATGTACCTCCGAGCAAGTACTATTTGGTTGACAGAGGCTATGCAAGTACGCCACAGTTTCTAGCTCCGTACCGTGGAGTCCGTTATCATCTACAAGATTTTGGTAGAGGTGGTCCTCGTCCAAAGAATTCGAAAGAACTTTTCAATCTAAGGCATGCCCGCCTACGGAACCATATAGAGCGCACGATTGGTGTCTGGAAAATGCGATTTCCTATTTTAAAAGTTGGCACGCATTACCCAATTGACACTTAAGTCAAAATTCCTATGGCGTCAGCAGTATTTCACAACATAATCCGGAGTCACAGAGGTGATGAACAATGGCTAGATACACAACAAATGCAGATTGATCCTCTTTTATTTGTCACTCTTCCTGATGGAGATGACAGACCTGTTGGCTAATGAATTTAGTTTTTATTTATATCAAAGTAATTTATTGTAATGATGTGGAATTTGAGATATAATATGACATTTTAGTTATGTTATTAGGATTTTGCATTTTCAGATTCTTACTTGATGTGATTTTGCATTTTTGGATTCTTATATTTCTTAACGTTTGAGTTATGTTGCTTGATGTTGATTTATTGCTAAAGTTACATTGTCATAGGTTCAATAGGACGCAAAATAGGGCTAAGTGGACAGCAAGATATGAGAAAGGTCTTGTCGAGATACTTACAGAGTACAATCTATCTCATTATCGTGGCCAAAATGGGTGGACTACTGAAGGATGGAATCAAGTTGTTAAAGAATTGAACAATTTATATCCAGAGGCAAGATTTACCAAGGATCAGGTCCAGGATAAGGAAGCTCAACTGAAGAAGCACTACAAAAATATCAAGTCCATAGTCAATCGTTCTGGAATATCGTGGAATGATGTTGCATGTGTGATTAACACAACACCTGAAAAATGGGAGGATATCATTGCGGTAAGTTTTTATTCCTTGTAGTGCATGTACTTTCCTTTGCCTATGCATGATCTGCTCAACCTTTCTATTGATTATATAGGAGGATTCAAAGCTCAAAATGTATGAAGGAAAAAAGTTTCCCCTTGTATGAGGCATTGGGTGTGCTCTATGAAGGGCACATTGCTCAAGGAAGGCATTGTCTCACATCAAGGAAGCCTCCGACTATCACAAAATCAGGTAGCAACTTTGGAGCAAAGGAGAAGATGGTTGCCAGCACCAGCAAGAGAAATACAAGAGATTGAAGCGATGACAGCATGAGGACTCCTTCGATAATTGCCATCAATGATATTCCTGCATGGGATGATGCTGATGGAGATGCTGAAAGAGAAAACACTGTCCGTGACGAGGAAGAATTTGGCAGTGAAGATGCTGATGGAGACCATCCACAAATAAGTGAATCAAGTGCCAAAGGAAGGAGACCCAAAAAACAGAAAAGTGCCACATCTGTACAACGCCTTGAAGATTCAATGATGGCGTATGTGAATTTCAAGAAAGAGCAAGCTACTAAGAAGGAGAGAGTGTCACAACAAGGAAAACAACCCTCGATTACAGAATGCTTGGAAATCTTGAATGATATGGAAGATGTGCCCGACGAGGTGAAAATCTTTGCCTCTGATGTTTTCAAAGATGCAGCAAACCGTGAGATTTTCCTGGGTTACAACTCAAGACTGCGGGGTATGTGGTTAAAGAAGGAAATCGACAAGATCAGTCCTCAACCTCCTCCTTGTAAGTCCCATAGAACTTGGTTTTCTGCATTTATTCTCCCCACTAAAGATAAGTTTCCAAGGCTTATTTGAGCGAGTATTCCTTTGCAACTCGGTTTTCACCTGGCGATATTCCTTCAATCAATCTGGTGCTTTGATCATAGGTATTGTCCTTGCTCCCTCTCCTCTCAAAGATTCATTACAACATCTCACTAGCTCCAAATCTGGATGATGTGGAAGAAAATAGGTGTTAGTTTACTTTTTGGTTAAGGTGGGTGCTTATCATTGATCAGGATCAGCTGTTCAGCTGGATGTGAAAATAGGTGTTAGTTTTCAGATTCTATCATTTTTTTAACAACTAGTAGCAAGTGATCTGAAATGTTGGTGCACATGCTTGCCCATAAATGCTATTTTTTTACTTTTTATCTGCATGCTAGTTTTGACTAGCTAACAAACATTACTTTTTATCTACCATTTATAACTGATCAAAATGTCCCTGCTCGACGTGCAATTTATGTCTCAATTCCTTCCATAACTGATGACTCTGGGCACCGTTGAGAGGAAGAGCCTCACCAGATCTTGCCCAAACTCCTTTTACTTTATACTGAATCTACATCTGACCTAAATACTAGATGCAGTACTAGCAACTGGCAGATAAGTTTGGTGCACTTCATCTCCTAACAATCTGGTAGTAGCAGAAGATTTATTATTGTTGGCTGCCAGATCAGGCAGTGTGCATCATGTGCAAGTTGATCTCCTTCAGAATAATAATAAAAAAACATAAGAAACGAGAAGGAAATTACAACGTGCATGTACTCCTTCAAAAAAAAATGCTCACATAAACCAGAACATATGGATATGGGTACAGTTTCCATGTTTTGTTTGATGGATATGGTAGCTCCAAAACAAGCTGTCGTATTTGCTCCTTTCCCAGCTTAACTTAACCTTTGTCACGTACCAGAAAAGGATACTGGCGTAACTTAAGCACCATTGTACTTTGTAGACCCTTCATAATCATTAATCTACTTTTATTTTGATGTAGTTAGAGCAGCAAATTGCAGCCTTGGGCACCCTGCACGAGTGAATTCTGGGCACCTGAAAACACTTGGGCACCTTTCATAATCATTAATCTACTTAAGCACCACTGTACTCTTCCAGCTTTGTTTTCATAATCATTAATCTACTTCTAATGCACCTGAAAATTTTCAGGTACCTCCTCTACAGAGAGAAAGACATTCTGGACACCCTGCACGAGTGAATTCGGACAGTCAGGAAGTCATCAGGTGCTTTAATGCAGGAGAATAGGATGCTTAGAGTTTGGGAAAAGATTATGTTCCACTGGTCGATCGCACGCGGCCGTCCATCAGCTCCGCAGTCGTTCGATTTGATCACACAGTCGCACCACGTCCTGCGTGTGCCCAAGCCGCTTTCGTTTCCTGCAACTGACCTATTGTTTTAGGACAAGTATTCATCATACTGGATACAAGTAGGGATGTTTCGGGGACTCATTTGACTGGGAGGACGAGTAGCTGGATTTGGTTTTTCTTGCAACATCCTCCTTGTTGCAAAAAACAAATCTGCAACATTAACTTTGTAAAAAAAATATTATGTTGCAAAAGTTCCGCAACACGGTCCATGTCGTAAACACCCGAACTCAACATTATGCTTGTTGCAAAAGTTGTCAGCTCAATTTTGTCGGTCATCCCGTATTAAATCTTTGTGGCGGAAAAAATTGCATAGCCATTTACAACTTTGTTAGGACCGAAACAAAGAGGTTGCTTCCGCAACTAGTTTGTTGTTTCAGGAATTAATATGACGACTGAGCTGCATGCCAGGAATTAGATCGGATGGTTGCGGATGACTGTGTGCGTGGACATCTAACGATTATCGTGGTGATGGATATACGCGGTGGGGAACGTGTTTTTAATTTTTGTAACAAGGATCTTGTTGCAAAAAATTTGAGAATAAGAGGTTTTACAACACAGGACTTGTTGCAGAAAATAAGAGATTTTTTTTTTTGCAACAAAGGATTTGTCGTAGAAAATTAAAGAAGAGAAGTTTTCGCAACAAGAGTATTGTTGCAGGAAACTAGTGCAGAGAAACTGACGGATCGCGTCACACAATCAACGGCTCGTGAGGCGACGGATTTTTTTTAAAGATCCGCCGGACGACGCGTATGAACCTTGAAATAGAACTCTTTTATGGTGTGATGATAGATTTTTGCATCTAACGTCATGAACTTGATATGATTGTTGCACGCTTTCAGTCGTGATGCGATTCAGTAAACTTGTGGAGCTGAAGTATTGCCCTTAATTTTCGTCAAATCGCTTCCCTCGCTGCCAAGCCTTGCGTTTTTTGTATTCTCAGTCCATATGTATATGCAAATCTTAGCGCAGGCTCAGCTTCTCTTTGTTCGTTTTTTGGGGAGCATCTGGGTATGGTTGGATGTGGTTGAGATCCTTTACAGTATCGTATGGGTCCTGAGCATCTGGGTATGTTTTTAAAAATGCACTATGTGTTGCTGAAATTTTGCTGTTGTTGAAAGTTTGTACTTTTGAGAGTTTTGGCTATGACAGCCAGGTTACAAGGATGAGAGAAAAACAACAATCCAAACGAAGGCTGGAAAACGGAATGCAAATACATTCATTGACATGTATTTTGATTGTAGGCTAGTGTAATACAAGTGTAAAATGCTACAAGGGTAGAAAAAAAACAACGTTTCAAACGCAGCCTAATGGACCGCTTGCAATAGTGTCCCAGTTATATAGTCTGGACGAGGAGTCATCTAGAGTAAGTTCAGTTGGACTAACCAATCATGACATTATATTAGTAGCCCTTTGTGCTAGGGATGGCGCTCTGGCGACCGCGTAGGTGGCAGCTGGATGCCGGCCGCCGCCGGTCGGGTCTCCGGCCTTGGGCCTCCATTGCTGCAGCCGAGACCGGATCTGGACTCCACGCGGCGTCCTCTCCCGCACCATCCTCGGTGCCGCCCCGTCTCCTCGTCAGCAACATGACGCCGTTGTCCTGAAGCTCCATATCGGAAGCCGCTCTAGCGCCGTCTTCCACTGCCGCGGCCACCGTCCTCCAGCCGTCGAATTTTTGTTCAAAAGGACACCTACCCAGTGTATTTGTCGGAAAGGACTACCTCTGAAAAAAATGTGTCGAAAAGACCCCTCCCCGTGGCAGCAGGCGCGCCAGACGACACCTGCCACCTGCCACCACCGCCCGAGGCGGCTGGGCCTGCCACCACGCCCCGAGGCGGCCGACAGGATTCCCGTTATGGCGCATGCACTCGACGGAACGGGCGCAGCACTGGGGCCATGCCGCCACCGCCCGAGGCGGCATGTACTGTTGCCTGACGCCGAAAGTGGCGCTAGCCGGCGCTCTTTTTTAGGTTGTCACGGACGCAGGGAATCTCTCACATGCTCATTTTTCCCGCCCAATTATCATTTGTGCTCGCGCCATTTTTTCGCTGGTAAATTTCGCCTCTTCGCGCCATATTTCCCCGCCTACACATCCGCTTAAGCCTATAAAAGACGGCACTGAAACACTCTTCGCCATCATCCAGCCACACTTCGCCTCAGTGTGTCACACTTCTTTCGTATTCAGTATGAGTTTGCCTTGTTCGGATCAAAGCATTAGGCCTAGGAAAATGAAGAGTGCGAGCTTGCCTCGGGGGTGGAAGTACTGTGTTGTTGGTGTGGTGATCTCTGCAAGGTGAAGGAGGTGACAAATTTTTCAGATTGGTTGGGCATGAAGTTTGTCATGTGCGTCAATTATGAGGAAGATCCACCCGTTGCACCTTCAGCATACATAAGTCCTCCGGTAATGTCACTGAATTTGAATTGATATTACTATCAATTATTCGGGCGCGGAGGACATATACTCCGACTGAATGTTGATAGGAATTTAGAATCTTAGTGTATATTGATATGAAATATCAATTATATGGGCAGGGAAGACCCCCTAAAAAAAAGCATGTATGCGTACGCATATCAATAGCCAATGCACACACATGTGCATGTTTCCAGTCAAGTATGCCCGCATACACATATCAGCAGGCAGTGTACGGGCACATGCATATCCAAAGATTGTAATATTCCTGAAGATTAAAGTCCAAGACAAAATCATGACGAAGAAGAAAATCAAAAAAGAAGACAATGCCACCTCCATTGGCAGCCAAGACACGGTGTGCAAACCTCTCCAACATGCACTCAATACCCTAGAAAGAAGGGCTATAATGGCTACAAAGCCTATAAAGCCTAGAAGGCCTAAAAACTAGGTGCATGATGGACAAGGAGAAAGAAGGAGGAAATAATAGAGGAGCCTTCTCCCGGAAGCCATCCAAGAGGTGCTCTCTTGCCTATAAAAGGAGGAGCCTTGCTGCGAAGAGAGACACCAGACGAAGAAGAACCAGCCACAGATAGAGCACAGAGTTGCAACTCAGCCAGCAAGCTCTTTGCTCAAGTAGTAGTAGTAGTAGTAGTAGTAGTACTTCCTCATCGTGTAATAAAGAGCTACAATATTTAGAGCATTTGTAAGCTCGCGAAGGTAGTTAGAAGGTAATTTCTTTATCCTTGTGTAAACCCTTCGGGGGTTCCCGAAAGGGAAAACCATATGTAAATTATGTTGTGGAAATGATGTAGTTTCGTGTTTTCACTTGGTATTTTACTTTTGAATTTATGGAACGAGTTCTTATGCTAGGGATCCTATAGGAGAAAACTCTGCCGATAGTTCTCTGTGTAGCCTTTTATGGCATTTGAATGAGAACCTTATGGCCGTAGAGAAGTGTTCCCTTCGGGTGGAACTGCCTGGGAAGACGATAGGAATTTACTCCATAAATTTGCAACTAAAACATCAAGTGAACGAACTTAGCTACATCTGAAACAACATAATGATAAATATGGTGAGTACTGAGTAGGATATTACACCACTGCGTACACCTCAGTCGTCTTGTTGGCCTCGACAGCCCCTCAAAGATCCTGCAATATAAGCGAAATAATTTAAAAACATTTCGTATTAAAAATAATATAAAATAAATAAATAAGTTTGTATTTACTCGTATACGTAATCACGTATATCAACATTTAAAACCTGAATTTATAACTTAATATAGTTTAGATTTATTATAAATATTTTAATTATTCTGTATATTTGGTATCAGGTCCAGCGTTTTAAACATTGATAGGTTAAAGTATATAAATTTAGAAGTTAGCGCAGGTAAGGTAATAAATACTAAAGAGAATATTAATATAAGGTGCAGAATAAATCCTTCTGAAGAGCATACCTGGCATACATCTCATAGCCAGCTAAATACAATTGTCGATTTGATATATAACTTCTACATATCTTGGGGGAAAAGACAAGATAATTTAGACCAAAAATTTGAGAGTTTATCCAAAGAATACCAAAAGCTTGCGGATAAATATTCTGGTCTGAACAATAAAATTGATCTCGCCTTACATAAGCTAGAAGAAGCAAAGGCCAGGCAGAACGTACTTTGCAAGAATAACGATTATATTAAAGAAGAAGTGTTGTCAATTGGCCGTTACCTAAGTAAAGGCAAAGACTCACTCCCTCGCACAAAAGCAAGACAAGATATACTCGATATAAAGAAGTTGCTACAAGAAGTTAAAACTTTGATTGTCTCATAATTATATGACTGAATATAGCCAAGCATTAAACGAAGTAGCCAAATACTTGTCACCTCCTGTAGGATTTTCTGATCACGACTCACCAAAAGAAGACTCTAAAATTATAATAAGACAAAATAATACAATTCTTCAGCTATTAATCCAAGTTTTAGACAAGCTAAAAAGTGTCCAAAACAACAAAGAAATTGTGCTATCGTCATCTGGAATCGTAACATCATCAAGAAATATTAATTCAGAAAAATGGACATATCTACAGGCTTCCTTAGAAGAGATAAAACCCTCCAGTTAGTAAGGCAAGACTCAAGACCACTCGCAATGAAGCATAGATTATCATGTAAAGCCGATGATATTGATAGTATTGAAGAAGTTATAGATATTCAGAGAGACCTCGAAAGATATCAAAAGGATACCCTAAGAAAAATAAAACCGCAATAGGTATATCACATGGGTATGTTTGAGAGTAAGAGCGGGTTATACCGAATATCAAGAGAAGTAGAACTAAGTGTGTTAACACACCCAGTTGATTTAAGAATAGTAAGCAAAAATATTGAAAATGAACTAAAATATTGTGGTTACAAATATATTCATCAAGGTATGTATATTATAGGAGTTAAAGGTATGACAAGAAAGAAATTAGGAGCAAAGGTGCTTATAACTCTATTAGACCGAAGGTGGGAATCAGTAGATAAAGCAGCATTAGGATTTTTAGAAGGAGACATGAATGAAAATAGATTAATAACCTATATAGCTCCAGACCTAATGATGCCTGTAAAAGAATTTATTGAAAAAATGAGTTTTGGTTTCCAAACTAAGGGATATGAAGATTTTAAAGGAACAAATTTGTTAGTAAGCATAGAATTTATAGGAAGGCTCACTAACAGAAGTAACTCTAGATATAGAGTTAATGTGAGCGATGTAATTGATAGTATGCAATCAAAGGGTATTAAATTTATGAATCCACTTAAAATTGGTTCTGAAGAAAGAGCGGGAGAAGAATGGAAGATTGGTGAATTAATAGAGAAAAAAGAATTAAAGCAACCTGAAAACTATATAAGTTATCAAAATTGTGAAGGAAGTAGTAGCATTAGATTTATGAACTATAAATCGGCATCAATAGAAGACGCAAAATCCTTTATGTCAGAAACAGAATCTATTGACGATAAGAATAAAGGTGTGACCGAAAGCATGGAAAAGGCTAATTTAGATGATGAAATAATTCACTAGGAAAATAAGCTAAAGCATATAGATTGGGAATATAAAAATTCTATGACAAAAGATTGGCCTAAGATAAGAGAAAGAGAATTGTTTATAATTAGAGAAATTGCAAGGTTAAAAAAACTAAAAAATGAGAAAAAGTTGGTAACTAGTGGTTCAATTATGCCAAATACATCATCAATTGAAAGGAGAGAACATGCTGGTAGTAATAATGATGCTATCACTAATAGAGATAAGAATATTGCTCAGGAAGAAGAAGTTGTTAGTGAAGAAGAGCAATGGGATATAAATAATAAGTTATTACTAGAAAGTTATGAAGAGGAAGAGGAATTAGTAAAAGATATGTGGTTAGAAGATGAAAATTATAATGATTCGGAGCAGAATAGTGATTTTTATAACTCACTAGATGATGTGGGACTACAAAATTTAGACAATGCAATGGAAGCTATGGAAGTAGAAAGTAGTAATAAAAGAAGAAAGGGATATGGCGAGTCTTCGGTAAAAAGAGAAGGAGAGAGAGAGAGACCTACCAGATCAGCTGGACAATGGCCTCCAGAAAAGGATGATTATCAACCTACATATATCCCTGGACAATATAGATATATGGGTGCTAAAAGAAGAGATTTTGAAAAGCCAGTGCAATTTCAAAATTATAAGAATGATGGCGCTATTTTAAACCTAGCAGCTCACGACCCGATAGATTGGCCGAATATAATCGGCATATGGAAAGGTTTAATAGTTCAAAAATATATACAAAATCAGTATAATATAGGAACTAAGGTAGAAGATATGTTAACATATCTTGAAACATTTTTAGGAGAATCTGTAAAAGTTCTATGGGAACAATGGGTAGAGACATATCCTAATCAGTATGAAGAATTAAAAAGGGCCGGAAGTAACCCTAATAACTTTGCAAATGTTATTTCAAATATGATCATCGTAGAAGACCCGGAATTAGGATATACCTCACTACAAAACGAAAGGTTGAGAGAAATAGAAAAACTAACATTAACTAGCTGGAAAGGAATAAAAGAATTCTCTCAACATTATTTATATAATGCTACCACTGCGAAGCAAGGGTTTAATGTAGGTGTTGTAGAAAGATATTTTAATAAGTTGCCAGACCCTCTAGGATCCATAATATTTGAAGAATATAAAAAAAAAACAGGCGGAAACGTGGTAAATATATCTCAAGCCATAACATTTGTTTTTAAACAATTAAGAAAGGTATGTACAGGCATGCAAGCCCAAAGGTCTATGAAGAAGTCAGATTACAATTTCTGCAATAACATTGTCCAAATACCGCTTACGTATGGAGAAGAAAGGCATCGGAAAAACAAATATTATAAACCACAAAGGAGAGATAATAGAAATTTTAGAACAAAGAAAAGATATTTCTTGAGAAGGTCTGATAATAGAGCCCCATTCTTGCATAAAAGAAATGTAAGAAGATATAATCCTAAGAAATCATATGATAAAACATGCAGGTGTTTCATATGTAACTCTCCCGATCACTTAAGTAGAACTTGCCCTAATAAAGACCAGAAAAGGTACTCTAGCAAATATGAGGAGCAAGAGAGAGTATTAATAGTAGATAGTGTTAATGAGAATATTTTGGTATGTGATGATGAAATAAAAGACGACGAGTCAATATATTCAATCATAGAGACAGATGAAGTAGAAAATGAGACTCCAGAATATGAATCAAGTGATGATGAAATAGACCTAATTGATGAATTAGCCGGTTTAAAGATCGAAATGATGAATCAAGTAGATTGTGAACATGACTGGATTAAAGGAAAAGGGGATTATAACATAAAATGTGCTTTCTGTATATATTATCCTAGCCAAGATAATAGATTCACATGTAGTTTATGCTTAAAGCAAGCATGTACCTCCTGTCTAAAAGTCAGTAATCAAAAATGGAGACAGGAAATAGAATGGGAGCCAGAAGAAAGAATATTATCCAGCAGGGTTAGAAACTTAGAAAATAGAATAAATAAGCTAGAAGCAGAATTAGAAAAGCTAAAGGATGAATTAGAAGATAATAAAGAGCAAGATAATAAGGTTGCAAAAATCACAGAGATGAAAGAACAAATGATAACAGTAAGGGATAAAAAAGGAGATAAATTAATACAATTAAAAGATGCAATAACTAGTTTTGGAAACAAATATATTGTTCGATTACCATTCAAAGAAGTGTTAGGGATAAGAATCCCAGTTAGAATAGTTCTAAAGCCAAACATTTCTTATAAAGTGTTAGCGCTACTAGATACGGGTTGCACAAAGAACATCATACATGATAAATATTTCATGAGATGTCCAGAAATAGTTGAAACTATAGATAATAATAAAGCTGAAGTATCTACCGATATGTCAGGAATAAAGAAAATCCACAACCAGTTAGCATATAATATTGAAGCATACATAAATGGCACGAAATATATAATAGATGAAATTACAATAAGAGATTTATCAGTAATAAATGATGACATGATAATAGGGTTAAGGTTTTTACAACAGTCTTTACAAACTACAATTATACATGAAGAAGGGGTTACATTTATCCCTTATCAAGATAATCTCCCATACATATCTGAAGTAAGAAAGCAAAGAAAAGCTTTGCAAAATGTAGAGATATCTAATTTGGATGGAGAATATAGTACAAGTCCAGAGGTAGCCCTTGAATTCTGTAAAGATGAAGAACTTAGTGAGACCATAGAAGAATATCATATAGAAAATACAAGTACAGAATGCATAGCATTACAATCATTTTCACCAAATTGGTATAGAGACATAAAATCCAGAAAAGATATAGATAAGATAGTGCAAAGATTAGAAAACATACAAATTATAGGGGAAATACCGATGAAACATTGGGAAAGGAACTCTATAGTTTGCAAAATAAATATTATAAATCCAGACTATATCATTAAGTCAGGGCCAATAGAAGCTACTCCTAAAGATATTGAAGAGTTCAAAATGCATATTGAGGAATTGTTAAAATTAAAAGCAATTAGAGAAAGTAGAAGTCCTCATAGGTCTGTTGCTTTTATAGTGAGAAATCATGCTGAAGAGGTGAGAGGTAAATCCAGAATGGTAATTAACTTTAAAAGGCTTAATGATAATACGGTAGATGATGCATACAACATACCTAATAAACAGGAATGGATCAATAGAATACAAGGAAGCAAATTTTTCTCTAAATTTGACTTAAAAGCAGGGTTTTGGCAAGTGAAAATGGCCGAAGAATCCATTCCATGGACTGCCTTTACTTGTCCACAAGGCCATTATGAATGGCTAGTAATGCCATTGGGTCTAAAGAATGCACCTGCACTATTTCAAAGGAAAATGCAAAATATATTTAATGAAAACCAAGCCTTTATATTAGTATACGTAGATGATTTGTTAGTATTCTCAAAATCATATAAAGAGCATATAGCCCATCTCGAAGTGTTCTTTCGCAAGGTAGAACAAAATGGGCTCATATTATCAAAGAAGAAGATGGAAATTTGTAAAGAAAGAATAAATTTCCTTGGTCATGAAATAGGAGAAGGAAAAATATATTTGCAAGAACACATTGCAAAGAAAATTTTAGAGTTTCCTGATAATATGAGTGATAAAAAAGTTCTACAACAATTCGTAGGAATTGTAAACTATGCAAAATGGTCAGAGATATTTTAACTCTGAAGATATAAAATTAGTAAAGGCCATCAAAGAAAAAGTCAAGAATTTAAAGCCCCTAGAATTGCCTCTAGAAGATAATTATTTTATTATTGAAACAGACGCATCTAAAGTAGGATGGGGTGCTATATTAAAACAAAAACCTAATAAATATTCTCCGAAAGCAGATGAAAAAATATGTAGATATGCTTCAGGAAGTTACAAGTTAAAAACGGTAAATAATATTGATAGAGAAATCCTTGCAGTTGTAAATGCAATAAATGCTTTTAGGTTATATCTAGGATTCAAAGAATTTACAGTGCGAACTGATTGTGAAGCCATATGTCGATATTATAATAAAATTAATAGTAAGAAAAGTTCAACCAGAAGATGGGTCTTATTTGAAGACACCATAGCTGGGAATGGTTATAAAGTTATTTTTGAGCATATTAAGGGAAAAGATAATACTTTACCTGACATATTTTCTCGTGCATCAAATTTGCAGAAATGAAGAAAGGATTATTCCCCACCAGGGACGAATGCTTCTTCTTTGGAGAGGAGAACAGGCTGAAGATATTTCAGCCAAATACCTTCAATTTCAAGCCAAAGGCCCATATCAAGCTTGATGAAATTCAGAGGTGCATACTGGACAATTTCTGGTTCCAATATACCAATAAGAGAGATGAAAAAGGATATATGCTATCAATTCTAAATAGCTTGGCAGAATATTTAAACCAAATGAATATGAAGGCGGCAAAACTAGAAAGGGCTGAAATACAAAAAGGAGAAATATTATATGTTTTGTTTGACGGAAATAAACCCGGAATATATTTGACATGGGAAGACATCATGATAGAGAAACTAGATGCAAAACGAATGGGACAAGACTTAACATTCAAAAAATATGAAGGTATTGATGAGGCCTTGTTTTGGGCAAGAAAAATGATAGGGGAAAACTATTATATTGACCCCAAGGCTAAAGATTATATCCAGAAGAGAAAGAATGCAGATAACAATGCATCTAATATGCCAATATTTAAAATAACCAAGGGAGAATCATCAGGAAAGAATATAAAGGAAGAAGGTTCTCCAAAAAATTATACATATAAAGAATGCCTTCTGAAGGGCCTAGACCCTTTGGATAGTGAATATATAGATCAAGAAATGGACAAAAGATTTGAAGAATTGTCAAAAATAATGAAGAAAGAATTAAAGGAAGATATATTAGAAGAAATAAGGGTTGAAATGAAAATAAGATTTGAAGATATAAAGAAAGAATGTGATACGAAATATGATTTCCATCTCTTAGATGAGGATCATATGGATATCGCAGGGCATGGGCAGCCACCTGAGTAAAACCCAACTTCAAATGTCACTGAATTTGAATTGATATTACTATCAATTATTCGGGCACGGAGGACATATACTCCGACTGAATGCTGATAGGAATTTAGAATCTTAGTGTATATTGATATGAAATATCAATTATATGGGCAGGGAAGACCCCCCCTAAAAAAACAGCATGTATGCGTACGCATATCAATAGCCAATGCACACACATGTGCATGTTTCCAGTCAAGTATGCCCGCATACACATATCAGCAGGCAGTGTACGGGCACATGCATATCCAAAGATTGTAATATTCCTGAAGATTAAAGTCCAAGACAAAATCATGACGAAGAAGAAAATCAAAAAAGAAGACAATGCCACCTCCATTGGCAGCCAAGACACGGTGTGCAAACCTCTCCAACATGCACTCAATACCCTAGAAAGAAGGGCTATAATGGCTACAAAGCCTATAAAGCCTAGAAGGCCTAAAATCTAGGTGCATGATGGACAAGGAGAAAGAAGGAGGAAATAATAGAGGAGCCTTCTCCCGGAAGCCATCCAAGAGGTGCTCTCTTGCCTATAAAAGGAGGAGCCTTGCTGCGAAGAGAGACACCAGACGGAGAAGAACCAGCCACAGATAGAGCACAGAGTTGCAACTCAGCCAGCAAGCTCTTTGCTCAAGTAGTAGTAGTAGTAGTAGTACTTCCTCATCGTGTAATAAAGAGCTACAATATTTAGAGCATTTGTAAGCTCGCGAAGGTAGTTAGAAGGTAATTTCTTTATCCTTGTGTAAACCCTTCGGGGGTTTTCGAAAGGGAAAACCGTATGTAAATTATGTTGTGGAAATGATGTAGTTTCGTGTTTTCACTTGGTATTTTATTTTTGAATTTATGGAACGAGTTCTTATGCTAGGGATCCTATAGGAGAAAACTCTGCCGGTAGTTCTCTGTGTAGCCTTTTATGGCATTTGAATGAGAACCTTATGGCCGTAGAGAAGTGTTCCCTTCGGGTGGAACTGCGTGGGAAGACGATAGGAATTTACTCCATAAATTTGCAACTAAAACATCAAGTGAACGAACTTATCTACATCTGAAACAACATAATGATAAATATGGTGAGTACTGAGTAGGATATTACACCACTGCGTACACCTCAGTCGTCTTGTTGGCCTCGACAGCCCCTCAAAGATCCTGCAATATAAGCGAAATAATTTAAAAACATTTCGTATTAAAAATAATATAAAATAAATAAATAAGTTTGTATTTACTCGTATACATAATCACGTATATCAACATTTAAAACCTGAATTTATAACTTAATATAGTTTAGATTTATTATAAATATATATATATATATATATTTGTTGTAGTGTCCTCCTCCTCTGTGCATGTATTATCGTTGGATCGACACGGAAATGCCGGACTGGGCGGTGACCGAGATTCGTGAAAGAGGTCGTCGTGCATGAGCTAGTTTGGACTTGGAAGAGCGTCGAGCGAAGGCTGAAGCATAGGAGAAAGCAGAGGAGAAGAGACAGTGGGAAGAATACTGTGTGGAGCAGAGGGCTGCGATTGATGAGATGCCGAAGCAAAGCCGAGAAGAGGAACTTCGACTGGCGGGGGTTTACAGACAGCGGCAGGAGGCCCGTGATGCTAAGAGGGAGAGAAAGAAAGAAAGGGCTCGTGCGGACAAGCAGCAGAAGAAGCTGGTGATGGAAAAGGAAAATATTCACGTTGGACTCAGTAGATTTATTTTATTGTTTCTTAATTTCTGTCAGTTGTATCTTAATTTCTGCAAGTTGTGTCTTAATTTCGGCAAGCTGTATCTTATTTTCAGCAATGTGTATCTTAATTTCGGCAAGTTGTATCTTCATTTCTGCAATGTGTATCTTAATTTCAGCTACGTGTATCTTCATTTTATCATGTTAATTTAAACAAGTTGCCTCGTTTTCCCGCCTCGCTTTTCCGCCATTTCTTTCCGCGTATAGCTTTGCCGCTATTTTGTTCCCACCTCGCTTTCCCGCCATTTATTTCCCACCTCGTTTTCCCGTCATTTATTTCCCGTCTCGCTTTTCCGTCATTAGTTTTTCGTCTCGCTCTCCTGCACCTATAAAACCCCCTCCAGACCAAGGTGGGTAAGGAGTGTCCTCAAAATGTCTCATTATCCTTTCGATCGTAGTTTTCACAGTGGTATGTCCGAGTGTCTTGTGCGCTTAGCTAGCAATTTTAAGATAGACAATAGAATAGTTTCATGGAACGAACTCATCAGTAGTGACACGCTACTGAATGAGGTTGCCCACGCATTAGCTAGGAAGGGGTGACCTGCAAGGACATATGAGGAGATTTGGAAAGAACATCTGCGGTTGAATGAAAGATGGAAGAAGAAAGGCCAACACATACGCGGTGGAGGTGGAGTAAAACATCCCTTTTTATGGTTTGACGACAGCGAGGACGAAGACGATATCTTCATGCCGAGTACCGAGGCCAATATTGCTGCATCATTGAAGGACAATAGCGCAACATCGACGAAGGCCAAGAGTAGCACTTCGTTGAAGGGCGAGAGCTCTGCATCGTCGAAGGATAACGACGACTTTATGTAGTTTTTGTATGAACTCTACATCTTAATGTATCTTATTTTATGTTTCTTATTTTATGTATCTTATTTTATGTTTCTTATTTTATGCAAGCATTTTTCAATTTATTATTTTATGCAAGCAACTTTAAATTGAAAAAATGCGTCGAAATATATCGAGATCTTTGTTTCATCAAACTACATAGATATTTTGTACGTACATCTGAAAGTTTGGAACTGACATAGAGAGATATAATAGTTCACACACATAGATAGATGAATCACCCTATGCGACGACGACCAGCTGGCCTTTCCCGACGATCGGAGGATGACAAGCGATCAGGGGTCTGTGTTCACGAAGACCACGGCCGTACTGTCCCTCCTGTTCCTGTGTCTGCGACTCATGCATAGGTGGTGGAGTCTGAAATCCATATTGAGATGATGATTCAAAATTGTAGGTGAATGGCTGTGACTCAGAATTGATATAAGATGGACAATAACGTCCTCCCCGAAAAAATCATTTAGCATTCCTGGGAGCGTGCATTGAGTATCATGGGTTTCTGTGAGTATTTCTTGATGTACGCCACGCTGGGTTTCTTCATCTCCCCATGATGGATCATTAATTTCCTGCACAAAAAAATTGTGTGTAAATAGAAGTTATGTAAGCTGATGATGGATCATTAATTTCCTGCACATAAAAATTGTTGTACACGTGTAATTTCTTATTATAATTCTACATACCTGACCGCTGTTGTAGCTTTGTGCTGCCTCGCTTGTCTCAGGCAAACGATTCTCTGGCCAACGAGTCTCCTCGGGCATCCTGATCCCTCGCGTGGGCGAATATGGCTGAGATCCTTGAGTGTGTGCGCCATATGCTGTATATGCATCCTGGTCCACGAAATGAGTCTGTTCGGGCCTCAAACCTAAAGCTGGAGCATGTACCTGGGATGTCTGCCCATGTAGTGGTAGAGATGAGTCATGTCGTGGAACTGTCAGTGTAGTACTAGGACCCTCTCCCCACCGCCTGGAGGACGACGGCGCCGCACTCGGTCTAGCTGACCTCGGTTTCGGAATGTTGTACGCTCCAGTGGCAACGTCGTTCTCTGTACCGCATCTTATAATCCTTGTGGTGACCCCCATCTTCAGGCAACACAAGAACCACAGCCAACTATGTTTGTTTTTCGCTCTTGACTAGTGCATAGGCAATAGGAATAAGTTGATTGTTTGCATCAGCTGCCATCGCCACTAAGAGTGTGCCCTTGTACTTTTCAGTGAGAAATGTACCATCAATTGATTCAACCGGATGACAATGCATGAATTCTTGTATAGTCTGGACGAATGCCCAGAATAAGCGGTTGAGGATTTGCTCGTCCCGGTTCAATGGATTTGGACGTTCTTTCCGGAAAACTTGAGTCCCCTGTTAGCAACTGAAATCTGATGCAGCATTCTGGGGGCAAAAGAGTACGCCTCCTCATAGGTTTCATACAACCTCTGGAATATCTTTTCCTTTGCATGTCGAGCCTTGTTGTAGCTGACAGGGAAATCAATCAGATCAGATGCAGTTGCCCGCAAAGCCCTAATACTAATATTAAAACTTTCCCGCACAATGGTTTGCATGACCTGTGACACATATTCTGCAGGCACATTGCGGTGCTCTGAAAGAGTGTCGGTTTGCTCACAGCCATGTTGCTCTATTTTTGTGACATGCCATGGCTGACATACCCCAGGCTTCTGGCGAGCAATAACACTTCCGCGGTAACCCGCTTCGCGATGGATGCATATGAGTTTCAACTTCTTTTTATCAGACTGCTTCACTCTATGTTGCCTGTGTATGGCAATTGCATAGCTATGTATTGCTTGTTTAGCAGATTTCTTATCTGGGAAAATCTATTGGAAATATGCCCTAGAGGCAATAATAATTAGTATTATTATATTTCTTTGTTCATGATAATCGTTTATTATCCATGCTATAATTGTGTTGATTGGAAACACAATACTTGTGTGGATACATAGACAAAACACTGTCCCTAGTAAGCCTCTAGTTGACTAGCTCGTTGATCAAAGATGGTCAAGGTTTCCTGGCCATAGGCAAGTGTTGTTACTAGATAACGTGATCACATCATTAGGAGAATCATGTGATGGACTAGACCCAAACTAATAGACGTAGCATGTTGATCGTGTCATTTTGTTGCTACTGTTTTCTGCGTGTCAAGTATTTGTTCCTATGACCATGAGATCATATAACTCACTGACACCAGAGGAATGCTTTGTTTGTATCAAACGTCGCAACGTAACTGGGTGACTATAAAGATGCTCTACAGGTATCTTCGAAGGTGTTCGTTGAGTTAGTATGGATCAAGACTGGGATTTGTCACTCCGTGTGACGGAGAGGTATCTCGGGGCCCACTCGGTAATACAACATCACACACAAGCCTTGCAAGCAAAGTGACTTAGTGTAAGTTGCGGGATCTTGTATTACGGAACGAGTAAAGAGACTTGCCGGTAAACGAGATTGAAATAGGTATGCGGATATTGACGATCGAATCTCGGGCAAGTAACATACCGAAGGACGGAGGGAATGACATACGGGATTATATGAATCCTTGGCACTGAGGTTCAAATGATAAGATCTTCGTAGAATATGTGGGATCCAATATGGGCATCCAGGTCCCGCTATTGGATATAGACCGAGGAGTCACTCGGGTCATGTCTGCATAGTTCTCGAACCCGTAGGGTCTGCACACTTAAGGTTCGACGTTGTTTTATGCGTATTTGAGTTATATGGTTGGTTACCGAATGTTGTTCGGAGTCCCGGATGAGATCACGGACGTCACGAGGGTTTCTGTAATGGTCCGGAAACGAAGATTGATATATAGGATGACCTCATTTGATTACCGGAAGGTTTTCGGAGTTACCAGGAATGTACCGGGAATGACGAATGGGTTCCGGGTGTTCACCGGGGGGGGGGGGGCAACCCACCCCGGGGAAGCCCATAGGCCTTGGGGGTGGCGCACCAGCCCTTAGTGGGCTGGTGGGACAGCCCAAGAAGGCCCTATGCGCCAAAGGATAAGAAATCAAAGAGAATGAAAAAAAGGAGGAGGTGGGAAAGGAGAGGAGGACTCCACCTTCCAAACCTAGTTGGATTCGGTTTGGAAGGGGAGGACTTCCCCCCTTGGCTCGGCCGAACCCCTTGGGGCTCCTTGAGCCTCAAGGCAAGCCCCCCCCTCTCCCACCTATATATACGGAGGTTTTAGGGCTGATTTGAGACGACTTTTCCACGGCAGCCCGACCACATACCTCCACGGTTTTTCCTCTAGATCGCGTTTCTGCGGAGCTCGGGCGGAGCCCTGCCGAGATCAGATCACCACCAACCTCCGGAGCGCCGTCACGCTGCCGGAGAACTCATCTACCTCTCCGTCTCTCTTGCTGGATCAAGAAGGCCGAGATCATCGTCGAGCTACACGTGTGCTGAACGCGGAGGTGCCGTCCGTTCGGCATTAGATCGTGGGACGGATCGCGGGACGGTTCGTGGGACGGTTCGCGGGGCGGATCGAGGGACGTGAGAACGTTCCACTACATCAACCGCGTTCACTAACGCTTCTGCTGTGCGATCTACAAGGGTACGTAGATCGGAAATCCCCTCTAGTAGATGAACATCACCATGATAGGTCTTCGTGCGCGTAGGAAATTTTTTGTTTCCGATGCGACGTTCCCCAACAGTGGCATCATGAGCTAGGTTCATGCGTAGATGTCTTCTCGAGTAGAACACAAAAGTTTTTGTGGGCGGTGATGTGCGTTTTGCTGCCCTCCTTAGTCTTTTCTTGATTCCGCGGTATTGTTGGATTGAAGCGGCTTGGACCGACATTACTCGTACGCTTACGAGAGACTGGTTTCATCGCTACGAGTAACCCCGTTGCTCAAAGATGACTGGCAAGTGTCGGTTTCTCCAACTTTAGTTGAATCGGATTTGATCGAGGAGGTCCTTGTATAAGGTTAAATAGAAATTCATATATCTCCGTTGTGGTGTTTGCGTAAGTAAGATGCGATCCTACTAGATACCCATGGTCACCACGTAAAACATGCAACAACAAAATTAGAGGACGTCTAACTTGTTTTTGCAGGGTATGCTTGTGATGTGATATGGCCAACGATGTGATGCGATATATTGGATGTATGAGATGATCATGTTGTAATAGATAATATCGATTTGCACGTCGATGGTACGGCAACCGGCAGGAGCCATAGGGTTGTCTTTAAACTAACGTTTGTGCTTGCAGATGCGTTTACTATTTTGCTAGGATGTAGCTTTAGTAGTAATAGCATGAGTAGCACGACAACCCCGATGGCGACACGTTGATGGAGATCATGGTGTGGCGCCGGTGACAAGAAGATCGTGCCGGTGCTTTGGTGATGGAGATCAAGGAGCACGTGATGATGGCGATATCATGTCACTTATGAATTGCATGTGATGTTAATCCTTTATGCACCTTATCTTGCTTAGAACGACGGTAGCATTATGAGGTGATCTCTCACTAAAATTTCAAGACAAAATTGTTTCTCCCCGACTGTGCACCGTTGCGACAGTTCTTCGTTTCGAGACACCACGTGATGATCGGGTGTGATAGACTCAACGTTCACATACAACGGGTGCAAAACAGTTGCACACTTGGAACACTCGGGTTAAGCTTGACGAGCCTAGCATGTGCAAACATGGCCTCGGAACACATGAGACCGAAAGGTTAAGCATGAATCGTATAGTTGATATGATTAGCATAGAGATGCTTACCACTGAAACTATTCTCGACTCCCGTGATGATCGGACTTGAGATAGTGGATTTGGATCATGTACCACTCAAATGACTAGAGAGATGTAGTTTTTGAGTGGGAGTTCTTAAGTAATATGATTAATTGAACTAATTGTCATGAACATAGTCTAATGGTCTTTGCGAATTACGATGTAGCTTGCGTTATAGCTCTACCGTTTTTATATGTTCCTAGAGAAAATTTAGTTGAAAGTTAATAGTAGCAAACTTTGCAGAGGATTGTCCTCGTTGCTGCGCAAAAGGCTTATGTCCTTAATGCACCACTCGGTGTGCTGCACCTCGAGCGTCGTCTGTGGATACTGTGAACATCCGACATACACGTTTCTGATGACTACACGATAGTTCAGTGCAAAATACTTAATGGCTTAGAAACAAGGCGCCGAAGACGTTTTGAAACGTCACGGAACATAAGTGATGTTCTAAAGAGATGAAATTGTGATTTCATGCTTGTGCCCTTGTTGAGAGGTACGAGACCTCCGACAAGATTCTTTGTCCGCAAAGTAAGGGAGAAAAGCTCAATCGTTGAGCGTGTGCTCAGATTATCTGAGTACGACAATCGCTTGAATCAAGTGGGAGTTAATCTTCCAGATGAGATAGTGATGGTTCTCCGAAGTCACTGCCACCAAGCTGTGAGAGCTTCGTGATGAACTATAACATTTCAAGGATAGATACAATGATCCTTGAGCAATTCACGATGTTTGACACTGCGAAAGTAGAAATCAAGAAGGAGCATCAATAGTTGATGGTTAGTAAAACCACTAAGTTTCAATAAAGGCAAGGGCTAGAAGGGATACTTCGTGAAACGGCAAAACAATTGCTGCACTAATGAAGAGACCCAAGATTAAACCCAAACCCGAGACTAAGTGCTTCTGTAATGAGGGGAACAGTCACTGAGGCGGAGCAACTCTAGATACTTGGTAGATCAGAAGGCTGGCAAAAGTTGAAAGAAGTATATTTGATATACATGATGTTGATGTGTACTTTACTAGTACTCCTAGTAGCACGAGGGTATTGGATACCGGTTCGGTTGCTAAGTGATTAGTAACACGAAATGAAAGCTACGGCATAAACGGAGACTAGCTAAAGGCGAGGTGACGATACGTGTTGGAAGTGTTTCCAAGGTTGATATGATCAAACGTCGCACGCTCCCTCTACCATCGGGATTGGTGTTAAACCTAAATAATTGTTATTTGGTGCTTGCGTTAAGCATGAACATGATTGGATCGTGTTTATTGCAATACGATTATTCATTTAAAGAGAATAATGGTTACTCTATTTGCTTGAATAATCACCTTCAATGGTTTATTGAATCTCGATTGTAGTGTTACACATGTTCATGATATTGGTGCCAAAAGATACGAGTTAATGATGATAGTACCACTTACTTGTGGCACTGCCCAAGTCATGTTGGTATAAATTGCATGAAGAGGCTCCATGCTGATGGATCTTTATACTCACTTGATTTTGAATCACTAGTGACATGCAAATCACACCACATGAGCAAGGCCTTGTTTTCATTGAGATGAAACAAGATAGTAACTTGTTGGAAGTGATACATTTTGATGTATGCAGTCCAATGGGTGCTGAGGCACGCAATGGATGTCATTATGTTCTTACTTCAATGACGATTTGAGTAGATACAAGAGTATTTACTTAATGAATCACAAGTCTGAAATATTGAAAGGTTCAATTCTGTTTCGGAGTGAAGTTCGTCGTAACAAGAGGATAAACTGTCTACGATATGATCATAGAAATGAATATCTGAGTTACGAGTTTTGGTATGCAGTTAAAACAATTTGGAAATTGTTTCGCAGTTCATGCCACCTGTAACATCATAGTGTGATGATGTGTCTGAACGTCATAGCCACGCACTATTTGGTATGGTGCATGCTATGATGTCTCTTATCAAATTACCACTATCGTTTATGGGTTATGCATTAGAGACAACCGCATTCACTTTAAATAGGGCACCGCGTATTTCCGTTGAGATGACACAGTATAGACTGAGGTTTAGAGAAATCTAAACTGTCGTTTCTTGAAAGTTTAGGGCTTCGACACTTATGTGAAAAAGTTTCAGTCTGATAAGCTCGAACCCAAAGCGGATAAATGCATCTTCATAGGATATCCAAAACAGTTGGGTACATCTCCTATCTCAGATCCGAAAGCAAAGTGTTTGTTTCTAGAAACGGATCCTTTCTCGAGGAAAGGTTTCTCTCGAAAGAATTGAGTGGGAGGATGGTAGAACTTGATAAGGTTATTGAACCATCACTTCAACCGTGTGTAGCAGGGCACAGGAAGTTGTTCCTGTGGCGCCTACACCAATTGAAGTGAAAGCTGATGATGGTGATCATCGAGCATCGGATCAAGTTACTACAAACCTCGTAGGTTGACAAGGTCGCGTACTACTGCAGAGTGGTACGGTAACCCTGTCTTGAAGGTCATGTTGTTGAGCAACAGTGAACCTACGAGTCATGGAGAAAGCAATGGTGGGCCCGGATTCCGACAAATGGCTGGAGGCCATGAAATCCGAGAGAGGATCCATGTATGAAAACAAAGTGTAGACTTTGGAAGAACTACTTGATGGTCATAGGACTATTGACTAAAGATAGATCTTTAAAAGGAAGACAGGCGATGATGGTGATAAGTCACTATTAAGAAAAGCTCGACTTGTCGCAAAGATGTTTCCGACAAGATCAAACAGTTGACTATGATGAGACTTTCTCACTCGTAGCGATGCTAAAAGTCTATTAGAATTATGTTAGTAGTTGTTGCATTATTTATGAAATATTGCACATAGGATGTCAAAACATTGTTTCCTCGACGGTTTCCTTGAGCAAACATTGTATGTGATACAACCAGGAGGTTTTGTCGATCCTAAAGATAATAGCAAGTATGCAAGCTCCAATTATCCTTCAATGGACTGGTGCAAGCATCTCGGAGTTGGAATATACACTTTGATGAGATGATCAAATATTTTCGATTTGTACAAGGTTTATGAGAAACTTGTATTTCCAAAGAAGTGAGTGGGAGCACTATAGAATTTCTGATAAGTATATGTGGTTGACATATTATGGATCAGAAGTAATATAGAATTTCTGTAAAGCATACAAGGTTGTTTGAAAGGAGTTTTCAAAGGAGTACCTGGATTGCGCTACTTGAATGTTGAGTATCAAAGATCTATGGATATAGATCGAAAGCGCTTAATGGAAGTTTCAACAAGATCCATGCCTTGACCAGTTTTTGAAGGAGTTCAAAATAGATCAGCAAAGAAGGAGTTCTTGGTTGCGTTGTGAGGTGTGAATTTGAGTAAGACTCAAAACCCGACCACAGAAGAATAAAGAGAATAGACGAAGGTCGTCTTCTATGCCTTAGCCATAGACTCTAAAGTATGCCATGCTGAGTACCGCACCTAATGTGTGCCTTGCAGCAAGTCTGTTAAGAGGTACACAGAGTGATCCAGGATTGAATCACTGATCAGCGGTCAAAGTTATCCTTAGTAACTAAATAGACTAAGGAATTTTTCTCGATTATGGAGGTGGTTAAAGAGTTCGTCGTAAAGGGTTACGTCGATGCAAGCTTTGACACTAATCCGAATAACTATGAGTAGTGAAACGGATTCGTATAGTAGAGTAGATATTTGGAGCATTTCTGAATAGCACGTAGTAGCAGCAGATATAAGATGACATAAATATGTGTAAAGAACGCACGGATCTGAAAGTTGCAGAACCATTGACTAAAACCTCTCTCACGAGCAAGACGTGATCAGACCCCAGAACTATATGGGTGTTGGATTCGTTGAAATCACATGGTGATGTGAACTAGATTATTGACTCTAGTGCAAGTGGGAGACTGTTGGAAATATGCCCTAGAGGCAATAATAATTAGTTATTATTATATTTCTTTGTTCATGATAATCGTTTATTATCCATGCTATAATTGTATTGATTGGAAACACAATACTTGTGTGGATACATAGACAAAACACTGTCCCTAGTAAGCCTCTAGTTGACTAGCTCGTTGATCAAAGATGGTCAAGGTTTCCTGGCCATAGGCAAGTGTTGTTACTTGATAACGGGATCACATCATTAGGAGAATCATGTGATGGACTAGACCCAAACTAATAGACGTAGCATGTTGATCGTGTCATTTTGTTGCTACTGTTTTCTGCGTGTCAAGTATTTGTTCCTATGACCATGAGATCATATAACTCACTGACACCAGAGGAATGCTTTGTGTGTATCAAACGTCGCAACGTAACTGGGTGACTATAAAGATGTTCTACAGGTATCTTCGAAGGTGTTCGTTGAGTTAGTATGGATCAAGACTGGGATTTGTCACTCCGTGTGACGGAGAGGTATCTCGGGGCCCACTCGGTAATACAACATCACACACAAGCCTTGCAAGCAAAGTGACTTAGTGTAAGTTGCGGGATCTTGTATTACGGAACGAGTAAAGAGACTTGCCGGTAAACGAGATTGAAATAGGTATGCGGATATTGACGATCGAATCTCGGGCAAGTAACATACCGAAGGACGGAGGGAATGACATACGGGATTATATGAATCCTTGGCACTGAGGTTCAAATGATAAGATCTTCGTAGAATATGTGGGATCCAATATGGGCATCCAGGTCCTGCTATTGGATATAGACCGAGGAGTCACTCGGGTCATGTCTGCATAGTTCTCGAACCCGTAGGGTCTGCACACTTAAGGTTCGACGTTGTTTTATGCGTATTTGAGTTATATGGTTGGTTACCGAATGTTGTTCGGAGTCCCGGATGAGATCACGGACGTCACGAGGGTTTCTGTAATGGTCCGGAAACGAAGATTGATATATAGGATGACCTCATTTGATTACCGGAAGGTTTTCGGAGTTACCAGGAATGTACCGGGAATGACGAATGGGTTCCGGGTGTTCACCGGGGGGGGGGGGGCAACCCACCCCGGGGAAGCCCATAGGCCTTGGGGGTGGCGCACCAGCCCTTAGTGGGCTGGTGGGACAGCCCAAGAAGGCCCTATGCGCCAAAGGATAAGAAATCAAAGAGAATGAAAAAAAGGAGGAGGTGGGAAAGGAGAGGAGGACTCCACCTTCCAAACCTAGTTGGATTCGGTTTGGAAGGGGAGGACTTCCCCCCTTGGCTCGGCCGAACCCCTTGGGGCTCCTTGAGCCTCAAGGAAAGCCCCCCCCCCTCTCCCACCTATATATACGGAGGTTTTAGGGCTGATTTGAGACGACTTTTCCACGGCAGCCCGACCACATACCTCCACGGTTTTTCCTCTAGATCGCGTTTCTGCGGAGCTCGGGCGGAGCCCTGCCGAGATCAAATCACCACCAACCTCCGGAGCGCCGTCATGCTGCCGGAGAACTCATCTACCTCTCCGTCTCTCTTGCTGGATCAAGAAGGTCGAGATCATCGTCGAGCTGTACGTGTGCTGAACGCGGAGGTGCCGTCCGTTCGGCACTAGATCGTGGGACGGATCGCGGGACAGTTCGTGGGACGGTTCGCGGGGCGGATCGAGGGACGTGAGGACGTTCCACTACATCAACCGCGTTCACTAACGCTTCTGCTGTGCGATCTACAAGGGTACGTAGATCGGAAATCCCCTCTCGTAGATGAACATCACCATGATAGGTCTTCGTGCGCGTAGGAAAATTTTTGTTTCCCATGCGACGTTCCCCAACAAAATCTGCCCAACGGCCAGACTTTCCTCTTCTAGGCCAGCAACAGAGTGAAATTCATTGATGATGCGCATAACCTGTAAAAACTCTGGGTTGATTGGTGCAGCGACCGCCTTCTCGGGAGGAACAACTTCATCATCATCTGATTCCTAAGAGGCAGAAGAATGACCATCATCGTCATCATTTAGCGCCTCCCGCAATCCCTCGACATGTTTGCTCATGTCAACAACCGCAGACCAATATCATGTGTCATACACTTGTTGGTCACATGTTGGTTCCGATGGGCCGCGTCGGGGGCTACAGTTATGGCCACTTATTGGCCACCCGTTGGTTCTGATGGGCCGGCGTCGGGGCTACAGTTATGGCCAACTCGGCCTCACCGCCACCGCTACTACACTCGGCGACATCACTGGCAGAAAAGAACTCCACAAAAACCATGGGTTATCCATACATGGAGTTATTGGGATTGCTTGCAAAACCCATGTACGACGCCCAAGCTCTTTCACGAGGAACCCGTCGCAGAACCCAACGATTTCCTCCCTCAACCACAAAAGCCTCCATAGTCATTTTTTTTCCAGTAATCGCTGAACTAAACACCGCTCGGATGCACCTTCTAACTGCCGCATACTCTACATTAACCATGTCTCTCACTACAACCGTAGTCACCGCGCACCTAGACACATCCACACCAGAAGGACCCTCACGTACGATGTGCCCATAAAACACTAACAAATTTTTCATAGTACCTAACGAACAACCATATTTACATCGTTAGTCCATTAAAAATCATATTATTATATTTATATTGTAATAACATCCAATACTTATCTTTTTTACATATAACAATTTAACAAATATTTACAGTCGACTGTAGATCTACGCATAATAATTTATATTGTACCATCATATTATAATATTTATATTGTAATAACATCCATTACTTTTTTTTTGCATATAACAATTTAACAAATACTCACAAACGACTGTACATCTACGCATAATAATTTATATTGTATCATTTGTCGCGACACTACATCTACAAAATAAATACAAGATAAATTACAATATGTCATTCATACCTCTGGTTTAATAAGGATATCCTTCCGAATACAAAATATGACCAGTATAATATCAGCGAATTCGACCTATTATCATATAGACAAAAATATTACACACATAATTTTTTCCCTGCTAGCAAAAATTTTAAAATACATAATGCATGCATATACATATCACGGGTCATATATCTACGGGGTTGACAAATTATCACGTAAACAAATAAATTATACACATAATTATTCCCCTGCTAGCAAAAGTTTTAAAATACATACTGAATGCATATATATATATATATATATATATATATATATATATATATATATATATATATATCACGAGTCATATATCTACGGGATTGACAAATTATCACATAAACAAAAGTATTACACATGCGTCTTGCATGTAATAATACTAATGGAGTTAACATATTATTACATGTTTAACAAAAATGCTAGTTACACAGACATTTTTTCGGCTGCTTTCTAAATACCAGTTGCATGCAAATACGAATAAATCATCGGTAACATATGAACAGAATCGACCTATTATCACATGAACACAAATATGAACAGAGTCTCATACCTTGATCTTCAACTTAGTAGTTCATATCGCATGACAAAATAGTTCCACAAAAGTAATAATACACTCCCTAAGACAAAAGAAAACACATACTTAGAAACTAATCAAACAAAATAAAAACATCATGCATGCAAACACGACCAACAGAAATGGAAAGCTCTTACCTTGATCTATCTTTTCTTCAACTACAACGTCTTCAAAATAATTCCACAAACGTGATAATACACTCCCTAAGACAAAAGAAAACACATACTTAGAAACTAATCAAACAAAATAAAAACATCATGCATGCAAACACGACCAATAGAAATGTAAAGCTCTTACTTTGATCTATCTTTTCTTCAACTACAACGTCTTCAAAATCTAACTTTAAACCGTCCTAAATCGCCACTTAAACCTTCATTTGGAGTAGCTCTTGAGAGAAAGAGAAAGAGAAGAGAGTGACAGAGGAGGCAACGGCAGGAGAAGAGAGTGAGAGAGGAGGCAGCGACGCAGTTCGTTTATAAAGAAGAAGTTTCGCACTGTTTCGTCGTTGGGAGCGGGAAAAATTCCCACTGTTTCGTCGGTGGAGACTGTCTAAGCGTGGGAATCAGCGACAGTGGAAATCAGCGCAGTCAGCAACAGTGTCATATGTATGTCCGCGCCGAAACAGTGTGGGCCGCCTCCTCCCGAGGCGGCAGGCCCACCACGCTGTCACTGTTCCGTTGCCGCGACGCTAAAACAGGAAGCTGCTTCGGCCACCTGGCGCCGTGGCGGCAGGTCCCAGCCACCTCGGGCGGTGGCGGCAGGTGACACGCGTCGACTGGCGCGCCTGCCGCCACGGTGGATGGGGTCTTTTCTGCTAAACCATACCGCATGTGGTCCTTTTTAATAATTCCAGTCAGCTCCTGGTCCTTTTGAACAAAAATTCTCTTTCAAGGGTTGGGTTCTCCCGTGGTCTCCTCTGCTTCCCTGAGTTCAGATGCTCGCGAATCCTGCTGCAAATCCGGTGCTGCAAATCCTGCTCGAGATTAGGGAGCAATGTCTGAGCTCGGCTTCTCTTTTGTGAAGGAAGCACATGAAGGTGGACTCACTAGCAACCACGTGTGAGGATGATGATTTTTGTCGTTCATGTGAGCATCCAGAGGCATCTTCTGAGTCTTTCATTCGAGTCGAAGGTTCATGCGGTTGAGAATATGGATATCTCCGGTGTGTGTGCGAATGGGAAGGCGTTTACGGTTTCATGATGGATGATGCTTAGTTTCTTGTGTCATCGATGTGATTTCAATTGTCCGAGTCATTGTTATTGGTGTTCTTGTCACGGGTTGTGTGTTAGGAGCATGTGATGGGTTGTTTGTGTGGTCACGGTGTTTCGTGCTTCGTGCGTAGCCCACTTTGGGGTTCTTTGTATAGGGTTTTGTTTGGTTTTCTGAAAATTAATCAGACAATTCTCTTCTTCTCAATTAATCGACGAGGAAAATATTTTGCCTCTGTTTCAGAAAAAACCAATTTAGTTGGACTATATGCTAGAATTTTTGATAGAAATCAACATGAAGTCCATCTTGTGCGGCTCATTTATTTCTCTCCATACCCAACACAACCTCCTTCGGTTGTTCCAAGGTAAACTTCCTAGTCAATATCTCCTGATCCTCACTAGTAATATTTTCTGCATATGATGGGTGCACGAACAAAGATTGTTCCAGCTTTCCAAACAGTACTGTATAGAAAGCAGCTATAAAAGTCTTTTGATCAGAGTGTCCTTCAATAATCCCTTTATCTTGGTAAGGTTGAGTACGTAGTTGTGTTTTTGTCCTCCTTCCATTAGCGCTAGAATGTAGTATCTAGTATTGCCTTCCCCTTAATGCAATTCCTTCCCATGCGGTCTCTAGAGTCATTTCATTTTATGTTTTAGAATGATGCTTACTTTTTTTTGACGTTGTTGTTGTAAAAGTTTGTCCTCATCTTTGACCATCGGATACTTCTAACCCGCCCAACCTACCATATCCTTCCAAGAGAAAAAGTAATCATCTTTGTTGCCAACTATCTAAACAAGTAGAACCATTATATTTTGTTACCAAATCTCAGTCTCCCCTAATAATAAAGCGCGGAGCGCTTCTGTCGTACGTCGTCGGCCTTCTTGCAAAAAGGCCCCTCTGTTTCTTGAAAATCAACCCGCGATCCTTTTGTAAGTTAAAAAACGTTTCGTTCAGCCTATTTTTTTAAAAACCCCTTGTAGTTTTCAGTATTGAACCGCGGTCCACACGCACGAACTCTCCCTCGCGTCCCGATCTCAGCCGCCAGGAGGCGACCGACCCCGGCGACGCTCGATCCGATGATGCGTCGGTGCGCCAGTCGAGGCACCTCCGCCGCTGCCACAAGCGGCCGCGCAGCCGGTCTTCTTCCCCGGCCGTCTGTCGCCCTGTCTCCTTCCCCTCCCCCTCTCCTGCGCTCCTTTCTTCATCCAGTGCGGCTCGGCGGGTGGGCTCCCGTCGGCGAGGTCGTCGGCGCAGAAGGTGCCAAGAGAGAGGAAGGAGGTGCAGAGAGATCTGAAGCAGGGGAGTCCTCGGAATAAATCACACCAATACCCAAAGCGTGCAACAGAAACACACACCACAACGGAAGCCGACGCCGCGAAGACAGAGGTAGACGCAGATCCGTCTCGCCGATCGCTCGGATCGATTACGCTTCCCGTCCCGTCGACGCGCCAGGAGCGGAGAGGGGACGACGGCGGGGGAGAGGAGCTGTCCGGATCCGCGGCCTGAGTTGTAAGTGCTCCCTGCTTCGAGATCTTCTCTTATGTTTCGTTGTTTTTGTCAATCTATGCGCGACGAGGGCCTCATTTTCGTGCTGGGATCGTTCTTCGTTGGGGGAATTGGCCGCTCTGGACGGCGCCGTAGGCCTTCCGTCTTCCAACGGGCATGCTAGCCCCACAATTCTGAAGCTGGACTGGGGGAGCAGGGGACTGCTGCCGCTGGAGAGCTTGATGGTCAAGATGCTCCAGCAGAATTTAGGATCGACCATGCTGAGGCTGAAGATGATTCTGCTCCACCTGCGGTGGAATCTGTGCTTAATGCCAAGGATGGAGAAAGTGAAACAAGTGCTGCCACTGAGGTTGTTGATCCTGAAGAACAGCAGGATGGAGATAATGCTCCAGCAGAGTCCAGTGGTTCAGATGAGCCCCCCAGACATGCTGAGTCTGTTTCCGTTGTCTTGAAGTCTGAGGGCAGCGTCGAGCAGAGCAAAGGAGAAGAAGTTGTTGCTGAGATCATGAAGCCAGGTACAGATGGATCAGCTATTTCGGGGGTGACTGGACAGCATGATGCTGACACAAGTGTGACTACTGTTGATCCCGTGATTAACGCCGACGAGGGCAACCATGACCATGCTGCAATCACAGAGCTGGTGGAGGAGGATGGGAGCAACGGGCATGACCATGTTGACCAGATTGCTGATTCTTGCACATCTGCTCCTGAGATCGATGCTGATGGGAGCAAAGGGCTGCAAATAGAAGCACTGACTACTGAGCCTGAAGTATTGGATGGAAGCGATTGTGAAGCGACTTCTAAAGGACCTTCAGAAGAGGAAGTTGTCGCAAACGGGCTTGGATGTTCCTCCATAAAAACAATTGTTGATGAACTAAATGAAAAGGATTTCTCAATATGAAACAATTGTTGATGAACTAAATGAAAAGGATTTCTCAATATGAAACTTTGCGAGCAAGGTCCAAATTACCTCTCGAAAATAAAATATGGACACTGTACAATTTATTATATTTATGAACAACTCTTACTGCCATTTGGTTTTTATATATCGGATGTGTCATTTTAGATCACGGGATCCGATCATTTTATACAGTCACAAGCATTGAAAAAACATTCAGTCATGTTTTACTGAAAAAGCTAATAATTGTCTTAATTGAATATATTTGAAATCTGTAATCATGCATGTCATCTTGTGGTATGTGGATGTTAAATTTTATGAAAAAATAAAATAAGATATTGCTAAATAATGACCATTGGAATTGATATATCTCTTACAACAATCAACTTTTAAAGTTTGCGCCAATCAGTTTCTACCTTTATGTACAACTTAAATTTCAATTGCTACCGATAGAGACGCAAGTAGCTGTTCTTCGGACCTCCTGGGCAACCTTTCACATGGAGGAAACTGTTTCTATTAGTACCTTTTATTTTGTTTCGTTTGGGGAGTTTTTATAGGTGTTACTCACTCTGTTTCTAAATATAAGTCTATTTAAAGTTTCTACTAGAAAACAACATATGAATGTATATAGACATACATTATAGTATATATTCACTCATTTTGTTTCGTATGTAGTCCCTTATTGGAATTTCTAAAAAGACTTATATTCAAAAACAGAGGGAGTAGTTGCTATAATGGTTTATCGTATGTTTAGGTATCTACTTGCACTTCAATAACGGTGCAAAGTTCAACTACATGTTGACGAAGGACATGAGGGGAGGGGATTCAAATACAAAATTCATGATTCGAAAATTGACAATCTAACCCGGTGCAACGCACGGGCACTTTTACTAGTTACTAATTATATAAGGTCGGGCCTAAAGAACCGCCAATTTTCAACTTTGAATATTGCTAGAATCTTGGGCAATTCGTTCGAAAAGATTAGTATAGGGACACAGTCAGAAAGATCCTTTGCCAAATCAGTAACACTCACTAAAGGAAACTTCTATTCCATAATGGGAAAACCAATACTCCATCCAACTACTAAAAAGTGGGAACTTGCTGGTTGTCTGATGACCATGTATATTTCATACCACTAAGAGAGATCTCCACCAAGACATCCATAGCAATAATTGAGTTGAAAACGATGCTCCACTTACTGTATCTGGTTTGTTCTTATTATATGACCTCCTTGTCAGGTTAAAAGGTCCAGCAATAAAAATGGACACTTGTGATTTATTTATGAGATGCACCAGATGAACCCACAAAGTCCATTTACTCCTCCACCCAACAGTACTTGGAGACCAATGAAATAAAGGTGAGAGTCAGTTTCAGCTATATGTTCCCTAATAAATCTTCTCTTTCTATCCCTGCAATTCAACACGAGACCTCTCCATATTTTCTTCTCCTTTGATTGTTCCTCCTACTTACCACAGTCCTAGCAGGAATTTTAGTTCCCTAAAAAACTTAATTTACATAATCGTAATACAACCTAGCGAACGTCGCACTCTTGATCAAATGTTGGCAGTTCTTTTGGCAAAAAAAAGATCTTCTTTACAGAACAATTATCATGCTAGTGTGAACTAGTAAGTGTGAATGTGCAATGCACGTATCCTAATAAACTATAATAAAAACATGAATTTTGTTTGTGTTTTTGTCAGAAGATTTAAATGTGTTCCATGCCCAATGATTTCAATGTAATAATTTGTTTTAGATTAAGACATAGTCCTTGTTTGACCGGTGAAAGTTTAAATGGTCTGATCACAAAATTCCAAAAAAGCAGAATGAAAAAACTCTCACATGTAGCACACAATGAATACACATGTCTTCACATAAAATTAACGATCGCATAAATGTATTGTTATTTTTACTTATTACAAAGTACTTAAAAATAAAAACTAATCAACATTATCTAGTAGTCACTATTTGATGATGATCCTCTCTGGAAGGTCCATCTTTTGATGCGATCTATAATGCTTCGTTCTAAGACTAGGGTATGGTTTAGAACTTCATTCTCTTCATACTTCAAAATATGAATCAAAAATAGCTTCCTCAGTTCAAAATCATCCTACATATGTATTATATAACATTGTTATTAAAAATGTGTGAAGTCTATAGGAATGAGCATGGTGTCAATACTTACCTTGAGTACTGAAAAATGTAACGCTCCATCGTGCCATGAGTGCATTAAATTGAAAACCAAATTACCACAGAGGGACTGCATGTATGAGATCTTACATATGAGTTGAATGAATCAATTAAGATGTGATGTATTGACAAGATTATTACCCTATTCGTAAAAAAGGGAGACAAAATTGTTACCCGTGTGAATTTGTGGGAACAACGGGAACTTTGCATCGCCATGTCAAGATGTTGTCCTTGAAGGCAGGGTTTGCTACTTGGAGAGCAAGGTTTAGATCATTGATCGTACTTTCAAGTATATGCCTTCCGAAGGTGGGTATTGGAAGCGGGTCCAAAATAGGGACAACTTTTTTATGTTGGTCCAAGACGAACAATAAAAATAGCCCAACAATATAACAATGCAACAAAACCTGCAATGACGCATACATTTAGAAACACAAAAATCATTATCATTCATTAAGACCAAATAAAGAATGACTTTGAATTCAAATCTTACCATATCACATTCTAAGATATTATACTCATTGCTATCAGGCCAGCTATCAAACAGTCGTGCCAACATTGCAATGCCCATGCCGTCACGATGACTTGGAGCTCGAGCATAGTGGGACATAGAGTACAATAATATAGGAAAACATTATTAGAATTAAGCAAAGTGCAATATGTGATTATAATTACTTACACAGAATCGTAGATCCATATAGTGTACTGGGACGTCTCTAGCAAGCTGGACGTCGTGGCGCGCTAGTATCTGCACGGCCATACTAAAACAATCAGCATCCATGTACTCGTCATTCTTTAATATGTTCTTTTAATTGTCTCAAATTTAGACTAATATGATAAGGTTGAGAGCTTTTCACCCATTCACTCCTGGAAAATGGAAATTCTGTCAATTATAATTATGCAAGAGTAATATTTTATTAGAAACAAAAATGTGATGTAAAAATGTGTCTTACTCTAGCAAAGGGACATCATCAACCATGCTAATGAAAAAGCAAAGTTCGTCTATTAAGTCGTCATTTGTTGAAGTGAGAGACGATGAAAGGATATACGATTGAGAGATGAGCTTAACTTGTGATGATGAGTTGGAGGCTTTTGGTTTGTTAGGAGGTCTTTCCACAATCATATGGGATCTGTGTTGGTTTCATCATCCTCCAAGTTCGGGTTTCTTATATCACCATCATTCAATTCCGAGTCAACTAAAATGACTGCTAATTTTGCTCTAAAATCGGTCATATGAACCTAAAGCGAAGTAATAAAAATAAGACTTAGTTTTCAAATAGTTATACACCATGAAATAAATAGTATCATGGTATGATCCAAGATATACCTGTTCGGGAGTGTCGGACAAACTACCTCACGTGAAGTACTCCGTGTAATTTAACATCCAGAGACCACAAGATGGCCTGCATGATTACGAAAATTTTATATGATTAATAACAAAAATATCAATAAAATATTATTAGTATTATAAAATGATGATTACTAAACCACATAGTCATAATGAACAACCTTGATAAAAAAAAGAATTGAACAATGTGTGTTGCTAATATAAATCGGACGAACAAAAGGGCTATCAATAGAAAAAATGAATTTGTCAATGCATATTTATTTTGAGACATTGTTAACGACATAATTGTTTTGAAAGGAACCCATATAATTGTTATTTGACCAAATGGGCCATGAATCATCCATATAAATATTAAAACAAAAGAAACACGCTCGATAATCTATCTGGTCCATAATCTGTTTAATGTAGGTAGTGTAATTAGGCCACACAAAAGAAACCCGAGGTCGGGTTGCAAAAGAGAGAGAGAAAAACAACCAGCAGAACACTTACTAAAAGGGAAAACACTTAAAATAAACCGGCTGATTTGTGGAGAAAATCATCCCTCTCATCTGCACGCCACGCGTCGACCCATGATGTGCGTCGCTGGCTCCGTCAATCATCCAGCCCACATGTCGCGTCCGCTTAGCATATGCCTTATCCTCCCCACGAAGGAAGCCACGTCGTCTTCCCCTCCCTCTAGATCGAGTCCAACGCCGGCCGCAGCTGCCGCAAGCTCCCTTCCCCTCTGTTGCTCCACTGCTTGTCGGCGCTGCAATGGAGCGGGGCATTGCCACCTATGGCGCAACAAGTACGACGACGATGCGATGGAACGGGCACTGCTTCCGGCAGTGCGACGTCGATGATGCTGCAATGGTGTGCACGTTGCTGCCGTAAGCGCGACAAGTCGGGATGGCGGTGCTGCTGTCGGCGATGCTGTAATGGAGCGGGCAGCGACGCTGCTATCGTTTGGTCGCCGGTGCTGTAATGGAGTGGGCACTGCTTCCGGCGGCGTGACGACGGCGCTGCAATAGTGCAGGCGCTGCTGCCATTGGCGCGAGAAGTCGAGGACGGGGCTGCTGCTACCGGCGGCGGCACAACTGCCGTTCGGTCACCGGTGATGCGATGAAGCCCTCATCGCCAGGCGTCGGTGCTGCAACAAAACATCGCCGGAGACCGCGATGTGGTTGGAGCTTTGCTGGAGCTACAATGAAGCTTCATCGGAGCTCCAATGGAGCTTCGACAAAGTTGTCGGTGCTGCGGTGGAACCCCGACGGTGCTGCAATGGTCAATGTTACGCAGCGCTGGCAAGAGAGCGTCTGGTCGTACGGTGGGAGGTCTGATCCCATGGCTGCTAACCCGGCTGATTGATTTGTAGCAGCTCCCTTACTAAAAAGCATGCGGTGTTTGCTAAAAAAAGAGCACCGTTGTGGTGAGGGCGTGGAGACCAGATCTACTCCAGGGCGCTGTGGTGAGGACATCGCGGCAACGGGCGCGAGGAAGACGGGGTGAGGCGATTTCGTGACCTGGTGGCAGCGTTGATCGCGGAGGCGGCTTTGATCGCAGAGGTTCCGTTCTGGAGTGTGGCGGCGTTGATCATTGAGCTGTTTAGCATCCCACAGGATGGTCTGTCGACAGAACATTTGTTTTGAAGCATTGATCTGATTGTACTATGTTTGATGCAATGTGGACAGTTGGATGGTATTAAGTGGATCAGATCGGACGTTGGGGGTTATCCTGTGTG
Source organism: Hordeum vulgare subsp. vulgare (assembly GCF_904849725.1). Lineage (NCBI taxonomy): Eukaryota > Viridiplantae > Streptophyta > Magnoliopsida > Poales > Poaceae > Hordeum > Hordeum vulgare. The sequence continues at coordinate 26,916,950 of NC_058524.1, forward strand.
CAATTTTTCATGTGGTTGTATAGGAATTGATGTTGCTCTTTTAATAATAGTATATAGATAAATTATCACCTCCCTTACAACAAAAATTGCCATGAAAATCGTTCGGATTTTTCATCCCCCTCATAGCAGAGGGTCCTACCTGATTCGGTATTACGTACATCCTACATTTCAGCCATGGAAACTAAAGGTCGAGCATATCCTGAAAGAAATGAAATCCACATCAACGGGATGCAGCGTTTCATTCATTCCCGGACCTAAAAAGATTCCCACAGCAAACCAAACCAGCTCAGCCATTAAGGCCTTGACCCAACGACGCAGAGCACTCCACGACGTCGGCAAGATACCGCCGAGTCCTGCCGAGCGAATCAGCGCACTCCGGCTCCGCTCCATAAAGAACCTCTCGGCAGCTCGGAAGGCCGGCCGCTCCCAGCCAAGAAAGAAACACAACGGCGACACGCATGCATAGGTATGCGGAACCGGTCGCGTCGCATGGGCCTCGTCGACCAGCTCTGGGACGACACGGTACGGCGGCCGGACAACGGCCTCGGCAAGCTCCAAAGGTACTCCTCCTTCTCGCCCTCCTCTTCCTCGTCGGGAGCGGCAGCAGCAGACGCAGCGACGGCGGTGACCCTCATTCTCGCGGCCGACCTTCTCGCGGCCGACCTCAATCGTCACCGCTGCCGATCTCAACCCACCCGCCTCCGCGGCCGTACATCTCCCCGCTCACTGTCCCCGTTGCGGCGCTCGAGCGCATCGCGTCGACCCTGGTCCACTCTGGTCTGTGCCCAGGCCGCTGTCACACGACTCGCCGCCGCGGCCGACCTTAACCACCACTGTTGTCGATCTCAACCCACCCGCCTCCGCGGCCGTACCTCTGCCCTCTTGCTGCCCCGTTTCGGCGCTCGAGCACAGCTTCTGGATCAAATAAACGCGACAGCTACAGTGATTGGGGATGATGCTCTGCTCGATGCAGAACGGCGGCAATGCGCGGATAAGGCGCGGCGGAGCGAAGTACTTGCAAGTGGAGGCGGGCCTCCATGGCTCACACGGGGAACTCCGAGGTTATGGCGCGGCAACGACGACTCCTTATGGCCAGATAGAGGTGCCTAACCCTTGCTCCCTCATCGTATCCCCTCCTCCGGCAGGAACTCATCATCTGGTGAGATCTCCTCCCCATGCCTCTAACCGTGTGCTAAGGACCGGCAAGAAATTTTGTTTTTGTGGGGATTTGTTTGTTGATGAATGAATGTATTGAATGTAAGATTCATTTTTGTAGAGACAGAGAATGGAACACCACCTTCAGTTTGTCATCTGATCCCACATTCTCTACCCCATGAGTGAAATAAGATAACAGTCCATTGATCAATTCACGTAGCCTCTTTGTTTTGCTTTGCTTGTTCCGCTCAATTTCTCATCATGGTGGAATTAACAATGGACGGGTTGATTTCTCAACAAAATAGGGTAGGACTGACTACATTAGTTAGTTACTTATAAATCAAAATGATTATAAAATGTGGTATTTTTTTTCCCGTTGCAACGCACGGGTCCTTTTGCTAGTAACATACAAAGACAGAAGGTTCTAACTTCGGATCAACATGCTTGCAGGGTGGTGATCAGTTCCTTGGACTGATGAAGTAGAAGTAATCAAGCATGAAATAATCGATCGAACAAGAAGAGGATGTAGCTGGCATAGTTGAGGTCGTGTGTTTGTTGCGCCATATGCATACATGCTATTTCTGTAATCGTTGGTTAACTAGGTGCACTGTCTTTTCTTCTTCTTTTATGTAGCTGTGCACCCTTTCGGGGTGTCAAAGTGTGTGATGTGGTCGAGATGTGTTGCCTTCACGGGGCGCCTTTTTGTGTGTGGAAAAGATGAGCGCTGAAATCAAGATGCAATGCAAGTGTTCGATCATGCTTTCTTTTCCTACTATCATAGCCATGTACTGTAACTGAGTACATATCGCCCTAAATTTGCCATCCCAAATCATACCGACCATACCGACCAATGGAATACATTCCCTTAGCTGGTCAAAATAAGCTGCCTTCTACCTAGCTTATGGGTGATCAGACAAAAGTGCTTGAGAAAGACCAAAAAGCAATATGTTTTTTCCTCATAGTAGAAAAATTGAAATATTTTTAATCACAAGAACAGTTCGTAAAGTGAACACTAAAGAAAGTTATGAATATTTTTCAAAAAAGAAAACATTTTTGGAACATTTCAAAGATTCATGACCGTTTTCTCTACTTTCATGAATTTTCCAAGAAACACTTTTAATTTTCTAAGAGAATGAAAAGGGAAAAGAAAATAAGATAACTAAAAAAATAAAAATAAAGTAATAGAATTTCAATACAAAAATAAACAAGTATAGATATCCCTCGAGAAATAAAATCAGGAAGAAGAATGCTAATGAACCTGTGGGGCGAGACGACGAAACGGATGACAGAAAACTGGAGGAATAGGCAATCCATTAAAGGCCGGAGGATGTGTGATTTCCTGAAAATTTGTGGCAAGTTGGTACTTCCTATTCTTCAATTATATAGTGAAGAAGTGTACTCTTTTCGTACAAGCCGCACACACTAATATCCTCTGGGCCTTGGCGTAATTTGCTTTCCTTCGCTTGGCATTGAGCAATTTTCCTTCCTATTTTGTTGTAATTTTCCTCAGGACACGTTATATTTACTTGGTTTTCCGTGCCATTCATTTTCTTATGATAATATTTTCGGTATTATTTCCTTTTATTAAGGTTTCTGAACAATGTTTTAATTATTCCGTTTTATGTTTTCTAATTCATATTGTTTCGAAATTATCTGTCTACATTTTAAAAGTTCTTAGTTTTTCTAAAAGTATTGGGACTTTTAAACTGTTAATCTCTTCGATTTATATTACTTGTCTTAGCTTTGTTCAGATATAAATGTATCCAAATACTAAACCACGACCATTATTTATCGATTTAAGCGATTGGGAGTAACAACTATGGCTAAAGCGTTTCTCCCCCTCGCCTCATATTGGTGGGCCGATTCACCCGCTATAAATAGTCTCCAGGGAGAACCCACACCGCACTAAGCAATCCACCCAAGTTCTTTTTGTACTAAGAACAAGGGGTGCCAAATACCTCAGGCTACTCAAGCCAATTTTCTCGGGATTTGTTTTCTTTTTTCCCTTTTTTTCTTTTTTTCTGTCTTACTCATGTTGTTTTTATTTGGTTATTATATTCATTTTCTGCATAATTTATTTTTTGTTTGCTTTTATCATTTCTTCTCCATTTTTTGTTTAGTTTTCTTATTTCTTCTCCATTTTTTGTTTTTCCTTATGTTTGTTTTCATTTTCACTCTACAATTTCGTATATGTAAAAAACCTTTTTTAATAAATGATCAACATTATTTGTATACACGTTCAATGTTGTCTGACCGCTTATTAAACATTTAAGTACTCTTTCAACATTTTAATACTTATTCAATATTTGTCAAACACATGTTCAACTTTTTTAAAATACTCATACAATATTTCTAACACTTGTTAAAAAAATCAAACTCTTGTTCAACATTTTCAAACACTTGTTCAACATTTTCAATACTTATTCAACATTTTCAGATAATTGTTCAACATCATTCAAATACTTTTTCAATATTTTTTTATACATGATCAATATTTTTTTCAAACACTCGCTAAACATTATTCATTTACATGTTTAATTTTTTTAAACACTTGTACAACATTTTTTAAATACATTGTTTAACATTTTGAATCCATATTCAACATTTTCAAATCCTTGTTCAATATTATTCATATGCTATTTTAACATTTTTTAAACATGATCAACATTTTTCCAAATACTTGCTAAAAATTATTCAATTACTTGTTCAACATTTTTCGATTACTTGTTCAATATCTTTCAAATTCATGTACATTTTTTGTGAGAGCCTGAGGGGAGCAGCAAGGGAATGCTTGTCTATTTCGAGCGCAACTAGTTGACGAGCGTTCATTTGGGAGCCTCCCAAAGATCACATCCATGCACCGCGACTTGGTGCGTTCTTAACCGCGGTCATTTGTGGCGTTCTAACTATTTCCTTTGAATTATTTATTTCTTTTTCCGCACGTATTTTTGGCTTTTTACTGGGTTTTCCGGTTTTTCGATGTTCCATTTTTCCATCATCTTTCTTAACTTTTGGACAAAAAAAAACATTTGCGCGAAAGACGCGTTTTTTCCAAAAAGCACGGTTTTTTCTTGCATGATAGACATGGATTTGCTTTCGCGAGAGACACGGTTTAGGTTCCACGAGAGTCACGGTTTAGGTTCAGCGTGAGGCACGGATTTGCTTTTGAGAAAGGCACGGTCACGGCCGTACCTCTCGAAAACGAAAAAACAACGTATTTTCTGATTTTATTTTATTTTCCGTTCATGAGAGATACGGTTTTGCTTTCATGGGAGGCACGGCCTTGCTTCTCGGAAACGAAAACAAACGCATTTTCTGTTTTTTTTTTCTTTTGGAGATGCACTGTTTTGCTTCCGCGAAAGGCGTGCCTCTTGAAAACAAAAAAACACATTTTTAATATATATTTTGTTTCGTAAGAGGCATGGTTTTACCTTTCGTGAGAGGCGCGGATTTGCTTCCGCGAGAGGTATGATGTGCCTCTTGGGAAACAAGCGTGATTTGTTTCTTATCTTTCCACGAGAAGCTCTGTTTTTTTACCCATTTTTTACAACAAAAAAATCATCAAAACTTATTAACATGGGGTTTAGTTTTGAAGATGTCAACGCGACGAATCCAATGATGAGAACGGTTCGAGATAGGAACGCACGGATTAAAAGATTAAACATTTTAAAAATACGGATCTATGAAAAAAAAGAAAAACTCCCAGGTTACGGTGAGTGATATATATGTAATGCGCCAATTGTTGCAGCATGAAAAGTTGAGAGTGATCTTTGAAACGAGCACTCTTCTGATTTGGGTCTATTTGCCCGATTCCCCATCTATCCATCGCACAGGCGATGATTGAGAGTTCCTTCAACAACGAAAGCCCAATAGAGAAGTGCAACCCGTCGGCGTAGATGGAAGCTTCGATTTGTGCTCAAAGGAAAAAGATGGAAGCTCCGATACGAACCAATCTCGAAAACGGAAACAACCTATGGCAGCAGTCCTCCTCCGGCCAGGACACGGTCTCCGATGACAACGATAAATACCGACACACGGCCGCGCACACATTCAGACATCAACCGATCGATCGATCTCCGGAGCAACTGCAAGCTTGATGGCGATGCTTGCCATGGACGTCGGCGAAGACTACCTGCATCTGCCGCGAGACGACGACTATGACGAGTACGCGAGCGAAGCCCTCTCCCCAGTTGATGCGCTGCTGTCCCTGCACCCACGGCCGCCGGGCGCCGCGGCCGGCATCATCCCACGCGTCGCCGTCGCCGGTATTCCAGGCGGCTCGGAGTTGGCGGCGGCGGTGGCAAGAGCTCTTACGACGGTGGACGCGCCGTCCGACGGCGGTGGCTGCCCGATCTGCATGGACGACGACGAAGTGGCGTGGAAGGAGACGCCGTGCGGGCACCGGTTCCACGGGGGCTGCGTGGAGACGTGGCTCAAGTCCAAGGGGAGCTGCCCCATGTGCCGGCACCAGGTGGTCGCGCTGCCGATGCCGATGCCGAGTAGTTCGTTGAGGATTCGCTGGAGCAGTAGACGCTTGCGTTCTCCTGATGTTCCGTTCGGCGAAGACATTGCATCGCATGCATCACAAGACGCATGACGGCGTGGCCAGCAACCCTAGAGCTTTTGCATGCAGGGAGGCTTTGGCGATCCAGGAGGATCTCACCTTCAACAAATTGAGAATCGCATTCGACTGCCTTAGAGTCATGACTCATTTGAAGTACTGCATGATCCTGAAGGAAATCAAGGCACGCCAAGTTCTCTTTACGAGCTCTGAGTTCGTCCATGAACCGCGTGAAATTAATGGTGAGACACACGGATTAGCGAGGATAGTTACCTTTCTTGATGTGGGGCGTTATGTTTGGCCAATTGATCTACCAGATCCCAAGGAGGAAGTATCTTGATCGACTGCTGAAGTTCGGCTTCAGTAAGGTCCCTGACAGTAAGTGCTTGCTTGAGTTTGATGAATGCAAGAAATCAGAACCTAAGGGGAGAAAACTTAATCGGATTTGGATACATTTCACTGGAGTTCCGGAGGAACCTCTGAATGACTTCTTAATGGTTTGTAGCTTGGGTGCGCTCATCGCTAAGACGGAGAAGGTTGACATGCCCTACACTCGAGCGCATGGCATTGCGAGGGTGCTAGTCACGGTACTACATGTGAAGTAATGTGATTTATGATCTAGAGGTGGACATTGAGGACGATTCTGCAATGGACACTAATTCAACGATTAATGATGTGGATATGACTGATGGAGGTAGAGGGAAAGGAAACCATGAATCTGGTGGTTCTCGAGGAGCGACGACTAATCGTTGCGTCCTGCGAGGTTGCCAGGCAAGTCTTCTGAGGCACCTCCCCAGAAGGGGGCGGCTCCATCTACTCCATCGACGGCGTCTCTTCGTTTTGGATCTTTTCAGGCGATCTCTGCGTCAAGTCAATTGTGGAGTGTTCGGCTGGAGACAGAGGATGGGGACATAACTGCCCGTACTAGTACTGATGGCCACACGGGACAGAAGGTCTCGGGTGGGCATGCCCGCACATATGAGTACCGATGACCTCTTGGGACCAGAGGTCTTGGCGAGGTCACCTTCGGCACCACCTTTGACGTGTGTCGACCCATCTAAGGACAGCAGCCAGGGACGCGGTAAGGGGGTAGGCCAGAGCTTTGCTACACCTGCCGACCCATCCACACAGGAGATACGACATTGTGGGCAAAAGGCCGGCCAGCCACCACCGTCTACGCCTAGATCGTCACCAAGGCAGATGGTTCTCTCATCGTCATCGACACCGATGGTTGGACAGACACCGATGGTCGAGGGTGGCGGGGTACTTGAGGAACCCCAACAGGTCTTGCAGGATAGTGCCCGAATTTCTGACACCGCTGGTCTTAAGGCAGGAGGCCAGAACCACTCCATATCCACCATGGAGGAGGTGATTGCATTCGGTGGGATCCCCGATCCGACTTCTGGTGATAGGCGTTTCTATCATCGCATTCAGGGCAGCCAGATGCGGATGCCATGCAGCTGGGCTGGGCTATGAGAGCCGCCAAACTTCGAGATTTCGAAGAGACCACAAGTTATCTACTGAGCTACTGTGTGGATCCATACATGGTCATTACTCACAACTGTGGAGTCTAGTAAGCTTTTGGCTACTGGGTGCAACCGGTGGGAGACGGTAGCACGGGCTATCTTCAATCGATTTGGATGGCAGCTAACTAATAGGCTAGGTGTTTAATCATCGAAGCTTATTGTTGTCTTAGCTGGATGTGGCTTTTATTATTATACTCTTTTACGAGTTTAATCTGTGAACTCTTTTAGATTGAGCACTTTTGTGGAATCTCTATTTCCATTTATAAATAAAATAATTGCATGCATCATCATCATGCAGAGGCGGGAACGATCCTCTTTTTCCAAAAAAACTAAAACATCTTTGTACTGTTGTAAACTTATACAGGAAATAAAGTGCATTTGTTGTACTAAAAGCAAAACACAATCCGTTTTCAACCCTACATATCTCTAGCATTTGGCTCGTACCTATAGACCTCTATACTTCAGCAGGCTAACCCTCCTCCTATAGCCCGGCCTCCACCCTCCTCTCCTCTCGTCCTCGCGTAAAGCCTCAGCGACGCGGCGGTGGTGGCATCTATAAGGCTTTGATATGGAGTGGGGAGCAGGAAGCGATTTGGGTACCAAGTATATTTTTCTTCGTAGGCACAGAAAATTTTGGTCCCCCCCCCCCAATGATCCATCCCACCATCCCATAGCGAGAGGCCTAGATCCGATGTACTTCCTCCGTTCCTAAATATAAGACATTTTAGACATTTTACTATGAACTACATATGGATGTATATAGACACATTTTAGAGTATAGATTCACTCATTTTGCTCCGTATGTAGTC